>NC_138134.1:77458039-78658039 GCF_964188305.1 Podarcis bocagei
AGATCTGTGGGAATGTCCCCTGGAAAGACCACCATCCCACTCTGGGCTTTGGCACAAGTTAACTGTTGTTGATGGCTGGTGACTGCTAGCTATTGAGCATGCCACAGCTTCCATGAAAGCTGGGGAGGGGGGTAAGGCAGGTGGATGGGAAACGTGGTCGTATTTTATAGGTGCACAGTGGATCTTTTTGCAGCTGGGGTGGCAAGAAGCATTCGGGGTGCGGGGACAACGCTTCATGCTGCTGGTCTTGAGGAAACTGGCATTGCTTTTTAAGAGACTGTACCAGTTTGTGTGGATGCCTGCCTGCTCGCTGTGTACCTTGTAAATAAAGAGATCTTACCAGAAAAAAACTCAGCAGCCATGGAGTCTCTATGTCCTTCCAAGGGAAGCGGCCCAATCCAAAAAGGTAGCTCCAGAGATCTCCTGCGACTCTCAGGAAGCAGTAAAAGCCACAAACACCAAGGGCTCTGCAACTCCCTGTACTTGGTATACACACACACACACACACACACACACACACACACACACACACTGCACAATTGCAGTTGCACATGCAATCAAACCCCATCCAGCAGGTTTAAGATATCAAGGACTTCCCTTCCTCTCTTTCCATGGTTCATTTTGCGTATCATAAAAGGTAAAGGGACCCCTGACTATTAGGTCCAGTCGTGGACGACTCTGGGGTTGCGGCGCTCATCTCGCTTTATTGGCCGAGGGAGCCGGCGTACAGCTTCCGGCTCATGTGGCCAGCATGACTAAGCCGCTTCTGGCAAACCAGAGCAGCACATGGAAACGCCATTTACCTTCCCGCCAGAGCGGTACCTCTTTATCTACTTGCACTTTGATGTGCTTTCGAACTGCTAGGTTGGCAGGAGCAGGGACCAAACAACAGGAGCTCACCCCGTCACGGTGATTCGAACCACCGACCTTCTGATCAGCAAATCTTAGGCTCTGTGGTTTAACCCACAGTGCCACCCGTGTCCAACTCAGCATATCATAAACCCCTGCATATTTTACAAAAACTATACCATTCAGTATTCCATTATTACATCCATCAAAACTTATTTACACTGTTGAATTTATCTTAACGCTGCCAGCGTTTTCAGCTGTACACAGTTATTTCCCATATATTCAATAAACGTTTTCCAGTCTTCTCTAAATGTTATGTTCTTCTTGTTCTCTTATTCTATATGTTAAGTCCCCAAGCTGCACATATTCTGTCAACTTAAGTTGCCATTCTTTTGTTGGAACCTCGCTCGTTTTCCATTTTTGGGCTAACAAAACAAGGGTGGCATACATAAATAACCTTTTTTGACACCTGGGAATTTCAGTCTGAATTATCCCCAACAGAAAGGACTCTGGGGTTTTTGGGGGAAAGTACTTCTCACCTGGAGCATCATCCTGTCTGTTTTATTTTGCTCTTCCAGGCCTGCCCCTCACATTTACCACTTCCCTCTCCCAGCCCTGGATGTCTCCCTCCCTCATTCCCAAGATCTCTGTGTGAGTATGTATCAAAGACTCCTTTGCTAAGCAGCTCACAGTTCCATCCCAGCTACCAGGCAGCACAGGGCAAATTTTCACAGGGAGTGCTGGATGCAAAATACAGCGCTGGGTTCAGAATGTAGCTGAAAAGTAAAACGCACAGCAAGTCTCTGTCCCCCTTTGGCTGCAAAAGTGTGGGTAACCCTTGCTGAAATTTCAAAAGCCAGAGAAAGATTTGCAGAGGATGGAATGCCCTGGGTGGTTTGATGCTTTTCCCTGTGGGTGGAACCTGAATAAATTATGCAGATAAAGGGAAATCTTGCAAACTTGCATAAGCCACACAAATCTTAGAGGGGTGCAACAGAGAGTCTTGCGAAGACCAACAGATTTAGGGCTGCAATCCTAAACCCACTTACCTCGGAGCAAGTGCAACTGAACTCAACCGGCGTAACTTCTGATTTCTTCTGGCCGAGGTCTTCAGTTGGGCTAGAGGAACCAGCTTCACGGGACGCATGAAACGACTACCAAACTGGGGACCCCAAGTGTGGAAGAGAGTAAGATAAATATTTCTGGTTTACAAAACCAAGGTTAAAAAACTGCTTGCCCTTTTGGTCTTACGTTACAAAGCAACAGTATTTTTCTTCGTTGCTGTGTATGCAAGTGTTTATATACAGCTACCCAGACAATAAAGATGTGTTCTCTGCTGTCCTTGGAGGGCAGCACCATCAGTTACAGGAGAACAGATTTTGGATAAACATTATCCCAAATGTCTTGACTGAGAGAGCAGCTCAGCAATGGAACCAGCCCAGATTCCGTTATATGATCCTACTGTTCACCTAGGTCACCCTTTTTTAATGCAACTGAATTGAGTTCCTCTGGACCACCACATCAGATCTGTTAGCCTTCCAATGTGCCATTCTTTCTTGGTCAGTCTTGCTGCAGTCAGTCACCAGGTAAGAAAAATTAGTTTTTTCCCCGTTCTTGACCTAACCCCTTCAGATCCAAGGCTCCTGATTGTGGATGAGGAACAGCTGAAGGAACTGGGTATGTTTACTCTGGAAAAGAGGAGACTGAGAAGAGATCTGATAGCCATCTTCAAATATCTCATGGAAGAGGGAGCAAGCTTGTTTTCTCCTGCTCTGGAGGGAAGGACTCGAACCCACAGCTTCAAGTTGCAAGGAGATTCTGACTTAACATCAGGAAGAACTTTCTGATGCTAAGAGCAGTTTGACAGTGGAACAGGCTAAGAGGGAGGTTTTTAAGCAGAGATTGGTTGGTCATCTGTCATTGATGCTTTAGTTGAGATTCCGGCATTGCAGGGGGTTGGTCTAGATGACCCTTGGGGTCCCTTCGAACTCTACAGTTCTATGATTTTGTGATTTCAGACATCAGGAAGTCTCCCTGCCCGCAACCTGTTGGGCAGGGAGGAGGGACCAGGGGTGTGAGAGAGAGGAGGTGAGAGAGAGGGGGGTCTTTTCCATTTGGCTCTGACCCCCACCCACTGCCAGATTCGGTCTCACCCACCACCAGCTTGCAGCCGGACAGAGTATTACCCATCCTCACGAGAGGAATGTGGGTCACAGAGAAAAAAGCCCGTCCCACTGGTAATGAAACAGAGGCGCTAATTCCCTGTTCATGCACCCAAACATGGAGGAGTGATTATGTTAAGGGGTGGCCGGGAAGAGTGAGGTCATTGCTGTGAGGAGCCAAGCCGAGATGGGAGATAATGGAAACCCCTTTTACTGGGAATGGACTCATTTGGGCATTTTATCCTAGCGGAAATAGCAGCACCTGCATCCCACAAGGCCATTAGCGGATGGGAGAGAAGTCCTTTTGAGTGGACCTCAGGCGCCGTGGCAAAAAGCTTCTTCCCCAATGGGATGGGAGCCTCCGGCTTTCGATCTCAGGACCTGTGGAGCACCAAAGCAGTGCCCACTAGGGATCCATTTGCAGAGCACCATTCGCATTCGTAAGAAGGGCCCTGCAGCCGGGTCACGCAAAAGAGCCTAAGAAGAGGCTGCTGGATCAGACCAATGGCTCATCAAGTAATAATAATAATAATAATAATAATTTATTATTTATACCCCGCCCATCTGGCTGGGTTTCCCCAGCCACTCTGGGCGGCTTCCAAAAGAATATTAAAATACTGTGATACATCAAACATTAAAAGCTTCCCTAAACAGGGCTGCCTTCAGATGTCTTCTAAAAGTCTGGTAGTTGTTGTTCTCTTTGACATCTGGTGGGAGGGCGTTCCACAGGGAGGGCGCCACTACCGAGAAGGCCCTCTGCCTGGTTCCCTGTAACTTGGCTTCTCGCAGTGAAGTCCAACATCTTGCCACCCAGATGATGATGATGATGATTGTTATTATTATTAACAGGATTTGAGCACCAGAGCCCCCTCCTCTCCTGTAGTTTCCAGCAACGGGTAGAATAATAGAATCATAGAATTGTAGAGTTGGAAGGGACCCCGAGGGTCATCTAGTCCAACCCGCTGCAATCTCAGGAATCTCAGCTTAAGCATCCCTGACAGATGGCCGTTCCCCCTCTCCTTAAAAACCTCCAAGGAAGGAAAGTCCATAACCTCCAGAGGGAGACCGTTTCACTGTCAAACAGCTCTTAACATCAGGGAAAACTTTCTGATGCTGAGTTGGAATCGCCTTCCTTGTAACTTGAAGCCGCAGGTTCAAGTCCTACCCTCCAGAGCAGGAGAAAACCAAGTTGTTCCCTCTTCCTCGTGGCAGCCTTTGAGATCCTCTTTTAAAGCCATCCGAGTTGTAGTCCAACAACATCTGGAGACCCAAAATTGAGAAAGGTTGTTCCAGACTGTTGGGGAGTCCAGCAATTCCAGGAGGACGACAGGTCAAGGGGCTGGTTTTTATTTCCTTTATGGTTTTGGCATTCCATTTTCTTCATTTTGGGCTTAAACTCCGAACGCGTTTTTCTGCACAAACTGCCCGGGACTGGAGTCAGACATGGAAGAACATAGGCTCGTTGCCCCACCTAGTGGCAAGAAGTTGCAAAGGCGGTTAGTGACCCAAATATCATGGAATATTGCCCTTCTTCCCTAAAATAAAGAAAACAGCGTGCAAAATGGGGCCACCTCCTAGATACGGTTTGGGTCTGCACTGGGGAAAACCTTCAGCTATGCAGAAAAATACAATGCAGGTCTGAGTACTTTTAAGAGAGGGAAACCCCCCTCTCAACATATGAAATCTACAGCAGCACAACATCTTATTCTGGGAACAGCTGTGAGCCCTGAACAGGGAACCAGGCAGAAGGCCTTCTCGGTGGTGGCGCCCTGACTTTCTAAAAGTCAGAAAGTTGTTTGTTTCTTTGACATCTGATGGGAGGGTGTTCCACAAAGAAATAAACAACTTTCTGACTTTTAGAAGACACCTGAAGGCAGCCCTGTTTAGGGACGTTTTTAATGTCTGATGTTTTATTGTATTTTTAATATTTTGTTGGAAGCCGCCCAGAGTGGCTGAGGAGGCCCGGCCAGATGGGCGGAGGTATAAGTAATAAATTATTATTATTATTACAGGAATCTTAGGACATTTTCATTTTTTTTTAAAAAAAGTACGTTTGCAATGCATAAGGCTGTGAAGATTGACTTTGAAACCTGGCAGACCTCAGAAGCCAAAGGACAGGACAACAGCTCTCCCCTTAACTAACCAAACCGGAACAGATGAATGCAAATTTGTAAGAATGAAACATGTTTTCTTGATGTTGCAGAATTCAGGTATGTGTCTGGCTCTTAGCAGAACACAGATTTTAATTTTAAGAAGGGCAGAAACACTTGATACCTGCAAGGACACAGGTTGCCTCAGGAAGCTGTGTCAATGCTTTCGTGGCCGGTTTCGAAGAAGCACTTAAACTGGCAATCTTCTATGATGGTTACAGGCAGGAGAATAGGGGAGGCGACCTCCCAAACTTGGAAGCTCGATGGGCTCAAGGAATGGGGAAACTGTGCCCCTTCAAAGTCCCATCAGGCCCAGCCAGCATAGCCAAAGGTCATGGATGATGGTAGCTGTAGTCCAACAATATTAGAATCATAGAATCCTAGAGTTGGAAGAGACCACAAGGGCCATCGAGTCCAACCCCCTGCCAAGCAGGAAACACCATCAGAGCACTCCTGACATATGGTTGTCAAGCCTCTGCTTAAAGACCTCCAAAGTAGGAGACTCCACCACACTCCTTGGCAGCAAATTCCACTGTCAAACAGCTCTTGCTGTCAGGAAGTTCTTCCTAATGTTTAGGTGGAATCTTCTTTCTTGTAGTTTGGATCCATTGCTCCGTGTCCGCTTCTCTGGAGCAGCAGAAAACAACCTTTCTCCCTCCTCTATGTGACATCCTTTTATATATTTGAACATGGCTATCATATCACCCCTTAACCTCCTCTTCTCCAGGCTAAACATGCCCAGCTCCCTTAGCCATTCCTCATAAAATTAGATGACGCTCTCCATCCCTCATCTAAACAGAACTTGCTGAGGCTCCAGAAACCACCTTTGACAACCCCCTTCCCAGCATCTAGAACTTACAACTGTGCTATCAAACCCCTAGAGCTTTGAAAAACTAAGCATGCTTTGGGGCTTGACATTTAATTGTATTCCCTCGGGGCTCTGTGTCTTCCTTAAATAAAACCTTGTGATACAAATGCATCAAAATAATAGAGGGATTTTTTTTTAGGGAGTGAAAGAAACAGCACAGAAACGATCTTGTTTCTACCTATTTGTTTGTGGAGGGCTCGTTCTGCCCCCTTCCCAAATTTCATTTTCTACCAGCAGCTCACAGCTGTCCATGGAGGCGCAGGTTAATTCTGTGTCCAGGGCAGATGTCTCCCAGCTCCATCTGGTACGCAGGATGAGACCCTCCCTGCCTGCGGACTGTCTCACCAGAGTGGTGCATGCTCTGGTTATCTCTCGCTTGGTTTACTGCAATGTGCTCTACGTGGGGCTACCTTTGAAGGTGACCCGGAAACTACAACTAATCCAGGATGCGGCAGCTAGACTGGTGACTGGGAGCGGCCGCCGAGACCATATAACACCGGTCTTAAAGGATCTACACTGGCTCCCAGGACATTTCCGAGCACAATTCAAAGTGTTGGTGCTGACCTTTAAAGCCCTAAACAGCCTCGGTCCAGTAGACCTGAAGGAGCGTCTTCACGCCCATTGTTCAGCCCGGGCACTGAGGTCCAGCTCCAAGGGCCTTCTGGCAGTTCCCCTACTGTGGGAAGTGAAGCTACAGGGAACCAGGCAGAGGACCTTCTTGGTGGTGGCACCCGCCCTGTGGAACACCCTCCCTTCAGATGCCAAGGAAATAAACAACTATCTGACTTTCCCTGTATAGGGAATTTTTTTAATGTTTGATGTTTTATTGTGTTCTTATATCTGCTGGAAGCTGCCCAGAGTGGCTGCGGCAACCCAGCTAGATGGGTGGCATATAAATAATAAAATTATTATTATATTATTAAGGAAGCATCATTTTGCTTCTAAGATTGGGCAGGTATGATGCAGGTATATCAGAGACTGCAAGCACATCTCTGCCGCTGTCCTTCAGCTGCTTCACTCTGAGCCATTTCCCCTAGACCGAAAATCCAGTCGGATGGTGTGGTGGTGGTGCAAATAATATTATTATTATTATTAGCAATTACTCTGTGGCGGTGAGGGGGGTGTTTCTTGCTGTCCCCCCTTTCTTTTGCAGAACTGCACACAACCAGCTCACGCCATCCATTTGATTTATTTAACTTGCAAGCAAAGGTCTCCCGCTGTCCACAGCTGTTTGATTCACCTGCCCCGCGATGTAATCACCTCTACGCAAAAAATAAAAATAAAACGGTCAATGACGGGACAGGACACCAAAGCCACAAAGGTTTGCTGGTGGCCCAGATCCCCGGAAGGGGCTCCCTGGCTCATCAAACGTTCTAGGCCGACCCGGGGGAAAACCTGCAAGGACCTGTCGCTTGGGCAGAAGTCCAAACCTTCCCCTTTTCACACACTTGCCAGAGATCATAGGCAGGCAGCAGGTGGGACGCATAGGTAGGGAGGCAGACACGGAGACCCTGCAGCCATTTTGGAATGAGGCTGCCGCCATCTTGGATAAGAGCATTCGTCTCCGAATCTGCCATTCTGCCGGGTCGTGTCTCCGTGTTGCGGCCAGCGCTGAAACTTTTAAACTACGGCAGTGGCCGGTGTTTGGGGCAAGACCCTTGCGCTTTTGGTTAGAAGAATAAGACGTACTGCGTCGCCTTGCTGGTATAGAAGGTCTAGCCTGCAGAGTGGAAGTCCTTCAGCTCTCCTGAGAGGAGAGGGGGAATTTGAGTTTCCCCGGCTCCAGATAAAGCGCTCTTTGCGAGACGCAGCGCAGACTGTGCTTGCTCTAACTCGGCTGGGGCGGCCTGCTTCCCTGGGTGTAGGAGAAACTGTTCGGCGCATCGGATTCCCAGGCTATGGAAAAGGGAAACGGCACGTGAGCGCAAAGAGCTAGGGAGGGGAGAAGGCCGTGGAAAGACCAGGACCGAGCTCAGCTTTGCTGTTGAAATGGACCGAGGGGCCTAGGCTCTCCCCTCTGGCGTCACCTTGCTTTGGGAGCTTCCTGGCTGAGATCTCCACTGTGTCCTCTGCTGGCGCAACTGGGGAGGCTGCCACTGGGCTTGGGGGCTCCCCCTCCAGGCGACCCTCAGCTGGGACTCCCGGAGCAGCTGAGAGCTGAGGACAGTCGTTTCCCGGTTTGCTGGCTAAGTCAGGCTCTCTTCCCAGAGAGACGCACCCAGGAACATCCCGCTCTGGGGCCATGGGCTCTCCTGAGCTGCCGCGCCAGTCCCCTGGCGGCACTTCGGGAACGGGGAGATCCGGCGCTTGGCTGCCGTTTCCTGTGGGCAGGCCCAGGTCCCTCTGGGGTGCATCATATCCGGGAACGCTCTCCCCCACCTCTCCCGAGCTGTCGAATGTCTGCTGGCCTTCCCCAGCTGAGTGTCCGGAGAGGGTGCTTTGTTGTTCCGTCCCACCAGCTTCACCGGCCTCCGCAGTCCTGTCCCCACCGGGGCGCACCACGCGGTCGAGAACAGCGGGCTCTGTGCTCCCGGAAGCCTCCTCCCTCCCTGCCGCGGGCTCTGCCTGTTGTGCGCGATCCTCGAGCCTGACCTGCTGGTGGCAGAGGGGGCATGTGTCCTGCACGAAGAACCACTTGCGCAGGCAGCCGTCGTGGAAGAAGTGGCCGCACGGCACGATGACGGCCAGGGTCATCTCCTGAAAGGGGGCAGAATGAGGCAGTTAGCGGGGAAGTGCCTGGAGGGGCAACGGGCAGCGCGGCCCTGAGGTAGAGCACCTGCTCAGCATGCAGAACTTCCTTGGCATCACCGGTTAAAATAGAGCAGGTGGTATATTGGAAAGCTTGCTGGAGACCTGCTGCCAAAGTGGAACAGGTAATCCTCAGCCTAGAGTCCTTCCACCCCCTTCCAAAGCTGGAAAAACTAGGCTGTCAGGGACTGGACTAAGGAGGAATAGTGGGGACCACCGCCCACCCTTTCTGAACCTTTCTGGGAAGAGGAGGGCAGTATAGTTTTACAACAGTGGTTTGCAGAAGGTCATAGTTCAGAGACTGCAGAAGGGAGAAGCAGCAGTATGGCAGAGACAGCAGACAGACACCCCCCCCAAGGACCCGGCGTGCATTGAAGGTAGAACAGGAAGCTCAGAGGCAGAAGCTCAGATCAGCTGACGCAGGGATGACATATACAGTCATACCTCATGTTACATCCGCTTTATGTTACGTTCTTTCAGGATACATCCCGCAGAGACACGGAAGTACCAGAAAGGGTTACTTCTGGGTATCGCCGCTTGCGCACGCGCAGCTGCGCAAAATGACGTCATGCGCAGAAGCGGCAAATCGCAACCCGCGCATGCACTGGCGCGGGTTGTGTTCTTTTCATGTTGCGAATGGGCCTCCGGAACGGATCCCGTTTGCAACCAGAGGTACCACTGTAATAGGAGAGACGGAGGGGGTGGGACTTTACTCAGAGCAATGCCATTACCCAAAAGAGATGGCATTTCTATGTTCTCTCTGTGTGAGTATTGAATACAATACTTGGTAAGAACTCTTCTTTATCTGCTTCTTGGCTGCCATCATGGGAGGCACTGGATTCCCTGAAGCCTAATATAGGCTTTGAGAAGGAGGAGGGAAAGCTCTGCCAGAGCCTTGTCCCTCCTTCCCAAAGCTTAGCGTCTCATTTACCCAGCTTTGGGAAGGCAGCGCGAGGGCTGGTGGGCATCAAATGTTGTTGAGGGCCACCAAAAAAGGACTCGAGGGCCACATTGGACTACCCTGCTATGGAGGAAACCGTGCTGGGCTACCCACAAGTTAGTGGGGATAGCCTAACGCAGGGCTCCCCAACCTGGTCCAGTATTGACTCTAGATTGAGGCCCTAACCCAAGCCAGTCCCCCAAACTAAAAGTGAACAAGGGCACGAGGGGACAGACGGTCCAGAGGAGGGAACTGTGCTGGGTTGCGGCTCCCTGACATTCACCTGGAAGCAAATGGCGCAGACGTCATTGTGGTCCAAGAGTTGCCTGCTGGTGGCCCTTGGCAGCAAGCTGATCTTCTTGGCGGCCTCTCGGCGGAGCAGGAAGCTCTTCCACCCGGAGTGGGCCCTCAGCCAGACGTTGAAGTAGCAGTGGATGATGATGACGGAGGCCCCCAGCCAGCTCCACTCGCCAAAGATGGACTCCCAGGTCCCGTAGGCCACCACGCAGACAGCCACCAGGAACTCCAGGACGCGGCTGATGGCATTGATGTAGTAGACAATCTCGTCCATCTTCTCCATCGGGGTGTCCTGGAAGAGCTCAATCATGAAGAGGGTGTAGATGAATAGGGTCCCCATCACCTGAAAGGAGGAGGAGGAGGAGGAGGAGAACCATTGGTTTCTCCAGCCAAAGCTGAAGGCCCCAGAGGTCCAGACTGGATCAAGCCCAGAGCCCATTGGCCAGCAACCGATGGCTACTAGCTGCAATGCCTATGCACCATTTTATTATTTCATTTCATTTCATTTTTTAATTTTATTTTGACGAAGTAAAAATCATAAATAAGAATAAAAATGTGCCACCAAGACCATTCCATTGTAACTAACCAACCTCCCAAAATTTCAACACTTCTTGCAATGGCTTGACCCCTTTCCGTTTTAAGAGTACAACTTCAACAAACACCTTCCATATCTCCTCAAAATCATTTCTCCTGCATATTCCCTGTCTTACCTTAATGGCACATGTTAATGTATCATTAATACCTATATCCCACACCTCTTTATACCATTCTTCCATTTTTTATTCACCTTGCCCCTTCCACTTCCTAGCTATAATAATTCATGCAGCTGTCAATCAATTTGTGAGCAAGTCCTTCATAGCCTGTGAACCTTCCACCCCATCGTAAATTGATAATAGTGCTACCTCTGGACTTTTGGTCAGCTTTAACCCAGCGGTATCTAATTATCTCCTTAAATGCCCTTTGCCAAAAAAATTGTACATATTTACACTCCCACCACATGTGAACATAATCCCATTTCCTGGCATCCCTTCCAACATAACACCGAATATTCCTTGTTTATTTCATTTAATCTGACTGGTGCTAAATACAGTGGTGCCCCGCAAGACGAATGCCTCGCAAGACGGAAAACTCGCTAGACGAAAGAGTTTTCCGTTTTGGAGGTGCTTCGCAAAACGAATCTCCTATGGGCTTGCTTCGCAAGACGAAAATGTCTTGCGAGTTCCTGCGGGTTTTTTCCCCTCCCCCCCTTTATCTAAGCCGCTAAGCCGCTTATCAGCTGATCCGATAAGCCGCTAAAAGTCATTAATAGCGCTAATCCGCTAATCCGTCAATGGGCTTGCTTCACAAGACGAAAAAACCGCTAGACGAAGAGAATCACAGAACGGATTCTTTTCGTCTTGCGAGGCACCACTGTACCATCTCCAAACTAATTTGTAATAATTTTCTTTTATTCTTATACCACTTGGGATGCACTAGCAAGCTCATCATCAGGGCTCAATGGAGAAAGCCCTCCAATTCTTCCCAGCACCTGGAAAGCAGAGGTACCGTATTTTTCGCTCTATAAGACGCACCAGACCACAAGACGCACCTAGTTTTTGGAGGAGGAAAACAAGAAATATAAATATTCTGAATCTCAGAAACCAGAACAGCAAGAGGGATTGTTGCACAGTGAAAGCAGCAGTCCCTCTTGCTGTTCTGGCTTCTGGGATAGCTGCGCAGCCTGCATTCGCTCCATAAGACGCACACACATTTCCCCTTACTTTTTAGGAGGGAAAAAGTGAGTCTTATAGAGCAAAAAATACGGTTCTTCCTCTATACAGAGGGATAATGATGCTCTCCTGACACCACCATTATGTGTCTTTAGAGGCCAGGCAAAAACATTCCTCTTTGGCCATTAATTAATCTATGGCCTCAGGGGCCCCGGGTTATGGGTGCCCAATGGTACCCAATGTGGATATTTTCACCCCCTCCCACTGCGAGAATCTCCTGATGTGATGTTTTCAGAAAGGAGGGGGCACAAACTGCTCTTTGCTTCTTCCGCTCCTGCCTGACTCTGTGTGGAGTCTGAGTAACACTCATGCAAGCCAGTAGCTCTTTAGTTTTAGTTTGCAGTAGCTGTTAGAAATAAAAGAAGTTATGCTTCACAGCTTTCTTCTGTGTCGTTCATACTCTGCTGAGTTCGGTGCCCACAATGGACAGTTGTGGGTCCAGTGCGCTTAGACCTGCTTTCCAGGAGTGGAAGGTCTCTGGAAGTGCTCCAGTTCACCTAGACCATTCGGGGCAGAACCAGTTGTTGAGCCCAGTCGTTGGCATCGGCTCAAAGGCATACTGACACCCATGACGTAACGTGACGCTGGCGGCGTGGCGGCGCTTCCAAGGCTTTGCAGGGCCTTGGACGTTGTCTAGGAACTCGCATCGGGGTTCTGATGCGACTTCCTATAGGAACCAGAAGTCCCTTTGGATTCCCGCATTGTGGGTTCTGAGCACCCACCCAAAAGATTTGTGGGGGCCCTGGATGCCCCCACTAGAATTGGCACCTATGTATGGCCTGTTAAGTGTGGAAGGGGACTGGGACTGTTATCATGACTATTTTATTATTATGCTCTCCATCAACCACCCACCACCCCATGAAAACTTAATCCACAGCAGTGACCAGAGGAGGAATAACTGCTGAGAGCAGCGCAGAGAGAAGATTTGCAATAATAATAATAATAATAATAATAATAATAATAATAATAATAATAATAATAAATTTATATTCCACCCTCCCCAGCCAAAGCCAGGCTCAGAGTGGCTAACAACAATAAAAGTAACACAGCATTCTAAAATCAATTCATTTTAAAATCAATTCAAAATCAAATTCATGGCAACCATTGGGCTAGAGTTCTGTGAGGATTACCAAAGGAGGGGGTCAGACTGTGCTTGGCCAAAGGCCTGGTGGAACAGCTCTGTCTTGCAGGCCCTGCGGAAAGATGTCAAGTCCCACAAGGCCCTGGTCTCTTGTGACAGAGCGTTCCACCAGATCGGGGCCACGGCCAAAAAAGCCCTGGCTCTGGTTGAGGCCAGCCTAACCTCCCTGTGGCCTGGGACCTCCAAGATGTTTTTGTTTGAAGACTGTAAGGTCCTCCGTGAGACATACCAGGAGAGGTGGTCCCGTAGGTACGAGGGTCCTAGGCCGTATAGGGCTTTAAAGGTTAAAACCAGCACCTTGAACCTGATCCTGTACTCCACCGGGAGCCAGTGCAGCTGGTATAGCACCGGGTGAATGCGATCCTGTGGCAAGGACCCCGTGAGTCTTGCCGCAGCATTCTGCACCCACTGGAGTTTCTGGGTCAGTCTCAAGGGCAGCCCCACATAGAGCGAGTTACGATAATCAAGTCTGGAGGTGACTTTCGCGTGGATCACAATCTGCAGGACCGAAACCAGACACCTTTATCTGCCCCAGTTGCAAGGGAACATGCCTCTCCTGAGTCAGTCTCTACAGCCACAGCAGGCGCTATAATTCTCCAACACTTTGACTTCACCCCCAAAAGGCGCACTCCTTTGCGGTCTCCCCAGACAGACAGATGCCAGCCGCTATTACTGTTCTACACGGTATTTGGACACAGTACTTTTTAAAGGGAAACCGCTGTGAGCACAGATGCCCTCGTGGGAAAGGCGTCCCAGAAATAAACCAGCTCCGGCTACGGGCAAAAAAGGGGCAAGTGTACCTGCAGGGAGGTCAGCATGCAGCTGGAGACGAGGATCAGGAGCCAGAAGTCCATCTGGAAGAAGTGAGCGATCTTGTACGCCATGAAGCCCGGGAAGACCAGGAGGAAGAGGCACATGCTGATTCCCCGGAAGTGCTTCCAGAAACTCCTGAAACAACACAGCTGGAAAGCTCAGTGGGTGGAGCACGAGGCTGTTAGGGTCGTGGGTTCGAGCCCCACACTGGGCAACCCCCGCGTTGCAGGGGGTTGGACTAGATGACTCTAGTTGTCCCTTCCAACTCTACGGTCCTGCGATTCTAAGAGATGGAGGGACAGTTTGAGAGGCCCACGAAGGCTGCTGCAAAGTCCATCCCTATCAGCTACGGCCTCAGATATGGAGCTTGGATGGACCAGGGCATAGCTGTCAACGTTTCCCTTTTTTTAAGGGAAATTCCCTTATTCCAAATAGGATTCCTCGCAAGAAAAGGGGAAAGTTGACAGCTATGGACCAGGGGCCTGGCTCAGCAGAAGACAGCTTCCTATTTAAATCTCCCAGATCCAGAACGCAGTCCCAGGTTCAACAACAGTCAGCATCTCCGAGGTAGCGCTGTAGAAAAACTCATTCCTGAAACCCTGGAGAGCTTCTGCCAGTCAGAACAGGCAGTACTGAGGTAGATGAGCCAATGGTGTGACTCTGCATCAGTCAGCTTCTTATGAAGACTGTGTGAATAGGGCTTGCTGAAGTTTTCAACTTTCAAATTCGCCAAAATGATGAGGGGTGCTAAAAAGTCGTAACATGACTTGGGAATTCAAAAGGTATTTCGGCTAAATTTACCGTATATAATTCAGTTTCGCTTGGTACATAAAAGATGTGTAAAGTTGCACAGAAACGATTTAAAAATGATGCCAAGGACATACATTATTACTGTTGTTGTTCTTGTTATTTAGCGTTACCTGACATTTTCAGAAGGCAAAATTAAAATCCTTTGGTTTTTCTCAAAGCAGTTTATGCGCTTTTTCATCAAACGTAGACTTACCATGCTATATCTGCATAGCCAAAAGTGTATTTTTAAGCCCACTCACTGAAGAAATTTGCAAAAACCAAGTTTCACCCTTGAAATGACACATACTGCTATATGACAATTAAAAATACATATATATTCAGGTGTCCCCCCCCCTTATACACACACATGTTACATGATGTGTGGGAACTGCTATTTGAGAAAGAAAGGGGGATATCCAGCCCCATTGAGAATATGGGCCAGGCTATACATCCTTCCAGACCTGCCTTCCCCAAACTGGTGCCCCCCAGATCTTTTGGACTACAGCTGCTGTCAGGCCCAGCCAGCAATTGCCACTCCCTATTCTCGCTCTCCAAGTTGTGGCGACCACTTTGTGTTAGGCCACGCCCCCTCTACTGTGGCCGCCATTTTGTGACTGGCGCCAACGGCACCTCCTCAAGCTTCTGCATCGGCCCCAAAATGTTGGCGGCTCCTTTCTGAGCGCCTCTTGACAGTGAGGCTGGGCTTGCTTGCGTGCAGGGAATGACCACCCCACCCCCTCCAGGCTACGCAGATTTATAACCACGAGGACACGGATCGCGGCCCCTGTTCCCGTGCGTCCGCACAAAGGAGAAAGCACTGTCACCTGTTCCGCGTAGCCCCCAGGCCCAACACGATGGGGTCGGCTATTTCGATCATGGACTGCAGGGTGGACGTCACCACGATGAAGAGGATGATGCTGAGAAGGAATGTTCTTTCCAGGAGCTGCAACCCAAGCAGGCCGGTTTGGAGGGCAAGGAGCAGCAAGGTCACGCCCTCCGTCACACCCCTGAAACAAGGGGAAAAGTAGGCACCTGTATATTGGATTTTTACCCCGTGGGGTGGTTCAGGAAACAAAAAAAAGGATGGGGAGAGAAAATCACCACTGGCCAGTGCACCTCTCTAGACTTAGCGGGTAGTGGCTTTTTTAAAAAAATGCTCTCTTGTTCTAGATAAATTTGGGGACTTTTAGACTTTCTGTCTTAAAGAAATGGGAGTGCCTGATCACCTCATCTGTCTCCTGAGAAATCTCTATGTGGGACAAGAAGCTACAGTTAGAACTGGATATGGAACAACTGATTGGTTCAAAATTGGGAAAGGAGTACGGCAAGGCTGTATATTGTCTCCCTGGTTATTTAACTTATATGCAGAATTCATCATGCAAAAGGCTGGGCTGGATGAATCCCAAGCCGGAATTAAGATCGCCGGAAGAAATATCAACAACCTCAGATATGCAGATGACACAACCTTGATGGCAGAAAGTGAGGAGGAATTAAAGAACCTTTTAATGAGGGTGAAAGAGGAGAGCGCAAAATATGGTCTGAAGCTCAACATCAAAAAAACGAAGATCATGGCCACTGGACCCATCATTTCCTGGCAAATAGAAGGGGAAGAAATGGAGGCAGTGAGAGATTTGACTTTATTGGGCTCCATGATCACTGCAGATGGTGACAGCAGTCATGAAATTAAAAGACGCCTGCTCCTTGGGAGAAAGGCGATGGCAAACCTAGACAACTTCTTAAAAAGCAGAGACATCACCTTGTCAACAAAGGTCCGTATAGTAAAGGCCATGGTTTTCCCAGTAGTGATGTATGGAAGTGAGAGCTGGACCATAAAGAAGGCTGATCGCTGAAGAATTGATGCTTTTGAATTATGGTGCTGGAGGAGACTCTGGAGAGTCCCATGGACTGCAAGAAGATCAAACCGATCCATTCTGAAGGAAATCAGCCCTGAGTGCTCACTGGAAGGACAGATCCTGAAGCTGAGACTCCAATACTTTGGCCACCTCATGAGAAGAGAAGACTCCCTGGAAAAGAACCTTGATGCTGGGAAAGATTGAGGGCACAAGGAGAAGGAGACGACAGAGGACGAGATGGTTGGACAGTGTTCTCGAAGCTACCAGCCTGAGTTTGAATAAACTGCAGGAGGCAGTGGAAGACAGGAGTGCCTGGCGTGCTCTGGTCCAGGGGGTCACGAAGAGTTGGACATGACTAAACAACTAAACAACAGCAAAACTTTTGGTGGCTCCCTGGTTGTGGAACACTCTCCCCAGGGAGGTCCATTACATATTTTTAGGGGCCAGGCAAGAAACATTCCTCTTTTCTTGGGGATGATCCAGACAGTAATTCCCAGGTGTCAAAAAAGGTTATTTATGTATGCCGCTACTGCGGCCCGTGTTTCGTTAGGCCCCAAATGGAAAACGAGTGAGGTCCCAACTAAAGAAGAATGGCAGCTTAAGATGACGGAATACGTGCCGCTTGCAGCCTTAACATACAGAATAAGAGAACAAGAAGAATGTTCGTTTAAATAAGATTGGAAAATGTTATGGGAGAAAATTGTGTGCACTTGAAAACGTGGGCAGCATTAAGATACATTCAACGGTGCAAATATGTTTTGATGGATGTAGTAATGGAATACTGAATGGTTTAGTTCAGGGGTCAGCAATCTTCTTAGCAGGGGGCCGGTCCACTGTCCCTCAGACCTTGTGGGGGGGGGGGCGTACTATATTTTGAAAACAAGCAAACAAACAAGAAAAACACGAATTCCTATGCCCCACAAATAACCCAGAGATGCCTTTTAAATAAAAGGACACACTCTACTCATGTACAAACATGCTGATTCCCGGACTGTCCGCGGGCCGGATTTAGAAAGCTATCGGGCTGAATCCGGCCCTCAGACCTTATTTGCCTACCCATGGTCTAGGCAGCTGCTCTTTCAAGCTCTCTCACCTGTGCATCACGTTGCCGTCCTGGAAAGCGCTGTAACCTGCCAGGTAGAACTTGCAGAGTTTGAGGAGGCCCAGGGCCAGGTAGGAGACAGTGAAGGTGAGCCCAATGAGGGAGTACGGGGTGCTGCAACATTCGGCCACACTATGGAGAGGGAAAACGTTAAGAAGCCTCCAGGATCAGACCAAGCAGAGGCCATCGAGCCCAGTACCCTGTTTCCTAGAGTGGCCAAACAGGGAGATGGAGGGAAAAGCCCTTCTCCAGCCGCTGAGACTCAGGAGGCCACTGCCAAAGATTTATCCTTTAAGCATCACACTTGCTTTCAAGCTAGGGGCTATCGCTCTGCCACAAGACAGCAAATCCTGCACTGCGGGAAGTTATTAGGAGTCTAGGGGCCTGTCTGGACTGCGCCAATGGCTCAGCGATCTTAGGGTGAATATAAATTTGATAAACAATGGTAATAATCAATAGTTATCTGGTCCAGCATCCTGTTCTCACTGTGAAGAAGAAGAATGACACAGAATAATAGAACTGTAGAGCTGCAAGGGAACCCTGAGGGTCATCTAGTCCAACCCCCTGCAATGCAGGGGTCTTTTTGCCCAACGTGGGCAAAATGTTGGCATGTTCCAAGAGCCCTTTCCATTCCTCATGGCTCAACGCAGCAATGGGCATAGCCGAGGGGCCAAGCGCGCCAGGGAGTATGCCATGTCAAAGGTTGGAAGCCAACTTTTATAATAATAATAATAATAATAATAATAATAATAATAATAATTATTATTATTATTTATACCCTGCCCTCCCTAATAATAATAATAATAATAATTTATACCCTGCCCTCCCTGGCCAGAGCCGGGCTCAGGGCAGCTAACACTAGTAAAATTACAATAAAAACATAAGGGGGGGGGAGAGAAAAGAAAGGGAAAAAAAACAATTATTTAAAATACGGGTTAAAATACAAATTTAAAATTCAGACTCATTTTCATAGTAGCCCATAGATCAAAACCATAAGGGGAGGGAAACATAAGGGTGAGACTGAGTCCAAACCAAAGGTCAGGCGGAACAGCTCTGTCTTGCGGAAAGATGTCAAGCCCCGCAGGGCCCTGGTCTCTTGTGACAGAGCATTCCACCAAGTCGGGGCCAGTACTGAAAAGGCCCTGGCCCCATCGGAAGGGCTTTTCCCATGGGGGATGGAACAAGCTTGTTTTCTGCCGCAGAACCCAAACCAGTGGATTTGAATGACAAGGAAGGAGATTCGCAATAAAAATTAGGAAGAACTTTCTGACGACAAGAGCTGTCGGACAGTGGAATGGACTCCCCTTGGAAGGTGGTGGAAACTCCTTCTCTGGAGGTTCTCAAGAGGTTGGGGGACCATCTGCTGGGGCTGCCTTGGCTATGATCCCTGTGTTGCAAGGGGTTGGGCTAGATGACCCTTGGGTATCCCTTCCAACGCTACAATTTGATGACTCTGTGGGAAGTTGCTGCTCACTTCCCCTCCCCGACGCACCACCTTCCTACCTGCTGAGGAAGATGAAGACCAAGCCTTGCTGGGGCAAAGGGTTGCCAGAGGAGGAAGAAACCAGGGCACAGATCTGCAGAGTGAACAGCGCCAGCCAGAAGACCAGGAACAAGAGCGGGACAGCCAGCTGCCCCCAAAGGGACATCGCCAGCACCACCAGGCGATACGCCTCCAGCACCTGGGGACAATAAAGGGAGGCCAAAGAGAACCGCGAATTAGACTTAGAATCATAGAATCATAGAGTTGGAAGAGACCACAAGGGCCATCGAGTCCAACCCCCTGCCAAGCAGGAATCACCATCAGAGCACTCCTGACATATGGTTGTCAAGCCTCTGCTTAAAGACCTCCAAAGAAGGAGACTCCACCACTTAGAGCAGGGATGTCCAACCGGTCGACCGCGATCAACTGGTGGACCCCGGGGATGTTTGAGTTGATCGTGGGCTCTTTTTCCTTTGCGGTGGAAAAAGAGGATCTGGCCCTGTCCTCCATTCACACATGATCGCTAGATCGGAAGACAGAGACCTGCCCCTCCCATAAAAGGTCAACCACTTTGATATCCCCCCTAAAAAAAGCTCAACAACTTTGACCTGAACCCCTAAAAAAGGGGTAGTTCGCTGCCATTTCTCCCCCTGTGAGTAGATCGCAGTCCCTTGCGAGTTGGACGTCCTTCCCTTAAGAGGAACCCTTCCTGTCTATGCAGAATTCCAAATCAGGACCTCCCACACCTTTTCGCTAGCATTCGAGCCAGATGCTCATGCAATTCTGCAGGATCCTGGAGCATTGGATTGGGACTCCAAGCAAGAGCTCACTGGAAGAGTGGGGTGCTTGCTTGCAATTCCTTTCTGACACTAAGAGCTGTTTGGTGGTGGAGCAGTCTCCCTTGGGAAGCAGTGGACTCTCCTTCCTTGCAGGATTTTAAGGTGGTTTTAAAGCATCTGTCAGGGATGTTTTAGCTGAGGTTCCTGTCAGTTTGCATTTCTTAGTGCAGAAAGTATTGATCTGATGTGTAGAAACCTTTCCTATTCTACTGAGTTCAAGAGGGCTCTGGAAGCTTTTGGAAGCTTCTGTGCGTGAAAGAAACAAGCAGAAGGTTCATGATGTTTGGGTTATACCTTCAGAGAAGCTGAGTACAGCTGGCTTCAACTGGTTCTCTTTTTTCTTTCTGTCAAGATCATGCTAACTATAAAAGTAAGGCTAGAAGGAGCCTGGGTTTCACTCTCTTTATCTCTTTCCTTCTGGTGTGGTGTTTTGTACATAGTGGCAAGTTGTAATTATAAGTTATTGTAAGTTTAAGTTAAGTCTGCTGCAACTGGATTTCTTATGGGCAGTGCTAATCCTGAATGTATTGGATTTGTGGCCATTAAGTTCATTTGCCTTCAGTAGCAGTAAAGCTCTGCTAGACGAAATGTTGCCTCTGGTCTATTTTTTGGGAATCCTGCAACGTGTTTAAGTTTTTACTCTAACTATACGTTAGAGTTCTGCTCTGGATCAATATTGAGTACAGTGGTGCCCCGCAAGACGAATGCCTCGCAAGACGGAAAACTCGCTAGACGAAAGAGTTTTCCGTTTTGGAGGTGCTTCGCAAAACGAATTTCCTATGGGCTTGCTTCGCAAGACGACAATGTCTTGCGAGTTCCTGCTGGTTTTTTCCCCCTTTCCCCCCCCCTTTTTCTAAGCCGCTAAGCCGCTTATCAGCTGATCCGATCAGCAGATAAGCCGCTAAAAGCCGCTAATAGCGCTAATCCGTCAATGGGCTTGCTTCGCAAGACGAAAAAAAACGCTAGACGAAGAGAATCACAGAACGGATTCTTTTTGTCTTGCGAGGCACCACTGTATTGTATTTCAAAGACAGTTCCTTCACTGCAGGAAGCTGGACCGGATGATTCTCATTCTGCAATTCTATGAGCTAGCTGGACCCAAAAGTCTGGGGTTCTTATGAATTCTAAGCTTCCTTACGACTGAACTATGGAGGACAGGTATGCACAAGGACAAGCTGGCAGAGAGCAGCTGCCAACCAGAAACCGCTACCATTCGAAGGAGCGATCCCCTTGGAGCTCTCTCATCACCTGAGCAACCTCCCGGCAGGCAACCGTTGCCCATTGGAGAGGAACCACCAGGCAGGAAGCCACGACGTAAAGAGCCTCCATCGTGGTGAGAGCTGTGGCGACGCTGTTCACGGCGGGCAAGGCCCGAAGCGGGAGGCAGCAGAGGCGGGCAGCCAGAGGGAGGAGAGGAGCCCCAAAGAGCCACACTCGCTTGGTCTTCAGCAGGAGGGCGCAGAGGGTGGCAACGATGACTTGACCTGGGCAGGACAGGAGGAGAGAAGTAGGGGGTCAGGCGGGTATCCCAAATGCAGGAAGGCAGGGCAAGGAGCAAAGGAGCTGGTAACTCTGATAGCGTCCTTGTCTGGATGTAGAAACCAGACCACAGCACAACGGTAAAATGCACATCCAATGCCCCGCCCACTTTTGCCCCTGGCCCCACCCACCTGGCCCCTGGAAGGCTGCCCAGTCGGAAACGTGGCCCTTGGGTTAAAAAAAAGTCCCCCCTTTTCTGCATATAAGCAGATCAAAGAGCAGTGGAAGAGAAGGAACAAGCTGGCAACCTTCCCTTTCTCTGCGGGAAATTCCCTTATTCCCGCTGCTATCCCGGATTGTTAGATATGCCGTAGACTGTCCCTGGGACAGGTGAGGCTGCTGATTCCTTATTTCCGAGCCTGCTGATCGTTTATTTTCAAATCTGAAAGTTGACAGCTATGGTTCCTCACCTGTGAGTGCTGTGGCGAAGTGGCTAAGAGCCACGGGGTCATTGTACACGGCACCGTGGAAATCCCGCTCCATCTCGTGGCGGATGTAGTCTCTGGAATGGGAGCCGGGAAGATGGTTTGTAAGGCCACGCAGGACGCAAGCCCAAGGAGGAACTAGCTCTCCGTTGCTTAATAAAAGAAATCTTGGTACCTCTTCCTATGACAGTTCCCCTGCCCTCTTTTTCTCCAGCAACCAAGGCCCCATTCACACATGATGTTCCTTCAATTTTGCAAACTCTGGGCTTGTTTCAACTCCCACCAACAGCAGAGATGGCCGGCCAAGTGTGGGCCTAGGTCAGTGTTTCCCAACCTTGGGCCTCCAGCTGTTTTTGGACTACAACTCCCATCATCCCTAGCTAGCAAGACCCAGTGGTCAGGGATGATGGGAATTGTAGTCCATAAACAGCTGGAGACCAAAGGTTGGGAAACACTGGCCTAGGTATCTGAGCTGGATCTGAGCTGCCAGTGGCAAAGGCTGTCATAGTCCAGGCCAGGAATTAGCAACTACAACACATTTTGTCGCCAATGTCAGAAGCATTACTCAATTCTTGGCAAGCTGGCAACGAGGCTCCATTTTCCAGCCAGCACAGTGGCTGCATTTTTCTGCTGCTCCCAGTGCCCAGAGCTAAGAGCATCCTGCGATTCTGCAACTGAACTACATGATAACTTACTTAAAAGCAAGTTTCAAGTCTTTAGGACTGCAGTGTGACCACTGCTTGGGGCGGGGGCTTCAGAGTCTAGCCTCTTTCTTTGCTTTCCCAATGAACAACAGAAGCCCAACGGTATGCAAAAACAGACCTAAGTGAGGGCTCTCTTTGCGTAATTTAGACAGGTTGCAGAATTCAGTTTCTCTCAATGCAGAATTTCAAACCCTTCCTTTGGGAGCCAGGGATACGTACACTCCTGCAAGGATATTAGTCCCAGAGGCCCACCATGATTTTTCCTGACCCAGCCACCCTCTGGGAGGCTTCCAGCAAAATAAAATAAAAAACACAATAAAACACCAAACATTAAAAACATCCCTATACGGAGCTGCCTTCAGATGTCTCCTAGAAGTCAGATAGTTGTTGATTTCCTTGACATCTGATGGGAGGGTGGGTGCCACTACTGAGAAGGCCCTCTGCCTGGTTCCCTGTAACCTCACTTCTCGCAGGGAGGGAACCACCAGAAGGCCCTCGGAGCTGGACCTCAGTTGGCTGAACGATGGGGGTGGAGACGCTCCTTCAGGTATACTGGGCCAAGGCCGTTTAGGGCTTTAACGGTCAGCACCAACACTCTGAACTGTGCTCAGAAACATATAGTGGTACCTCGGGTTAAGAACTTAATTCGTTCTGGAGGTCTGTTCTTAACCTGAAACTGTTCTTAACCTGAGGTACCACTTTAGCTAATGGGGCGTCCCGCTGCTGCCGTCGTACGATTTCTATTTTCATCCTGAAGGAAAGTTCTTAACTCGAGGTACTATTTCTGGGCTAGTGGAGTCTTTAACCTGAAGCGTCTGTAACGCGAGGTACCACTGTACTTCCAAGATTTGACATAGGCCTTGGCAGGTGGAAAGCACTACTGGAAAGTCTGACCTGCTCCTAGCAGCCCCCCACAATGTAGCTGTACCTCGCAAAAGATGTAAAAATGGCAAGGACCCATCCATCAGCTCCTGCAGTTTAGAGGCAAAGGACCAGGAGACTACAGCGCTCCTAGTTCCTTTTGAGAATGCCATTGCCAAGAACTTTTTTTTGAGAGCAGAGTCTGCTCCACAGCAGCTGCTGCCCCCCATGACCTCAAACCCTTCCTTTCTAGCAAGTCAACTCTATGATCTGCTGCTTCCAGTTCACAGAAGGAGACAACCGCGTCCTTACCGGGCTGTCTGGTGACTCACATACAGCAGCAATGCTGTCAAGATGTAAAGATACAACTTCACAAGTGTCCGGACTGGGAGCAGCAAAACCACCACACACACCAAGTGACCTAAAACAATGAGGAAGAGGAGAGAAAAGCCAACATTTTGAACACTCTTATGTCCACCTGTTTAGTTTTGCAGAAAAGCCCTTAGCTGCCTTCCGTCAAATGTACAAGGGTCAGGCTGTTGTGCCAAACACTTGTCTGAACCCCTCTCCAAACCTGTGAATATTCTGCCTGGCCATGATTGCAACTGAAAAACATAGAACATGGCAGCAAGCAAAGAACTCGGCATGCCAATGAATCTTAATTATTTTCTGACTGAGAAAAAATGTTGAAAACTCAGATAAATAATCGAATCGCCAAATGGCACCTTAAACCTAGGTTACGGTCACCACAATGGGATTTCTCAGCATCATACCTCACCCCCCCAAAGTTTGTTCTTGTTGTTGCTGTTGCTGCTGCTTTATATTTATATACCAAAACGGTTTACAACACATTTTAAAAATAAAACAAATTCATGCTCCAAGGGAAATATTTCAGATCCTGTTCCAAGTGACATTCTGCTTTTGCCAGTTGCCAACCTAGCACCCAGAGATCTCCCAGTGGTCACAATTGGGTCTCTGCCAGTTGCAAAACGGACCCAGCACCTGGCTAATTTCTAACTGCTTATGACAGCAGAAAACATGCGGCAACAAGCAGAGGAAACTTAAAATACCGGCTGATGGGGACTTAGAAAGGCCAGGGGATTGAGATTGTCCGCAAAGGTCCCACTGGGTAGAAGAGGCAGAAAGAACTGTGTACACATAACTTTGCAATGATTATATAGCGAAAAATGTCAGTCTCAGCAGAACATTAATCCAGTCAAAATTGCAACACACCATTTTTGCCACATCTGCAAACATGTTTTCAAATCCACAGGCCAGCCCTAGATTGTTCAGTAGTATCATAAACCTATACAGTGGTACCCCGCAAGACGAACGCCTCGCGAGACGAAAAACTTGCAAAACGAAAGGTTTTTTCGTTTTCGAGTTGCCTCGCAAGACGAATTTCCCTATGGGCTTGCTTCGCAAAACGAAGCTTGCCCCGGGTACAGCGGGTCTTCTCTTTTGAAGCAAGGGGCGGCGGGGAGATCGCTTCTCCCGGTGCTCCGAAGCCGGGCGGGGGGGCGGGAACACCTGCCCCAGCCGCCGGGCTTCGTAGCGCTGCTGCGAAGCCGGGCGGGGGGGGGGACACCTGCCCCAGCCGCCGGGCTCCGGAGCGCTGCTGCGAAGCCGGGCGGGGGGTCGGGAACACCTTCTGAAGGCGGGCGGGGGACGAAAGTCTTTGTCCCCCCTGCCTGCCTTCCCAGGGGCTTTTAAATCGCCCCGGACAGCGGAGAAGTCCTCCGCTGTCCCGGGCAATTTTAAAATGCTGGGGGTGGGAAGAAAAGCCCTTGTCCCCCCCCCCCAGCCTTCAGAAGAGGTCCGGGGACAGACTGTCCCCGGACCTGGTCTGAAGGCGGTTTCCCTAGGAACGCATTAATTGATTTTCAATGCATTCCTATGGGAAACCGTGCATCGCAAGACGAAAAAACCGCAAGAAGAGACTTGCGGAACGAATTAATTTCGTTTTGCAAGGCACCACTGTATACCATTTATTAAGACGCGTAACAGATTATCATTTTCTCATTGCTTTCTATATAAGTAATGATTTTTGATCACTGCCACATCCCCAATGTTTAATTACTCTTTTTTTTTTTTTAAGCCGAAGGTACATTTGTTACTTTCCAAATTTCTGGCAATAAAAACGTACAACGGCTAGCAACATGAGCTGAATTATCTCTGATCAAATTCATTCCAGCAGACAGACAGACCTCTGGAGCAGCCAGAATTCATAACCTGCTACAGGCATCAATTTCTTCAGCGGACATAATTTATTCCAGGATGTATAATTCCACTTTTTGTGTATGTGTGCATGAACATTTGAGCATATACACAGATCCTGGAGCACCCATATGCAAAAATGTCCTCAGTTTGCATAACTTATTCCAGGTTGCATAATTTAACTTTGTGTGCGTGAGTGGGAAAATTTTAGTTACTTTGATGCAGAATCCAGAAGCTTGATTTTAAACACAACATGTTGACAACTCAGGGCAGAAAGCAGCCTGGGATTTACTGGTATAATCAATGGATTATTTGCAGTAGTTTGGCCCGTGTTTCTGACATCCAGTTCCTCAGCATTGCTATCGGCAAGGCGACTTTTATCCCCCTAAAACCCCTGATCTGCAGTAACTCAGTTGTGTTATTATGAATAATACTAATTGCAATTATAACCCACTCTTTTACCCCAAGGAGCTCAACACAACATAAATTCCTACAACCACCCTGTGAGGCAGGCTAGGCTGAAAGGCACCAAGGTCACCAAGTGTCGAGTGGGGATTCGAACCCAGGTCTCCCAGGTCCTGGTCCAATACACTGACCACTACACCACACTGCCTCTTAGGCTTGTAGGTTCATACTGGCACATGGAGGTCATCTCATGGTACATAAAATCACAGAAGATGGCCAGTAATCGGTTCAATAACTCCCCGCCAATGTAATCTTTTTGGCTCAAGTTGGTGGGCTTTGTTGAGAAAACAAAGCCGACACCAGAAGCCTGAATCCTGCGCTGGGCACTCTGCACATGCTCAAGCAAGGCACCATCAAGACCATGAGCGATGCAACCACCATTGCGGAGACTTCACCCCGTCTCCCAGGCCTGCATCACTCACCTGCGTAATAGGCGTTCCACAGGTGATGTCGCCACAGGTAAGTCCCCTCCGGCCTCCTCGGGTGCAACAGCAGCTCCGCAAAGGCCTGAACATCCCACCGGTAGAGCAGGTCCAGCAGGGCGATGCTGGGCACGCGGAGCGCCACGTTGGCCACCTCTTCCAGGCTGGGCATGGCAGCTCGGAGTTAAGGACCCCCCACCCCAAAAAAAGAACACCCCCAACTCCAGCAGGGGCCTGAGGCTCCTCTCTCTGCCTCCCCACCCCAACCAAAGACCTGAGGCTCTGCTCCCGAGGGCTTCCCTTACCGGTCCAGCGGGGGTGTCTCTCCCCCCCCCAAGGATCTCCCCTCCCCCCCAGGCCTCCTTCCAGGTGGGTGGTCTCAGAGGAGGGGCGAAATCAGAGGGGGCAGCAACCCCAAAAGAGAGGCAGAGGAAGGCAGGAGGGAAGCTGGAATGGGGACAGGGAGGGAGGGGGTCAAATCTCTTTTTTTTGGGGGGGGGTGTTAAGAAGAGTTGGGAGGGGGGAAGCTCAAGGGGTGGGGAGAAAATGAGATGGGGGAGGGGGCCAGGGGGTGGGGGGCGTCAGGTTTGGTGGGAAGAAACAGGAGTTGGGGGGGCAAGACTCCTCTCCCCCCCTCAAGGAAAGTTAGGAGGGTCAAATAATTCTGGGGGGGGGAGGCAGGTTCAAATAAAAGGGGAGGGGGAGGAAAAGAGTGAGGACTTGGGGAGGGGGCTGCGAAAGAAGGCGCGGGGGGGTCGGGGTTCCTTCCGGGGGGGCAGCCCCAGTAATGGGGTGCGGGGCCCCTCAAGGCTGGGGACCCTCCCCCACCGAGGAGGGGGGGCCAGAAAAATCCTCCTCTCCGGGTCAAGCGACGCCCCCCCCACCTTGCCAGCGCCGTACTTTCACTTTCCCTCAAGCCCCGCCCCTTGCCCCGCCCCTCCCCTAGTGAAGCCTCGGCCGCCATCTTGGCTCCGGGCTCGCCCTTCCTTCAATGCCGCCCCGCGGGAGCCACGTGGCGTTCCAGGGACGCTAGCGCGCCTGAAAGCGACGCCGCCATCTTTGTTGAGGGCGCCCGCTTTTTTCCCCTCCCCCGTTGGGTACAAAGAAGTGCAACTTCGACCGACCCCGAAGAGGCGTCATTTCCGGTTCCCATTTGTCTCTCCACTGTGCCACTCACCCCCGCCATGTGCGGGGCAAGGACTGCTGGAATGTAGCACAGGGAACCCTGCGGGGGTATAAATGGGATTGCAATAGAGGGGAAATATCTGCACCAGTGTATTAAATAAGCAGGGAGACAATATACAGCCTTGCCGTACTCCTTCCCCAATTTTGAACCAATCAGTTGTTCCATATCCAGTTCTAACTGTAGCTTCTTGTCCCACATAGAGACTTCTCAGGAGACAGATGAGGTGATCAGGCACTCCCATTTCTTTAAGAACTTGCCATAGTTTGCTGTGGTCAACACAGTCAAAGGCTTTTGCATAGTCAATGAAGCAGAAGTAGATGTCTTTCTGGAAGTCTCTAGCTTTTTCCATAATCCAGTGCATGTTTACAATTTGGTCTCTGGTTCCTCTGCCACTTCAAAATCCAGCTTGCAATTCTGGGAGTTCTCGGTCCACATACTGCTTAAGCTAGCAGTGGCCTACTCTGCAGGGCTGTTGTGAGCCATCCTGTCTCAGCTACATCCTGCTGATCTGCAACAAACTTAGTCGGTCTCTAAGGTGCTACTCGTCTCCCTGCTTATTTAACTTATATGCAGAATTCATCTTGCAGAAGGCTGGGCTGGATGAATCCCAAGCCGGAATTAAGATCGCCAAAGGAAATATCAACAACCTCAGATATGCAGATGACACAACCTTGATGGCAGAAAGTGAGGAGGAATTAAAGAACCTTTTAATGAGGGTGAAAGATGCGCAAAATATGGTCTGAAGCTCAACATCAAAAAAAAACCTAAGATCATGGCCTCTGGGCCCATCACCTCCTGGCAAATAGAAGGGGAAGAAATGGAGACAGTGAGAGATTTTACTTTCTTGGGCTCCATGATCCCTGCAGATGGTGACAGCAGTCACGAAATTAAAAGACGCCTGCTCCTTGGGAGAAAGGCGATGGCAAACCTAGACAACATCTTACAAAGCAGAGACATCACCTTGTCAACAAAGGTCCGTATAGTTAAAGCTATGGTTTTCCCAGTAGTGGTGTATGGAAGCGAGAGCTGGACCATAAAGAAGGCTGATCGCCGAAGAATTGGTGCTTTTGAATTATGGTGCTGGAGGAGACTCTTGAGAGTCCCATGGACTGCAAGAAGATCAAAACTCTCCATTCTGAAGGAAATCAGCCCTGAGTGTTCACTGGAAGGACAGATCCTGAAGGTGAGGCTCCAAGACTTTGGCCACCTCATGAGAAGAGAAGACTCCCTGGAAAAGACCCTGATGTTGGGAATGATGGAGGGCACAAGGAGAAGGGGACGACAGAGGACGAGATGGTGGGACAGTGTCCTCGAAGCTACCAGCATGAGTTTGACCAAACTGCGGGAGGCAGTGGAAGACAGGAGTGCCTGGCGTGCTCTGGTCCAGGGGGTCACGAAGAGTCGGACACGACTAAACGACTAAACAACAACAACAAGGTGCTACTGGACTTTTTTTTATTTATTGCAACATGCAGGTTAAGGACTGGGTTGGTATCATGGGGCAGTTTTTCTTTTGCAATTGGTGCTGTCTGTGGGCATCTTTTCTCAAAGCCTGCCAGTTATCAAGTTAGTTCTGGTTTAAATCATCCAGAACTAAGATTTCTAGATCTTCCAGAGTCAGGGAAAAAATAATCCCTGACTCTGGAAGATCTTCATTGTTGATGGGCTTCCATTCTGAAGCCATTCTTGCTTTTAAAACGGTTGCTTCAATTTATATTTTTTTAAGACAAGGAAGAATTCGAGGAGTCAGCACATCAAATAACAGCATGGCTTCGTTTACCCAGCAGGAGGCGCCAAACTCCCAGAAAATTCCTCGTGTGTCAGAAACGAGCGAAGAAGATTCACTTCTCTGTGTGTGAAACAGTGCAAAACTCCAAATCACACCGTGGGCCAATTTCACAGCTGAACTGACTCAAGAGACTTGCATTGCTACATGCACAACACATTTTTCTTTCCGTGTTGACCTCCTCCTCCTCCAATTATTATTAATTGATTATTAATTATTATTAACTTTTTCCTTGTCTTTATTATGTGTTTTGTGTTTTTATCTTCTATTTTTATGTTGTGAACCATCCTAAGATCAGATGAAATGTGGTATATAAATTTAATAATAATATATTTTACAGTTATTATTGTTATGGTTCCGCCTTTCCCCCAGAAACAGGACTCAAGGAATCTCACAAAGAAAGAGTTTTGTAAACTTCTATTACGTCGTCTTTTCTCTAAAATGTCCTGAAGTCTGCAGGGGACTTGCTCCATCCCCTTGATTGTTTTGACTGCCCTTTTCAGAAATTTTCCCCGCTCTACGCTATCCTTTTGGAGGTGAGGCGTCCAGAACGGTGCAGAGATCTCCAAATGAGGCTGCGCCACCAAACCCTCCAACATTCCTCAGGTGAAAATTGAGGCATTTCTCGCTCCTCCTCAGCTGACCCTCCTTGCCCCCCCTTGAACTTTGTCCCTCCCTCTACACCAGCGGGACTCAGCGTACACACTCTCCACCCTGGGAACACCCCTTAATCCCGGTTTTATTTTATTTTCCTGTTTGGCTGATTTACAAAAAGGAAAACCCACACCGATATATAGTTTTTAGGAAGGGGGAAGATGAGACAGGGATGCACAAAGCCTTTCCCCCCTTTTAAATCAAGACTCTTTGCTCTTGGCTTGGCTCCTCCTTCCTGCCCACCCAGGACAGCACTGCCCTCTGCCGGCCCCTCAGAGCTGGCATGTCACACGGGGCCGGCCCTCGATGGCAGCAGCAGCTGCTTCTCCTTGCCCGCTCTCCAGCATCCTCTAAAAAGCCAATAAAGACTTCAAACCAGAGGTCAGCAACCCTTTTCAGCTGTGGGCCGGTCCCCCGTCCCTCAGACCTCGTGGGGGGCCGGACTATATTTTTTTGGGGGGGGGGATGAACGGATTCCTATGCCCCACAAATAACCCAGAGATGCATTTTAAATAAAAGCACACATTCTACTAATGTAAAAACACACTGATTCCCGGACCGTCCGCAGGCCGGATTGAGAAGGTGATTGGGCTGCATCCGGCCCATGGGCCTTAGGTTGCCTACTGTTACCAGAAAAATCCGAGGGCTCCCTTGGACAAAACAAAGACACCAACCAGGATAACTTGGAGCAAAACAGCAGCCTGTAGGCTTGGCCTTTATTGAACTGTTGCAACAGGGTGTTCCCCTCACTCGCAGGAGAGAGGAAAGACCCAGAAAGATGGTGTGCAAGACCTTATAAAAACTTTTGAAATTCCCATCCTCTAGGTCAAGCCCACCCCCAGAAACATCATACATACATCACAGAAAGGAGGGGTTGAGGGAGGAGTTGTGGTGGTAACCTGAGTGTCCTGTCACCTGGCTGGTTCCTCCTTTCCCCCTGCCCATGAGTTACTTCCAGGAGACAAAGGGGAGTTGGCAGTTTCCTGCCCCCAGAGGGAAGATCTGATCATTGTCCTTTGTTTCAGTCCATGCTGAATCCACTCCCATATGCAAGTTCTTTGTGATCTTGATTGTCTTCTGTCTGGGATCATCAGGGTTGGCATAGCAGCTGGGCAGGGCTCCTGTGGATGTGCTGGGATGGTGAAGGGATTATGGCTGACCAGAACCAAGCCACCCCCCTTTGATAGTCCTTGTCGTATGGAGTAAAACAAAAATGGAACAGTGCAAATCCGATGTATGGTTGATTTTTCTATGAATTTATAGCAGAAATGTGGTGTATGTAGTGTGTGAGTGTGAGTGTGTGTGAAGTTTGTACAAACAGAATGATTGGGGTGTGGGGGGGGGTTCCTGCTACACTACCCATGCTTTAAACCTATAAAGCCTTAAATGGTTCAGGACTGCCATACCTCAAGGACCGCCTCTCCATGTGAACAAACCCAGACCCTGAGATCATCTTCTGAGGCCCTTCTTCGTGTGTCTCCTCCTCGAGAAGGCCGGAGGGTGGCAACTCGAGAACAGGGCCTTCTCTGCAGTGGCCCCTTGTCTGTGGAATGCTCTCCCTAGGGAGGTTTGCCTGGCGCCTTCATTACACACCTTTAGGCGCCAGGCGAAAACGTTCCTCTTTAACCGGGCCTTTGGTTGATTTGACATCCTATGCCCTTTTAAAATGTGTTCGGGGGAGTGTTAATTGGGTTGCTGTTGTTGTTATTCTGATTATGTACTTTGTGGTTTTATATTATGATTTTATCCTGCAAACTGCCCTGGGATTTGTGGGTACAGTGGTGCCTCGCAAGACGAAAAGAATCCGTTCTGTGATTCTCTTCGTCTAGCAGTTTTTTCGTCTTGCGAAGCAAGCCCATTGACGGATTAGAGGATTAGCGGCTTTTAGCGGCTTATCGGCTTAGCAGATAAGCGTCTTAGCGGCTTAGAAAAAGGGGGGGGGAGGAAAAAATCCGCAGGAACTCGCAAGACATTTTCGTCTTGCGAAGCAAGCCCATAGGAGATTCGTTTTGCGAAGCACCTCCAAAAGAGAAAACTCTTTCGTCTAGCGAGTTTTCCGTCTTGCGAGGCATTCGTCTTGCGGGGCACCACTGTATAAAGGTAAAGGGACCCCTGACCATTAGGTCCAGTCATAGCCGACTCTGGGGTTGCAGCGCTCATCTTGCTTTACTGGCCGAGGGAGCCGGCGTACAGCTTCCGGGTCATGTGGCCAGCATGACTAAGACGCGTCTGGCGAACCAGAGCAGCGCATGAAAATGCCATTTACCTTCCCGCCAGAGCGGTACCTATTTATCTACTTGCACTTTGACGTGCCTTCGAACTGCTAGGTGGGCAGGAGCAGGGACCGAGCAACGGGAGCTCACCCCATAGCGGGGATTCAAACTGCCGACCTTCTGATCGGCAGGTCCTAGGCTCTGTGGTTTAACCCACAGTGCCACCCGGGTATAGGGCAGTATAAAAATTCTAATAATAATAATAATAATAATAATAATAATAATAATAATGCACCAGGGAAGAGACTGATAGTGGCAGCCATGGAAAGGCCATGGGATGCTCTCTTGCAGCTGCCACGGTTGCTCAGGACAATCGCTGGCCCATTCTCCTCCCCCTGGTGGGGAAAACAGGGGCATTATGGGATCAGATCAGAAGCCAAGATAGCTTTCATAATTACAAGACTGTCCCTGGAAAATTGGAGCGCATGCACGACAGGTTTTTACAACGGCATTATGATGCTGACCGTTTTATTTCCACTTCCTTTCCTAAGGTTCCCTAGCAAACAGTTTCAAACAGTTAACTAGCTGCAACGGTTTCCAAGAGAGAGAGAGAGAGAGAGACAGACAGACAGACAGACAGACAGACAGACAAAAGCACCGCACGGTTTCTCTCTGCAGGGCTGAGGTTGGAAGTCCAGTTCGCTTCCACTCACTGGAAAAGCAGGAGGAAGGAAAAGCAAAACCTAGCAGTGACGTGTGCGCTGGGGTGACCCCTCGGTGACCCCCGAGAATTAAACCAGGTCTCCCTTGACTGAGCTTCACTGTTGCAATCCATCAGCTCTGGCATCCTGTGAAAAGACAGCGCATAAGCAATTAACAAGCCTGCAAAGCGGGCAGAGGCTGAGACAAGGGGCTCAGCGCCACACGAGAGGGTGGGCGCGTTGCTTATGACCAACACACTGGCAGCCTGCGAGGGAGCTTGCTTAGACATCCATCTCGGTCGTTTTTCTTTCTTTCTTTAAATTTAAATTATTTTTTTATTATTAAAATAATTCAGCATTTAATACATACATATTACAAACATACAAACAAACATACATTTCATACAATCCTTAAAAATATTCATACATACCCCACTCAATCCCAGATACTTCCTTTTCCCACCCCTCACCCCACCCTTGTGTTAGACTTCCAATCTACTCAATTGCAATTTCTTTCCACTTCTATTACTTTCTTTCACACACTTAGAAACCAACTTTTCTACTTCTTTTTCTGTTACACATTGTTATCCATCTTATTTAGTATTTCAGTATTTATAACGGAACTCGTTTATTCCATTAGGAGTTCTGATTTCTCAATATGATTTTGCAAGTATCCTTTAAACACCTTCCAGTCCTTGTCTGTCTACTCTTTTGAGATCCTTCCAATTTCTCCCATTGTTTTGGATATATTGTAATATTCCAATAATTTGGCAAGCCACTCTGTTTTTGTCGGTATTATACCTGTCAGGGAACTGACATCGGAGCGAGAGGCGAAGGGGAGGCTCCCAGATGATGCTGGCGAAGGACCCAGCAGCAGGGGGAGAAACAGCTCAGTAGAGGGGGAAGCCAATCAGCGCAACACCGGGGATAAAGGGGGGCAGACGGGGGAAGTGGAGAGAGGGCTCAGGGACTCTTCACTGGACATCAGTGAGGAGAGCCCAGGTCCTCCGCTGCCCACGCCTTCCCTGCGCAGAAGACTCCCGCGCAGTGAGAGGAGGAGGAGACTGGGTGTCAAACAACTTTTATGCTGGAAGAGGTTCAAGAAATGCCCACTGACGGATTCTGCCAGTGACTGAGGCAGCCGCGATGAGCAAGGGCCGTGCAGTCAGAAAGGTTTAACAAGGCAAATTAACCGAGAAAGGCACCAGTTTACGCATGAGTAATTCATACGTATTACAATACCACTTTTCCAATTTTTCGCAATCAATAGCCTTGTGGCTACTGTATAAATATAATGTCTTGTCTTCTTCCTTTAGACTTCCTGGTACTATTCCCAATAGGAAACCTTCTGGTGTTTTCCTAAATGAATATCTGAACATTTTTTTCATTTCATTATATATTGTTTCCTAAAATTGTTTGATGTTTAAACAATTCCACCATATAATGCATCTCGGCCGTCTTTCAAACCACTGACTTTTGGGAACCGTTGCCTACCTCAAAGGGCCGTGGCTCAGAGGATCCATTTCGCATGCAGAAGGTCCTGGGTTTGATTCCCGACAGCATCTCCAGGACCAATGCTCTCGACTCAGGATCCATCAGTTTCCTTTGTAGTGATTGTTTTTAACACTCAATTGGAAGCCGCCCAGAGTGGCTGGGAAAACTCAGCCAGATGGGCGGGGTATAAATAATAAATTATTATTATATTATTATTATAAATTGCAAAGGGGGTGCATTTGCAGGGGGTGGCAGCTGAGGGGAGGGACTCAGGGTGCACCAAATCGAAATCTGCTCCACAGTCATAGCTATTTCATTCAATTTTGCTTTATAATAATAATAATAAATTTTATTTATACTCCGCCCTCCCTGGCCAGAGCCTGGGCTCAGGGCAGCTAACACCAGTAAAATTACAGTAAAAACATAATAGGGGAAAAACAAAACCAATTTAAAATACAGGTTAAAATGCAATTTAAAATGCAGCCTCATTTTAAAAGTAGCCCATAGATCAAAACCATAAGGGGAAGGAAACATAAGGGTCAGACTGAGTCCAAACCAAAGGCCAGGTGGAACAGCTCAATTAAAGTTTTAATTGATGCAGGAGGCAGTGTGGTGCAATGGTTAGAGTGTTGGACTAGCACCTGGGAGGCTGGGGTTCAAATCCCCACTTGGGGCTTTTGAGAAACAGCAGAGGAAACTGGGTATGTTTAGTCTGGGGAAGAGAAGGCTGAGAAGTAATATGATAGGCACCAAATATCTGAAGGGCTGCCCCATGGAAGTTAGAGCAAGGAGACTGTAGATGAGAAAGGTGATTCTGCCTAAGCATTATGAAGAACTTTCTGATGGTAGGAAAAATTGAACCATAGAATTGGAAGGGACCCCAAGGGTCATCTAGTCCAACCCCCTGCAATACAGGAATATTTGAGGCTTCAATCCATGACCCTGAGATTAAGAGTCTCATGCTTTACCAAATGAGCTAAATATAATAATAATAATAATAATAATAATAATAATAATAATTTATTATTTATACCCCACCCATCTGGCTGAGTTTCCCCAGCCACTCTGGGCGGCTCCCAATCAGTGTTAAAAACAATACAGTGTTACATATCAAAAACTTCCCTGAACAGGGCTGCCTTACATTTTATTTATATCCCACCCTCCCCAGCCGAAGCCGGGCTCAGATCAGCTAACAACAATAAAAATAACACAGCATTCTAAAATCAATTCAAAATCTAATTAATGGCGACCATTGGGCTACAGTTCTGTGAGGATTACCAAAGGAGGGGGTCAGACTGTGCCTTGGCCAAAGTTAGGCGGAACAGCTCTGTCTTGCAGGCCCTGCAGAAAGATGTCAAGTCCCGCAGGGCCCTAGTCTCTTGGGACAGAGCGTTCCACCAGATCGGGGCCATGGCCGAAAAAGCCCTGGCTCTGGTTGAAGCCAGCCTAACCTCCCTGTGGCCTGGGACTTCCAAGATGTTTTTTTTTTTGAAGACCGTAAGGTCCTCTGTGGGACATACCAGGAGAGGCGGTCCCATAGGTACGAGGGTCCTAGGCCGTATAGGGCTTTAAAGGTTAAAACCAGCACTTAAACCTGATCCTGTCTTCCACTGGGAGCCAGTGCAGCTGGTATAGCACCAGCTGAATGTGATCCCACAGCAAGGACCCCGTAAGGAGCCTCGCCGTGGCATTCTGCACCCGCTGGAGTTTCTGGGTCAGTCTCAAGGGCAGCCCCACGTAGAGCGAGCTACAATAATCAAGTCTGTTCGCCAGTGGAACAGACTCCCTCAGAAGGTGGTAGGCTCCCCTTCTTCAGAGGTTTGTAAGCAGAGGTTGGCTGGCCACCTATCATGAAGGCTTTAGTTGAGATTCCTGCACTGCTGCGGGTTGGACTAGATCATTGTATGGTGTACGTTCCATCTCTGAAATTCTATAATTCTTTGAGTGTGGATGATACTTGGTGGGCCAATGTTTTGACTTATCATATGGTTTTCCCAGTAGTGATGTATGGAAGTGAGAGCTGGACCATCAAGAAGGCTGATCGCTGAAGAATGGATGCTTTTGAATTCTGGTGCTGGAGGAGACTCTTGAGAGTCCCATGGACTGCAAGAAGATCCAACCGATCCATTCTTAAGGAAATCAGCCCCGAGTGCTCACTGGAAGGACAGATCGTGAAGCTGAGGCTCCAAGACTTTGGCCACCCCATGAGAAGAGAAGACTCCCTGGAAAAGACCCTGATGTTGGGAAAGATGGAGGGCACAAGGAGAAGGGGACGACAGAGGACGAGATGGTGGGACAGTGTTCTCGAAGCTACCAGCATGAGGGAGGCAGAGGAAGACAGGAGTGCCTGGCGTGCTCTGGTCCATGGGGTCATGAAGAGTCGGACACGACTAAATGACTAAACAACAACAACAAGCAGCTTCCTGTGTCGCCATGTACACCACTGCTTTCGTTATCCTTCAACAAACTGCCTTCACCTGTGTGATAGAAGCCAAGAGACCACCTGTGCTATGGTGCAATCCTGCCACCTTGGGCCTAGTCTGACTTGCAATCCCATCCCAATATCTGCTCAGCCCAAGACTCTTTGCAGAGCGAAAGCCAGAGGTGCGCATGTTGCATTCTGCTGGCCGGGTGTTCGAAACGTCACCCCGTTTTCCCTCTGTGCCAATGGCCTTATCGGTTTACGGCTAATTACTCATGGCACCCAGGTGCTAAGCAGAGCAGCCGGTGGGAAAAGGGAGGAACTGACGCAATTGCTGTACCCTTTTTGCGTGGGGATCAATCAGGTACGTGCTACGACAAAACCTGTTCCCAAGATCCCCCGCGACTCTAGCAGCGGACTAATTGTTGAGCATTCATCTTGACTTATCATAGAATCCCTGAACCACAGAACCGCAGAGTTGCAAGGGATCCTAAGGGCCATCTAGTCCAACCCCCTGCAACGCAGAAATCGCAACCAAAGAATCCCTGACTGATGGCTAACCAATCAGTGGCTCAGAATTTCAATATGTATAAAACTGGTTCAAATTTGTGTTGGAAATGTAAGGAAAAAGAAGGGACTTTTTATCATATGTGGTGGGATTGTAGCACAATTTTAAAAAAATTGAGAAATGATATATAACGAATTGAAGAAAATGTTCCAACTAACATTTGTTTAAAAAACCTGAAGCATTTTTGTTAGGGATTGTAGGAAAAGACCCGCCAAGGAAACTAAAAAATATCTTTATGTATGTGACAACGGCGGCGAGAGTCTTAATAGCACAAGGATGGAAGAATGAGGAAACACCGACCAAAGAACTGTGGCAAGAGAAACTGAAACAGAATTGGCAAACCTGACACATAAATTACATGACAAGGATAACTGTGGCTTTAAAGATGAATGGGAACCCTTTACAAAGTACTTAAAGAAACAATAAAATGAACTGGACTCCTTGGCAGGTTTTGAATAAACATACAGAAGCTTTTTATTGATAACATTTAGATAGATGAATTAAGGATCTGTACAATTCTGTAACATGCAGAGAATAACAAATGCCGAAAAACCAGAGAGAGGAGCTGAGGGAAGTCTGGGGGTGGGGGTGGGGGGAGGGAGTGTTTTCTGTTTTCCGGGGAGGGGGGAGGGGGGAAATGGGGAGGGGGAAAAATGAGGATGATGTATTTTTGAAAAACTGTTAATTTGAAATTTCTAATAAAAAAATATTTTTTAAAGAAAGAATCACAATACCTCAAGGACTGCCTCCCCCCCTGTGAACCAACCCGGGGCCTGCAATCATTCTCTGGGGCCCTTTTTCTGTCTGTCTTCTCCGCGAGTGGTCTCCGGAAGGTGGCAACATGAGAACAGGGCCTTTTCTGCACTGGCTTCCCATCTGTGGGATGCTATCCCCAGGGAGGCTTTAGGCTCCAGGCGAAAACATTCCTCTCAGGGTTTTTTTAAAAAGAAAACAAGGTGCTGGTACTCTCCGCGAAGTTGTTATAGTAAGCGCCATTTGGAAAAAAGGTGCTAGTACCGTGTACCCCTGGTTCTTCTTCAACCAGGCCCTTGGCTAATTAATATTCTGTGGCCTTTTAAATGTGTTGTATGTGGAGTGTGTATAATAATAATAATAATAATAATAATAATAATAATAATAATAATTTATTATTTATACCCCACCCATCTGGCTGAGTTTCCCCAGCCACTCTGGGCGGCTCCCAATCAGTGTTAAAAACAATACAGTGTTACATATCAAAAACTTCCCTGAACAGGGCTGCCTTAAGATGTCTTCTGAATGTCAGGTAATTATTTATCTCTTTGACATCTGATGGGAGGGCGTTCCACAGGGCGGGCGCCACTACCGAGAAGGCCCTCTGTCTGGTTCCCTGTAGCCTCACTTCTCGCAATGAGGGAACCGCCAGAAGGCCCTCGGCACTGGATCTCAGTGTCCGGGCTGAACGATGGGGGTGGAGACGCTCTTTCAGGTATACAGGACCGAGACCGTTTAGAGCTTTAAAGGTCAGCACCAACACTTTGAATCGTGCTCGGAAACGTACTGGGAGCCAATGCAGATCTCTCGGAACCGGTGTTATGTGGTCCCGGCAGCCACTCCCAGTCACCAGTCTAGCTGCCGCATTCTGGGTTAATTGCAGTTTCTGGGTCACCTTCAAAGGTAGCCCCACGTAGAGCGTGTTGCAGTAGTCCAAGCGTGAGATAACTAGAGCATGCACCACTCTGGCGAGACAGTCCGCAGGCAGGTAGGGTCTCAGCCTGCATACCAGATGGAGCTGGTAGACAGCTGCCCTGGACACAGAGTTAACCTGCGCCTCCATGGACAGCTGTGAGTCCAAAATGACTCCCAGGTTGCGCACCTGGTCCTTCAGGGGCACAGTTACCCCATTCAAGACCAGGGAATCCCCCACACCAACCCGCTCCCTGTCCCCCAAAAACAGTACTTCTTTCTTGTCAGGATTCAACCTCAATCTGTTAGCCGCCATCCATTGTTTCGTATTGTTTCGTTTACGTTCTAACTATTCATTTGTGCTTCTACCGTGTATTTTTATTAAAAAAGGTAAAAGATAAAGGACCCCATGACACTTAAGTCCAATCAAAGGCAGCTATGGGGTGTGGTGCTCATCTCGCTTTCAGGCCGAGGGAGCCGGCGTTTGCCCACAGACAGCTTTCCTTGTCATGTGGCCAGCATGACTAAACTGCTTCTGGTGCAACGGGACACCATGACGGAAACCAGAGCAGCACACGGAAATGCCGTTTACCTTCTTGCTGCAGTGATACCTATTTATCTGCTTGCACTTGACATGCTTTCAAACTGCTAGGTTGGCAGGAGCAGGGACCGAGCAATGGGAGCTCACCCCGTCGCGGGGATTCAAACCGCCGACCTTCTGATCGACAAGCCCAAGAGGCTCAGTGGTCTAGACCACAGCGCATCCATGTCCCTAATATTTTTATTATTAGGATGGGGGAGGAGAAAGAGTAAAGAGAAAGGATTATGGGGTGGTCTCCAACAATCCTGTTCCACCAGCAGAGATTTCTGCTTGTGGACTGGCGCTCCAGCTTCCTCTCCTCTGCACCCCCAACCCTCAAAATCCACCTTAGAGGGCTGGTGGAGCCACTGGTGCAGATTTGGTGTGTGTGTACAGGGGAGAGGATGAGCAAACCTGTTGCAGAGCATTGAATACAGTGGCACCTCTGGTTACGTACTTAATTTGTTCCGGAGGTCTGTTCTTAACCTGAAACTGTTCTTAACCTGAAGCACCACTTTAGCTAATGGGGCCTCCTGCTGCTGCCGCGCTGCAGGAGCACGATTTCTATTATCATCCTGAAGCAAAGTTCTTAACCCGAGGTACTATTTCTGGATTAGCGGAGTCTGTAACCTGAAGCATCTGTAACCTGAAGCATCTGTAACCTGAGGTACCACTGTACATGTGGTGTTATGGACTTGGAGTTGAGAGTGAACCATCTTTCCAGGAATCCCCAGCAAGACCTCAGTGACTCTGGCTGTAAAAGATCCAGGAGGGCCTTCTCGGTGGTGGCACCCACCCTGTGGAACGCCCTCCCACCACCCTCCCACAACAACTACCAGACTTTTAGAAGACATCTGAAGGCAGCCCTGTTTAGGGAAGCTTTTAATGTTTAATAGACTATTATATTTTAATATTCTGTTGGAAGCTGCCCAGAGTGGCAGGGGAAACCCAGCCAGATGGGCGGGGTATAAATAAATTATTATTATTATTATTATTATTATTATTATTATTATTATTATTATTAGCAAGAGCATCGGAAGTGGTCTGGCAAGAATTTTGGACAGCTGCAGTTCCATGTTAAACTGCTGCTTATAAGCAAATTTATCCACAAAGGTGGGAAGAAACTGACCCTTTCATCCTTTTCCAACCTGCAACCTGCCCCCACAGGTGCTGCGGTCTAGAGAGCCGGTCAACCTTTGCTTACCAGCTGAAGGAAGCAAAGGACAGGGCTTGCCATGCCCTCCTTGAGAGATTCCCAGAAGCTTCTGCTTTGCTGCTGTTGGGAAATGGATTTTGGACCTGACAGAGCTTAGGTCTAATCCAGCCAGGCTCTTCCTCTTAGGTTCTTAATTAGATTGATTGTTCCATGTCAACACAGCTGGCACCTTCCCAGTGGGAACCAGCTGAGGCAGAGAAATGGAAAGAAGTTTTTGAGTTTTTTTCCTGAAGTGAGAAAGTTAGCCAGGAAATGTTGGGTCGAGCAAGATCAATGGCTCTTGCACCCGCTTTCCCTATCCTTCTGACGTCATACTGACTTTTTCATTCTGGGCAGGATGGATTCATTACAGCATTTCTCGTTGTTCATTTCATAGAATTGCAGAAGGATAGAGTTGGAAGGTGTGGGATGTAATCCTCTTGTTATGTACTGAGTTAAATAGGATTCAGAATACAGCAGTCTGATTGGTCCTAGAACAATAGGATCCAGAATGCAGCAGCCTGATTGGTCCGCAGGAGCCACCCAATCCAACTCTGGGTGGAAGTGAATCCGCAACCTGATTGGCCTACAGGAGAATCCCAGAATTAGCCAATCACGTGGGGCCTATTGTGTAAATAATGTATATAAAGCAGACATTCTGGGGGAACTTCCATTTCTCACTATTCTGAGCTAAATAAAGAGCATGAAATCCACACTCGACTCGGAGTATATTTCACCTCTGGAGCAGTCAAATACAACATTTCCTATTTGCCTAGAGTGAACATGCAGGGGAATGTTGGTCCAGCCAGTTGAACTTCCTGTTACACCTGGCTGGACCATCCTTCCTTTTGCATGTGACCAGGTAGGTGGGCGTGACCTTCCCAGACCTAACAAAAGGTCCAGCCACTCAGCCATCTCCCTCTTTTCTTTTCTTTTTAAACTCCTTTTGCCTTTTGCTTCCTGGGCTGCACTGCTGGCTGAGAGCCAGGGATATACCCATATGGGGTAAATCCGCTCCTACTTATTTGTAACTTCGAGCCTAAAGCCTGCTTTCAGGGACCACACTGTGCTCTGATTATGAGTAAACTTCTTATTGTTACTTATGAACAAGACTGTTGTGTCTTTATTCTTTTAGGAGGGAATCAAGGGGTCTTACCCAGAATAACAGAATTTAAGAGATTCAAACGAAGCTTCCTGCTGTGTAAAAGGGGGGTATACTCTGCTGTATGAATAAACTCACTAGTGTGAGTCAGGAAGGATAATATTTAATCAATATATCCTCTCCTGCTAACCACAACTTGAATTTTATTATTACGGTCACAGACCAGTTCCGGCTCACTCACAATATCAGGAAAATCATAAAACACAAGAGGAATACATTGAATTGCAATTGGGTATAACAGAGACAATTCAGATATAGCGGCAGATAAAAATATATATTAAATCTTGATCACTAAAATATAACCTAAAATTGTCATTTAAAACCTTAATCATTTTGGTAGTGCAGCTTGTTCCCTAAGTTTTAGGGCAGTCGCACAGAATTTGGCCACCCTTAGCGTGATCTCTGGATCCTTGTCCTCTACCAGGAGTTTTAGATATTGAAGTTCGGACCCATACCCACAACATTCCCACAGAAGGGAGTCCAGTGGTCACCTGCAATGCAAGGAATTTGTTTTTTTAAGGCAGTGGGCATCCAGGGGGAAAGTCTTTGGCCAGCCTGTCTGTCATTGAACTCAATGTGTTTTGACTACCCACAGTTTTTGCTTTTAGCGCAGCTATCCCTGGGACGTGACCCCCTCGTAAGTTGAGAGTCGCCTGTATTCAAAAGCTTTGCTTCCTTCCTCCTGCGGAAGCAGAGAATAGGGATCATGGCTAGTATGCAAAAGATGCAGAAGTGAAATCTGCAATATGTAAAGCTGTCTTCAGAAGCAGTGATGATTTTTGGGGGTGTGGGCATCTGTAGGAAATTTCCCTTTCCCTTTACCCTTCTCTCCAGGGGTCCTCTAAATCCCATTATTCCTAGGAAGGGTTATAGGGCCTTCCTGAGCCCAAGATGATAAAGCAGCAGCGACAATCCCATCCCAGGGGGAGAGGGGAGGCCCTGCTAATTTGAATTCTCCTCCACGCTCTCCATCCCCGGGGCAGCTCCTTCTGCTAAACACGGGACAAAAGGTTTTGCCACCGGGCAGCTATTCAATCAGTGCCAACCTCCCGAGTCCCGGGCTCGCAATTAACAATCCTTTCTAAGTGCTAATAGAAATCCACTACTGCCAGGAGTCCCATTGTTCTACTAGTGCAGTCAAAAGCATGAAAAGTTGGGGGGGGGTTGCAGTAGAAGGGGAAACAAAAGCTGGCAGGTTTCTTTCTGGGGCTTCCTTCAGGCCCAAGGCAAAGGGAGAGAAAAAAGGAGAGCGAGAGAAACGGGGGGAGAAATCAGACAGCACAAGGTGTTTTCTGGTCTGCCTTGGAGCCGGTCCTACCATTGGGCAGTGTGAGGAGACAGAAGATGCTGGCCCAGCAGCAGTGGCAGGAAGGTTAGCAGCCCTGAAATGCTGGAGGGCAGAGCTCTTTGTGTGATGCAACCTTTCCTAATGAAAAAGAACGTAAAAATAGCCCTGCTTGGTCAGGCCAGTGGCTTCTCCTAGCTCAGCACAGAATCACTGAATTGCAGAGTTGGAAGGGACCCCAGCGGTCATCTAGTCCAACCCCCTGCAATACAGGAATCTCATCTATTCCCCCCCCCCGTTTTAAATATTTATTGGGTTTTATAACAAATAAAAATACAAATCTCATTCATCATATTGTATACAAATGTTCTCCCTCCCCTCCTTCGGACTTCCCTCAACTCCCCCTCTACTGAGTTATTTGGTTTTGTTTATTGTGTCCTGCTTTGTTTCAAACTAAATTCCCTTATTATTCTCTAAAATATCTGTTACTATAAATAAAGTTGTGAACGTTTATTCAAACCCTGCCAGTGAGTCCAGCCCGTTTTGTTGTTTCTGCAAATAAACTGTAAATGGTTCCCAAACTCTTCTGAAGTCCTTTTTGTCCTTCTTTTATCCGTTAGCTTAGCCAATTCTGCATAGTTCATCAATTTTTCTTGCCGTTGTTCTTTTGATGGTATTTCTTCCATCTTCCAGTATTGTGCAATAAAGATTCTTGCCGCTGTTGTAGCATACATAAATAATGTCCATTTTTCTTTTGGCAGCTCTTGATTTGAGATACCATACCTAGTAGAAAGGCTTCAGAATGTTTACCAAAATTCATTTAAAACATTTTTTTCAGTTCATTGTATATCATTGCCCAGTATTTTTTTAATGCATTTGCATTCCCACCACAAGGAATCTCATCTAAAGCATCCATGACAATCCAGCGTCTGCTTACAAACTGTGGGAATGTTCAGGGATGCAGGAGAGGATATATTGTCTGAATTTAGCCTTTCCAACTTGTGTTAACAAGTTCACAATTTAGCAGAGTAACATTCCCCTTTTTTTAAACTTGCAGCGGATGCATTTGCTCAGACTCGCTAAAGCCTCTATAATAACTGTTCTGGTTGTTGTTGTTGTTTAGTCGTTTAGTCGTGTCCGACTCTTCGTGACCCCATGGACCAGAGCATGCCAGGCACTCCTGTCTTCCACTGCCTCCTGCAGTTTGGTCAAACTCATATTTTCCCTTTATTCCCTCATAAAAGATAAGACATGACACAGTCTTCTATAAAAGTATAAAAAGAGTTTACTCACATTTTGTTCACAATTGGATCCCAGAAGGCAAACTTAGCTTAGAAAAGTAACATATACCTGAAAACTATCTCATAAGGAGACAGTCCCTTTGTCCTCTCTTGGCTGGAAGCATCTTTGGCTAAGCAGATGTTGCTTCTTCGATGCATGTAGTCAAAGAGAGAGAGATGGCTGCCCTGCCCTGTGCTTTTGTCGTTACCTTCACAGGTGAGGCCACACCCACCTCTAGTCACATGCAGAGGAAGTCTGTCCCAGCCCAGAAGGAAACAGGAAGTTGACCTGCTGGCTGGACAAACATTCCTCCCCATGTGTAAACATGTTCACTCTAGGAATGTTGTACTTGACTGCTCTTGTGTCTCACATCCCACACAAACCTCCAGGGAAGAAGAGTCTGCAGCCTCCTTAGGGAGTCTGCTCCACTGACAAACAGCTCTTACTATCAGAAAATTCTTCCTGATGTTTAGTCAGAATCTCCCTTCATGTAACTTGAAGGCATAGGTTGTGTCCTGCCTCTCTGGAGCAGGAGAAAACAAGTTTGTTCCCTCTTCCATGTGCCAGCCCTTCACATGGGAAGGGCGGGTTCACATTCCTGTCTCAGCGATGTCTACGCTGGCTTGGTCGTGCCCACAGCATGGAAGACGGCAGGATCCCCAAGGACGTGCTCCGTGGGGAGCTAGCTTCAGGCACCAGGCCTGAAGTCTGCATTGCAAAGATGTCTGCAAACATGGCCTAGAGGCTGGCAACACCAACCCCGCTATCCCTTGAAGACAACTGTAGTGCCTGAAGACAGACAGTCAGGTCGTGCCTCCGTAGCAGTGACCAGAGGAGAAATGACTGCTGGAAGGAGCACAGAGAGAAGAAGCTCCATAGTGCATCTGCAGTAGCACAACCAGGTGCCTTCACCTGCCCCGGCTGCAACAAAACATGTCTCTCCCCTCTTGGTCTCTGCAGCCACAGCAGGAGTGCAAGCGTCCAATGGTTTGACTTTACCCCGAAGGCGCACTCCTCCATTGTCCCCCGAGACATGCAGGTGCCAACAACAACACCACTCTCAGGACTGAACTGGGTTGGTGGACACTGCAAAGCACCCCCTCCCCCAGGAAATAGTTATGGGACAGTGAGAAAAGGGAGTTACTTTCCAAACGAAGCAAATTGACTCTTCTATACTGCACACTTCATTGACTATGCATAAGCCTTTGACTGTGTCGAGCAGCAAACTACAGCAAGTTCTTAAAGAAATGGGAGTGCCTGATCACCTCATCTGTCTCCTGAGAAATCTCTATGCGGGACAAGAAGCTACAGTTAGAACTGGATATGGAACAACTGATTGGTTCAAAATTGGGAAAGGAGTACGTCCAGGCTGTATATTGTCTCCCTGCTTATTTAACTTATATGCAGAATTCATCATGCGAAAGGCTGGGCTGGATGAATCCCAAGCCGGAATTAAGATTGCCAGAAGAAATATCAACAACCTCAGATATGCAGATGACACAACCTTGATGGCAGAAAGTGAGGAGGAATTAAATAACCTTTTAATGAGGGTGAAAGAGGAGAGCTCAAAATATGGTCTGAAGCTCAACATCAAAAAAAAAAAAAAAAAAAAAAACTAAGATCATGGCCACTGGGTCCATCACCTCCTGGCAAATAGAAGGGGAAGAAATGGAGGCAGTGAGAGATTTTACTTTCTTGGGCTCCATGATCACTGCAGATGGTGACAGCAGCCACGAAATTAAAAGACGCCTGCTTCTTGGGAGAAAAGCAATGTCAAACCTAGAAAGCATCTTAAAAAGCAGAAACATCACCTTGCCAATAAAGGTCCGTATAGTAAAAGCTATGGTTTTCCCAGTAGTGATGTATGGAAGTGAGAGCTGGACCATAAAGAAGACTGATCGCCGAAGAATTGATGCTTCTGAATTATGGTCTGGAGGAGACTCATGAGAGTCCCATGGACTGCAAGAAGATCAAACCTCTCCATTCTGAAGGAAATCAGCCCTGAGTGCTAACTGGAAGGACAGATCCTGAAGCTGAAGCTCCAATACTTTGGCCACCTGTTGTTGGGAAAGATGGAGGGCACAAGGAGAAGGGGAACGACAGAGGACGAGATAGTGGACAGTGTTCTCGAAGCTACTAACATGAGTTTGACCAAACTGCGGGAGGCAGTGGAAGACAGGAGTGCCTGGCGTGCTCTGGTCCAGGGGGTCACGAAGAGTCGGACACAACTAAACGACTAAACAACAACAAATACTGCACACGAGCCAACGTCTAGACTCTTCAAGGATAGAGACTGAAACACCTTCTTCCCATGGCCTGGAAGTCCCCAGAAGCCATCAGACCTGTCTCCCCGCACCCACCCCCCGCAAGTTAGTCGTGCGAGAAGGGAGTTAAGCAGCTGCAGTTTGCATGGCTATGAAGGGAGACAAGAGAAAACTGGCATCCTCGGGAACAGAGGAAGGTCCCCGGAGACAGCTTGTCTCAGCTGGAGCCGCCACGCGGAGCTAATTTCTGTCTGCAAGCCGGAGTGGGGAGAAAATTAAACGCTGACCTATATTGCAGTCTGGCCTCTAGGATGGAGGCAAGCGGTCTGTAGTGAGATGTATTGGGTAGCAAAGACCGCTGTTTAACTGGAGAGAGCGGGGGGGGGGGGGACACACACCCAGTAGCTCAGGAGCAGAGCATTCTGGAACTTGGAGTCTAAGTCCATCTCCAGTTAGCGCTGGGAGGTCCTTGTCTGAAACCCTGGACAGCTGCTGCCAGTCAGTGCACACAGTGCTGAGCTAAATGGCCCAGTGGTTTGGCTCAGTATAAGCAGCTATGTTCCCAAGCAAATCCATTCTGAAATAGACCAGAGATGGTCTTTGTTTAAGAGCTTGAGTATCTTAAGGTAGCACAGCTGGGGGGGCAGTCCTTGCCCATTTAAAGGACCCCCGCTTTCAGCAGTGAGTGGTCTTCCCCCTGCTCTTCCTTTAGCAGAATTCTTGTTGCTAATTCAAGCAGCAACCCCAGCTCAGCGTTAGAGAATCCACCATGCAATGCACTCCAAGGCACTTTGTTGCTGTCCACTTAGCTCCAATGCATGGAAGGGACCTGTGACTCCGAAAGTGGTCAAATGACTTCCAGAGAGCACAGGGGGAGCCAAAGGCTATTAACCAGTGTGCAGAGCATACCCCGCCCCCCCAAAAAACCTTAATGACTGCAGGAATATGAGGCACAGCGTCTATGCAGGTTTCAGTCTTTGCACCTTTTCCTCTCCTGCTGATCCTCATGGGCAACTTTCGGTTGCACCTGCGTAAGTTGCTCCTGTTGCCATGGAGATTTTGGCAGGCAGTTCTGAACACAAGACGGGTGCCTTCCTCTCTCCCTGTATATCCAGGGAGACGCTTCACAACATCTGGGCAAGGACTGGAGGAGAAAAGCAGGGGCAAGGCTGTCCAAAGCTTGTGTGCAAAGAACAAAAAGGCAGGTCTTAGCTGCTGCAGGGTTTGTGTCGCATGGATGCAGCAGGCTGGCAACATTAACCCCACTGTTTATTGGGATCCCTTGCAGACGACCGCAGTGCCCGGAGGCAGGCAGGCAGGCAGGTCATGCACCCACAGCAGTGACCAGAGGAGGAATGACTGCTGGGAGGACTGCAGAGAGAAGAAACACCCTGGTGCATCTGCAGCAGCCAAACTGTATGCCTTCATCTGCCCCAGTTGCAACAAAACATGTCTCTCCCATATTGGTCTCTACAGCCACAGCAGGCGCTGTAACTCCCCAACGCTTTGACTTCACCCCCAAAGGCGTGTTGTCTCCCGAGACAGACAGATGCCAGCAAGTTAATGCAATGTATTAGCCATCAAATACCTGACTTTGCAGCAAGTGGAGAGAGCCAGTGTGGGGTGGTTGTAAGAGCACTGAAGTGGGATCTGGGAGACCAGGTGTGTTGAGATTCCTTCATTGCAAGGGGAGGAGTAGATGACCCTCAGGGTCCCAATTCCACAATTCTACGAAATCTATGCTTCTGTGAAAACCCTTCTCCCAAGCAAGGAGTTTTGTGGTGCTCAAAGGCCTGCAGAAATTAAGTACCCGTGTGTGTGCAGATAGAGCCAGGTTAATGAATTTCATCTTTTCTTCTTTGCATTTCCTGGGAATCTTCACCAGATGCTTTTGCTGTGAGCTGAGTGGGGAGGCACATCCCTCTTTGCCTCTAAGAGTGATCCATCTCTCTCTCTCTCTCTCTCTCTCTCTCTCTCTCTCTCTCTCTCTCTCTCTCTGTATTCCTCTCCCTTTCAAGGTAAATCAACCCACATATTAAGGTGTCAAGTTCCTACAGATTAATAAAATGATTTTTGATGTTTGAAAAGCTCCTCGCCCCACCCCACCTCCCCCATTCCCCTGCAAATTACTGTTTTCAAGGCATCTGCTGCCAGAGCTTCTCAATAAGGGTAATCAAAGGACTTGATTGAGCTTTGGAATTTGCCTGTCAAAGCCAGATGCCCTGGAACGAGGTGTGTGGCGCTGCCAAAAGGATGCCACAGGGACCTTGCCTTGCCTTGCCTTCATGGAAAGAATCTGCATTTTGCAGAGGTGTCAGTGCAATCTAAGTAGGGTGGGTGGAACTGCCCTGATTATTTTTGTGTGTGGCAGTTGTAACTCAGTCTGACAAGAGTCAATTTTGCGTCAATTATACTTGGTTGTTATTTTTGTTTTTCAGTGAACAGTGATCCTGCAAACCGGGGAGGATAGCTTCCACTCAGACTGTTTCTGTTGTTTTTAATCAGACATGTCTATTAATTTTTTGATTATGCTCTCCCCCCCCCCGCCTGCTGCTTTGTGGATTCTCTTGACGTGCTCTATTTTTAATGTGATTTTGTTTTCAGGGACACCTGCAGTTTGAACCCCCCACCCTAATTTTAAATTGGAGTGTATCTTTCCATGATCTGTTTATCCTGGGGTGCTGTGTGTGCTGTTTTGTTTTATTTATAGCCCATGATACTTTGAGAAATTAAGGAGGGCACCTCAGAATATCTGCTTCCAGCTTGTGCTCCTCTAACCCATTTTTAGAGAGCCAGGGTAATGTAGTATAGTGGTTAGAGTGTTGGAGTAGCACTTGAGAGGACTGAGGTTTAATTCTCTTCCCCCTGAGCCATGACACTCACTGGCTGATTATGGGACATTCACCACCTTGTGTGCTGGGTCCGTGGGTAACCCAAGAACCGCGGTCCAGGTCCGGTGCAGAATCCATAGGTTCCGCTAGGAGTCAGTCCAACAGGGCCAAGGCAGGACACGAGGCAGGAAACCAGGCAAGGACAGGTACAGGATCTCAGGCAGGTTCTAGCAAACAGCAATGTTGCTCCCTCAACCTGGGGCGGGGTCCGACAGCCTTTTATCTTTGTCAGGGTAGCGGCCGTTCCTGATCCCCACCTCCCTGCTTTGCCCAAAGGCAAGCACTCCTCCTGCGAGTACTCAGGTCTCTCCTTCTCTCAGACCTCAGTCTCTGCAGCTCGGGAGACGTCGGTGGGTTACTAGACCTAGAGGCCGCCTCAGCCTCCCCTGACCCAACCGGTAGTGAAGCAGCTGTAAGTGATGGCCCAGCTGGAGGCAAGGAGGTCATCCCCGCATCCGGAGCCAGGGCAGGCTCAAGCCCCTGACTCGGCCGAGCTGGTGCTTGTTGCAGGGGAACCTGTGCAGACTGGGACTCTTCAGGATCAGGCCCCAGGCTTGGTTCAGATGATGCCTGAGGCAAAGGATCTGGTGCAGACTGAGTCTTCTCTGGTACCAAGTCCGAGCCTGAGTCTCATAGAATCATAGAATCATAGAGTTGGAATAGACCACAAGGGCCATCGAGTCCAACCCCCCGCCAAGCAGGAAACACCATCAGAGCACTCCTGACATATGGTTGTCAAGCCTCTGCTTAAAGACCTCCAAAGAAGGAGACTCCACCACACTCCTTGGCAGCAAATTCCACTTTTGAACAGCTCTGGATCCATTGCTCCGTGTCCGCTTCTCTGGAGCAGCAGAAAACAACCTTTCTCCCTCCTCTATGTGACATCCTTTTATATATTTGAACATGGCTATCATATCACCCCTTAACCTCCTCTTCTCCAGGCTAAACATGCCCAGCTCCCTTAGCCGTTCCTCATAAGGCATCGTTTCCAGGCCTTTGACCATTTTGGTTGCCCTCCTCTGGACACATTCCAGTTTGTCAGTGTCCTTCTTGAACTGTGGTGCCCAGAACTGGACATAGTACTCCAGGTGAGGTCTGACCAGAGCAGAATACAGTGGCACTATTACTTCCCTTGATCTAGATGCTATACTTCTATTGATGCAGCCCAGAATTACATTGGCTTTTTTAGCTGCCGCGTCACACTGTTGGCTCATGTCAAGTTTGTGGTCAACCAAGACTCCTAGATCCTTTTCACATGTACTGCTCTCAAGCCAGGTGTCCCCCATCTTGTATTTGTGCCTCTCATTTTTTTTGCCCAAGTGAGTCTCAGACCATCACACCTTGCAGCTTAATCTACCCCACAGGATTGTTGTGGGAATAAAAATGGTTTGTTTGTTTGTTTGCAGTTTATTACTCTGAGTTCATTGATGGAAGGGTGGGAGACGCATTTCATCAACACTTTGATGGACAAAATATGATCTATAACAAAAATTTTAAAAATGTTTAAGATAACGTTTGTTAAAAGAGCAGAAGCGTTTTTATTAGGCATTTCAGGTCAAGATTTGCCAAAAGAGAAGAAGAAGCTACAGCTGCGGCTAAGATACTGCTAGCCCAAAGATGCAAAAGCCACGAAATACCAACCAAAGAAGAATGGCGAGGGAAAATTGGTGGAATATGCTGAAATGGCAAAGCTAATAGAAAGACTTTTAAAAAAGATTGGGAACCATTAATGTTGTATCTACAGAAACAATGCAAAGAAATAGACTCACTAGCAGGGTTTGAGTAAACACTTACACCTAAGAAAACAAACATAGAAATTATAAAGATGATGTTAAAATTGTGAAAGTATAACAATATTTAATTTAAAGAACTTAAGATCAAGATACAAAGCAAGCAGGAGAAGTTAATATGTTTAAAGCCAGAAGAGGAAGTTGAGGGAATTTGGGGGTTGGGAATTGTACTATTTTTTGTTTTATGATATGTTGCTATTATGATAAAAATGTAAAATTCAAAAAATTATTTTTTTAAAAAAACCACTTTGATGGACAAAGAGTTATGGGACACCAGAGTGGCCCAACTCCAGGAGCTACTGAGGGCTTAAAATTGGGCACTAGTGAATGATACTCAAAAACACCATGCTAGCCAGGTATCAGAATGGCCACCTCCTTCCTTACAAACCCTTCAGGGTGCTGAGATTGGCACAGGGGGGTCTCTTTCATAGTTCCTCCTGTGAGGAATAATGCTGCAGCCAAAATAAAAATTCATGTGTTGCTAGACAAGCAAAGGGTTAGGACATATGGAGTTCCCTGCTAAATTCCTAAAGAGGGCACTCTGTCAGGTCATACCCTCTGTTTGCCCTGGTGGGTAAATTAAGAAAAGCAAAACACGGTAATCCTCACTACACCCTCCCCGTTCAGAACTGGAGAGAGAGGTTACTTGTTTTGTGCTCTCCTGAGCACAGACTCCATTTTGATCTCCACCATGTATTCTGTAATCTAAAAGTAGATTCTGCCTGAGTTATTTTCCCTGCTGCTTACTCCTGAATCAAGTCCGAAGCTTTATGTAAGTAAAAACTATTTTTATTTTTGCACTACAGACTTCTGTGTTCCTCCTTTGTTTTGGAGGGATAAAAAGGGGGAGGTCCATTCTGCTAAAGCATCCTGGGTAATTACTAATAAGGTTAAGTAACCTTGCCTCAGAGGTTTCCACATTTTATTCTGTGAAGGGGTTGTAATTTTAAACTCTGCTAACTAGACATTATTTTCACACAAGTGAATGAGAGGAAGGGTAAATAATAAACAATATTGTATCCTGCTCTCCAAATCCACCCAACATCTCCATCTTCAGAAGTGGAGGGCCTTCTCTGGGGTGGCCCCTAAACTTTGGAACTTCCTCCCCACAGAGGTGAACCTGGAACCTTCACTGTAAAACTTTTGCAGGGAGCTGAAAATGCACCTCTTGGAATCATAGAATTGTAGAGTCGGGAGCAAAAGTGTCAGCTAGTCCAACCGCCTGCGATGCAGGAATCTCAACTGAAGCATCCATGACATCTAATCGCGGCTTAAAAACCTCCAAGGTAGGAGAGTCTTTTCCACCTCCCTCCAGGAGGGAGTCTTTTCCACCTGCGAAGGGCTCTTGCTGTCAGAAAGGTCTTCCTGAAGTTTAGTCGGAATCTCCTTTCTTGTAACCTGAAGCTGCTGGTTCGAGTTTCAGGGCCCGCCTTATTCTTATGGTTGTAGGTTGAGTTAAACTGTTTTTAATGTTGCGTTTTAATGTTGTGACCTGCCGTGGGATCTTAGGGTGGTGGGTGGGCGATAGATAGATAGATAGATGATAGATAGATAGATAGATAGATAGATAGATAGATAGGCAGGTCAACAGGTCTCCATCTCTCCCTTCGTCCAAACTCGATCCCAGCAGTTTCATAAACTGTCCCACCTCCTTTCTTCAAGACTATCTAATTTCAAGAGGACTCATTTGAGTCAAGAGCCTCTTTCCTCAAAGGAAGTCAGGTGGTTGCATTTGGCTCACCTGGTCATTTTCTTCCATGGGCTGCCTCCTCTCCCCATCTCTTCCACTTTACACATTTCCTCCCCACCGTTCCCCCCCCCCAACACCACCACATCACTCCCAGCATGAATTCATAATGATAACTTATTGAGGGGAAGGGGTTTAATTGGGGGGGAGGAAATGGGGTGAGTCACTCCCCCCAGGGGTGTTTCAAATTTGCAGGACACTCTGTGCAGGTAAACACTCAACAGTTCAGAATCTGTCCCCTCCTCTTCCTTTCACCACCTCCTGCACCAACAAAGCGCTTTGATTAAGAAAGATGACAGGCAATCAAAATAAGGTTAGTAAGTCAGCTTAACACTGAACAGTGGCGACATTGCTAACAAAGATTGGTGGGGAGGGGGAGGAAGAGAAGGGGGCCAAGACTGATTCTCCGGTTGAATTGCTCCTCATTTAGCAACTGCGCCGTGCTGACCTCTCTACCTGGGCTGGTTCATCGCAGGAAGGATCTTTCCGCATTCCACTTTCCTTCTCTGCTCGAAGCTACCTCTGGTTTCATTTCTGCTATAGAGGTACGGCTGGTGGCACCATTTAGGGGAGGACTTTGGGGGCAGGGGCTGAGGGCCCCATTCAGCTGAATGAGCAGGAGGTGCCCAGTTGCAGTCAGACTGCCTTGCCGCATTTTGAAGCCAGCGGCATAATGCACATTATTATCTAAAGATAACATAAGTAGAACCCAGTGGCCCTTCTAGTCCAGCATCTGTTGCCCTAAACCTGCCTCTGCCATAATAATAATAATAATAATAATAATAATAATAATAATAATAATAATAATAAAAAATTTATTTGTACCCCACCCATCTGACTGGTTTCCCCAGCCACTCTGGGCAGCTTCCAACAAAGACCAAAAATACACTAAGATGTCACACATTAAAAACTTCCCTGAACAGGGCTGCCTTCAGATGTCTTCTGAATGTTTATCTCTTTGACGTCTGATGGGAGGGTGTTCCGCAGGGCAGGTGCCACTACCGAGAAGGCCCTCTGCCTGGTTCCCTATAGCTTTGCTTCTCGCAATGAGGGAACTGCCAGAAGGCCCTCGGCGCTGGACCTCAGTGTCTGGGCAGAACAAAAGGAATCCTCCTGTTAGATAGTGACCCTGTGTGGCTCCCTCCTTTTCATCTACAGTGCAGCTTGGCTCACTGGCTTGAGTAATCTGGAGTGGCCTCTTTGGCACATGCCGCAATGTGACACAGACTGCACGGGCTCGCCTGAACGTGGGGTGCCGATGTGCGAGTGGACATTATTTGTGGGGTGCAGCTGGATATGATCAAGATCTTTTGTGCAACAGATGCACACGACACGACACCACATTTTGGTTCTTATTAGGAAAACAAACCGGCCTTTGATGCAATCTCATTTTATTTATTAAAATTCCTCACTGCGTGTGTGTCTGAATCATCCTCGAAAGCAAACACCAACAGGCAGCTTGTTGACTTCGCATCTTCTTTATTCAAAAGCTGGAGGGAGCCAGTTTCCTCTCCCAGCCTTCTGTCGACAGCTTGTGCCAGTTTGTTTTTGAGTTCGGAATCCAGGATTTCCTTTTCAATAAACAGCAGGAGACAAGATTGCAAAGCGCTCACAAAAGAGGTTGTTACCAAAGGGAGTGTGAACAAAGGAATTTTGTATCAGTTAATGCAACTTGCATTCTTCTGGGAAAGGTGCATTTCGGCTGATGTTGGAATTCCCACCCCACAACAGTCCCAAAGTTCTGTGCATACTTTTGTTCATCTGCCTGCAAGTATTAGGCAGATTTCATGCCACACACTTCTCATGAGATACATAAAAATGTCGTCTTTCGAGGATGGCTCAGTGAGCAGAGTATGAGACTTTTAATATTAGGGTTGTGGGTTCATACCCCATGTTGGGCGAGGACCCCTAATATTTTGACTCTCTTTTGAAAGAGTGAGACACTCATTCACTGATTAATAATAATAATAAGAATTTCATTATTTATACCCTGCCCATCTGGGTACCTCAAACACAGACATCAGCTTTGATTTGGCTCGTTGTGTTCACAACATACCTGTAAAGTAGGCCATTTTTAGCTTCATGTTACTGATAGGAAGCTGGGGCTGAGAATCACTTGCTTGGTGCTACACAATGACCCCATGGTAGCAGTGGGATAAAAGGTAAAGGACCCCTGACAGTTACGTCCAGTCACGAACGACTCTGGAGTTGCGGCCCTCATCTCGCTTTACTAGCCGAGGGAGCTGCTGTTTGTCCAAAGACAGTTTTTCCGGGTCATGTGGCCAGCAGGACTAAGCCGCTTTTGGCAAAACCAGAGCAGTGCACAGAAACGCCGTTTACCTTCCCACCGGAGTGGTACCTATTTATCTACTTGCACTTTGACATGCTTTCGAACTGCTACATTGGCAGGAGCTGGGACTGACCAATGGGAGCTTACCCTGCTGCTGGGATTCGAACCACCGACCTTCTGACCGGCAAGCCCTAGGCTCAGTGGTTTAGACCACAGTGCCACCCACATGCCAGCAGTGGGATAAATCCCTTATTATTCCAGCCACACACCACACTCCCACCCCTGCCTGACAATATGGATGCAATGAAACTAATTATCTTATGCGGTTGTTGAAAAGATAACTGGCAATATTCAGGTGGAATCCTTTGAGCACTCAGAAAATGAGATGGAAATTATTATGATTTTTTTCCAGTTTACAGAGGAAGCCCCCCTGCCCCCAAACAGCAAAGACAGCAAGAAAATGAGTGAGAATGGGTGTCCAGGGGACAATGCAGGTTTTACATTTGCATTTCAGAACACATCCCTACTGAAAAAGAAAGAGAAAAAATGAAGTTTTTAGCAGTGGTTCTTGTGGGCGTGGCTGGACAGGGCAGCAAGATTAGCGGGAACATTCGAGGGCAATCAAATAACATTTAAACATTTCAGTGCATTTAAACATTTCAGTGCAGTGTAGTATAGTATGGTATCATTGATTTCTTTATTTGCAGAATATGGCTAGATCTCTTTTCAAAATGAGAGCGAGAGCATTGGCTATTGTTCTACATATAGTTCTCCACAACATATTGTTGTGAACAGGGATTTTCAACTCTGACAAATATGGAAGTTCAGAAGAGAGAAAGGCTCCTTTCTGTTGATGGGGTGATGGAATTTGTTTGTTTCAAATTACACCTAATATCAATGAGATTACACGGTAAAAGCCAGATCACACCTTTCACTGAGTTTGTATACATAATTTAGGTATATATGCAAAAGGCTCATTTATAATTATATGTTGGGAATCATTCATTTTTTAATAGCTGGATTGATTTATCCTTTCTGGGTGTCCCATGATCATATTATAAATTGGCTGTGTTTTAATGTTATAAATCAAGCACTGCTAGGAGATCTTCATTTTTTTGTTTTCCAATGTATTTCTTACCAGTGAAAAATTCAGTGTGGCACAAGCAAATTTTCTGAAAGTGTGGCCCAGAGAAAAAAAGTTTGAGAACCACAGGTGGGAAATACATTGACAAAGACAGGTACATGGGGGAATATTACAAAACTACAAATGCTGCACATATCTTACATTCATTTTATTTTTTAAAAAATTATTCCTGCTTTACAGTTACAGATAGGTAGCCGTGTTGGTCTGCCATAGTCAAAATAAAAAAATTCCTTCCAGTAGCACCTTAAAGACCAACTAAGTTAGTTCTTGGTATGAGCTTTCGTGTGCATGTGTATCTGAAGAAGTGTGCATGCACACGAAAGCTCATACCAAGAACTAACTTAGTTGGTCTTTAAGGTGCTACTGGAAGGAATTTTTTTATCCTGCTTTACAGGATGAGTTAGCAAATATTGGTCCATCTACCTGGAATTGCTGGGGATGAAACCTATCCCTGAGCTATGTATGTGCTTGCCCCTGAAAGTCTGAGATGTTTGAAAGGGCCTACAAGCAAAGCACAAAAACTAAAAGCAACAGCAAAATCCCAAAGAGCAGCACTAACAACCAATCTATTAAGCACCTCGCTTCAAATGGAATGACTTCAACAGATAAAGTGGAATAGAGCCTTACTTCTTGGGGCAGGGAGTTCCACACACACACACAGTCACTCACACGGTGCCACCACAGGGAAAACCCTGTCTTGAGATGCCAACAAACCTGCCTCAGGCAATGGCACACAGCAGAGGGGGTGCAACAGCTGATCTGAATGGGAGGGCACGATCACATAAGCAGTGAAATGGCTTGGCCCCAAAAGAGTACCCCTTTCCCTCTTGAACAACAGTGGGGAAACATTTTCAATCTGAGGAAGCATCCAAGGATCACATGCCAGTGGGGTGAGACTGCAGTCCAGGCAGACACAGCCCAGAGGTTTCTATGTGGACTTCATAGAATCAAAGAACTGTAGAGTTGGAAGTGGTACACAGGGCCATCTGGAATCCAGACAAGCAAGAGGCAGTTCCACAATTTAAGGGCACACTATATCCGGGGGGATGGGACACGGGTGGCGCTGTGGGTTAAACCACAGAACCTAGGACTTGCCGATCAGAAGCTTGGAGGTTTGAATCCCCGCGACGGGGTGAGCTCCTGTTGCTCGGTCCCTGCTCCTGCCAACCTAGCAGTTCGAAAGCATGTCAAAGTATATAAATATGTGCCGCTCCAGCGTGAAGGTAAACAGCGTTTCCATGCATTGCTCTGGTTCACCAGAAGCAGCTTAGTCATGCTGGCCACATGACACGGAAGCTGTATGCCGGCTCCCTCAGCCAATAAAGCGAGATGAGCGCCACAACCCTAGAGTCGGCCATGACTGGACCTAATGGTCAGGGGTCCCTTTACCTTTACCTTTTACATCCGGGGGGAGGAAGCGTGAAGCAGAAGGAAGCATGGAGCAGGAGCAGTGTGGGGTGGAGCCTGGAGAGAAGTCAAACCTGGGGTCCAATAAGGGAGACCTGGGAGCTGCATTTGACCCCTGGGCATGAAGTTACCCACGCTTACACTCGAACTCAGTTGCTCGTGGGTTTGAGCCCCATGTTGAGCAAAAGATTCCTGCACTGCAGCTGATTGGTCTAGATTTCCATCGGTTCCCTTCCAACTCGATAACCCTATGGTTTTATGATTCTATTAATTTTGATCATTTCGATCATGACCATTTCGATCGGATACTCCCTACTGATGTGGATAGATTCCTCCAAGTTGGTAGGCCCACCACCTGCCTCCTTGATCCGTGCCCGTCTTGGCTGATTAGGGAGTGTCCAGATGTTGCGCGGACTCCCCTGGTTGAAATTATCAATTTGTCCCTTGACACGGGGACATTCCCAGGGGAACTGAAGGAAGCAGTGGTGTGTCCACTCTTAAAGAAAACTTCATTAGATCCCTTAGACCTATCCAATTACCGCCCAGTTTCAAATCTTCCATACCTGGGTAAGGTAATTGAGAGAGCGGTTGCTGAACAGCTTGGTAGGTTTCTGGAGGAAACATCAGCATTAGATCCATTTCAGTCCAGTTTCTGTCCTGGTTTTGGGACGGAGACGGCTCTGGTTGCCCTAACAGATGATCTCCACAGACAACTGGATCGAGGCGGGTCAGGACTGCTGATCCTTTTAGATTTGTCAGCGGCCTTTGACATGGTCGATCATGATCTTCTGGACCACCGCCTCGCAGACGTGGGGATACAGGGCATAGCCCGTAACTGGCTGTGCTCTTTTATCTCTGGTCGGGGACAGAGGGTGGCACTAGGGAGGTAAATGTTGTCGCGCCACTCCTTGGTGTGTGGAGTGCCGCAGGGTGCAATTCTCCCCGATGCTTTTTAACATCTTTATGCGCCTCCTTGCCCAGATTATCTGGAGCTTTGGGCTGGGCTGTCACCAATATGCTGATGACACTCAGCTCTATCTGCTGATGGATGGCCACACCGACTCGGCCCCTTACACACTCACCAGATGCTTGGAAGCTGTGGCTGGATGGTTTCGTGGGAGCCGATTGAAACTAAATCCTTCGAAGACAGAGGTCCTCTGGCTGGGACGGGATGGCATGGGGATGAGGGACCAACTCCCTTCTCTTGCGGGGGCCCAATTAGTGCCATTGCCTTCCGTTAAGAGTTTGGGTGTAATCCTTGACGCCTCCCTTTCCATGGAGGCGCAAGTTACAGCAACAGCCAAGGCGACATTTTTCCACCTTCGCCGCATCAAGCAGTTGGTCCCTTACCTTTCCCGCCCCGACCTGGCCACAGTGATCCATGCGAAGGTCATCTCCAGGCTTGACTACTGTAATTCGCTCTACGCGGGGCTGCCCTTGAAGCTGTCCCAAAAACTCGAGCGGGTACAGAATGCTGCAGCAAGGCTCCTCACGGGGTCTCTGCCATGGGAGCATATTCACCCAGTGCTTTTCCAGCTGCACTGGCTCCCAGTGGAGTACAGGGTCAGATTTAAGGTGCTGCTTTTGACCTTTAAAGCCCTTCACGGCCTAGGACCCTCGTACCTACGGGACCGCCTCTCCTGGTATCCCCCACGGAGAGCCTCAAGGTCCATAAATAACAACACCCTAGTGGTCCCAGGCCCTAAGGAAGTTATATTGGCTTCAACCAGAGCCAGGGCCTTTTCAACTCTGGCTCCGGCCTGGTGGAACGCTCTGCCTCATGAGACCAGGGCCCTGCAGGATCTGATTTCTTTCCGCAGGGCCTGTAAGACAGAGTTGTTCCGCCTGGCCTTTGGCTTGAAGCCAATTTGATTCCCTCCCTCCCCCTCTTTCTTTTTTCTTTTCCTTCTCCTCCTGCGATGAGGCTACATTTTAATATTTTAATGTTCCATTATTTTAATGTATTTTATTTTTGTTTTTAAGTTGTAATCATTCATCTTGTTTTTATTATTGCTTGTAAGCCGCTCTGAGCCCGGCCTTGGCTGGGGAGGGTGGGGTATAAATAAAAATTATTATTATTATTATTATTATTATTATTATTATTATTATTATTATTCTGCTGTATGCAGAGTCAGACCATTGGTCCTTTTAGCACAGTATTTTCTACAATAACTGTTAGAGGCTATCCAGTGTTTCAGGCCAGAAGACTTTTCCAGCCGTACCTAGAGATGATAGGCATTGAATCTTATACTTCCCTGACGCAAAGAGGATGCTCCACCACTGAACTAAGGCAGGCTATCCCTTAGCTGCTGGTTTTATTAAAAAATTATTATTATTCTTAAGGCTGACGGGGGCTTGATTAATAATTGGTGACACCACACAGAGCAGCCCTTTGTAGGTTTCATAATGAACCACCCTGCCTTTCTCCCCTTACAAAAGAGCGGGCGGTACAGGCATTCCAATCACTGCACGGGAAGACGAACGCTGACGCTGGAATTCCAGCACCACGCTTCGTGGACAGCTCCGCGGCTCTTCACAGCGCACCAGAGAGTGATTGCTCTTTTTTAATTGCTGAGATTCCAGACCGGGAAAAGTGCATGTGTGAGAGTGGGCAAGACTTGTTGCTCTGCGCTTCTTCGGCCTCTTTCCCCCCAAAAAACCCACTCACTCACTCATTCAGAATCCAGGAACTCGAAAAGACCAGGGGTCGCAGAGCTGCCTTTCCCTGCCCTTTGGAGTCGCGGGACGCCCTTTGAGGGGGAAGCGCTACAGGCGTGCCTCTCACTTTCCTCCGGTCTCTCCGTCCTTTGCTCACCTGCCCAGGTGCGCCTGACTCATTTCTCCCGCCTGCAGCTCCTCCGGGTCGCCCTCTCTGGTGGGTGGCTTCTTTCCCCGGAGTAGGGGGTTGGGAGGAAATATAAGCAACCGCTCCATTCCAGCTACCACGGTCAAGAGCTCCGGATTCCCTGTCGAGAAGGTTTGGCGTAGTCCTCTCTCCTCCCACCTCCTCACCTCCACCCACTCCCCTTCCGAGAGAGAGAGAGAGAGAGAGAGAGTTGACAGCAACCCTTCTCCATCCACCCACTCAACCCAACGCGCCTTCTCACTTCGCTTTTCTTCCGACGCCACTGCGCGCGGATCTCGCCGCGGAGGAACCTTTCAGCACCATGAACAGCTCCCAAGCCGTCTTCTCCGCCGGGGGACCCCAGTGGTGGCGCGCTGGAAGCGCGGTCCTTCCCCTCCTGCTGGCCGGGCTGTGCCTGGCGAGCTTGGCCGGGAACCTGCTCCTCTTGACGGTCCTCATCCACGAGCTCCGAAGAGGGAAGATCTCGCCCGCCAACGCCTTGGTGCTCAACCTGTGCTCGGCGGACCTGATCCTGGTCGTCTGCTGCCTCCCCACGCGCATCGCCACCTACTCGCGGCGCTCCTGGGTCTTCGGCAGCTTCGTCTGCAAAGCGACGGACTGGCTCCTCCACGGCTGCCTGGTGGCCAAAAGCCTCACCTGGGCGGCGGTGGGGCAAGCCAGGTACAAGCATGTGGTCTCATCCTCCTCATCTTCTTCTTCCTCATCTTCTTCCAAGTGCCTGGGCTTGAGCTGGCGGCGCTTGGCGGGGCTCCTAGCCTCGGCTTGGCTGGCGGCGCTGATCCTGCCTCTCCCGCACCTGCTCTTCACCTACCTGGAGGCCGGCGGCGCCCCGAGCGGGCTCCTCTACTGCGTCTTCCGGAGCCCCCCTTACGCCGCCAACTTCATGGACGTCTTCAGTAAGGTCTACCCCCTGATCGCCTACCTGGCGCCCGCGGGCTTCACCTTCTCTTGCTACTGGAGGGCTCTGCGCGCCCAGAGAGGGGGCAGGCGGAACCGACTGGCCAAGCCCGGTAGCCCCCAAAGCAAGAAGGTGACCTGGGTGCTCCTGGGCCTCACCCTCCTCTTCCAGGCCACGTGGCTGCCGGCCTGGGTGGCCTGGCTGTGGGAGAGGCACAGCGGAGGGGGGCCCCAGCCGCCCCCGGCTTTGATCTTCGCCGCTGAAGTCCTCATCTTTCTTGATGGCGCGCTCAACCCAGGCGTCTTTTTGGCCACCTCCGGGGAATTCCGGGGAGGGCTGAGGAGCCTCAGGAGGGGGCTGAGCTGCAGGGGAGATGAAGCCCGGAGGCCCAGGAGCGAGGAGACCCCCCAGTCTTTGCAGGACCTGAAGGAGGAGGAGGATGGGGAAGCGGCGGCGGCAGCGGCGCAGGAGAAAGTTCTGCCCGACGTGGAGCACTTTTGGAAGGACCGGAGGAACACCGTCGCCGGGGAAGAGAGCGACCCGGTCCCCTGGGAGCACCAGGGCGACCCTTGAAAAAAGGGAGGGAGGGGAGAGCCGCTTTTCTCCGGTTTGTAGGACTTGTTGCTGCTGCTGTTTCTCGCCACCTCCCGTTGTTTCCAAGCCCCGCCCCCACCCCATTTTCAAAAAGCAAACGAGCAGGTGGCTTCCTTGAAGGAGGCGGAATCATTGCATTCCAACACTTTGGTTCTGCTTTCCACATTAAGTAATAATAATAATAATAATAATAATAATAATAATAATAATAATAATGCCTGAACCACCGCTTTAATTCGATCTTTTCTACCCCCCCCCCTTTTCCTCTTGAAATGGGCACATTCTGACGCCCCCCTGCAAATTGATTGATTGATTGATTGATTGATTGATTGGATATATAGCTCACCTTCCTCCAAGGAGCCCAAGATGCCATGCATAGTTTTTCTCCTCGTTTTATCCTCACAACAGTCTTGTGAGGTAGGTCAGGCTGAGAGTGCGTGACTGGCCCATGATCCTCCGGTGAACTTCATGACTGAATGGGGATTTGAACCCTGATCTCCCAGGTGCTACAAACCTGACCCACTAACTAGGACACCATATTGGAGAGAGAGAGAGAGAGAGAGAGAGAGAGAGAGAGAGAGAGAGAGAGAGAGAGAGAAGAAGAACTTCTGCAGTGACATTAAAAGTAGAAGCTGCGCTGTCCTGAGTTTTAATCTCTCTTCAACCATGAATCACCCACTCTTCTCTTTCTCTCTCCCACTCCATGGCTAATTATGGCTTGCAGGTGCAGTTTGTGTGTTAAACCCCCAGTGTTGTGACCCTGATCCACATCTGATATTCCCCTTTCTCTAAGTCATATGGGAGAGCCAGTCACGAATTTTTCACCTCACCTTGTGTCTGTCCCTCACTAGGGGCCCTTTTGTGAGATAGTCTCTCCTCCCCTTCACACACACACACACACACACACACACACCAACTCCTAGGGGCCGAGGTCCCTTCAGGCCCCCCCCTAAAATATTTGAGAAGGCCGCCCCGGCCCAAAGTCGATGGGCATTGCCATTCAAATGGAGTATGTGTGCTGCATCTTGTGATCGATTATGCAGGGTGGGGCTTACCTGCCCCCCCCAATTAACTCAAGTTGACACCCCTTCTCTCTCTCTCTCTCTCTCTCTCTCTCTCTCTCTCTCTCTCTCTCTGTGTGTGTGTGTGTGTGTGTCATTCATCACTCACTTAATCCCCACAATATGGAACATGGGACTATTATTACTGCTATTGGCCTACCTTACAGGGACTGTCTTAAGGGTTGCCACATAATGAGAAATAGTTTCAAACACTGCAAAGCACCCCATGAGTGCTCCATGTTATCTATATCCCCCAAATTCCACCTTACTCCCTTTGAGTGGCATGTTGGAAGATGACCCTGTTCCTCTTCCCATTGACAAATAATCCCCAGTGAGATAAGGAGGCCCATGGCAACCTAATGTGTTGCCTCTAGTAGCTTCCCACCCCTAACAAAGCAAAACAAGAAAACAAGCTCCAACTTCTCTCTCTCTCTCTCTCTCTCTCTCTCTCTCTCTCTCTCTCTCACACACACACACACACACACATTTTTTTTCCTGTTTTTCACCCCTATCTCTTCCCAGGGTAATGTCAAGTGTATGTGTCTACGCTGAAAAAAGAGAAACTTGGAGAAAGTTTATCTGGTGCTTGTAGTTAGGGGACGTGGTGGGGAAAGGAATGTTATGTCTAAATCCCCCCCCCCACCCAAAAAATGGTATTGCAAAAGAGGCTTCTATCTTTATTGCTTGTTTCGCTGTCAATAGTAATGGTGGCTTTTAAGCAGTGAGTGACTGTCCCTCTCATAAGAAAGACACGCACGTATATGGTCTCAGAGATTTCATTTTATGTATATTATACCTTCCACGAATGGCTCCAAGTTTATGGAAAGGGGGGTGTATCTTGCACCATACATGAGCTTTTCTGTTTAGGTAACTTACAGCTTAATAAAAACAAGAACCATCATTCTTTGCTAGAAGGAACCACCATGTTTAATATATTCTTCATTGTTGAATTTTGGGGGTATAACAGTAACTCTCCCCACCCTCATGGCTTTAAAAACAGACCAAAACCCATCAGTATTGTGCCAAAACCAAGACTGCAAGACATATCAACAGGGCTCTCAGCTAGTAAGTGAAATATCTGGTTCCAGGACCCCTCCGTCTTTCCCCTTTTGTAGTGCGTTGGTTTGCAGGACAAGGAGATGGCCCACATTAGCTATCCAGAGATGGTGCAGAATATTACTCCAGACTTGGGAGCCTTTTTCATCCCAAGGGCCACATTGCCTTCTGAGAAACCTTACAAGGGCCTCATGGTTGATGAGGCTGGAGGCCAAAAGTGGGTGGAGTAGCAAGTGCATTTATCCTCCACCCAGACAAGTGGGAATTCAAGGGCACATTGCAGTTGGTGAAAAAACACTTGAGGTGCAAAGCAGGGGCAGTGAGAGGTGTGGCCTGGAGAGGGGGCGTGGCCAATGAAAGTTCCAAGGGCCAGAGGACAATATTTGGTCCCCGAGTCTGAGGTTCTCTACCCCTGCTCCAGAGAGCAGCAAGATGCTCTCTCCCACAAATATAAGAGGAACATGTAAGCACTAGAGTTGTGAGCTGACAGTTGGTTGTCCACTAATGGAGAGCCCACCAGAGAGGAAACCCCCCCCCCATTTTCTCTCTGTAAAGTTCATAACCTTCATAGAATTGTAGAGTTGGAAAGAACCCCGAGAGTTATCTAATCCAACCTCCTGCAATGCAGGAATGACAGGTGGTCATCCAACCTCAGCTTTAAAATCTCCAAGGAAGGAGAGTCCACCACCTTCTGAGAGTGTCAGTTCCACTGTCAAACAGCTCTTACCGCCAGAAAGTTCTTCCTGATGTCTTGACAGAATCTCCTTTCTTGCAAGTCATTGTTTCAGAGTCTGCAACCCGGAGGAAACAAGCAATAGGAAACAAGCTTGCTCCATCTTCCACGTGTCAGCACTTTAGCTATTGGAAGATGGCTTCTATCGGTATCTCCTCTCAGTGTCCTCTTCTTCAGGCTGAACAGTGAACACAACCAACTCCCTCAACCATTCCCCATACAGTGGTACCTCAGGTTAAGAACTTAATTCGTTCTGGAGGTCCGTTCTTAACCTGAAACTGTTCTTAACCTGAGGTACCACTTTAGCTAATGGGGCCTCCCGCTGCTGTTGCCACACAATCTCTGTTCTCATCCTGGGGCAAAGTTCTTAACCCGAGGTACTATTTCTGGGTTAGCGGAGTCTGTAACCTGAAGCGTCTGTAACCTGAGGTACCACTGTAATGCTGTTTCCATTCCCTGGCTTTTCTTTTTATTTCCTGTGCAGTACAAACTTATGTGAATTTACTTGGCAGTAAGTTGCACATTTGCTCTCGTTTTAAGTGTGCCTGGGACTGCAGCCTTAGTTAGAGAAGGGCTTTGGTCAGGAGCTGTTTCTGCAGCACCCTCAAACCATCACAACCACTGTACAGAAGTTCTACCAACTGCCCACCCCCTGTTCTCCCCTGGGGGGGGGATGGCTGCTTTAAAGAAAGGGATGCCACATTGTTCTGAAAGGAAGAAAACCCCTCTCCCCTTGACAGTAGATGTTTATTTGAAAAAAAAGAGGCATACTTCAATTGGAGAAGGACAATTCCTTGGGAAGAAAGTGAACACGAAGAATGCAATGGATTGTGTTTTCTAAATGTGCTCTTTTTTTGGTTTAAATAAAAGCATAGAGAATGAACAAGAGGTGTTGGAGCTGAGATTTTTTTTATATATAAAAAGCAACAACACAGTAATCTCTATATCAACACCAGGCTTTGCAAACCTAGAGCCCTTGAAATGTTCACACTACAACTCCCAGTTGTCTGGAGCAGGTGGGGGTTGCAGTTTAAAACATTTTGAGGTCACCAGGTTAGCAAAGACCGATCCAGACACACGTACAGAGATGGTCATACACTGGAGGGCTGTGACTCAGGACCTGCTATGCAGGCCAAAGGAATCATAGAATCATAGAGTTGGAAGAGACCACAAGGGCCATCGAGTCCAACCCCCTGCCAAGCAGGAAACACCATCAGAGCACTCCTGACATATGGTTGTCAAGCCTCTGCTTAAAGACCTCCAAAGGAGGAGACTCCACCACACTCCTTGGCAGCAAATTCCACTGTCAAACAGCTCTTACTGTCAGGAAGTTCTTCCTAATGTTTAGGTGGAATCTTCTTTCTTGTAGTTTGGATCCATTGCTCCGTGTCCGCTTCTCTGGAGCAGCAGAAAACAACCTTTCTCCCTCCTCTATGTGACATCCTTTTATATATTTGAACATGGCTATCATATCACCCCTTAACCTCCTCTTCTCCAGGCTAAACATGCCCAGCTCCCTTAGCCGTTCCTCATAAGGCATCGTTTCCAGGCCTTTGACCATTTTGGTTGCCCTCCTCTGGACACACGTTCCAGTTTGTCAGTGTCCTTCTTGAATTGTGGTGCCCAGAACTGGACACAGTACAGGAGCCAGGTTCAAGCCTGGCATCTACAAGTACGACTGGGGATGTCCTTTGTCTGATACCCCAGGCCACCAAAGTGGCCAATGGGACAGAGTGACTCCTCCATAAAGCAAGGTTGTAGCTTTGTGGACAGGTTTTAGTTTAGAGAAAAGGCAAGTAAGACGTGACATGATGGAGGTTTAGAATATCCTGCAGGGCATGGAGAAAGTGGCCGGAGGAAAGTTGTTCTTCCTCTCTGATAACACTAGAGCTCGTGGATATTTGATGAAGCTGAATGTCAAAGGATTCAGGACACATAAAATGGAGTCCTTCTTCCCGCAATGCATAGCTAATCTGTGGAACTCACTCCCACAGGAGTCAGGGATGGCCACCAACTTGGATGGCTTGGAAAGAGGAATGGACTAATTCATGGAGAAGAAGGCTATGTCAGCTACTAGCCAGGATGGCTTTGCTCTGCCCATCGCAGATGGAGGCAGAGATGCTTCTGAATGCCATTCGCTGGAAACAACAGGAGAGGATTGTAGGAATAACGAGGACGACAGGAGGTTGGATGCAGGTGAGATGTGCAGAAGCACACTGGCAAGCATGCCCCAAAACAAGCTGCCGACTAGCTCTGCAGAGGCTCCTTTTATTAGCAGAAGTCAGCAATTGGAAACAGTATTGAAAACGTTCTGAACATGACGTATTTCCATCTAAGCACATTTCCAGCATTAGCAAATACACATGGGGTTGGACTCGATGGCCCTTGTGGTCTCTTCCAACTCTATGATTCTATGATTCTATGTCAGCAGGTGTTTCCCTCAGATGTTCCCCTGATACTTGATTACATCTGCGTCCCCGGTCATGCTCCAGCCAAGTGTTATGTCTAGTAACCAAATCTGTGAGAGGATAAACGGTCAGGGGGAAACCCCTGTTTTCTAGCCAAGAAGGCAAAAGGTCAGGGAGCGTGGGCGCAACGCTCCTTGGCACACTGTTGCATGCCTGGTGCGAGGTTTGCCTCAGCACAAGCGGAGCGTCACCTCCACAGAGGACAATTCTTTTTGTGCTTACTTCTGGTTGGCCACTGTGAGAACAGGATGGTGGACTATATGAGTCACTGGCCTGATCCAGCCGGCTCTTCCCATGTTCTTCTTACTGATGGGAGTTGTAGTCAGTGCTGGATTTATGTATAAGCTAAACAAGCGATAGCCTAGGACACCACACTCTTGGGGGCCCCAAAAAAAATTAAAGGAAAAAACAACAAGTGGATGTACATTTCCAAAATGTAAGATGAAAAACAAATAAAATAAAACCTACATACAGCAACAGTGTTTTGTGTTGTGGAGGCTCCTATTTGTTATGTGCAAATGGCTTTAGATACCTATAAGGTCCATAAATTACCACGTAGCATATACAAAAAACAGCGACAATTTGTTGTTGACAAAGGACAGCTGGGCCCCATTACCTTCAGTAGCTTAGGGCCTCATCAAACTTAAATCTGGCCCTGGTTGTAGTCCAACAATATCTGGAGGGCCACAGGTTCCCCACCCCTTAACGTTCCTCTGATCTACCAAGGCAGTTCTTGCATCCTTGTTCCAGAAAGGGGCCATAGACATGGCAAGCTACGTGAGTCCATGACAATACATAATTTCCCCTCCTCCCTCTCTCTTGGCCTTTGTTCTTCATCAGACTCCCACCTCCCTTCAAACTAAGGCTGGATTTTGGTCTGGGTAGCTGAAAAGGAAAGGGGGGGGGACCCATTCAACAATAAACTAATACAGAATAAAGCTTTGCAATCTTTTAAGCTCTTTTGATAATTTGTCCTCAGTCACATGAGAGCAGAGAAGAATGCCAGCCAGCTTGGTTGGGCCTTTCTTATTTTGCCAGCTTAAATGCTGTCAGAATTCATAATCATGCCAGGGAATTATACGGGGGCCATCTCTGCAAATACCTCCAAGCTATTTATAGAGGTAAGCGATGTTAAGCACACCAGTCTGATGGGGAAACTGACCTGTGGCCCAGGCGCATGAATATGGAGAAGGCAGAGAGCCAGCAGTGATCCTCCTCTCTGGATGAGAAAGCCGACCTAGGAATGCCTCAAGCAAACATGGTAGTCTAGGGGGAGAAGACTGTGGGCTGGGAGTGGATAGGGGAGCAGACAGATTTCAAAAATCCAAGTGGATAGCCCAAAAGGAAAGGAAAAGGTACAACTGTTTGCCCTCTCAGAAAAACACAAGAAGAGCCAGCTGTATCAGGCCAATGACCCATTTAGTCCATTATCCCAATCCTACAGTTGCCCACCATAGAATTGTAAAGTTGGAAGGGACCCCAAGGGTCATCTAGTCCAGCCCCCTGCAAAGCAGGACTCTCAGCTAAAGCATCCATGACAGATGCACATCCAACCACTTCTTAAAAACCTCCACAACCTTCCTAGGAAGTCTGTTTCACTGTCAAACAGCTCCTACTCTAAGAAAGTTCTTTCTGATGTTTGGGACCAAAAAAAGGGGACATTCTGGGATCCCATCAGAAGCTGGGGTGGCTTCTGCAGTTTTGGGATGTCCCATTTAAAGCGAGACGGTTGATGGGTGTGACACCTTCTTCTTCTTTGGCGATCACTCGTAGCCGAGTAAGATTGTCTTCCATAAGACAACACGCTAGATCTCATTAACAGAATCTCCGAAATATGTTGTTGTTGTTGTTGATTATCATAATCACAATCACTATAATTAATTGATTATAAAGGGATGACTATCACAACAGCAATGCCACAATTCTCCTCTGTAGAGCACCGTGAAAGCCAGCTGCTGATTGATGGGTGACAGCAAAATGTGATACAATGCCTCCCCCATTTCCAGCTCTGGAGATCTCTCCCTCATTTGAAAATGAAAGTGCTCGAGTGGGCCTGACTTAACAAGCTTCCAGCTTGACTTGTCTCTTGCAGGTGGCACTTTTGCCCGACGCCTGCCAATTATCGGAGCCTCCCCACTTTGTAAAGGCACATCTAAGGCAGCCTATTATGTGCCTTTAGCTAGCATAATCCCCCCCTTACTTAAAGCTTTGAACTCTACATGCTTCATAGGAGACCGAACAAGTGGAGAGGCCCAGTGAAAGGCTTTGCAAAGGTTTTGCATTTCTCCATAGGCTTCTGTGAGGCACAGCTGAGAAAGTTTTGGGCATGTCTGTTAAGAAACTCTGTTTCTGGCGTGGCTAAGAGTTTTAGCTCTGCTTGCCAATGAAAGAGACAAGGGGGCCTGAAAGGGGAATGGGGGGGAAAGGAATGAGGGATGGGAGAGATACATTCTGTGAACCATCCTGAGACCCCCAGATATAGGGCAGTATAATAATAATAATAATAATAATAATAATAATAATAATAATACAAACACAACAACAACTTGCTAGATCCTGCAAGAATACGGGGTTCTCAGCTGGCCCCAAACACAGCAGTTAGGTGACTAGTTGGGGTTCCATTTAGAACTCATCATTTTGCAACAGCTGAATTGGTTGCCAGTTTATTATTATTACTATTTATTAAATTTATTAGTTGCTTTCTTCTTCAAACGACTTACAACCCCCCCCCCAAAAAAACCACATACATACATGCATACATTAAAAGCAAGAGGAAATGTACCATATTTTTCGCCCTATAGGACCCACTTTCCCCCCTCCAAAAATGAAGGGGAAATGTGTGTGCATCCTATGGGGCGAATGCAGGCTTTCGCTGAAGCCTGGAGAGCGAGAGGGGTCGGTGCGCACCGACCCTTCTCGCTCTCCAGGCTTCAGGAAGCTATCCGCAAGCCTTGCAAGCCCGGTGGGAGTTCCCGTGGGCTCGCAAGGCTTGTGGGCAGCAGCCTGCAGCCCGAAGCATGGGGCGCCCTCCGGAGGGTGCCCCGTGCTTCGCGCAGGTGTCCGCAAGCCTTGCGAGCCCGGCGGGAGTTGCCGCTGGGCTCGCAAGGCTTGCGGATAGCAGCCTGTACTGGGGGCTGGGGTCGGGGGAAGCTCGGGCTTCCCCTGCCCCAGCCCCGTGGCTGGGGGGGGGGGAAATATTTTTTTTATTCGTCCCCCCCCCAAAAAAAACGAGATGCGTCCTATGGGCCAGTGCGCCCTATAGGGCAAAAAATACGGTATATATTATAAAGACCCCACCCAATCATAGAAAGCGAAAAGACCTGGTTATAAAATAATGCTTTCTCCTGGTGCCTGAAGATATGCAATGATGGCACCAGACAAGCATCTGGGACTCTGCGAGTGGTACGTACACACTGGGTGCTGAGCCAAGGGGGTGTCATCTCAAAGCCTGGTAGGCAAGGCAATGGGTTTTGGGAAGAAGACATGAGTCTTTGACAGGGTCCTGGAGTCCCACTTCTCCTTCCCAAAGCCTAGTTAGCACTTTCCCAGCTTTGGGAAAGAGGTGGATTGCTTCTGGACCCTGACAGTGCCTTCACACCTCCTTCGCAAAGGAAGTTGCCTCCTCACCCACCTTTAGGAAGGCAGCATGCGAGGGCTGGGGGCAATTTTGGCCTTGCACAGGGTGCCACAGTACCCTTATTATCAGTATACAGTATACCCTCATTATCGTATCTTAGGAAGAAGCAACCGGGATGGGTCATCATCTCCATGTCAGGCTTGTGAGCTTTCAGAGGCAACTGGCTGTCCACTGCTGGAAACTGAATGCTAGGCTCAGAGAAATGGGAGGGACCCAAAGGCAACCATCAGGTCAAGGGCCAAGTACAGTTATGGAGAGGAGGAGAAATCTACAGCTGTTCTTGGAAGACAAAGAAAACTCAGACAACTAAAGAGGAGGCAAAATATGGGAGGAGGAACGATGGCATTTGCTGCCCTTTCTGGCATTCAAAAGAATATATATATCTGGCACTGGGTTTAAGCAAGCAGCTGTGCCATCCTTTAATAACCTGTCACAGGGAGAAAAAGAAAGACTCTGCAATGCAATTGTATGGCAACCAACCTGCAAATTATATCTGCAGGCTCTTCAGAGACCCATGGTTTCTTTTTGTGTAACCTTTCAATTTGGCTCTGTGGATGCTGAGATTCCTCTTCCTAAGGCCAGCTTCGGAAAGCAAAGCACAAGAAACATCTGCCTGTGATAATTCCCTCCAGCAGCAGCTCTAAGCACACTTAACAGGGAAATGAATAAAGGCCACTGAACACAACAGGACATGTTGTTGTTTAGTCGTTTAGTCGTGTCCAAGTCTTCGTGACCCCATGGACCAGAGCACACCAGGCACTCCTGTCTTCATTTCTAGGTAAATATGTGCACACTTAGTGTTTTACTCTAGCTCAGTCGATAGAGCATAAGACTTAGTCCCAGGGGTTGGGTTCAAATCCTATGTTTTGCAAAAGATTCCTGCATTGCAGGGGGTTGGACTAGATGACCCTTGTGGTCCCTTCCAAGTCTACAATGCTATGATTCTATGCTCAAGTCCCCCCCCCTCACACATACACACATGCTTGATGTACATTTTCAACAAAGCATGTGGCCCACCTTCCACCTCAGCCTCAAAATTAGAACGACACAAATGGGACAGTCAACATAATCCTGCAGCTTGGAGTTCTTATGGTTACTGTTTCAGCCTGACAGCTATACTCTCCTTCAATTTATTCAATTCCACCTCCCACCCTCGCTCCAGCCTGTTTTTCCATTGTTACCCTTAATAGCCAGTCAGAATTCAATGATCATTAATTTGGTGATTTCCCCCTCCTTTGGATTCCTCCCGCTCTTTCTTTTGTTTGTGTGTGGTTTTGCAAACCTTGGGGTTTACCCATGACTGTCCATACCTCCTCCTGTGCCTGGAGCGAGGCACCATATTGGCTACATGGGCAATGACACTCACACCCTGAATACTAGTAAGAGAGGGAATGGCGATTGATTTGTCCTGTGAAAGCCTAACTCATCTTGACATGGATGATATCTTTAAAGGTAACATGTGAACGATGCACCCTTAAGTCAAGCAGTAAGCTGTGCAAATGAAGATTTTCTTCCCAGGGAGATCTCAGAGAAGGGGTCACTCATCAGGGCTTTGGCTCATTGGAGAAGCCATTTATGCAACCCTCTTGTTGAACCTGTAGAGACTTTGGACAAACAGCTTCTACTCTGCTTTGGAGAATGGGCCTGACTAGGAAGCTGAGGTGGTCAGGCATCTTGCAAGGATGTGTTGTCATCCCAAAGCTGGTGGTACCAAAATGGATGCTTTGCTCCAGATCGGTTACTACAGTGGTACCTTGGTTCTCAAACTTAATCCATTCTGGGAGTCTGTTCAACTTCCAGAACAGTTCAAAAACCAAGGTGCAACTTCTGATTGGCTTCAGGAGCTTCCTGCACTCAAGCAGAAGCTTCATCAGATATCCAGCTTCTGAAAAACGTTCACAAACTGGAACACTTACTTCTGAGTTTGCAGCGTTTGGGAGCTGATTTGTTCGGCAACTTAGCCGTTCGAGAACCAAGGTTCCACTGTATTCACAATAGCAGTGTTGGCAGCACCCTGGCTCTGAAAAACAGTTTCTAGGAATTGCAAGTGGGGAAGAGTTTTCTTAGAATCAGAGAATCATAGAGTTGGAAGGGACCCCCATGGCCTGTCAGCATTCGGGGTCGAAAGGCCAGCTGGCTAGCCCCCAGCTGGATCGTCTCCTTCTCAGCTGTGCCGCTGCGAAGATCCATTGACCTCTGGCTCCGACATAAAACAGTGACTCAAGCCTCCCAGACTTGGGCACACTATACGTAGCAGTGTAAATCGCACAGAAGAGCCTGAGGCTTGTGGATACATACTATGAACTACAGATTTATTAAACATAAAACAAGACAAAGAAACACGTCGTCTTTTCTTGCCGTCTCCTCAGAGAGCGAGTCAAAACAAAAGCAATACACCGGAAGTTCCGCTTACGTCAGCAAACTGTGCTGGAATGTAAACAGACATGTGACACGTAACAATCCCATGTCTGCAACCAAAGGTGGAACGGAATCTTCCAACACGGCCATCTAATCAAACCCCCTGCAATGCAGGAATCTCGACTCAAGCATCACTGACAGATGACCACCCCATCTCTGTCTAAAAACCTCCAAGGAAGGAGAGTCCACCACCTCCTAAGGGAGTCCGTTCCACTGTCCAACAGCTCTTGCCGTCATAAAGTTCTTCCTGGTGTTCAGTCAGAATCTCTTATAACTTGAATCCATTGGTTTGGGTCCTGCCCTCTCTGAAACAGGAGAAAACACGCTTCCTCCATCTTCCATGAAACAGCCCTTTAGCTATTTGAAAATGGTTATCATATCTCCTCTCTTGCACTCTGGCCCTTTTTGTGGGCTTCCCAGAAGCGTCTTGCTGGCCACTGTGAGAATAAAATGCTGTACCAGATGAGCTCCTGGACTTTTCTGATGTTCTTAAATTTCATTTATTTATTTCTTGCATTTTGTATCTTACCTTTTTCTCCAAAGAGCTCAAGGTGCTGTACATGGTTCTGCTCCTGCTCATTTGAACCCCACAACAACCCTGAAAGGGATTTTTTTTTGTTTAATTAAAGAAAATGTTCTGCAGAAAACACTCAGCTCAGCCTTTGCTGTAACCCATAGGAAGTGATGTAATCAAAGCTGGGTGTGACTTACTTGAAAATTAGAAACATTGGGCTCAGCTCAGCTTGCAGCACTGCCAGGGAGAGTGTGGGAGAGAGTATACTAGTCGTTTTCATAGAATAGAATCATAGAGTTGGAAGAGACCACAAGGGCCATCGAGTCCAACCCCCTGCCAAGCAGGAAACACCATCAGAGCACTCCTGACATATGGTTGTCAAGCCTCTGCTTAAAGACCTCCAAAGTAGGAGACTCCACCACACTCCTTGGCAGCAAATTCCACTGTCGAACAGCTCTTACTGTCAGGAAGTTCTTCCTAATGTTTAGGTGGAATCTTCTTTCTTGTAGTTTGGATCCATTGCTCCGTGTCCGCTTCTCTGGAGCAGCAGAAAACAACCTTTCTCCCTCCTCTATGTGACATCCTTTTATATATTTGAACATGGCTATCATATCACCCCTTAACCTCCTCTTCTCCAGGCTAAACATGCCCAGCTCCCTTAGCCGTTCCTCATAAGGCATCGTTTCCAGGCCTTTGACCATTTTGGTTGCCCTCCTCTGGACACCTTCCAGTTTGTCAGTGTCCTTCTTGAACTGTGGTGCCCAGAACTGGACACAGTACTCCAGGTGAGGTCTGACCAGAGCAGAATACAGTGGCACTATTACTTCCCTTGATCTAGATGCTATACTCCTATTGATGCAGCCCAGAATTGCATTGGCTTTTTTAGCTGCCGCGTCACACTGTTGGCTCATGTCAAGTTTGTGGTCAACCAAGACTCCTAGATCCTTTTCACATGTACTGCTCTCAAGCCAGGTGTCCCCCATCTTGTATTTGTGCCTCTCATTTTTTTTGCCCAAGTGCAATACTTTACATTTCTCCCTGTTAAAATTCATTTTGTTTGTTTTTGCCCAGTTCTCTAATCTGTCAAGGTTGTTTTGAAGTGTGATCCTGTCCTCTGGGGTGTTAGCCACCCCTCCCAGTTTGGTGTCATCTGCAAATTTGATCAGGATGCCCTTGAGTCCATCATCCAAGTCGTTGATAAAGATGTTGAATAAGACCGGGCCCAAGACAGAACCCTGTGGCACCCCACTAGTCACTCTTCTCCAGGATGAAGGGGAACCATTGATGAGCACCCTTTGGGTTCGGTCAGTCAGCCAGTTACAAATCCACTGAGTGGTAGCATAGTCAAGACCGCATTTTACCAGCTTCTTTACAAGAATATCATGGGGCACCTTGTCAAATGCCTTGCTGAAATCAAGGTAGGCTACATCCACTGCGTTCCCTTCATCTACCAGGCTTGTAATTCTGTCAAAAAACGAGATCAGGTTAGTCTGACATGACTTATTTTTCAGAAATCCATGCTGACTATTGGTGATCACAGCATTCTTTTCTAGGTGCTCACAGACTGTTTGCTTAATGATCTGCTCCAGAATCTTCCCTGGTATTGATGTCAGACTGACTGGGCGGTAATTATTTGGGTCCTCTCTTTTCCCCTTTTTGAAAATAGGGACAACATTTGCCCTCCTCCAGTCTGCCGGGACTTCGCCTGTTCTCCAGGAATTCTCAAAGATGACTGCCAGTGGTTCTGAGATCACATCTGCAAGTTCTTTTAATACTCTTGGATGCAGTTCATCTGGCCCTGGAGACTTGAATACATCTAAACTAGCCAAGTATTCTTGTACTATCTCCTTAGTTATTCTGGGCTGTGTTTCCTTTGCTGAATCATTTGCTCCAAATTCTTCAGGTCGGGCATTGTTTTCTTTATCGGAGAAGACTGAGGCAAAGAAGGCATTGAGGAGTTCAGCCCTTTCTGTGTCCCCTGTTTGCATTTCACCATCTTCTCCTCTGAGTGACCCCACTCTTTCTTTGTTCTTCCTTTTGCTACGAACATACCCATAAAAGCCTTTTTTGTTGCTTTTAACCTCTCTAGCAAGCCTGAGTTCATTCTGTGCTTTAGCTTTTCTGACTTTGTGTCTACACATGCTGGCTATTTGTTTGAATTCCTCTTTGGTGGTTTTCCCCCTTTTCCATTTTTTGTACACATCCTTTTTTAATCTTAATTCAGTTAAAAGTTCTTTAGATAGCCACCCTGGCTTCTTTAGGTATCTTCCATGTTTCCGTCTCATTGGTATTGCCCGACGTTGTGCTTTTACTATCTCCCTCTTAACAAACTCCCAGCCATCATTAACTCCCTTTCCTTTTAGTATTGCTGTCCATGGGATCTCACCCAGCACTTCCCTAAGTTTTATGAAGTCGGCTTTCTTAAAGTCAAGAAATTGAGTCCTAGTATGCTTGGCTGCTCCTTTCCGCTGTATAGTAAACTTCAGAAGAGCATGATCACTTGCGCCTAATGATCCTTCCACTTCTACCCCACTAACCAGGTCATCAACATTGGTTAGGACCAGATCTAAAATGGCTGTTCCTTTTGTTGCTTCTCCCACTTTCTGGACAATGAAGTTGTCTGCAAGGCCAGTGAGGAATCTGTTTGACCTTATGCTCTTGGCTGAGTTTGACATCCAACAAATATCTGGGTAATTGAAGTCCCCCATTACTACTATCTCCCTTCCTTTTGCATGCTTGGCCATCTGTTCCAGGAAGGCATCATCTATGTCCTCCGTTTGGCTTGGGGATCTATAGTAAACTCCCACAATGAGGTCTCTGTTATTCTTCTCTCCCTTAATTTTGACCCAAATGCTCTCACTTTGGCTTTGAGGTTCTAAATCTTGGATCTATTCACAGGTATACACATCCCTGACATATAATGCCACTCCTCCTCCTTTCTTGTCTGGTCCGTTTCTCTGAAATAGATTGTATCCCTCCATTATTACATTCCAATCGTGGGACTTATCCCACCAGGTTTCAGTGATGCCTATTATGTCATATTTAGTTTGCTGTACCAAGAGCTCAAGCTCATCTTGTTTATTTCCCATGCTTTGCGCATTAGTGTACAGACATTGAAGTCCATTAATCATTCCCCCGTGTCTCTTATTTAAGGATTTTTTCCTCCCACCACTAGGTCTGCGTGCTGTTTGCTCCATTTGGTCTATGACATTTGGATGATCATCTTCATCAATTGATAGACTCCTACCTTCAGGAGCACTGTCTCCCTCCCCCATATTAGTCAGTTTAAAGCCCTCCTGATGAGGTTTCTGAATTTTTTTGGCAAAAACATTCCTCCCAACCGTTGTGAGGTGCAGCCCATTGCTTGCCAGAAGTCCATCTTCAAGAAACTGCAGTCCGTGATCTAAGAATCCAAACAGTTCCTGTTTACACCATTTGCGAAGCCAGCTGTTCACTTCCACTATTTTTTCCTCTCTCCCTGGGCCATGTTGTTCAACTGGGAGGACAGATGAGATGACAATTTGTGCATTTAATTGCTTCAATTTCCTGCCCAGAGCCTCGTAGTCTCTTTTGATCTTCTGGAGGCTATTGCTTGCAGTGTCATTGGTTCCCACATGAACCAAGAGGAAGGGGTATTTGTCAGTGGGTTTTATGATTCCTTGCAGTCGTTCAGTTACATCTTGGATCTTAGCCCCGGGGAGACAGCACACCTCCCGAGACATCTTGTCAGGCCCACAGATCACTGCTTCTGTTCCCCTCAGTAGGGAATCCCCTATCACCACTACACGCCTCCTCTTATGTTTGGTCGGGGTTCTTCCGTGAGCTGTCCGTTCCAAGGTCGCCTGCACATTCCCTGAGGACTGACTTTGCTGATCGTCTTCATATACCTGATCGACTGTAATGAGGGAGAGATCCTCAAATGGAGTCTGTTCTTCTTCTTCCATGCTAGGGGAGAGGACTTCAAAGCGACTGTGTATTTCTAAACAATCAGAGCGAACCCTGGGCCTCCTACTTCTTTGAGTCACGTTTCTCCATATATCTGGCACCTGTGTTGGTGAAAGGTTTTCATGTACTTTTCTTGTTTCTTTTTGTTTTTAAAAATGTTTTTATAAAAGATTTTCTTGAATTACAAAAGTATATACAGCGTTTCTGTTTTCTATTCACAGAATCTTTTCTACAGATCAGTTATATTTGATGTGAGACACTAATGTTATAAACAAGCTCAGGTAGATTCTACCAGGTCCAGCTTTTATCCAAAGCCCTTGGGAAAGCGAAGTGTTTCTCTCTCTGTCTCTCTTTCTCTTGCAGAGAAATTGCTTCACTCACAGCCTGTGTCGGTTCCAGCTGCTTCACCTTTCCAACTTTAACTTCACCACGCTGCACAATATTGATACCTGCTAATAGAACTTCTGTGTCTCTGCAAGTTTTGCTTCTAATAAAACACTTCTGGCAGGGGATCTGGCAGAGGATGACTAACAGGGGCTGGTCTCCGATATTGATTCAGCACTTTCCCTTCATTCAAATACCTGTGTTGGGGTTTCTTTTTTCCTCCAAGGGTTGTCAGATGGCTGGTCCCTGTTCACATAATTTATCCTCATTTGTCACCCTCTGTTTCTTTTGTTGTCTTCCAAAGTGGCTCAAATCAATCCACAGGAGGGAGCGAGAGGCACAGCCTTGCATCAGCCTTACAAAATAAAAAGATGAAGAGGAGTGCAATGAAATGAGAGCAGAGGGAAAAGGTGGAGGTGGAAGATCAGTTCTGCTTTTATTTTGGACCACACCAGTGTGTCCGAGAGGGAGGTTTTATCATGTAGGCAGCCCAGGATCACTTCGGTGCTGCTAACACAGTGGTTTGACTTCACCCCACAAGGTATACTCCATTGTCGCTCGAGATGCCAACCACAAACAAGATGGGTGGACCTGTTGCCTCTCTTTGTCTCACTTTCCATTGTCCCTTGGAGGCAGTGGACAGGAGATGATTTTTGCAGATATTGTGCAGCAGGAAGCCACTGAATTCATAAAAGCAGACCCCTCTGGGAATAAAGATTGTACAGACCCATAATTATAATTCAAAGCTTTACAAACCAGAATTTCTTCAAAACAGGTGCAAAAACAATGATACACTCAAATAGTGCCATAAAGCATACGCTTATCCAAACATAGGTTCTTCTTTTTAAATATGTAACATAATTATGATCAGAGCAAAGAAATCAAAGCTCTCTCCCATTAGCCTGCATCCAACCTAAGGCTATGTAGCTCCTGGAGAAGCTTCATAATCACATCCTTCTCTCACTGTGCCTGGGAACAAAAGACTAAGGCAACTCCCCTACAAAATGGAGATTTGTAATTGAATACCTTAATCATGTGATCTAAGGTTAAACACTCATGTGACAGAGAATGTCAACAATTATCAACTCAGTTAGAAGCTTACAGAGCTCTCTTCCAACTTAGTATAAACCAATGGAATTTTCCAATGTTAAACCCTTCAGCAATATACATACAGGTATTCTCCATTTCAGTGTGCAATTAAACAATTATACTCAACAGTGATGCCTTTGAATGGGAGCTAAGCTTGCAACCTGTTCAAAATCACCAGAACCACCTACTGTTGAGATGCATCAGGGGACCAGCTGAGGAGCAGGTGAATGATGGCGTGGCCTGGCTGAGCCGGTGAAGGGCTCCTCGAAGGTTCTGGGACCACTGTGCCTGTGCCTGACTCAGTGGCGGGGGAACCCTCTCCGGCACCCAGAGCGGGATGCTGAGGGGCAGGGCGAACCGCCTGGTGGCGCATGCGCAGTGTCTGTACGGACTGCGCACACGCGGCATCCCATATAGAGTGCACATGTGTGGCAGCCCGCACACTCCATACGGGTTCCACATGTGCTCTCCGTATGGGCTGCTGCTCGCGTGGTGTCTGTACGAGCTGCCGCTCATGCACGCCATCCATACCGGCATCCGTACGGGCTGCCGCTTGCACGGCGACCATACCGGCTGCCACATGAGCGGCATCCCGTACGGAGTGCGCATGTGTGGCAGCCCGTGTGGACAGTGCATGAGAGTGGCAGCCCGTATGGACCCCTGTATGGACACTGCACGAGACCAGCAGCCCGTACAGTCGCCGCGCTAGCGGCACCCATACTGACTGCGCACGTCCTCTGCCGCTCTACAGCTGGGGGGAGACCGGGGCCATCTTGTCACACACCCCCAGAGTGGCATCCAGGGTGACCCGCCCCCTCCGCCCCCCAATTCTGGCCTGACTTGCTTAACTGCTGGCACCAACCCTGCAACTAGCTTGGAGGCTAATCATTATGACTTCCATGTGGCATGGTTGTGTGAATATGAGGGTTTCCTTGCTTGCTTCTTTCCCTCTCACGCTGCAGGCTGCAACCTGTGCCATCACAGTTCCTGGCCAGCCCAGTGGCAGCACCAATCAATTTTCAACTTCCTGGATTTTTGGGCTGGACATGGCATGGAAGTCTCTCTCCTTAAGCTGGTCCCCTGCCTCACATTGTCTTAGAGGCTGAGCCAGCCTTGACAGCTTGTGCTGTCTAATTATAATTCATTTTGCAACATTCAATCAATGGAGTGGGTTTTTTTAAGAAAAGAGAGAGAAGGTTTCTGAGCCCTTGAATGATTGTCTGCTCCTCTCTCCAGCACAATTTGAATATGAGCATGGGTAGAAGCATGGAAATGCAGGCTGGTTTGAAAGCTTATTGCATAAAGTAAAGTGCTGAACCATTGATTGGCAGCAGTGATGCCATGTCCACCTGCCCACCCATTTCCATGCTGTTGCAACGGAGGCAGCACCCAGGAGGAAGAGTTCCAAGGAAGGAGGCCAACCAGACATGTTCAGCAATATGCCACAGTAGAGCTCAAATGTCACAAGCACCCAGGGAGACTCCTGCTGGATTCCTTCCAGCCCACTGGCCTTCAGTCAGTGGGTTGGGACCTGCTAGTGCAGTGGGTCCCAAAGTGTGTGGTATCACCCCTTGGGGGGCAGTGGGATAACCTAGCAGGGGGCAAATGCTAATTTATATGCATTGCTACACATTTAGAAATGATCATTATCCTATAAATAGAAATACAGGACATTTTGCTACAGTGCAGAAGATTGTGACCTAGTGGCTCAGATTGTTGCTTTGGTCATTGCTGTGGATGGGCAACCACAGAACTCATCAAACAGAGGACTGTCCTCCACAAGGTCACACACATTAGCCATGATGGCTATCTCTTCTTTTCTTGTTGACTCAAGGTGGAAGGGCCTGTAAGTACCAGAAGCTGGGAGAATAACTTCAGAGGCAGGTTTGCCATTGCCTTTGTGAGCTGCTTGTGGGGTTCTGGTAGGTATCTGCCTGTCCCCTTTTGGAAACGGGATGCTGGTCTAAATTATGGATGGAAGGATATGATAGTTTTGGTTTCCTCGGTTTCTAACTTTTCTACCCTCAAATCTGACCCTCTACAATTCTGCAGCAATCTGCAAATTTCTCTTGGAAAAATAATTCATTTGCATTTTAGTGCGAACCTCTCATAATAAAACACATTTTTGCATGCGGGTTTGACTAATGTACACATTTTTGGATGCCCTTTCTCCTAATATGTGTACTTTTGTGACTATTGGTTGGAGAAGTGCATTGAACATTTCAGACAACTGCAAATTTCTAAGGATGCCTGTGCTTTGGATCTCATATTGTTTCAGAAAATGTGAAATTGGTAAATTCATCTTTAAATGAGAACTGAATTGAATTCTTCCCCATCCCTAGTCTAGAGGTACCCTAATTTGGAGGGCTCGTGTTTCATCTTATGTGACCTCCCCCCATTTCTTCTTCTTCCCATCTTCAACTGCCCGCACCTCTGCTAAAAACCAGAATGTACTGAAATGTCCCCAATTCCCAACCAATATGCACAGTCTCCTTTATAACCATGCTCATTAATTTCTTCTGTTCTGCAGAGAATTCTCATCTGGGAGCTAGCTGCCAACCCAGTGCTAGAAGCTGAGCTCTCTTCAATATTACTATTGCTGTGTGTTATTACCACATGCTTCCTCAAAGAGGACCGCTTTGCCCTGCTTCTCTGTACCAAGTTTCAGTTTTAACTGCAGCATGCCATGGGTGAAAGCGTGTGGCCCCGGGCAGGTAGCAGTCACAACGAGAGTCCTGCATGTTGCTGAGCAAGGGGCCAGACAGACCCAGAGGAGGAGTCCACCCTTTCCATGCAGCCTTTGCCTGCTTGGGAAGGGTCCAGAGTGAGAGGCTAGAGGGGAAGGATGGTGCTAGTGGTCAGATTCAGCAACGACTTAACTGGATTAAAGCAATCCAGAGGACTCTGCTGTGTTGTCATTTTGTGTTAATAAAGAGCTAATTGCATTCCATGCCTGCTGTGTGTGTGCCTGCCCTGTGGTTGACTTGGCTTGCTGACAACCTTTTGACATAGTGGAAGCACCCCATAATTCCTCCAAGGAAATAATTCCAGCATTGATTCCTCCTCCTCCTCCTCCTCCTCCTTCCTTCTCCTTCTCCTTTTTCTCCTCCTCCTCCTCCTTTTAAATCACCACCCTGGTCTTGTGGGGTAATGTACGTTGAGTGATGATTTGGCCCAAACTCATGCAGGGAGCTTCATGGCTGAGTGAGGATTTGAACCCAGTTCCAAATCTATCCACTGCACCATGCAAACCCTCACCACTCCTGGACCATTGCTTTATGGCAGGAGTGGAGAACCTATGATGATCTGGATGGACTTCAAAACCCACCACAAAACTCATCTCTCCCTTTTGCCTGCCCGGGTGCAGCATCTCAAGAAGGCAGTTTATAGCCTCCTACCCAATAGTCTTCCAATCACCTCCCCAGCATTCAGAACTGCTCTGTCCTGGAATTTCCAGCTCAGAGGCTGGTGGGCCAGTTGGGGCTTTTCTCCAGTCCAGCAGGGCTCTGCTTACACCTCTCTCTTCTCCCTGCCTCAGCTGGGTGTTGTTGTTGTTGTTGTTGTTTTTAAAACCTCTGCAGCATGTTTGTTTTGACAGGAGAGCTGCTTTCCTGGCAAAGCCAAAGTCTTGGATGCTTCACTGGCTTCCTGACTCTGGCTGTCTTGAAGAGAACGATGTTTACACCTTCACAGAGGAAGGGACATTTTTTCCAGCCTGTGTTTCATGTAGAGAAAGGAGGGGGAGGTTTGGGGTGGGAGAGACAACTGCTTGCATCTTCCCCTTGGTATTTTTTTTTAAAAAAACACCAAATGTCTCTTCAAGAGGCTGCAAGTTTAAGTGAAGAATCCCACCCTCCCTCCCTCTGCATAACCCCTTTCCTCACAGTCACTATCTGCCTCTGTATTGCCTCACTTGATTTTCCATAGAGCAGGGGTCCTCAAACTATGGTCCACGGGCCAGATCCGGCCTGCAAGGGTCCTGAATGCAACCCTCACAGCAGGGGGGAACGAAGGGGAGTGGGGGGGGGCAGCCTACAGCGAGTGGCAAAACAATCTGACTGAATGCAACGGAAGCATTCGGCAACAACTCCATGCCTGGCCTAATCATACTCTCTGTGGCCACACTGCATGCTGGGATTCGTAGTTTCCTGCTAAGGCAGAGGGGTGTCTCAGCGTCTCTCCCTCCCTCCTCCTGCATTCTGCAGAACTTTGCTCTTGACCCCTCCACCTTCCCGTAGTCTCCCCCCAAAGAACATCTCCCCCCCAAAAAAAATCAACCCAAAGCCTGGATAAAATGGAACATTTTTGCCTGGCGCATAAAGGTGTATAATGAAGGCTCCCTTTTTTTGAAACTATAGTCCGGCCCCCAACAGTGTCTGAGGGACAGTGAACTGGCTCCATTTAAAAAGTTTGAGGACCCCTGCCACAGAGTCATAGAACGGTACAGTTGGAAGGTATGTGTTCACCAATAAAACGCTGCTCTTTCAACCATTCCTCATAAGGCTTGGTTTCCAGACCCTTGATCATCTTGGTTGTCCTTATCTGCACACGTTCCAGCTTGTCAACATCCTTCTTTCACCTGCAAGGAGGAAATACAGTTATCTTCCAGATGCCTTTGCACTTATGGATCGACTTCCCAAAACTGCTTTTCTACCTGCACAGGAAAGAACATGCACACAGGTGTTATGTCCCCCATAGGGAAGAAAGCTGCTGGAGTGCACAATTTATTTTATTCTTAGAACTTGAGAACATATGACGAGCCCGCTGGAACAGGCCAATGGCCCATCTAGTCCAGCCTCCTTTTCTCACAGTGGACAACTAGATGCCTGTGGGAAGCCTGCAAGCTGGACATGAATGCAATAGCACCTTGCCCACCTGACAGAGCATAGCCAACATGACTAGTAGTCACTGATAGCCTTGTCCTCCATGATTTTGTCTAATCCTCCTACCTGCCTTTTCTCTTAAAAGTCCCAAACGCTGGACTTCCTTAATAAGTGTGGTAATAATTCACCTCTACACCACCTTGTTTGTTACCCAGGTGAGAAACAGCTACCTTCTGAATAAACCACAGAACCAAGGAAACTATTTCCAAGTCCAGCATCCAGATTTAAGGACCCAGCGTTTATTATTGCGATAGGACAGAGCTCACTCAACTCAATGTGCCAGTTGAGAAGGACTGCCCCAAGGCACTACAGAACAAAAGCTTATACAGTGGTACCTCAGGTTACATACGCTTCAGGTTACAGACTCCGCTAACCCAGAAATAGTACCTTTGGTTAAGAACTTTGCTTCAGGATGAGAACAGAAATCCTGCTTCGGCGGCACGGTGGCAGCAGGAGGCCCCATTAGCTAAGGTGGTACTTCAGGTTAAGAACAGTTTCAGGTTAAGAACGAACCTCCGGAATGAATTAAGTACTTAACCCGAGGTACCACTGTATAGTAGTTCAAACACAGCAAACAAAGAGTCATCAAACACCTTCACATCAGGAAAGGTTACAGGTCATGAGAAGTAAAACATGCATGGCTCTATACTGGTATCTTTGTCACAGCATTACCTTGGAGTGGCCCCAATTTGCCCAGGCCATTTGACCATTTTAGGGTTACCTTGGCAACCTAATTTTCAATGAGAGGGAAGAACATCATAAAAACCCTCTTCCTGGGTCTCAGATAGCTCCAAGGATAGCTAGTTTACACTCTGGTGCTAAAATCTTGCGATTTGTACCACTTTCAGGGGTAGACAAGGAGAAATGGAATGCAGCGTAGGAGGGAGAGACTGGCAAATGCAGAACACACAACAATCAAGCCTAAGACATTATAAAAGTTTCAATCCAATTAAAGCGAAACACTGAAACATTTTAAAAATAATAAAAATATACACCTGGGGTCTCTAATTCTTGTATCATAAGGGAATAGCTCCATCCCCCCTTGATCATTTGGGCTGCCCTTTTTCTGAACCTTTCTCCAAACTTTTGAAATGTGTTTCTATTTTATTTAGAGAAACAAAACAAACCACAGCCAATGCCAGAACAGGATACAGATTCCATGACAACCTATGTACTGTAAAGCTAGGTACCACCTGCACATTTATAGAATATTACTTCCCTGCCCAAGAATAATGGGAGCTGTATTTTACTCTTCACAGGGCTACAATCCATAGTACCCTCAACAAACTACAGTTCCCAGGAGTCTTGGGGGAAGTCATGTGTTTACATGCATGGTATGTATGCAGCCTATGATGAATACAAGATGAATGGCAGATCACCTGCTCTTGATGGGGTCACACTTCCTCTGAAGGAGCAGGTTCATAGCTTGGGGGTCCTCCTGGATCCTTTGCTGTCGCTCGAGCCTTCCATCATCTTTGGCTGGAGGCCCAGTTATGCTCCTATCAGGACAAGGATGGCCTAACTACTGTTGTCTATGCTCTGGTAACCTCAAGGTTAGATTGCTGCAATGAGTTATACTTAGGGCTGCCTCTGAAGATGGTTCAGAAACTTCAGCTGGTGTAGAATTCAGCGGCCAGGTTGCTCACCGGAGCAAGACCATTTGAGTATATTACACTGATCCTGGTTCGACTGCACTGGCTACCAATTAGTTTCCAGACCCAATTCAAAGTGCTGGTTTGACTTATAAAACCGTAAACGGCTCAGGACAGCAATACCTCAAGGACTACCTCTTTCCATATGAACCTAACCGGACCATGAGATTATCTTCTGAGGCCCTTCTTTGTGTGTCTATGAAGGACCAACCACATCTGCTATTGGGTCCCTGAAGCACAGATTCACACAAAGCGGCAAAACGTCCTTGCAGGTTATTAACAGGATTTTATTTGAAGTGCATATGCAGAACAAAGGTACAGGGCGATAAGTACGCAACCTGCACACCCAGTCAGGGTGCGCCCCCTTTAGATAGATCTGCAGACTAGAATACCACCTGATCTCTCGTAAGCCACTTGATTTCTTGTAAACCACCTGATTTCTGGGAAATCGAAACTTATAATAAGTTCCTATTACCATGTAAGGTCTTGGTCTCCCCTCCCTCCTTCCTGCAACCTCCCTCATCCTGGTATTACAATCCTTGTTCTTTATCACTATCCGCCCAAGCTAGACATTCCAACGAGAGGCCCATTTGCACTGTAACATTTAAGCGTGTCCTTCTGGTTGGTATAGAAACCTCCCCCCCCCCTTTGGGATAATAATAGAACAATTATATTGCAATATGCCCCATTTACCTCCTCCTCAAGAGGTCCGGAGGGTGGCAACACAAGAATTGGGCCTTTTCTGCAGTGGCTCCCCATCTATGGAATGCTCTCCCCAGTGAAGTTCGCCTGGCACCTTCATTATACACTTTTATGTGCCAGGCAAAAACGTCCCTTTTTAATCAGGTCTTTGGTTGGCCTGATCAACATCCTACAGTGGTGCCTCGCAAAACGAAAAGAATCCGTTCTGTGAGTCTTTTCGTCTAGCGGTTTTTTCGTCTTGCGAAGCAAGCCCATTGATGGATTAGCGGATTAGCGCTATTAGCGGCTTTTAGTGGCTTATCTGCTGATCGGATCAGCGGCTTAGAAAAAGGGGGGGAAGGAAAAAAAAAACCAGCAGGAACTCGTAAGACATTGTCGTCTTGCGAAGCAAGCCCATAGGAAATTCATTTTGCGAAGCACCTCCAAAACGGAAAACTCTTTCGTCTAGCGAGTTTTCCGTCTTGCGAGGCATTCGTCTTGCGGGGCACCACTGTATAGCCTTTTAAAATGTGGCTCTTTTTTGGGGGGGGTGTTATTAGGCTATTAATTTTATTTTAGATATTGTGATCTTTTCTGTGAACCGCTCTGAGACCATCTATAGGTCGGTATATAAGTTCAATAAATAAATAAATAAATAAGTAAATAAATAAAGGGTCAGGAAAACACAAAAATGCAAATCAGTGCGAACATGTTGGGGAGAAAAATCTTAACCACATAACTGCTCGTGGGGTCTGAAGAGGTGGCAACAGACCAGGATTGGGACCTTGGGATTTTGGTGGACAGTTCCATGAAGATGTTGACCCTGTGTGCAGCAGCTGGGGGTGGGGAGGTGAATTCCATGCTAGGAATCATTGGGAAAGGAACTGAAAATAAAAGTGACAGTAACATAGTGCCATTATACAAACCTATGGTATTTATTTAATTTTAAAAATGCCTATACCGGTTTATATTTTTAAGAAATATCTTAATATGCTGTAAACTGCTTTGAATCAATAAAACATAAATAAAACAATCTGAGGAAATTCAAAGATAGTCAAAGCAACATAACAGAAAACGAAAATATTATCTTAAATATTTCAAAATAAAACATTACAAAGGAGGTCAACTACGGAATACGTATTTAACATAGTATGGCTGGGGAGTGTGGGCCCAACCCCCAGGCCAGGTGGAAAGGGCCTTGCAGTGATGATGATGATGATGATGATGATAATAATAATAATAATAATAATAATAATAATAATAATAATAATTTATTTATACCCTGCCCATCTGGCTGGGTTTCCCCAGCCACTCTGGGCGGATTCTAATAAAACACTAAAATGCAATAACTTATTAAACATTAAAAGCTTCCCTAAAGAGGGCTGCCTTCAGATGTCTTCTAAAAGTTTGGTAGTTATTTTTCCTTTTGACATCTGATGGGAGGGTGTTCCACAGGGCAGGTGCCACCACCGAGAAGGCCCTCTGCCTGGTGGCCTTCACACTCACAGCCAGGCCTCATGAGGAGCCAGTGTGGTGTAGTGGTTAAGAGCGGTGGACTCGTAATCTGGGGAACCGGGTTCGCGTCTCCGCTCCTCCACATGCAGCTGCTGGGTGACCTTGGGCCAGTCACACTTCTCTGAAGTCTCTCAGCCCCACTCACCTCACAGAGTGTTTGTTGTGGGGGAGGAAGGGAAAGGAGAATGTTAGCCGCTTTGAGACTCCTGAAGGGGAGTGAAAGGCGGGATATCAAATCCAAACTCTTCTTCTTCTTCAGTGGGGCTGGTGAGTGTGGGCCTCACTCCCTAGGCCAGGTGGAAAGGGCCTTGCAGGGAGCGGCCTTTATGCCCCACAGCCAGGCAATGTTCCTCCGGCCTCATGAGGAGCCTCTTCAGTGGGGCTGGGGAGTGTGGGCCTTGCCCCCTAGGCCAGGTGGAAAGGGCCTTGCAGGGAGCGGCCTTCACGCCTCCAAGTCAGGCAATGTTCCTCCGGCCTCATGAGGAGCCTCTTCAGTGGGGCTGGGGAGTGTGGGCCCCACACCCTAGGCCAGGTGGAAAGGGCCTTGCAGGGAGCGGCCTTTATGCCCCACAGCCAGGCAATGTTCCTCCGGCCTCATGAGGAGCCTCTTCAGTGGGGCTGGGGAGTGTGGCCCCCACACCCTAGGCCAGGTGGAAAGGGCCTTGCAGGGAGCGGCCTTCATGCCCCACAGCCAGGCAATGTTCCTCCGGCCTCATGAGGAGCCTCTTCAGTGGGGCTGGGGAGTGTGGCCCCCACACCCTAGGCCAGGTGGAAAGGGCCTTGCAGGGAGCGGCCTTCATGCCCCACAGCCAGGCAATGTTCCTCCGGCCTCATGAGGAGCCTCTTCAGTGGGGCTGGGGAGTGTGGGCCTCACCCCGTAGGTCAGGTGGAAAGGGCCTTGCAGGGAGCAGCCTCCATGCCCCACAGCCAGGCGATGTTCCTCCGGCCTCATGAGGAGCCTCTTCAGTGGGGTTGGTGAGTGTGGGCCCAGCCCCCTAGGCCAGATGGAAAGGGCCTTGCAGGGAGCAGCCTCCATGCCCCACAGCCAGGCGATGTTCCTCCGGCCTCATGAGGAGCCTCTTCAGTGGGGTTTGTGAGTGTGGGCCCAGCCCCCTAGGCCAGATGGAAAGGGCCTTGCAGGGAGCGGCCTTCATGCCCCACAGCCAGGCAATGTTCCTCCGGCCTCATGAGGAGCCTCTTCAGTGGGGCTGGGGAGTGTGGGCCTCACCCCCTAGGCCAGGTGGAAAGGGCCTTGCAGGGAGCAGCCTCCATGCCCCACAGCCAGGCGATGTTCCTCCGGCCTCATGAGGAGCCTCTTCAGTGGGGCTGGGGTGAAAGGGACTTCAGAAATACAGACCAGGAATGTAAAAATCAGGCAGCAAAGTTTCTTAAAGAAGAAGATTTTTATTTGGTTTTGTCAGACAAAAGCAAATGTGGGTGCATTTAGGAAAATGAGAAAAATGCCCACCCCTCCTTAGGGGCAGTTAACTTATATACCTTTCTGCAAAGCATAGTTCAGCCCCTTGGCATCCCTTTAGCCAATGATTGACAATTTCCTATGGTCATTGATACATATTCATTAAAGCTCAACCAATGAATAAATTTGGTGGTGGCCTTTCGGTTCCAAGTTGCCTATTCCACTAGGTGGCGCTACTGGCTTATAATCTACTTAACCTCTTTACTAGTTCCAGGAAGTGCCCCTGAACCCCCCGCTTCCAAGAAATGTCCTTGTGGTTTAGCAACTTCACCCCTAAGCGTTATATCTGGAGCCTGGCGGTCAGCAAACATCCTGCTACTTGCCTTTGTCAGGGGTCGTTTCTCAGAAATGGCTTAACCTCAACTGGCAAACTTCCTGCAGGGGCAAGCTAGCTGCACCCACAAGCTTGCATGCTTGCTGTTTGCAAGGCAAGAGAGAGAAAAATAGTTTTAGCTGCTTGCGTTTAGCTCTGGCCTGGCTCTCAACTGGTCATCCTGACCTTCACCCCTCCATTCCCCCCTTTCCATCACGAAAATGCTGACCGGTCACGGTTCTCCATTTTCGCTTGATGGACCTATAGGTGCAACATCATAGAGAGCCAGGATATAGGTACGTGTTGCTGCATTAACTGAGCGGCTTACCATTTGGCGTACAATCTGAATAAGGCAAGGCAAAAAGCATGATAAGAGTAATACGGTAACGAAGAGAATTAAAATCACAAGCAAAATCTCTTTTAACCATGACCAACCTGGGAGCTAAGAACTAATTCAACTACATACACTGGGGAGACCTGCACCATCTAGACTAATTTTGTGGTACAAATCAGCCTGTAACACTCAGACCTGTTCAGGCTCTTAGCTACAGCTGTTGTCATATTCAGGAAGGTGTTTTCCTTCCACCCTGTGGCCATTTGAGAGGTGAGAACCATCAGGAGGCAGGGTATGATCCACATCCTGATGCGAGGGATGTTCGGTGCCCCAGAACAAAGAACTGTACCACCAACACAGAAATACCACAAGCCAAAGGGATGGGGGCCCACGAAGGCCAGGTCATGTGGGCCTCTAACTCCTGGCCCTACTGAGGCGTGAACAGCGTCTACACACAAAACATTCCCACTCTACACATGGAAAAGTGGCCGTCTGGGACTGATACACTGTTAGGCCTCGGGAGCTATAGGGATGGCAATAGACTCTGTAAAGTTCAAAGGCTGGTCCTACTGGGTAGCGGTCACCTACGTGGTCTCTGACCAGGGCCTATGGAAGCTGAAGCCTGGGGTGGTAACCCTTATGCAGCCATAAGAATACCCTACCACATTCAAGGGTATTAGATGTGGAGTTACCAGGCCCAGTAGTTCAGGCAGTATTCTGGGATTTTTGGGAGGCTCGAGCCACCACGACAACCACAGGTGGGGCTGCAGGATTTACTGGCACTTGTTCAGCAATTTCAATGTGCACCTGGTTCAGGCTCCCTCCCCTGCAATATTTGCATTAAGATAGGCTCCGTCCCATGCAACACCTGGATTAAGATTAGGACCTGGTCTACCAGATGGGGTTGGTACAGTGTTCTACCCCCCGAGTGACAGTTGGTTACCCCCCCCCCACAACAGCAAGAGCGGTCCAGAACTCGATAGATTTCGACCGTCTCTGCAACTTCCCGTAGGAGCAGTACCCATGTGCGCTGGACAGTGGTGTGGAAGAGAAGCCACAGTGGGGTAGTGGGATGTTTCAATACGGCAACCTCATCAAAGACCTGTTCCCAATAGCCAATGAGCACGCCGTTTCTTACCACTGGCAAGACGAACCAGTCATAGCAGAGGTCCGCAGGCCCATAGGGTTGGTATGGCTCAGTGGGGTCAGGACAATAGGACATAGAGCAAATCAATACAGAACATAATAGAGAAAAGGGGAAAGTCCTTGTGAAAGTCCTTGTGATGATCAGTCGCAGGATCTCGTTGCCCGTGGCCCAACGCGTTTCCGGTAGCGTCAGACACAAGGTGATGATCAGACGCGTGTGATGCACCCAGGGAATCACGTCGGCTACTCTCACCGCAGTTGGGATGGAGAGGAGGACGGTATACGGGCCTCGCCACTTAGGGATGAGGGGGGTTGCGCTTCCACGCTGTCACCCGGCTGGAACTGGTGGACCGGCTCAGCGAGACTGCATGGTGTAGGCTCGAGGTAGTACCTGGAAAGGGAAGCAAACACACACGGGGACAGGAATTGCACTTGTTCCTGAGTGATCTCCCACCCGCCCCAAACTGGCGGGGATGTCTCGGACGAAAGGGGTTGGTCTGCCATACAAAAGTGCAAAGGGTGATAGTCTCAGTTTCTTGGTTGGAGCACTCCAAATTCGAAACAAGGCAATGGGCAGGACATCTATCCAGTGTAGTCCCATCTCCTGGGTCAGCTTGGCCAAGTGGGCCTTCAAGGTGCGATTCATACGCTCAGGTTTTTCCAAACTCTGGGGTCTGTAGGCTGCGTGTAGCCTCCAGTTTATCTGCAGCGCCTTGCACACTTCTTGCACAACTTTATCACTGAAGGCAGGGCCATTGTCACTGCCAATACTTCTGGGGAGGCCAAATCGGGGTATGAGTTCATGTAACAGTTTCTTGGACACTTCACGAGGTATCTCTGTTCTAGTGGGGTATGCCTCTGTCCAGCCCGTCAGCGTGAAGACAAACACAAGCAGGTATTTGATACCCCTAGCTGGAGGCAATTCAGTGAAGTCCACAATCAGGCTCTCCATAGGGGTGAAGCCCACGTGTTGTACACCCGGCGGAGGGAGGTGGCCTTGTCTGGGGGTGTTCTTGGCGCACAGGACACACCTCTGGGATATAGCAGCAACTAGTTGAGAAAGCTTAGTGATATAGAAAAGTCTCCCAAGGTGTGCTCTGGCAGCTGGACCCCCTAGATGAGTGGACTTGTGGTAATTCTTCACAATCACGCTAGCCAGATGTTGGGGCAGAAACACACGGTTTTCTGGTAGACGGAACCATCCCTCCTGGAGTGTTACTCCTTCCTGGCGTGCCCACTGTTGCTCCTCCGGTGTGTAGCGTGGTTCCACATCGTCTGGAGTGAGTTGTGGGATGAGGGCTGCGTTGAGTGCTGGTGGAGGTTTCAAAGCTGCTTCACGGGCCGCGTTGTCTGCCTTCCGGTTGCCCCTAGTGACCATGTCCCAGCCTCTCCCATGGCCTTTGCAGTGCATCACGGCAATCTCTTCGGGACCCCATACTGCTTCCAGTAACGTCTCAACTTCTTCCAGCTGCCAATTGCAGGGCAATGCCTTTTGCTGTTGGACTTCGCCTCAGAGCACAAACAACTCTTGGAGACTTTGGCTTTCTTAGAGCTCTTGGAACGGCTTGCCTGGCTTGCACCCCCACTTCTGGGTGCTCTGTTGCCTGAGGAACAACTTGTAACTGCCTTCCTCTTCCCAGGTCTCAGCCTCTCTCCAGCCCACAGTCCATCACACAGATTTATTGAAGCGTAGAAACAGCTTCCCAAAACAGCCTCAGCCCCCTCTGGGCTTGGTACTTTTTCTGGGCATCCTCTAGCCCCCTCTGGGCTTTCTGGGCGTCCTACAGCCCAGCCCCCTCTGGTCTGGCTGCCACTGTGGCCTGACATGCTGTCTTCAGTGCCTGGCACGCGACCCAGGGCTTCCTCCCGTGGAGTATTGGCAACAGCCAAGAATCAAGGCTGGCCCTTAAAATGGCTAGGACCCTTTGGTCTCTCCAGAGCATCAGGCACGTCTGCTTCACAAGCTTCCACTGCGCCTGCAGACTTCTCAATGGGTTGGGCAAAGCCTGTTTCAGCCTCCTTATATTCCATAAGGGTGAGAACCGAATGGGGCACATTCACATGCATCTCCTGGCCAAACATGAACTTGTCTGCTTCTTCCACTAGTGTGGCGGTGGCAGTGACAGCCCACAGACAGGGTGGCCAGCCTTTCACTGTGGAATCTAATTGCTTGATAGTCTCAAAGGCTTCTTGTTGGGCCGGTCCCCACTCAAAGGGGTCTCTTTCCCTTCCTCTGGTAACTTCATTTAGAGGTTTTGCTAAAATACTGAAGCCTGGGATTCCGATTCTGCGAAAGCCTGCTGCTCCACAACTTTAAGCTTGTCTTTTAGGGATATCACAATCTCTGCCTTTTCTTGCAGTGACCTTTTGACAATTTCTAGATGGTCAGTATGTTCAGCAAGTTGTCTGGATAAATTAGCTAAATCTTCATCCCTTTTTTTGCATTTTGTAAAGTGAGCTGGTTGTGTGAATCTTTCACTGATTTCAGCTCATTCACAAAACTTTGTTCTTTGTTTTTCTTTTAATTTTAGTAACTTGTTCAATTTCTCCTTTACAGAGATATGTTCATCGACCTGGGGATGGTCTGTTCCTCCTTACATTCTATTTCTGTTTCTTGCAATTTTTAGCTGATTTACTTATTTGTTCTTTAAGCAATTTAATTTGTGAGTCACACTCCATGAGTTTGTTGTTGTAAGGAACATCACAAGTCTTAATTGCAGAATGAAGATCTTTAACTGTTTGGCTAGTCTCTTTGTTTTGCCTAACAAATTCTTCATTCTCTTTTGTTTTACTAGCGTTTTCAATTTTTTTTTCTCAGCCAGTTCTGATTTTATTGCACTTAACTGGTCAGAAAGTTCTGAAAGCTTTCTGCCTCCACTGTTCACACCTTTGGTTTGTAGATCTTTCAGTCACTGGACTTCCCTTTCAGCCTTAGACAACACTATTTCCCTGTCTTGCATTTCATCCTCTTTGCACTTGATCTGACATTTCAGAATATTAATCTGCTCAGAATACACATTTATATTTGAAATAATAGCAGAAATTTCTTTGTCTTTCTCAGCTAAAACCTCTCTGAGGTTGTCAAATTCTCTTCCATACCTCTGGAGGTCTTGAATTAGTTGAGACCTCTCTTCTAAATGACTTGTGTTTAATCTATTAAGTCCTTCATTTGTCTGTTCAAGATCCTGTTACATTAATTCTATAGCAGCATCCTGTTTCATGCTCTTTTTTCGAAAGTGGGTATTTATTTATTTTTTCCTCTGTTAATGCAGTAATAACTGCTTACTGTTCTGTACACTCTTCTCCATAAACACTGCACTTCTTCTGGACATCTTCCCTCTCCAAAACCTGACATGAGGGAGTGACTTTGCAATGTTCAGTCCTGCATTTCTTCAAGCGGGGGGGGGGGGGGTTGTCATCTACCACCTTCAGCCAGTTGTCTATATAGGGAATCTGGTCAGGATGTCCCCCCTGGTCTATGCCATAGTCTCCGCTGAATCCTTTCTTGAAGTTGTTTAACATACATTGAAGGGGAATTACTGGACCTTTCAAGCCTTTCGAGCCTCCCCCTCCCATTTTCAGTATGGCCCTGTACAGCGTCCCCACACCAAACACTCACACATTCACTTCGCAAGGAGTACTTATTGTTACGACCCCAGGGGAATGCCCCGGGGTAACACACATACATGCACAAAATGCCTCTCTCGCCAGACGTTGTACCATACGCTAACCACCCTGTGCCCCCCTTTCTCTCCTTCCTAATACCAAAACGTGGGTGGTTGTCAGGGGTCAACCCTTCTACTTAATGCCACTATCCACGCTGGAGATGTGATCAGGATCTCCCTTCTCCTTAATTAAAAGGAGGATTTCCTATCCCCTCAGGGCTTGTTGCCATGTACTCACCCCAGCCGGCTGTTCTCTGCCCTGTCCTCCCAACCTCGGCTCTTCAAATCCGTTGTCCTCTGTCCCAGGATACAGCAAGAGGGTCAAGTTGCCTTCTGCCCCCCTCCGAAGAAAAGGTTCGGTGTGCACTTGGAAGCCAGGAGGTCCGTTGGCCCTCCGCCGTCTCTGCCCAGAGGGCAAGGGAGCTGCCTCCTGGTCTCTGAGGACACTTAAAGTCCTTCTGATCCGAGTCACTTTGGCACCAAATGAAAGGGACTTCAGAAATACAGACCAGGAATGTAAAAATCAGGCAGCAAAGTTTCTTAAAGAAGAAGATTTTTATTTGGTTTTGTCAGACAAAAGCAAATGTGGGTGCATTTAGGAAAATGAGAAAAATGCCCACCCCTCCTTAGGGGCAGTTAACTTATATACCTTTCTGCAAAGCATAGTTCAGCCCCTTGGCATCCCTTTAGCCAATGATTGACAATTTCCTATGGTCATTGATACATATTCATTAAAGCTCAACCAATGAATAAATTTGGTGGTGGCCTTTCGGTTCCAAGTTGCCTATTCCACTAGGTGGCGCTACTGGCTTATAATCTACTTAACCTCTTTACTAGTTCCAGGAAGTGCCCCTGAACCCCCCGCTTCCAAGAAATGTCCTTGTGGTTTAGCAACTTCACCCCTAAGCGTTATATCTGGAGCCTGGCGGTCAGCAAACATCCTGCTACTTGCCTTTGTCAGGGGTCGTTTCTCAGAAATGGCTTAACCTCAACTGGCAAACTTCCTGCAGGGGCAAGCTAGCTGCACCCACAAGCTTGCATGCTTGCTGTTTGCAAGGCAAGAGAGAGAAAAATAGTTTTAGCTGCTTGCGTTTAGCTCTGGCCTGGCTCTCAACTGGTCATCCTGACCTTCACCCCTCCAGGGGAGTGTGGGCCCAGCCCCCTAGGCCAGGTGGAAAGGGCCTTGCAGGGAGCGGCCTTCACGCCTCCAAGTCAGGCAATGTTCCTCCGGCCTCATGAGGAGCCTCTTCAGTGGGGCTGGTGAGTGTGGGCCCAGCCCCCTAGGCCAGGTGGAAAGGGCCTTGCAGGGAGCGGCCTTTATGCCCCACAGCCAGGCAATGTTCCTCCAGCCTCATGAGGAGCCTCTTCAGTGGGGCTGGTGAGTGTGGGCCCAGCCCCCTAGGCCAGGTGGAAAGGGCCTTGCAGGGAGCGGCCTTTATGCCCCACAGCCAGGCAATGTTCCTCCGGCCTCATGAGGAGCCTCTTCAGTGGGGCTGGTGAGTGTGGGCCCAGCCCCCTAGGCCAGGTGGAAAGGGCCTTGCAGGGAGCGGCCTTCACGCCTCCAAGTCAGGCAATGTTCCTCCGGCCTCATGAGGAGTCTCTTCAGTGGGGCTGGTGAGTGTGGGCCCAGCCCCCTAGGCCAGGTGGAAAGGGCCTTGCAGGGAGCGGCCTTTATGCCCCACAGCCAGGCAATGTTCCTCCGGCCTCATGAGGAGCCTCTTCAGTGGGGCTGGTGAGTGTGGGCCCAGCCCCCTAGGCCAGGTGGAAAGGGCCTTGCAGGGAGCGGCCTTCACGCCTCCAAGTCAGGCAATGTTCCTCCGGCCTCATGAGGAGCCTCTTCAGTGGGGCTGGTGAGTGTGGGCCCAGCCCCCTAGGCCAGGTGGAAAGGGCCTTGCAGGGAGCGGCCTTCACGCCTCCAAGTCAGGCAATGTTCCTCCGGCCTCATGAGGAGCCTCTTCAGTGGGGCTGGTGAGTGTGGGCCTCACCCCTAGGCCAGGTGGAAAGGGCCTTGCAGGGAGCGGCCTTCATGCCCCACAGCCAGGCAATGTTCCTCCGGCCTCATGAGGAGCCTCTTCAGTGGGGCTGGGGAGTGTGGGCCTCACTACCTAGGCCAGGTGGAAAGGGCCTTGCAGGGAGCGGCCTTCATGCCCCACAGCCAGGCAATGTTCCTCCGGCCTCATGAGGAGCCTCTTCAGTGGGGCTGGGGAGTGTGGGCCCAGCCCCCTAGGCCAGGTGGAAAGGGCCTTGCAGGGAGCGGCCTTTATGCCCCACAGCCAGGCAATGTTCCTCCGGCCTCATGAGGAGCCTCTTCAGTGGGGCTGGTGAGTGTGGGCCTCACTCCCTAGGCCTGGTGGAAAGGGCCTTGCAGGGAGCGACCTTCACGCCTCACAGCCAGGCAATGTTCCCCCGGCCTCATGAGGAGCCTCTTCAGTGGGGCTGGTGAGTGTGGGCCTCACCCCCTAGGCCAGGTGGAAAGGGCCTTGCAGGGAGCGGCCTTCATGCCCCACAGCCAGGCAATGTTCCTCCGGCCTCATGAGGAGCCTCTTCAGTGGGGCTGGTGAGTGTGGGCCTCACCCCCTAGGCCAGGTGGAAAGGGCCTTGCAGGGAGCGGCCTTCATGCCCCACAGCCAGGCAATGTTCCTCCGGCCTCATGAGGAGCCTCTTCAGTGGGGCTGGGGAGTGTGGGCCCCACACCCTAGGCCAGGTGGAAAGGGCCTTGCAGGGAGCGGCCTTCATGCCCCACAGCCAGGCAATGTTCCTCCGGCCTCATGAGGAGCCTCTTCAGTGGGGCTGGTGAGTGTGGGCCCAGCCCCCTAGGCCAGGTGGAAAGGGCCTTGCAGGGAGCGGCCTTTATGCCCCACAGCCAGGCAATGTTCCTCCGGCCTCATGAGGAGCCTCTTCAGTGGGGCTGGTGAGTGTGGGCCTCACTCCCTAGGCCAGGTGGAAAGGGCCTTGCAGGGAGCGGCCTTCACGCCTCCAAGTCAGGCAATGTTCCTCCGGCCTCATGAGGAGCCTCTTCAGTGGGGCTGGGGAGTGTGGGCCCAGCCCCCTAGGCCAGGTGGAAAGGGCCTTGCAGGGAGCGGCCTTTATGCCCCACAGCCAGGCAATGTTCCTCCGGCCTCATGAGGAGCCTCTTCAGTGGGGCTGGTGAGTGTGGGCCTCACCCCCTAGGCCAGGTGGAAAGGGCCTTGCAGGGAGCGGCCTTCACGCCTCCAAGTCAGGCAATGTTCCTCCGGCCTCATGAGGAGCCTCTTCAGTGGGGCTGGTGAGTGTGGGCCTCACTCCCTAGGCCAGGTGGAAAGGGCCTTGCAGGGAGCGGCCTTCACGCCTCCAAGTCAGGCAATGTTCCTCCGGCCTCATGAGGAGCCTCTTCAGTGGGGCTGGGGAGTGTGGGCCCCACACCCTAGGCCAGGTGGAAAGGGCCTTGCAGGGAGCGGCCTTTATGCCCCACAGCCAGGCAATGTTCCTCCGGCCTCATGAGGAGCCTCTTCAGTGGGGCTGGGGAGTGTGGGCCCAGCCCCCTAGGCCAGGTGGAAAGGGCCTTGCAGGGAGCGGCCTTTATGCCCCACAGCCAGGCAATGTTCCTCCGGCCTCATGAGGAGCCTCTTCAGTGGGGCTGGTGAGTGTGGGCCCCGCCCCCTAGGCCACATGGAAAGGGCCTTGCAGGGAGCGGCCTTCACGCCTCCAAGTCAGGCAATGTTCCTCCGGCCTCATGAGGAGCCTCTTCAGTGGGGCTGGTGAGTCTGGGCCCTGCCCCATGGCCAGGTGGAAAGGGCCTTGCAGGGAGCGGCCTCCATGCCCCACAGCCGGACAATGTTCCTCCGGCCTCATGAGGAGCCTCTTCAGTGGGGCTGGGGAGTGTGGGCCCTGCCCCATGGCCAGGTGGAAAGGGCCTTGCAGGGAGCGGCCTCCATGCCCCACAGCCGTACAATGTTCCTCCGGCCTCATGAGGAGCCTCTTCAGTGGGGCTGTGGAGTGTGGGCCCAGCCCCCTAGGCCACGTGGAAAGGGCTTTGCAGGGAGCGGCCTTTATGCCCCACAGCCAGGCAATGTTCCTCCGGCCTCATGAGGAGCCTCTTCAGTGGGGCTGGGGAGTGTGGGCCTCACTCCCTAGGCCAGGTGGAAAGGGCCTTGCAGGGAGCGGCCTTCATGCCCCACAGCCAGGCAATGTTCCTCCGGCCTCATGAGGAGCCTCTTCAGTGGGGCTGGTGAGTGTGGGCCTCACTCCCTAGGCCAGGTGGAAAGGGCCTTGCAGGGAGCGGCCTTCATGCCCCACAGCCAGGCAATGTTCCTCCGGCCTCATGAGGAGCCTCTTCAGTGGGGCTGGGGAGTGTGGGCCCAGCCCCCTAGGCCAGGTGGAAAGGGCCTTGCAGGGAGCGGCCTTTATGCCCCACAGCCAGGCAATGTTCCTCCGGCCTCATGAGGAGCCTCTTCAGTGGGGCTGGTGAGTGTGGGCCTCACTCCCTAGGCCAGGTGGAAAGGGCCTTGCAGGGAGCGGCCTTCACGCCTCCAAGTCAGGCAATGTTCCTCCGGCCTCATGAGGAGCCTCTTCAGTGGGGCTGGTGAGTGTGGGCCTCACTCCCTAGGCCAGGTGGAAAGGGCCTTGCAGGGAGCGGCCTTCACGCCTCCAAGTCAGGCAATGTTCCTCCGGCCTCATGAGGAGCCTCTTCAGTGGGGCTGGTGAGTGTGGGCCTCACTCCCTAGGCCAGGTGGAAAGGGCCTTGCAGGGAGCGGCCTTCACGCCTCCAAGTCAGGCAATGTTCCTCCGGCCTCATGAGGAGCCTCTTCAGTGGGGCTGGTGAGTGTGGGCCCAGCCCCCTAGGCCAGGTGGAAAGGGCCTTGCAGGGAGCGGCCTTTATGCCCCACAGCCAGGCAATGTTCCTCCGGCCTCATGAGGAGCCTCTTCAGTGGGGCTGGGGAGTGTGGGCCCAGCCCCCTAGGCCAGGTGGAAAGGGCCTTGCAGGGAGCGGCCTTTATGCCCCACAGCCAGGCAATGTTCCTCCGGCCTCATGAGGAGCCTCTTCAGTGGGGCTGGTGAGTGTGGGCCTTGCCCCCTAGGCCACATGGAAAGGGCCTTGCAGGGAGCGGCCTTCACGCCTCCAAGTCAGGCAATGTTCCTCCGGCCTCATGAGGAGCCTCTTCAGTGGGGCTGGTGAGTCTGGGCCCTGCCCCATGGCCAGGTGGAAAGGGCCTTGCAGGGAGCGGCCTCCATGCCCCACAGCCGGACAATGTTCCTCCGGCCTCATGAGGAGCCTCTTCAGTGGGGCTGGGGAGTGTGGGCCCTGCCCCATGGCCAGGTGGAAAGGGCCTTGCAGGGAGCGGCCTCCATGCCCCACAGCCGTACAATGTTCCTCCGGCCTCATGAGGAGCCTCTTCAGTGGGGCTGGGGAGTGTGGGCTTTGCCCCCTAGGCCACATGGAAAGGGCCTTGCAGGGAGCGGCCTTCACGCCTCCAAGTCAGGCAATGTTCCTCCGGCCTCATGAGGAGCCTCTTCAGTGGGGCTGGGGAGTGTGGGCCCTGCCCCATGGCCAGGTGGAAAGGGCCTTGCAGGGAGCGGCCTCCATGCCCCACAGCCGTACAATGTTCCTCCGGCCTCATGAGGAGCCTCTTCAGTGGGGCTGGGGAGTGTGGGCCTTGCCCCCTAGGCCACATGGAAAGGGCCTTGCAGGGAGCGGCCTTCACGCCTCCAAGTCAGGCAATGTTCCTCCGGCCTCATGAGGAGCCTCTTCAGTGGGGCTGGTGAGTGTGGGCCCAGCCCCCTAGGCCACGTGGAAAGGGCCTTGCAGGGAGCGGCCTTTATGCCCCACAGCCAGGCAATGTTCCTCCGGCCTCATGAGGAGCCTCTTCAGTGGGGCTGGTGAGTGTGGGCCCAGCCCCCTAGGCCACGTGGAAAGGGCCTTGCAGGGAGCGGCCTTTATGCCCCACAGCCAGGCAATGTTCCTCCGGCCTCATGAGGAGCCTCTTCAGTGGGGCTGGTGAGTGTGGGCCCAGCCCCCTAGGCCACGTGGAAAGGGCCTTGCAGGGAGCGGCCTTTATGCCCCACAGCCAGGCAATGTTCCTCCGGCCTCATGAGGAGCCTCTTCAGTGGGGCTGGTGAGTGTGGGCCCAGCCCCCTAGGCCAGGTGGAAAGGGCCTTGCAGGGAGCGGCCTTCACGCCTCACAGCCGGACTACAGTGGTACCTCGGGTTACAAACGTTTTCTCGGGTTACAAATAATTGTAACCCTGAAGTAAGTTGTCTGAGCTCTCAGAGGCCTGGCCGGTGCCTGGAGCCAATCGCGGACATCCCCAGGGCCTACAGAGCTCTCTGAGGCCTCCGTGAATTTCCCAGAGCCAAGCCAATTGTGATTGTGGAAGAGGACCCTGAGCCCCCATCCAAAAAATGACTATCATTAGCACCGGTAAGAAAAAAAATCACATTTTCATTTTGTACTGTTTTATTGATTTCCTTTCATGGAAAGCCTTGTTAGATAGTAAAATTCATGAACTTCCGGTGGTGCACGTCTCCGGGGCGAGAAGGGATTCGGCCAGGAGCACGAACCCAGTCCCGTAAACGGGGGGCAAGGGGGGTGCTAGAGGGCGAGAGCACCCCAGAAACACGTCCGGAGGGTGTCCGGAGTTACAGGGAGCCAGCAGAGACCGGTTCGCACCGCTGCTAGGTAACCTTGAGAGGTGAGGAAACAGCGGTGTCGAGCAGCAGGTCCTAGGCAGCCATTTCCTCCCCCCCGAACAGCGGACAGCCCAGTCCTCGCCGGAGATTAGCGCTCCGCTCCAAGAGCAAGAAACCCGGGAACGGACTTAAAGTGTTGGTTTAATAATTTTAAAAGTAGGGAAAAACTGAAAGTTGGAAAATAAAACCCGGGGAGAGAAAAAGTGAAGCTTTAGGGGTTCAGCCGTTACCAGGGATCGGCAGAACCGCAAAGAAACTGCAGAGCAGAGATAAATATACGGAGCTGCCACCAGTGTTTATTTTGTTTCCCTAAAAGACTCCTAAATGTAAACAGCTGACCCTCCCTAAAAGGAGGTGTTTAAACAGGGAACAGAGGACGTAGTTATTACTTTAAAAACCATTTGTTGAAACGGAGGGACGCCGAAACGCCATCTTTGCCGCAGGAAGCTTAGCGGAAAGCGGAAAAGCGGAAAAGCGGAAGGGAAGCGCCAGCGGCGCCATTTGTAAGAACAGAATATACAGAACATACATAACATACATAACTACAATATATAATCCAATAATACGGATGTACCTGTTCTACGGATATACCTGATCTTAAAAACTTTGTGGATGTGCTCCTATCCGTCTACTCAACAACTGGGAACAATTGGGCAATAATCTCCTGCTTCGGACCGCCGGATTACCCGATTTACCTGTGCGACGGGTTTGTTTTCAGAGTCCAGCAGCAGCAGAGAGAGCCATCTAGAGGTCAGAGCGTTTATCGTGATCAGAACTTTCTATTTCGACGCCCCCTTCTCTATTTGTCTCTTCTGCCCTTACAGTCCCGCGCCCGCCCCCCCGATCTCCCCTGGTTTCTCCTTCTCCTTCGCCCTCCCTTTTTCCCTCCCTCCCACCCTCTATCATCTCTCCTCTATATGGTTTCTTGCAGGTAAAAGGCACAAGGATTTTTGACGGGGAATTTTTTATTTGATAATTGTCACTTGTTAATTATAAAATCGATCCTCCTGATAAAATCTCCAAGAATTCACTGTGCAGATCGGAGAACACACATCTTATCTCATCGTAAACATAAGATCTCCAACTTCTTGAACTTCCTGAGGTCCAACTTCTTGAACTTGAACTACCTTGAATTATGAGACTTCAGGATTATTATTGATACCCCCAAGGCTGCAGCACGGTGGGATGAAATAAGACGACCTTTTTGCAATTTAAAGACTGCTTAGTGACTGTTAACTGAGCTAAATTCTGTGTAATCTAAAGATTGTCAAAATTGAGGGCTGGGACTAACCAAGCATACAGGTAATTGTTTTAGGAGTGCTGCAAGTATATTGTTTTCTAAGTTTGGGCTATCTTCCAAATCTAAGAATGTCAAACACTGGGAAAAGACCTGAAGGGGGAACGCCAGTGGACAGGAAGGGGTCAAAGCAAGAAGGGGACTTCAGAGCAGAGATATTGAGAATGTTTGCGGAGATAAAAGAGAGTGAAAAAAGTGTTGAGCGCAAATTAGAACAAGTAGAACATAGAATTGGGGAAGTGGACAAGAAGTTAGATGAAACAGTCAGTGAACTGAAAAGTCAAATGAAAGAGGTATTTAGGAGGACACAGACAGTGGAGGAAGGTCTGAAAAAGACAAAAGTAGAATTGAAGGAAGTAAGACGTGAGGAAGAAAGAATTAAAGCCGAGATACTGGGTCTAAACAAAAATCAAGAGGATTTAAAAGATTGGATTGCTATGAACGAACTAAGACAGAGGGAGGCTAATCTTAGGATGAGAGGCATACCTGAAGCCCAAGGGGAAAACATAAAGGAGAAAATAACAGTAGAACTAGCCCTCTGGTTGGAATTACCAACAGAAGATGTAGAAAAGGCAATACAATCAGCTTTCAGGCTAAAAGCTAAACTCCCAAAGAATAAAAAATTTATAGGAGACTGCTTAATTATATTCAAAGATAAGGAAATAAAAAATAAGATTCTACACAAGAGCAGAGAGAAAAGGTTAAACATTGGAGGAAACAACATAATAATTTTCAAAGACATTCCAGTTAGGCTCTTAAAGCGTAGAGACTCCTACAAAGAATTAGTACAGATACTTAAAAGAAACAATATCGAGTTTAAGTGGGAGTTTCCGGAAGGCGTCTCTTTTACATATAGGAGTAAAAGGCAAAAATTGACAAATCCAGGAGAAACAGACAAATTCCTAAGGAAATACAAAGAGTTGAAACCGCAAAGAGAGGTGGGGGAGGGGGGGTGGGGCCGGGAGGGGATTTGGGGGGGAGGCGGGGGGTTCGGGGGGTTCGGGGGGGGGGAGGGAGGAGGGTCTGAAGAGGAAGTTTAAAAAGAATCAACAGCTGTTTCCGTTTTCTTTTTTTTTCCGCTTTTTTTTTTTCCTTTTGCTCCCCCTTAATTAAATCGTAATGGTGTTAAAGATATTTAGTTGGAACGTTAATGGGATGAATGATAAAGGGAAAAGGAATCGAATTGAGCACATTTTGAAGAAGGAAGGATTAGATATTATATGTCTCCAAGAGACACATATAGCGAGGAAACACAAAAGAACTCTGATTAATCCAAGATTGGGGAATGAGTTTATATCCTCAGACCAGAGTAAAAAGAGAGGAGTGGTTATTTACATAAAGAAACAAATCGAAGCGAAACTCCTTTTCAAAGACGAAGAAGGAAGGATATTAGCAGTACAAATAAATTGGCAGGGAGAAAAGATTATAATAGCCGGAATATATGCGCCCAATATAAATAAGGCAGAATTCTACGGAAGGTTGGAAGAAAGGTTATCTGACTACGCCGATCAAAAAATCATACTATTAGGTGATATGAACGGCGTGGTGTCGCTAGAATTGGATAGATTGAGGGACACAAAAGGTAAAGAAGGGAAGTTACCCAGAACTTTTTTTTCTTTGGTCCAAAACTGTAACTTAGTAGATATTTGGAGGTTTAAATACCCCCTAGAAAAGCAATACACCTTCTACTCAGAACCTAACGATTCATCATCAAGACTAGGCCAGATATGGGTCTCGAAAGAGTTAGTCCTAAGATCCCTACGGGTGGAGATTCAGGCCAGAACTATTTCAGACCACAATCCAACAAAAATGGAATTGAAAGAGCAGGAAAGTAGACTATTTAGATGGAAATTGAAGGACTATTTGCTAGATGACCAAGAGGTAGTAGAAAAGGCTCAAAACAGATTAAAAGAATACTTTGAAGATAATTTGGGCAACAACACAAAGCCTAAGGTGGTATGGGATGCAGGAAAGGCGGTGATGCGGGGCTTCTTTATTCAACAGGGTGCAATTAAGAATAAAAAAAGGGAAAAAGGGAAAAAAGAAATCACACAACAATTAGCAGAGAACGAGCAGAAACTAATCAAAAACCCAAAAAATAAGAAAATAAAAGAGAATATAAAAGTTTTACAATCCCAATATACAATGCTGATAAACAGAGAGATAGAATGGAAAATTAAAAGATTGAGGCAGAGGAATTTCGAACATGCCAATAAAACGGGGAAGATATTAGCTTGGCAATTGAAAAAAAGAAAGGAACAGAATACGATAAACAGGATAGTGGTGGAAGGAGAAGAGATAAACAAACCTAAAGAAATAAGGAAAGCCTTTTTGGATTTCTACGGAGAACTTTTTAGAAATACAGAAAAGAATAAGACGAGGGAAATAGAGAGATACTTAACATCCAAGAATATAAACAAGATCCCCGCGGCAGATAAAGAGAAATTAAATGCCCCGATCGAGGCGGAGGAAATAAAAGCAATAATAAAAGACCTAAAAAATGGGAAAGCCCCGGGCCCAGATGGGTTCACTAGTAGATACTATAAAGAGATGGAATCAGTTCTGTTATATCCTCTACAAGAAGTAATGAATAATATTTTGAAGGAAAGAGAAATACCGGAGACGTGGAAGGAGGCACTGATCACTTTAATTCCAAAGCAGGATTCAGAATTAGAACAAATTAAAAACTACAGGCCGATTTCCTTACTAAACGTAGACTACAAGATTTTTGCGGGAGTCCTGGCAAGAAGATTTAAAGCCACTCTGTTAAATAGTATCCATAGAGACCAAGCCGGTTTTTTGCCGGGTAGGCAAATGAATGATAATTTAAGAAACATCATAAATATCATAGAATATTTAACAGAAAGGTGTGATAAACAAGGCTTACTGCTATTCGTGGACGCTGAAAAAGCGTTTGACAACGTAAATTGGGAATTCCTATTGAAACAACTAGAATACATGGAAGTGGGTACTGAATTTTCCAACGGCATAAAAGCAATATACACGGAGCAAAAAGCAAGATTAATAATAAATAACGTAGAGACGGAAGAAATAATAGTAACTAAGGGAACAAGACAGGGATGCCCATTGTCCCCACTGTTATTTATAACGATATTAGAGGTTCTACTAAAAAACATCAGAGACAATAAAGAAATCAAAGGTATCAGGGTAGGCCAGCATGAGCATAAAACTAAAGCTTTTGCAGATGATCTGGTCGTAACATTGGAAGAACCACTAGACTCAACAAAAAAGGTACTCAGAGAATTTGACCAATTTGGGGAGGTAGCAGGCTTCAAATTAAACAAAAGAAAAACAAAAATAATAGTTAAAAACATGCAGGCAGCCGAAATTGAGGAATTACAAAGAGAAACAGGAATAGAGGTAACAAAGAAGGTGAAATACCTAGGGATATGGGTAACACCAAAAAATATAGATCTATTCAAAAATAATTACGAAACGGTATGGAAAGGAGTTAAGAAGGACATAGAAACGTGGGGTAGGCTAAGACTGTCATTTTGGGGTAGAATAGCCACAATCAAAATGTCGGTACTTCCAAGAGTTCTGTTCCTCTTTCAAAATATCCCGATCATTAAGGGTACTAAGATATTTAAAGCCTGGCACAGAGACATCTCCAGATTCATCTGGCAAGGGAAGAAGCCGAGAGTAAAGTTTAAAATTTTGACGGATACGAAAGAAAGGGGAGGCTTTGCCCTTCCTGATCTGAAGATATACTACGAGGCATCTTGTCTATGCTGGATAAAGACATGGATAAAATTAGAAGACGGGGTAGTGCTAGACTTAGAGGGTCACGACAACCGATATGGGTGGCACGCTTACCTGTGGCATGGGCGGAAGAAGGGCCACAAAGGATTTGGGAATCATATATTCAGGGGCCCCCTGTTGGAGGTTTGGGAAAGATATAAGGAGATGTTAGAACCCAGAACACCCCAATGGTTATCTCCATTAGAGGTAATGGCCATTAAAAAGATTAATATGGGAGCCAACTGGGTAACTTACGAACAACTGCTCATGAAGGAGGAAGGAAAATGGAAAATGAGGCCATACGATCAGGTTAAATTTCAAGTATACGATTGGCTACACTACCACCAAATAAATGATATGTTTAGGAAAGATGTAAAAGATAAAGGCTACGCCGACAAAAACTCTAGATTCCTGGGGAGTAACATAAAAATATTATCTAAAATGTACAAGTACTTACTGGACTGGAACTTAGCTGACGAAGAGGTTAAGGCGGTAATGACTCACTGGGCCAGAGATCTTGGCCGCAATATCTATTATGAAGAGTGGGAAAAACTCTGGAAACAACACCTAAAATTCACGGCCTGTGTGTCACTTAAGGAGAACCTAATGAAAATGTTCTATCGCTGGTACCTGACCCCGGTCAAGTTAGCCAAAATGTATGGATCCTGCAATAAATGCTGGAAATGTAAGGTAAGGGAAGGTACCTTCTACCACATGTGGTGGGAATGCCCAAAGGTTACAGGGTTCTGGGAGAGTATATATGACGAAATGAAAAAAATGTTAAGATATACTTTTAATAAAAGACCAGAGGCGTTCTTGCTAGGTTTGGTAGGAAAGGAAATTAAGAAGAAAGACTATAAATTGTTCCAATACTGTCAGGGAACTGCCATCAGAGCATCAGGTGGTGGAGGGACTCAGGCAGGATGAAAGAGACTCAACTGCTGAAGCAGGGACCAGCAGGGGGAGGAGTGGGTCTCTGAGGGAATGCGAGCAGGAGGGAGGGCTCAGGGAGGCTTCCAGCGAGGACAGTGGGGAGGTATCGGAGTCTCCCATAGGGAGACCCATACCTCGCAGGAAACTGTCACGCCGTGAGTCCAGGAGACGCGTTTCCGTTAAGGAACTTCTTTGTTGGAAACGCTTCCGCAGACAGCCACTGTCGGACTCTACTAGTGACTAGAGCAGACATGTCTGAGGAGCTCCGTCACACACGGAGGTTTGTGGGGGCGCACAAACTCTGAGGGAGCACGTTTTCACGCACAAGCAGCTAATCAAACCCTCACAGCAGTCCGACAGTCTTTGTACGCTGCCTGTGCAAGAGAAGGCATCATGAGCGAACCAACCGGAACCGGAGGAGCAGGGGCTGGAGCTGGTCCAAGCTTGGAAGATAGATACCGAGCGTTGGAGGTTCAACTGGCCCTGCAGACGGCGAGGCTGGAGGAGAGAAGGGCTCAGGATGCAGACAAGAAGGGGAGAGCCACTCAATTCCCCAGAAAGGTACCAGGATTGGTGCAGAAATTTGGGGGGGACCCCAAGGACTACCATGCTTTTAGGACAGAGATGCAATATGCCCTTAATGTGCAGTTCGATGAGTTCCCTGATGAGGAATCGCGAGTTGCTTTTGTAATTGGGCATCTTGAGAAAGGGGCTAGAGACTGGGTGCGACCCCTAATGGCAACGCACAATGACATACTAAAGGACACAATGAAGTTCTTTCGTGCAATGGATATCATGTTTTCCAGCGATATTGAGGAAGGGGTGGTGCGCAGACAGCTAATGGCTTGTAAGCAGGGGAGTCGATCTGTCCGTGAATATTGGACTGAGTTTACCATGCTGATTCACAGACTGAGTTGGGATTTATCGGCGGCACCCGTTCAAATGCTATTTGAAGAAGGTCTTTCTTCGGGGGTGAAAGACGAGCTGGCACGGAGCCCCAGGGCGGAGTCTATGGATCAGCTGACCAAATCTGCGCTGACCATAGGAGCGCGGCAGGAGGCAAGAGCCTTGGAGAGGCGGGAAGGGAGAGGGGAACGTTGGAAGGAGTTCCGCATTCCAGACATTCCTGAGCCAGCTTTCCCGCCGGCAGAGCCGATGGAAATCGGAACAGCGCGCGCGCGCGCATTTTCAAAAACCAGCGAGGGAGCTAAGAAGGAGGGAAAGGGCCCCCGGAAATGCTATCTCTGCCAACAGCCAGGCCACTTTGCCAGAGTCTGCCCCCAGAGGAAGGAATGGCAAGGGATGGTGGGAGCTGTTGAGGGGGGAGAAGAAGGGGGAGCGGAGCAGGTAAAAGCCAACGCCTGGTTGCCACAATTGGGGCACTGCAGCCAGGCCAAAGAGCAGTGAAAGTGCCCGTGCCAGAAGCTCCTCGACCTGCTCTAGTGATTGAAGTGTCGCTAGAGCTGCAGAATGGGCACCCCCTAAAAATAAAGGCGCTATTGGACTCAGGCAGCTCCTGCAATTTTATGAGCAAGGAGTTTGCTGCTGAACACCAGATACAGACCATCCCTTTAAGCAACCCCCTGCAGGTGACCACGATTGATGGCAGGGAGTTGTTGGGAGGAGGAGTCCGCTTGCAGACGGTCCCAATGATAATGAGGGTGGCAAGGCACACAGAACTGATAGCGTTTAATGTGGCCACCCTGGGAGGCGCTCCCATTATTTTGGGAATGAGCTGGCTAGCTCTACATGATCCGCTGGTTGGCTGGCATCAAAGAGTGGTGTCCTTTGGTTCAGCACATTGCCTAGAACACTGCAAAGGGGAGAAGGGTTCAGTAGGGGCCCAAGCCACCCTAGCAGGGACTGAAGTAATGGGGAAGGTGAAGGTACCACCTCAGTATGCAGATCTCAGCGACGTGTTCAGCGAGAAGGAAGCTGACCAACTACCACCTCATAGACCCTTTGATTGTCAGATCAATTTACTCCCTGGAGCACAGCTTCCCGTGGGCAAGTTGTATGCCATGTCAGACAGGGAAATGCAGGAGTTGCGAGGGTTCATTGACAAGAACCTGAAGAGAGGCTTCATCAGAGAGTCCAAAGCAGCAGGGGGGAGCCCAGTGTTCTTTGTGGACAAAAAAAATGCGGACAAGCCGAGACTTGTATGTGATTTTAGGCGGCTGAATGCAGTGACTGAACCGGTGGCGTTCCCTATGCCCAGAATTGATGATATTTTGACCATGGTGAGGAAGGGAAAGATTTTCACAAAGCTGGATCTAAGGGGGGCGTACAACCTGATACGCATAAGGAAAGGGGATGAATGGAAAACCACCATGTTTACCCCTTTGGGGGCGTTTGAATACCTCGTTATGCCATTTGGATTACAAGCAGGCTCCGCGTGTTTTCAATCTTTTATGAACCACGTGCTGGGCCCTTTGCTCTACAAGAATTGCGTTGCCTTTCTAGATGATGTGTTGGTGTATTCTGAGAATGAGGAGCAACATGTGAGAGACGTCAGAGAAGTGTTGAGCAGACTGCAAGCCAACAGGCTGTGGGTCAAACTGGAGAAGTGTCGGTTCCATACCAAGGAGGTGGAATTCCTGGGGTACCGCCTGTCAGACAAGGGATTGGCCATGGATCCCGGCAAGGTACAGGCAGTGCTGGAATGGAAAACACCCAAAACCAAGAAGGATGTGCAGAGGTTCCTAGGGTTTGGAAACTTTTATCGTAAGTTCATCCGCAACTTCGCCCATCTGACGGCGCCCATCACTGACTGTCTCAGCAGTAAGAAGAAGTTTGTATGGACGGCGGAGGCGGGGCGAGCGTTTGAGGAACTGAAAAGGGCCTTCGCCTCTGAAGAACAACTTCTGCATGTGGATTTACGAAAGAAGCTAAGGGTTGAAACAGACGCATCTGACAGAGCCATAGGGGCGGTGCTTCTTCTGCAGCCGGGGAAGGAGGAGTCGGAGTGGCGTCCGTGTGCCTTCTTCTCGCGGAAGCTGAACAAATCCGAGAGGAACTACACGGTGTACGACCGAGAACTGCTTGCTATTCATGAGGCGTTCCGGAGATGGAGGCATCTGCTAGTTGGTGCACAACATAAAGTGCAAGTGTGCACGGACCATAAAAATCTAGAGTACTGGAGAACGGCGCGAGTGCTCAACCAAAGGCAGTTGAGATGGGCCCAAGAGTTCTCCAAATTTAACTTTGAGATTTGTTATGTGCCAGGCCCAGAGAATGTTAGGGCGGACGCTCTCTCACGCAAGCCTGAATATTTGGAGGGGGAGGGAGCACCCGAAGAAACCCATATCATTCCAGAGGACCGCTGGGTGTGTGGGGCGACTTTGGTGGGGCAAAGGGAATTGGTAGAGGGTACGGTGCAGGATGCATACGCCCAGGGGAAACTCAGGGATCTCAGAGGGGAGGAAGACAAACCCGGTGGTTTTGAGGAGAGAAATGGGGCATTGTATTATAAGGGAGCGTTATATATACCTGAAGGGGAATTGAGGGAGAAAGTACTCAAGCAGCTGCACGATAGCCCCACAGCAGGGCACTTTGGGCAACACAAAACCATGTGGCTGGTTACCAGGGAATTTTGGTGGCCCAAGGTCAGGGAAGATGTGCGGGAGTATGTGAGAGGGTGTGAACAATGCCAAAGAGCCAAGGGGGAGAGGCAGGCGCCGGCTGGTTTATTAGAACCACTGCCCACACCTGAGAGACCGTGGGAAGCAGTGGCAATAGATTTCATGACTGATCTGCCAAGGTCTAGAGGGAAAACAGCCATCATGGTTGTAGTAGACCTGTTAACTAAAATGGCCCACTTCATAGCCTGCTCACATGCGGTTACAGCAGAAGAAACCGCCAAATTGTTTGTAGAGAATGTGTTTAGGTTGCATGGTGCCCCCTTGAGGGTGGTTTCAGACCGAGGGAAACAATTTACTTCCAGGTTCTGGAGGAAGCTCATGAGCTTACTGCATGTAGAGGTTAATTTCTCGACGGCCCGTCATCCTGAAACCAACGGGCAGGCGGAAAGAGCAAATGGGGTTCTCCAACAATATTTGAGGTGTTATGTTAATGACAGAGAGAATGATTGGGTGGAGAAGCTGGCGTTGGCAGAATTTGCCTACAACAATGCAGAGAACGTGTCCACGGGGATGAGCCCCTTTTTGGCTAATCACGGGTGCCATCCCAGAGCCTTCCCAGGGGGGGAGGGGGAGAACTGGAGCGTTCCAGCTGCAGAACAGTTCGTGGAAGAAATGGAAGCGATCCATCGCCAGCTCCAACTCAACTTAAACAGGGCTAAGGAGGAATATAAGAGGCAAGCAGACAAAAACAGAAGGGAAGGTGAAAGCATCAGGGTGGGGGACCAGGTGTGGCTGTCAACCCAAGGGTTGCCATTCAAAGGAGGTTGTAAGAAATTAAGACCCAAAAGGCTGGGTCCGTTTGAAGTCATACAGCAGGTCAATCCAGTGGCTTTCAGGCTCCGGTTACCGAACCACATGAAGCTGCACCCAGTTTTTCACAGGTCGTTGCTGTCACCGTATAGAGGAGACAGTGAGGGGAGGGTCACTAGGGGACCAGCAATGGAGGAGAAGGAACACAGCTACCATGTAGCGGAGATCCTCGATTCCAGGTGGAAGGGAGATCAAGTAGAGTATTTGGTAATGTGGGAGGGGGAACCGGAGTCGGAAAACACCTGGGTTAGGGCAGAGGATGTCAATGACGAGGTTTTAATAGAGACTTTTCATCAGAGGTTCCCACGTAAACCTCAGCCTGTAGCGAGGTTCCGAAGGGAATACTTTGCCACCACCGACGAGGAAGAGGAGTTGGAGGGGTTCCCAGATTCTGAAGAGGAGGAGGATTCAGCTGGCCAGGACGACGATCGATGGAGAGAATTGTTCGAGACGTCAGAAGATGAGGAAGATTCGTTTCGGGGTTTTAGCCCTTCACCTCCCAGGGGGGAGGAATTGGGAGGGGGTGAGGGGGGCCCTGGAGGGGAGGTGGATGTCAGGGAACTGCCATCAGAGCATCAGGTGGTGGAGGGACTCAGGCAGGATGAAAGAGACTCAACTGCTGAAGCAGGGACCAGCAGGGGGAGGAGTGGGTCTCTGAGGGAATGCGAGCAGGAGGGAGGGCTCAGGGAGGCTTCCAGCGAGGACAGTGGGGAGGTATCGGAGTCTCCCATAGGGAGACCCATACCTCGCAGGAAACTGTCACGCCGTGAGTCCAGGAGACGCGTTTCCGTTAAGGAACTTCTTTGTTGGAAACGCTTCCGCAGACAGCCACTGTCGGACTCTACTAGTGACTAGAGCAGACATGTCTGAGGAGCTCCGTCACACACGGAGGTTTGTGGGGGCGCACAAACTCTGAGGGAGCACGTTTTCACGCACAAGCAGCTAATCAAACCCTCACAAATACGCAACAACGGCAGCAAGGGTCCTAATAGCAAAAAATTGGAAGCAGGAGAGTATTCCAACAACGGAGGAATGGAGAAGTAAATTGTTAGAATATGTGGAGATGGACAGGATGACATGCAAAATTAGATACACAAAAGATCAGAGGTTTGTTGAAAATTGGGAAAGTCTAACGAAATATCTGGAAAGCTTAATCGATGAACAGATAACACTAGTAGGTTTCCAAGGAGCTCTGTAAGAGGTAAAGGGTAAGGCTAAAAGAAAATGGATGGATGAGAATGACTAATGGCTTTACAAACATGGAAATGCGGATTTATTGTTTTAATGTTATTTTGGACGATTCGTGGAACGACTGAAGGAAGTCAATTTCTTTTCCTTAAGTGAACAGATATGAGTTTTGATAAAGTTTGTTATGTACTTTGACTTTTGTAAACCAATAAAAATTATGCATTAAAAAAAAAAAAATAGATAGTAAAATTCATGTAAAATTGCTGTTTTAGGGGTCGCTTTTCATCGTCCGGTTCCTTTTTGTGTTTTGGTTTGCGTGGCTTTGTCGGTTTTTTGACTGTGACTTGTTCTTCATTTCATGGGCCTGACTTGTGACTTTGCTTTTGTGACTGTGGCTTGTGTCTTCATTTTTGTGACTTGTTCGGAACCCAGTTCAGCTGCTGGTTGATTGTGTGACTTCAGAAATGGATAAAAGCCCCCCATCGAAACTGACTATCATCAGTGCACGTAAGAAAAGAAATAAATGTGTTTTTTTTCATCTAAAATACTGTCTTATTTATTTTATAGTGCAATACATTGATTATTGCCTTCATTTTATGGATCAATGGTTTTGTTAAACAGTAAAATTCGTGTTAAATTGCTGTTTTAGGGAGTGTTTTTCATCGTCTGGAATGGATCAATCCACTTTCCATTACTTTCTGTGGGAAGGTCTGCTTCAGGTTAAGAACAGACTTCCAGAACCAATTAAGTACTTAACCTGAGGTACCACTGTGTATTCCTCCAGCCTCATGAGGAGCCTCTTCAGTGGGGCTGGTGAGTGTGGGCCTCACCCCCTAGGCCAGATGGAAAGGGCCTTGCAAGGAGCGGCCTTCATGCCCCACAGCCAGGCAATGTTCCTCTGGAGGAACTGCTTCAGTGGGGCTGGTGAGTGTGGGCCTCACCCCCTAGGCCAGATGGAAAGTGCCTTGCAAGGAGCGGCCTTCATGCCCCACAGTCAGGCAATGTTCCTCTGGAGGAGCTTCTTCAGTGGGGCTGGTGAGTGTGGGCCCAGCCCCCTAAGCCAGGTGGAAAGCCAACAAAAGATCCAGGGGATGGAGGCTCTCAGTTCTGAACTTCACTGTTCATCACCAGGAAGAAAAGAGAGCAGACAAGCCATATAATTATGCAGGTGCTGTTTCAAAGGCAGCAATATCTCCCATGGTTACGTCCCTCCCACTTTCTCCAAAAGGCTAATTCACAGGTTGAAACCTCAGCTGGACAAGGTTAAAAAATTCCAACATAAAATGTCCACATCCTCATGACTCCAAATGATTTTCTATATGATGACGAAGTTGTACTGGGCTGAAGCCACTTCTTTTCCTGCAGGGCTGCTGGCTTTCTCATGTTTAAAATATTGAGTGGAACTAAGAACAACACAATTACACAAATATTACTCTGAACTTTTGCTAACCTTAACAAATTCTCCATCTATTCTGATGAACATGGACTCTGAATTTTTCCAGAGGGTCCTTTTATTTAATTACTCTGTAAAAGAGGGGTTCTTTAAATTGAGGCTGTCAGTGTTTGTCATATCACAAATTTGAAAGAGATTTTTTTAAAATTTAATTTTGTGAATTTGTTACTCACCAGAGCGGCTTTCATTGCTGGCATCTGTCTGTCTTGAGACAATGGAGTGCACCTCCAAATGCCTGCATTGGAAGCACCAAAGTGACCTCCCTGGGACGTGGGGAGTGTGTCTGGAGGCTGCTGCCCAAGCAACAAGACTCCCCCCTCGACCTTGCTGATGTGGTTGAAAGGAACGGAAAGCAATACATTTGGCTCCAACTTGGCTGCAGTAGCTGCCAGATGGAGGTGTGCAAGGCGCCATCCAACTGTCTTAGGGATTCCACTCCAGATTTGTGTAGGGTTTACTCCTTAGCCTTTTCTTTTCCCAAATATATCACTCAAGACAGTGGAGGTTTAGGATCAGAGTTGTCCTTCTCCCAGATGGGCTCCCTTCCCGGGTGGATGAGCCCCATCTGCACCTCACTTCCCTCTACAGCACATGCAGAAACAACCATCTTAACCATAGGACCGACTGCTGGTCTGGTCTGCTCAGTCCACCAGAGCCTGTCTTTGCATGCAGAATAAGTTTCGCCAGTTTAGCCAGAATAAGTTTCACCCAGTTTAGCCAGTCAGTCAAACCCATTCCTGGAGTCTGGCTGTTGTTGCACGCCAACAGTTTCTAGAAGCCACAGGTGAAAGCTGAGTGCAGGGTGGGGACCAAAGGGGGACAAACAATCCCATAAGGAGCACAATGTGTCCCCCTACTAGAGGTACTACCCTCCCCTAACATCCCATACACCCCAGTGGGTTACATAGAATCAGCCAAAACAGGACCGTTCCTGCTCACGAGCTTGCTATCTAAATGCAAATCAGCAAATCCAGAACACACAAAGGGAAAGGCACAGGGAAGGAAGAGGGGGAAATCAAACTCGGGCACTAATTCTTAAACAATTGTTCTTATAACGACCAGCTGGCACACAGTACAGAGTAAGGAGGTGCCTGACGGAATGAGCTTTGCTCCCTAATTTCTCCAAGAGAGACAGTCTGATAAAATGGCTGATCCCAGGAGACCCAAAGAGAAAATCCATGGAGGCAGAGGGACAAAGCACAACTCTAGAGGGGAAGCCCCCTTACTTGTTGCACCCACACTACAGAGCTGGGAAGCAAACACTGAAGGGAAAACCTCATGTGGCACTGTGGCAATGTGTGCTGTTGGTGGGAAAGGTAGATGACAGTGAGTTTGGGAGCCCTGGGGACTGAGCCCAGACAAGGAAGTGGGTGCCAAGGGAGCTAAATTTCATACACTGAATCAAAAAATAGTCAGGTGTTTGACTGCTGTTGCCAATGAACCTCTGCTTGCGTGTTTCTTTCGAATTCTGCCTGATGGTTTCACAACTCTGTTCTTTGATGAAGGAGGAGGCATGGAACTTTGTGGCAGATGAGTGGCAGGAAGGGGGAAGCGGAGACCGCCCTCAGTTTCCCAAAGCTGGCAACAGCCGTCCTCATTATGTATCAGCACCCACCTGCCTTCTCCATAATTACATGCCCTCAGAGAAGCCAGGCAGGGAGACATTTGCATTCTTCAGGTCTCCTTCCAATGTAACTTGACCCATCCAGTCTCTGCCTCAAGTCTATGGTGTTTGTATTAATTACAGATTGCACTCCCAATGTTGCATTGGGTAGATCTTTTCTGAGTCATTTGATTTTGGTATGAAAATTAGTTCCTATATGTTTAGTTCCCGTTATTCCTTTCTACTTTTGTTTTATTTGGCATCTGTTATTACACCTAGCTATGCTATAAGTAAATATATGTAATTTTTTAAAGAAACATAAAGCTTTTAAAGTGTGCTATAAGCAATTAGAATAAGTTATACCTAGTCTTGGTTGAGCTTTGAGCCTCTTAGATGGTTTCCCTGTGTATTATCATCCTTCAAGGAAAGGGTTGTGGCTCACCAGTGGAGCACAATTGCTTCCCATCTTTTTTTAAAGAAATAATCAGATAGCAGGAAATCACTGGGAAGAGCTCTCTCTGCCTGGAGAGCCTCTGCCTTAGGGTTCCCCTACTTTCTGGATTTGCTGATCCTGATTTGCTTACACAATCCTGATTTGCTTACACAAAGCTTATGTGTTGTGAATTTTCTACTGGGTTAAGTTCAAGGTGTTACTATTAGTATATAAAGCCCTTAACAACTTCAGGCATGTGCCTGAAGCTGGTAATACTAGAAATTCAAGTATTTTGCCTGCATAGCTTTTACTGCTACTGTTGCTGTGAACCAATGCATGAAGTACCGTATTTTTCGCCCCATAAGACGCACTTTTTCCCCTCCAAAAATGAAGGGGAAATCGGGGTGCGTCTTATGGGGCGAATGCCTGCAATCCTCGCGCGCCCGGCAGGAGGTCCCACCGGGTGCGCAAGGCTTGGAGCGGCAGCCCGTCGCCCGAAGCACGGGGAGCCCTCCGGAGGGCTCTCCCTGCTTCGGGCGAGTGTCTGCAAGCCTCGCGCACCCGGCAGGAGGTCCCGCCCGGTGCGCGAGGCTTGGGGCGGCAGCCTGTCGCCCGAAGCACGGGGAGCCCTCCGGAGGGCTCTCCCTGCTTCGGGCGAATGCCTGCAAGCCTCGCGCGCCCGGCAGGAGGTCCCGCCCGGTGCGCGAGGCTTGGGGCGGCAGCCTGTCGCCCGAAGCACGGGGAGCCCTCCGGAGGGCTCTCCCTGCTTCGGGCGAGTGTCTGCAAGCCTCGCGCACCCGGCAGGAGGTCCCGCCCGGTGCGCGAGGCTTGGGGCGGCAGCCCGTCGCCCGAAGCACGGGGAGCCCTCCGGAGGGCTCTCCCTGCTTCGGGCGAGTGTCTGCAAGCCTCGCGCACCCGGCAGGAGGTCCCGCCCGGTGCGCGAGGCTTGGGGCGGCAGCCTGTCGCCCGAAGCACGGGGAGCCCTCCGGAGGGCTCTCCCTGCTTCGGGCGAATGCCTGCAAGCCTCGCGCGCCCGGCAGGAGGTCCCGCCCGGTGCGCGAGGCTTGGGGCGGCAGCCTGTCGCCCGAAGCACGGGGAGCCCTCCGGAGGGCTCTCCCTGCTTCGGGCGAGTGTCTGCAAGCCTCGCGCACCCGGCAGGAGGTCCCGCCCGGTGCGCGAGGCTTGGGGCGGCAGCCCGTCGCCCGAAGCACGGGGAGCCCTCCGGAGGGCTCTCCCTGCTTCGGGCGAGTGTCTGCAAGCCTCGCGCACCCGGCAGGAGGTCCCGCCCGGTGCGCGAGGCTTGGGGCGGCAGCCCGTCGCCCGAAGCACGGGGAGCCCTCCGGAGGGCTCTCCCTGCTTCGGGCGAATGCCTGCAAGCCTCGCGCGCCCGGCAGGAGGTCCCGCCCGGTGCGCGAGGCTTGGGGCGGCAGCCTGTCGCCCGAAGCACGGGGAGCCCTCCGGAGGGCTCTCCCTGCTTCGGGCGAGTGTCTGCAAGCCTCGCGCACCCGGCAGGAGGTCCCGCCCGGTGCGCGAGGCTTGGGGCGGCAGCCCGTCGCCCGAAGCACGGGGAGCCCTCCGGAGGGCTCTCCCTGCTTCGGGCGAGTGTCTGCAAGCCTCGCGCACCCGGCAGGAGGTCCCGCCCGGTGCGCGAGGCTTGGGGCGGCAGCCTGTCGCCCGAAGCACGGGGAGCCCTCCGGAGGGCTCTCCCTGCTTCGGGCGAGTGTCTGCAAGCCTCGCGCACCCGGCAGGAGGTCCCGCCCGGTGCGCGAGGCTTGGGGAGGCAGCCTGTCGCCCGAAGCACGGGGAGCCCTCCGGAGGGCTCTCCCTGCTTCGGGCGAGTGTCTGCAAGCCTCGCGCACCCGGCAGGAGGTCCCACCGGGTGCGCGAGGCTTAGGGCGGCAGCGGACTGCTTGCGCGCACCTAGAAGCTTGGGGCGCGCTGAGCTCAGCACGCCCCAAGCTCCTGGTGTAGCGCAGCGATCCGCTAGCCCTGGGAGAGCCCCGCGGCTATCCCAAGGATAGCGGACTGCTTGCGCGCACGCAGAAGCTTGGGGCGCGCTGAGCTCAGCACGCCCCAAGCTCCTGGTGTAGCGCAGCGATCCGCTAGCCCTGGGAGAGCCCCGCGGCTATCCCAAGGATAGCGGACTGCTTGCGCGCACGCAGAAGCTTGGGGCGCACTGACCTCAGCTCGTCCCAAGCTTCTGGATTAGCGCAGGGGTCCGCTAGCCCTGGGAGAGGCGCCCAGCTCTCCCACGCTAGCGGAGACCTTGCCTGCACGCAGAAGCTTGGGGCGCGCTGAGCTCCGCACGCCCCAAGCTCCTGGTGTAGCGCAGCGCACCTGGGGGGGAAATAAAAATTTTTCCCTTTATTTCCCCCCCCAAAAACTAGGTGCGTCTTATGGGCCGGTGCGTCTTATGGGGCGAAAAATACGGTAAGTAAATCTGATTCTTTGGTAAATGGGATGAGAAAGGGGAAGTCAGCTTACTTTGTTAGCTGGACTTGCTCAAATGAAAGTTTTGTAGCCTAATTCCTATACTTTTAATTTAGCTGCCAAAGAAGGGATTTTGAAGCTCTGATAAACCAACACATGGAGGTGCATGGAGGGATAAATCACTCAATTAATATATCCTCTCCTACCTATCAAAATCTTCCCACTCTAACCCTGTAACCGTTCTTCAGCCGATGTCACTCAATGACATGATTAGCAAGTGGGCGGGATTGGGGGGGGGGAAATGACCTCATGGCTCAAACTGGGGCCCCTAGCCAGAGACTTCGCACCCCTGGCATGGATGATGAAGAGATGGCTGGTTCAATGGTCTCATTAGGTATACAGTGGTGCCTCGCAAGACGAAAAGAATCCGTTCTGTGATTCTCTTCGTCTAGCGGTTTTTTCGTCTTGCGAAGCAAGCCCATTGAAGGATTAGCGGATTAGCGCTATTAGTGCTATTAGCGGCTTTTAGCGGCTTATCTGCTGATCGGATCAGCTGATAAGCGGCTTAGCGGATTAGAAAAGGGGGGGGGGGAGGAAAAAAACCCAGCAGGAACTCGCAAGACATTGTCGTCTTGCGAAGCAAGCCCATAGGAAATTCGTTTTGCGAAGCACCTCCAAAACGGAAAACTCTTTCGTCTAGCGAGTTTTCCGTCTTGCGAGGCACCACTGTAACTCCTTGGAGTTGCAGGGGCGTGGCATCTGGGTCTACTCTCCAGGGTTTACTGGCTCTAGGTCTTTGCCAGAGGTAAAGTCATTGAGGATTGGATCTGAGCCACTGTGGCATAGTGGTTAATGTATCAGGCTAGGACCTGGGAGACCAGATTTCAAATACCTGCTAGCCATGGAGATCATTGGGTGAACTGGGGGCCAGTCACTTACTCTAACCTACCTCACAGGGAAGAGGAAATGGGGGAAGAGCACTATGCTAGCCACCCTGAGCTTCTTAGAGCAAAAGTGAGATACAAATGCAATTAATAATGCATAATACAACAGTTGTGCAGGGGAGCTCATGAGTCTTATATTCTCACTCAGCCCCAAACTAGGTCTGACACACAGTCTTGTCTATCTCTTCCCACTGGAAAGGTCTTTTTTATTTTCAGACTAAGAACAGCCTTGGGAGGATGTGAGTTTAAGTGGCTAAATGGTGGGAGCCTGTAATGGCTTTGTAATTGTCCTTCTTGAGATCATTTTTTACTGAAGGTGTTGGGACTCATTAAGAAAGAGAGAGGAGGAGGAGGAGGAGGAGGAGGAGGAGGAGGAGGAGGAAGGAGGCAAGGAATTAACCGCCCCCCCCCGGGCTGCATCCCACTCAATATTGCCTACCCCAGTCACAGTCTCCAAGTTCTCCACTGCTTAGTCCAGTTTCCAGAGTCTTTGAAAGGCCAGTGTTAATGTCAAGTCATGTGGCATTGACTAGATGGTATCAGGAGCAATAATAAAGTATGGCTGAATGAGGAGCTATTGTTTTCTGTGAGGGAAGATCTATGTGCTTTTATTTATTTCTTGAATTTATATACTGTTATATACCCAGAGGTCTTGGGGCGGTTCACAGAACAAAATATAAAACCACAAAATATATAATCAAAATAACACCCTCCCTCCCAAAAAAGAACCACATTTTAAAAGGGCATAGGATGTCAATCAGATCAACCAATCAGATCATGTCCAACCCCCTGCAATGCAGGAATCTTATTGCCCATGGTGGGGCTTGAACCCATGTCCCTGAGATTAAGAGTCTCTTGCTTTACCGACTGAGCTGTTCAATTAATTTACATTCAGGAATTTAGTGAGACATAAGGAAATAGAAAGAGCCTGACTGGATCTTGCTAAGGGCTCAGCCCTCAGTCTAGTATTTTGGTTCCCATGGTAGCCCGTTGGATGCCTCTAGGAAGCCTATTAGAGGAGTGTGAAGACAATAGCCTCCCTCTGTTGCTTTCTTCCACCCTCACCACTCTGATCATGGAGGTTCCATAAAGCCAAACAAGTAGCCATTGATAGACCCAATTCTACACCCTCTTCAAAGTTGTCTAAGCCAGTGACAACTTATGATGGCCTTCCTTGGCACGTGTCAACTCAGAGGAAGCGACTCTGATCTGGCAAGAGTCCCCCCTCTAGGCCGATGTGGCATGAAGTGTACTCAATAAATAAGCTGATTTATTTATATATTCATATTTAATTCTATACTCTATTTGTACTAGTTTGTCATCATGCTGGTGACTTCACATGCTCCAGGATGAGGGAAGCATCAGAGACAGACAGGAAGCAGGGCAAGTGAGCAGAGCATCCAGTGAGCAAGGCGGGCTTGTGACTGTTGGGCAAGGAAGAGGGGTGATGGGGAGAGGTGAGCACCTTACTGTTGTTGTTACTTCCATAAGACCTCCAGGCCTAGCCCATGAGTAGGGTTGTAAGAAGGCAGCAATTTCCATCCTAAACTGTGTCCTTCACAATCAGTACTAATTCCTTTCTACTGCAGTTCAGCTTCTACCAAATGCTATGTTATTATTATTAATAATAATAATTTATTATTTGTACCCTGCCCATTTGGCCGGGTTTCTCCAGCCACTCTGGGCGGCTTCCATAGAAACCAAAAATACACTAAAATCACACATTAAAAACTTCCCTGAACAGGGCTGCCTTAAGATGTCTTCTGAATGTCAGGTAATTGTTGATCACTTTGACATCTGAAGGGAGGGTGTTCCACAGGACGGGCGCCACTACCGAGAAGGCCCTCTGCCTGGTTCCCTGTAGCTTTGCTTCTCGCAATGAGGGAACCGCAAGAAGCCCCTCGGCGCTGGACCTCAGTGTACGGGCAGAACGATGGGGGTGGAGACGCTCCTTCAGGTATACTGGGCTGAGGCCGTTTAGGGCTTTAAAGGTCAGCACCAATACTTTGAATTGTGCTTGGAAACGTACTGGGAGCCAATGTAGGTCTTTTAAGACCGGTGTTATGTGGTCTCGGCGGCTGCTCCCAGTCACCAGTCTAGCTGCCGCATTCTGGATTAGTTGTAGTTTCTGGGTCACCTTCAAAGGTAGCCCCACTGTATAACAGTGCCCCCAGCTCCCAGCCCCTCAAGACGGTCCAGAAGGATGTTATGGTCGATGGTATCAAACGCCGCTGAGAGATCCAGCAGAACTAGGAAACAGCTCTCACCTTTGTCCCTAGCCCGCCGGAGATCATCAACCAATGCGACCAAGGCAGTTTCAGTCCCATGATGAGGCCTGAATCCCAACTGGAAGGGATCCAAATGGTCCGCTTCTTCCAGGCGTGCCTGGAGTTGTTCAGCAACCACTCGCTCAATCACCTTGCCCAAGAATGGAAGATTTGAGACTGGGCGATAGTTGGCCATTGTGGCCGCATCTAAAGATGGTTTTTTAAGAAGCGGTTTAATAAACCGCCTCTTTCAGCGGGTCTCGGAAAGCTCCCTCACGGAGGGAAGCATTCACCACTCCCCGAAGCCCATCGCCCAGTCCTTCCCGGCTAGCTTTTATAAGCCAGGATGGGCAAGGATCAAGGAGACAAGTGGTTGGTTTCACTCGTCCAAGCAGCCTGTCCACATCCTCGGGGGTAACAGATTGGAATTGATCTCATACAACTTGACTAGACAGGACTCTAGCACTCTCCCACCCCAGCCCTGCTCCCACAGTGGAGTCTACCTCTTCTCGAATCTGAGCGACTTTATCTGCAAAAAACTTTGCAAAATCATTGCAGGAGATCATGTGGCCCGTACTGGGCCCTGATGGAGCAGGTGGTTCCGCTAAATTGCGAACCACCTGAAAGAGTCTCCTGCTGCTGTTTTCCGCAGATGCAATAGAGGTGGTGAAGAAAGTCTTCTTCGCTGTTGCTATCGCCACTTGGTAGGCTCGACATTGAGCTCTAACCCGTGTCCGGTCAGCTTCAGAATGAGTTATCCGCCACCGGCGCTCTAGCCATCTCAACGATTGTTTCATCGCCCTCAGCTCCGGGGAAAACCACGGGGCTGTCCGGGCTCCATGCAATCGGAGAGGGCGCTTCGGAGCCAAACAGTCAATAGCCCTGGTTAACTCCACATTCCAGCGGGTCACCAGGGAATGAGCTGAAAGGCCATCAACATGGGATAAAACTGTTCAGTTTCTGTTAATTGGTTCTCGTGGGAAACTTGCAGATTCTAGCTTCACCAATTAACTCAAGCTGGTGTCAATTTACTCTTGGCAGAAAGCCCAGGTCTGCTTGACCTAGAAACTACTCACTCTGATTGGTTAACGAGCAGCACTCAACTCTGTTATCTAGGGATTGCTAGCACAGTTTGATGTGAGGTGTGTTAGGAGTTAGAAGTGCTGTGTATGGTTATGAGAGAGAAAGAGAGGGTTTATTTTGCTTTTATTTGTATGCAGAAACTCTGCTGGTTTTTATTTTTCCTTTTAATAAATCCTGTAAATAGTTAGTCTGAGTCTAGCTGACTAGTCATTACTGCCGCAACTAGCTTCCTCGCTGTGCAGGAAAACTCTGCTACGTTTGGGCTAAAGCCAGTAGGGCTATGCCTGACACTTCAAAGTTCCATGAGGTTATGGGCATTGTGCTGCCAGCCTGAGTTGCGGTGGTGTCAGCATCAACGGTGTTGGTTCCAGTAGTTCCAGAAGTTGTTGTTCTCTGGCTGGTTCCTGACCGTGGTGAGCTGGTGACGCAGCGGACTCAAGGACAACAGCTGCAGCGTGTGAGTGCTGGGTGCTGTGGTTCCTGTTTTCTCTCTCGGTGGTCGTGAGTAGCTGGTTCCGGGTTCCAGGGACATCGCTCTCAAGATGGCCTCACAACCAGGTCAGATGGCTTTTGAGCGTCTGAATGACTCCAATTACTTGCTGTGGTCGGAACGCATGCAGGCAGTGCTGCAGAGGGATCGTCTCTGGCAAGTGGTGAGTAAGTTTCCTGTGAAGCCTGATGATGAAGACCTCGATAAAGACCAAAGAGCAAGGGCCACAATTGTCTTGGGGCTGGAAGATTCCCAGTTGCCGTATGTGAGGGGAATCAAGACAGCTAGAGGTGTGTGGCAAGCACTTAAAGAACTCCATGTGCGTGAGACAGCGGTTTCCAAGCTGTTCATTCGCAAGGCATTGTACAAGGCAATGTTACAGCCTGGGGTTACAATGCAGGAACACCTACACAGTTTACAGTTAAAGTTTGTTGCGCTACAGGAAAGAGACTGTGCACTAGACCAGCAGGAGAAGGTGGCTATTATTTTGAGTTCTCTCCCGGAAAGCTGGGATAATTTAGTTTTGTCTCTAGAAGGCATACAGGAGCGTGATTTATCAGTCAGTTACGTTACTGGGCGTTTGATTGAAGAATGGCAGAAGAGGCAAGAAAGGTCGTTGGCTGCAGAGGCTTCTACAGGTGGACGGTTTGGAAGGAGTTCTCATGCCGTGCCAGAGGTGGAGCAAAAGCAGCGTACCGGTGAGGAGTCAGCGTTTGCTGTTAGGCGTTGTTTCCGATGTGGGTCTTCAGCGCATCTAAAACGACAATGTCCGGAGTTGGTCAAGTCTCAGTGGCCGGTGCAGGAGCAGAGACGAGATCAGCAGCAGCAGCAGCGTAAAAAGAAATTCTTCAAACAAAAACAGTCGGCTCAGCTGGTGACCGGCGAGGTCAAGAGTGCTGATGAGAAACAAGCGGTCTGGGTGGTCGATTCGGGAGCGTCTCGCCACATCGTGAATTCAGATGAATTGTTTGTTTCCAAGAACTCAGCACAGCGCAGCCAGGTGGCTCTAGCAGACGGAAGTACTTCCGAAGTGATTTCGGGGGGTGCAGTTTATGTTCCTTGTCTGCGTGAATGCCTGCAAAATGTACTTTGTGTGCCGTCATTAAGGAGCAATCTGATGTCTGTAGATTGTTTGCTAAAAGCTGGGTTTAAAGTGCATTTTGAAGGAGACAGTTGCATTATTAAGAAGGCTGGTGAGATTTTAGGCACTGCTAAGTCAGAGGGAGGCTTGTTTTGGCTTAAAGCAGGATCTCAAGTTGCAGCAGTAGTCAGTAAATCTCAGCCTGCAGTGAATAACAAAGCTATACATGACAACTGTGTGCACTTATTGCATAGGAAAATGGGGCATGCTTGCTGGAAAAGTGTACTAAAAATGTCTGAATTGGCTGATGGGGGTAATTTAAAGAGTTGTAACAAGTACCTTGATTGTAATGTGTGTAAAAAGGTTAAAACCCACAGAGTCTCTTACCCCAGAAGTGACAGAGTTAGTGAGTCACCGCTACAGCTGGTTCACATGGACGTAATTGGTCCATTTGCTGTAAGCAGGGGTGGATCGCGCTTTTCACTAACAATTGTGGATGACGCCACGCGTTATTCTTGGGTTTTTCCCATGAAGAGTAAGGGTGACGTGTTCACTAAGTTTAAAGGCTGGGTGGCATCTGCGGAAAGATTTCTGTCTGTTAAACTCAAAAGGATACAGACAGACAGAGGTGGCGAATTTATGTCAAATGCCTTTAAAGATTGGTTACAAAAGCGTGGCATTGGGCATAGAAAAACGAACGTTTTTTCCCCAGAGGAGAATGGCGTTGCAGAACGAAAAAACAGATCTTTACAAGATATGATGTTTGCCATGCTTGATGATGCTGATTTGCCCATGTCTTATTGGGGGGAGAGCATGCTCACCGCGTGTTATCTCCAAAATAGGCTCTTTCATCAAACAATAGGTACAACCCCGTACTTTAAATTGTTTCAGAAAAAACCTAAAATTGACCACTTGCATGTGTTTGGATCAAAAGCCTGGGTATTAATTCCGAAACAAATGAGAAAGAAGGGAGATCCTAAGACCAAACAGCTAGTGTTTGTGGGTTACCAGGAGCTGGGAAAAGGTTTCCGCTTTGCTGAAGGGACAAATGGCATTGTGATCTCCAGGAATGCCAGTTTTTGTGAACATAGTGGCTGGGAGAGACTACATGCCAATACTGAGGTTTGGTTTGAACCTTCCCAGGAGCTTCATGACTCTGAAGGTAGACACAGAGAATCAGAGTCTGAGGGGGAGGAAAGTTCAGATAAGAGCTCTCAAGAAAGTGGAGTTATCCAAAGACCAGTTGCTAAGCAACAAAAGAGAGGTCGCAGTTCTGAGGAGGAAAGTGGGTCAGAAGAAAAATTTTCTCCCAGAAGATCTAAAAGACAAAACAAAGGAGTGCCTCCGGTGCGTTTTTCTCCTGATACTGCAAATGTGTTTAGTGTAAGTGCAGAACCCAAGAGTTTTCAGGAGGTGTTAAAGTTACCAAAAGAGGAGGCAGAGCTCTGGAAACAGGCAATGGAGGAAGAGATGTCCTCTCTGAATGAGCACAAGGTTTTTACACCAGTGGCAGCGCCTGAGGGGGCAAAGATTGTAGGCTGCAGGTGGGTGTACAAACTTAAACCTCTGGTGACAGGAGAGTACAAATACAAAGCTCGTTTAGTTGCTCAAGGATATTCTCAGAGGCCTGGAAAAGATTATGACGAGACTTTTTCCCCTACTGCTAAGGGGGACAGTGTAAGGCTGATTCTAACGCTTGGAGCAAAGAGAAAACTCCTGTTAAACCATTTTGACATTCAGACTGCATATTTACATGCATCAATATCAGAAGACCTGTATCTAGCTGAACCGCCTGGTTATGAGACAGGTTCCAATAGAGTGTTGAAATTAAACAAAGCTCTATACGGTCTCAAACAGGCTGCAAGATCTTGGAACAGATGTTTCCATGAGGCCTTAGTGTCATTTGGTTTCAAGCAGAGTACAGCTGACAATTGTGTTTATGTACGTGGTACAGGCAGTGATCAAGAATTTTGTCTGATTTATGTAGATGATGTATTGTATGCCTGTAAAACAGATAAACAAACTAAAAGATTTGCCAAGCAATTGTCCAGTAAGTTCAAAGTGAAGGACTTAGGCCCGGTTAGGACATATCTAGGGTTGGAAGTGTGCTGGGCCCAAGATGGCAGCTGCCTAATTAGTCAGCAGAACAAAGTTAAACAACTACTGACTACATACAGGATGCAGGATTGCAAAGGGGCAGCGGTGCCTATGGATCCAGGTTTCATAAAAACACTTCATATAGATGAGAGTCCTGAATTTGAACACCCTGATGTATATCACTCTGTAATTGGAAGTTTACTGTATATAGCACAGTGGTCCAGACCTGATATTAGCTATGCAGTAGGCATATTAAGTAGATTGGTCTCAAAACCCACACTAAATGCCTGGAAAGGGGTAAAACAAGTTCTGAGGTATCTCAAACAGACAATTGGCTATATGTTACAATTAAATTCTTCCGAGGATGAAATGTTGAGTTGCTACTGTGATAGTGACTGGGGAAATTTGCCAGATAGAAAATCTGTCACAGGACTAGTCATAATGGTCGGTGGAGCTTTAATCAGCTGGCGGTCACGCAAGCAAGACGTTGTAAGTGTGTCATCAACGGAATCAGAGTATGCCGCATTGAGTGAATTGTGCAACGAGGTGATTTATTTCAAGCATTTGATGGCAGATTTAAATGTAAATTGTGGAGAACCAGTACAAGTTTACATTGATAATCAAGCTTGTATAACCTTAAGTAAAACAGAGGGTTTCAAATCGCGTTCCAAACATATCTCTGTAAAATACCAAAATGTACGTTGCTGTGTACAAGACAATGTAATCACCTGTACTTATGTATCAAGTGAAGAAAATGTAGCAGATGTGTTAACTAAACCATTGGCAAAGATAAAGAACAAGCGAATGTGCAAGGGTTTAGGTTTGCTGGAAAAATAATCTCCTACATAGGTGTATTTGGAGTTAATTGTTCAGCAGAATCTGTGAGGGGGTGTTCAGTTTCTGTTAATTGGTTCTCGTGGGAAACTTGCAGATTCTAGCTTCACCAATTAACTCAAGCTGGTGTCAATTTACTCTTGGCAGAAAGCCCAGGTCTGCTTGACCTAGAAACTACTCACTCTGATTGGTTAACGAGCAGCACTCAACTCTGTTATCTAGGGATTGCTAGCACAGTTTGATGTGAGGTGTGTTAGGAGTTAGAAGTGCTGTGTATGGTTATGAGAGAGAAAGAGAGGGTTTATTTTGCTTTTATTTGTATGCAGAAACTCTGCTGGTTTTTATTTTTCCTTTTAATAAATCCTGTAAATAGTTAGTCTGAGTCTAGCTGACTAGTCATTACTGCCGCAACTAGCTTCCTCGCTGTGCAGGAAAACTCTGCTACGTTTGGGCTAAAGCCAGTAGGGCTATGCCTGACACTTCAAAGTTCCATGAAAAACATCCCCTACCACTCTTTGGAAACCATTTGGATCCATTAAGTGGCGGGGGCGGACCATCTGAATCGGTCCCACCTCCCTGCAGAGGGGAAGGGTCACAGAGAAGTCCAGTTGCACCAGGAAGTGATCTGACCATGGCACTTCTTTCATTTCGCTTTTACTTAGTGTCAGATCACCAACATCCATAGAGGTAAAACTCACTGTCTGCAATTTAGTTTAAATTTCTTAACTTATTCAACTTGGAAAACTATTTACATAACTTGTGTTCATTTCAGTATCAAAAGTGGAAAAGGGTAATTTGTTATGTGTCATTTGAGGGGTAAAACAATAATTATATGAAAGAATGCATATCATGTTCATTTGACCAATTTCCGTTCCCAAATCCTGACCACAGACGAGCATACGAACTGCAGCAATTTCTGCTCCCCCCCCCCCAGTTTTTGCTGGAATTATCCAACATGAGCCACATTTCCCAATGTGGCTCTTTTCCTTTCCTTTCTCCCATCCCCCAATGATGGGTTGGCAAAACACTGGATTCTGCTGCCACTCTAGAGCTCGTAAAGACAACACACTCTCTCTCTCTCTCTCTCTCTCTCTCTCTCTCTCTCTCTCTCTCCCATCAAATAATTGCAAATCAGAATGACGTTGCCGCTTTCTCCAAAAGAACCTGAGAGCTTAACTGGCTCTTGATCTAGGATGAAAAATCCATCAGTCATATTAAATAGGGAGCTCACGGCCCCTTTTTCCTGGCTGAACATTTGCAGGAGATGAAAACTGCTGTGACCCTCAGGAGAAGGGACTTGGGAAAGCCCATAGAAGACATGGGGAAACTGCTGGGGGAGCTGCCCTGCTTGATGCTAGCCTGTTAGCCTGCTCCTATGTGTGAGGTCATGTGTGGATTCTGAGGCTCTGCCACGCAAGCTTGGAGTTTGGAACGGTTGTGTGCACAAAGCATCTGCCACCTTGACTGTGGGATATTTAAAATGCTGTCAAACCAACAATTCGTCTTTTGGAGATAGGCACATGAAGCTTGCAGAGTTTTCTTGTAAGTTTGCTAGAGAGAATTCTGTGAAAGGCATTCCCACTGGGCCCTGACAGGCAGAGGGTATAGCTATATATATTATCTTCCCTGCCTGGGTGCATCCTCTCTTTTTTCCTCTGTTCTTCATCTCTTCATCACCAAGCCAGAAATGTGAGAACATCTGCTAAGTCTGAACTACATGCTCAGACTACATCTTATGCTAGAATTAAGCATGCCTTAATGGATTGCCATTTTCAGCTTGCCTGAACAAAGCTGCTGTATCTGTTGCTCTTCATCAAGTATTCAAAGTGAGTAAATGTGTGTGTGTTTGTTTGTTTTACATTTTTACAAGACTGTTTGTGTGGTTGTTATTTTAAGAGGGAGAAAAGGGGGAAAACACCAGGAGAATCCATTCTGCCTTAAAGCAGCCTGGATTACTTAAACTAAAAGACTAAAACTAACGTATTTAAGCTTCCCTTTTAAGGAATGACACTCTGCTGAGGAAGACACATGTTGATTAATGTGTTCCGATACAGATTGCCTTGTTTTACAAAAGAGGTAAAGGAATCAATGCTGTATACATCCCAAAAACATTGCTTTCTCCAACCACAAACCCTTTCCTGGTAATAAAATGTTCTGAGATATTCACCTCACTCATTGTCCTCAGAATGATCAGAGATCGCCTGAGATTTAGTTAATAAAGAAAATGTAGGGAATAAGAGGCAAGCTTAACATGGTCATTAAATGAACTATGGGTGTAACGTTGACATTCTTATATAGGGAGACTATGACACAGAGCCACAGAGCCTAGGACTTGCCGATCAGAAGGTCTGCGGTTCGAATCCCCACGACGGAGTGAGCTCCCGTTGCTCGGTCCCTGCTCCTGCCAACCTAGCAGTTCGAAAGCACATCAAAGTGCAAGTGGATAAATAGGTACTGCTCCGGCGTGAAGGTAAACGGCGTTTCCGTGCGCTGTTCTGGTTCTCCAGAAGCAGCTTAGTCATGCTGGCCACATGACCTGGAAAAACTGTCTGCAGACAAACACCGGCTCCATCAGCCAGTAAAGCGAGATGAGCGCCGCAACCCCAGAGTTGGTCACGACTGGACCTAATGGTCAGGGGTCCCTTTACCTTTACCTTTTTATGACACTCTTGGGACATGGGTGGCGCTGTGGGTTAAACCACAGAGCCTAGGGCTTGCCAATCAGAAAGTCGCGGTTCGGATCCCCACGACGGCAGTTCAAAAGCATGTCAAAGTGCAAGTAGATAAATACCTCCAGCGGGAAGGTAAACGGCATTTCCGTGTGCTGCTCTGGTTCACCAGAAGCGACTTATTCATGCTGGCCACATGACCCGGAAGCTGTACGCCGGCTCCATCGGACAGTAAAGTGAGATGAGCGCTGCAACCCCAGAGTCGGCCACGACTGGACCTAATGGTCAGGGGTCCCTTTACCTTTACCTTTATGACACTCTTATGACACCAGAGTAGCTTTAGCTGTACCCATGCTGAGTTGTAACAAATAAGCTATGTATCAAAAGGAACATGACATTTTACGGCATTCTCTTTATTGTAACAGTGAAGATGGAGTTAATTAATCCCCCAGTGGGGGATCCTCTGGTAATGATTTCTTTATCATTCCGGGGACTTCCTCGTAAGGCTCACCTTCGAAATCAAGCCTGTAATAGAGAGAAAATTAACTATTGCATCACACTAACCCCAAATTCCATTATTTCCCTGGAATCTGGACATAAACATCTCCTCTTGTATACTATCAATAATTGTACACTTACTTCACCCATCAAATGTAGATGTATTTGCATCTGAACCTCGCTGTTTTGCACCCCTTACCTATGTAACCGGAATCTATGACGTATTTTATCTACCAAACCGAAAGGTATAAAAACTGCACTCACCTGGAGACGGGGTTTTCTTGCTTTGCTATTTCGGAACCCTGTTGCAACTGTAATAAGGGATCATAGCTTACAGCTGCCTTGCTTTTCCTTACCTTTGGTTGCCAGTTTCCCGGTTTTCTGACCACATTCTGAACAGAGCAGATCTTTAGTATGAAAGCTCGATCATTAGACAAATGCCCTGATGTAAGTGGGTACAGTAGGCTTGCAACTAATGCTGTTGCAGCTTTGCATGGGTGGTGAGAAAATACTGTATTTTTCTGTGTGTAAGATGCCCCCATGTATGAGATGACCCTTATTTATTTTTTTTAACCTGAAATTAAGTTGTTTAGCTTTTTTGGGGCGCAGGGGAAATCACTTTCATCAATTGCTCACCCGCCTGCCTGCTACTGCTGATTGCTTGCCATAGCCATTGCCAATCTCACACCTCGCTGCAGCCACCAATTGTTTGCCTGCTCACCACCACCAACAGCCCACTTGTTGCAGCTGCCAATTGCCTGCCTGCCTGCCTGCCTCGCCACAGCTGCCAATCGCCTGCTCAATTGCTGCAGCCACAGCCAATCGTCAGCAGGCCTTGCTGCAGCCACCAATCACCCGCCCAATTGCCACTGCCAATCTCCTGCTTGCTGCTGCCATTAATCGCATATCCCCCCTCTTCATTCACTATCCGTGTATAAGACGACACCCAATTTATGCAAAAAGCATTGTCTTATACATGGGAAAATATGGTAAATCAATAAATAAAGGGAGACATGAGGAAATAGATGAAAGGGGCCATCCAAGATCTTACATAACCTCCTCTCTTTGGCGATCAAGTAAGATGGTCTTACATGAATACTGTCTTAATAGTGTGTCTGTAGGTGACTGTGGAAGCCAATTCTGGATCCACACGTCCTTCCACAGTGGGGACATAGGTTTCCAGGAGGGAGTTGATCACAGTGAGGATTTGCCAAGCGTGCCTTCCTCTTAGCACGTTTCTCCCTTTCGTCCTGAGTTTGTGTGTCTTCAAAGTCCATGACACCTTTGGTAAAGGCTGTTCTCCGGTTGGAGCACTCGCAGGCCAGTGTTTCCCTGTCCTTATACTGCATTTCTTTAGATTTGCCTTGAGAGTTTCTTCAAACCTCTTTTGTTGTCCACTGGCATTTCACTTTACATTCTTAGGTTGATGATCCTTGTGGTCCCTTCCCACTCTGCAATTCTAGGATTCTAAGCTCATTTCACTGCAGTAAGTGTGCTTTGGAATGCAGCCCCCGTCCAGCTTACAGTAGAAAAATCTTAGGATCAGACAGTAAAGTGTATTTTCTCCTATGTATAAATTTGGAAATACTGCCATCTAATGGCTCACAGGATTATTGCACTGTCACAACTAGGGGGAAAAACCCTTTTACTGTATAAGGCCTCTTTGGTGCTTGCAGTGCACTGTCACCCTTCAACGGAGTTGGATTTAGGGCAGTGCAAGGGGTGGGATAGCACTTGACACGGAGCCCAGGAGGCCACCTTCTCAAACCCCAGTAAGTGCTTGCCCTGCTATGGGAAGGAGGTATGAAGACTCTTGACAGGTTCCTAAAGTCCTCCTCACTCACTGGATCCTCATCTTGTCATGGTGAGAGGGCTTGCGTGTTCCCATGAACCTTGTGAGGGAAGCCATCGGGAATCTTGTACTCCCAGCAGGGTCACCCAAGATGGTAATGTCAAAGGGGAGGAGCTAGACAAAGAATGCTCCAAGAAGTCCTCAACGGCAGAACAGGAGGATGATAACAAGCGGTACTGTGGTGCCTCGCAAGACAAAATTAATCCATCCCGCGAGTCTCTTCGGCTTGTGGTTTTTTCATCTTGCGAAGCATGGCTATTAGCGGCTTAGCGGCTATTAACGGCTTAGCGGCTATTAGCGGCTTTAAGAAAAAGGAAACAAACTCGTCTTGCGAAGCAAGCCCATAGGGAAATTCGTCTTGCGAAGCAAGCCCATAGGGAAATTCATCTTGCGGAACGACTCAAAAAACGGGAAACTCTTTCGTCTAGCGAGTTTTTCGTCTTGCAAGGCATTCGTCTTCCGGGGCACCACTGTATGTTACAACGGCTGTGAAGGAGAATGAAGGCTGCAGCAGATAAGAATCTACCAGTCGTCGTGACTACACATGCCATTGGAACAGGGCCTTACTGCGAAGACTGTGTGTTGGTCAGTGTGCACTGATCTACAAACATAAAACAAATTCACTCACAGGCATCTTCCCAAAACCCATTTGAAACCCCAAACCCCAAAGTCCCATGGCGATCGGCAAATGGTAACGGGGACAGGATCGTGAAATCTGGAAGCCCCTAGTCACGAACCGGCTCATGGGCGGTGGATACAGATTCAGTCGTTCTGACTCAAGGAACAAGGCAGTTCAGCAGCTCGGCAGCTATATCCATGTCTGAGCAGCCCTTTTTAGGATCCACTCTGCTCACCTCAAAAAGGTGGAGGGGCTAGAAAAGGTGCCCGGAACATAGTATGTCTCCCTTTTCCCCTGACTGGATTAACGCGCCTAGTGGGGTCACCACCCAGCAGTTGTAAAAGACAATTGAACTTTGGAACATGGAATATACAGACTTTGTCGGATAAGACAGATAACAAGAGTCCTGAACGAAGAACTGCTATCATTGCAAGAGAGCTGCGACGTATTAACATTGATATTGCAGCGCTTCAAGAGACTCGAGCAGGCAAAGGACAACTGAAAGAAGAAAAAGGAGGCTACACATTCTTCTGGAAAAGTCTATCTGAACGAGAACATTGATACATGGAGTAGGATTCACTATCAAAAACGATCTTTTGAAGCTCCTGTCAAAAGTCCCTATTAATGAACGACTCTCAATCCTTCAAATAAAGTTCACCACAAAACCAACAGGCGCTTATGCACCAACACTGGATGCCAATGAAGACATTAAAGAACATTTTAACTCTCAGCTGGATACCGTCCTATCAGAGACACCTAAGGAAGATAAAATTATCCTCCTGGGTGATTTTAATGCAAGAGTTGGGTGAGATTTCGATCTGTGGCCTGGGACTATTGGGAAAGAAGGAATTGGCAACAGCAACCAGAACAGAGTCTTGACGATATGTGCAGCGCATAACCTTTTTATTATCAACACACTCTTTTGACAGAAAAATAAATTTAAAACATCATGGAGGCATCCTCGGTCAAACCATTGACACCTCTTAGACTATGTTATTGTCCGTGCTAAGGATCGCCGTGATGTGCTCTGTACCAAAGCTATGACGAGTGCTGTCAACTGCTGGACAGATCACGACTAATACGTTCCATGGTGGCTGTGAAGATTATACCTCAACACAGGGTTCAAAGAAGAAAACCAAAGCACAAAATGAACACTCAAGCCCTTCAAGATCCCATTAAGTGGGATTGCTTCCAAATGACTCTGAAGGACCATCTCCTTTCAGAATTCTCTGATAACATTGAGGAACACTGGACCAAGCTAAAAACATCCATTATTGCAGCCTGTGAACAAACTATTGGATACCAAACCAAGAAACACCAAGACTGGTTTGATGAGAATGACAGTGAGATTGAGCGCATGATTGACAAGAAAAGGAAGACCTTTCAGATCTGAAAAAGAGATTGAAACTGTGCCACTAAGGAAAAAACATATGCCAACGCTAAGGGTGAGGTTCAAAGAAGAACCAGAGAACTAAAAAACACCTGGTGGATAAAAAAAGCTCAAGAGATCCAGCACTTAGCCAATACTCATGATGCACAGAGTTTCTTTCAAGCCACAAAGACTATCACAACATATGCCCCCTACACTCAGCAGACGGTAGCACACTTCTAAAAGATAAAGAAGCTATTGCACTGCGCTGGAAAGAACATTACCAACATCTCCTTAACCGTAACTCCCCCGTAGCTGCTGAGGTCCTCTCACAAATTCCACAAAAAGAAGTTAGAGATGAACTTGCAGTATCTCCAAATCTGGGAGAGTTCTGTACAGCTATTAACCAAATGAAATACAACAAAGCCTGTGGACCTGATGGGATACCTGCCAAAATCTTCAAAGTGGGCAGAATTGAACTTACACAACTTCACAAGCTCATCTGGGAAAGAGAAGAGATCCCAGCAGACTTTAGGGTTGCCAAAATTATCAATCTTTTTAAAAAAGGTGTAGAATCTTCACCTATAGTGGTGTGCATAGGTGTAACCATTCTTTCTCCCTATATCCATTTGGGTAAAGTGTCATGTGTAAAGCAGCCCTTCATTAAGAATAAACAGCGCCCTTCCCCTCTCTCTTACCGTGACTTACTACACTTTGATCTTCCTTCCTCCTATTTACTCATATATCTGCATTGTACATTGTGTTGTTGTCGTTTAGTCGTGTCCGACTCTTTGTGATCCCCTGGACCAGAGCTCCCTCTTCCACTGCCTCCCACAGTTTGGTCAAGCTCATGCTGGTAGCTTTGAGAACACAGTCAACCATCTCGTCCTCCGTCGTCCCCTTCATCTTGTGCCCTCCATCTTTCCCTGCATCAGGGTCTTTTCCAGGGAGTCTTCTCTTCTCATGAAGTGGCCGAAGTATTGGAGCCTCAGCTTCACGATCCGTCCTTCCAGCGAGCGCTCAGGGCTGATTTCCTTCAGAATTGAGAGGTTTGATCTTCTTGCAGTCCATTGGACTCTCAAGAGTCTCCTCCAGCACCATAATTCAAAAGCATCAATTCTTTGGCGATCAGCCTTCTTGATGGTCCAGCTCTCACTTCCATACATCACTACTGGGAAAACCATAGCTTTAACTATACAGACCTTTGTTGGCAAGGTGATGTCTCTGCTTTTTAAGATGCTGTCTAGGTTCGTCATCGCTTTTCTCCCAAGGAGCAGGGGTCTTTAAATTTTGTGACTGCTGTCACCATCTGCAGTGATCATGGAGCCCAAGAAAGTCAAATCTCTCACTGCCTCCATTTCTTCCCCTTCTATTTGTCAGGAGGTGATGGGCCCAGTGGCCATGATCTTCGTTTTTTTGATGTTGAGCTTCAGACCATATTTGGCACTCTTCTCTTTCACCCTCATTAAAAGGTTCTTTAATTCCTCCTCACTTTCTGCCATCAAAGTTGTGTCATCTGCATATCTAAGGTTGTTGATATTTCTTCTGGCAATCTTAATTCCGGTTTGGGATTCATCCAGCACAGCCTTTCGCATGATGAATTCTGCATATAAGTTAAATAAGCAGGGAGACAATATACTTGTCATACTCCTTTCCCAATTTTGAACCAATCAGTTGTTCCGTATCCAGTTCTAACTGTAGCTTCTTGTCCCACATAGAGATTTCTCAGGATACAGATGAGGTGATCAGGCACTCCCATTTCTTTAAGAACTTGCCATAGTTTGCTGTGGTCAACACAGTCAAAGACTTTTGCATAGTCAATGAAGCAGAAGTAGATGTCTTTCTGGAACTCTCTAGCTTTCTCCATAATCCAGTGCATGTTTACAATTTGGTCTCTGGTTCCTCTGCCCCTTCGAAATCCAGCTTGCAATTCTGGGAGTTCTCGGTCCACATACTGTTGAAGCCTGCCTTGTAGAATTTTAAGCATAACCTTGCTAGCGTGTGAAATGAGTGGAAAAGTGCAGTAGTTGGAACATTCTTTGGCACTGCCCTTCTTTGGGATTGGGATGTAGACTGATCTTCTCCAATCCTCTGGCCACTGCTGACTTTTCCAAATTTGCTGGCATATTGAGTGTAGTACCTTAACAGCATCATCTTTTAAAATTTTAAATAGTTCAGCTGGAATATCATCACTTCCACTGGCCTTGTTATTAGCGGTGCTTTCTAAGGCCCATTTGACTTAACTTATCCTTCTGGTATAATATCCTTCTGGTATAATTCCTCTGTGTATTCTTGCCACCTCTTCTTGATGTCTTCTGCTTCTGTTAGGTCCTTACCATTTTTGTCCTTTATTATGGCAATCTTTGTACGAAATGTTCCTTTCATATCTCCAATTTTCTTGAACAGATCTCTGGTTTTTCCCATTCTATTGTTTTCCTCTGTTTCTTTGCATTGCTTGTTTAGGAAGGCCTTCTTGTCTCTCCTTGATATTTGTTGGAAATCTGCATTTCACTATCTCCCTCACATTTTGCTTGCCTTCTCTCCCCTGCTATTTGTAAGGCCTCGTTGGACAGCCACTTTGCTTTCTTGCATTTCCTTTTAATTGGGATGGTTTTCGTTGCTGCCTCCTGTATAATGTTACGAGCCTCCATCCATAGTTCTTCAGGCACTCTGTCCACCAAATCTCAATCCTTAAACCTGTTCCTCACTTCCACTGTGTATTCATAAGGGATTTGATTTCAATTGTATCTTACCGGCCCAGTGGTTTTTCCTACTTTCTTCAGTTTAAGCCTGAATTTTGCTATAAGAAGCTGATGATCTGAGCCACAGTCAGCTCCAGGTCTTGTTTTTGCTGACTGTATAGAGCTTTTCCATCTTTGGCTGCAGCGAATATAATCAATCTGATTTCGATGCTGCCCATCTGGTGATGTCCATGTGTAGAGTCGTCTCTTGTGTTGTTGGAAAAGAGTGTTTGTGATGACCAGCTTGTTCCCTTGGCAGAACTCTATTAGCCTTTGCCCTGCTTCGTTTTGAACTCCAAGGCCAAACTTGCCAGTTGTTCCTTTTATCTCTTGATTCCCTACTTTAGCATTCCAATCCCCTATAATGAGAAGAACACCCTTCTTTGGTGTCATTTCTATAAGGTGTTGTAAATCTTCATAGAATTTGTCAATTTCAGTTTTTTCAGCACCAGTAGTTGGTGCATAAACTTGGATTACTGTGATGTTAAAAGGTCTGCCTTAGATCCGTATCGAGATCATTCTATCATTTTTGAGATTGCATCCCAGTACAGCTTTCACCACTCTTTTGTTGACTATGAGGGCCACTCCATTTCTTTTACGGGATTCTTGCCCACAGTAGTAGATATGATGGTCATCCGAACTGAATTCACTCATTCCCGTCCATTTTAGTTCACTGATGCCCAGGATGTCAATATTTATTCTTGCCATCTCCTTTTTGACCACATCCAACTTACCAAGGTTCATGGTTCTTATATTCCAGGTTCCTATGCAATATTTTTCTTTAGAGCATTGGACTTTCCTTTCACTACCAGGCATATCCGTAACTGAGCGACCTTTCGGCTTTGGCCCAGCCACTTCATCAGCTCTGAATCTATCTGTACTTGTCCTCCACTCTTCCTCAGTAGTATGGTGGATGCCTTCTGACCTGAGTGGCTCATCTTCCAGTGTCATAATTTTTATATGCCTGTTGTCTTTGTCCATGGAGTTTTCTTGGCTGGGATACTGGAGTGGCTTGCCGGTTCCTGCTCCAGGTGGATCACGTTTGGTCAAAACTCTCCTCTATGACCTGTCCATCTTGGGTGGCCCTGCACAGCATAGCTCATAGCTACTCTGAGTTATTCAAGCCCCTTCGCCACGGCAAGGCAGTGATCCATGAAGGGGAGTTAAAGATAAAACATTTTTCTGAAAGAAAAGCTTTGTGTTCATTTGCAAATGGACGTGCTCCTATCCTCCGCCTCCTTTTAATGGAAGGAGCTCAAGCTTTCTGAAACATGATTTAAAAGGCAAATACATAAAAACTGCACTCATTTTGACCTCTTTAAGCCTTGTGACCAGCGAGAAAAATTTTAACGCCACAATGAAACAATTCCCTTGGGAATCCCGACTGGTTCCAATGCTATCAATTGTTTGAGACGTATAAAAGTGACAAACGAAAAGGTTTTGCGCTAGAAAGTTCTAATTTTTTTTTTTGAATAGATTTTTATTAAATTTTCCACCGTAATAACACAAACCACAAAGCAAAATGATACACAAAAAACAGAAAAGGAAAAAGGAAGGGAAAAAACAAACAAACCAAAAAAGAAAAAAGGGGGTGGTAAAAGGGGGGGGGGAAACAATAAGCAAATAGACAATAATAACAAACTTAATTCTTCACAAATCCAACTTTTTAAACATCTTGGTTGACTTCCTCAAATCCCTCCCTTCTGAATTTCCTTGTAATTTAAAAGTAACAGCTTTCCAGTATCATTATTAAACTAAAACAATTTCCAATTATGGTCATCTTATTCACTTTTCTTAACATTCTGAATTCCATTTATTTAATTATAGCTTAATTTATCCTAGGCCTATTTGTTACTTTCAAGTAGTTTCTAATTTTTTATATTACAATATTTGTTCAAATAGTCTTTGAATTTCTTCCAATCCTCTTGAAACTCCTCTTCTTTCTGATTGCGGACTCTTCCAGTCAGGTCAGCTAGCTCCGAAAAGTCCATCATCTTCATCTGCCAATCTTCCATTGTTGGTAGTTCTTGTGTTTTCCAATTTTTAGCAAGTAATATTCAAGCGGCCGTTGTGGCATACAAAAATAATTTAACATCTTTCTTGGGCAATTCTAAACCTGTTATTCTATTCCAAGGAGAAAGGCCTCTGGTTTCTTAATAAATGTATATTTCATCTTTTTTTCAGTTTGTTATAAATCTTCTCCCAGAAGTCTTTCACCTTGGGACAAGTCCACCACATATGGAAAAAAGTACCTTCTTTTTCTTTACATTTCCAACAAAGATTATCACTATTGTGATAAATCTTTACTAGTTTTACAGGGGTCAAGTACCATCTATACATCATCTTCATAATGTTTTCCTTTAACATCGTACATGCAGTGAACTTAACCCCTTTCCTCCATAGCCTCTCCTAGTCCTCCATCATTATATTATGTCCCACATCCCTTGCCCAATCAATCATAACCGATTTAACTTGTTCATCCTTTGTATGCCACTCCAACAACAAACTGTACATTTTAGACATATTCTTATCATTAGTATCTAACAACTCCATTTCCAATTTGTTTTTTTCTGTTGCAAAACCATTTCTCTTATCCATCTTATATAATTCATTAATTTGATAATACTGCAACCAATTCACTTTATCTTTAATTTGTTCAAATCGTTTTAATTTAAAACCTTCCTGATCCTCTAACAACAAATCTGAATACCTCAACCATTTGTTTTCCATATTTAACTTTTTTTGGGCCTGTGCTTCCATCGGTGAAATCCATTTTGGTGTTTTTCTTACTAAGAGATCTTTGTATCTTTGTATCTAGACCATACATTGTATAATGCCTTTCTAATTACATGACTCTTGAAACCACTGTGGGCCTTTATCTTATCATACCATAGATATGCATGCCATCCAAATCGATTATCCAGTCCCTCCAAGTCTAACACATCATCATTCTCTAATTGAATCCAATCCTTGATCCAGCAGAATGCGGCAGCTTCAAAGTATATCTTCAAATCTGGTAGGGAAAAGCCCCCTCTTTCTTTTATATCTGTAAGTAATTTATATTCAATTCTAGGTTTTTTCCCCTGCCAGATAAATTTAGACAATGCCATCTGCCATTCTTTAAAGCATTTGACATTATCAATGATTGGTAAAACTTGGAATAAAACAGTGTTTCCCAACCTTTTTTGGGCAAAGGCACACTTGTTTGATGAAAAAAATCTCGAGGCACACCACCATTACAGCCCCATGACGTCAGCGCGCAGCGTCACGCCGGGAGGGACGCACGAAAGTGTAAATTTCAATTTTTTCCCCTCCCCCTTGCCGGGGAACCTCCAAGCTTTGGGGGTGGGGGGGGGGAGGAGGCAGCAAAGCGAGGCAGGAAGGAGAGCGCGGCTTGGCTGGGTGAGCTTTGGCAGGGGCAGGGAATGAGAGCCGCGAGGCAGGAGCTGCGGACGGAGGCGCTGCCCGCCGAGCTCGCAGGCAGCCAGGCAGGCAGACGGCGAGAGCCCCGCACTGGGCGGCCTCTCCTCGCCGCCGCCGCCCCACCTCTCGCCGCCTGACTCGCCCGCCTCCCTCCAGGCAACATCTCGCGGCACACCAGGCAACATCTCGCGGCACACTAGTGTGCCGCGGAACAGTGGTTGGGAAACACTGGAATAAAAACAACATCTTCGGCAATACATTCATCTTAACCATCGATATTCGGCCCATCAATGAAAGTTTTAGGTTTGACCATATCTCAAGATCTCTCTTGATTTCATTCCATAATTTTTCATCGTTATCTTCATAAAGATTCAAATTCTTTACCGATAAGTTCACACCCAAATATTTAACTTTTTTCACAGAAACAGGGCCTGTCCTTTCAAAAAGGTTTTTTCTTTCCTCATTATCTAAGTTTTTTTCTAAAACTTTGGTTTTGCTCTTGTTTAATTTAAATCCTGCTACCTGCCCAAACTCTTGAATCAGCTCCAGTGCTTTTACTGCACTGGTTTCTGGATCTTGTAAAGTTAAAACCAAGTCATCAGCAAAGGCTTTTAATTTATATTGCTTGGATCTTACTACAATGCCTTTAACCTCCTCCTCTTTCCTCAACATGTTTAGCAAAACCTCCAGAACAGAAATAAATAGCAGAGGGGAAAGCGGGCACCCTTGCCTGGTTCCTTTCCATATGTCCGACAAATTGTATTTATCAGTCATATCGAAGAAAATCTTTGGTAGTCTGCCGGAACTTGGATTTTTCTGTCCCTGTGTTTTATCCATTAATGTTGATGCTACTCCATTCAGGTCTCCCATTAAAATCAATTTGTAATCCATATAATCCATGAGTTTTAAGTCCAGATTCTTAAAGAATTCCACTTTGCCATCATTTGGTGCATAAATTCCCAGCAAAAGAAATTTATCGCCTTGTGCCGTAATTTCAACTGCAATGTTCCTCCCTTCCTCATCTTTAAACAACAATTTGGGGTACCATTTTTCTTTAACGTAAAAAACCACGCCTCTTTTTTTCACTTTGTCAGATGAAATAAATTCCTGCCCAAGTTTCTTATTCTGGAGAACTTCCGTGTTGGCTGCCCGTTCTGCTGGAAGGGTGAGCTCTTTCGCTTGAAAGAGCACCGGTGCTTTGAAGGTTGGGGAAGCTCAATCTTGGATTGAGCATTCCGAGGACTTGGTTTCCTGCGGGTGCCTGGAACGACTCCCTCACCCCCCAGTAAGCTCTTGATAAGGGCTCTGAGAGTGGGTGGGGTTGGAGATGGAGGCACTTGGGAATAGACTAGCTTCCTTCATCGCATGAAGCTCCAAGTCCGGCGATCGTGAGCGGCCAATTTCTCCAAGCAACTTTGATTGGAAAAGAGTAATAAATTAAAAATTGGACATTTAAGTGAAAAGGACAGGGACTTAAAAAAACGGAGGTCAGTCCCTTCCTCTGATTAAGAGACAAAACAGCTACATTAGCCGAAGCCGCGATCTAAAATTTACGACTTTCTAAAGACTTTCAAGTTAACCTTGGGATTTCCCCTTCTAGCAGGGGGAAGGGGGAAGATACTTTTCAGACTTGTTTAATCCTTGCAGACAGTTTGGATTTACGAGGTATTTTCTTTGTGGAAGCGGACTACTCGGTCGGGAAGACTAGACTCCATTGTGACGTTGTAAAGAAAAGGACACTTTCAACTTTCGTTTTCCTACTTGGGGGAAAAAAAGTAACTGCAGCTGCCCGAACTCAAAGGTTTTTTCTTTTCCCTTCTCTTTTAAACCGTACCCCTACCCCTGGATATAAATTGTAAATTGTGACTGTGTTATTAACTTCTAGGGAATTAAGAAAGGATTACAAGTTAGAAAGACTGTTGACTTTTATATTAAGACTGGTGGAGAGGCTTGAGAAGAGAAACTGTCTGCATCCTTATCTCCCCCTTGTGTTTGAGACTGACCTTGAACAAAAGAATTGCAAGTTATGGATGGGGAGAGAAAGGAGAGAGGACAGAGAAAACAAAAATCAAAGCAAGAAGGGACTCTAAGTCACCAACTTTTGAGGAGTCTGTGTTGCAATTGTTTCAGGAAATTAAAACAGAAGTAAGAGGAAATCAAAAGTCTATACAGGAATTAAAAAGTGACTTTGCTCAATTAAGACAAGATTTGACACAAGTTAACTCAGATGTATCAGCACATGAGTCAAGACTGACACATTTGGAAACTGAGAATTGCTGACTTAGAGGTAATTCAGCGACAATCTCAAATTTCAATTGCATCTCTGCAGCTAAAACAGAAGGAATGTGATCTGAGATTGAGGGGCGTACCCCAGAAAGAGCGGGACAATTTGAAGGATTGGTTAATTGAAGAATTTGCAGTGTACTGGGGCCTCTCAAAAGAAGAATTAAATTCCTGGATTGACCAGGCCTACAGATTTGGACCTAAAAAAGATACTAAGATCACACATGACTGTATGGTGATTTTTAAAACTAAAGAGCAGAGAGATGTTATTTTAGAAGAAACACATGTTATAAGACTTCATAGGAAAATTCTCCAAAATCAGAAAGTTCTAAATTTGAATCTGATTTGGTGAACTCTAAATCCAAAACTCTGTCCAAAATGTAGGTCAAAGCAGCAATAATAAAATGGGCCCAGGATTTTGGGCATGTTATATATATATGCATTAATGGGAAAACTTGTGGAGGGTGAACTGGAAATTCACAGCTTGCTATATACACTGAGATAGAACTTCCAGAAAATGTTTCATGGGTGGTATCTGACACCCTGGAAGCTCTCTAAAATGTACAAAAAATGTCTCCAGCACCTTCTGGAGATGTAAAGAGGAAATGGGCACGTTTCATGTGTGGTAGTGGTGCAGGAAAATAGAGGTGTTCTGAGAGGACATTTATTCAGAGCTTAAAAGAATGCTAAATGTAGCTTTTTTAAAAAAAATAATCGATCCGGATATTCCCAAAAATGTTAGTGAGATCTTCCTTTATGCCACAGTTGCCGCCAGGATGCTTATTGCATCAGATTGGAAAAGTGACAATGTTCCTTCTAGGACAGAAGTGATTCAAAAACTGGTTGAATACTCGGAGTTGAATAATTGGAAAAAAGAAAAATAAACCAAAACATGTATTCATTTCTAAGTGGGAAGTAGTTAAAATATATTTGAAAAATAATTGTCGCAGTCTAAACTCTGTTGTAGGGGACGCGGGTGGCGCTGTGGGTTAAACCACAGAGCCTAGGGCCTGCCGATCAGAAGGTTGGTGGTTCGAATTCCCGTGACGGGGTGAGCTCCCGTTGCTCAGTCCCAGCTCTTGCCAACCTAGTAGTTTGAAAGCATGTCAAAGTGCAAGTAGAGAAATAGGTACCGCTCTGGCGGGAAGGTAAAAGGTGTTTCCATGCACTGCTCTGGTTTGCCAGAAGCGGCTTAGTCAGACCCGGAAGCTGGCCAGATGACCTGGCCAATAAAGCGAGATGAGCACCGCAACTCCAGAGTCGTCCAGGACTGGACCTAATGTTCAGGGGTCCCTTTACCTTTTTAAACTCTGTTGTAGCATTCGAATAAAATCTGTAGTAGTTGGTAGTAAGAATCAAGACCACAGATAATTAAATATTTATTTATACTTTATATATACTTTTGACAAGTTTTGGCAAGAAGTTAATAATGAATATGTGAAATATGGAGTAGATGGGAAGTTGTATGTAAAGAAAGAAGATATTCTTTATTCTATTTATTAGATTTCCCCCCTTTTTCTATTAGTTGATTTGTTGTGTACTTTTTTATGAATGGATGATGAAGACTGTTTCTTTTGTTTCTTTCAGTTAAGCAAATACAATTTTAAAAAGAAAAGAAACATACATGGGCTATTACTGAATTCTTCTACACTTTATTTCACTGCCCAACTAAGCCTTTGCAGGTGTAAAACAATGGCTCTTTTCCAGCCTCGGAATAGCAGGATTGACAAGGTGGTATAGAGTGCAGATTATCAATTATTTCATCCACTTTTTAATAGGTTTCCTTTTGCAGACGCACCGTTTTAAGCCTTGGCACAAAACATCATGCCAACAGTAATAAATTTTGTCGCAGGCCCTTGTGATGATGACACAGTTGGTTGTATCTGGTTTTGCAGGACCTTTATTTCTTGGACGTTGACTATCCCAGTAGCTGAAAAGGAGAGGAGAAACTACTCAGTCTGAATACTTATTTTATTGTGTACCTCTTAGAATCAAATACTTGCCTATCCTCCAAACACTTATTGATTATTTTTGCAGTAACCCAGAGGAGTAACATTCAGAGAAGAATTCTCTTTTGGTCTAGCAGACTCCCCTGCCTCTCTGCCCTACCCTGTAGTCAGAGCTTACAAACTTTCTGCACTACCACCAACACCAGATGAGTCTCATTTTATTCCCTGTATCAAGAAGTTTGTAATGATTGCTTTTTTATGTTTTGATATATGCTGTGAGCTGCCCAGAGTGGTTGGGGGAAACTAGCAGATGGGTGGGGTATTGTTTATTATTATTATTATTATTATTATTATTATTATTATTATTATTATTATTATTTGATTGGAAGGCAAATCATGTGCTAGCCTGCAGAAACACGTACATCCAGCCAGCACTTATTGTGCTTTCCTCAGGAAAATAAGGGGGGGAAATATTCTTGCAGGCAAACCCTATAAATTAATAAATGGTAGGATTTTGATTATTTGGAGTGTTGAAGGGAAGATTGCAGGCCAGTGGGAAAATACAGGCTAAGCCTCCTTTCCAAGGCAGTGCCTCACCTGTGACAAAGTTGCAAGGTGTGATGGCCTGGGACTCGGGCTTGGAATCGGAACCAGAGGAGTCTCAATCCGCACCGGATCCTTTGCCTCAGGTGGCATCTGAACCTAGTCTGGGGCCTGATTCTGAAGAGCCCCAGTCTGCACAGGTTCTCTTGCAACAAGCACCAGCTGGGCCGTGTCAGGGGCCTGAGCCTGCCCTGGCTCCAGATGCAGGGATGACCTCGTTGCCTTCAGCTGGGCCATCACTTACAGCTGCTCCACTACCAGTTGGGTCAAGAGAGGCTGAGGCAGTCCCTGGGTCCATTAACCCACCGACATCTCCCGAGATGCAGAGACTAAGGTCTGAGAGAAGGAGAGACCTGAGTACTTGCAGGAGGAGTGCTTGCCTTTGGGCGAGTCAGGGAGGTGTGTCACCGGGGGATCAGGACTGGCTTTTACCCTGACAAAGATATAAGGCTGTCAGACCCCACCCCAGGTTGCGGGAGCAACATTGCTGTTTGCTAGAACCTGCCTGAGATCCTGTACCTGTCCTTGCCTGGTTTCCTGCCTCGTGTCCTGCCTTGGCCTGTCAGACTAATTCGGGACTGGACCTGGACCGCGTTTCTCGGGTTATCCCCGGGCCCAGCACACACAGCTTACAGAGAGGGCAATCCTAATACACTCCTTTTGCAAGAGGACGGTCCTAATCAGGTCCATCAGGCAATTTGATAGTAGCATTTTCCAGTCTTTGTCTTTTGTCCATTCAGAGAACAAAGCAGGAGAAGACAGAGAGGGAACAGGGGTTGTGGGAGGGGTGTCTGCCATTGGCAAGTGCCACAGTTCAGTAGCAGAGCATCTGATTTGAAAGCAGAAAGTCATTTTATGACTTACTAAATGTGTGCTCTATGTTTGTGCTAGGGAAGTTGGGAAGAACCTTTGAAAGTGGGATACTTTGGAGTACACTGGAAAGAGGACATTTTTAAGGGTTTACAGCCGACATTGCCACACTTTTATTTGCTGCATCTTTTGCTATCTCAAATCTCTGCTGGGGTTCTCTCATCAAAGAGTACTCACCCCACACTTGGGTCTTGGCTTCCAGGATTCCCAACATACAGAGTGTGGGCTGCCTTTGCACTCTGATTGAAGCAGGGGTGTCCAAACATTTTTCAAAGAGGGCCAGATTTGATGAAGTGAACGTGCGTGAGGACCGACCAAAGTTGTCTTTTTTTTGATTGAAGTTATTTAGCTTTTTTTAGGATTTTACCCCAGAATATAAACTGCTGCATGGGCCATATTAAACTAACCGGCAGGCTGGATTAGGCCCCTGGGCCTGACTTTGGACATTCCTGGTAAAGCATCAGAGAAGCTTGAAAAGCAATTGCTTTGGTGCACCCTGTCAGCATTGCCCTTGAGCCAGTGCCACCAACTGGACTCATCCACTTCAGCCTCGACTGGGCCAGGCGATCTGGGGTAGCACTTCCAGAGACCACATTCTCACAGGAACAGGTCTAAGTGCTGTGGACTCACAGCTTAGAGCTGTGAGCACCGGATTCACTTCCACAAGGATACAGTCGTTGCACAGCAGAGTATACCAGAGTATAGCAGAGCATAAACGACTCGGAGAGCAGCTCTGTAAAATATCTTCTTTATTCTATCTACAACTATAATACACAACTATATACAGAGCTAAATGAGGTCTAAACGAAAAATGCTGAACTGCACTGAGTGTCTGCAGTTGCTCTTAGCAGCAACCTTATCTATACACACGATCTCTCTCTAACACTCTCTCTGACACTGCACTTTGATGTGGTGCTAGAGCAGAATAAGTAGGGAGCAGAAAACCACCCCCTCCTCTCTGGAGAATCAGCAGAGAAAATCAGCAGATTCTTGGATATGGGAGGGGTGAAATCTCCTCATCCTCCCCCATTTCATCCAACCATTCAAGAATCTAAACATAACTGCAATTTACACACATACTCCAAAAGTTGTTCTCTGCTGAAATGTCATTTTGGCCAAGAGATTGAAAAAAAGTGTTGATGGAAGAGATTCATAAAGACCAAGCGGGCTTTCTCCTGGGAAGACACTTGTCTGACAATTTGAGGAATATAATTGATATTCTGGAAAAACTAGAAGTGAACATAAATACTAAAGCAGTTTTGATATTTGTGGACGTGGAGAAAGCTTTTGATAATATCTCTTGGAGTTTTATGAAGAAGAACTTACAGGGGATGGGGGTAGGCCAAGGTTTTGAAAACGGTATAAGTGCAATTTATTCAGAACAAAAGGCTAAACTAATTGTAAATAATGTGGCGACGGAAGAATTTAAGATAGAAAAAGGGACAAGACAAGGTTGCCCAATTTCCCCATTGCTTTTTATATCGGTCCTGGAGGTTTTGCTGAACATGATTAGAAGGGACCAGCGGGTTAAAGGTATACAGGTCGGAGCTAAACAGTACAAATTGAGAGCATTCGCAGATGCCTTAGTATTGACGCTACAGGAGCCAGAATCTAGTACTAAAAGGGTTTTAGAATTAATTCAAGAATTTGGTCAGGTGGCAGGATTTAAACTGAACAAGTTAAAAATCGAGGTTTTAGAGAAAAATTTAACACCGATTGAGAGAGAGAGGTTTCAGAATGAGACAGGTTTGACAGTGGTTAAGAAAGTGAAATACCTGGGGATTAATATGACAGCCAAAAATGGGAACTTATTTAAAGACAATTATGAAAAATGTTGGACGGAAGTGAAAAAAGACTTAGAAATTTGAAGCTTTCACTGCTAGGCCATATTGCTGCGATAAAAATGAATGTATTGCCTAGAATGTTGTTTTTGTTTCAAACATTGCAAATTGTGGACAAGATGGACTGTTTCAAGAAGTGGCAGAGAGATATTTCTAGATTTGTCTGGCAGGGCAAGAAGCCCAGAATAAAATTTAAGATATTAACTGATGCAAAGGAAAGGGGTGGAAAGGGGTGGATTTGCCCTGCCAGACTTTAAACTTTACTATGAATCAGCAGCTTTTTGCTGGTTGAAAGAATGGCTGCTTCTTGAAAATACAGACATTTTGGATTTAGAAGGTTTTAACAACGTATTTGGATGGCATGCATATCTGTGGTATGATAAGGTCAAAGCACATAAAGCATTTAAAAATTATATTGTCAGGAAAGCACTGTTTAATGTCTGGATAAGATATAAGGATTTATTGGAAAATAAAACCCCAAGGTGGTTGTCACCGATGGAAGCGAAAGCTCTGAAAAGGCTCAATATGGAGGCCAAATGGCCGAAATATTGGGAAATTTTGGAACAAGATGGAGATAGACTGAAATTGCAGAGTTTTGAGAAATTAAAAAACAAAGTGTGAGATTGGCTTCATTATTATCAGATAATGGAGGCACATAATCTGGACAAGAAAATTGGCTTCCAGGTGGAAAAATCAAAATTGGAAACAGAACTGTTAGAACCCAAAACTAAGAATTTTTCAAGAATGTATAACTTGCTGTTGAAATGGAATACTCAGGATGAAACGGTGAAATCTGCTATGATTAAATGGGCACAGGATGTTGGACATAACATAATGATGGCTGACTGGGAACAGTTATGGACCACAGGTATGAAGTTTACGACATGCAATGCCTTAAGAGAGAATATTATGAAAATGGTATACAGGTGGTACATGACCCCAGTCAAGCTTGCAAAAATCTATCATTTGCCCGATAATAAATGTTGGAAATGTAAAGAAACTAAAGATACATTCTTTCACCTTTGGTGGACATGCCCAAGGATTAAGGCTTTCTGGGAGATGATCTATAATGAATTGAAAAAGGTATTTAAATATACCTTCTTGAAGAAACCAGAGGCCTTTCTCCTGGGCATAGTTGGCCAATTGGTGCCAAAGAAGGACAGAACTTTTTTTTATGTATGCCACAACAGCAGCAAGAATACTTATTGCAAAGTACTGGAAGACACAAGAGCTACCCACTCTGGAAGAATGGCAGATGAAGGTGATGGACTATATGGAACTGGCGGAAATGACTGGCAGAATCCGAGACCAGGGAGAAGAGTCGGTGGAAGAAGATTGGAAGAAATTTAAAGACTATCTACAGAAATATTGTAAAATATAAGGGAATATGAAAAATGGATTATTTAGGTAAAAACTTAATGTCATAATATTTTAAAATTAAAGACTAGGATAAACAAAGAGGGTAGGGATTTGCTGAACCAACAAACCGAATTGGAATACAAAAAAGGGAGGCGTGAGGAAGTCCGGGAAATAAGCTAATGAAAAATAAGTAATGGAAAGATGGAGTTGATTTTAACCATTTTTTTTGTTTTGTATTTTTTCTTTTTTTTCTTTTTTCTTTTGTAATACTTTGAAAATCTTAATAAATATCTTATAAAAAAAAGTTGTTCTCTGCTTACAACCTTTGTTAACATATCTGCAGGTATCTCTTTCCCTGGCATATATGACACTTTTACAATACCATTTTGAATACATTCTCTAGCTCGATCTAGCTTGATTAGCAGATATTTTGTCCTTTGTTTACATCCCTCTGAGCGGAGCAACGTTATACATGCTTTATTATCCTGATAAACCTGAACAGGAAAAGCGACCTTCACTTTTATGTCATTAAACAGTTGCTGCAACCACTCTATATCCATCAGGGAAAGAGTTAAAGCATTAAGCTCTGCCTCGCAGGAACTTAAGCTTACTGTTGCCTGCTTTCTGCAACACCAATCAAAAAGACATTGATTGTACAAATAACACACTCCTGATGTGCTTTTGCCATCCATTGTGTCACTTCCGAAACTGGCATCAGCATAGATCTCGAGACCTCCAGACTTTTGACTTGTAAGTCTCAATCTGTAATCCACAGTTCCTTTTAAACATCTTGCTATCCGTTTTAGTGCTTTCCAATCTTGAACTGTGGGTTGATTGGCATACCTGCTGATTAAATTCACACTCACTGCAATGTCTGGCCTTGAACATCTTGCTATGAAATTAAGTTTACCCAACACACTTCTGAAAAGTGTTACATCAGGAAAAACCTCAGCATTTGTGTCATGCTGATAACCTGCGACCATAGGGGTATCCGCAGGATTTGCATCAGTCAGGTTCAACTTCTCTATTACATCAGTGATCTTACGTGACTGATGCACCAAAACGTCACCCTGTGCATTTCTCTCAATCTCAAGAGAGAGATAATTGCTAACTTCTCCTAGGTCTTTTAAATCAAAATGCTTTTGCAACTTTGCCAAAGTGCTTTTGTAGATGTTTTCATTCTTCCACACAAATAATATGTCATCTACAAAACAGAGGCAATAAAGCTTATGCTGATTGGACTCTTTAACAAAAACACACGAATCAGCCTTTCCTTGCACAAAACCTAAGGAGAACAGCACTTCAGTTAGCTTGGTGTGCCAGCACCATGCACTCTGTTTCAAACCATACAGGGATTTTTTCAACTTGCAAACCATTCCTTCTTTTATCTGCACATGATCTGGAGGTGACATATAGATATTCTCATTTAGAACGCCATACAAAAACGCAGTATTGACGTCATGATGGGAAATCGTCATACCCTCTTCGGCAGCTATCTTCAACAACTGTCTAACACTTTCAAACCTTACTGTTGGAGAATACGTTTCATGGTAATCCTGATCAAGTGTCTGAGAAAAACCTCTCGCCACTAATCTGGCTTTATATCTGACTACTTTTCCGCTCTGATCAGTCTTTACCTTGTAGACCCACCTACTGTCTACACACTTCATACCTGGTTCTGCTGAAACCAATTCCCAAGTATTGTTCTGTTTCAGGGAATTCAACTCAGCTCTCATGGCATTCAGCCAAGGTTCTGCATCTTTTGCAGATAGATTTTTAACTTCCTTATAATTGGCTGGTTCAAAGACCACACCAGAGTTACTTGTGACCGCAGCCTTAGCGAACTCTTTAGAAAACCCTTTTGGTGGTACACCCTGAATACATTGGTCATGCAACTTCTCATTCTTATCAACAGATAAATTGCAACACTCTTTCTCAGTTGCTTTTGCAGTTGTACCTGAAACAAAAGGCAATTGGTACAAACCATTTTCACATTTTGCATACAGAATCAGCTTGCCATCTCGACGAATTTCACAACGAGATTTAGCAAACACCACCCTAAACCCCTGACGATCAAGCTGGGAAACACTCAACAAATTGTCCTGAATATGAGGAGCATACAGGACATTCATAATAGTAGCATTCAGGCTCTTTAAAATCACAGTTCCCTTAGCCAAAGTCGTGAGAACAGTCCCATCTGCTTGATGAATTTCTTTCTCTTGCTTCTCAAGCTGAACAAAGAGACTTTCATGTTTGGCCACGTGGTTGGAACAGCCAGAGTCGACTACAAAGAAACTCCGCCCACGTTGATTGGAGCAGCGAGAGATCAAAGCCTTTGAAGTAGCAGGTGCTTGGGGATTTCGTCCTCCTTCCCCTCTGCCTTTGAAGTTTCCCTCCTTTGAAGATTTATTGCTGCACTGGAAACTCAAATGGCTTTGTGCTCCACACGAAAAGCACCGCTTCAATTTCAAAGCTTTAACAGCAGCAGTTTCACTTTCACTTTCCCCTGCTGAAAACTCAGGCACATTTGCAAGCACATTTTTAACAGCACCATTGTCTCGGCTTTCTCTAACAGCCTGTCTGCGATCCCACTCATTCAAGAGCACGCTAGCCACATAATCTTCTGTTAGTCGGTCAGAAGGCATCGTAGAAATCTGGGCAGCTACTCCATCATAAGACTCATCTAGGCTATTTATCATTAGCATTGCAAACACAGCCTCTGAAATAGCCAGGTCTCCCTGAACAAGGTCCTGTCTGAGGCGTTTTAACTGAGATGGATAGCTAGGCAAATCACCACCTTTCTCCAACTGCAGCCTGCACAGCTTCTTGAAGAAAATTACACTGGAACCAGCATTCTGCCTTAAATGCATATCCCTCAGTTTATGCCAAACAGCTCGTGCAGTCTCTTGACCCTCTAAGTTCACCAACAAGTGGTCTGCAACACTCAAAACAATTGTCCCTCGGGCTTTCATGTCTGCAGCATGCCACTCAGGCCAATCATCATCACCCTTATCGGGAGGGTCATCTTCTATAGTGTAGAATAGCTTTTCCCTCTGTAAAAGCGCTTTCATATTGACCTGCCAAACTGCATAGGTTTCAGGCGTGAGGAGAGGAAAGGACAGAGCCATCTGGCCAGGATGTGCACAGGCCATGTCTGCTATTACTTAAAGCAAGACACTTCCCTCGTGCAACACAGATAAAGCCTTGGACTCCTTCAGCCACTCTCTCTCCCACTCAGAGCGCAATTAACAGGCAAACAGGAATGCTATCTTCTTTCTTTGGCAGTCAGCAACATACCTCCATAAATCAAGCAGCAGCAACAGCGGCAGCTTGAACACTCTGCTCCAAAACAGCTCTGCTTCTGGGCACCACAAATCAGTCCAACATGCAGCCTCCGTTCTGCCATCCGGCAATCAGCAACACAAACCTCTGGCGACTGGGACGACTGGGATGACTGGAACAGCAACTGGGCAGACGACTGGAACGACGACTGGGCCCATAACTGATGTCAGCATCGCCCTTGAGCCAGTGCCACCAACTGGACTCATCCACTTCAGGCCCGACTGAAAAGCAATTGCTTTGGTCACCCCAGGTCCCTACCCTCTGGACTGCTGGAGGAAGTGGAAGGGTGGTGGCAGCAACGGCCAGAGAATAAATCCCACTGGTTGCACTGAAGGGTTGTTGTGTTGCAGCTTGGCAACAAAGGTGGTGTGAGAGGCTCATTTAATCACACCTTTCCTGCCCGTACATTTTCTTCTTTTCTATTTTAATTTTGTATTTTGTAAAGCACTTTGAAGCTCTCTGGAAACGAATTGGTCTATAAAATAAACCATCATAATAAAGAACAATATAAACACAGAAACATCTTGGCTCTCTTCAAATACTTATTGGTTATGAAAGTTCCCAGATGAGGAGTTTGGACTTACAAAGTTTCGATGCGAAAGCCCTTTTGATAGCAGCGCCATTCTGAGCCTACCATGGAAATTCCAATAAAATAATCGGTCGGTCTGGGCTTCACTATGGCTACAGCAAAGGCCTACATCACAGAAAAGAAGAAAGTCTAGATAAGGAGGAAACGAAGGAGCAAAAATGCCTACGTCTTGGTCTCATTGAAGAGCAGGAAACTTTAGCTGGCAGAAATGCAGTGGGCAGATTGATTACCAGAACAAGCTGGTTTGCGCATGTAACACCAATCAGGGCACAACTGCACTGGCTGGTGATTAGTAGTCCAAATCGAAGTGCTGGTGTTGACCTATAAAGCTTTACATGGCTCAGGAGCCAATACCTTAAGGATTGCCTCTCCCCTTAGGAACCCACCATACCCCGTGCTTGTCATCTGAGGCCCTCCGCAATGTCCCAGAGAGGTAAGAAGGATTGCAAAAAGAGAAGGGGCCTTTTCTGTGGTGGCTCCCAATTATGGAATGTTCATCCCAGAGAGGCTTCTCTGGTGCCATCATTACATGCTTTAGGCATCGGGCAAAACCATTCCTCTTTCCCCAGGCTGTAAAGTAATCTATAGCCTGTAAAAGTGTGGGGGAGAGGACTGTTATTATGATTGTTTTATTATTAGGCTGTCTGTTAGTATGCTTTTTTATTATTTCATGGCAGAGTGGGGATTCAAATCCCGGTTTCCCAGGTCTCATGTCTGTCCCTTATCAGTCTCTACAACCACGGCAGACGCTGAAATCTACCCCCAAAGTCACACTCCTCCATGGTCTCTGAACAATTTATTGCATGATCTGCTCACCTCCTCCTCCTCACTTTCAACACATAACAATTTTGTTTCGTATTTCATCCGTTCGCAGTAATGTATGCACTGTTTCCAAGTCCTTGGGGTGGCAATGAAGTCAAATATATATAGGGCTCCATGCCAAACAATCCATTCCTCACGTAACCTGTGGTGAATGTCACCTTTGAGCAATGCCCAGAATGTGAGAGGAACAAAAAGAGAGAAAGGACAAGTCAGGTTGTAGTAGAAGCCAGCTTGTAGGACTCTGCAGAGTTTAAAACACTGATATTAGGGGGAACCTTGGGAGCAGCTTGGGTGGGGGAACCACCCCCACTGAAGAAAATCTAGTATTGTCCTCAAAGACCCACTAGGACCCACTGGCTACACACTGCAGTTGGTGCTGAATGCTGCAGCATGATTGCTGACAGGAGTGAGGCCTTGTCAGCATATAACTTCTTTGCTCAGGGATCTGCGCATAGCTTATTTGGTCTGAGAAGTACCATTCATTTCCTTCCCTCTTTCTCTTTTTGCCTCCATTAAAAATTCACTAGCACAGACTGAGACACAGACTGAGAGGTGCAAGGGAGCTCCACCAGGTCTTCTGTGAAATTTGACCTTGCTGTAGCCAATTCCTTCTAGACAGTTTCAGAACTGTTTTTGAGTACTGAGTATATACCAAAAAACCTAGAACGACCCACCATTTGAACAGTAGGAAAGAAAATATAGGAAACAAAAGCTGTAGTACTGACATGATGGGAAAGAAAATACTTTTTTCTTACTTCACAGGCTCAGGATGAATTCCCTTAGCATGGAAAGGAGGACATGTGGGGACTGGTCATTGAGTCATGAGTCAGGTTCAGTATTTGGCCCTCAGGACAAATGCCTCAAAAGACATGCCAATGCACCAGCTTGTTCCTCAAAGGACTATGGGATTAACCAGACATCCGTAATAATAATAATAATAATAATAATAATAATAATAATAATAATAATATATTTATACCCTGCCCATCTGGCTAGGTTTCCACTGTAATGGAGCAGTTGCCCTCATAGGCTCAACAACATAGCCTTTTGACTATGTCCATACTATTTAAAATCCTGTACCTGATAGAGAACTTGTACATAGTACACAGAGAACTTGTGACCTTCCCCATGTTGCTGGTTTGCAGCTTGAGACCGTCACCCTGCAATTTCACAGGAAAGAGCCCTAGTGGGCCAGAGCTAGTATGCTCATCCCTACAGCACTCTGCACATGTGCTCACATAAAACACCTGAAGAGAGCTACCCATTCTCTGTTTCCAGGTGTGCTAATCTGACTGATATTTCAAAACGGGATTGGCACCAGAATGTGCCATTCTAGCCTGTAATGGAAAAGAGAAGTTCATCCCAATGGTTCTGAAATCGTCTATTGCCTCAAAGGGTCTGGCACCTTGACCTTGGCCAATAAAAGTGGTTTCTGAGTAACTTACTAATAGCCTGCTGTAGTTCACTGATTTTCTTTTTCTCTTCGGATATTGCCGCAGATATATTCTCAGCTTTCTTGAATTTTGTGATATCTAAGAGAGTGGCAACAATTGAAGTCGGGAGGAATCTCCAACAGCCATGTACAGATACTGAACAGCCATGTTTCTCAAAATCTAATATTTACTTTTCATATATAGGAACCTAGGAAGTTGCCTTATACAGAATCAGACCATTCATTAATCTAGATGAGAATTGTCTATGCTGACTAGCAATGGCTCTCCAGGACTTCTGAAAGAGGTCATTCCTACCTCTGCCTGGAGATACTGATAATTGAACCTGGGGCCTTTTTTTTAACACAACAATAACAATGGCACTTTCATGTCCACTCAGCTGCAGTCCTTTCCTGGAGCTTCTGGATAGCTCAGTGAGTAGAGCATGAGACTCTTAATCTCAGGGTTGTGGATTTGAACCCCCCATTGGGTGAAAGATTCTTGCACTGCATGGGGTTGAGCTAGAAGACCCTTGTGATCCCTTCCAACTCTGCAACTCCAAAACGTAGGTTAATCAGCCTCATATAACCAACGTGCTTAACTCTAAATAATGCATTAAGGTGTTCAAGCCATAGAGTATGCTGTCCTGCTAGACTCAGCTACACTGGGAAGAAATAGGTAATCAAGCCTATTGTTTTTCCCCAGGCTACTTGAGAAGCTCAGTATGTGGTGAGGTTTGATCTGGTTGCTCAAGCTCAAGCTCTCGAGTTCCTGTACCAATACTCTAGGAAATTCCTCCACATTGTTGCTAAGCTACGTTTTCCTGGTTTGATCTGATTGCTCAAGCTCAGCCACATGCTCCTCATGAGCCACTCTTGAGTTCTTGTTCCAATACTCTAGGATATTCCTCCACATTGTTGCTCAGCCAAGTTTCCCTGCCGGGCACCTTTTCTGAAGCACATGGCTCTGACCTTTGAAGAGTTTGTAAGCAAAGCATTCTTTAACTTACCAAGTGTGTGTTCTCGTTTGCTGGGGGAAGAGGGAAACTTTGGAACTCACTTGGAAGAGCGTATTTTAAAGGTATAGCAGCCTATACTTTCATGCTGACCTTTGCTGCATATTTTGTGATTGTAAATCTCTGCTGGGTTCTCTCACCAATGGGTACTTGCCCCAAACTTGGCGATTGGAATTCAGAAATTTTCTTTCTTATATCAATATATTTTTCCACCAACACAGCACACACACACACACACACACACACACACACACACACACACACAATGCTTATGGAGAAGTTGAGAATAGAATGAGCTTGAGGCAACCCACCCATTCCTCTTCGACTCCCCTGAACTGAGTAATGAGGAGAAATGGTGGGCCTTGGAAGGAGCTCCTGCACAGACAAAAAGTAACATATGACTTACCATCTGCCTCAAAAAGATCCGGAAAGGTGTCTTCTACCATTTGAATAATCTTTGTCGTTCCTTCTTCAAATATGGCTCTCCTTTGCACTTCCTTAACATCTAAAGGTGATGATGGGGAAAGTTGTTCAACACATGTGGGAGAATAGCTTTGCTTCCCCCAGCACCCCTTTGGAAGGGATTAAGTTGCATTTGGAAGGAGACTTCTGTCGTATAAGTTCCAATATGTAATGTACTTCCCAAAATTCGTAAAGGAAGAATTTCTCCTCTAGGAAGGTCCATTTTCAAGCCTCAAGATCTAATTTAGAGTCCTTAGCCCAATATCTTCATAGATAGATAGATATAGGAATGAGTGTGTAGGGGTGTGTGTATTCTGAATTTCAGAGGTGCCAGGCCCTTACAGGAGATGGACATGATGGATCCCTCATCTTGACAAGGAGATCGAAACCTAGAATCCCCTCCTCCCTCCACCTGACACTTGACAGAGGTGTTCTCCAGGACGTCTGTGGGTACTCCAGCCTCTCGATACGCTTGGGAGTTGAAGAAAGCATTTCAGCCTTGCGAAGCTCTCCTTCCCCCAGAGGTGAAGCAACCTGCTGCGGTACCTGGAGCGGCACTCGTCCCAGGGGGTGGGGTGTGCCACCCACGTGGCGTGCGTCCTGAAGGTCATGGCACGTGTCCTGGGGGCATGGAATGCCGCCCGTAGGGGTGGCGTGCTTCCTGGGGGGATGCATACCGCTGGGGTCGGTGCACAGTGAGTAGGGCGTGCCCCGTGAGACACTGTTGATTGGGGGTTGGCATTTTGTCCTCACCCCTTTGGAATGACACCCAGTGCAGCTGCCCCCCCCACGGAATGCCCCTGCTTCCCCCTGATTGAGTCTCCTTCAGTAGCAGGATAGCTGCTGCCAGGTGGGCTTGGCTTGGCTGACCAGGGTTGGGTCTACCCCACTCTCACAGTCCAGATTTGTCAAGAAAGGAACAGCTGAATGCACATATTTACGCTGGGCCATGAACATTAGGAAGGTTTTCTACAGGCTCCCAAAAGCAACAGCCTGGCCCCAAACCTGCTTCATCCGTGAGGTAGTGTAGCTGCTTTGGCTACTTCTCAGATTTGAGGACCCTAGGCCGCAACAGATGGTATAGGTTGCAGGGTGCTCATCCAAGGAAGGGGTTAATTGCCTGAGTACAAAGGAGCAAGGCACATTCCAGAAGAACTCCCAGAAGAACCAGTTGGGAAACGGGTGGTGCTGTGGTCTAAGCCACTGAGCCTAGGGCCTGCTGATTGGAAGGTCGCCGGTTCGAATCCCATGATGGGGTGAGCTGCCATTACTCAGTCCAAGCTCCTGCCAACCTAGCAGTTTGGAAGCATGCAGTGCAAGTCGATAAATAGGTACCACTGCAGCGCGAAGATAAACGGCGTTTTCGTGCTCTGCTCTGTTTTCGCCAGAAGCGACTTAATCATGCTGGGCACATGACCCAGAAAAACTGTCTGTGGACAACTGTCGGCTGCCTCGGCCAGTAAAGTGGGATGAGCGCCGCAACCCCAGAGTCGTATGTGATTGGACTTAACTGTCTGGATTCCTTTGCCTTTTTTTAACAAACCAGTTAAAAGTCTCTGAGCATTTCTTCAGCGACAACCCTATGGTGCCACTGGTTTCAATGGGAGAGAGTACATTAAATGTTTATCTCACCAACTGAAATCAGGAGGTGAAAGGGCTTAGTGGAGACCAGAACCTATCCTTTCCTTTTAAAGGTCTCCACTGAAATGAAGCAAGCAAGAGTGAATTGTAATTCTGCCCATTACCCTTTTATATTTTCCTAGAAGACTGGAACTTACACAGATAGGTCAGCATTATTGCCCCTATAACGGAGCCCATCACAAGCACTGCGCCAACATACAGGGAATATGAAGATTCGAAGAACTTTTTCACTTTTTCCTGCCAAGGTGTTAGTTCTCCTTGATGGACAGGAGGAGAGAAAATACTGCTTTAGCCATCAACAGACAACATCCCAGTGCCACCCCAGTCAAAAAATTCCTTATGATCTCTGGCAACCCATCTAGATCAACATATGGCAGTCAGCTTCCTAAACCCATGGTGGGGGGTTGCTCCACTGTGAAATGCCAGGGGGCCAGACCCTTGGAAGGTAAAGTGGATGAAGGAATCTGGCATGGAAGTATTGCTTCTTGAAGACACTTTTCTGCCCATGTTCCCTGTCTGGAGGCCTCAGGAGCATGAAGAGACATCACCTGAGACTAGAAGGATCTTGGTCTGACCCAGCAAGCTCTTGCTATGTTCTCATAGAATAATAGACGAAGGTGGAAGGGACTACGAGGGTCATCTAGTGCAACCCCCTGCAATGCATGAATCTTTCCCCAATGTGGGTCTCCAACCCATGACCCTGAGATTAAGTGTCCCACTCTGCCCACTAAGCATAATGTGATAGGAGCTGAGGAGAGACTTCACGTAGAGAAGTTGATCCTCAACTAGCAGAGTGGATTGGACACCCTCAGTGTGTCTGTTACCCCAGCCTGCAACAAGGACACAGCATACTCATGGGAAGATTGGGGTTGTGGAGTTCCATCTGGCTGCCCTCCATCAAGTAAGTGGAAGGGGCTGCCGCAGTGGATGGGTTGTAGTGAGGGTGAGGGCACATCAAGGAGAGCTTTCATTTCAAGGTAGGGCTGTTCACTGCCAGCAGCAGATGGTGGACACAAGCTCAAGTTCATTGCTCCTCAGTTGGACTTGGTGGATGCCCTGGACCTATAGAAAATGCTTGTCCTCACTCTGGTCCTCCCCATCACAACTTTCCTTTAGTGTTCCTTCCTCCTCCATGTGCTAATGAGCATACAGACCTGGTGCTTTTGCGGCCTTGTCTCCTGCGGGTGGTTCAGCTTTCTCTGGCTTATCTATATAAAGACAGGATGAGTATAGTAATGTTATATGATGAGATGAGATGATCAACATAAAAATAAACATCGAGCAACAGCCCGAAATATTTCAGCTCTGTCAATTGTCTACAGTACAATGTACTGGAGGGAACATATCAAGTGAGCAGATCTCTGTGTTCCTGTGAAGAGAAAATAGTAACCGAAAGGATTTACCTGGTGGCTGTTTAGGAGCCATTGAACTGGTTTCTTATTTTTTCCACAACCTGTGGGAGTATAAAGTAGACAGTGAAGTCAATGCCTTACTTAAAAGCAGAGTCACAATGGGCAATTCATAGGCGGTGTTGCCATGGAGACCCTCTCCCAGTTAATATAATTGTTAGAGGGAGTTACTGTAACAATGCACTTACCTGCATTTCTTATCCCTCTGATCTACCTCTCTACAATCCCACTATAGAACTCTGCAGGCATCTTTTAAAGTGTTGTGTGCTTCACAGTAACACAATACATTTGTTAGTCTTTAAGCTGCCAAAATACTATGTATTGCTTTTGCTGCAGAGAGACTAATAAGGCAACTCTGAAGATGTTCTTATAATGCTAATTCCTTCATCCTTGACCATGATTGTTTAAAGCAGTTAAGGAATCACTGTTTCACTGCTTGTGCTATTAGAAAAGAATTTTGTGTGTGTGTGTGTGTGTGTGTGTGTGTGTCTCTCTCTCTCTCTCTCTGTGTGTGTGTGTGTGTGTGTGAGAGAGAGAGAGAGAGAGAGAGAGAGAGAGTACATATGTACTTTGCTTGTTGAACTTAATTCATTCTGGGAGTCCGTTCGACTCCAGGAACCATTTGAAAACCAAGATACGGCTTTCAATTGGCTGCAGGAGCGTCCTACCCGCCATTGGAAGCCAGGATGCCGTGTCGGAAGTTTGGCATCCAAAAAATGTTTGCAAACTGGAACACTTACTTCCGGGTTTGTGGTGTTTGGGAGCCAACTTGTTTGGGAGCCAAGCTGTTCGATAACCAAGATAGCGCTGTAATGTACATTGTAAAGGCTTGAGGAAATGATTTAGGAGCAGACATAGTATGAATAGCTTTGTTTGAGTAACCTTCCCTCTATCTTAGTTATGTTCAAATGCTATGGCAGGTTCTTCAGTTTTGCCCAAAGTTGTTGAGCTTTTTGAGCAAAAATGCAAAAAAGAAAAAAGTCTGTTTTGTGTAATTTTGGGGAGAGAGAAATGGCAAAAACAGCACTTCCAACATAGGCTGCCATACACCCAGATTTTCCTGGCTATTTGTCCGATTTTATGCCTGGTCACTGCTGTCAGCTGCAGTATTCCTTATATGTCCGGGTAAACCTATGGCAATCCTAAGATAACTTCACAGCATGAACTTTGGCTCAACTCTAGATAGCATGAGATAGCTGCATAAGTTTGCATGAGACTTCCTGAAATGGTTTACTTTCAAACTACAAAGGTCAGGTTCATGTGCTTTTCCACAAGCATGGGCATTAAAACATGGGGTTAGTCACAAAGTAGTAAAAGTTTCTGAATTATTGATACAGGAATTCAAGAGTGGCTTGTGGGAGCCATGCGGCATGAGCTGGAGCAACCACCTCCAACCTCTTTACACACTGAGCTTCTCAGTAGGCTTGGGGGGACGGACGTACTGTAGGCTTGATTACCCATTTCATCCCAAGGTAAAGTAAGTGGACAGAGGTAAGCCTGGCTGGACAAATTAGCTATGATATTAACCCATTTATGCATTAGAGTTAAGAATATTGGTTAGGAGGCTGGTTAACTTACAAATGATCTCTCTGAACAGGGTGACTGGGCAGTAAAATGGCAAATGCATTTCAGTGTAAGCATGTGGAAAGTGATGCACATTGGAGATTAAAGTTTTTAATCTCTTTTATCCCATTAATCTGGTGTTGGAAAGTTCGGGGAGGCAGGGGTGTGTGTGTAAGGGAAGGGGGAAGGGGGCGTAAGATTTGGTGATGATGGGCAGGGATGGGAAAGAGCTGAAGAAAGGGGGAGGGACCCCGGGAGAAAGAAAGATGTCGCGGCAGGAGGAAATCAAAGATTTAGATAATCTGTGGGCCAAAATAAAGGAGGAGTTTAAGCAAAATGTATTATATATGGAAAATAAATTAGGAGAGGTTCAGGAGATGATCGACCAAAAGATAGAGGGAGCAGTGGGTGAACTCTCAGCCAAAATCCAAGATCTCTCAGTAAAGTCCAAAATGATTGAGGAATCTAACAGAAAGCTGCAGAAAGAGATGAGGGAACAAAAAAAGGAGACAGTGAAGGTAAAGGAAGAATTGGGAGAGCTGAGCATCTCTCAAGAGAGGATTTGGGACAACCTAGCCTTGGCGGATATGCGGTCAAAACAATTCCATCTTAAATTCAGGGGAGTAGCTGAGGGGAGAAACGAAGACATTAGAGGGAAAGAACTTTCTAATTGGTTAAATTTAAAAGAAGAAGAGGTGGCAGCTACTGTGGATAATGTTTATAGAATGAATAGGCCTAATCATTTGAAAGCGAGTAAGTTCTTGGGGGATTGCTTGGTGATCTTTAATTCTTTGGAAATGAAAAATTTAATTTTGAGAAAGAGCTACAATAACAGACTAAGAATCGATGGAAGGCCTATCATCATTTATAAAGAAATACCGGTCAGGCTACTTCGTAAAAGAGAAGGATATAAACAAGTGGTAGCCGCTCTGAAGAGAAATGAGATCCCATTTCGCTGGGAGTTCCCGGAGGGGATCAGCTTCTTCTATAAAGAGAAAAAATTTAGATTGTTGGACACACAGGAGGCGGATAAGTTTTTGAGAAGATATGAGAAAGATCTGGGAAAGATTGAGAATAGACTAAGGAACAGGTTGGAAAAAGAGGATGGAGAGATAAGAAATATATATGAGGAGGAGAGGAGTGCAGAGGGGGAGGTGGGGGAATCAGATGAAGAGGAGGAGGAGGCCGCAGTGGGAGCGGAGATTGTAGAAGAGAGGGAGCTCTCAGGAAACAAGGGAGAGAGATTATAGTTGCTGAATACGGTTAAAGGTTTAGAAGCAGACAAAAGGTAAATCATTACACACTCATTGAAATTTTTATCCTGGAATGTGAACGGGTTGAACGAGAAAGTTAAAAGGAATAAAATTGAGAAAGTCTTGAAAAATAAGAGGTACGATGTAATTTGCTTTCAGGAAACTCATATTGCTAAAAAACACAAACATATCCTGGTGAATAAAAAACTAGGGGTAGATTTTATTAATTCTGATGTTGGAAAAAAAAGAGGAGTAGTGATATATGTTAAAGAAAAATGGGATCCGACTTTGATCTGCAAGGACGAGGAAGGAAGAATTTTAGGAATTCAACTAAATTTCCGGGGGGGGGGGGGGAATTAATGTTGTAACGATATACGCTCCAAACACTAACAGAGGGGAGTTTTTTTGAGAAACTTGAAAGTATGTTATTAGAATTGGACAACTGCAAACTAATCTTGCTTGGGGATATGAATGGCGTCCCAGCGCCGGATTTGGATAGGAGTACAGGGAAGGGAAAACTGAATAGGGGAAAATTACCGAAATCATTTAGGGATATGGAAGAAAACCTAGACCTAATTGATATTTGGAGACACCAAAACCCCACCTCTAAACAGTTTACTCATTACTCCGAACCCCATCAGAGCTGGGGTAGAATAGATCAGATCTGGTTGACAAGAGCACTCTCTAGGAGAGTTAAGAAATGTGAGATTCACCCTAGGACATTATCAGATCATTGTCCTCTAGATATGGAAATAAAAAATGAAGTGAAGGGGCAATACAGATGGAGGATGTACGAGAACTTATTTGACAGAGAAGAGGTGAGGGAAAGAATTAAAGGCACCCTAAAAGAATACTTCAACTTAAACTTGAATAAAGAAACCCCTATAGATGTAGTCTGGGACGCCAGTAAGGCGGTTCTGAGGGGTCTCTTAATACAACAAAATAATTACAGGAGAAAGGTAAGGGAGCGTAAGAAAGAGGAGATCCTCTCCCAACTGAGAAATTACGAGAAAAAATTAATTAAAAATCCAACAGATGAAGCTGCTAACCGAGCCTCTAAGGTGTTACAATCTCAATACTCAGCAATACTAAATCAAGAGATAGAGTGGAAAATCAAGTTCACAAAGCAAAGGTATTTTGAGTCGGCAAATAAAATGGGGAAATTACTCGCTTGGCAGTTAAGAAAAAGAAAGAAACAAAACATGATAAGTAAAATAATACTGGAGGATAATATTATAGAAGACCCAGAGGAAATAGAAAATAAGTTTACCCAATTCTTTGAAAAGCTATATGAAAAAGGTGGGGAAAATAGTGTAGAGATTAAGAATTATCTGGAACAAAACGAAAAGAAATACATATTAGAAGAGGATAAAATAGAACTGAACAAGGAGATCACAGAAAATGAGATCAAGGAGGCTATTAACAGAATGAAGACCGGGAAAGCTCCCGGGCCGGACGGTCTGTCCGCAAAATATTATAAAACATTAGAAGAACATCTAGCCCCGGTCCTAAAAGACGTGATCAATAACATCTTTCAGGGGGGGAAGATCCCGGCCTCGTGGAAGGAGGCTTATATAACTTTGATCCCAAAAACAGAAAAAGAAAAAACAGATATAAAAAACTACAGGCCAATCTCCTTGCTTAACAACGATTATAAGATTTTTGCGGACATCATGGCCTGTAGACTTAAGAAGCTCTTAACGAAGTATATACACAAAGACCAAGTGGGCTTTCTCCCAAACAGACACCAGAAAGAAAATGTCCGCCACATATTAAACATCATTGAATACCTAGATATGAGAATAGATGTCCCGGCCGCATTAATCTTTATAGATGCCGAAAAGGCCTTCGATAATGTCTCATGGGAATTCTTAATACAATGCCTGGGAAAGGCAGGCATCGAAGGTCCTTATCTGAAAGGTATCAGGGCAATATATTCGGAACAACAGGCCAGGCTGATTATAAATGATAATTTGACGAAACCATTTAAGATTAAGAAGGGTACAAGGCAGGGCTGCCCTCTGTCCCCCCTGTTATTCATAATGGTCTTAGAAGTTATCGCAAATAGAATAAGGCAGGCAGTGAATGTGAGCGGGATAAAAATTGGGAACAAAGAATTTAAGCTTAAAGCCTACGCTGATGACCTGGTTCTGTCTGTGGAGAACCCAGTGGATAGTGCTAGCAGAGTGGTTGAACTTCTGGAGGATTTTGGTAGGCTGTCCGGTTTCAGATTAAATAGGAAGAAAACAAAAGTCCTAACAAAGAACATGACTGAACAGGAGAAAATCCAATTGGAAGAAAAGATTGGCATTAAAGCTGTGAATAAAGTAAAATATCTGGGAATTTGGCTCTCACCTAAAAATATAAATTTGGTTGAGGACAATTACAGTAAGGTGTGGCAGGACATTAAAAAGGATTTAGATACCTGGCACAGATTAAAACTCTCATGGACAGGGAGGATGGCAGCTATTAAGATGTGCATCCTCCCGAAATTACTATTTCTCTTTCAAAACATTCCGATAATTAAAGGCACCTCCCTCTTTAAGAACTGGCAAAGAACCCTGACCAAGTTCATCTGGCAGGGGAAGAGGGCCAGAGTAAAGCTGAAATACCTAACAGACTCGAGAGAAAGGTGCGGATTTGCGGTCCCAAATATTAGGCTATACTACGAAGCAGCCTGCATCTGCTGGATAAAGGAGTGGGCCACCCTTAAAAATACAGACCTCTTAGATCTGGAGGGCTTTAATATAAGATTCGGGTGGCATGCCTACCTATGGCAAGATAAAGGGGAGGTCCACAGAGGATTTTCTAATCATATAATCAGAGGCCCATTATTGGAAGTGTGGAAGAGGTATAAAACGATGATTGAGAAAGGTATCCCGTGGTGGCTCTCCCCAACTAACATTATTAAAATAAAAATAAATAAATATGGAAGATGAAAAATGCACGTATGAGGATATTCTAGAAAAGACAGAAACAGGATGGAGGGTGAAGCCTTATGAGGTACTGAAAGATAAAATAAAAGAATGGTTCCACTTTCATCAGATTTACGCCTTATGGGGTGAGCATAAGAGATTGGGCATGAATGAAAAAAAATCGAGGTTTCAGGTTGAAATCTTGGAAAGTAATAAAAAACTCCTCTCAAAAATGTATAAACAACTATTGGAATGGGACACTAAGGAAGATCAGGTGAAAGGGGTTATGGTAAAGTGGGAGAAAGACATTGGTCATAACATAGATTATAACAAATGGCAAATACTCTGGACGAAAGGTGTAAAATTTACAGCTTGTGTAGCGCTGCGGGAAAATCTAGAGAAAATGGTTTATCGCTGGTACTTGACCCCAGTAAAGTTAGGAAAAATGTATAAAACTGTTGACAACACCTGTTGGAGATGCAGAGATAAGGTTGGGACTTTCTTCCACATTTGGTGGACCTGTGATGTAATAAAAGAATTTTGGACGCAAATTCACGATGAAATGAAAAAAATTTTGAAGTATAACATCCCAAAAACCCCCGAGCTGTTTCTTTTAGGATTGATGGGTAAAGAAATAAAGAAAGTAGACCAAACCTTTTTTCAATATGCCATGGCTGCGGCGAGGATCCAAATAGCACAAAAATGGAAAACCTCTGACTTACCTGCTATAGGAGAGTGGCAACTGAGGCTATATCAATATATTGAACTAGCGAGATTAACACAAAAAATAAGACAATACAACTCAAGTAAATTTAAAGATGAATGGAATAAATTTTTAATTTATTTTGAAAATACCCAGGGAATAAATAACTTATCAGTAGACGTTAGCTGAAATCATCGATGTATATTTGCTTTATTATCACTGCAGAAATAATATAAGAATTGGTAACTCCAAGACCGAGTTGGACGGAAGCTCTGTTAACTGTATCTGCGTCTTTGGTCTTACCGTTTTACTTTTTCTTTCTCTTTTCTTTTTTAACTTGTTTTCTCTCTTTTTATATGTTTGTACTTGTAATACTTGTAACAGAATGTTAACTGTGTATTTTTTCTTAATAAAAATTTATATATATATATAAAAAAAGGAAAGTTCGGGGAGGCGAGTGCTTTTTCACACAGTGCACTTAAACTTGATTCCCTCCCTCCACAATAGGAAGGGGTGGCTGTCACCTTGGATGGTTTTGAAAATGATGTTCTGGCCCTCACTGGATGAAGAATTGGAACTTGAGGTATGGCTTCTGCCACATCATTCATGCCGAGGTCAGTGCAGTACATAGGTGAAAGAAAGTTCCAAGATTCGGCAGATGTGACACATGGCTAACAAGCTAAGATCTTGATCCAACAAGCAACCCCCTGCCTTATATGAAAGCAGAGTAGGCACAAATTTAGCACTGCAAACAGGCAAGCTAACAGGAACTCGTTCTGGAGGGCTGGACCTGATCTGTCTGGCATCTCCATGACCTTGGTGAGAGAGGCAACTCTGAACAAGACTGAATGCCCAACTCCTGCTACTTAGAGGATGGGCTAAGGGCAAGCTCTAGCAGCACCAGAGGGGGTCAGGATTGGAGGCAAAACTGGCACAGGAGGTGTGAGTGATGGGGGTGCAACGTGTCTAGGTGACATACGAGAGGACAGAGAGAAGCACTGGTACTCTACCATAAAGAAGGCTGATCACAAAGAAACAGTGGGGTCACTCAGAGGAGAAGATGGTGAAATGCAAACAGGGGACACAGAAAGGGCTGAACTCCTCAATGCCTTCTTTGCCTCAGTCTTCTCCGATAAAGAAAACAATGCCCGACCTGAAGAATTTGGAGCAAATGATTCAGCAAAGGAAACACAGCCCAGAATAACTAAGGAGATAGTACAAGAATACTTGGCTAGTTTAGATGTATTCAAGTCTCCAGGGCCAGATGAACTGCATCCAAGAGTATTAAAAGAACTGGCAGATGTGATCTCAGAACCACTGGCAGTCATCTTTGAGAATTCCTGGAGAACAGGCGAAGTCCCGGCAGACTGGAGGAGGGCAAATGTTGTCCCTATTTTCAAAAAGGGGAAAAGAGAGGACCCAAATAATTACCGCCCAGTCAGTCTGACATCAATACCAGGGAAGATTCTGGAGCAGATCATTAAGAAAACAGTCTGTGAGCACCTAGAAAGGAATGCTGTGATCACCAATAGTCAGCATGGATTTCTGAAAAATAAGTCATGTCAGACTAACCTGATCTCGTTTTTTGACAGAATTACAAGCCTGGTAGATGAAGGGAACTCAGTGGATATAGCCTACCTTGATTTCAGTAAGGCATTTGACAAGGTGCCCCATGATATTCTTGTAAAGAAGCTGGTAAAATGCGGTCTTGACTATGCTACCACTCAGTGGATTTGTAACTGGCTGACTGACCGAACCCAAAGGGTGCTCATCAATGGTTCCTCTTCATCCTGGAGAAGAGTGACTAGTGGGGTGCCACAGGGTTCTGTCTTGGGCCCGGTCTTATTCAACATCTTTATCAACGACTTGGATGATGGACTCAAGGGCATCCTGATCAAATTTGCAGATGACACTAAACTGGGAGGGGTGGCTAACACCCCAGAGGACAGGAACACACTTCAAAACGACCTTGACAGATTAGAAAACTGGGCCAAAACAAACAAGATGAATTTTAACAGGGAGAAATGTAAAGTATTGCACTTGGGCAAAAAAAATGAGAGGCACAAATACAAGATGGGTGACACCTGGCTTGAGAGCAGTACATGTGAAAAGGATCTAGGAGTCTTGGTTGACCACAAACTTGACATGAGCCAACAGTGTGATGCGGCAGCTAAAAAAGCCAATGCAATTCTGGGCCTCATCAATAGGAGTATAGCATCTAGATCAAGGGAAGTAATAGTGCCACTGTATTCTGCTCTGGTCAGACCTCACCTGGAGTACTGTGTCCAGTTCTGGGCACCACAATTCAAGAAGGACACTGACAAACTGGAACGTGTCCAGAGGAGGGCAACCAAAATGGTCAAAGGCCTGGAAACGATGCCTTATGAGGAACGGTTAAGGGAGCTGGGCATGTTTAGCCTGGAGAAGAGGAGGTTAGGAGACTTCCGGGTTGACGCGATCTGGAAATGGCGGATTCCCTCCGAGCTGCGGAGGGAATCGGCTCTACTGAGGACGGGTCTTTGCCGCGCCGGCGACGCGGGGACCCTTAAAAACCGCAGGCGCGGAAGCCTGCGGACTGAAGACTCGGCGGGTGCCTTAAGCGCCCCCCCTGATCCACGAAGAGCCTTTTTAAAGGCTGCGGAGAGGATACGGGGGTGGCGTGGCACTGAGAGTCGACCGCTACCTCGGTGGAGCGAAGCCGCGAGCCATGACCAGAGAGCGCTGACTTTCTTCCTTGAAAATCTGGACTGAAAGAATTACCCGTGAGTAAGACGGATTGGGACTTTAAAAATTTTACCCTGAATTGGAGACGACCGGGGGGTGTGCTAAAAGGAAGTCCGCACCCCCCCTTGCAGACGATCTAAGCAACGACATAAGAGCTAAGCTGGAGAGCCTACCCTTGGTGGGGTGAGTTAAAAAGGACACTAACTTTCAAGATTTAGCTAAAGGAAATTTTGTGCTGGAGAGTGGAGTTTTGGAGACCCTCTTTTTGTTTTAAACAACCCCCCCTCCCGGGCTCGGGAACGTCCTGCCTTTGTGCCTGTGTAAGAGCTGCGGAGTTTGACAGCTGTCAAAGCTGCCAAACGGGCAGTTTAAAGTGGAAAAATCACTATCTAAGATCCCTCTGGATTAAGACGAGTTATAATTGAGCCAAAACTGTTGGAAACAAAGTAATAATAATAAGTTAAAGGACTGTTGGAGAAAAGACTAATAAGTAACCAGATTCCCCCTAGGGGGAATTCTGTGAAACTACAATGGATACAATGGCTGTGGATGGAAAGTTACTAGTGGAAATCGAAAGGATGTTTCAATTGGTGGGAATCTTACAAGAGCAGAGCTTAGCCATGAATAAACAACTTATGACTATGACCTTGGGAACAGGCAACTCTGCTGTTTGTATTGAGGACCTGAATGAGAAAGAATCCACAGCTGAATGGGAAACAATGTCTACAGAGGTGGAAGAGACTAAACAAGAAAAAGAGAAAGTAACCTTGGGAAGCAACAACCAAAAGCTCACATCTGTGGAACACAAGCAAGGAGACTCTGGGAACATATCTACCACAAGTCTGCGAAAGATGCAGAAGAAGAAGGAGGAGGTTCTGGGACAATATGGAATACAGGAACTTAAAATAAAGAAATATGATTGGGGCCTCCGTTTGGACTTTGATTTTGAAGATACAGGCTTTGTGGAAATTCTTCAGCAGTTGCTTTCAAATCTCCTTGTGGGAAGAGAATATACTTTGATGGTGAAAGATCTTTTTCCAGACTCGACGACTGACATAAAGGACTACCAACAAGACCGGCGGAGAGGGACTGAAAGAGACTTGAAAGCCTCGGACGTGAGGAACCCAGGCTGAGAATCTTGACTTTGGATTCTTATTGGGAAGGGACAAAAACCGGGGATGGGAGGGAGGGAAGAGGAGATTCTTAAAAACTCTTAAGACTTTTAGGTTTGGTTAATATGACTTTTAATTAAGATAAAATGAAAAATCGATGGAAGAGAACTTAAGTCCAACTTAGGAAAATCAATTTTTTTTTTTTATTAGAAAAGAGGTAATAAAATGAATAAGATGGTTAAGAGGAGAAATACCAACTTGCCGATATAATCTTGGGAATTGGGATGCACGAGGGGGGGTGGGGGGAAGTCAGGGAACAAGGTTATGAAACGAGGATCTGCTGAATTTATACATGTTTGTGTCTTGTGTTATTTTTGTGTCTGTATTGTTTTTATAAAAGCGGAAAACCCAATAAAAAAATTTTTTTTTAAAAAAAAAGAGAAGAGGAGGTTAAGGGGTGATATGATAGCCATGTTCAAATATATAAAAGGATGTCACATAGAGGAGGGAGAAAGGTTGTTTTCTGCTGCTCCAGAGAAGCGGACACGGAGCAATGGATCCAAACTACAAGAAAGAAGATTCCACCTAAACATTAGGAAGAACTTCCTGACAGTAAGAGCTGTTCGACAGTGGAATTTGCTGCCAAGGAGTGTGGTGGAGTCTCCTTCTTTGGAGGTCTTTAAGCAGAGGCTTGACAACCATATGTCAGGAGTGCTCTGATGGTGTTTCCTGCTTGGCAGGGGGTTGGACTCGATGACCCTTGTGGTCTCTTCCAACTCTATGATTCTATGATTCACTGAAGAATTGATGCTTTTGAATTATGGTGCTGGAGGAGACTCTAGAGAGTCCCATGGACTGGAAGAAGATCAAACCTAACCATTCTGAAGGAAATCAGCCCTGATTGCTCACTGGAAGGACAGATCATGAAGCTGAGGCTGCAATACTTTGGCCACCTCATGAGAAGAGAATACTCCCTGGAAAAGACCCTGATGTTGGGAAAGATGGAGGGCACAAGGAGAAGGGGACGACAGAGGACGAGATGGTTGGACGGTGTTCTCGAAGCTACCAGCATGAGTTTGACCAAACTGCGGGAGGCAGGAGTGCCTGGCGTGCTCTAGTCCAGGGGGTCACAAAGAGTCGGACATGACTAAACGACTAAACAACAACAATGCAGAATTCTTTTAAAATTCAAATCTACTAACTTGGGGGACCATTCCGCCACATTCCATGATAAGACCTTCAATGTATTGTTGGCGACAATTGTATTGTTGACCCGCAGAATTCCTTATTGGAGTTATAACTTCATAGTCAAACAAGACTTGAACTGCATGTTTTCCCCAGAGGTTTGCATGGCATTGGGTGTGTGATGGCCTGGGAATCGGATTCAGAAGCTGAACCTGAGGAATCCCAGTCTGCACAGGAGTCCCCGCCTCCAGGACCGGCTGAGTCGGGGTAGGGGCTTGAATCTGAAGGGCCTGCACCTGTGCCGGATCCTCACTAGCAGACACCAGCTGAATCCGCTCTGGCTCCAGAGGTGATTGAGGACCCATTGCCTGCAGGTGCTCCACTCTCAGCCCCGTCAGGGAAAGGTGAGGTTGCCCCTGGGTCCAGTAACCCTCCAGCCTCTCCTGAGCTGCAGAGGCTCAGGGCAGAGAGGCAGAGGGAACTAAGTTCTCACAGGAGGAGTGCTCGCCCTAAGGCCAGGAGAGGCGAGTCACCTGTAGTCCGGGCCCACCCTAGGCCTCAGAGGAAATAAAGGCCAGTCAACCCAGTCCCAGGTTGTGGGAGCAACATTGTTGGAATCCTGTTTCTGCCAGCACCCAGACCTGCTCTTCTGGAGTTCCTGACCACGCCCGGCTTTTTGCTTTGGACCCCGCTTCACCCTTGGTGGACAGCCTCCAGACCCTCAACCCAGGACCGGACTCAGACCATGCCTCACAGTTGAACTGTTCATTAAAGAATCAATCCAGTTCTACATTTTGATTTAATTCCCTATCTTTGTCCACAAACACAGACCCGCCTCCTATTAAAGGGTTAAAAACTCCTTTTTAGTAGTTGGAATTTGGCTTGTTGATTTCAGGTCAGGGAGGCCTAATTCTTCCGGATTAAGAAATCTTCTTTGGAGTCATTCAACAGAAGTTATAGAATAAAGCCACTTCCGACATCAGGAGGAGGTGGTGTTGCAGGCTTCCAGCCCCCGCGCGATCAGGGGAATCCTCGGGCTGCGTCATCCCCTGAGCCAGCCAAATAAATAAATACATGACAAAAGTTCAACTTCTGTCCCCTGGATCCTTGACACCTGTTGCAATATCACTGCAGTAGTGTCACCAGGAAAAAGATATATGCATGAAATCGGCTAGAATACACTGGAGGAGGTGAATACGATACAATACTTGACTATACTACACTCAAATGCTGAAATGTTTCTTTGATTGTCCTTGAATCTTCCTGCCACACTTCCCACCCTCTCCTGCCACACTATTCTAGCATGCAAGCTCCTGTGCCTCTGTCTTCACACGAAAGGAAAACAGTGCCTAGTCTGGAGAGAACTGAATAAACAATTTCTACCCTAAAAGCTTCAGGAAAGAGAAGGCTGTGATCCTTTAGATAAACCTTGATCTAATATCCAGTCCTTCCAAGATATCAGTAATCAAAAGGACAAACTAGAAACCAGATCTATCTGTTCTAACATTGCTAGGTAGATACACACAGTTAATCTATTGAAACGCACACAGATTGAATTCTTCCACACTTTATTTCAGTACCCAACTAAGCCTTTGCTGCTGTAAAATGGCTCTTTTCCAGCCTCGGTATAGCAGGATTGACAAAGTGGCATAGATTGCAGATAATCAGTTATTTCATCCACTTTTGAATAGGTTTCCTTTTGCAGATGCACCGTTTTAGGTCGTGGCAATAAACATCACGCCAACAAGTATAAATATGCTGACAGCCCCTTTTGATGATGACACAGTTGGTTGTATCTGGTTTTGCAGGACCTTTATTTGCTGGAAGATTATAATCCCAGTAGCTGAAAAGGAGAGGAGAAACTACTCAGTCTGAATACTTTATTCTGTACCTACTAGAATGAAATGCTTCCCTATCCTCCACACACTTACTCATTATTTTTGCAGTAACCCAGCAAGTTATTCAGAGAAGAATTCTCTTTAGGTCTAGAGCACTCCCCTGCCTCTCTGCCCTACCCTGTAGTCAGAGCTTACAGACTTTCTGCACTACCACCAACACCAGATGAGTCTCATTTTATTCCCCATATCAAGAAGTTTTTAATGATTGCTTTTTATGTTTTGATATATGCTGTGAGCTGCCCAGAGTGTTTGGGGGAAACTAGCAGATGGGTGGGGTATTATTATTATTATTATTATTATTATTATTATTATTATTATTATTATTATTTGATTGGAAGGCAAATCATGTGCTAGCCTGCAGAAACACGTATATCCAACCAGCACTTATTGTGCTTTCCTCAGGAAAATAAGGTGGGAAATATTCTTGCAGGCAAACCCTATAAATTAATAAATGGTAGGATTTTGATTATTTGGAGTGTTGAAGGGAAGATTGCAGGCCAGTGGGAAAATACAGGCTAAGCCTCCTTTCCAAGGCAGTACCTCACCTGTGACAAAGTTGCACGGTGTGATGGCCTGGGACTCGGACTTGGACTCGGAACCAGAGGAGTCTCAATCCGCACCGGATCCTTTGCCTCAGGTGGCATCTGAACCTAGTCTGGGGCCTGATTCTGAAGAGCCCCAGTCTGCACAGGTTCTCCTGCAACAAGCACCAGCTGGGCCGTGTCAGGGGCCTGAGCCTGCCCTGGCTCCAGATGCAGGGATGACCTCGTTGCCTTCAGCTGGGCCATCACTTACAGCTGCTCCACTACCGGTTGGGTCAGGAGAGGCTGAGGCGGCCTCTGGGTCTAGTAATGCACCAGTGTCTCCCGAGATGCAGAGACTGAGGTCTGAGAGAAGGAGAGGCCTTTGGGCGAGTCAGGGAGGTGAGTCACCGGGGATCAGGACCGGCTGTTACCCTGACAAAGATAAAAGGCTGTTGGACCCCGCCCCAGGTTGCGGGAGCAACATTGCTGTTTGCTAGAACCTGCCTGAGACCCTGTACCTGTCCTTGCCTGGTTTCCTGCCTTGTGTCCTTCCTTGGCTCTGTCGGACTGACTCCTCGTGGAACCCTTTGATTCGGACCGGACCTGAACCGTGTTGCTCGGGTTACCCCAGGGCCCACAGCACACACAGTTTACAGAGAGGGCAATCCTAATCTTAATCCGGACCACCAGGCAATTTGATAGTAGCATTTTCCAGTCTTTGTCTTTTGCCCATTCAGAGAACAAAGCAGGAGAAGACAGAGAGGGAACAGGGGTTGTGGGAGGGGTGTCTACCATTGGCAAGTGCCACAGCTCAGTAGCAGAGCATCTGATTTGAAAGCAGAAAGTCATTTTATGACTTACTAAATGTGTGCTCTTTTTTTGTGCTAGGGAAGTTGGGAAGAACCTTTGAAAGTGGGATACTTTGGAATTCACTGCTAAGGGGACATTTTTAGGGGTTTACAGCTGACATTTCCACAGTTTTATTTGCTGCATCTTTTGCTAGCTTAAATCTCTGCTGAGGTTCTCTCATCAAAGAGTACTCACCCCACACTTGGGTCTTGGTTTCCAGGATTCCCAACACACAGAGTGTGGGCTGCCTTTGCATCAGAGAAGCTTGAAAAGCAGTTGCTTTGGTGCACCCCAGGTCCCTTCCCTCTGGACTGCTGGAGGAAGTGGAAGGGTGGTGGCAGCAACGGCCAGAGAATAAATCCCACTGGTTGCACTCCAGGGTTGTTGTGTTGCAGCTGGGCAACAAAGGTGGTGTGAGAGGCTCATTTAATCACACCTTTCCTGCCCGTGGATTTTGTACTTTTCAATTTTAACCATGTGCATTTTTAAAAATGTTTTGTAAACCACTTTGAAGCTCTCTGGAAACTAATTGGAATATAAATTAAATCATCATAATAAATAGCTGTCAGGGGTTCAGGAGCAGAGGCAAGGGCAAGGGAGGAAACAGAGAGCGAGGGGGAGGAGGCAGAAGAAAAGATGAGTGATGACGACGACCCGAGATCTCCGAGTCTTTCCAGTGAATCAGAAGATTCACAGAAAGGAGCACCAGTGGTCAGGGCAAGGGGGGAGCCTAGGGGGACACCCCAGGAAGATAGAGCCAGAGGGGACTCCGAGGAGAGCAGTTGGAAATCGGGACCAGCGTCACAGCCAGAGAGCAGGGAAGAGGAAGAGCGCCAGAGATCAAGCGCTGGCAGCTCGCAACAGGGGGGAGGGCACGAGTCAGGAGTGGCCACACCTCCATCGGGGAGCGAAGAAATGGTCAGACGGAAAGTGGAAGGTTGGGCGCGCGCGCCAAGTTCAAATGCACAGGAAAGTGACGCAGTAGGCAGCCAGGAAAGGGAGCCAGGTCCTAAAGCCCGGCGCAAGGAGACAGGGAGTTCCGGGGGGTCGGCGTCAGAAGAATCCAGGAAGGAAGAGACCCCGGGGGGCAGAGGGACCCAGAGGAGAGCAGTCAGGCGGAAAAGGTGGAGCAGGGCTAGGATATTAAGTTGGTGCACAAGGGGCGGAGACTCAGACGGAGCTTCGCCGATCTAGCCATTAGACGTAGAGTTGCACGCAGCAGCTTGAGAATGGAAACTGTAACTCAATAAAGACTTTTACTTAATGACCGCTGGCTAGCGTGATCCTCTGTGAGCTAGGATCTTGAAGCAGCTCTGACAGTAAGCTCCGTCTCCAAATTGTGGGCATCTACAGCCTCGAGGAGAGGAGAGAAGCAGGTGCCTACTAGCTAGCTCACGAACGGCAGACAACATGACGGCTGAGCAGCAGATAGAGGAACTCAGAAAAGCAGTGTCACAACTGAATGCCGAGGCTCTCGCATCCAGGAAGAGAGAGGAGGAGGCAGCTGCCGCCTGCAGGGATCTCCAGGTCAGGTTGGACATGCTTACGAAGCAAGGGCAACTGACACCCAAACAGGAGGGAATTGGGTTGGCGAGACGAACAGGCGGGCTGGTCTCTCACTTCGATGGGAACCTGCAGCAGTACCCCAACTTTAGAGCAGATGTAATGTGCGCACTGGAACTGCTGAAAAAAGACTTTAGAGATGAGCAAGAGAAAGTGGGGTTCATCATGTCCCATTTGCATGGGGAAGCTAAAGCATGGCTGCGCAATTTGTGGAGGGATAAGGATCCGGCGCTCCAAAATGCGGATGCCTTTATTAAAGCGATGGATGGGTGTTTCTTATCAAGCATTGACGTGGATCTTGCTCGGCAACAGATACATGGACTGAAACAAGGAAGGGCCAGCGTAAGGCAGTATCATGCCCGCTTTTTCGCTTTGGTCAGTGCTCTGGAATGGGACAGGGATTCGGCTCCTGTAAGAGACCTGTTTTGGGAGGGATTGCACGGCTCTGTTAAAGATGAAATTGCGAGGGGGGAGAGACCCCGGACCACGCAGGAGATCGTTCAGAGGGCGCTAGCCGTGGGGGTGCGGCTGGAAGAACGTCCGTGGAGCAGGGACGAAGGGCGTGGCGGGCGCGAACCAGCCAGGGGCTCCTCCTTCCTTCCCAGAGAAGCAGCGCGTGCGCAATCCACGCCTCCACAAGGAGGAGGTGTGGAAACTATGGAGGTTGGAAGTGCAAGGGCTCAATCAGCAGCCAGAGCCCTAGCACCGACAACATTGAAAGCGAAGCCTCCTAGAGGGAACAGGAAGTGTTACATCTGCGAGGATCCAGGGCATATGGCGAAAGAGTGTCCCCGGAGGCTCCACAAGCACACTGCAGCCTCAGCAATGGTAACTGCAGCAACGCAACAAGGAGGACCACAGCAGGGAAACGACGATGTCTGGCTGGAGGAAGAGGCAATGGGGCCCAGCCAGACGTGTCAGTAAAGAAGTCCCCGGAGATTTCTCTGCCCATGGACCCCCTCCCGCCCAAACCAGTAGTGAGGCTCACCGCATCGCTCCAGCTGCCCAGTGGAATCACCATGGACGTGCCGCTCACCATTGACTCGGGAAGCAATGCGGACTTTATAGGGCAGGACTTTGTAGACCGGCACGCTATACAGTTGCTGCCGGCCACGCTGCCCCTGCAGGTGGTCACGGTGGATGGCAGGGAGCTGCTAGGGGGGCAAGTGGTGAAGCAGACGCCACCAATGGTGATGCGCCTTGGGAATCACAAGGAAATCATCAGCTTCAACGTCACTCAACTATCGGACACGCCCATTGTATTGGGCATGAGTTGGCTGGACAAGCACAGCCCAACGCTGGCTTGGTACCAGAGGCAGCTGACCTTCGGCTCTTCCTTTTGTGCTGAACACTGCATCGTCCCCCGGCAGGAAGGAGAGGAAGAGGAGTCACAGCTGCGGCTAGGCACACTGCAAGCGATTCCCCACAAGTACGCAGAATTTTTGGAGGTTTTCTGCGAGAAGGAGGCAGACAGGCTACCCCCCCACAGACCATATGACTGCAAAATTGACCTGCTGCCGGGGGCGGCGCTGCCTAAAGGGAAGCTGTATTCCATGTCAGAGGACGAACTGCAGGAACTCAAAGAGTTCATAGATCATAATTTGGAGCGCGGTTTCATCCGGGAGTCCAAGGCAGCGGGGGGCAGTCCGGTATTCTTTGTTAATAAGCGGGACACGCCCCAAAAAAGACTGGTGGTGGACTATCGCATCTTAAACAGTGTGACCAAGCCATCGGACTTCCCCATGCCCCGGATCGACGACCTCCTCACAAAGGTACGGAAGGGCAGCGTGTTCACCAAGTTAGACCTGCGAGGGGCGTACAACCTCATTCGCATGCGGGAAGGGGATGAGTGGAAGACGGCCATGTTCACGCCTCTGGGCACCTACGAATATAGAGTTATGCCTTTTGGATTGCAAAATGGCTCCCACGTTTTTCAAGCGTTCATGCATCACGTGTTGGCGGGGCTCCTCTACAAGACGTGCGTCTGTTTCTTAGATGACATCCTGATCTTTTCGGAATCGCAGCAGGAGCATGACAGACACGTCAGAGAAGTGCTAAGCAGGCTACAGCAGCATAGGCTCTACGCCAAGCTGGAGAAGTGCCAATTCGACGTGACGGAGGTGGATTTTCTGGGCTACAAGTTGTCTGACAAGGGGCTCGCCATGGACAGCGCCAAGGTTCGAGCGGTGTTGGACTGGAAGAGCCCACGCAACCGGAAGGAGGTCCAACGGTTTGTCGGCTTCGCGAACTTCTATCGCAAGTTTATCAAAGGCTTCGCTATGCAGACAGCGGCCATCACGGACACGCTTAGCTCCAAGAAAAAGAAGTTCATCTGGACAGAGCAGGCGGAGCAGTCCTTTCAGGCACTCAAGCATCTCTTCGCGTCTGAAGAGCAGCTGCTGCATGTCGACCCCAGCAGGCCGATGAGGGTGGAGACAGATGCCTCGGACAGAGCCATGGGAGCAGTCCTGCTGCAGAAAGACCCGCAGGGGGTTTGGCGGCCGGGAGCGTTTTACTCCAGGAAGCTCAGCAAGTCCGAACAGAATTACACCATCTGGGACAGGGAGTTGCTGGCCATTCATGCAGCATTCAAAGCATGGAGGCACTTCCTGATCGGCGCCAAGCACACGGTGCAGGTCTGCACGGACCACAAGAATCTGGAGCACTGGCGCACGGCACAGTTCCTGAACCAGAGGCAGATACGTTGGGCTGAGTTCTTTGCGAACTTTAACTTCCGAATAGAGTATGTCCCGGGGGACACCAACATCATGGCGGACGCTCTCTCTCGTAAGCCACAATATCTGGAGGACGCCAAGCCAGCGGCCGCCATGCACATCTTCGCACCAACAGTGTGGGCGTGCGCTGCGGCAACAGTGGACCTGGAGGCGGTGCGGCGAGCGTTGCAGGATGACTCCTTCGCGCAAGCAAAGATGGCAGAGGTGCAAAGGGGTACGGCAGCGACCGACGGGTTCCAGCTGAGAGATGGATTGCTCATCCGTAAAGGGGCCATCTACGTGCCGGGAGACGAACTTCGCGCCAAGGTACTGCAGCAGCTGCACGACGCGCCCACTGCCGGGCACTTTGGCAAGGAGAAGACGGTGGAATTAGTCGCCAGGGACTTCTGGTGGCCCGGAATGAGAGGGGAGGTCGCGGACTACGTGGCGCGGTGTGACACCTGCCAGAGGGCCAAACCGGTGCACAGACCGCCGGCCGGACTGTTGGAACCGCTGCAAACTCCGGTCGAACCATGGGAGAGAGTGGCCCTGGACTTTGTCACGGATCTGCCCAGCTCGAGGGGCAAGACGGCCGTGCTGGTGGTGGTGGACTTGTTCTCCAAGATGGCACATTTCATTCCGTGTGCCAAGGTGGCCACGGCGGAGCAAACCACCAAACTGTTCATAGACCACGTGTTCAAGGTTCACGGTCTGCCACGGTCTATTCTGTCCGACCGGGGGCGGCAGTTCATCTCGAATTTCTGGCAGAAGCTGATGGGCTTCCTGAACGTCAAGATCAACCTAGCGTCGGCGAGACACCCGCAGACCAACGGGCAGGCGGAGCGGGTCAATGCCATCATGCAGCAGTACCTGAGATGTTATGCGAATCAACAGCCTGCAACGTGGGTGGATTACCTGCCGCTCGCCGAGTTTGCCTACAACAACACGAAGCACGTGTCCACGGGGGTCACGCCGTTCTTCGCTAACAACGGGAGGCACCCCAGAACCTTCCCGGGACTGGAAAGGATGGGGGAGGGGGAGCCGCAGTCAGCAGATGCGTTCGCGTCGGAGTTGCAGGAGGTCCACGATCAGCTGCGACGACACCTGGAGCTGGCCAAACATGCATACAAGGTGCAAGCGGACAAACACAGAAGGGTTGGCGAAGAGATCCATGTGGGAGACTGGGTCTGGTTAGCAGCCCACGCGGTGCCAGCCAGGTCGTTGGCCAAGAAGAAGCTGGGGCATAAGCAACTGGGGCCCTACCAAGTCGAAGAGCAGGTCAACCCGGTGGCTTTCAGGCTGGCGCTGCCGGAGGGTTCCAGAATGCATCCGGTGTTCCACAGATCGGTGCTCACTCCCTACAACGCACCGCACAGGTTTCAGGAACCCGGAACGGCACCGAGTCCGCTCAGAGAAGGAACCGGGCACGCGGGAGTGGCACAGAAGGAACGCATCAACGAAGTCACGGAGATTTTGGACTCCAGATGGGGGGAAGAAGGGGTAGAATACCTTCTCGCCAAGGAGGGCACCCCGGCCAGTGCGAACAGCTGGGTGCCGGGCTACGCCTTGGACGAACCTCTGCTCAAAGACGAGTTTCATGCCCTCTTCCCACATAGACCAATGCCAGGAGACTTTTTCGACGACTGGCTTTTCACGCCAACGCTTTCTGCCAGCACGTTCCGGGGGTTCGACTCGGACGAGGACCCGATACGAGACGCCCGTTCCCCGGAGGGGTCACCCTCGGGATCTGCCTCAGAACCCTCGTATTGGTGGGACGATAGACCAGAGGAGCAGTGGCGCAGGGAGTGGCTGGAAGGTCCAGGACGAGCAACGCCGCCAGGAGGAAGTGAGGGAGAGACGGACATGGACGTTTTCGGGGACGACCCTGGTTTCGAGCACGGCAGCACAGAGATGGAAGCGGAGGTGACCGTCGTCGACGAGAGCAGGGAGGCAGAACCGGGAGACTTCAGATGGAGGCCCGCCACGGGAAGCGAACTGTATCCGACGTTCGTCCCTCTGACACAGCAGCACCCAGTTCCCGCACCGGAAGGAGGGGAGGGGGGAACGGGGGGCTTCGAGGGGGGATGGATGTCAGGGGTTCAGGAGCAGAGGCAAGGGCAAGGGAGGAAACAGAGAGCGAGGGGGAGGAGGCAGAAGAAAAGATGAGTGATGACGACGACCCGAGATCTCCGAGTCTTTCCAGTGAATCAGAAGATTCACAGAAAGGAGCACCAGTGGTCAGGGCAAGGGGGGAGCCTAGGGGGACACCCCAGGAAGATAGAGCCAGAGGGGACTCCGAGGAGAGCAGTTGGAAATCGGGACCAGCGTCACAGCCAGAGAGCAGGGAAGAGGAAGAGCGCCAGAGATCAAGCGCTGGCAGCTCGCAACAGGGGGGAGGGCACGAGTCAGGAGTGGCCACACCTCCATCGGGGAGCGAAGAAATGGTCAGACGGAAAGTGGAAGGTTGGGCGCGCGCGCCAAGTTCAAATGCACAGGAAAGTGACGCAGTAGGCAGCCAGGAAAGGGAGCCAGGTCCTAAAGCCCGGCGCAAGGAGACAGGGAGTTCCGGGGGGTCGGCGTCAGAAGAATCCAGGAAGGAAGAGACCCCGGGGGGCAGAGGGACCCAGAGGAGAACAGTCAGGCGGAAAAGGTGGAGCAGGGCTAGGATATTAAGTTGGTGCACAAGGGGCGGAGACTCAGACGGAGCTTCGCCGATCTAGCCATTAGACGTAGAGTTGCACGCAGCAGCTTGAGAATGGAAACTGTAACTCAATAAAGACTTTTACTTAATGACCGCTGGCTAGCGTGATCCTCTGTGAGCTAGGATCTTGAAGCAGCTCTGACAATAGCCATATAAGCACATATATATCTTGGCTCTCTTCAAATACTACTTGGTTATGAAAGTTCCCAGGTGATGAGGAATCTAGACTTACAGTTTCTTGATTCTAAACGATCTATCATAGCAATGCCATTCTGAGCCTACCATCGAAACTCCAATAAAATAGTCGGTCGGTTTGTTCTTCACTCTGGATACAGCAAAGGCCTACAACACAGAAAAGAAGAAATTCTAGTTTTCCTCTTAAAACTTTCCACATAATGCCCCTTCCCCAGGAAGACAAAGTAGACTATATATTGTTCTGTGTGTAGCAGTATCTCACTGTGGCAGGATTTATCATAAACTACAGTATACACAGCCATTCAAATACCTGAATGCAGCCACCTTGACTCAAACGTAGGGAGCTCACTACATCACTGGAAACTCTGCAAAGTCAGTGTGTGTTTATGGAGAAAACCCTCCACCAAGGGTGGAGCCTGCAAGCACAATGATGTGTCTTTTTCTTCTCTGTGTTGCTGTGAGGCTCGCTCTTGTATGATAAGGCTTTCATAAGTTTGAATTTTCCCAGACATTACCAGGATTTCAAAGGTAGAATAGAGATCCCATGGGGAATTTCTGAAATGTGGCGCTATGCCCTGGATCTTAGGCAAGTCAATTGAAAAAAATCGTCATTGTTTTTTACATTTTTTTTGTAGCTGAAACTGACACAATGGCTGCTACATTGGCAGACCCTGTGCTCATAAAACCTTAAAATCTGCCAGTTGGTGTTCAGGTGAATACAGGTTAAGAGGGGTAAAGGGTGCTTTTGTGGATGCAAATGTTTACGAGATTCCTTTGGGGAAAACATATATCCCTTTGGGGTGTCATTTTCTTCCCTCAAGAAAAGCAAGAAAAAATAGAGGGGTGAGTATGTTTATATCTTTTCAGTCCTTTTCAGGAGGTCTGAAAAGAATGGGGAAGGCCAATAAGAATGATAAGGCGGAAACGAAGGAGCAAAAATGCCTAGGTCTTGGTCTCACTGAGCAGCAGAAAACTTCAGCTGGTGAAAAATGCAATGGCCAGATTGATGTCCAGAACAAGTTCCCCTTAGGAACCCACCATACCCTGGGCCTCTCTCTCTCTTTTATTATTATTGAAGATTTTCTTAGACAAACAGATTCTTAAAATACATGCAATACCAACAAAATAGCATTCACTATGTTATAAAGGTGATAAAGAATATAAATGGGAAAAGAAAAGAATGGAAAAGAACAGAAGAAAGAAAAAACAAAGAGAAAGAAAAAGAATGAAAGTGTGAATAAAGGCAGACATAATGATATCCACTGTTTGAGTCAGCAAAGAAAAGAAACTTCCGACCCTAGCCAATGTACTAATTTACAATTAAACTATTATTTACACAGTTGTGCGAAGTTGTTTTTCGTTAACTTAATTTAACTTTATCTAACAAATACTTTCTATTGCATGGCTCATTCAATAGCTGCCAGAAAGCATCTGAGGCCTTTCTCAATGTCCCCTACCCCTGAGTGGTTAGGAGGATTGCAAAAAGAGAAGGGGCCTTTTCTGTGGTGGCTCCCCAATTATGGAATGTTCTTCCCAGAGAGGCTTCCCTTGTGCCATCATTACATGCCTTTAGGCAAAGGGCAAAGCCATTCCTCTTAATTAATCTATGGCCTGTAGAAGTGTGGGGGAGAGGACTGTTATTATGATCATTATTTTATTATCAGGCTGTCTGTTAGTATACTTTATTATTATTTCATTGTGTTTCTATCTCCGATATTCTATAATGTGTTTTTAATGTTGTGTGTATATATATATATATATATATATATATATATATATATATATATATATATGCAGGTTTTGGTGTTTTCGGGTATCTTCCCGTGTAAGAGTTGGGGTGTCTAGGCGACGTTTCGACGAGGTCTCACTCGTCATCTTCAGGCTGGTGCTTTCGGCTTCTTGTTACTAGAACAGAGCAGGATCTCAGTGTTTGAGTTCCTATAAATACTGTTGAGGGGGTGTGGTGTATAGCCTCCAACGTTCTGGGCAGAGAGGAAGTTCCCAGGTTATTGTGCCTTTTCTTCTTTTGTTCATTAATTACTTGAGGGATATCTTGAGTGATTTCTTGAGTGATATTCTGAGTACCACTTAGGAGGGTCATTAGGTGTGGATTAGTTGCTAAAGCTTTCGTGTCTTGACCTCTTGAGCTTGTGAAGAGTTTTTCTGAGTTTTTCTGAGAAGAGTTTTTCTGAGAAGATGGCTGTACTGCACTTAGTTGTGCTCTGGCTTGGCTTCGTGTATAGGGGCGAGCTGTGGTTTTGTGCCCTGTGCCAGCCAGATCTGTGTAGGGATTGCAGGGGGGTGCAGCATCCGGAGGTGCCACTATGGTTTGGCTACTGGATGGTATCTGTAATTTATCTGTGGAGAGGGTCTGGGTTTGGGTCTGGTGTGGTTGATTGGAGATGGCGTTCTGTGTGCCTCTGGTTCTGGTGTCGGTTTTTGTGGGGAGGGCTAATTTCCAGATGTCTGGCAGGCGGGACGTGTCGTCACGCTTGTTCATGTTGTGAGGGTGTTTCTCTATCTCGATGGCTTCCATGATTATTCTCTTGTGGTGATGTTCCATGTTAAAGAGCAATTTGGAATCTGCAAAATTAATTTCGTGTCCTGTTTCTTTCATGTGTTGGTAAAGAGAGGAAGTTTTTTCTTCTTTTTTGACGGCATTCTTGTGTTCTGCGATACGTGCATTTATTCGTCTGTTTGTTTGTCCAATGTACGTGGCTGGGCAGACTTTGCAGGGTATTTCATAGACCCCTTGGTTTTCTAACTGGATTTTATCTTTTGGGTTTCTGAGGATATTGGCTATTTTTTGGTTGGTGCAAAAGGCTGTTTTGATATTGTGTTTATGGAGGATTTTGCTAATTTTATCTGTGGTGCCCTTGATATAAGGAAGGAGGGCCATGCCATTGTTTTCTTCTGTGTCTTGGTTTTTGGGGGGTGTTTCTTTTTGGATTAGCTTCGTAACACCCCCCAAAAACCAAGACACAGAAGAAAACAATGGCATGGCCCTCCTTCCTTATATCAAGGGCACCACAGATAAAATTAGCAAAATCCTCCATAAACACAATATCAAAACAGCCTTTTGCACCAACCAAAAAATAGCCAATATCCTCAGAAACCCAAAAGATAAAATCCAGTTAGAAAACCAAGGGGTCTATGAAATACCCTGCAAAGTCTGCCCAGCCACGTACATTGGACAAACAAACAGACGAATAAATGCACGTATCGCAGAACACAAGAATGCCGTCAAAAAAGAAGAAAAAACTTCCTCTCTTTACCAACACATGAAAGAAACAGGACACGAAATTAATTTTGCAGATTCCAAATTGCTCTTTAACATGGAACATCACCACAAGAGAATAATCATGGAAGCCATCGAGATAGAGAAACACCCTCACAACATGAACAAGCGTGACGACACGTCCCGCCTGCCAGACATCTGGAAATTAGCCCTCCCCACAAAAACCGACACCAGAACCAGAGGCACACAGAACGCCATCTCCAATCAACCACACCAGACCCAAACCCAGACCCTCTCCACAGATAAATTACAGATACCATCCAGTAGCCAAACCATAGTGGCACCTCCGGATGCTGCACCCCCCTGCAATCCCTACACAGATCTGGCTGGCACAGGGCACAAAACCACAGCTCGCCCCTATACACGAAGCCAAGCCAGAGCACAACTAAGTGCAGTACAGCCATCTTCTCAGAAAAACTCTTCTCAGAAAAACTCAGAAAAACTCTTCACAAGCTCAAGAGGTCAAGACACGAAAGCTTTAGCAACTAATCCACACCTAATGACCCTCCTAAGTGGTACTCAGAATATCACTCAAGAAATCACTCAAGATATCCCTCAAGTAATTAATGAACAAAAGAAGAAAAGGCACAATAACCTGGGAACTTCCTCTCTGCCCAGAACGTTGGAGGCTATACACCACACCCCCTCAACAGTATTTATAGGAACTCAAACACTGAGATCCTGCTCTGTTCTAGTAACAAGAAGCCGAAAGCACCAGCCTGAAGATGACGAGTGAGACCTCGTCGAAACGTCGCCTAGACACCCCAACTCTTACACGGGAAGATACCCGAAAACACCAAAACCTGCATTCCTGTACCCGTGAAAATCTACGAAAGCAAGGGTGGGTCATTGAGCAGAGCCAAATAACAGCTTAGGGCCCGGAGAGCTCCAAGGGACGGATCGCAGAAAAGGAAAACTGAAGACGAGATCCGACATGCACTCTCATCGTAACTGTCCGATTAGTTTTTGATGTTGTTGTTGTTTTTTAGTGGTTTTTGTGTGAGAGATAACCGCGTTCAGGAATCTTGCCACCTGCAGAGTTACAGAAGGATCTGTATCCTGCAAAAGTAGTGCGGCGTGTGACTCAACAGGCCTGCCAACCAAGCGCAATAAAACAGGACCCAGGAATTTTGTCCTGGCTATGCTATGTAGGGGACAGTTGAACATTATATGTGGAAGAGATTCAACAGTTTTCCCGTCACACACGCATAGCGGAGACACCAAACCCCTGGAAAATCTGTGGCTCAGCAGGTTCGATGGAAGGACATTGAACCTTGCACGAATGAATGCAAGTCGGTGTGGTACAGATGAAAGAGATGACATGTATGATGGAAGGCCAAGTGGTGGGGTTATTCCGTGATACCTGGGGGAGCAGACACCCCCACCCCAGGCGAGGTTGTGTTGATTTTCAATGTCTGCTAATCTTTGCTCTATAAGGCTTTTGGCTGAGTGTAAGTTCATCTTTAAGGAGTCCGCTGGGGAAATTCCGATGCTCAGAAGTTTGGCTTGGATTTTTCCTACCCACGGATTGACAAAGTCGTCCCGCCAGAGGCACTGGAAAAGGTAATGGGCGGGAAGCCTATGCCAGCTGGACAACCAATAGCCAAAGACTCGCTTCCAGATGACAGTCTCCAATGATGCAATCCTTAACTCCAGATGTATGGCTGCGTTGCTCTCACACACGGGGAGTTTCAGGAGGCGACGGAGAGACTGATTCTGCAATGTCTCAAGCGATGTTAAATTGGACCCAGGACCCACCACCCTGGACTCTTTTGATAAAGGAGTATTTTGATAAATGGAATAAATAAATAAATAATAATACTAATACTAATATGCCACCTTTTCCTCCAAAAGAGCTCAAGGTGTTGTGTGACCTTCTCCTCTCCCCATTTGTCCTCACGACAGTCCCGTGGGGTAAGGTGGGATGAAAGGCAGTCCTGACCAGCAAGCTTCATGGCAGAGTGGGGATTCAAATGGTTTCCCAGGTCTCATTATTCCTGGTCTCTCCATACAATTGTATTGTGAACTTGAGTACTTAAAAAGAGGTTTCTGACTCTTGCTCATGGAGCAGAGGAGCAGGAAGCCATAATGTTCCCACTTACACATGATGGCAAGTTACCCAGAGGATCAGGATGGAGCAGCATCCTGCTGTGATGGGTCAATACTACCTCTTATATATATATGATATGTATATATAATACCAGAGGTGCAGCAAAACATGCCTGTCCCTTACCAGTCTCTACAACCACAGCAGACGCTGAAATCTAACCCCAAAGTCACACTCCTCCATTGTCTCTTAAGAATTTATTGCATGATCTGCTCACCTCCTCCTCATCATTTTCAACACATAACAATTTTGTATTGTATTTCATGCTGTTGCAGAGTTGTATGCACTGTTTCCAAGTCCTTGGGGTGGCAATGAAGTCAAATGTATATAGGGCTCCATGCCAAACAATCCATTCCTCATCTAACTTGCGGTGAATGTCATCTTTGAGCAATGACCAGAATGTGAGAGGAATAAAAAGAGAGAAAGGACAAGTGAGGTTGTAGTAGAAGCCAGCTTGCAGGACTCTGCAGAGTTTAAAACACTGATATTAGGGGGAACGTTGGGAGCAGCTTGGGTGGGGGAACCACCCCCACTGAAGAAAATCTAGCATTGTCCTCAAAGACCCACTAGGACCCACTGGCTACGCACTTAAAGGATAAAGTTGCTCAACTTCAGAGTGCATTTGTTTCTCCAAATGTTGCATCTCCAGTTGAAGAACCCAGTGGCTCTATAGAGGATGTTTAGTGGGATCAGTTTCACCTTATGCAATTAGCTGACATGGAGAAGGTACTGGGAGCAATGCATCCAGCCCCATGGCCCCTCAACTCCAATCCCTCCTGGCTTATCAAATCTATCAGAGGGGGCTGACTGGTTGGGTCCAGATTGTGGTTAATGCTTTGCTCTATGAGGCGGTGGTCCGTGCTGCATTGAAAGAAGCAGTGGTGTGACCACTCCTAAAGAAAGCATCTCTGGACTCTCTGGATTGGAACAGCTATGGGCCGTTGCCAATGTTCCCTTTTAGGGGAAGGTAGAGGAGAGGGTCACTAGCCAGCTTTCTAACAGATTTGGGTCAACAGCCCAAAGTCCCAGACACAGACTGAGAGGTGCAAGGGAGCTCCACCAGGTCTTCTGTGAAATTCAACCTTGCTGTAGCCAATGTTAGGATATTTCTGTTCCACCTTAAAAGGGAGCAGGCTTTGTGAGTCAGAGAGTCTGCGCATGTCCTGTTCACAGGATGTTTATGTTTCCTATTGCTTTCGTTTTCTCTCTCTGCTGGAGACACTGACGCAGGCAGTCATGTCTTTCTTTGTTCTGATCAACGCAGAATAAAACTTGTAAATAATGCTCTCCTGAGTGCAACTTCTGGCTGTGAATTATCTGCTGATAAAGAGTGTGCATGAGCTCTAGATGTTGGGCTATTTTCTAGAGACTCATGTCGCTAATTGCTGATACTGCGTGCCTACGGGAGATCGATGGATCGTCCGGCAGACGGCTTGGGGCCATGATGGACTTTGTCTCCCTGGCAGTATCCCAACAACAGGTTTCGGGTCCAGATTCACAGCACTTACAGGAGAGTAAGACTGCGACAGACTGCTGAAAGGTATGTGGAGGAAAAGCGAAAGTAGGGCTTTTCTGTTTGCCGCGGAAAGAGCTTTTGATGTCCGGCAGGCCTAATTGGTCTGGGTTTCGAGCCCAGCAGGCCTCAAGATTTATGGCTGCTGAGATTAGAAGTCTCTGAAGTGAAATAGACTCACGGCTCAAAGAAAAAGCTGGAATGGAGTTTTTCCAAGCTTCTGAAGCTGATGAGTGCCCAAAGCTAAATCGGCACAATTATAAAACCTGGGCAAAATGGTGTGAGAGTTTGCTGCGTCAGTTTGGAGTGTGGCATACTGTGTCTGAAGCCCCTCCAGTTCCTCTGACAGATAGATGGAAAGCCCAGAATTCGTGGGCGATAGACGTAATAGTCTTGTCCGTCTCTCTGGAGGAAATTGCAACGTTAGCTGGCAACGTCACTGGACGTAAGATGTGGAATGCTTTGAAAATAGCCCACCAGCCAGTCATCCCAGCCCAGAGTTTGACTGCATCGGAGGTCCTGGCTGTTTCCCAGAATGCGAGTGAATGCAGGGATGCCGAGGGCACCGGTTGCAAGCTGCAGGGGGAGCTGACTATCACGTCATCCCAGGCAGCATTCCAGCCTCCAGGGGGAGCCAAGGAGTCGGCAGCTGAGAGCTCTGTTTCTCATGGGAACCAAGGTCATCGCCTTTGCAAAGGCCGGAAGGCTAGAAGTAAACAGAGACTGATGCCTGAAGATGGCCAGAAGCAGAGGGAGGGTGAAGAGCCCACGCCAGTGGAAAACAAGGCTTTGTTTGCTGGCACAGCTTCACCAAAGGCTAAAGGCAAGTCTGATGGCCAGGAGCAGGGGGGCAAGCTGCAAAAGCCCACGCCAGTGGAAAACAAGGTCTTGCTTGCTGGAAAAGCTGCTCCAAAAGCCAAAGCCAGGTTTGTTGTTGATTCAGGGAGTACCCGCCATGTCGCGAAGGACCGCCATCTCTTTATCTCCTTCAAACCTCAAGAAGGTGAGATCCACCTGGCTGACGGAAAGACGTTGCGGATTGCAGGAGAAGGGACTGTGAGACTGGCAAGTCTGCACACTACCATCAAAGGTGTACTTTATGTTCCAGGCGCTGCAGACAACTTGCTCAGTGTCCCACAACTTACTGGGCGTGGTTTTGAGATTTCCTTCAAGAGGAGCGTCTGTGTCATCAGAAAAGGCAAAGAGGACATTTTGCATGCAAAGTTTATGGATGGCTTGTTCTGTATTACTTATGATGACAATGGTGCTGTTGTGTCTAATGTTGATTCTTGCTGTGTTGCACAAACTAACAAAGTTCTTCATGCAGGATGCATTCACGATGCACACAGAAGGTTTTGTCACCTCTCTTGGAAGGCACTGGCCAAGATGCCAGAGATGGTTGAGGTTTTGACCATCAAACCCTGTAAGTTTCACATGAAACGTGTATCTTGTGCAAAGAACAAGGTGAAGGTTGCTCCAAAAGGCAAGGAGTCTAGCAGGCAGGCTTCCAAACCCTAACAGCTAGTCCACGCAGACCTGGTTGGTCCACTTGCGCCCTCTTTGGGTGGAGCAAGGTACTTCATGGTTCTGATTGATTCTTTTTCCAGGTACATTCATGTGTTTATGCTTGAGCAAAAATCGCAAGCATTTCCGAAGTTCAAGGCATTCTGTGCTTGGTTGGAGAATGTTCACGGTAAACATATTGGCTGTCTCTTTACTGATCGGGGCGGGGAGTTCACTTCTCAGCAGTTTGAAGCTTTCCTGACTGAGAAGGGAATCCAGCATGACTTATCAACGCCTAGATCGCCATGGATGAATCGGCTTGCAGAGCGAGCAAATCAAACGTCGCTGCAAGGAATGAAAACATTGTTGCATGATGCCAATCTCCCTGATAAGTATTGGGGGGGAGGCTCTGTCGAATTTTGCTTACACTTATAATCGCAGATTGTCATCCCCTATTGGTTGTACCCCCTATGAGAAGATGTTTGGTAAGAAACCCAACATCAAGCACATGAGAATCTTTGGTTCTGACATGTGGGTACACACCCCACAAAGCAACAAGCTTGGGAAGCGTGGGGCACATGGTTTGTTCATGGGGTACGAAAAAGGTGCATACAGGGTATGGATGACTGACTCTAAGTCCATTAAGTTCACAAAGAGTGTTGAGTACAATCCTAAGTGGGGGGGAAATGTGGGAATTTTCCAGAGTTACCCAGAGGAGGATGAAGGTGATGTCAAGGAAGCAGCTAAAGCTGAGGAAGCTGAGGAAGCTGAGGATGAGGATGATGATGATCAGAGTTCGGATTCCAGTTCAGTGGGCGGCACTGCTGCTGGTGTCAGTGACAGTGATGACACAGCAGACTACAAGAGCGCAAAGGCCTCAGTCAGACCATCTGATGCGTCTGACAATGAACTGGAAGAACCACTGTTCACCATTGGTCACTTTTCTCCTAAGAAAGAGGAGATGAGTCCAGAAGACTTGCGTCTAGTACGCAGATCTGAGAGAGCCACGAAGGGCAGACCTCCAAAGAGATTTGCTGATGAGTTTGCTAAGACAGCAACTGCTGTTCTTAGTAGCTCAGAGAAGGTGTGGGAACCTTCAAGCTTCAAAGAGGTTCAGGAGTTAACCTCTAAAGATGCTGAGCCTTGGCTTAATGCCATGAAGGCTGAAGTTGATTCCTTGAATAGAAACCAAACTTGGGAACTGGTACCGGTAGTCTCAGGGATGAGACTGGTTGGCAGCAAATGGGTCTTCAAGGCCAAGACAGACCAGAATGGCAAGGTAGTCAGACACAAAGCCAGATTGGTTGCCAGAGGTTTTTCACAGGTACCAGGACAGGATTACCACGAGACCTACTCACCCACCGTCAAATATGAGAGCATTCGGCTGATGCTCAAGATAGCTGCAGAGGAGAAACTGCATGTTTCCCATCATGACATCAATACAGCTTTTTTGTACGGGATTTTGGGGGAGGAGCTGTTTATGCTTCCACCTGATGGAATGCAGATACAGAAGGGAATGGTCTGTAAACTGCGGAAATCCTTATATGGTCTCAAACAAAGTGCCAGGTGTTGGAACACAAAACTCACTGAGATGTTGCTTTCTCTAGGTTTTCACCAGGGCAAAGCTGATCCATGTGTGCTTGTCAAGGAGGAGGGGCAAAACAAACTGTATTGTTTATGTTTTGTTGATGATCTTCTGATGTTTTGGAAGAATCAGGCTTTCTACCAAAGCAACCTAGCTCAGCTGAAGGAGCACTTTGACATGAAGGATCTTGGTGAGGTATCCAACTATCTTTCTCTGCAGGTGGAGAGGGACCAAGCAGGTAATTTTCTGGTACACCAAACACAGAAAATTGCTGATGTATTAACCAGTTTGAATTTGGTTGATGCAAACCCAGCAGACACACCGATGTTGACAGGTTACCAGGTAGATAGTACTGCTGAAGCGTTTTCTGACACAACGCTGTACAGATGCATTCTAGGCAAGTTGAATTTCATTGCTAGATGCTCAAGACCTGACATAGCTGTAAGCTGTAACTTGCTTAGCAGACATGCCAACAAGTCTACTGTTCTGGATTGGAAAGCTCTGAAGCGCATAGCCCGCTATTTGAAAGGGACTATGCACTACAGACTGAGGTTCACCAGTCAGAAGACTGGGGGTCTTGAAATCTTTGCAGATCCAAGTTTTGGAAGTGACACCACGGATGGTACAAGCACTTCTGGAGTATGCTACATGTACAACCACTGCCTGTTTGACTGGTTGTGCAGGAAGCAGACAACAGTGAGCCTAAGTTCCTGTGAAGCAGAATTCAATGCTCTGTCATTTTCACTCATGGATTGTGAATGGTTGATGCAACTGTTTAAGGACATCAGAGTTTCTGTGAAATGTCCTGTACAAGTGTATCATGTTTGGCTTTGCTGAACTCAGAGAGTTGCAAGCAAAGAACCAAGTACTTGCAGATTAAGCTACATCGTGCAAGAGAGTGTATTCAGAAAGGACTCATTCAGGTGTCCTACATGCCAGGAAATGAAATTCCTGCTGATCTGTTTTCTAAGGTTGTTAACAGAGAACAACTTAAGGTTTACGTACAAAGGTTGCAATTGGGTTGAACCACAGGTACTACAGGTTACACGGAAAGGGGGAGGATGTTAGGATATTTCCGTTCCACCTTAAAAGGGAGCAGGCTTTGTGAGTCAGAGAGTCTGCGCATGTCCTGTTCACAGGATGTTTATGTTTCCTATTGCTTTCATTTTCTCTCTCTGCTGGAGACACTGACGCAGGCAGTCATGTCTTTCTTTGTTCTGATCAACGCAGAATAAAACTTGTAAATAATGCTCTCCTGAGTGCAACTTCTGGCTGTGAATTATCTGCTGATAAAGAGTGTGCATGAGCTCTAGATGTTGGGCTATTTTCTAGAGACTCATGTCGCTAATTGCTGATACTGCGTGCCTACGGGAGATCGATGGATCGTCCGGCAGACGGCTTGGGGCCATGATGGACTTTGTCTCTCTGGCAGTATCCCAACAGCCAATTCCTTCCAGACAGTTTCAGAACCGTTTTTGAGTACAGAGTAATATACAAAAAAACAAACAAACTAGAATGACCCACTATTTGAACAGTAGGAAAGAAAAGATAGGAAACAAAAGCTGTACTACTGACATGATGGGAAAGAAAATACTTTTTTCTTATTTCACAGGCTCCTCTGTCCTTCCGCAGAATGAATTCCCTTAGCATAGAAAGGAGGACATGTGGGGACTGGTCATTGATTCATGAGTCAGGCACAGTATTTGGCCTGCAGGACAAGTGCCTCAACAGACAACTGTGTCCTCCAAATCAGCCTCCTGATTTCATCATGCTAATACACCCACTTCTTCCTCAAAGGACTATGGGATTAACCAGACATCCGTACTACTACTACTACTACTACAAATAATAATTTATTTATACCCCGCCCATCTGGCTAGGTTTCCACCGAAATGGATCTTTGCCCAGAAAGGCTCAACAACATGGCCTCTTTGACTGTGTCCATATTATTTATAATCCTGTACATAATAGAGAACTTGTACATTGTACACAGAGAACTTGTGACTTTCCCTATGTTGCTGGTTCTAAAAAATGTTGGGAGCCTCCATGAGGACATTCTTCTTGAAACCGTCACCCTGCAATTTCACAGGGAAGAGCCCTAGTGGGCCAGAGCTAGTATGCTCATCCCTACAGCCCTCTGCGCATGTGCTCACTTAAAACACCTTAAGAGAGCTACCCATTCTCTGTTTCCAGGTGCGCTAATCTGACTGATATGTCAGAACGGGATTGGCACCAGAATGTGCCATTGTAGCCTGTAATGGAAAAGAGAAGTCCGTTCCAATGGTTCTGAAATCGCCTATTGCCTCAAAGGTTCTGGCACCTTGACCTTGACGGATAAAAGTGGTTTCTGAGTAACTTACTAATAGCCTGCTGTAGTTCACTGATTTTCTTTCTCTCTTCCGCTATTGCCATAGATACATTCTCAGCTTTCTTGAATTTTGTGATATCTAAGAGAGTTGCAACAATTGAATTTGGGAAGAATCTCAAACAGTCATGCACAGATACTGAGCAGCCATGTTTCTCAAAATATATTTACCTTTCATATATAGGAACCTAGGAAGTTGTCTTATACAGAATCAGACCATTCATTAATCTAGATGAGAATTGTCTATGCTGACTAGCAATGGCTTTCCAGGGCTTCTGAAAGAGGTCATTCCTACCTCTGCCTGGAGATACTGAAAATTGAACCCGGGGCCTTTTTTAACACAACAACAACAATGGCATTTGCACATCCACTGAGCTGCACTCATTTCCTGGAGCTTCTGGATAGCTCAGGCAGTAGAGCATGAGACTCTTAATCTCAGGGTTGTGGATTTGAACCCCCCATTGGGTGAAAGATTCTTGCACTGCATGGGGTTGAGCTAGAAGACCCTTGTGATCCCTTCCAACTCTGCAACTCCAAAACGTAGGTTAATCAGCCTCATATAACCAACGTGCTTAACTCTAAATAATGCATTAAGGTGTTCAAGCCATAGAGTATGCTGTCCTGCTAGACTCAGCTACACTGGGAAGAAATAGGTAATCAAGCCTATTGTTTTTCCCCAGGCTACTTGAGAAGCTCAGTATGTGGTGAGGTTTGATCTGGTTGCTCAAGCTCAAGCTCTTGAGTTCCTGTACCAATACTCTAGGAAATTCCTCCACATTGTTGCTAAGCTACGTTTTCCTGGTTTGATCTGATTGCTCAAGCTCAGCCACATGCTCCTCATGAGCCACTCTTGAGTTCTTGTTCCAATACTCTAGGATATTCCTCCACATTGTTGCTAAGCCAAGTTTCCCTGCCGGGCACCTTTTCTGAAGCACATGGCTCTGACCTTTGAAGAGTTTGTAAGCAAATCATTCTTTAACTTACCAAGTGTGTGTTCTCGTTTGCTGGGGGAAGAGGGAAACTTTGGAAGTCACTTGGAAGAGCCTATTTTAAAGGTCTAGCAGCCTATACTTTCATGCTGACATTTGCTGCATATTTTGTGACTGTAAATCTCTGCTGGGTTCTCTCACCAATGGGTACTTGCCCCAAACTTGGATCTTGGAATTCAGGAATTTTCTTTCTTATATCAATATATTTTTCCACCAACACAGCACACACACACACCATGCTTATGGAGAAGCTAAAAATAGAATGAACTTGAGGCAACCCACCCATTCCTCTTCAACTTCCCTGAACTGAGTAATGAGGAGAAATGGTGGGCCGTGGACAGAGCTCCTGCGCAGACAAAAAATAACATATGACTTACCATCTGCCTGAAAAAGATCCGGATAGTTGACTTCTACCATTTTTAGAATCTTTGCCGTTCCTTCTTCAAATATGGCTCTCCTTCGCACTTCCTTAATATCTAAAGGTGATGATGGGGAAAGTTGTTCATTGCATGTGGGAGAATAACTTTTCTTCCCCCAGCACCCCTTTGGAAGGGATTAAGGTGCATTTGGAATGCGACTTCTGTGGTATAAGTTCCAGTTTACAATGTACTTCCCAAAATTTGTAAAGGTAAAATTTCTCCACCAGGTGGACCCATTTTTCAGCCACAAGATTTTGTTTAGAGTCCTTAACCCAATATCTTCATTATATATCTCATTTCCCATCCAGGTCTTTAGGGAATTGCTTAGAAAACCTATAAAGCAGAAGCAGCAGGAAGTCATAGGGATACAATACTATGTGAGTTTCCTGGGGAAAGAATTTCCGAGTAAAGAAGCCTTTACTGCTATGGCCGCTCCTGGTAGGGGCTTTTGAGGGAAAAGAATTTGTGAGGACATTTTCCCCATCAGGTTCATGTAGAAGAAAGTAGTGTAGGAAAGGAAGGGCAAACCTTTTTGACCCGGCAGGCCAGATCCATCTCGCTTCCCAACCCCAAGGGCTAACTTCGAAAGGTGGTTGGTTGGGACAACTCACTTGTAAATCATCTGATGACATGACATGAGTGGTTGACACCTGTCAAAGTTGTTAATGAGCTGAATACTGGGGACAAATGTGTAGTGAAAGTGATCATCCCAGGAGTTATGGAGTAGAATAAAACCCTGGCTCATGACCGAAGAAGGCCCCAATGTCTTTTTTGAGAGCAGTAATGCTTTTTCTGTGTGGAATGTATGAGAAGCAGATGTACTGACAAAGCCTTAGTTGAGCTAAGAGAGTACATCAGTGTGCAGAAGGCACAAGATTTGTTACTCCATGTGGCCAGCAATGCTGAGTGACCTATGTGAATCTCCTGATAAGGCTTGGAATCATACTAACCACCTGAAACACTGTGAAAGTGTTTTGTGCAGGTGATTACTCCACGACCTGCCATTTGTGAGCTTTTCTGTGCTTGTTTACCCCCACACACTTTGTACAGCTCTGATCACTTTTTTCCCAGGGGAAGTTCAGGTCATTTCCATTTCCCAGATTCATTTCCTGTTTGGATTTTCTGCTGCTGTGTTCAAAACAAATCTTTCCAAACAGATCTTAGCCTTTTGAATTCTGTGGGGGTCATCTTCCACTTAGTGGGAGAGCCCCATTTTCAAAATACTGCTGTGCATTGTTTTGAAGGCACCTGACCACAAACATGTATACTCAATTCACACACACCCTTGACCTGCCCCCACATTATTATTATTATTAATTATTATTTACTTATTGATCTCATGGTATCTTGTATATCCTTGTTGCCATGAGACCTCGCAAGTTCATCCCAGAGCCCAGTAAGCAAATCTGAGAACATAAAGGTCTTTCTGTGCCAAGAAAACCTGGTACTTGAAAGCTCTCTGCCTTGAGAACAATTATTTGTGGGGTTTCAATCAAGTGGTGTTTGACCACATAACGTTGGTAATAATATTAAGTTTTCCATTTTAATAATCCAATAAGAATAACAGTAAAATATTTCAAATTACAATACAATCAAAAAAGGCTAAATATATTGCCAAATTATATATCTTTGGGTGATTTCCCATGCTCTGAATTTTGTGGGATGCTAATCTAATATCACATTGCATTTCTTAATTAGTCAATAAACCATTCCGATATTAATCCTTCACTTAATTTTCATTTATGTTTACAACCACTGGTCTGTTCAAACTTTCGTCTTCATAGTTCTGTGTGAAATATTTTCCCTTGTTGTTATCCACATTCCAGCAATTCCATTTTTGATTTATGCCAGCAGGAGCCATAATACACCACATCCCAGACAAAAAGATACATTAGCTCCTGGCAGCCATCCGGAAATCCCCTCTGTAGTCTTGCACCATCTTCCAACATGCTGGTACCTCTGCAAAAACAAAGTAGCTCCAATCCAGAATTTTTTTATTCCTTCCACTGAGGGAACAGCGGTAGTGTTCTTTCAAACCCACTTACGTATTTCAAACTGTTGCCTTTTTGGGGAGGTTTACCAGGTAAAACTGCAAATACATATATATAAAAATATAATAAAAAAGGCTCACCTCCCCGTGGGGCTATACAATTAATTCATCAATTACTTCAACGAGTGGGTCAGTCCTTTGTACTGTTGTTTCTGCTCCTCAGTGATCTTTAGTTTCATTTCTGCTCACGGCGGTATTTTAACTGCGTCATTGTCCGTCATTAATCGCCTGGAGATATCCAGAACTCTCCTCTTGGTCTCCTTCCAGCTGTTGATGAGGTGATGCCTCCACACTAAAACGATCGCTCCATCAGGAATTCCTTTCATCTTTCCCTTAATGATCATTGCCAGAATCATAGTCAAAATATCATACAGTCTGTTTCGTAATTGAGATAGTGTCCACTTACATATTTGAAGCCTTTGTGTTTTGGTGACGATGAAAAGTCTTTCCCCAGATCAAATCCTTCTCAGTAGCTGATTAAATTTGCAAATTATTTTATCTCCACTGGTTCAGGGCATGCCTATTAGTTAAGTCCGAATTTTTATATTAAAAAAGGTGTCCTCTGCTCCTGCCATTGTCTTTGGAGAGTTGCTACAACCGTGCTGTGTACACCCAGCACCCCTTACCCCCTCTTCCTTCTGGACGGGCAGCAGGTATTGGACAATCTGCGGGTGGAGTGCCCCCAACCCGGGGTTGGGGGGATTGGGAGGATAATTACTCCCATATTATCCTCTATTACCAGCACAGAAGGGCTGTGGTGTAATTGGCACAGCTCATTGCCATGGCAGACAGACAGGAAGTGCTTGACCCCATAACATTGAAACTGCGCTAGTTAATTGTGCCCAATATGTGATTGTACTGTGCCAGCAAAGCCACTTTCAGCCCAGCTCTGCATTTCCATGAGATCTTGTGAGAGCATTCTGGAGCCCCTTAAGCAATTCTGAAAGTTTAAAAGCTCTTTTTGTGCCAGGAAAACCGGGTGCTTTCATTTTTTTGCCAATTAATTTTTATTAATTTTCCAATTTTTTAATAGGTTAACAACAAAGTAATTCAAATTAAACACACACACACAGGACTTTCTGTCCCGCTTTAGAGATGCTTCTTTGCTCCTTCGCTGCTCACAGTAAAGTGCTTAAAAAAATTTAAAATTCTAATACCTCCCCTCCATTCTCTATTTCAACCGGCTGTGCATGTTCAAATCCTGCTTAGACTTTTATTGAACTATTTCCCCAATTGATCAAATGGAATTGCTCTTCCTTTATCAATTAATACAGCTTGTTCATCATGCCTTTATGCCTTCGTGACATTTTAATTGATAATAATAATGATGTAATCCGCTTTAGCCCTAGCATTCTATTCAAGTTTTACAATCCTCACAAACATTGGGGGAAATCTCCTGGTCGACCTTGTTATTTAGTTTCTTTTTCACAAAACAAACCTACACTCTCTACTTTCCCCGGCTTAATGCATTCTGCTCCCATCATTCACTCCTTGGTATGCAGCTCACTAACCCCAACAAACCTTGATTTTATCCTAGGGTTGTCATGTTTCAAAAAATTGGATTTATTTATTTATTGTCAAAGCTATTGGGCTACATACACATACACACACAATTGTGATTTTGAGCAATTTTTAAGGAAATACACCAACACCCACACCAGACAAGCATTTCGTGTGTCCAGATTTTCCTGGACAATTTAGCAATTTCCACCTGGACACTGTTTCCGATGGCCAAATCCCAGCTATGTTGGGGAAATTCTGGATGTATGGCAACCCTGTTTTATCTATTCTCTAGTCCCCATTAACCCTGTTCATGCCAAATGCTGGAGGGAGAATGAACTTTATGCCTGTGAAACGTACAAATCGCTTCTACCCTTCATATTGCCTGATTCATTCTTGTTTACAAACTACCTCCAATTTTTAATATATCAACTACATAAAACTCAGAACTGCTTCTTCCTCTCTCTCCAATTAGGTGTTGAAAAACATTATTCTCCCACACCAAGCACCCAAGAGCCTCCAGTTCTGTTATACAGCTCTCTTTAAAAACAGTCTTTGACAGGGTCTCTTCTCTTTCATCTGCTGGCATCTGTTTGACCCCCATGGCACTGCCCAGATCCAATACTGAATACGGAGGCAAGAATTGAACTTGTACTTGTGAATCTTTAGCATGTTATAATACATTCCCCCACCAGCCCAGCCCACCCCTACCCCATTATGCCGCCAGAAACATTACCACCACCTTCTGTCCTTTGTGTCGCCAGACTCAGTCTCCTTTTTCTTTGCATACCCACAGCTTAATGTTCACGACTGCTTCTCCCTCTCTGTCTAGGTGCTTTAATTAACAAAGATAGCATCCTTATTCTGCACAGATGGTTTATCACACTCGACTGTATACCCAGTTATAATCCATCTGCTCCTTTGTACATTCTTTTCCACAGGTCGGGGTAGGTCTGGAGAAGTCCCTCGTAATCCTTTGCAATAACACAACTCCACTCATTCCCTTTAATTGAGCAACTTGGCGAATGCATCCAACATAGTTAATTTGAGTTTTAAACCCTTTCTTCTTGAATCCTTAGAATTCCAATGCTCGGGGGTGGGGGAGCAGCTATAGAAAACCCTTTCAATTAAAATGACTTGAAACATTGTCTGCCCCTTCCTTCTTGAACGGGCTCGTCTTCGCAGGGATAACATCTTTATGAAAGGGGAATCTGAAGCGTAACACAGTTGTAGAATGAGGCTGTCTTTGTTAAACTCCTTCCATTCAGTGGCAATCCATGTTTTAATTCTTGCTATAAGCAGTCCTTATGCAATTTGTCTCAGACGTTCTGCTGCCAAGAATCTCAAGGTTGCCCATCGGAGTCCGTTTCGCAAAAGAGGAGATCATATTTCCAAAGTCCTGTCTCTTCCTCCCCTCCATTCATTCCAAACCACAGTCAATGTTGCCAAACAGGAGAGATTCCCCTACTAAACCATTTACAGTTTTTCCTGAGAGCTCCTCCTGCTCTCCACAACCAATCCTCCTTCAGCACTGCAAGTTGTAAATCTGTATAGCCTCCTCACTCCACAGTGCAAGTTGTAAACTGCATCAAGTCAATTAGAGGCGAGTTCTTCTCTTAGCAAACTCCCCTCCTTCGCAGTCTCAATGCAGTTCACAAAGCAGTTCAAATCTTCACACACCCAGTCTTAGCTCACAGACTTCCAGCCTCATAAATCTCCTTTAACAAACTTTACTTGAAGTGTCTTGAAGAGAGGGTAGATTTTAAACCTTGGAGACATATATACTAGTAAAAACAAAATAATACCTCTCTCTTTTATCCATTTTCTACTATGGCAGGAATTTTCAACTGAGCCTTGTTCCTTCCATTTCATCTTGTACAGAGCACTCCTTCAGTTTTCAATCCAATATTCCGAATTGCAAAGCTGCCTGGTCCTTACAGCGGATGGACACGAAGGCTTCCTCATCTTGACAAGGAGATCCAGACCCAGAGTCCCCTCCCCCATCCACCTGACACTTGGAAGAGGGTCTGTGGGTACTCCAGCCCCCTGATACCCTTGAGAGTTGAAGAAAGCATTCCAGCCTTGGGAAGCTCTCCTTCCCCTTTCCTGAGTCTCTCTCACTAACAGGAGAGCTGCCGCCATCTCGCAGACCGGAAAAGGAAACCAATTGTGTGTGGGATTTCAACCATCTGCCCAAGGTGGATCATACTGTACCTGCAAAGCCACTTTCAGCCCCGACTTCACCTGCCCCACAGGTGAAGTCATATGAGATCAGCTATAGGGCAGGTGGGCTTGGCTTGGCTGACCAGGGACGGGTTTACCCCACTCTCACAGTCCAGATTTGTCAAGAAAGGAACAGCTGAATGCACATATTTACGCTGGGCCATGAACATTAGGAAGGTTTTCTACAGGCTCCCAAAAGCAACAGTCTGGCCCCCAACCTGCTCCATCAGTGAGGTAGTGTAGCTGCTTTGGGTACTTCTCAGATTTGAGGACCCTAGGCCACAACAGATGGTAGAGGTTGCAGTGTGCTCATCCAAGGAAGGGGTTAATCGCCTGAGTACAAAGGAGCAAGGCACATTCCAGAAGAACTCCCAGGGGAAGGGACAGAACTTTCAGGAGACAAACACAGCACAGATAAAGCTAGCAAATCTCCCATTTCTTTACTGTGCTATAGACAGAGACCTGAAAGAAAGTGTGGCTATGAATTTCAGATGAGAATGCTTCCTCTCTTCCAACGAAGGAGAAAGGAACAGGGGAATGGGAAATAGGATGGAAGGCTACGAATGTGGGCCCAGGAATTTATGTTGCCTTACAAACCAGTTAAAAGTCTTACATGTTTATCTCACCAACTGAAATCAGGGGGTGAAAGGGCTTAGTAGAGACCAGAACCTATCCTTTCCTTTTAATGGTCTCCACTGAAATGAAGCAAGCAAGAGTGAATTGTAATTCTGCCCATTACCCTTTTATATTTTCCTAGAAGACTGGAACTTACACAGATAGGTCAGCATTGCTGCCGCTATAATGGAGCCCATCAGAAGCACTGTGCCAACATACAGAGAATATGAAGATTCGAAGAATTTTTTCATACGTTGCTTGAAAGGTGCTCGTTTTCCTTGATGGACAGGGAGAGAGAAAATTCTGCTTTAGCCATGAACAGACAACATCCCAGGGCCACCCCAGTCAGGAAATTTTCCCATATACTCTGACAACCCATCTAGATCAACACATGGCAATCAGCTTCCTAAACCCTTGGTGGGGGGTTGCTCCACTGTGAAATGCCAGGGGGCCAGACCCTTGGAAGGTTAAGTGGATGAAGGAACCTGGCATGGAAGTATTGCTTCTTGAAGACACTTTTCTGCCCATGTTCCCTGTCTGGAGGCCTCAGAAGCATGAAGAGACATCACCTGGGACTAGAAGGACCTTGGTCTGACCCAGCAAGCTCTTGCTGTGTTCTCATAGAATAATAGACGAAGGCGGAAGGGACTACGAGGGCCATCTAGTCCAACCCCCTACAATGCATGAATCTTTCCCGAATGTGGGTCTCAAACCCATGACCCTGAGATTAAGTCTCCCACTTTGCCCACTAAGCATAATGTTCTTATAGTGAAAGGTAGAGCTGAGGAGAGACTTCACGTCGAAACCTTTGATCCTCAACTATGTTCTTACAGAATCATAGACTTGTAGAGGCATAATGGACCACGAGGGTCATCCAGTCCAACACCCTGCAATGCATGAATCTCTTCCCAGTGTGGGGCTTAAACCCATCACCCTGAGATTAAGTGCCCCACTCTACCCATGAAGCTTAATGTTCTTGTAGCAAAAGGTAGAGCTGAGAAGAGACTTCATGTCAAGACCTTTGATCCTCAACTAGCAGAGTGTCTGTTACCCTGGCCTGGAACAAGGACACAGCATACTCATGGGAAGATTGGGGTTGCGGAGTTCCATCTGGCTGCCCTCCATCAAGTAAGTGGAAGGGGCTGCCGCAGTGGATGGGTTGTAGTGAGGATGAGGGCACATCAAGGAGAGCTTTCATTTCAAGGTGGGGCTGTTCACTGCCAGCAGCAGATGGTGGACACAATCTCAAGTTCATTGCTCCTCAGTTGGACTTGGTGGATCCCCTGGACGTATAGAAAATGCTTGTCCTCACTCTGCTCCACCCCATCATAACTTTCCTTTAGTGTTCCTTCCTCCTCCATGTGCTAATGAGCATACAGACCTGGTGCTTTTCCTGCTCGTTTTGCTGTTCTTTTTTTAGCTTTCACTAGCTTCATACCTATATAAAGACAGCATGAGCAGAGTAATATGATGTGATATATGATATGATCAAGATAGAAATAAACATAGAGCAACAGCCTGAAATATCTCAGCTCTGTCAATTGTCTACAGTACAATGTACTGGAGGGAACATATCAAGTCAGCAGATCTCTGTGTTCCTGTGAAGAGAAAATAGTAACTGAAGGGATTTACCTGGTGGCTTTTTAGGAGCCACTGAACTGGTTTCTTTTTTTATTCACAACCTGTGAGAGTATAAAGTAGACAGTGAAGTCAATGCCTTATTTAAAAGCAGAGTCACAATGGGCAATTCATAGGCAGTGTTGCCATGGAGACCCTCTCCCAGTTAATGTAATTGATAGAGGGAGTTACTGTAACACTGCACTTACCTGCATTTCTTATCCCTCTGATCTACCTCTCTACAACCCCACTCCTGAATATCATCATCATCATCATCATCATCAACAACATAATTTTATTTGTATGCCACCTTTCCACAGTTAAAAGCAAAGCTCGAGGCAGCTTACAACATGACAAGATTTGCATAATTACAAAAGTCCTAAACAATACATAAACCACACCAAAAAATACACAACCAAATGGAAAACAATTTCCACATAAATCAAAATCTAAAACTAAGAATACAGCATTAATGTCACAGTTTAAAATGACATAGGTAAAAAATAACAGCATTTTTTAAAAAACAACAAAACCCCCAAAAACGGAGCCCTCTCTGACCAGCAGCAGCAGCAGCAGCAGTCCTTTATGGAGCCTGTCAGGCCCCGCCCTAGGCCAGGTGGTGAGTGACAGGACTGGGGCCCTCAGGCGCTCAGCAGGAGAGTCTATCATGTCTATAGAATGCTGCAGGTATCTGTTTAAGTGTACAGTGGACGCTTGGGTTGCGAAAGTGATCTGTGTGGGATGCACCTTTGCAACCCGCAGTGTTTGCAACCCGCTTCTACACACGCGCGGGTTGCAATTCGGCACTTCTGTGCATGCACAAAGCGCAATTTAGTGCTTTTCTGCATTCACAACCGCCGAAACCCGGAAGTAACCCATTCCAGTACTTCCGGGATTCGGTGGTCTGCACTTACTACACTTGATCTTAGCCAAAAGGCCGAGAAGCGATTCGGGATTCGGTGGTCTGTAACCCAAAAAAACGCAACCCGAAGTGGCCGTAACCCGAGGTATGACTGTAGTGTGGTTCTCATTAACACAATACATTCTTTAGTCTTTAAGCTGCCAAAATAAAATGTATTGTTTTTAGTGCACAAAGACTAATAAGGAAACTCTGAAGATGTTTTTATACTGCTAATTCCTTCATACTCGACCATGAATTTTTTTAAGCAGTTAAGCTGTGTGTGTGAGAGAGAGAGAGAGAGAGAAAGAGAGCGAGAGGGAGACAGAGTGAGTACAGTCATATCTTGGTTGTCAAACTTAATCCCTTCCGGGAGTCTGTTCAACTCCCGGAATAATAATAATAATAATAATAATAATAATAATAATAATAATAATAATAATAATAAAAATAAAAAAAATAAATTATTTATACCCCGCCAATCTGGCTGGGTTTCCCCAGCCACTCTGGGTGGCTTCCAACAAAATATTAAAATACAATGGTCTGTTAAACATTAAAAGCTTCCCTAAATAGGGCTGCCTTCAGATGTCTTCTAAAAATCTGGTAGTTGTTTTTCAATTTGACATCTGGTGGGAGGGTATTCCACAGGGCAGGTGCCACTACTGAGAAGGCCCTCTGCCTGGTTCCCTGTAACTTGGCTTCTCGCAGCAAGTGAACCGCTAGAAGGCCCTCGGCGCTGGACCTCAGTGTCCGGCAGAACGATGAAGGTGGAGACGCTCCTTCAGGTATACTGGACCGAGGCAGTTTCAGGCTTTAAAGGTCAGCACCAACACTTTGAATTGTGCTTGGAAACGTACTGGGAGCCAATGGAGATCTTTCAAGACCGTTGTTATGTGGTTTCGGCAGCCACTCCCAGTCACCAGTCTAGCTACCGCATTCTGGAATAGTTGAAGTTTCCGGGTCACCTTCAAGGGTAGCCCCACATAGAGCGCATTGCAGTAGTCCACGCAGGAGATAACCAGAGCATGCACCACTCTGGCGAGACAGTCTGCGGGCAGGTAGGGTCTCAGCCTGTGTACCAGATGGAGCTGCTAGACAGCTGCCCTGAACACAGAATTGACCTGCGCCTCGATGGACAGCTGTGATCTCTCTGAACAGGGTGACTGGGCAGTAAAATAGCAAATGCATTTCAGTGTAAGCAAGTTCAGGGGTGGGGAGTGCTTTTTCACACAGTGCAGTTAAACTTGATCCCCCTCCCACAAGAAGAAGGGGTGACTGTCAAGCTTAGATGGTTTTGAAAATGATGTTCTGGCCCTCACTGGATGAAGAATCGGAACTTGAGGTATGGCTTCTGCCAAAATCATTCATGCCGAGATCAGTGCAGTACATAGGTGAAAGAAAGTTCCAAGACTCAGCAGATGTGACACATGGCTAACAAGCTAAGACCTTGACCCAACAAGCAACCCCCTGCCTTATATGAAAGCAGAGTAGGCACAAATTTAGCACTGCAAACAGGCAAGCAAACAGGAACTCGTTCTGGAGGGCTGGACCTGATCTGTCTGGCATCTCCATGACCTTGGTGAGAGTGGCAGCTTTGAAGCAGACTGAATGCCCAACTCCTGAAGAGAGAATGGGCTAAGGGCAAGCTCTAGCAGCACCAGAGGGGGGTCAGGATTGGAGGCAAAACTGGCACAGGAGGTGTGAGTGACGGGGGTGCAACGTGTCTAGGTGACATATGAGAGGACAGAGAGAAGCACTGGTACTCTCCCCAGGATCTAACTCCCTCCCAGGGCGATGCATCTCTCTTGAGGACCAGACAAGTCCTGCTGGTGGGCTTCTCAATGAGGTGTCTGAATGGTCGCTGTGGTCGTTTGGTCGTTTTGTTTTTTTAAGATATTTATTAAAGTTTTTTTAGAATATAACAATGAAAAAAATAAAAAATAAAAGAAACAAAATACAACATAAAAACAGTTAAAAAACAAATAATTTCCCATAACATATCTTCCTTACGCCTATTTCCCGAGACCTCCTCATACCTCCCTTCTTTGTATTCCACTTCAATTTGTTAGTTCAGCAAATCCTTACCATTAAGCTTTTACCCATTTATAAACCTTTTTTCCCGTATCTCCTAAAGCATTACAGCTGGAAACCCCTTAGTTTCTATCCAACATCCTTCTATCATTCATTAATTTTACAATATTTCTGTAAATAGTCTTTAAATTTCTTCCAGTCTTCTTTCACCAACTCTTCTCCCTGGTCTCGGATTCTGCCAGTCATTTCTGCCAATTCCATGTAGTCAAGTGAAGACTGAATGTTTGACAAGATTGTTTGGCCTTGCAGGAATCTTCTAATGTTCTTATGACAGAGATTTTTCATGAGCCTGGTAGGTCCAGCCTGTGCAAAATATTTTCCTACCTTGAACCCATTGGAAGTTAGAGAACGACTATTTTGCTTGAATCTGGGGGATGTTAACCTGTGATATTGCAGTAATTGTTTCATGCCCTGTACAAAATACAGGAAATAACTTGTTGGTGCACATTTTCAATTTATTTCAACAGATGGAACTGTTCTTCATTTTATTGTATCCAGTGTTATCTGACTGCTTTTCTGTAGGGATGGTTGATTCCTACATCTTAAGTCATGGCACCCATAAACTTCGGATCAGGTGACTTCTTACAAACATATTTTGTTTCCAAAAAGCAAGGATAGTCATGCCAGCATCTTAGCAGTGGACACACCTTGCTAACTAAAATACAGTCTTCACCCGTTTCGGCATCTGGCTGGCCAGCGGATTTATCCCAGTATCTGAAAAGAAGAGGCAGCACTAATTAGTACAGGAAGGATGCTTATTTCATTTCTACCTTCCAGCATTATATAAATGTTAAAAACACACACACCCTCTTTTATATTTGTGATGGTTTGTTCAAAGGTTGGTTTCTTTTCTCAAATCATTCCCAAGAGTAGGATCAGAACCACTGTAATACATTGTCCACAAGGTCACACTCCTGTCTTGCTCAGCTGACTCAGTCCTGTTGCCAGGCCTGAACCCAGATTGGAACAACAATTACTATTTCTATTGTTGTTGTTTTTATATTTGTACCCCACCCATCTGACTGGGTTGCCCCAGCCACTCTGAGCAGCTTCCAACATATATGAAAACATAATAATCTAGATGATTTGTGTTCTCCCAAGAATGTGTGCAGCTGTCCCACCACAACCCTCTCCAGCACCTTCCCTCAAAAGGGGTATTTGTGACTGGTCAATAGTTCTTCCTGTCTTTAATTACACAACCTGAATTTGCCAATATGTGACGGAATCCCACCCCACAATAGCAACTGCTTAGAAGAGCCTTAACTCAGCATGTTTGACATGGATTAAGGAATGGATAGTATTAAAAAAGCCCACACTAGATAGTTGGATCTGGAAGGATATGGTTGCCACGCATATCTGTGATATGAAAAAGTGAAGGTCCGTAAACGGCTTTTCCCCCCAGCCAGAACTTAACCAAACTCAGTTTCGGCACCTCTTAGGTGGGGGCCATTTCCATTCTAAGAGAACAAGGGAGGTGATCAGGGTGAGTTCCAGCACCTCTTTTTCTAGAAAAATACCACTATGCATAAAGACTTCTTAAATCACTCTGTTATGAATTTATTTGGATTATGGACCAGGTATAATTATCTACTTGAAAGGAAAACACCACTGTGGTTATCCCCCATAGAGGGTTGTGTTGGGGGGCTTACAAAGATATATTGTTATGCTGAAAGCAGCTATAAGCTTAAGAAAAGAAAAGAAAAGAAAGACCTGGTAGGGGGTTGGTTTCAGTATCATCAAGTAAATGAACTATTTAAGAAGGATGTGTTTTATGGAACAAGGATCTGGTACTGAATGGGGTTGCTTGACAGTAATGAAAGTAATGAAAGTAATTCTAAAATATTATTAGAATGGGACACTAAAGATGAATTGGTTAAGGCAACAATGACGCAATGGGCCAAAGACCTAGGTCATAATATTGATATGGCTACTTGGGATAAGTTATGGAATTTATGGCTTGTTATACATTAAGAGAAAACTATCTTAAAATCATGTATAGGTGGCATTTAATGCTAAATAAACTTGCCAAGATATATAAAAATGTGTCAAGTAAATGCTAGAGATTTAAGCAGGTAGATGAGTCTTTCTTTCATTTGCGGTGGACATGTAAAAAATCAGAATCATAGAATCATAGAATCATAGAGTTGGAAGAGACCACAAGGGCCATCGAGTCCAACCCCCTGCCAAGCAGGAAACACCATCAAAGCACTTCTGACATATGGTTGTAAATCTAAAGATTTTTGGAAAATGATATTAATGAAATGAAGAAAATGTTTAAATGGGCTATTCCCCAAAGACCAGAAGCTTATAATATATATATTATAATCAAATCAAATTGCAGATAGGTTTCAAGATAAAAGCAGCGGAAGAAAAATGACCAAAAAGTTGTAAAAGAGAATTTTTCACAATAGATGAAAATATAATGCAGTAGAAAAGGTCTGAACAAAAATGCTGTTGTGGTGAGGGTGGGAAGTCAGCTTAAGAAACAATGTATTTGATTTAAAGGTTCTTGTGAAAATATGTGATATAAACCCTAACTAGAGCTCTTACCAGGTTCTTTTAGAATGGCAATGGCGACCACCTGAGAGGTGCCAGAAATGATTTCCTGTAAGTTCCCCCTGAAAAGAGCCCTGGTGAGTTAAATAGACAAACACAAAAAGAGGCTGCCAGTGTGCCCTCATGTAGGAAGTGAAGCCAAACATGCTATTTGGAAACAGTCCTGCAGTTGCTGAGAGGCTCCCTCAGGCCACACCGTAACCATCCGCGTTTGTATCTGGCCTTTTTTCCTGAGGGGTGTTTATACTGGTGTCAGAAGCGGGGACACATGATCTGAACCACCGAGGCGTGCCAAGGTCTTGACCTCATATGCCCGTCTAATGTTCGCACACACCTTGTCAAGAGTATTTTCTCCCCTTGTTGCACACTCAATGTGCTGATGGAATTTTGGGAGTACTGCCCTCGCATCTGTGTGATTGAAGTCCCCCGCAATAATGTGCACAGCCTCTGGGTATCTGCTCAATTTAGAATTGATGTTTTCATGCATACTACTCATGCATTTGCAGTTGGTGCTATGTACACCACTGTTAACACCACTGTTGTAAATTCCCGGGGAAGATAGAAAGGTCTGCATTTAATTGTCACTTTCCATTTATAACTTCATTTTTGTTTCTCAGAATCTCAGCTTTATCATTTAGTTGCTTCATTTCTCCGTACATTTGTATAGTGGGTTCTTCTATTTCATCAGATGTTCCTTCTAGTCTTGACATAGTTTCATCTAGATCATAGAATCATAGAATCATAGAGTTGGAATAGACCACAAGGGCCATCGAGTCCAACCCCCTGCCAAGCAGGAAACACCATGAGAGCACTCCTGACATATGGTTGTCAAGCCTCTGCTTAAAGACCTCCAAAGAAGGAGACTCCACCACACTCCTTGGCAGCAAATTCCACTGTCGAACAGCTCTTACTGTCAGGAAGTTCTTCCTAATGTTTAGGTGGAATCTTCTTTCTTGTAGTTTGGATCCATTGCTCCGTGTCCGCTTCTCTGGAGCAGCAGAAAACAACCTTTCTCCCTCCCCTATGTGACATCCTTTTATATATTTGAACATGGCTATCATATCACCCCTTAACCTCCTCTTCTCCAGGCTAAACATGCCCAGCTCCCTTAGCCGTTCCTCATAAGGCATCGTTTCCAGGCCTTTGACTATTTTGGTTGCCCTCCTCTGGACACGTTCCAGTTTGTCAGTGTCCTTCTTGAATTGTGGTGCCCAGAACTGGACACAGTACTCTAGGTGAGGTCTGACCAGAGCAGAATACAGTGGCACTATTACTTCCCTTGATCTAGATGCTATACTCCTATTGATGCAGCCCAGAATTGCATTGGCTTTTTTAGCTGCCGCATCACACTGTTGGCTCATGTCAAGTTTGTGGTCAACCAAGACTCCTAGATCCTTTTCACATGTACTGCTCTCAAGCCAGGTGTCCCCCATCTTGTATTTGTGCCTCTCATTTTTTTTGCCCAAGTGCAATACTTTACATTTCTCCCTGTTAAAATTCATCTTGTTTGTTTTGGCCCAGTTCTCTAAAACATAGATCCTCTAAGTCATTTCTTATTCCACTTTTCCATTTCAATAATCTCTGGTTTACTTTCATTCCTCATTTCCTTGACTGTTCCTTTTAATCTTTTCCATTTTTAATCTATTTTCCCCCCCTTCAAAGTTTCTATTTTTCTATTGAGAGACTTTGTTTACTCTGCTATCATCTGCTTAAGAGCAGTCACAGAAAAAGGAGTTTCCAACTAAACATCAAGAAGAACTTTCTTACAGTAAGAGATGTTGGACAGTGGAAAGGCCTCACACTCAAGAGGTGGTGGACTCTCCTTCCTTGGAGGTTCTTAAGCAGAGGTTGGGTGGCCTTCTGTCATGGATGCTTTAGCTGAGATTCCAGCATTGCAGGGGGTTGGACTAGATGACCCTCAGGGATCCTTCCAAGTCTAAGATTCTATGATCATATGGTGTTCTCAAAGTGACCTGCAGGGATTCATTGATACTTGAGACACCAAGACTTGAGAATTCAGCTTCTGGGTCCCATGTATCCAGGTCTAACAATGTCTGTGCCCCCGATCAAACATTGCCAAATACACCAAATATTAGTGTGTGTCCTTTTGGAGTGTTTCTGATGTGACTGGGCAGTAAGAACACTACCAGCCCACTCCTCATTGACAGAACAGTTAAAAATGTTTGCAATGGAAGAAGAAGAAGAGTTTGGATTTGATATCCCGCTTTATCACTACCCTAAGGAGTCTCAAAGCGGCTAACATTCTCCTTTCCCTTCCACCCCACAACAAACACTCTGTGAGGTGAGTGATCAGGGCTGAGAGACTTCAGAGAAATGTGACTAGCCCAAGGTCACCCAGCAGCTGCATGTGGAAGAGCGGGGAAGCGAACCAGGTTCACCAGATTACGAGACTACCACTCTTAACCACTACACCACAAAGGTTCTCAATGGAAGCCTGTATCTTGTGAAAAACAAAACCAGTGCTGGATTCTAGATTCAAAGAATACCAGGAGCTCTTGTTTAAAAAAAAAAAGGAAAAGGAATGCAGTGCAGGAGATAAGGAAATTTTGTTCACAAACTCACGTTACTTTAGCATCCACACCACTAACCCATTCAACACCAAGAGGTTTCTTTCGGTTCTTCTTGACGCCAATCCAGAAATTGTATTTCTTATTCCTAGCTTCTGTATCTATATAGATCTTCAACAGAACAGAACAAATCAGACTCAAAGTCTTTACTGGGAATGTAGGGCTATAAACAAAATTGTCATGTTTAGGAATGTTAGAGAATTCTGCTGGAAACAGAGGCAGAAATTGCTACTGTTTACTTACTCGTCCTGTGTATAGCTTGGAAATTTATTAGGTAGTTATTTTCTAAAATAAAAAACCCATTGTTCACCATCTAAGTCTCAAAGCAGCTTACAACAATAAAAACATACAAATTAAAAAAATTAAGCATAACTCTCAGGAATGTAAAATCTCAAAAATGTAACCAAAAAACCTTATACAGTGGTACCTCAGGATGTGAACGGGATCTGTTCTGGAGCCCCATTCGCATCCTGAATAGAATGTAAGCCGCGACTGCACGGGTCGCGTTTTGCCGCTTCCGCGCATGTGCATGACATCATTTTGAGCCTCTGCGCATGCGCGAGCAACGAAACCCGGATGTAACACGCTCCGTTACTTCCGAGTTGCCGCGGAGCGCAACCTGAAAGCGCTCAACCTGAAGCACATTCAACCCGAGGTTTGACTGTAAAAGATCTGAAAAATATCTGTGATTCAATCCAAATATGATAGGTAATTGCTGCTGCTGCTGCAGCTGCTGATTTCAATCTGGAAACAAAATATATTTGATTACATTTCCCCCAATTGAATTACATTTCATCTGGACTGAAATAAATGGAGTGGAATAATGTAATGAGGACATAATTTGGGTAATTATATAATAGTTTAAATTACTCAAGCCCATCAATCAATAAGTGGTGCAATGTTTTGTTGTCAGACTTTGCGTGGATTGGTAGCAATGCTTCTGAATGCCAGCTGCTGGAGAATGTGGGAGGGGAAGAGTGCTTTGCTTTAGTGCTTGGATCCCACTTGTGGGTTTCCCACAGGCATCTCTTTGGCCACTATGACAGCAGGATACTGGACTAGATGGGCCATTGGCCTGATCCAGCAGTCTGCTCTTATGTTCTTATGGGTTGTAGATATGCCATTCTGCATATCTGCATATCCATTTGTGAGTCCTAGAGCGTGAAACAGGCACCACCAAAAGTGGAGAGAACTGAAATTGTCTTGGATCCCTGGCTGCAGGTAACCTTTGTAGGCACTGAAAAGGAATAAAATTCATATGTATGGTGCAGCTGATCAGTGGGACACAGTACAGTAGTGGGCAGCTCCATCAGACCTTGATTCCTGCCCATAAATCCTAGAGTGAGAGGCCAGGGTGAGGCCAGCAGGCTCAGGGGACCTTCTTTGTTGGGAGAGATGTTGGGGTCACCTGTGAGTTTGCTTGAGTCCTGGGTGAGAGCCAGGGATGGTGGGTTTACTGCTGAGAGAGTCATTAGACTAAGAGGTGTTCACTGTAGATAAAGGGTTAGCAAAATTCCAGTTCTGATATCAGTATATTTTTATTAGTGTGGTATGATCAATGGTTTGATTTTATACTTTTGTAATATTTGTGTTTTTAATCTGCTCTGCCCTGTTCAGAGATATTTCTATATATTAAGCAGTATAGAAATGGTTTAAAGGTAAAATAAAAAATGAAACCATTAGCCTGTGCAAGATTATTCCTAATTTGTATGTGTCCAGCTCACCTGTTCTTCCTGGGTTGCAATGGAAGCCAGCTGGGTATTAACCTCCTCACATTTATTCAAAGCAGCTGGCCATGATAGTTTGTCATTGGAAAACAAGTAGATGTTCCATCTAAAGACCCTCCATCCTGAATTAAGTTTCTGCCGAATATCATCTTTGATCCAAGCCAGAAAAAGAACAAAACAGAAGGAGATTTAGTGTGTAGTAGGTCTGTGCAGATTTTTATGGTGCTTTTCTTCTAAAAATTAATAAATTACAAACTCAAAATGAATTACATGCATCTATTTCATTACAATCTCTCATAATGTATTTAAAGTAGCAGCTTGTAAGTACATGAGAAGAGCTCTGCGGGATCAGGTCAAAATGGACCCATGTAGGCACTGTGGTCTAAACCACTGAGCCTCTTGGGCTTGCCAATTAGAAGGTCGGCGGTTCGAATCCCCACAACAGGGTGAGCTCCCATTACTCGGTCCCAGCTCCTGCCAAACCTAGCAGTTCGAAAGCATGCCAAAAAGTGCAAGTAGATAAATAGGTACCACTCCGGCGGGAAGGTAAACAGCGTTTCCGTGCTCTGCTCTTGTTTCACCAGAAGCGGCTTAGTCATGCTGGCCACATGACCCAGAAAAACTGTCTGCGGACAAACACCAGCTCCCTCGGCCTGTAAAGCGAGATGAGTGCTGCAACCCCAGAGTCATTCACGGCTGGACTTAACTGTCAGGGGTCCTTGACCTTTTTTAGTCCAGCAACCCGCTTTCACAGCAGCCAACCAGATACCTCCATGGGAAGCCCATGTGCAGGATCTAAGCACAACAGGACTCTCCTCAGTTGTGATTCTTAGCAACCGGGCCTCAGAGGCATCCCTACCTCGAGAATGTGGCCCTGGTTTCACTATGGAATGGCATGGTGAACTGGGCAGCTGCCATTATGACACCCAAGCTGCCTCTCCAGTGTTGTGGAGCTGACTGGTTCCTTGGTGGTTCCTTGGTATTCTGGTGAGCTTTGTGCTATGAAGTGAGCCAGATGAAGACTAGAGCACAGGTAGCTCAAGACTACTTCTTCTTCTTCTTCTTCTTCTTCTTCTTCTTCTTCTTCTTCTTCTTCTTCTTCTTCTTCTTCATTTGTACCCCACTCATTTGGCTGGGTTGCCCCAGCCACTCTGTGCGGTTCCAGCATATATAAAAACATAGTAAAACATTAAACCTTAAAAGCTTCCCTATACCGGGGTGCCTTCAGATGTTTCCTAAATGTTATATACAGTAGTACCTTGGGTTAAGAACTTAATTCGTTCCAGAGGTCCGTTCTTAACCTGAAACTGTTCTTAACCTGAAGCACCACTTTAGCTAATGGGGCCTCCCGCTGCCGCCGTGTCACCACCACGCAATTTCTGTTCTCATCCTGAAGTAAAGTTCTTAACCCGAAGTACTATTTCTGGGTTAGTGGAGTCTGTAACCTGAAGCGTCTGTGACCTAAAGCATCTGTAACCCAAGGTACCACTGTAATTACTCATCTCCTTAACAACTGATGGGAGGGCATTCCACAGTGTGGGCGCCACTGCTGAGAAGGCTCTCTGCCTAGTTTCCTGTAGCTTCACTTTTCACAGTGAGGGAACTGCCAGAAGGCCCTCGGTGCTGGACCTCAGTGTCCGGGCAGAACAATGGGGGTGGAGACACTCCTTCAGGTATACAGGACCGAGGCCGTTTAGGGCCGTTTAGACTTGCACTGAAGTCATCCAAACACTGCTTGGAGGACATAACGATGCCAACAATGGGGCAGTGCAAGCCGCAAGGAAGGATCATTGGGCAGCTTGCACTGCATTTTCTCTAGTGCAGGGGTCAGCAAACTTTTTCAGCAGGGGGCCAGTCCACTGTCCCTCAAACCTTGTGGGGGGCCGGACTATATTTTGAAGGGAAAAAGAAAGAAAGAAAGAATTCCTATGCCCCACAAATAACCCAGAGGTGCATTTTAAATAAAAGCACACATTCTACTCATGAAAAAACACACAGATTTCCAGACCATCTGTGGGCCAGATTTAGAAGGCGATTGGGCCGGATCCGGCCCCTGAGCCTTAGTTTGCTTACCCATGTGCTAGTGACTATATGCCTGACCACTTGCCTCGACTTCTGTCCCTCCTTGCTTATTATATCTAACAGAAAGTGGTTAGTGCTTCATTACATGAGGGGATGGTCGCTGCTGCCTTGAAAGAAGTGGTGGTGTGACTACTCCTAAAGAAACTAGTCACGGACCCCTTAGACCAGGGTTTACCACACTCGGGTCTCCAGCTGTTTTTGGACTACAGCTCCCATCATCTCTAGCTAGCAGGACCAATGGTCAGGGATGGTGGGAGTTGTAGTCCCAAAACAGCTGGAGACCCAAGTTTGGGAAACCCTGCCTTAGACTTAAATCTATTCTGACCCATCACAAATACCTTCTGGGGATGGGGGAGGTGATGGAAAAAGTAGTGGTGAGGCAGCTACAGGGATTCTTGGATGACACAGATTTAGATCCATTTGAATCTGGATTCAGGCCTGGTCATGGGACAGAGTTACCCTTGATTACATTGAGGGATGACCTCTGCAAGAGAACAGGACAAAGGGAGCACAACCTAGTTCCCACTTCTTGATCTTTCTGTGGCTTTTGATACTACTGCTCATGGGATCCTTCTGGGCCAGCTCCATGGAATGGGAATGGGGGGCGCACTGTGCTGCAGTGGTCCAGAGAGTAGCATTGATCAAGTGCTTTTTTGCCCTCGTGGTGGTTATTTTTTATTTATTTATATTATTTATTCAATTTATATACCACCCATTATCAAAAGATCCCAGGGCAGTGTACAACATTAAAAACACATTACAGAACAACAGTAATAAAAACATAATTTAAAGCATACTGAGAGACAGTCTAGAAGAAGAAGAGTTTGGATTTGATATCCCGCTTTATCACTACCCTAAGGAGTCTCAAAGCGGCTAACATTCTCCTTTCCCTTCCTCCCCCACAACAAACACTCTGTGAGGTGAGTGGGGCTGAGAGACTTCAGAGAAGTGTGACTGGCCCAAGGTCACCCAGCAGCTGCAGGTGGAGGAGCGGAGACGCGAACCCGGTTCACCAGATTACGAGTCTATCGCTCTTAACCACTACACCACACTGGCTATAATAATAAAGCCTAATAATAAAGCAATCATAATAACAACAGTCCTCTAACCCACACTTTCACGAGCCACAGATTATTTAACAGCCATAGGCCTGGGCAAAGAGGAATGTTTTTGCCTGGCACCTAAAGACATGTAATGATAACACCAGGTGAGCCATTCTGGGGAGCCACCACAGAAAAGACATGTTTTCATGTTGTCACCCTTCGCACACCTCTGGGATGGGGGGACATAGAGAAGGGCCTCAGAAGACAAGCTCAGGGTCCGGGTCAGTTTGCATGGGGAGAGGCAATCCTATTGAAGTCCTGAGCCATGCAAGGCTTTATAGTTCAACACCAACACTTTGAATTGGACCCGGAAACTACTCAGCAGCCAATGCAGTTGTGCCAGGATTGGTGTTATATCCTCAAACTGTCTTGTTCTGGTGAAAAATCTGGCCATTGCATTTTGCACGAGCTGAAGTTTCCAAACAGTCTTCGGAGGCAGTCCCAAGTATAACACATTGCAGTATTCCAACCTAGGGGCTACCAGGGCTTAGAATGCAGAAGTCAGGCTATCCCTGTCCAGATAGGGATGCAGCTGGGCCTCCAGCCGAAGCTGAATGGGGTCACTGTGCCCCTGAAGGACCAGGTGCGCAGCCTGGGAGTCATTTTGGACTCACAGCTGTCCATGGAGGGGCAGGTTAACTCTGTGTCCAGGGCAGCTGTCTACCAGCTCCATCTGGTACGCAGGCTAAGACCCTACCTGCCCGCGAACTGTCTCGCCAGAGTGGTGCATGCTCTGGTTATCTCACGCTTGGACTACTGCAACGCGCTCTACGTGGGGCTACCTTTGAAGGTGACCCGGAAACTGCAATTAATCCAGAATGCGGCAGCTAGACTGGTGACTGGGAGTGGCCGCCGGGACCACATAACACCGGTTCTGAGAGATCTGCATTGGCTCCCAGTACGTTTCTGAGCACGATTCAAAGTGTTGGTGCTGACCTTTAAAGCCCTAAACGGCCTCGGTCCAGTATACCTGAAGGGCGTCTCCACTCCATAGTTCAGCCCGGACACTGAGATCCAGCGCCGAGGGCCTTCTGGCGGTTCCCTCACTGCGAGAAGTGAGGCTACAGGGAACCAGACAGAGGGCCTTCTCGGTAGTGGCGCCCGCCCTGTGGAACGCCCTCCCATCAGATGTCAAAGAGATAAATAATTACCTGACATTCAGAAGACATCTTAAGGCAGCCCTGTTCAGGGAAGTTTTTAATATGTAACGCTGTACTGTTTTTAACACTGATTGGGAGCTGCCCAGAGTGGCTGGGGAAACTCAGCCAGATGGGTGGGGTATAAATAAATTATTATTATTATTATTATTATTATTATTATTATTATTATTATATGACAGAAGGCACTCCATGCCACCGAGTCCACTTGGACCTCAAGAGACAGGTGGTTACACTATGGAGTGCTGCAGGGCACTATTTTAACCCCAATATTATTCAATGTTTATATGAAGCTGCTGGGAGTGGCCATTTGGAGTTTTTGGGGAAAGGTGCCACCAGAACACTGATGACACTCCACTCTATTTCTCAATAACATGTGAATCAGCAGAAGCTACACAGGCCTTTGACTGGTGCCTGGACACAGAGATGAGATGGATGAGAGGAAATAAGCCAAGCATGAATCCTGTGAATACAACAGCACTGTGTGGGAGTAGTTCACTTGGCCACGAAATTGGTACAACTGCCTGTTCTGGGTGGAGTTGCAATCCTTCTAAAGGAGCAGGTATGCAACTAGAGGTGCTCCTGGATTGAGCTTTGTCACTAGAGGTGTGGCATCTGAATATAGACTGCATTTTTAATCAAGGCATATATTGGCTTATATCTTGATCAGGTTCCTAAATTAAATGGGCTTAGATTTTCAAAAGTTTCATGCCAGGCAGGCCAGCTGTTTTTAGAGAACCTTGACAGTGTTTTCCTCCTAGACAAGGAGACGCCATCCGAGCTATCCTGATATATTAGTTGTCAGACATTTGTTTGGAAACCTTCAAATGAAGGAGATCTTTCAATGTTGATGTGAAACTCAAGATCCTTGACATATGTTTAAGATAAAAATTTAAGATTAACCATTTGTTTTAGAAGGCAATAGGGCAAGGAAGGCAAGAGGTGAGCTGGTAATTAAGATTCCTTGTTGAGACACATGTAAGATATATTACTACTTATTTGTCATTTATAGATGTAACAATATATAGCTCTTTGTGTTCCATATAAGGACAGGAGGATATGAGTGTATCTTAAAATTGGTTATAGCAATCAGCCAATAGGAAATTCAAGCAGGCTGATTGAACAGAGGCAGCCACAGGAGGAGCAAAGGGGGGTGGATTAAGGAAATATAAGGGCTGGCCATAATGGCAGGAGGCAGGCCAGAGCTTGGTAACCATATACCACTGTGCCTCTCATTTATTTGTCTGACAAATAAATTATTATTTTAATTTCTCTGTTGCTGCGTTGAATATTTCATTCCAGCTAAGCGTTAACCACAAGCAGGGTGCTACATTTTATGGTGCCTGCGACTCGGATCAGTGGTCTGCTGGAACGCAGCTCCTTCGCCTCACTGGGCGGGGTACAAGAGAGAAGACAACTGATTGCCTACCCAAGCGCGCACTGGGAAAAAATTTTTCCAGGGGAACGCAGCAGTCTCGTCTGTCTGATACCCTGCCCACCGACGGCGACGGACCGGGGGGGACCAGAGAAATAAACAGGGAACCAGCTAAGGGTAAGTGCACTAAGGGGTTTTGGCCCTCCAATTAATTGGGAGGAAGAGAAGTCCTGATCAAACTTCTGCGTCTCAGTAAAGGGGAACTGAGTACGCTAGGTGGCTGGGTACATCAGATGGTGATCTGGTGTAGGGAAAAGGGAAGATTGGGAGGTAGAGTATGGTTGAAGTATCTGGCGCATTGCATGTGTGAGAAAGTACAATGTGTAGCTGACCTAAGTGTGGAGTGAGTACTACTTTGTTTCCCAGTAAGGTGTGTGTGTGAGTGACTGAGTGGATACTTCACAGGGCCATACAATGGGAGTTGGGGGTTCAAAGGGGGGAAATACACCTTTTTAATGTATGTTAAATAATTTTAAGAAAGCCTTCTCAGGGGCATATGGAGTCAAAATGACGCCAGAGCGCCTGAAAACGTTATGTGAATTAGAGTGGCCGAAGCAAAATACTGAATGGCCATCTCGAGGAACCTTTGATATAAATTTAGTAAGCAAACTTTGGTCTAACATCGCCAAAGAGACTGGAGGGTGCCCAGAACAATTTTCACATATAGATTCTTGGCTGAGCACATTAAATAAAAATCCTCCATGGATAAGGGAATGCAAAGTCCAACGATGCAAATTATTGGCTGTAAAAGCCAAAGCTAGGAAAGGAATCTTGCCAAATAAATCCAAACACTCCACCAGTTGTAACCCCAAGGCAAGAAAGTGGAATGAATAATGGGGGTGGAGTCACAGAACTTGATTCCTTGATAGATTATGATAAATATCTTCAGGAGGCATTGGAGTTCTATAATGAAGCCCAAGCAGAAGTGGTTATTCCACCTGTGAGTCCCAGTAGAACTCCATCTACAGTCTCCTTTAGTGGAACAACTAATTGCCCACCCCAAACCCCTGTACATCCAAGTCCTAGAGAATTATTACAGAAGTTACAGGGAGACCTTAATCGGTCAGCAAGCAATACAGCCAGGCGTATAAAGCTGCTAAAAGAACGCCTTGGGACAAATACCATCCCCTATGATTTGAGGCCCCTAGAGCAAAGCGAAGAGAAAGATCACGTAGTAGCCCCTCTCAGAAGAGTATTTGATGCACTTGAGGAGCCTGTGCTGGTTAATGGGCAACCAGACCACGGCCACCTCGAACTTCGACCCTGTAATATATTCCATTCACGACTACAGGTCTGATGAATTGGAAAACACCCCATATTTCGCAGAAAAACCTCAGGCTATGATGGACTTGGTGACTTCAATAGTAAATACTCATAGTCCTACTTGGACAGATTGTCGCCAGCTCCTGAATACTCTCTTCACCACTGAGGAAAGGAGAGACATAATTGAAAAGGCACAGATATATTTGCGTGAGCAGGCCAGAGTGGGAAATATTTATAATATTGATCGTCATCTCCAGGAAAACTTTCCCTTGGAAGATCCTAATTGGGATCCAAACAATGCAATTCACCTGGCCAGGCTTACCACCTACCGCCAGACGCTTGTGCAAGGTATCTGCAGGGCATGCCAGAAGCCCACTAATATGTCTAAAGTCTCAGGAGGGTAGACGTGTTACCCATAACACTGTTTCGTGTTCGGTGCACACCCACAAAAAAAGACTTAAGTTGTCACCTTTTGAGCTCCTGTATGGGAGGCCGCCCTCCTTTGTTCAGGATAGTCCAACTGACCTCAAACAAATAAGAGACCATGTGACACAGGGACAAGTGCAATCTCTCTCCCGTGTTTTTGTCTCTCTCCCGTGTTTGTTTGTTTGTTTTTTATCTTAACAGGTGGGCCCTCGAGCGCACGCAGTGCAGCATTGCCGTGCCGATTCATCAGCTTCAGGCTGGCATAGCATATGGGTGAAAGAGTGGAAACGTGATCCACTTGCACCTAAGTGGCGTGGACCTTACACCGTCTTGCTCTCTACTCCAACAGCGGTGAAGGTAGCTGAGGTGACCCCCCTGGATTCATCACTCCCGTTTGAAGAAGTCCGAAGGCAGTTGGACGTGCAAAGGTGACCCCTCTAATCCTCTTAAACTGACTCTCTCCAAAAACCCCTGTATCTAGCCCTACGGGGAACGGGCTAGGTCACGGGCAACATTAGACGACCGGCCTGCTGCAGCCACCACCTGGAAGCTGGCTGACCTGCGCACGCCTGAAGCTTGAGGAGCGTCTGAACCAGAGACTGTGAGCGGGAAGATTCTCTTATACAATTGATTGACTGCCCCCTTGTGGAACAATTATCAGGGATATTACACATTGGGGATCCTTGGGATATATGTTTTGGTCTTGGTGGTTCCCCATTCCTGTCACTGGGGGAATTATATTGGGACTAATATTTATGCTATCACAATAAGGTAATCTTTTGTGGAAGGAATGCATATGCTAGACATCAACATGATTTTATTATTAATCCTGATCCCTTGAGAAGAGGAAGGGTCCTTGAATCTGACCAAATTTGCTAAATATGGATTCCGCTATGACCACAATATGTGGGTAGGTTTAGCTGAAATGGTAGGCAATGTTGCAAATAGGACCAATTGCCTTGTTTGCTCTCTTGGGCCAGATGATTCAGAGGGAGGTATGCCCTTATTACCGATACCATTAAATGCCATTGGTATGGTAAGCGAAATGCCACACCAAACAGAAGTACAGAATTTCCCCGGATGGAACTCAACTAAACATTACGAGTTATACCTGTACAAGGGGAATTCTGTGTACATAAATCATCAGATGCAGCTGATTCTACCATGATAGGCTCTTCTCATTGCCACTATACTTGGGATTATATTAAGAATAGTCATACCTGGGCAAACGGTACTACCTATCGAACTCGGAATACCTTGCCCTGTGCAACCCCTTTTATTCATGCATGGAAAGTGGTATGGAACATAACTGTGACAGAGAAAGGCAATCTAACATACTGCACTGTGAACTCTCTACCTCTTTTGCTATTTCGCCTTCTGTACTCCACATACCAAAACCCTCAGACCCGATGGTTGTGGTGGATATGTGGAGAATGGGCATACAAGAAACTCCCTTCCAAATGGAGTGGGACTTGTTTCCTGGGATGGGTATTACCACCAATGTGGATTATGCCCACTAGTTCAGCTAAGCGAACACGAAGAAACGCTGATATTTCTCATATAGCAGGAGGAAGTACCCAAAGTTGGAGCGGTACTGATGATTGGCCACCAGAGCGCATTATAGCCTATTATGATCCTGCCTCCTGGAATCCTGGTGAGCTCATACAAGGGGCACGGGATCCTATTTATAATCTAAACAGAATAATTTGATTGCAAGCAGTAGTGGAACTTGTAACCAATGTAATGGCTCAGAGTTTGAGACTTATTGCACAACAGTTGGATGAAAGTAGAGCCGCATTTTGCAGCTGAAAATGGGAATGGATTATGTACTTGCCAAGCAGGGAGGCCTATGTGGAGTCATGAACTTGACAGGGAATGCCTGTTGCTTTAACATTTCTGATAATGGTGAGGCAATCCGTGTGTTGGCCACAAAGATGGAGAATATAGCACATGTCCCAGTACAAACATGGGAAGGATGGGATATGGGATGGTTACCTAATGTCACAGGACTCAAAGGGATACTATTGTCTTGCTTGTTTTTCTTGACAGTAGTGGTAATGGTTTTATGTATGATGCCATGTATCATTTCATGTTTTAGAAGTACAATTAGCAAGATGATTTCGAATGAAACTCTACCTCATATCATGGCCCTATACAGAGCTTTAACTCAGGAATATAATGCAGATCAAGCTATCAAGGACACTTGGTACCAAGGTCCTTGAGCTTGAAAGGGGGGAATGTGGCATCTGAATATAGACTGCATTTTTAATCAAGGCATATATTGGCTTATATCTTGATCAGGTTCCTAAATTAAATGGGCTTAGATTTTCAAAAGTTTCATGCCAGGCAGGCCAGCTGTTTTTAGAGAACCTTGACAGTGTTTTCCTCCTAGACAAGGAGACGCCATCCGAGCTATCCTGATATATTAGTTGTCAGACATTTGTTTGGAAACCTTCAAATGAAGGAGATCTTTCAATGTTGATGTGAAACTCAAGATCCTTGACATATGTTTAAGATAAAAATTTAAGATTAACCATTTGTTTTAGAAGGCAATAGGGCAAGGAAGGCAAGAGGTGAGCTGGTAATTAAGATTCCTTGTTGAGACACATGTAAGATATATTACTACTTATTTGTCATTTATAGATGTAACAATATATAGCTCTTTGTGTTCCATATAAGGACAGGAGGATATGAGTGTATCTTAAAATTGGTTATAGCAATCAGCCAATAGGAAATTCAAGCAGGCTGATTGAACAGAGGCAGCCACAGGAGGAGCAAAGGGGGGTGGATTAAGGAAATATAAGGGCTGGCCATAATGGCAGGAGGCAGGCCAGAGCTTGGTAACCATATACCACTGTGCCTCTCATTTATTTGTCTGACAAATAAATTATTATTTTAATTTCTCTGTTGCTGCGTTGAATATTTCATTCCAGCTAAGCGTTAACCACAAGCAGGGTGCTACAGAGGAACAGCCTCCATAGCGAGAAGTGCCTTTTACCAGCTGTGCTGGGCCTACCCCAAGCAGCCCACCCCCATACATTCGCGAGCCATGTAGAAAATTGACCTTCAGGAGAAGGTGCAGCCTAAGGGGGGACTTCTTTTCCACTCTGGTCCTTCAGCACGATGGTCTCAGCATTACTTACCAATTTCAGCTTGCAGTTCTTCGTTTAGCATAGTCAGATTGACAAAGTAGTCCGATAAGTTCACAACCATGGCAAATTTCCCATAATCTAAAAGGTTTACAAGAATCCAGGTCAAGATCTTAAATCACAATCTATATCTATTTCAAATCATCTCCCTACATTCTGCCATGCAGGGGAGCATCAGGCTTAATGTTGCATTTTAATCTTGTTTTTTAAGTTGTATTTCAATCAATTGTTTTTATACCTGGTGTTAGCCGCCCTGAGCCCGGTCTTGGCTGGGGAGGGCAGGGTATAAATAAAATTATTATTTATTATTATTATTATTATTATTATTATTATTATTATTATTATTACTACTACTACTACTACTACTACTACTACTACTATTATTAGGCCCATGGGCACATTTGCATATGCTGAGAAAAATCTGGACACGGGCCTTGTGCCTCCTTCCCAAAGTCTGGGAAGCTTCTGCCCACCTAGCCCAGCATCCTCTTCTCACAGTGGGCAACAGCGGGAAATTGCAAGCAGGATCCGAGCAGAAGAGAACCACCCCCTCCTGTGGCTTCCAGCAACTGAGATTCAGAATCATTGCTGCCTCCAAGTGTGAAGGCAGAGCAGCGTTAGAAATCAGCCAGGTGCTGGGTGCATTTTACACCATTTGCAACCAAGTGAAGATGCCCGGACGCCAGGACGGCACCTGACGTCTCCACCATCTGGAGGTGCATGCCTGGGGAAGAAGATGCGATGCTCTGACAGGGTGCGAGAGCTCACCCACCTCCTTACCAAAGCTGGGCAAAAGCTGCTCATGTTTTGGGAAAGAGGCGGGAGAGCTCTCGCACCCTGCCAGAGCATTGCGCCTTCTTCTTTAAGTGCTTGCAATGGTTTCCATGTTTCTTTGGGGGAGGGACACATCCAGCCTCAGAACTTTTTTTTTTAAAAAAAAAAACATCTTTAACACCGTCACATTTCACTGGCAATCCACCCCTTTCCCCGGCAGCTTTTCTTCCCGCTGAGCAATTGGAATAGGCTTTTATTGTTGTAAACCACTGTGCTATATTTTTTGACACGGTGGTGTATAAACATTTTCAGAAATGGAAAAATACTGGGGGAAACGACCCTAAGCAGTGTTGGGGAGACACTTGCAGAGAAAGAAGCTTTCTGAAAACTCTGACCAAAACACATTGCTTACCATTCAGACTGTTCCACTTTGGGTAGTAGGTATTAGCAAAATCCCGAACCTTCTGCCGTGCTGCTAACACTTGCGCATGCTTTTTATAATTGAGAACATCTAAAAAGAAAGGAGGAATGAAAGAGTGGGCACACCAACACACTAGTTTTATGCCAGCTGGAAGTGTGGCTCTACCCTGTGTAAGTATACCTGAAGGGGCTTGCATGTGGAGCAGGTGGAAGGAGGAGGAGAGGTCAGGTCGGGGCAGCAAAGGGGGCCAAGTTGTGGTGGAATTGCATCATGCTAGATTGATGGGCAGTGGCTGAGGAGGTGCGCCAGCCAGAGGGAAGGAGGAGGAAGAAGAAGAAGAGTTTGGATTTGATATCCCGCTTTATCACTACCCTAAGGAGCCTCAAAGCGGCTAACATTCTCCTTTCCCTTCCTCCCCCACAACAAACACTCTGTGAGGTGAGTGGGGCTGAGAGACTTCAGAGAAGTGTGACTGTCCCAAGGTCACCCAGCAGCTGCATGTGGAGGAGCAGGGACGCGAACCCGGTTCACCAGATTACTATTCTACCGCTCTTAACCACTACACCACAACACTGGAGGGGGTAAGGGAGAGGTTGATCCTTCTCCCTTCTGCCTGTTGCTGTTCACGCAGGGCCAGGTTCCTTGTCAGTCACACCAACAGCAATGCAACCACCATTTGGGGTTGGCTGAGCTCAAATATGGGGAAAAACATGTCCCGTTTGAAGTCCGAACAGGACAGGGGACTCTTTTGTCTAAAACACAGGCAATGCCATTTTTCTAGGGACAGGTGGTATCACTGCTGATTGCAACATGAATCTACACCTGCCTAGTTCTGGGGTTCGCAACCTATGGCCCATGGGCCACAAGAGGCCCACGGAGGTCATTTAACCGACCCACGAGCCACCTCCAACTGCACACTACTCTAAACCGGTGCAGTGCGGTGCAGGGACTCGCTTCCGCAGTGGCACAAATCTTGTCTGTGCAGATGTCGGAAATCGCGTCTGCGCAGATGCCAGAAATTGCATCTGCGCAGACACCCAAAATCATGTCTGCACAGACGCCCGAAATTGTGGGCCCACAGAGAGATCTCCACTGGAGTAAACCGGCCCAGGCAAGGTAAACCTTGCCTACCCCTGGCCTAGTTAGTCACTAAAAGTCTCTGAGCTGTTCAAAGGCAACACTGCAATGCCATTGAAATCTCTCTCTCTCTCTCTCTCTCTCTCTCTCTCTCTCTCTCTCTCTCTCTCTGTGTGTGTGTGTGTAAAATTGGACTCTCATCTCTTTCACTGACATCAAAGGGAAGAAAAGGGGCTTCTTCTAGTTGCCATTCTTTTCTCTCTCTTTTTTTTCAAGGGTTCTTTACACTGAAGTTAAACCAGCCAAGGCGATTGGGGGGGGGGTCATTTGCTAGAAGAGTTAAACTTACATATTGTGACCAATGCAACTGTTCCGAGCAAGAGGATCGTGGCAGCGCATGCGGCGGCAGCTTTACCCACAGGGGAGTTGGCCCACGTTACTCCCCGTTTCCAAAGATCGTTGGTCTTACCTTAGAGGACAAGAGGACAGAAAACCTCACTTTTACCACCCCGCAGGGAAGCGATGGGCACAGTCAGTGCAAAACAGAACTCCACACCCTGCCCGTCATAGTGATGACAAGTGGATGTGGCTTTGGGGGGGGGGGAGCCATCTTCAGCCAAACTGGACTCCTTGGTGGGCCAGGATTGGCCCGCAGGCCAGAGGTTCTGCACCACTAGTTTAGAGGGACACCTGGGCTCTCAACAGCTTTCTCCTTGGAGAGCTGACTAGGCGCCGAATAGCTAAGCAGGATCACAGTCCTCAGTTGCAGGCAACTCCACAGCAGGCCAGGAAGCCTGCACCAAATCCTTTGCACTGCACAACATGCACTTACTTGGAGTCTCAATACCTGCCTCCTCTTAGCAAAAGCAACGCTCCCACAGTTACCATCATCTCTGACAAACCTTCCTCACAGTGTTGCTATGGTGAGAAAGGAAAAGGAAGAGTTGTGCACATTGCCATGAAGTCCTGGGAGGAAGGACCAGGTGGAAAGGAGGTGAATGAAGTCTGTGACCTACAGCGCCAAATCCATTATGCGCATGCATGCACACACACACACTATTGTGGGTTTGATTCCTATGCGGGCCACCTGCAAACTCCTGCATTGCAGAGTGGCAGCGGTGGGGTGGGGGTTGGAGTAGAAGATCCTTTGGGTCCCTTCCGACTCTATGACTCTGTCATTCTGTGTGACCTTTTTCCAAGGACCTCAAGGCAGTGAACCTCATTCCTCTTCTTCCTGTTAATGATTACAACAAGCTGGAGGCACAGGCAGCTTTTTAAGCAGAAGCTCAATGGCCATCTCTCATGGATGCTTTAGCTGAGATTCCAGCATTGCAGGGGGCTGGACTAGATGACCCTTGGGGTTCCTTCCAACTCTATGATTTTATGAAAAATGTTAAATGTCAAAGAAATGATTGTGTAGATACCCTACCTCATATTCCCATACTGTAATATGAATTTCGTCAATTTTCTTCCTCTCTCTCTTAAACAATATATCATATTTTTTTTTGGGGGGGGGATAATATAGGATGGCAGTTTTAGCAGGAAACATACCATGGCTTCCCTTTCGGAGATTGTAACATGTGGGACACACCTGCTTAGAAATACACTTTCTCCCATCTATGCCTCCCTACCCCACAATTGTTTTTCTTATGCTGCCCCCACTGGAATTTCCTTCTATGTGCTTTGGAGCATACAGACCCTTGGCTGCTGGTTGTTCTGGTGCTTTCTTGGCAGCAGTTTCGGGCTTTTTACGTTGTGGGAGGTTCTTTTTCCCTTTCCCCTTTTTATCTGAAAAAGAGCAATGGAAGCTTAATGTATACATGCTTATCAATATGGAGCCACAACCAGCAATACCTAAACAATACCATGAAAGTTACATAGATAACAAAATACCCTTTAAACCAGGGTCAGCCTGCTCATTGGCCCTGAGGAGGACATCGGCTCAGGTGGCAGCCTATGAACACCTGAAAATGGTGGCAGACCTGGGCCCCTGAGGAACATGCTGCTCACTGGAAGAGAAGGGTTACCACTGACCAATCCTTTCCAGCCCCCCTTCCCCTTCCCCACCACCTTCAGCACCATAGGGTTTCCCCAGGCCACATCCAGTTGCCTCTGATTCTGCCCCTGATTCTGGACTGCTCTCTGCCACAGCCTCTTCTTGCTCACTAAACCTTGTTGCCTCTTCAGCTTTCAAGACCACCTTCTCCCTGTCTGCTGACTCTTCTCCCTCTGACCGCTCATTGTCATCCCACCACCAACCCCTTGGCTCTGAGTCTTGTTCCCTTGGCAGTTCATTAGTTGGTACCTCCCGCCACCCCTCTGCATCCAGCCAGTCCATGACAGTCCCCCTCCCTGGGGAGTTCTACCAGGACGACACTGGGACTCCAGTGCAACTCGTACAGCACGTTGGCAACAAATATTCACACAGTTGTTCAAAAATAATTTCACACCATTTATCAAATATGTGAGAAAGAGACAATTGCTTACAAAGTGCCACGAAAACTTACAAACTACCTAAAATAAAGTAAACTTGCAATATCAGATTTTACTAGGTTCTTACAAATTCTTGACTCAGCTATTCAGTCTTGTATGCTTAAGCCAAGAAATTGTCTCTTCAAACATATTTAGCACTAGTAGACGCATCAATATGGCCTGAAGCTCAACATCAAAAAAACTAAGATCATGGCCACTGGGCCCATCATCTCCTGTCAAATAGAAGGGGGGGGGGGAAATGGAGGCAGTGAGAGATTTTACTTTCTTGGGCTCCATGATCAATGCAGATGATGACAGCAGTCACGAAATTAAAAGATGCCTGCTTCTTGGGAGAAAAGCAATGACAAACCTAGACAGCATCTTAAAAAGCAGAGACATCACCTTGCCAGCAAAGGTCCATATAGTTAAAGCTATGGTTTTCCCAGTAGTGATGTATGGAAGTGAGAGCTGGACCATCAAGAAGGCTGATCGCCGAAGAATAGATGCTTTTGAATTATGGTGCTGGAGGAGACTCTTGAGAGTCCCATGGACTGCAAGAAGATCAAACCTATCCATTCTGAAGGAAATCAGCCCTGAGTGCTCACTGGAAGGACAGATCCTGAAGCTGAGGCTCCAAGACTTTGGCCACCTCATGAGAAGAGAAGACTCCCTGGAAAAGACCCTGATGTTGGGGGAGATGGAGGGCACAAGGAGAAGGGGACGACAGAGGACGAGATGGCTGGACAGTGTTCTCGAAGCTACCAGCATGAGTTTGACCAAACTGCGGGAGGCAGTGGAAGACAGGAGTGCCTGGCGTGCTCTGGTCCAGGGGGTCATGAAGAGTCGGGCACGACTAAACGACTCAACAACAGCAACAACAGACGCATCAATAGCACGAGACAACTGAAGAAGCCTAGAAAACTGTGCTCAGGAAGTGTGCTATCCGCCAACCCTAACAAATCGGCCGCACTGGGGGCAAAACAGCAGCCCCTCAACTGCATGGCCTGCTAGGGCGAAATGGGGATAGAACGCTGACACCCTGTCATCTTTATTACTCCATATGCTGCTTCATCAGCACCTCACAGATACCGGGAACAACGTTGAACTTACCCTTTTCTTGAATCTCCTTGGACTTATTTTTAAAAACAAGAAAAAAACGAAAAAATGAGTGTGAAATTATTTTTGAACAACTGTGTGAATATTTGTCGCCAACGTGCTGTACGAGTTGCACTATCTTTATTAATGGCACAGGTTGCATTTTTCTAGCAAGAGTAACAGGAAGGGAGGCAGGTAAGTGGGGCTGGTTGAAGGCAGCCCGGTGTTGGTGGGGAAGAATCAGCCTTAAAGAATCAGCTCCCTTGGGGCCCAAATGGGAGCAGAGAAGCTCCAGCTTAGCATTCTACTATCACATTCCTCCCTTGAGAGGCAATGGGGCAGAAGGGAGCCACCACCACCACCTCAGGAAGGACCTGCAGCCAGAGACAAAATGGCCCTCATGCCTGTGAGAAGGAAGAGGGAAAAGAGCAGAAACAACTTACCCGCCTTTGCCATTTTAGGTTGTCATTTTGATTGCTGTCTCGGAGTGTGGATTGTTGTTCTCTAATCTTTCCCTACAATCACATAATGTGGGCAGGGCATGGAGTGGAGAAAGAATATCTTAGGACAAATGCAGCATTTGAAAACCGGTCACATGAGTTCTCCATATGTTGCGAAGTTGGCATTAATAATAATAATAATAATAATAAATTTATTTATGCCCCGCCCTCCCCAGCCAGAGCCCGGCTCAGGGCAGCTAACAACAATAAAATTACAGTAAAATTACAGTAAAAACATAATGGGGGGGGGGACCAATTTAAAATACAGGTTAAAATGCAATTTAAAATGCAGCCTCCAGGATGTGCTATTATGTCTCCCTTCCCCTTTGTGCATACTTCAAGCAGCTGGTAGAGTCTGAAAGATATATTTGAAGGGAAAACCTGCACCTTGCAATCTTTTAACTGCTGTAAATTAGCTAGGGACTTGGCCTAAAGAACTTTCAGGATCCCCCTCCTTCAATTCTATGGGCAGCATTCAACTGAATCCTCCTGGAGTGAAGATGGGAAGGAGGAGGAAATGAGCAAACTCGTAATAAAATAAGATAAAGGAGAGCTGGACAGTGGGCAGCACTCTGAGATAACCCCTGACCACTGGTCCTGCTAGCTAGGGGTGATGGGAGTTGTAGTCTAACAACAGCTGGAGGCCCAAGTTTGGGAGACCCTGATGTAGACGATGAAGAAGTACAAAGAAGAAGGTACAAAATACAATATAATCTAATGCCTGGTTGCATTAAGAATCGTTTAGGGAAATTTAATGAAGGCAAATCAATAGAATTCTTCATTCAAAGATGCAGCACAAAGATGTTACCATAAAACTTCACATGGGTGTCAGTTCTTAAAAAATCGGTGTCCCAGATCTTATCTAAGCATATCTCAATCCTAGCTCTCTTTCCTCTTTCCACCAGGTGTTGCTCACTCACCTGGCTGTCTTCTGGGGCACCTCTTCACTTCCCTGATGCACACCCGCTTAGTGCTTAGTCTTTCTTCCTCTTTTCCAAGGGTGCATGAGGGGCCAAGCGGAATGGCTCCATTGTTGAACTGGCAGAGCACTTGGCCAATCAGGGACTGGAAGAAAGCGAATCAGGGAAGTTCTGGAACATTCTGCATCACAGAGAAAGATGGATGAGGTTGTTGACAGAAGGACCCCAGGTGGAGAGAAGACAAGTGCAACAGGGTGTCACAACATCCAAAAAGGAGCAATGTAAGGTAGGGAAATGTTATTACTACATAGTCAGATTCTAAATTGTATCCTCAAGCCTTTCAAAAGTGTTTTATACTGTACATTAGTGTTACATGAATGTTTTAAACAAATAAATGTCACATTTGTGTTTTGCGTCAGGAGATGGAATTTGATCACTAGGTCTTCAATATAATTTTTATCATGTGTGCATTTCTTTTTTTGATAGCAGAAAGAACAGTGAACCCCCAAAGAAACGGAACTGCTCTAAATAATCACAGTTAAATGTGAAGGAATTGGCATTATGATAACGTTTTCAGAGTAGCCATGTTAGTCTTGTGTGACAAAAACAAGAAATATTAATTTGGCACCTTAGCTATGAACAAATGTTGCATTGTGCTGTTGTGGGCTACATGCCACTTTAACAGACGAATGCTGTGTTATCATGAGTTGTTTATAGAAATGATTTGGGCGAGGAGTTGTAAAAAGTAGGGTCAGAGGAAAATGAAAAGTGCCCACAAATTTCTTAACAGGCAATCTTCTCTGGAGTAAAACAGATTCGGAATTTTGTTGAAGGATATGATCCATCTTCTGTAGGCGTGGATGGTAAGCAATGTGAAGCAGGAGGAATGTGAAGGGAATCTCCTTCTTTTTCCTTCTTCCCAACCCTGGGGTATTTTCTCCCAGCAGAAGTGATTTCAGGGATGCAGCTCAGTTGGAAGAAAAACTGCTTTGGCAAAAGTTTAATGCAGTGTAAAGTGATGATCAGACGATGGGTCTTTTGAGGGAGGTATTGATTTATTTTCAGCATTTAGATCCCATCCTTCACTCATAGGTTGCCAGGCAGATCACAGAACGATCTACATGACACCCCACATGCATAACTTGGTAACAAAAACTTGTTAGAAGGCAATCACTGAAAGACCTGGCAGAAGAAGAAAAATCTGCTAACCTAAAATCGAAACTCAATGGGAGTGGGAAGTTTTCCTGGCTCCCCTTTCCCTACACAAACACCTACATTCACAACATCCAAAAAACACAAACCCAAGAACCCATGTCTCCTGGAGAGACCCTGTGTTGGCCAGAGGCATCCCAGCAGGAAAGGAACATAAAAGGGATTCGAAATCAGATACATGACATGGACAGTTCTAGCACTTGTCCACACTGGAGTTTTCTGTGTGTTTGCATTTAAGTTGCATGGTCTACTCTACGTGATGTTACCCTCAAGCAACAGCAATTGTGATGCTTTCCCCCCTGTAAAGTCGTTAGGGCAGTGGTTTTCAACCAGTGTGCCGTGGCATTCTGGGGTGCCTTGAATGATGGTTAGGGGTGCCGCGGGCAACACTGGCCTCTGTCTCTCTTTCCCTCCCTCCTCTGATGCCCTCTCACATTGTGCTGGGCCTGGGGGTTAACCTGAGCCACGTGGTCCAGGTCTGGCCCTGAATCCAAGGATTCCGTGAGGAGTCAGTCCAACAGGGCCAAGGCAGGAAACCAGGCAAGGTCAGGCACAGGGTCTCAGGCAGGTTCCAGCAAGCAGCAATGTTCCTCCCGCAACCTGGGGCGGGGTCTGGCAGCCTTTTATCTCTGATGGGGTAACGGCCAGTCCTGATCTCCTGGCGACTCACCTCCCTGTTTAGCCCAAAGGTGAGCACTCCTCCTGCGAGTACTCAGGTCTCTCCTCCTCTCAGACCTCAGTCTCTGCAGCTCGGGAGATGTCGGTGGGTTACTAGACCCAGAGGCCCCCTCAGCCTCTCCTGACCCAACTGGTAGTGGAGCAGCTGTAAGTGATGGCCCAGCTGAAGGCAACGAGGTAATCCCCGCATCTGGAGCCAGGGCAGGGTCAGGCCCCTGACTCAGCCCAGCTGGTGCTTGATGCAGAGGATCTGGTGCGGAATGAGACTCCTCCAGCTCCGAGTCCAAGTCTCAGGCCATCACACACATCTCTGCCTCCCAATGACTTGCACAGTTGTTTGTTGCAGCAGCCCTGGCTACAAGCTCCCCAAGCAAATGGTGCCTCTGGGGTTGGCCAGGGGTTGCTGGTTGCCAGGAGCTGAAGCGGGATTGAAGTAAGCAAGCAAGTGGGCGAGGGAGCCCAGACAGCCAGTTCACCTGCCCTTGCTGTTGGGAATGGACAGACAAGTCCCAGGCCCCTGTGAGGCAGTGTGAGGAAGCATCTCTCTTTGGGGTGGGGGGCAGTTCAGAGGCCAGGGGTGGCAGCAGTGACTGCCCGGAAGACTCTCAAAGACAGGAGAGGAGAAAGGAGAGGAGGCTGAGGGAACACTCCACAAGGGAGAGTGTTCACAGAAGGGTGAGAGGCTGCCAGATCTGCAGGCAAGGGGTAACATAACTGGACTCCTGAGCCTCACAGGGGTGCCACAGAAAGAATGTAGTTGGTCAAGGGAGCCGTGGACTCAAAAGTTTGAGGTAGGGGGAATCAGGCTCCAAACTGCTCTACTTGGAGTTGTGAATGCTTTGTTCTGTTACTGTATTTCTGGTTTGGTGGAGCAATAGTCACTTTCTGCTGCTCCCCTTTCTATGCCCACTGTGCCCTCAAAAGTTCCATCCCATCTCCTGCAGTTCTCACAATTATTTAAAATATGCTCTGCTGGATCCCTCATATTTGCACAAAATCAGAAGCATGTGTGTACATAATGTGCACTGCTACCATTTCCACAGATGACATTGAACAGAGAGAGGGATTGCTGTTGCAGTTGCTGGGCCAACTCTTGTCCGGCATTTTTGATTACAGACCTTGCTTGTTCAAGTATGCATACAAAGGCTATATGCAGGGTTGGCACTGTGGTCTAAACCACCAAGCCTCTTGGGCTTGCAGATATTAAGGTCAGCGGTTTTGTGCGATGGAATGAGCTCCGGTTGCTCTGTCCCAGCTCCTGCCAACCTGGCAGTTTGAAAGCATACCAGGTCAAGTAGATAAATAAGTATTGCTGTGGCAGGAAGGTAAATGGCGTTTCCATGCGCTCTGGCTTCCATCACGGTGTTCCATTGCACCAGAAGCTGTTTAGTCATGCTGGCCACATGACCTGGAAAGCTGTCTGTGGGCAAACGCCAGGTCCCTTAGCCTGCAAAGCAATATGAGTGCTTTACCCCATAGTCGCCTTTGACTGGACTTAACTGTCCAGGGGTCATTTACATTTATCTTTACCTTTTATATGTAGGTACATTAACAGGGCTTTCCTTTTTATCAAAACTTTGACTTTGCTCATTGGCTAAAAGCACTGAAAGTCTGGAGCAGGTTTCACAATGAAACTGTCTTAAATAATGCCTGTTGCTACTTTCGTTGGATAAATAAATAAAAGTTTACAAATAGTGCCAGCATTTTCTCCATCCACCATAGATGACAGACATAACTAATGGTGCAAAGCAGCTCTATGCCCTGTACTGGCATTAATCTCTTCAACTGTGTGTTCCCAGAGGGCTTTTGCTACTGGACTGGTGCTGCTGTCCAAAGTTCTGCTTCTTGTTTCATGCCAGGGTGTGGCAAACTCTTGAGAAATGGTTTCTTAATAGTATGATTCCCCTGATTTGAATTGTTTCAAACCTTTTAGACCTGGAAATACTCGCTGTAGCTCAAGGCTTAGCAGACGAACTGCTCAACTCGACTCTTCTAAACGATGAAATTAAATCTGATATCGGTGAGTTACTTTGCGACTGTGGTGCTGAAAAACTGGAGCACAGGGGGAAACTCGCTCTGAGGCTCAGCACCTAATTAAAAAGAAATCCTCTTTTACAGAGCTCCTGAAGGTGCAGATGTTCTACCATCCAATGCACACAGCCCCTGAGCTGTAGTTGAAGCTGGTTCTGAGATGTATGTTTGGTTAAAAACACAATATTTAGTGCATTTTTTTTTCTCAATCTCCACTCCAGAAGGTTAATTGAACTTACCAGCTTTGGGAATAGGAAAGGAAGCTGTTTCCGTTGGAAGAGTAAAATTGCCAATGGAAATATAAAAGCTGAAATCACATTTCTGTATTTGGGTTATTGGCCAAATTGGTCATAAGGCAAATGAAGAGTAGAACCAAAGTGCAACCTGGGTTGTATGCAGCAGAAGAGCACTTAGGAGAAGAAGCCAGGCTGGATGAGGAAGTGAGTTGGGTTAGCAGCCTGCAGCAGTTCTATGTAGCTGATTGCAGCTTCTGAGAGCTCATAACCAGGAGCTCCTGACCTTGAAGATGTATAAAGATGTATAAAGATACCCATTTAGGGGCTCTGAATCTGCCTGAAACTGGGAAGGACTGAATCTCTGCGTTGGGGGCTACTATGTTTGCAGTTTTCAGGCACCTGGTGAAACAGAAAACACAAAAGTTATGGTTATCGTGCTTTCCCAATGCAAGCCAAAGGGAGGGTTGAAACTTACATTTTCCAAATATTGCTTCGGATTTTGGATCCAAGGTGAGCAACCTTCCCTGGACCCAAGGTTCTGAATTGGGCCCTGGAGCAAGGGGGAGAGGGTCTTGCTCAGCCCTACTGGTATAGAAATCCATTGATGGACACACACCCCAAAAGGGGAAGGAAAGTAATGATATCACAGTGAAGATGGATCTGTGTCTACTAGTCAAGTAAACATGCTCATGTATTTGCCTACTCAGAGGTTAGGCTTATTGCAGGATTGCAGCTTTGATATGATGTACTGGGGTGTCCTGTAATTCAGCGAGCAATACATTTTTACCCGATAGGCTCTTGCTTTTTAATCTGCATGAACGCATAAGCTGGCTTCTACTGAATATCCTCCTTTCTTTTCTCTTTCTGCTACTCTTGCATCGCTGCCTTGGCCTCAAGGCAAGATTGCTGAATTGCTGAAGGACCCACAATGGAAGATGCATAATAGAGCCTTGTACTACTTTTCCAATGAGAAACAATCGTGGGAAGAGTCCAGAAAGCATTGTATTAAGAAAAAAACTTCGTTAATTTCTGTCAGCAATGGTGAAGAACAGGTTAGCAGAACACTGGGATGCATAAAAAGCAAAGAAAAAGTCTCACAGGTGTTTTGTTTTTTTTGTTTTTGTTTTTGCACATGAGCATTTTATTGTTTCTAACTCTTCTGTGATCAGAAGAATGGTGGAGAAGCACCTTTACAAGGTCTGTGCTCCAATGAAGGGAGCATCCTAGAGGTGTACAGAAATACAGTGGTGCCCCGCAAGACGAATGCCTCGCAAGACGGAAAACTCGCTAGACGAAAGAGTTTTCCGTTTTGAAGGTGCTTCGCAAAACAAATCTCCTATGGGCTTGCTTCGCAAGACGACAATGTCTTGCGAGTTCCTGCTGGTTCCCCCCCCCTTTTTCTAAGCCGCTAAGCCGCTTATCAGCTGATCCGATCAGCAGATAAACCACTAAAAGCCGCTAATAGCGCTAATAGCGCTAATCCGCTAATCCGTCAATGGGCTTGCTTCACAAGACGAAAAAACCGCTAGACGAAGAGAATCACAGAACGGATTCTTTTCGTCTTGCGAGGCACCACTGTAGAAGCAACAACATACAATATAGACAAAATATTACACAGATACACATTAAAATGTTACATTAATACAATGTTACTAATGAGCTCTTCATACAGGATGGCAAATATGGTCTAATAGGCATTACTGAAACCAGGTGGGATGAGAGTCATGACTGAAATGTAGAAATTGAGGGTTATAACATGTTCATAAGGAACAGACCAAACAGGAAGGGGGGAGGAGCAGCATTATATGTAAAGGATATGTACACTTGTGGTGAGATCCATGACCTGGAGCATAGAAAGCAGGATGAAGGTATATGGGTAAAAATTGTAGGTGAGGGAAAGAACAGTGGCCTTACTGTGGGTGTCTGCTATAGCCCTCCAGACAGAGGACTTTGATAAGGACTTCCTAGAGCAGATGACCAAACATTCAAAAAGGAGAGAGATAGTAGTCATGGGAGACTTCAGCTACCCTGATATTTGTTAGAATTCAAACTCTTCCAAGAATGGAAGGTCCAACAAATTCCTCCATTGCCTCACTGACAATTTCATTTCTCAGAAGGTGCAACAAGGGAATCATCTCTCTCAGACCTGGTCATCTCCAAAAGGGAGGAACTGATGGACAAAGTGGAAGTAATGGCAATTTTGGGAGGAAGTGATCATGTTCTCCCGGGTTTCATAAGAAAGAGGCAAAGAAAAACTGAGTGTAGTTGGACATGCACTCTGGACTTTAAGAAGGCTGATTTCAAAAAGCTTAAGGAATTGCTGTGTGAATCCCATGGTCAGAAATACTCAAAGAGAAGGGGGGGGCAGGTCCAAGATGGCTTAGATTTTCTTAAAGGTGAAGTATAGAAGGCACAAATGAAGACAATTGCAACAAGCAGGAAAAGTGGGAGGCACCTAAAGAAACTGTGTGGCTGCATAAGGAGCTTATAGTTGATCTACCAGCTCTTAGGAAAGGATGCTGTCATTATTAAGATCCAGCGTGGGTTTCTCAAAAACAAGTTGGTGTGATGAATCTCATTTCTTTTTTTGATGGAGTTACAAGCTTGGAGTTACGGGGGAATGCTGTGGACATAGTGTACCTTGATTTCAGTAAGGCTTTTGACAAAGTCCCCCATGATATTCTTGCAAGGAAGCTGGTAAAATGTGGGCTGAATGATATCAATAGTCTAAGCCATTCAGATATTCCAGAGGTAATCCAGGGCTTCAACTGGAGCACCAGTCATATCATCCAGAAAAACCAGCAGAGCTGTCTGAAAAGTCAGTGGATCCATTAGCCTCCAAGGGTAGACCATCCAAATAGGTCTTCTGCCTCTGCAGAGGAGAGAAGATCTCAACAGGAAGCATTCTGACCATGACAAGGGGCTGATATGAATATCCCCCACTTTCAGATCACCTTGTTCCTGCCTACTTGAGAAATAGGTCCAGAATGTGGCCTGCCACACGCCTTGGGCCAGTAACTCTCAGTTTGCATTTCTTAGTACAAAAAGTATTGATCAGATGTGTAGAGATCTTTCCTATTCTAATTCAATAAGGTTCTGGAACCTTCTCTGTGTGAAAGAAACAAGCAGAAAGTTCATGATGTTTGAGTTATGCTTTCAAAGAAGCTGAGTACAGCCTGGTTCTCTTATCTTTTTCAGTCAAGGTCATACTGGCTATAAAAGTAGGGCCAGAAGGGACTTCCGGGTCAGCACCATCAGTGAATGGCGGAGTTCCTCCGATCGGAGGAACGGGCTCCGTAGAAACTGGGTCTTCCCGCCGCGGCGAAGGTGGGGACCCGCTAGAAATCCCAGGCGGAGGAAGCCTGGGAATGTGGGGTTCGGCAGGGCACCAGGAGCACCCCCCTACTCACCGGGAACCCCTTTTTGGGGCGCTGGAGCGAAGTGGGGTGAGTGGCGTGGTGCTGCGAACTGATTGCTATTTTTACGGAGTGAAGCTGCACAGCCATTGCCGGAGAGTGCTGACTTTTTCCTGTGGACAATTGGATTCAAAACAAGTACCCGTGAGTAGAAACGGAAAATTGGATCAAGAAATATCTTAATTTGCCATCGAAGTGGGAAGGTTCAAAACAGGAAGTCCGCCTTCCGCTTTTTGTATATAGACTAAAGCAAAAACTTTGTAAGCTAAAGCCTGGAAAGCCGTGAAAAAAGTTTAATTTCCTTCATTTATAATTACTGAAACCCCCTTGGAAGTAGGAGAAAAGGGGGGAGAACTTTGTTTAACCCCTGCAGGAGAGGGAGTGAAGAAGGATAAACTTCCACCGTCTCTAACCTGGGAACGGGGTGTCAGAGACAGAAATAGTTGGAGAGGTTCATTGACTGTGAATGGAATACTTTGACAGATAGCTAAAGAAGAGAAATAGACTGATTCCAATGTTGCCTTTTGCATTCTAAAAAAACAAAATATCTGAAAAATGAAAGTAATTTTCCTTTGTTGGACTTGCCATAAAAAAATGGATACAAATAGAAATTGTCTCCCCTAGAGGGAGCTTGTTAAATTGTTGCTGCAGTTTACTTGAGGACTCAACAGCTGTGAGATTAAGATCGTGGGACCAGTCTTTTCTGACCTTGACTAAAGATGAGCTGGGAGGAAGATTGGGTGCTTGCTTTATGCAAGACAAGTGCCTTGCTGGAACAGATGCACAAGAAGATGGATTTGATGAATGAGAAAATGGACTTGATGACTGTTGTGGTTAACAACTGTGGACAAACAGGGAATATTGATACAGAAACCATTCAGGGACCAACTCATGAACCTGTACTGACTGGGCAAGTGCAGAAGATAATGGAGGAGGATGCGGTTGCACCTCAAATAATACAAATGGAGAAACCCGAGGCCCTACAGGAGTATAAGCCGCTGTCATTGAAGATTGAAGTTGGAGTGGGCCAGGGGGAGTCTGGAGCAGAAGAGGGTCCTAACTTTGGAGAGACCTTAAAATATGTTTTTAAATATTTTTTTGATTACATTGATGACTGTGGGGAGTGGGGCTGTGGGGAATGGGTGGGTTTGATGAAGGGAGATGGAGACAATTTTGGGTTGGAACCCCCCAGAGACCTACTCCTCAATGAGAAAGGAAAGAAATTAAGAAAGAGACCAACAAATGACAAGGAAAAGGGCAAGTATAAACAACAAGAAGAAGATCTGCAGAAGGGACATGGAAGAGACTTAAGGGCCTCGGACAAAAGACTTCCAGGTTGATGGACTAGATGGAATGGACAGTAAGGACTGACACGACCCGAGACCAGGAAGAAGAGACGTTGGATGAAGATTGGAAGAAAATTTATAAAGAAATTTTTTTATTTGGGGAATTAGCCTAAAATCAATGAATATTAAGGAAAATGTTGGAATGAAACTATATGACTCTAGCAGAAATGATATTAGGGGTTACGTATATTTGAGTATTAAGATTCAAGCTTTAAGGTACTGTCAGAGCTGCTTGAAGATCCTAGCTCACAGAGGATCACGCTAGCCAGCGATCATTAGGTAAAAGTCTTTATTGAATTACAGTTTCCATTCTCACGCTGCTGCGCGCAAACTCTACGTCTAGTAGCTAGATCGGCGAAGCTCCGTCTGAGTCTCCGCCCCGTGAGCACCAACTTAATATCCTAGCCTTGCTCCACCTTTTCCGCCTGACTGTCCTCCTCTGGGTCCCTCTACCCCCCGGGGCCTCCTCCTTCCGGGATTCTTCTGACGCTGACCCGGACCCTCCTGCCTCCTTGCGCCGGGCTTTAGGACCTGGTTCCCTTTCGGGGCTGCTTACTGCGCCGCCTTCCTCTGCATTTGAACTTGGCGCGCGCGCCCAACCTTCCACCTTCCTCTTAACCGTTTCTTCGCTCCCCGATGGAGGTGTGGCCACTCCTGACTCATGCCCTCCCTCCTGTGGTGAGCTGCCAGCGCTTCCCCCCTGGCTCCCTTCCTCTTCCCTGCTTCCTGGCGGTGACGCTGGTCCCGATTTCCAGCTGCTCCCCCCTGAGTCCCTTCTGGCTCTATCTTCCTGGGGTGCCCCCCTTGCCCTGGCCACTGGTGCTCCTTTCTGTGAATCCTCTGATTCACTGGAAAGACTAGGAGATCTCGGGTCGTCGTCATCACTCATCTTTTCTTCTGCCTCCTCCCCTTCGCTCTCTGTTTCCTCCCTTGCCCGTGCCTCTGCTCCTAAACCCCTGACAGGTACTTTATGGTAAGATAAGGTTAAATAAATTAAGGTAATTTGAATAACAGAATATGGGGAAAGATGGAAAGGATTTGTTGAGCTAATTATTAGGTTAAATTGTTAAGATAAATTATTTAACAAAAATTGAGAAAGATGGAAAGAATTTGCTGAAATAACTAAATAAACTAGAATACAAAAAGGGAGGTGTGAGGAGGTCAATGAAACAAGCAAATGGAAGTTAAAGATATGAAATTTGGGATTTGTGTCTTTTTTATTTTTTGTTGTATTGCTGTATTGGTTTTTATGTTTTGTGCTTTTTTTCTTTTTTATGTATTGTAGTGTTTTTTGTATTTTTTTTTTTTATTACTCTGAAACTATTAATAAATATTATTTAATAAAAAAAATTAAATAAAAGTAGGGCCAGAAGGAGCCTGGGTTTCACTCTCTCTTTCTGTCTCTTTTCCGTCTGGTGTGCTGTTCTGCACATAGTATGCTTAGTGTTAAGGTTTAGGCTTATTATAAATTATTGTAAGTTTAAGTTAGGTCTGCTGCAACTGGATTTCTTATGGACAGTGCCAATCCTGAATGTACTGGAATTGTGACCACCATTATGCTCATTTGCCTTCAGTAGCAGTAAAGCTCTGCTGGATGAAATACAATTGCCTCTGGTCTATTGGGGGAGAGGGATCCTGCAATTTGTTTAAATTTTTACTCTGCGAACTTTACATTGGAATCTACTCTGGAACAAAGAAGTAACAATGAAGTAGAAGTAAGTCCTGAGCCATCCCAGAGCCGCTCACCTCAGCATGGATGTTTAAGTTCCTAAAAACCAGCAGTCTGAGTGTCCTCTATCAGCTCAGGCAGGGAGGCTGCTGGGCAGAGAGGCAGGTGGTAAATTAGCAGAACCCCATTTCTGTCCCAGCTGCCCAATGCCAGGAACACACAATCTAGCTCCCCTCATCAATTGGACACGGAGCCTGGAGAGAGAGAATTTCTATAGACCACAGCAACTGCTCCTCCCTGACCCTCCAGTCTGCCCTGATGCTGCACTGAGTTCCCAGGTGGGCACAGCTGGGTGAGACTTAGTCCTCACACCTTGAGCGCTGCCAAAGAAGCAGGTGCGAAATCAGCAAAATCCCGTATCTGTCTCAACTGCCCAATGCCAGGAATACACAATCTAGCTCCTCTTTTTATAGGGTAAGCTTTAAAGAACTCAAGCCTGCTTCATCAGATGCATCTGACAAAGTGGACTTTAGTTCCCTAAAGCTTAAGCCATAATAAAAAGGGATCGTCTTTAAGTTATCACAAGATTAGTATTATTTTAAGTTATCACAAGATTAGTATTATTTTACAGGTCTGTAATGTTTTAGTGTCTCCCTGGGGATGAGCCACTCTCTGGAAACCTTTGAAACTGGAATCTAGACACTCATTTCTTCTTTCTGGTTGTGCTTTTTTGCAGGACTTTATAAACAACGAAGGAGCTAAGTTTAAGAAACACTTCTGGATAGGACTAAGGAAGAATAACAAAAAACTGAATGGATTGGAATGGCTTGATGGTTCAGCAGTTCTTGAAGTGTGAGTTTGTAAATAAACATTCTTAATGCCTTCATTGCAGACAGACTCCTAGAAATCCATTTTCGTTTGTCAACTTTTAATTTGTCAATAGGGTCTAGAAACTTAGCTCTTGTCACTTTTGTTTGCACTCAGATTTTGAAACTTTCCCGTGTTAGTTCAGGCACAGGGATCTGCTCTTCATTATGCATGGACCTAGTTTAATCGATTAACTTCAATAGGGCTGATTAGAATTAGCAGTGAATACCACCCATGACTTGTTTCTATTCAAGTAGATGGCAAGTGGAAGCCAATGGGTTTTCTTTAGGGGTGAGGGAAGTTAACTGATAGTGGTTTGTTTGGAGAGAAACAAAACATGTGTTTGGGTTCACACATTATAAAAAGCCAGACACGGGTTTCTTTCTGGCTTGTTTCCTCTGCTAACAAGAGGAACATTCTAAAACATTGGGTTTTTAGTTTTAAAAATTGTAAAGGAGGTGCAAGGCATTTGCAAGGTATTTAATAGCTGCAAGGCATTTAGTAGCCATTTGAAACTGTTATCACTGATTGCTTCTTAGGAGCCCTTGGTGAGAAACCTATCTCCGCAATGTTCCTGCATACGTATATTTATTGCTCCAACGAAGAAAATAAAGCAAACATTTAGTTTGAATTCATTTGTGCTGCCATCTTTTTTTTCAGATTATGGGATACTGAGATGAAGCAGCCCAGCGCATCGCCAGATGACAACTGTGTTTATATCACACAGAAATGCAGACATAGATATTGTTGGCACGATGCTGCCTGCTGGCACAAAATGTCATTTATCTGCAAGAAGGCTCCAGATCAGAAATGGGAGAGGTAGAAGCCTTTAAAGGAATAAAAATGTGCTCTGTGATTTCTGTTCAAAATGAGCCTAAACCCATCTGGGTGCTTCAAAAGCACCCAGTTCCTTTAAATCAATCAAGTAAAGTATTACATATGCAACACCACTTGTGTTCTTACTTTGTATCTATTATTTTGACATTCACTATACAGTGGTACCTCGGGTTACACACGCCTCAGGCTACATACGCTTCAGGTTACAGACTCCGCTAACCCAGAAATAGTAAGAACTTTGCTTCAGGATGAGAACAGAAATCGTGCTCCGGCGGCGCGGCAGCAGCAGGAGGCCCCATTAGCTAAAGTGGTGCTTCAGGTTAAGAATAGTTTCAGGTTAAGAATGGACCTCCGGAATGAATTAAGTTACCTGAGGTACCACTGTACACTACAAGTTACACAAAAAGGGCAATAGTGATGTCACAGAACAGGGCTTGCCAATGAGAGATTGATGGCTGTTCTTTGCAGACCACTTCAGAACAGCAATGCCTTTTAATTATTAGAAAGCAGGCAGCTGGTGGGTCTGGGACCACTGGTGAGAAGAAATCTCTCTCGGTTTCTGATTAAGTGAAGCAGGAATATGGAGGAACTCCCTTAGGCATGTTTAGGGGGCCTCTCAAGTTACTAGGAGACCACATTTTGGTCACATCAACACCAGACACTCAAAGCACATTCCTTTCCCACAAAGGATCCCAGGAACTGTAGTTTAGGTAGAAGGTAAAGGTAAAGGATCCCTGGACAGTTAAGACCAGTCAAAGGTGACTGTGGGGTTGCGGCGCTCATCTTGCTTTTCAGGCCAAGGGAACCAGCGTTTGTCCACAGACAGCTTTCCAGGTCATGTGGCCAGCAAGACTAAACCGATATTGGTGTGGATATGACCTTGTGCTCCTCACCAGTGTAAGGTGGAGGGGTACTACTTTGATGGGGCCTCTGGCACAGTTTTCAACCCAGCCTTGGCCATCTCCTATTTTGAGAATTTAAGGACCAAATGCCCATGTGTGCATGTCAGAAGAAGCATGCAAAGCCCAGGGGAGGCGCAGGTATGGTGAACACGGCCAGGTGCGGCTTAGAGGGACCTGGAGCAAAGTAACCTCTGATGAGCCTCTTACTCGGTCAGGGTTATTTGGTTGTGGGAATCATTAGCACCAGTCTAGATGCCTGCTTACTTTCACACAATGCTCACAATATAGCATCACTCTCAGGAACTGTAGGGAATTAATATGGCACATAGATGCAGACATCTGGTGCTGCTTTGATCATTGAGTTGCAGGTGACTCTGGTAGACCCTGAGGAAGGATGTTAGGCAGTGATTTCTGAGCTCCACAGGGAGCCATCTGTTATATAAGCATTAATATACAACACATTCCCCCCCCGAAAAGTCTGCAATATATATATATAGATTGAGATTTTATTTTTGAAATGCTGAGTAAGCCCATTACAGGCTTTGTGACAAAAGTAATTTCCAGCCTAAAGTATGTCTAGGATTAGATTCTGGCTCCTGTAATGTTAAAACCAAATCATCTGCAAAGGCTTTCAGTTTATATTGTTTCACTCCGACCTGTATCCCTTGCACCAACCGGTCCTCCCTAATTAAATTCAAAAGCACCTCTAGGACTGAGATAAATAACAGAGGGGAGAGAGGACACCCCTGTCGTGTTCCTTTTTCAATTTTGAATTCTTCTGTCACCACATTGTTCACTATCAATTTAGCTTTTTGTTCTGAATAAATTGCCTCTATTCCATTTTCAAACCCCCGTCCCACTCCCATCCCTTCCAAGTTTTTCTTCATAAATTTCCAAGAAATATTATCAAAGGCCTTCTCCGCATCAAGAGTTTTAGAACTGATTCATGAGTTTGGTCGGGTGGCAGGATTTAAGTTTTTTTTATATATAATATTTTTTATTACATTTTTCCAGATAGATATCAGTACAGAAAAACAAGAAAAACAAGAAAAGAAAGAGAAAGAAAAAAGAAAAACTGATTTTTCCAAAGCTTGTTTCAATCCTCCAACGGACTTCCCCACATCTCCCGCACAATGCAATCTTTATAATAAATTTGTCAGCAAATTATAACCCTGTTTCATGTGTTTCTTTTATACTTTCAGTTGCTTTTTAAGTTTAAATTACTTATTAACCAATTACTCTATAAACACATATATTATCCTTATTTAAACATTTAAACATTGGTTCTTTCATTAATGTTGTCTAATTTCAATGTCATCAACTCTCATTGCTGGAGCTAACCTTTCTAAATCATGCGAATTTTTATAGTTCATATAACTTATAAAATTTTTGCAAATAGTCCTTAAATTTTTTCCAGTCCTCCTCAGTTGTTTCTTCTCCCAAGTCTCGGATTCTGGCAGTCATCTCGGCCAATTCCATATAGTCCATCAATTACGTTTGCCACTCTTCCAGTGTGGGCAAATCTTGAGTCTTCCAATATTTGGCGATAAGGATTCTTGCTGCTGTAGTTGCATACATAAAAAACGTTCTATCCTTCTTTAACACCTTTTGGCCGACAATGCCCAAGAGGAAGGCCTCCGGTTTCTTAGGAAAGGTGTACTTAAACTTTTTTAACTCATTGTAGATCATTTCCCAGAAGGCCTTCACTCTTGGACAGGTCCACCAAAGGTGAAAGAATGTCCCTTCAGCCTCCTTACATTTCCAACATTTGTTATCAGACAGATGATATATCTTAGCAAGCTTGACTGGGGTCATGTACTACCTGTATATCATTTTCATAATGTTTTCTTTCAGGGCATTACATGCCGTAAATTTCATACCAAAATTCAAAAGCACCTCTAGGACTGAGATAAATAAAAGAGGAGATAGAGGACACCCCTGTCGTGTTCCTTTTTCAATTTTGAATTCTTCTGTCACCACATTGTTCACTATCAATTTAGCTTTTTGTTCTGAATAAATTGCCTCTATTCCATTTTCAAACCCCCGTCCCACTCCCATCCCTTCCAAGTTTTTCTTCATAAATTTCCAAGAAATATTATCAAAGGCCTTCTCCGCATCAAGAGTTTTAGAACTGATTCATGAGTTTGGTCGGGTGGCAGGATTTAAGTTGAACAAACACAAAACTAAGGTTTTGGGGAAAAATTTGACACCTTTAGAAACAGATGGGTTTCAGAAAGAGACAGAGTTAAATGTGGTTAAAAAAGTGAAATACTTAGGGGTCAATTTGTCTTCCAAAAACTTGAATTTATTTAAAGATAATTATGAAAAATGTTGGTCAGAAGTTAAAAAGGATTTAGAAATTTGGTCAAGATTGAAACTTTCCTTGTTGGGTAGAATTGCAGCTATAAAAATGAATGTATTGCCAAAGATGTTGTTTTTGTTTCAAACCCTACAGATTGTGGACAGAGTGGAATGTTTTGGAAAGTGGCAGAAAGATATTTCTAAGTTTGTCTGGCAGGGCAAAAAGCCCAGGATTAAGTTTAAAATTTTAACAGATGCAAAAGAAAGAGGGGGATTTGCCCTGCCGGACTTAAGGATATACTATGAAGCAGCAGCCTTCTGTTGGATGAAGGATTGGATACTTTTAGAGAACACTGATGTCCTAGATCTGGAAGGGTTTAATAATTCTTTAGGATGGCATGCATATTTGTGGTACGACAAGGTAAAGACTCATAAAATGTTAAAAAACCATATTGTCAGAAAAGCAATATTTATCGTCTGGACAAAATATAAAGACTTATTAGAAAACAAGACCCCGAGATGGTTATCACCAATGGAGGCTAAGGCCCAGAAAAACCCCAATATGGAAGCCGGTTGGCCGAAATATTGGGAAATAATAGAAAAAAATGGAGATAATTGGAGGTTGCAGAGCCTGGACAAATTAAAGAATAAGGTGCGAGATTGGTTACATTATGCTCAAATTCAAGAGGTTTTTAAAATGGACAAAAAAATTGGATTCCAGGTGGAAAAATCGAAGTTAGAGACAGAATTGCTTGAACCAAAGACTAAGGTACTTTCGAGAATGTATAACTTGCTGCTTAAATGGAATACACAGGATGAGACAGTCAAATCAGCCATGATAAAATGGGCGCAGGATATTGGGTATAACATTATGTTTGAGGACTGGGAAAGGTTATGGACCACCGGAATGAAGTTTACGGCATGTAATGCCTTAAAGGAAAACATTATGAAAATGATATATAGGTGGTACATGACCCCAGTCAAGCTTGCAAAAATATATCACCTGTCTGATAACAAATGTTGGAAATGTAAAGAGGCTGAAGGGACATTATTTCACCTCTGGTGGACCTGTCCGAGGGTGAAGGCCTTCTGGGAAATGATCTATAACGAGCTAAAAAAGGTATTTAAGTATGCCTTCACCAAGAAACCAGAGGCCTTCCTCTTCGGCATCGTCGGCCAGAAAGTGTTAAAGAAGGACAGAATGTTTTTTTTATGTATGCAACAACAGCAGCAAGAATACTCATCGCAAAGCACTGGAAGACACAAGATTTGCCCACACTGGAAGAATGGCAGACGCAACTGATGGACTATATGGAACTGGCCGAAATGACTGGCAGAATCCGAGACTTGGGAGAAGAGACAATGGAGGAGGATTGGAAAAAATTTAAGGACTATCTACAAAAATATTATAAGCTATATGAATCTTAAGAATTGGCATGATTTGGAAAATCTAGCTTCAGCAATCAGGATTTAGAGATATAGGAACCTAAGTTATAAGTATGAAAGGGTTAAAGTTTAAAGTAATATTATATTTAATACAAGGTATAAGTAAATTGACAATAAGTATTTAAAATCCAAAATATAATATTTGAAAAGTACAAAAGAATGCATGAAACAAGGTAATAATTTGCTGATATCTTTATTGTAAAGAATGCAGGGTGAGGGAGATGTGGGGAAGTCCGTTTGGTTATGGAAAAAAGTTTTTGAATGTTGGAGTTCTTTTTTTCTTTTTCTTTTTTTTCTGTTTTCTGAACCTGGAAAATGTAATAAAAAATATTTTTTAAAAAAATAAAGTATGTCTAGGATTGATTCTGGGATCATTTATTTGCTAATAAATTAAAACTGTTTTATCACTGAATCAAAGCAAATGACTACTATCTCGCATTCCCCTGTTCCTTTCTCTTTTAACATTCATTTCCAGAGAGAGGGAGGGAGGGAGGGAGGGAGGGAGGGAGGGAGGGAGAAAGAAAGAAAGAAAGAAAGAAAGAAAGAGCATTATTTTATGAAAATTATAGCCACACTTTCTTTCAGAACTCTTTCCATAACACACTATAGACCTCTGAATGAACAAGCTGGACTTGTGTTCCAAGGCCCCATGACACTTCAGTTGCCTATGGAGTAAATAACCAAACAAGACATTATATAGGTTGGTGGACTTGAAAAGGCCTTCAGATCTCTTGACTCGTGTATGGTGAATGCATAGCAGCACTCCCGCAACCTTAACAGTTCTTTGTGATGTCAGCAGAACTGTGCGTGGTCCTCTCCAACGAGGCGCAAGTGGGTCTTCTTTCCACTATTTGACCCACACTTCAGTACTTCCACTTTGTCCATCAGTTCCTCCCTTTTTGAACAGGTCTGAGAGAGATGATTCCCTTGTTGCATATTCCACCTTCTGAGAAATGAAATTGTCAGTGAGGCAGCTGAGGAATTTGTTGGACCTTCCATTCCTACAATTTTTACCCATATACGCTCATCCTGCTTTCTATGCTCCAGGTCATGGATCTCGCCACAAGTGTACATATCCTTTACATATAATGCTGCTCCTCCCCCCTTCCTGTTTGGTCTGTTCCTTCTGAACATGTTATAAGCCTTTATTTCTACATTCCAGTCATGAGTCTCACCCCACCAGGTTTCAGTAATGCCTATTAGACCATATTTGCCATCCTGTATGAAGAGCTCATTAGTAACATTGTATTAATGTAACATTTGAATGTGTAACTGTGTAATATTTTGTCTAAATTGTCTGTTGTTGCTTCTATTTCTGCACACCTCTAACATGCTCCCTTCATTGGAGAACAGACCTTGTGAAGGTGCTCCTCCACCTTTCTTCTGATTACAGGAGAGTTGGAAGCAATAAAATGTTCATGTGCAAAAAACAAAAAAACAAAACAAACACCTGTGAGACTTTTTCTTTGCCTTTTATGCATCCCAGTGTTCTGCTAACCTGTTCTTCACCACTGCTGACAGAAATTAACGAAGTTTTTTTCTTAATACAATGCTTTCTGGACTCTTCCCACGATTGTTTCTCTTTGGAAAAGTAGTACAAGGCCCTGTTATGCATCCTCCATTGTGGGTCCTTCAGCAATTCAGCAATCTTGTCTTGGGGCCAAGGCAGCGATGCAAGAGTAGCAGAAAGAGAAAAGAAAGGAGGGTATTCAGTAGAAGCCAGCTTATGCGTTCATGCAGATTAAAAAGCAAGAGCCTATCAGGTCAAAATGTATTGCTCGCTGAATTACAGTACACCCCAGTACATCATATCAAAGCTGCAATCGTGCAATAAGCCTAACCTCTGAGTAGGCAAATACATGAGCATGTTTATTTGACTAATAGCCATAGATCAATTGCTTCGGAGACTCCCAACTTCGATAGCCAGATCTGCTTAGTTTCCAGACTGCCAATCAGAAGGGCTCTGACGTCGGGGTGGAGGACAGATCCCCTTACACCTCTTTTCCTGTCTTGTGCCAAAGCTCTTTCCTTGCAGCATCTTTGCAAACTGTAGTAACAACGCTTTTTTGGGGGGAAGCAATATACCGTACTAGATATGAAATGAACATTTTCCCTGGGTTTATCCTTTCTGTGGAATTCCTATTAGGCATGGCAGATAGCCAATCGGGAAAGAGCATAAGTTGAGTGGGAGGTGTTCCTAGAATGTAGAAGGCGCTACATCACAAGGAAAGCGGTTCTAGGTATTGGGGGGATGAAAGAAACTCATGAAGAAACAGAGGCAAAGAGAAACTTGGAAGCAATACTGTCTCTACAAGGAAAGGCTATGATATTGTGGTATTTTAATTTCAGAAAAAGGCAACTATGGCTATCGTCCCCTGTTCCTTACGGTGAACATCCCAGGGGCCATAATCTACACTAGATCTCTCCAGAATCAAAGACAGAGCTCCAACCACAGAGCGGGACATCTGATGTCAGATCCGCACCCCCTACTGCCATGGAAACCTCTGCAGCCCGAGCCCAGCAATGTTAGAGGCTGGGATCCAATAACTAAATGCTAAAAAATGGAACATTGTTTGGTGAAAGTTTGGTCTAATGTCAGAGGAGGGCCATGAAATGACTTGGATCCAAAGGATCTAATGCCTTCTTGTTTAGGGAAGTTTTTAATGTTTGATGTTTTATTGTGCTTTTAATTTTATGTTGGGAGCCATCCAGAGTGGCTGGGGAAACCCAGCCAGATGGGTAGGGTATAAATAATAAATTATTATTATTATTCACACAACATATTCCCAAACCAGGAACTCATGCATGCCTGCCCAAGTGTTGGTATAAAGCAATCCCATTTATTTCCCTATCATTGTTTCTAACAGGAAGGAAATGGGCTAAAATATAAAATTAAAATTATAAAATTATAAAATAAAGTAAAATAAAATAATAAAGGGTCTGGATGTGAGCCTATGGGGCAGGGCATTGGACAAGGTGCTACAACCACTTTTGGTCCTCCCGCCTGCACACCTCCACACTCACGTCTAAGGCTTGAGTTGGCGGGTGTCAGGATGCTGTCATCAGCTCCCAACTGGTTGCCCAGGAAGGGAAAGCTTCTTACTGTCCTTTTTTAATTTAAAATTTACAGAGAGCGGCTATAGAACCCAGACTCTTGGATAATGATATTGTCCCGAGTGAATCTCAACCTCCCCCATCTCTCCCACTTCCTCATTCTTCATTCATCACCGTCAACATCATCATCACCACCACCTCTACAGGGGCTGCTATATGCCCTCTGTCTTTGAGCTCTTTGCTCTCCTACTTTTAAGGCTCCATCATTTGGGGGAGCTGCCCTACCAGCTGCCCCCACAAGTGGCCCTGCAAAGTGTAGGTGGGGTGGGAATGGATGGTGCTCTTTTCAATACTACAATCAAGCTGCCATGTTTTTATCAAATCTGTTTTATCTTAAACTAGCAAACACAGTAAATATTGTTTCCACTTGTGATATACCAGTGGGTCAGTGCTCAGGCAATCTCTTAGTCATCGAGCTGTCAAGATCTATTGCAACTGAATTAACACATAGAATAAGAAAAACGAAAATTAAAAATACATTGAGAATGCATAATTAAAGCATACCTTTGTAGTAAATGATATACAAAAGAAGACAGTATGTAAATGGCTTAAAGCAGGGGTATAGCTACAAGAAGAAATGTGAGACTATAACTAGTCCATTCACACATACATAGTTAATATCCCCAGTCCCACTAATACAAAATAATAATAATAATAATAAAATTCTATAGAAACTTACCTGCCAAATTTGGGGGAGCTGCCCTACCAGCGGCCCCCACAAGTGGCCCTGCAAAGTGTGGTTGGGGTGGGAGGGGATGATGTTCTTCTCAATACTACAATCAACCTGCCATGTATTTAAATAAGGCAGGTCTGGGATGTTAGTGCTGAAGCTGAAGACCCCACTGCTCTGTGACTCCTCTTTAAACACCAGACCTTCAGCAGATCAGATGACATGAGGCACGAGTACAATCAACACACATGAAATGGCGGAAGCAGGTAGGTAGCTTCAGACTTTTGTTTTCTCTTCAGGAGAATTCATTGTCTCTGGCCACAGTTCATTCATGGTGGTGGTGGTGGGCCTCCATACTGCTCTTCCAAGTAAGTAAGCAGGGCACCATTTGCCATTCCTCCCTGTACTTGTTGCCAGTGGCGGAGCTTCACCAGCACTGGGGGGTGGAGAGAAGGCGGGGAAGGGGCTGGCATGCGTCCCGGGGGTGGGGCATGCCATCTGCAGAGGTGTGGTGCCCAGTGTGGGTGGGGGGCTCAGAAGTGATGGCACCCTACCAGGATCACTTTGCCAGGGGCACTCCTCTTCTTCCACCAGTGCTTGTTGCGTGCAGCACTGCTTCCATTCCAATGCTATTATTCCTCATCTGCTAAAAAGTAAGTTACTCACCTTCCTGTCCGTTGCAGTGAAAATTTGGAACTTACATAATTGACATAACTTAAATGATTCCACCCCACTCATCTGAGTGCAAAGTAAGCACAGTGCTGCTCTGGGCTCCTTTAGCAGAAAGGGCGAGAGAAATCTCTAAAATTAAATAAAAATAAAAATAAAAATTCATCTACTGAACATTGATGTACATTGATGGAAATGTGTGTGTGATGTTTCTGCTGCTGCTTCCCACCCCAAACAGCAACTGCGAAAAAAACAGGAAATGTGAAACCAGCAGCAACAGCAAAGCAGCCAGAAAGATTCAGTGGAGTCAAGAAGTTATTCCAACGGAAGAAAAGTGTGCCAAAGGCAGCCCCAGGGAAAAAGCCAACATTTAAGGGTCTGTAGTAGCTTGTTGTTCACAGGATGGAAGGAAAGCAGAAGAAAGGGAGGTTGGTGGATGGGAAGGATCTGGACCCAGTCAAGATGGCAACGCGTGCCATGAGTGGGAAAGCCTGACCAGCTCTTTGGGCCCAGAGGGGAAACCCACTGGGGAAGGACACAGCACATGTGGAATTTGCTGCCACATAGCTCAGTTGATTAGAGCATGGTGCGGATAATGCCAAAGTCGCAGGTTTGATCCCCATGTGGGACAACTGCACATTCCTGCACTACAAGGGGTTGGACTTGACAACCCCAACTCTACAATTCTATGATTCTTCGATGGAGTGATGGCCACCAACTTGGAAAATGTGCTGGTCCCGGGGGATTACCGTGCGGCGTGGTCCGAGTCCAGTCCAGGGTCGAGGGTGTGGTATGGGGGCTGTCTATCAAGACTGAAGCGGGGTCCAAGGCAAGGAGTCGGGTGAGGTCAGGAACTCTGGCAGAAGAGCAGGACAGGGTGCCGGCAGGAACAGGTTGCCAACAATGTTGCTCCCGCAACCTGGGACTGGGCTGGCTGGCTTTTATCTCCTCCGAGGCCTAGGGCGGCCCAGGTCCACACGTGACTCACCTCTCCTGGCCTTAAGGCGAGCACTCCTCCTACAGGAACTTAGTTCCCTCTGCCTCTCTGCCCTGAGCCTCTGCAGCTCAGGAGAGGCTGGAGGGTTACTGGACCCAGAGGCAACCTCACATTCCCCTGATGGGGCCGAGAGTGGAGCACCTGCAGGCAATGGGTCCTAGATCACCTCCGGAGCCAGAGCAGATTCAGCTGGTGTCTGCTCCTGAGGATCCGGCACAGGTGTGGGCCCTTCAGGTTCAAGCCCCAGGCCCGGCTCAGCCGGTCCTGGAGGTGGGGACTCCTGTGCAGGCTGGGATTCCTCAGGTTCAGCCTCTGAATCCGATTCCCAGGCCATCACAGAACACTTTAAGAGGGGCTTAGGCAAATTCATGCCAGATTAGGCTATTGGTGCCTGCTAGCCACAATGCCTGTGTTAGACCTCCACTGTTGGAGGGAGCATGTCTCTCAGTGCCAGTTCCTGGACATTCCCTGCAGGTGGGGAGAGTGCTCCTGTACTCACAACCTGCTTGCGGTGCATCTGACTGGCTTCTGTGAGAACAGGAAGCTTGACTAGTTGGGCCTTGGGTCTCATCCAGCAGTCAGGCTCTTCTGATGTTCTTAGGAGCAAAAATCTGGTGTTTGAGTCCACTCTCTTGCTGGCTATGACACACACTGTGTGAAATCCATGTTGCAGATATTAATATTGTGCAGTCTGAAGCGACTGGGTGTCTGGAAAAATGACCCCTTTTGGAAATGAAGCATTGCACAGGCCCATGAAAATATTGTTCAATTTTTACTAGCAGAACTCTTCAAAATAAAACAGATCCAAATGATAGATCCAAAGATATTCATACAATGTCTTGTGCTGTTCAGCACAGGCTCAGCACCTTAGAAAATATGAAATGATCCAAACAGACCTAGAAGCAGAGGTCTGTCTCTCCCACAGCCTTCAATCCAGCCTCCATCGGCCTTAGGCGGCTTACTCTCCCTTCAGGAGGGCTTTATTTACATATTCACTCCATGGAGTTTGGACTCAAAGGCAACTTCCTTCAAAATGGAGATTTGCTTGTCGAGCTGAACAGGTTACTGTGAAAATCTTGTTTGTTGGGATTGCAGTGGGATGTTGGCTATGGATGATTAAAGCATCATTTTCTTTTCTTTTGTCCTTCAAGAAAGGCTCATTGGTGCAAAAGCAATCCTCTATTCTCCGTACGCTCTATATGCTGCCATGATGGTTCTTGTGGGCTGCATCGTTGTCTCAAGTATTATGATCGTCTTGTGTAAGTAACACTTGCAGGGAGCACGGTGGAAGCCTTCAAGTTGACTCTGGCTTCTCTGCTTCACTGTCAACCTTTCGAAAAGAGAAGGCGCAGTCCAAACTCTGCCAAGGCCCACTTCCTCTCATTGGTTTCAGTAGGTGAGGTAAAGGCCTGGCTAAATCTTTCCCATTGAAATCAATTTTTCTCCACTGCTGCCCCTCAATAACCGCTTAAATACTTGGTGTGGACAAGACAGTTACTCCAATGTGAACAAAACTGAAATATACTCGAGTGTGGATTTCATGCTCTTTATTCAGCTCATAGTAGTGAGGAATTGAAGTTCCCCCGAAATGTCTGCTTTATATATATTATTTACACAAGGGGCTCCACGTGATTGGCGAATTCTAGGATTCTCCTGTAGGCCAATCAGGTTGCAGATTCACTTCCACCTAGAGTTGGATTGGGTGGCTCCTGCGGACTAATCAGACTGCTGCATTCTGGATCCTATTGTGTTTTTTTAAAAAAAATATTTAATCATGGATCCTATTGTTCTAGGACCAATCAGGCTGCTGCATTTTGGATCCTATTCAACTCAGTACATAACAAAACCCATTGCCTTTTTAAAACTTGTTGTTATCTTTAGCTTGTTGTTTAAGCAGGGGCGATACTAGGCTTTATTTCACCCAGGTGAATGCCTCCATTTGGCAAACACACCCAATGCACATTTGTGTGCACACCGTCAGGCTCGGAGCCTCAATGGCGTTCCTCTGGAGGCCTCATCCCATGTGAAAAACCTGGCTAGCCCCCTCCCCCCCCCCTTGTAGTTACGGCTCTGTCTTAAGTGAGCTGTGAAGGCTTCTTCCTGTCTCAGCTTGTGTGGCTGGAGAAATCTACAAAATCTCTGCGTGTGAAAGCAAAGCTGTACTTCCACTTGGCATGACTAGTATCAGAACATTCGTATAAATTTCCCCCTCTCACCTTTCCATTAGATAAACGTGAAATGAGAAAAAGAACCATCTTTCTCAAAGGAGTGAATGAGATTTCAGATTACATGGGCAGGAAGTATCCAGAACTCCAGACTTTGGAAGGTAAGCAACGAGTTGCAGCTGGGATGCTGAGCCTCCCCACTCAGCCCCTCCAATCATATTTTCTCCCAGCAGAGCATAGTCCCACTGGTATGTCTCTGCTGGGACAGAAACCACAGGATGATGGGTGGGTTGCAGTGGTATATCGGTGGGTAGAATAAGTTTTTATTTTAACTGTCTTCTGCAAGGCATCTGGGAATCCGAACCCCCCCCCCCGACACACACACACAACAGGCAGCCAGGGAAAAATAGACAGCAAAAGCTCTTAAAGGTAAAGGGACCCCTGACCATTAGGTCCAGTTGTGACCAACTCTGGGGTTGCAGCGCTCATCTCTCTGTATTGGCCAAGGGAGCTGGCATACAGCTTCCGGGTCATGTGGCCAGCATGACTAAGCCGCTTCTGGCGAACCAGAGCAGAGCACGAAAACGCCGTTTACCTTTCGGCAGGAGCAGTACCTATTTATCTACTTGCGCTTTGATGTGCTTTCGAACTGCTAGGTGGCTAGGAGCAGGGACCGAGCAACGGGCGCTCACCCCGTCGAGGCAATTCGAACCACCGACCTTCTGATTGGCAAGAGCTTTTGCTGTGGTTTAACCACAGCAAAAGCTCTTACCAATGTCTTTTATTCAATATTCACAGAGAGAGGCTTAGAAAGGCAGCCTCTAGGAGTAATGGCATTGCTCGGAATAATCTCCTCCCTTCTTCCCTTCTCGCTTGTCAACAGCCCCACCCCCCTTACAGTGGCTGCTTAAGGCCATTTGTCTCTTAGCTCTCTGCTCTCCTACTTTCAATGCTTCCCTGGTTCTGGGAGAAGGGGGGTCTGGAATGCTTTCTAGTGATAACATGTCAGCCAGCTGCCCCAGCACTGCTTCCTATCCCCTTTTCCCATTCTTTCCCAGCTTTGCCCCTCATCTATCTCTGAGCTGTGACCTTCTGCAAACCACTATTGTAAATCTATACTGTCTTCCTCTTCTCTGAAAGTTTGAGGATGAGGTGTCCACCATTCCTCCTCAGTCCAGTCCCTGACACTGTCTGTCTGTCTCGTCCCTCATCCCAAATGGAGCCCAGGGCAGCAAATTCACCCATAGAAACTCTTTTTTTTTAATGTTTGGGTGGGGTGAGTGCTCTAAAAGCAGTTACAGTTAGGACATCTTTTAAAAAGTACATTTAAAGCAATAAAAAAATTCTCTCTACCAGTGATCTCAGGGGTGCCTGGAACAATGTCCTTCAGCCATTAAATGTTTGGGTAAACAGGAATGTTTTCAAATTCCTCCCAAAAAACAATTACAGAGACAGTCTCACAAACAGGGGGCCACCACTGGAAAGGTCCTATCATAAGATAACATCAACCTGGCAGCCCTTGGCGGTCGCACCACCACAAATGCCTTGCTTGATGATCATAGGGTCCATGATGGTTGATATTGTGGAAGGTGCAACGTTCGCAAGGAGGATGGTACGTAGCATGAGGTTCCACTGTACTCGCCTGTAGTCTTGCTGACACAGCCCTATCTAACTTTGTTTACTGCTAACGTCTATTGTGCCTTTGTGGCCTTTGCCTGGATACATTTTGTTCCAATGCTGTTATCAACAGAGCTGTTTGAGCTTTATGTATATAGCTGTTTGAGTTTATGTGATAGGGGGTGGTGGTAATTGACTTCCACTACCTCAAAGCTGAGTGGGGATTGGAGCACACACACACACAAAATAAGGATAAGACTGTAGCTAGTTTCTTGAGATTTCCCTGACTTGAATTTTTGCAATCTTTTAAGATGTTGACAGAATTAACGTAGCTACGAATTTATCATTGAGGCTGACTGAAGAGAACAAAAAAAACCAGGAACTGCAAGCTGCAATTGGTAAGTTACTCTGAGACTGTGATGCTGAATAATGCAGGGAGAGCCCATTACAAAACAAAAACCTGTTATTGACTTTAGAGGGGTGCTGCAAACCTCTGTATCTGCCACTCAACTTAAACTGGTTCCAAAAACCTGTCTGCAAGATGCCAAGCAGTGGAAATCTCTTCTGCAACCACTGCTGTTCAAATGCTGTTCTTTCTATATCACACTCAAAAACAGTTCTGAAAGCTTTTAAAATGAATGAGCCACATACAGGTCTAATTTTACAGCAGACCTGGCAGAGCTCACACATACCTCTCAACCTGTGTCTGGTACTTTTGTCTGTCTGTGTAGATTTGTTAGAAAACTGGCTAACACATTTTCAATGCATGTAAAAAGAGAAACAGAAGAAAATGAATTATATATCTCGGTGAAAATAGGCTAATGTTGTTGGTGGTTAGAATAAACAATCGAATCCTGTTGCAAACTTTCTTCTTAACATAGCTCATTAATGTAACTCGTTAATATAATATATAATAAAATATACTGAGACTTTGTAGTACAGTGGTACCTCGGGTTAAGTACTTAATTCATTCCGGAGGTCCGTTCTTAACCTGAAACTGTTCTTAACCTGAAGCACCACTTTAGCTAATGGGGCCTCCCGCTGCCGCTGCACCACCGGAGCACAATTTCTGTTCTTATCCTGAAGCAAAGTTTTTAACCCGAGGTAATATTTCTGGTTAGCGGAGTCTGTAACCGGAAGTGTATGTAACCTGAAGCATATGTAATCCGAGGTACCACTGTATAACAAGGTCTTGGTATATCACCTGTTTCACATTATAAATAATGCTTAAAGCTCTGCAGAGACATTCAAGCTATCATCTGATGAATATCCTTTCTCTCTCTCTCTCTCTCTATTCCTCACATATTTGTGGCTTGACGGAAAGATGACATTTTGGGAAGGCTTGAGCAACATTGGACGGTGCATAACAGGAAGTTATACTTGTTTGATATCTTTAAACCACCCAAAACTTGGCAAGACTGTGCAGATTATTGTGCGCGAAAACCTTTCTCCGGAATGATTAATATTGAAAGTAGAGATGAGGAGGTTGGTTGGATGCTGGAATACACACAAAGCAGGGACAGCCCATCACAGTATGATGACTACATAGCCTTCAAGTCCTATAACAGCTGCTTCTTGCTCCTCTCCTCCACGAGCAGTAGGAAGTCACATTGACCAGAGGAAACTCCATGGGTTTGTGATGTTTTCTGTAATATCCATTAAGGAGGAGGAGAGCTAGAGCTAGTCACAAAGCAGTTACTCATTCCCCAGTAAGCAATAGTGTACTAACTCTACCCTCTACCCACTGGCTACACATTGACTGCCAGTATTAAAACAGAAGATTATATCACTTTATTTGGACAGTCACAAATTAAAGTTCAAACTAGATGGGGGTACTGTGGCGATCACACAGGGTCCCCGGTCGTTTGACGGTCTATTGATCCCTGTGCCACCACTGTGATTGCCTATTCGCTGCCACCAACCCGTTTCTCTCGGGTACACATGGAGTCCAGACAGTTGTTAACATTAACAAATAATCAAGTTTATTTTTATAAGCATGAACAAGTTTAAGGTTTCAGTTAATTTTTCTTGTTAGTTTCTTAATCGTGGTTTCTTTACTGACCTATACGTTCCTAACAACTTCAAACTGATTATCCCAACTATCTATCTGACTCCACCTAACAGTTCCTCTCACTCCCTCACCACACAACTCGACCAACCCACAGACTTATCCTCCCTCTTCCTTCTCCAGCTCCCAACTCCCAGCTGACTTCCACACAACTCCAACTCTAACTCTAACTCCTCCCCTTGGGTTCCCACTGGCCAATCACTTCACACTCATTTAACCCTTTCCTTATGACCCACCTAGGAGGGCAAACGCCACAGGTACCTTTTTGGGGGGGAAGCAGCTCCCCAAAGTTGAGGTGAAGAGGTGTGGTGGGGCTGATTTTCAATGTGGTGGCCTGAGGAGGATCTAATTATTTTTCTTACTTAAAAGCAAAGCAATGGCTAAGCGGTGCTCCAGATGTCTGCAAACGAGCGCCTTGAAACTGGCGAAATGGTGTGACGGCAGCTGGAATACTGGCACACAGTTCTGGTTGCCTCACCTCAAAAAGCATATTGCTGGGCATGCAAAACGATTGAGCAGGTGGAGCAATGACTCTGTGAGGAAGGATCACATGAAAGAGGTGTATGCAATTTTGCTTCATGTAGAAGAGGAAGAAGAGTTTGGATTTGATATCCCACTTTATCACTACCCTAAAGGACCGTATAGTTAAAGTCATGGTTTTCCCAGTAGTGATGTATGGAAGTGAGAGCTGGACCATAAAGAAGGCTGATCGCCAAAGAATTGATGCTTTTGAATTATGGTGCTGGAGGAGACTCTTGAGAGTCCCATGGACTGCAAGAAGATCAAACCTCTCCATTCTGAAGGAAATCAGCCCTGAGTGCTCACTGGAAGGACAGATCGTGAAGCTGAGGCTCCAATGCTTTGGCCACCTCAGGAGAAGAGAAGACTCCCTGGAAAAGACCCTGATGTTGGGAAAGATGGCGGGCACAAGGAGAAGGGGACGACAGAGGACGAGATGGTTGGATAGTGTCCGCGAAGCTACCAGCATGAGTCTGACCAAACTGCGGGAGGCAGTGGAAGACAGGAGTGCCTGGCGTTCTCTGGTCCAGGGGGTCACGAAGAGTCAGACACGACTAAACAACTAAACAACAACAAAGGAGTCTCAAAGCGGCTCCTTTCCCTTCCTGCCCCACAACAAACACTCTGTGAGGTGAGTGGGGCTGAGAGACTTCAGAGAAGTGTGACTGGCCCAAGGTCACCCAGCAGCTGCATGTGGAGGAGCGGAGACGCGAACCCGGTTCCCCAGATTACGAGTCCACCGCTCTTAACCACTACACCACACACTGGTAGAGAAAGAGCGTAGAGAAAAGTCTTTCTCCTTGTCTCATAATGCCAGAACTTAGGGACATCCAATGAAGCCAAACTTTGGAAGATTCAGGCCAGACAAAAGAACTTCACACAACACATAATGAATTTGATCTCACTGGAAGTAGTGATGGCTACTAACATGGTTGGTCTAAAAAGAAGTTTAGACAAATTTGTGGGAGAAAGGTATATCAATGGCTAATAGACACAAAGAATATATTATGCTTCCACTGTTGGAGGTATTATTCCACTCAGTACCAGTTCCTGGGAATCCCAGGTGAGGAGAATGTTGTTGCACTCTCAGTCCTCTTGTGGGCTTCTCATAGGCATATGGCTGGCCATTGTGAGAACAAGATCCTGGCCTAGATGGCCCCATCTATCAGTAATTGATTAGCGTACTTTCTCCTCCAGCAAGAGAAAGACCATGCTTCCACTGGAACCTCCTGGACGGAGTCTTCAGAACCAGAGGAGAGCAATGTGACCTACTGAGACCTTGAGGGAGGTGGCAAAATGGGGTCCTCTGGTTTCACTGATCTGTCCTCTAAGCCTTCCATGAATTTTGTATGCATTGGGGCCTCTTTTCAGACACTTCAAGGAAATATGCACAGGACAAGGGCAAATCCTGCTATTGTGATGTCACCCCCCCACACATTATATCCCCACTAAATATCTGTAAGGAGCTATAGTCTTATTGGGCAAGGGATGTTGTCCAAAAAACATTTAAGAAAAATATCTATAGCTTTTTTGTTTGTCTGTTTTCAGTAAATATTTTATTATTTTCTTCTGCAGTTATATTTGGAATCACAACTCAAAGGCGCAACTCATGATTTCTGGATTGGAATGTATAAAAGGGGTCACGCCTGGTCATGGATTGATGCAAACCATAGGTTTCCTGAACAGTAAGTCTAAACAAATTTCTTCTAAGGTCTGGGTTATACAACATTGTGTGTGTGTGTGTAAAATGTATATATATGTGTGTATGATTTTTTGGGAAACCAAACCCAGTGGTGGATATATGCCAAGATCCACCACTGGGTTTGGTTTCCAGAAAACCTAGATATTCATTTCAAATTTGAAAGGGAAGTTTGTAAAAGGCTAGGACTGTGTTGTCTTGGAACATGTATATGTTCTCAGGGTACAATGTGCAATCCAGCTTAAAGGCCATTTCAGGAGAAGAGAGAGGAAGAGCCATCGCCACAGTTGCCAGACCATGCTGGCCAGAGGATGTGGCTTTGGTCAACTCCTCCAGCTCAAAGAAAAACCTTTCTCTGCAGCCCACACCATCTCCATGCCATAGAAGCCAGCAGACATCTAAATTGATTCATGCTTCCTCTTCTTTTCAGATACTGGATGCCTGGGCAGCCAAATAACAAGGGCTTTGCACGTCCAGGAACTGAGAACTGCGTTGGACTAATTAAAAATTGTGCTATCAGGCTGAAATGTTGGCATGATGCCCCCTGCTCTTCTAAAAAAAAATGCATTTGTAAGATGCTTCCTCAAAAGAAGTGGCTTACATGAAACTGGATTCTAAGATCTCTGTAAAAAAAACAACAACCAATGATGATGGAAAAAGCCCACCCCCTTAAAAAATAAATAAATACAGAGGCAACTAAAATGGGTGGTTATTCAGCTCAGCGCTCTGACATCAGGTCCTAAGAATACATTGCTTCTGCTTTCTTGAGGCTTAAACAAGACACCTTATTTGCCAACTGCAAAAACTTAAGTAGCTTCATGAAATAAAGCATAGAAGAATCCAACCACACTCCATTTGCTATTGTACTTAATTGAGATGAGAATCCTGAAGTTAGGTTGTGAGGGAGAACCAATGTTGTTGAATCACCCATCCAGAGATGAGCAATGCTCTTAAACTCCTCCATCACGTTCCAAACAAAACAAAACAAAACAAAAAAACAAAACAAAAGAACCCCTCCCAATTTACTCTGCCTGCTCCCAGTTTGGGTTGGTGTTATCCACCTCCCCCCACTTTAGTGCCTGTTTGAAACTGGAAAAGTGTTGGGTCCTTCAGAGCCAAGCCTTCCCTGCCCTCCCCCTCCTCCCAGCATCCTCCCAGACTCAGTGGCGGAGCTTCATGCTCCGGACAGGGGGCGGAGAGCAGGTGGGGCAGGGCTGGCGTGTGTCCCAGTGGTGTGCATCCTGGGGGTGTGGCGTGGCGTGGCACCCATAGGGGCATGGCATCCAACGCAGGTGGGGGCAGCTATGATGGCACCCCGCTGGGATCGTGCTGCCAGGGGTGGTGCGCTCCCTCCGCACTCCTCTTCCTCCGCCAGTGCCCAGACTACCACCGACATGTACCCTTTCCAATCCTATTAATGCCAGTGCTCCTATGTCTGGAATCTCATAAAAGGGGCCCTAGGAATTCTGGATAATTATATCCACCGCGATTGCTTCCTTATTATGTGTGGCTTGATGATGGTGTCCGGCACATTCTGCTGCGCCACACCGGACTCCTGTGGTTTGCGCACCGTCAGCGTCCTTCGGCAGAGTCTCCGCAACGGCAGAAACTGTTGTAATGTGTGTGTGATAAATCAGACTGTATGCAGCCTTGTTGCTTATCTCCAACAGTCTTTAATTGTGTAGCAAAAACATCATAAATCAGCCAGGCGAAAGAGCGCACATCTTTCGCCTCTCGGTCAAAACCGAAAGAAGAATCACACACAGAGAAACCACTCCCATATGTGAACATAACCACGCCTCAGAATGTGAGATGTCACTCAGAACTGTTTAACCCTGTAAGTTCTGATTCTCTTCACACCCCCTCTCGTCTCGCATCCTGAGGGAAACTGTGAACACACATCTACAGACCTCTTTGAGTTCAACTCCCTTCCCATTGCCTCTTGCCCCCTTCTGGCATCTGTCTCAGGCAACTGTTGAACCTCCTCAAAACTCCCAGGTTCGCACTGCGTGAAACCAACCCACGTGCTGGTGACCTGAAACCTCTCAGGTGGCACCCCCTTTGTTGTGCGTGCGGATCGTCTGAGCACAGTCTCAGGTGCTCCTTCTGACCCACTGGGGCCAGCAAGTGTGTCTTCTACATCAGAAGACTCCCCCTCTGACTTACTGCGTCTTCGGGCCTTCTGCACTTTGCTAACAGGAGACGAAGGCTCACTCTTGGGCTCTCTTTTAACAACCTGTGGAGAAACCCAACCCTGTTCTTGACCCTGTTCAGAGACCTGGTCCTCAGCAACAGGTTCAGCCTCTGGCTCTCCCTCCACCTCAGAATCAGACAGACATTCTGAGAGAACGTCAGGACCCTCATTGAGTCTTGACCAACCATTCTGCTCACAGAACTCAGCATACTTGCTGATCAGAAGCTTGGTCTGATCACCTTCTGGATATGCAAACCTCCACCCCTTTGTCGCAGGCTCATATCCACAGAAGATCATTTTCTGGAACCTCGGATCACCTTCCTTCCGTTGGGCCTTTGGCACAAGCACCCAGGCTTCGCAACCAAACACACGGAAGAAATGCACTTGCGGTTTTTTCTGGTGCAACAAGAAAAATGGTGTGTCACCTATAACCGAGTTATAGGACCTATTCATCGTAAAGTTGGCCGCCCTCCAAGCTTCACTCCAAAAGCTCTGAGGCAAACCAGAGTCACACAGTGGAACCTCAGCAGCTTGAGCCAGAGCTCTACTCTTGTGCTCCGCCACGCCCCTCTCCTGAGGAGAAGTAGCACCCGTCACCTTGTGACATATTCCCTTCTGGCTGAAAAAACTCTGCAGAGCAGACCCAGTAAACTCTGCCCCTCGGTCACTTTTGAACCCCTCAACCTTCGTGGAGAACCGTAGTTCCACTTCCGCAACCCAGTCTTTAATCAGTTGCGCTGCCTCGCTTTGCCGCTTCAGCGATAAAAACCAGCCATTTTGGCTAAAATCATCTGTCAGCGTCAGCACAAACCTGGCCCCGACCAGACTCGGACTTTGCATGGGACCACAAAGGTCTATGTGCACAAGCTCAAAAGGTTTAGTGGTTACCCTCTCCCTTCTGGGATAACTGCACCTTTGTACCTTTGCCCTTCTGCATGCCCTACAGTCTAGGAATTTACCACATGCTTTCAGTTTGCAACCTTTCGTGCATTTGAGCAACTTCTGGACATCTTCCAAACTGCTGTGCGACATTCTCCTGCGCCATAAGTGAACACAAGAATCATGAATGGGAACACTAGCACACTTCGCCTGTGCTGTCTCGGCGTCTCCCTTACCCTCCAGAGGTGTCTCCAGAACAAAGAGTTTGTTCTGACATGCAACACTGACCAGTTGTCTCCCACCCCTGGAAATGGAACAGACATCATTTTCAAAGCAAACCTTATAAACCTCCTTTAGAAGAGCAGGTACAGATAAAAGACAACAATGCATCTCTGGCACAACGTAGACTTCCAGCTCCGCCTGTAAAAAAGAAACAAAAACATTTCCCACATTAGACAAAGGCCTCTGTGACCCATCAGCAAAAATAACAGTTTTCCCAGCTGAAACAGCTCTGCAGTTCCGCATTTCGTCCCTAGGTGGCATCAGGTATGGCTGGCTCCTGAGTCGATGACCCAGCGCATCATTCTGTCCTCACTGGAGTTGTTCCGTAGCGTTGCCATGGAGGCAGTTAGGTGATAAGAACCGTCTTCACTCCCTGAGTCACGTCCTCCCTTCGCTTTCCCACGCTGGCCTCCTCTCCTGGACTGGCTGCCATGGAAACCTGGCTGACTGCCATGGGAAACGACCTTGGAGACATCCTGCCCGGCCTCTCTGGCTCTCTGCGGACAGGATCGACGCAGATGATTGACGGACCCACAGACAAAACATCAACGAATGGAAAAAGCCTGAACTGTGTCTTCTGCTGGCCTGGCCCCCCTTCTCTTACAACCTGCAGGGCTCTCTGTGCCAGCTTGGCCCTCTCTTCTCACAGGACTCCCAGGACACTTTCCTGCACCCCCTCTGGTGGGTAAAGGGCTCCCAGCACTTGGCCTCTTTCCAGGCTCCTCACACAGACACGTTGCAGCATCCACACAGCCCCCAGATTCTGCAACAGCAACAGTAGCAGCAGCAGCAGCAACAGTAACAGTCCCTTCGCCCCCCTGTGGGGCCTCCCAGCTCCTCCCAGCTGTGTATCGGCTCTCAAGAAAATGGCCGGCGCCATCTTGCCTCTCCCCTTCGGATGCAGCCACTTCTCGGCCCTTGCTTCCCACTCCAGGTCCACAAGCTTCTTGGAGTGCTAGCCAAGCGGCCTCTGGCCTTCTTGCACCCAGGACAACAGGCACCAGATGAGCATCCACATTCTCTGCCAAAAACGCAAGCACACGCTTCTCAACTTCACTTTGCTCTGCAGCTCTCTTAGCCTCTGCTTTCTCAGCTGCCTTCGGTATTGGCTGGACAACATCCCACAGCCGCTCCCCAACTAACAGCAGCTCTGCTTGAAAGCTCCACTAGTCAGTTTCTGACATGGCAACTTAAGCTCAAAGCCATGTTCCTGGGACTGAGCCATTTCCCTTCCTCCCCGGGGCTGAGCTGCTCCTCCTGGCACCCGGAGATGAGATCCTCCCAGCGAGCTCCACTGCCTCAAACGTTAGGCAGGACTCCAGCTGGCTTTCACACACACCAGCACGACTTGGCAACAGCTTCAAAAGCTTGGCTGACCTTCCATAACCTGTGGCTTGATGATGGTGTCCGGCACATTCTGCTGCGCCACACCGGACTCCTGTGGTTTGCACACCGTCAGCGTCCTTCAGCAGAGTCTCCGCAACGGCAGAAACTGTTGTAATGTGTGTGTAATAAATCAGACTGTACGCAGCCTTGTTGCTTATCTCCAACAGTCTTTAATCGTGTAGCAAAAACATCATAAATCAGCCAGGCGAAAGAGCGCACATTTTTCGCCTCTCGGTCAAAACCGAAAGAAGAATCACACACAGAGAAACCACTCCCGTATGTGAACATAACCACGCCTCAGAATGTGAGACGTCACTCAGAACTGTTTAACCCTGTAAGTTCTGATTCTCTTCACATTATGTACTTCTGATTTCTAGTTCATCTTCATCTTGATGAACTATCCAGCCTTCACCAACCTAATACCCTCAAGATGTCTTGGACTATGGTTCCCATCAGCTGGGGGCTGTTGGTTGCTGTTGTCCAAGATATCTGGAGGGCACCAGGTTGATGAAGGCAGAGCTATATATTACATCATCTTTTAAGGGCTACTGTGATCTTATATCAGCTTTCTTGAACCTGATACCCTCCAGGTGTCTTGGGCAAATAATACTACAGTGGTACCTCAGGTTAAGAACTTAATTTATTCTGGAGGTCCATTCTTAACCTGAAACTGTTCTTAACTTGAGGTACCACTTTAGCTAATGGGGCCTCCCGCTGCTGCCGCCGCGCGATTTCTGTTCTCATCCTGAAGCAAAGTTCTTAACCTGAGGTACTATTTCTGGGTTAGCGGAGTCTGCAACCTGAAGCATCTGTAACCCAAGGTACCACTGTAATAAAATTTTATTTGTATCCCGCCCTCCCCTGCCAGAGCTGGGCTCAGAGCGGCTAACATCATATTAATAACACAATATACATAAAAAACAAGCAGTCAATTGATTAAAATGCATCCCAAAATTAATTAAAATAAGTTATAATTAAAATTAAACTAAGCAAATGGCAGTCCTCAGCTTAAATTGAAAGAGGTTAATACTTGCCAGGACCACTTTTTCCACTGATATTATAAGGACCTGTGAGTGTGCTGGGAAACTTCCTTAATTTCTTCTTATACAAAGAGAAAGTGAGTCAGACTGAACCCTAGCCAAAGGCCTGGCGCAACAGCTCTGTCTTGCAGGCCCTGCGAAAAGATGTCAAATCTTGCAGGGCCCTGGTCTCTTGTGAGCGAGTGTTCCACCAGGCCGGGGCCACAACTGAAAAGGCCCTGGCTCTGATTGAGGCCAGTCTGACCTCCCTGGGGCCCGGGATCTTCAGGGTGTTGTTATTAGCAGACCGTAAGGTCCTCCATGGGACATACCAGGAGAGGCGGTTCCATAGGTACGAGGGTCCTAGGCCGTATAGGGCTTTAAACCAGACCTTAAACCTGATCCTATACTCCACCGGGATCCAGTGCAGCTGTATAGTACTGTGATCCCACAGCGAAGACCCCTAAGTAGTCTCGCTGCGGCATTCTGCACCCACTGGAGTTTCTGGGTCAGTTTCAAGGGCAGCCCCATGTAGAGTGAGTTACAATAATCAAGCTTTAAGGTGACTGTTGCATGGATCACAGTGGTGAGGTCAGGGCAAGAGAAGTAAGGGACCAACTGCTTAAGCTTGGCGGAGATGGAAAAATGCCCCCTTTTTATAGCTGCAACCTGTGCCTCCATAGAAAGGGAGGCATCAAAGATTACACCCTAACTCTTGATGGAAGATGCTGACACTAGTTGCGCCCCTGCAAGGGATGGGAGTTGGCCCCCCAACCCCATATCATCTCAACCGAGCCAAAGGACTTTGAATGATTTAACTTCAACCGGATCCCACGTATCCATCCAGCCATGGCTTTCAGACATCTGGTCGGTGTGTCTGTGGCCAAGTCAGGGTGGCCATCCATCAAGAGATAAAGCTGGGTGTCATCAGCATACTGATGACAGCCCAAACCAAAATTCCGGATGAGCTGGGCGAGGGGGCACATATGGATGTTAAAAAGCATTGGGGAGAGAATTGCGCCCTGCGGTACTCCACACACCAAGGAGTAGTGCGATGACAACCCCCCTCCAGCTCCACCCTCTGTCCCCGACCAGAGGGGAATGAGCACAGCCATTAAAGGACTGCGCCCCAAATCCCTACATCGGCGAGGTGGTGGTCTAAAAGTTTGTGGTCGACCATCTCGAAGGCTGCTGACAGATCGAAAAGAATCAACAGCCCCAACCCGCCTCGATCCAGCTGCCTATGGAGGTCATCTGTTAAGGCGACCAGTGCTGTCTTGGTCCCATGCCCAGAGCGAAAACCGGACTGGAATGGATCCAAAGCCAGTATTTCATCCAGAAATCTGCCAAGCTGGTCAGCTACCGCTCTCTCAATCACCTTACCCAGGAACGGAAGATTTGAAACTGGGCGGTAATTTGATAGATCTAAAGGATCTAATGATTTTTTTTAAGAGCGGACGCACCACTGCCTCCTTCAATTCCCCTGGGAATGTCCCGGTGCCAAGGGACAAATTGATGCTCTCACCCAGGGGAGCCTGCACCTCATCTGGACATGCTCTAATCAGCCAGGACAGGCACGGGTCGAGAGGGCAAGTGGTGGGCTTTCCAGCATGGAGGAGTTTGTCCACATCTGCTGGGAGGATCTGGTCAAAGTGGTCTAATACTGGACCCGAGGACAGTCGAGGTGCCTCCAGTTCCATTATTGTATCCAAATTGGCAGGGAGGTCACAGCAGAGTGACAGGACCTCATCTGCAAAACAGCTTGCAAATGCCTCACAGTTGTAAGTCTGATTTGTATTTAAATTTGACTGTCCCTCTAGGGACGTTAGATACCTAATTATGCTAAAAAGTTGTGCCGGGCGAGAGCTAGCGGATGCAATGGAGGCTGAGAAGTAAGACTTCTTAGCCTTCACTGCCATCTCATAGGTTTTCATAAACGCCCTATAAGATGTTCTTGTGGCTCCATTGCAGGTACTGTGCCATACTCGCTATAGCTGTCTGAGGTCCTGCTTCATTTTCCGGAGCTCCTTGGTAAACCAGGGGGCCTGGTCTCTGTGGGGTTGCAAAGGGCACCTAGGTGTGATCTCATTGATGGCCACCAAGAGCCGGGTATTCCTACCCTCAACAAGCTCAGTCAATGAGTCACCAGGGGGAGCAGCATCCCGCAAGGCCTGTCGGAATCAATCAGGATCCATCAGCCTTTGCGGGTGAGCCCAAATATGCTCACCACCTAAGCAGGGTGGGGACGGGAAGTCAATCCTGGCTTTCAGGGCATAGTGATCAGACCATGGCAGCTCCATCGAGGGGGACATGATCACATCTATGCCTGCACCAAAAATCAGATCCAGTGTGTGGCCTGTTTGATGTGTGGGGCCCAAAACAAACTGGGGGAGCCCTAGTGTTGCAATGGAAGACACCAGGTCCAGAGCCTGTAAGTGTTGGTTTCTGCTTTCCTTCACTGTGCAGCGAAAGGGCTTGTCACGAGACAGGTGTTTACATTCCACAGTCTGTACTGTTGGAGTTTCTCACGGGAAAGGGAAGCTGGATGTGACGTACACTGGTTTCCTGTTTTTCACTGTGTGATTCTCTCCAAGCTGTTGAGGAGAGAGGATGCATTTTCTGCTCCGGCAGAGGCAAGATGTCTTTCTGTAATATACCTGCTTTGAACGTGTTAAATAAAGCAATATAGAGTATGCAGCACGTACTCCTCATCCTTCCGCTGGGCACGGGACTCTGCTTTAAAACCAACACATGGTTATGGGCTCCAGAAGTCGAATCGGAGTGCCGGCAAAGGATCGGAATGCAGAGGGACAGATCAGATCGGAATCTGCTCTGCGCGTAAAAGTGATTGATGAGGTATGTGCTACTGCTCCGGGCAGCCTGCCAGCTTCTAGTTAATTGCTTTATGGCTGGACTTTGAACTTTTAAAGCCGTTTTGCCGGGAATAGGCAAAAGGCTCCCAGGCACAAGTTACTATGCTGGGGAAATCGAAAGTAACTTTTAAGTGTGCTTTTGGAATAAAGCAGCTGCAGCAGTGACGCAGCAAGATTTAAAGCAGCATATATGACGCTGAAGGCTAATGCCAGAGTCATGATGGCCCTTCAGGATGCTTGTGGGATTCCTAAGCTCAACAAGAAGAATTATGCAGACTGGGTTCTGTATGCAGAGGCAATTCTGCGGAAAGAGGGTTTGTTTGAGGTGATTACAGAAACCCCCCCAGTTCCAGTTACAGATGCATGGGAAACTAAAGATTCCAAAGCAAGGGGAACTCTTACATTGATAGTATCCCCAGAAGAGCTCTGTCTATTGCGTGATAAGACCTCAGCCAGAGAAATTTGGGACACTTTGAGAGAGGCTCACTTAAGGACAGAAGCTGGATCTACCATGTTTTACTTTAACAAGCTGCATAATATGGCTCTTGCTGAAGGTGGAGATGTGCGTTTACATCTGATGGAGATGCAAAATCTGAGACATGAGCTGCAACAGAGAGGACTCAACTTTCCAGAGGCTGTGTATTCTTTCATGATACTACAATCTTTGGGTTCAGGTTGGGAGTCTGTTGCAACCCAGATTGCTGTGCAGCCAACCGCTCAGCTGACAGTGGACTATGTAACTGCCGTGATTGTAAATGAAGCGGATCGCCGGGGTGCTAGCTGCATGGGCAAGGGGGAGTCTTCACAGACATCATCCCTTAGTGCAGTGGAACCACCAGATGGCGCCAAAGCTTTGAAGGCAGTGAAATGCTACTCATGTGGACGTCTAGGCCAGTGTTTCCCAAACGTTTTTGGGCAACGGCACACCTGTGTACTGAAAAAAATCTCGCGGCACACCACCATTAAAGCCCCGCCCCGTGACGTCAGCGCGCAGCGTCACGCCGGGAGGATTTCCCCTCCGGTCCCATGCCTTCGTTTGGGGCATCGCTCCGGCTGCTCCCTCTCCCGCCGCGCAGGAGCGATGCCTCTCTCTGGCTCTCCCTCCGCGCAGGCTGAGGGAGGGAGGGAGGTGCGCATGTGACCCGTCTCTGCTGGGAGACCAAACCCAGCGAGGCAGAGTCGCGCGGAGGCGCCCAGGCAGCGCTGCCGGCTGCGAGGAGGAGCGCCAGGCAGCAGCAGGAGGCGCGGCCTCTCCTCGCCGCCGCCGCCCCGCCTCTCGCCGCCCGACTCGCCCGCCTCCCTCCAGGCATCTCGCGGCACACCAGCCGGTGTCTCACGGCACACTCGTGTGCCGCGGAACACCGGTTGGGAAACACTGGTCTAGGCCATATGAAGAGGGAATGCAGATATCCCAGGGCCAAGACAGAGCAGCGCAGTGAAAGCTCATCGCGTGGAAAAGGCCGAGGCGAAGGCAAAGGTCCGGTGTCTAGGACAACGCAGCACAAGGCTATGGTTTCACGCTTCACTCCAAAGGTTGCAGAGGTCCAGAAGACGTCTAGATCTTTCTTCGTTGTTGATTCAGCGGCAACCCACCACATGTGCAACGATAAGAGACTGTTTGTGACTTTTACACCGCAGGAAGGTGCGATTCACCAGGCGGATGACCACACTATTCCCAGTAAAGGCTACGGAACTGTTGTTCTTCACAGTTTGGACTTATCGATACAGAATGTGCTTTACGTGCCAGACGCCAAACATAATCTGCTCAGCGTTGGACAGCTGAATGAGCGGAACATTGACGTGTCCTTCAAGAACAAGAAGTGCATCATCACAAATAAAAATGATTATGTATTGCATGCTGAATATGTTGATCGTTTGTTTGTTTTGTATTATGATGATGTTGAAAAGGATGACACTTGTTGCATTGCACGTTCTAACAAAAGTTTGCATGCAGGATGTATTCATGATTTTCATAGAAAATTTGGTCATTTGCATTTTGAGGCAGTATCTAAAATGCCTGCCTTGGTTGAAGGTATGACTATTAAACCCTGCAGGTACCACATGAAGTGCAAAGCATGCGCAGCAAACAAGGTGAAAATGGCTGTGAAAGGTAAGGTGTCTAGTAGGCAAGCTACAGAACCATACCAGGTTGTTCATGCTGATTTGGTTGGACCACTAGCGCCCTCTTTGGGTGGAAATAAGTACTTCATGGTTCTCATTGATGCATTTTCTAGGTATATTTTTGTGTACAATCTCAAGCAGAAATCAGAGGCTTTTCCTAGGTTCAAGGAATTCTGTGCTTGGTTGGAAAATGTGCATGGTAAGAAAATAAAGACTCTTTTCAGTGATCGCGGGGGAGAATTCACTTCTCAGCAGTTTGAAGCTTTTCTGACTGAGAAAGGAATTCAACACGATTTGTCTAGTCCTCGCTCGCCATGGCAGAATGGGCTTGCGGAACGGGCAAATCAGACATTGCTTCAAGGGTTAAAAACCTTGCTGCATGATGCCAATCTTCCAGAGAGTTATTGGGCCGAATCTCTCTCGTGTTTTGTTTACAGTTACAATCGCAGGTTATCTTCAGCGATTGGTTGTACCCCCTATGAGAAGATGTTTGGCAAGAAGCCATACATCAAACACATGAAAATATTTGGTTCTGACATGTGGGTTCACTCACCACAAAACTCCAAGTTAGACAAGCGTGGATTGCATGGTATCTTTCTAGGTTATCAGAAAGGGTCTTACAGAATAATGATGACTGACTCTAAGACAATAAAGCTCACGAGAAGTGTTGAGTACAATGCAAAGTGGGGGGAGAATGTGGGAATTTTCCAATGTTATCCTGATGACAGTGATGAGACTGAGGATAGTCAAAAGCAACCACAACAACCCACTGATGAAGATTCTGAGTCTGAATCTGAAACTGAATCGGGTGATTCAGAGGATTTCAAGAGTGCGAAAGCCTCTATGCGACCCTCTGAAAGCTCTGATCAAGAATTGGAGGAACCATTGTTCACAATAGGTCGCTTTTCTCCTAAGAAGGAAGAGGAGAGTGTTGAAGACTTAAGGCTAATTCGTAGGTCACAGAGAGCCACAAAAGGCAAACCTCCAAAGAGATTTGCTGATGAGTTTGCTACGATAGCAGTAACAACTGTTAAAAGCTCCAAGAAGGTATTTGAACCTTCAAGTTTCCAAGAAATCCAGGGTTTGGATTCAAAGGAAGCTGAGCCATGGTTAAATGCCATGAAGGCTGAGCTTGATTCCTTAGAAAGGAACAAAACATGGGAGCTAGTTCCAGTAGTTCCAGGAATGAAACTGCTTGGAAGTAAATGGGTCTTCAAAGCGAAGACAGATCAAAATGGCAAGATAGTCAGACACAAAGCCAGATTGGTAGCCAGGGGTTTTGCACAGGTACCAGGTGAAGACTATCACGAGACCTACTCACCCACAGTGAGATATGAGAGCATTAGGCTTATGCTCAAGCTAGCTGCAGAAGAAAATCTACACATTAGTCACCATGATATTAATACAGCTTTTCTGTACGGATCTCTGGATGAATCACTTTATATGCTTCCACCTGATGGCGTACAGGTAAAACAGGGATTTGTTTGTGCTCTGAAGAAATCCCTTTATGGTCTCAAACAAAGTGCACGGTGTTGGCACACAAAACTCACTGAAGTACTGTTTTCTCTAGGTTTTCAGCAAGGGAAAGCTGATCCATGTGTATTTGTCAAAGAGGAGGGGCAAAAGAAACTGTACTGTTTGTTTTATGTTGATGATTTATTATTCTTTTGGAAAGATGTCGCAATGTACAATAACGCCCTAGCTCAACTGAAAGAGCACTTTGACATGAAAGATCTTGGTGAGGTAAACAACTACCTATCTCTGGAAATAGAGAGAGATCAAGATGGTAACATTCTAGTACACCAGTCACGGAAAATTGCTGATGTGTTAAGCAAACTAAACCTGATGGATGCTAACCCTGTAGACACACCGATGACAACAGGTTATCAGGTAGATGACACTGAAGAAGCATTTTCTGACACTACACTGTACAGAAGTGTGCTAGGCAAGCTAAACTTCATTGCCAGATGTTCAAGACCAGACATTGCTGTTAGCTGTAATTTGCTAAGCAGACAAGTCAACAATCCTAGTGTCAAGGATTGGAAAGCTCTGAAACGCATAGCGCGGTATTTGAAAGGCACTATGCATTACAGACTGAGACTTAACAATCAGAAGTCTGGTGGTCTTGAGATATTTGCAGATGCAAGTTTTGGAAGTGACACTACAGACAGGAAAAGTACGTCTGGAGTTTGCTACATGTACAATCAGGGTCTGTTTGATTGGTCATGCAAGAAGCAAACAACAGTTAGCTTAAGTACTTGTGAAGCTGAACTGAATGCACTGTCTTATTCACTTAAGGATTGTGAATGGTTAATACAATTGTGCAAAGATATGAAAATTCCTGTCAAATGTCCAATCCAGGTTTACCAGGACAACAAAGCATGTTTGGCTTTGCTGAAGTCTGAAGGTTGTAAGCAAAGCACGAAGCACTTGCAATTAAAGTTGCAGCATGCTAGGGAATGTATTCAGAAGGGACTCGTAACGGTGTCCTATATGCCAGGTAATGAAATTCCTGCTGATGTATTGTCCAAGATTGTATCAAGGGATCAACACTGTACCTATGTACAGAAGTTGGGTTTGTACTGATATTGTACGAACACGCTGCCCAGTGATGTTCACAGAAAGGGGGAGGATGTTGGTTTCTGCTTTCCTTCACTGTGCAGCGAAAGGGCTTGTCACGAGACAGGTGTTTACATTCCACAGTCTGTACTGTTGGAGTTTCTCACGGGAAAGGGAAGCTGGATGTGACGTACACTGGTTTCCTGTTTTTCACTGTGTGATTCTCTCCAAGCTGTTGAGGAGAGAGGATGCATTTTCTGCTCCGGCAGAGGCAAGATGTCTTTCTGTAATATACCTGCTTTGAACGTGTTAAATAAAGCAATATAGAGTATGCAGCACGTACTCCTCATCCTTCCGCTGGGCACGGGACTCTGCTTTAAATCAACAGTAAGGAGGGGCCGGCATCAGCATGGACACTGAAGTCCCCCAATACCAATAGGTTGGGGAACTCCAAGGCCCAGCCTGCCACCACCTCCATTAGGTCTGACAGGGTACCTGCTGGTGCGCTAGGTGGCCAGTACACCATCCAAACAGCCAAGCTCTTCTCAGCACACCACACCAGGCCGACACATTCAATGCCAGAGATCGATGGTGATGGCAGAACCCTGAAAGAACAATCTTCTCGGATTAACAATGCCACCCTTCCCCCCCTGGCCCATGGTCCACGACTGGTGGAGGATAGAGAAACCCGGGGGCGCCATCTCTCGTAAGGCAACTGTTTCCCCTTTGCACACCCAGGGCTCCGTCACACAAGCCGCTCAACCCCCTGTGAAGTAAAGAAATCTCACAGGGTGGCGGTTTTATTGCCTATAGACCTGGCGTTGCACAACACCAGTGACCAAGGTGAGTAGTCCTCACCCTACCTTCATCCCTCGGGAGGAGTTCCAAGAGGAGACAGGGTTGACACTGGTTAAGAAGGTGAAATACCTAGGGGTTTATTTGACATCTAAAAATGTGAATTTGTATAAAGACAATTACGAAAAATGTTGGTCAGAAATCAAAAAAGATCTAGAAATATGGTCAAATTTGAAATTGTCAATGTTAGGCCGAATCGCTGTGATTAAAATGAATGTATTGCCTAGAATGTTATTTTTGTTCCAGACCTTGCAGATTCTGGATAAGATGGAATGTTTTAAGAGGTGGCAGAAAGATATTTCGAAATTTGTCTGGCAGGGCAAAAAGCCCAGAATCAAATTTAAAATATTGACAGATGCTAAAGAAAGAGGGGGTTTTGCCCTGCCGGACTTGAAATTGTATTATGAGGCAGCAGCATTTTGCTGGCTGAAAGAATGGATGCTCCTCGAAAACACAGACATCTTAGATCTGGAAGGTTTTAATAATGCTTTTGGTTGGCATGCATATCTATGGTATGATAAAGTCAATAGTGCCTTTAAGAATCACATTGTCAGAAAAGCATTGTTTAATGTTTGGATAAGATACAAAGATCTGTTGGAAAACAAAACCCCTAGATGGGTCTCACCAGTGGAGGCCAAGGCAGTGAAGAAACTCAATATGGAGGTCGGATGGCCGAAGTATTGGGAAATCTTGGAACAAGATGGAGATAAGTTTAAATTGCAAAGCTACGAGAAACTGAAGCATAAGGTACAAAATTGGTTTCAATACCATCAAATAATGGAATTTTTCAAACAGGACAGGAAAATCGGCTTCCAGATGGAAAAATCAAAACTAGAAACTGAATTGTTAGAACCCAGTACTAAGAATTTATCTAGAATGTATAACTTGTTGCTGAAATGGAATACACAGGAGGAAACAGTCAAATCAGCTATGATTAAGTGGGCACAGGATGTTGGTCACAACATCATGTCAGATGACTGGGAATGGTTATGGAACACCGGTATCAAATTTACGGCGTGTAATGCCTTAAAGGAAAATATTATGAAAATGGTATACAGGTGGTACATGACCCCAGTCAAGCTGGCAAAAATTTATCATCTGCCCGATAACAAATGTTGGAAATGTAAAGAGACTGAAGGTACCTTCTATCACCTTTGGTGGACATGCCCGAAGATTAAGGCTTTCTGGGAAATGATCTATAATGAAATGAAAAAGGTACTTAAATGTACTTTTCCTAAAAAACCAGAGGCCTTTCTCTTGGGCATTGTCGGCCAATTGGTGTCAAAGAGGGACAGAATATTTTTTATGTACGCTACAACAGCAGCAAGAATACTTATCGCAAAGTATTGGAAGACACAAGATCTACCCACTCTGGAAGAATGGCAGATGAAAGTGATGGACTATATGACATTGGCCGAGATGACAGGCAGAATTCGTGACCAAGGAAAAGAGACGGCGGAAGAAGAATGGAGAAAATTCAAAAGTTATCTTAAGGACTATTATAAACTTAATGAATGTTAGAGTGTTGTGGTTCTTAGGAACAAAGGGATACAGTGATATAAGGTCAGAATACAGAGATGACTAAGATGACAGAGGTTGGAAAGTAACAATTGGGAGTTGCTATAAAATTATGGACATTGGGATGCAGAAAGGGGGGGTATGGGGAAGTCCCAGAAAAGAGGTTTATGAAAATATGTTATGAATTTATACGTGTATGTTTGTCTTTTTAAGTGTTTGTTTGTTCTTTAAAATTTTGTAAAACTAATAAAAAATTTTATTAAAAAAAAAAAAAAGAGAAACCCCGGGGCGCCATCTCTCGTAAGGCAACTGTTTCCCCTTTGCACACCCAGGGCTCCGTCACACAAGCCGCTCAACCCCCTGTGAAGTAAAGAAATCTCACAGGGTGGCGGTTTTATTGCCTATAGACCTGGCGTTGCACAACACCAGTGACCAAGGTGAGTAGTCCTCACCCTACCTTCATCCCTCGGGATGGGGCACAGATTGGAAGGGGTGCGAGCATATCCATATCTCAGACCCCTTCGCCTGTGGAATCCGCTCCCACCACCATACCTCCCTCACCCCTCTGCAGTAGTAATTCCAAGCCCCATGCCTGCCTCCTTTGAGATCATTGATCTTTCCCAGTTTACTATTCCACTTATAATATCAACAGCTCAATACACACAAATAAGATGGGCTGACTAGTTATCTGCAGAACTATTACATTATTTGACAACCTTCTATTGCAATTTAAACTAACTGACTAACCAATTAATTAAAATTGAACCACAAAACAACTCGCAAACTAAACAAGCTACCATGTAACATACATTCGAAGGTGGGGGATATCTGGCCCTCCTGGCACAGATATTGGGCACTAAGTTGGGGAAGGCTGCCTTCAATCATGGTTTCCCAAATGTGGTTACAACAGTCTTTCTCCTGAGAGGCTGTGGGAAGCAAAGCCTTTTATTAGCCTGTCACCTGTAGTTAAACTACAGGAACTGTTAAGCTATATTTAAGTAGTTGGGAGGTAAAAACTGCAATCCTTAATATGCCCCGGAGGGTGAGAGTGTTGTGACTATATATGAACAAATGTTGGGATGTTTTAGAAAACTTTTAAAACTCATCAGCAGAAAATTAATTTCAGTTTATGAAAGGTGAAGGTGTGATGTACAAATACAATTAAAGGAAAATCAGTTATACATTAGACTTAAATTAATCTCCAGAAAAACAAAATGTAAGGTACAGTTTTTACCAGAATTTACAGGGGGGGGGCACACACACCCTTTCCTATAAACGAGATATTGTGCCATAAACCATTTCTCAAAATGGTACCATTCACAACGGCAGCCTACCCCCATCATTGTGCTGTCCTGTCTCCTTCTCTAATGTGTGCCCGAATATAAGGGTAGACCGATTGCGGAAACCCTTCCATTCATAAGTCCTTGCGCTGACCTTTCGATTCATAAAGTGCTGGACCAATCATCAAACAACATTCAAATAACTGTCAGACTTACAGCCAATCAAGTCCTCTTATGTTGACAGCTACTGAAATCCCATCCAATTGGAGTTACAGAGCTGCGCTCCCTGACAATGGCTACACAGGTACTGCAGCTGTACTTCAGCTACCGAACCAGCCTCAGTTCAGTTCAAGTAAACGGAAACCCCACCTGGAATAAGGAAAGTGAAAACAAGTTATCAAAACCACTTTTGTTACATTGTATCAAATCTGAAGGCTACATATTATCCACTTGTGGAATTTAGGTTCCTCTTTTTAATTATTAATTTATTATTTATACTCCGCCCATCTGGCTGGGTTTCCCCAGCCACTCTGGGCGGCTTCCAACGAAACAGTAAAATACAATAACCTATTAAACATTATAAGCTTCCCTCTGTAGAGAAAACCTTTAAAAATTCATATAAAATCACCCCATTGATGGATTTGCTCCGTTCCAATGGTGTTCTGATAAGAAGGATTATGGCTACCAGAAGAGGAGCTTGGGAGATGGGCACGGACAGCCATAATCCCTGAAGCATGAGACCACGTACACAGCAGCCTCACTGCCTGGGTGATAATCTCTGGCAGCCTGGCAGCTGAGTGCCAGGCAGGTAGTAATCCCAAAGACAATAGCAAACCCAACCTCAATGGATTGGGGTCTTGGTCAAGACAAAGGGGTGTGCTTAACTTGTCTGGGAGACAGAAACATATAAATACTTACCTTTGTTTTACCTAATGGGTGTGGGGTGGAGGTCAAAGGAGGGAGGGGGCAAGCCTGATACTCAGGTTTCTGCCAGAAGACCCCTCTTAATTTGTGACATAGTTATGACAAATGTATGATGTTTTGCTAAGGGTGTTATGGGTAATATGGGAAACTTATAAAAAAAAGTTAGTCTTCCTTTCTTCAGGGCTTCTTTCTGCTTCTTCCGAGTGGTAGTTTGAAGTCTTGTTGCAACAGTAAAGATCAGGCCTACTGGCTGCTGTTTTGCTCCTATAATCTTGGCTAGCATCATTGTTTGACAATCCAAGTGAGCCACGAATTTTTCCTTTAACATTTTGGCAACCACTAAGGTGTTGGAAACTGGCCCCCTCGGGAAAGGCTGGCTCCTCTTCCCAGGCTCTTGGGGCCTGTTGCCGGTGACCTACCCTGGCTGGCATCCGGGCAGACCAGGGAGGTCTTGGATAAGCGACACCTCCCTCCTGAAAGGTGCACACTCCCTTCCCCCTTGCATAGCAGCAGGAGAAAGAAAACAGTCTGGAAAAGTAGTCTATTTGATTCTACTTTTATTCCCGAACTGTACACTGTACAAAAGCATGACTTCTCTCTCAGAATCCTCCGAGCAACTGACTCACACCTCCCGGACACAAGCAACAGGAAGGTTTCATGTTACACTGAGAACACAACTCTGAGAACAGATTGAAACTTCCTGTCCCACGCTTAGACCCATCATGTGATGTAAACATTGAGCTTGTTTGCAGCTGCTTAGTACTCATAACATAAGGGACCTTGGTGTGACGTTAACAAATATGAGAGAGTGCTGGAGTGTAAAAAGTTAAATAGGTTGCACAGACAGGACCCAGGGGGGTGGAGTCGGTGAGTTTATAAAACCAGTTATGGGAGGAGTTGGTTGGGAGTTGTTGGTGGGTAGTTGGTGGGTTTTTGTGGGTTGGCTGGTTGGGAAAGGCAGTTGGTAATAGAGAGACAGTTAGGGCCGTGGGTTCTTGAGTGTCAGGAAAAAGCAGCAATGCAAAAGCCAGCTGCAGGTGGCTGGAATGCAAAACAGGATGTTGATGTCTGCAACTGTACTAGTGGAGAAAGGGGGCAGTCCTTTCTCTCTACTGAGCACCGGATGTTAGCTCAGAGTGTCATCTGACCTGTGCTGGAAGTACAGGGGTGGAGCAGCGACTCTACTGCCGGAGTCTGGAGGGTACAGACACGTTTTCTCTGTACTGATGAATGACAGGAATAAAACATGTAAATAGGACTCCTGTCTGTCCTTTCTTCCCCTCCCTGGGGAGTGCAGGGAGGGAGAGAAGGAGGAGGGTGTGTTCTCCTCACATTTGAGGAGAATCGCCAATTTACGACCTTGCCTGCCGGGAGACGCAGACGGAAGGTCAACAAGGATCCCAGCCGAATGCCTGGAGTGAGGCAAGTTTACCTCTGACCCCAGCTGGAATCCTGACATTGAGTGTGGGGAGGTAGAAGAGAGAGAGAGAGGAAAATAAGACTAAGAAAGTAAAGAGCAACAACGTTTGGAATGCTGTAAAAGTTTTGTTTGTGTCTGAAATAAAATACACTCTTCTTTATTAATTGAGAAGCTGACTGAGACTGAAGTGATTTTACCAGGGAGGACCTGGTTGGTGCCAGCGGATTAGAGGTGTACGGGTCAATAGTCCATGAGACGACCGGGGGCTCCGTGCAAACGCCACAAAATTGGCAGCAGCGGCGGGATTCAATAAGTCTAAGAGCCTGTGAGGGGAAGCAATACACTTGCAGAGGGGAAGGGTAAATCGGTGAAGAGATTACCTGGCCCGAGGGTGTGATTGAGGATAAACCCCAGATTGCCGTGTGGCCGAGATAACAATAAGACCAAGAGATCTCAAAAGACTGTTCTGGCGGAGGCTTAGGCTCAGGGTCAGAGGAAGTAAGCTTGAAAGGTTAGATGCTAAAAAACCTAAAGCTACACTTTGGGGACCAGGGTCTTGAATAGCCAAGCCGGGAGGAACAGTGTTGAGAGTAAAAGTCTCTTATTTAATTAGTGCAAAATACTGACTCACCCATAATGCCACCCTAGAAGACCAAGCACCCAGTGAGGGAAAAAGCTCTGGAGAAGAGAATGGGAATCCCCAGGGGGAGGAAACGAGAATAGAAGAAATGACTAAAACCCCACCTGAAGTAGAGGTTCCAAAGTTCTCAGGGGACTTTGAAAAGTGGAAATTAGTACAAAAATATAACTTGAAATTAGAGTTTGAGAAAAATAGGACTGAACAAGAAAGATTTAGGCTTTGACAAGAAACTGAACAATTTAGGCTTGAGCAAGAATTGGAAAAAGAAAAGGTGAGGGCGGAGCAGGAAAGGGAACAGCAGCGGTTTCAGTTAGAGATGAGACGGTTGGAATTAACGGTTTTAGAAAATCGTAATACAGTGGTGCCTCGCAAGATGAAATTGATCCGTTCTGCAAGTCTCTTCGTCTAGCGGTTTTTTCGTCTTGCGAAGCAACCCTATTAGCGGATTAGCGCTATTAGCGGTTTAGTGGCTATTAAAGGCTTAGCGGCTATTAAAGGATTAGCGGATTAGCGGCTAAAAGGCTATTAGCAGCTTAGCGGCTTAGAAAAAGGGGGAAGAAGCGGAAAAAAGTCGGAACACTTGCAAGACGTTTTCGTCTTGCAAAGCAAGCCCATAGGGAAAATCGTCTTGCGAAGCAGCTGAAAAACGGAAAACCCTTTCGTCTAGCGGGTTTTCCATCTTGCGAGGCATTCGTCTTGCGGGGCACCACTGTAATAGTAATAACACTGATGGGCAGAATCAAATGAAGATAGATTTAAAACGCTTTCCTGAGTTTAGAGATAAGGATAGCCCAGAAGCATTTCTAGTATCTTTCGAGATAGCCTGTCACGATTTTCAAGTGAGAGAGGAAGATAAAATGATGATCTTGAGAGCTAGGATAAGCGGTCCTCTAGCCGAAATATACGCTCAAATGACTGAGGAACAATCCCGAAATTTTGAGGTGTACAAGCAGTTAATATACACCCGCTTTGGGATTACCTCAGAGCAGTTGAGAAAAAAAATTAGAAGTGTGACAAAGGTGAGGGAGGAAACCTATGCGCAGCTTGGTGCAAAGATAAAAACTTACCTCACGAGATGCTTAGAGCAAGAGAATGCAGACACGGTACCCAAGATTAGAGAGGTGATAGCATTGGAGCAATTTTACGACACAATAAATGGCCAATTGAAGTACCTGAAAAAAGAAAGGAACCCCAAGACAATAGAGGAAGCAGCTGGTTTAGCCGATAAAATAAATGAAATCAGAGTCCATGGATTTGATGGGCCAAAATCTGGTGGGAGATATTGGGAAACAAACAAGAATAAATTTCAGCAAACCAAAGGAAAGATTACCTCAGAAACCGATAAGAGAAGCAGCCCCTCATCAAAAAGCCCACATGAGAAGGCACACACCCATACAGAATTTACCGAGGGGAAAGTCAATAAAACAAGTTATGCAGGACCCAAAGACATTTCATACTGAAGATGTGGAAAATTAAGTCATAAAAGTTTTGATTTTAAAACAGGAAAAGAAACATCTAGTTATAGCAGCACACAGAAACAGACATCTTGTATGCAGCCTGTGGAGCAGGGCCCGACTAGTCAGGTTGTCAAGGAAACGGCCATGCCAACTAGGCCCGAGCCTGCTGAGGTAGTAGAGGCCAAAGTCCCACACTGTTATGCGATTCAACAAGATAATCTCTTGTTAAAGAACGCTGGAGAGTATATCTGGATAGACGGAAAAAGATATCTCGGGTTAAAGGACACGGGATCACAAGTCACTATAGTCCACCTGGAGATAATCAAGGATGAGGCCATAATTCCAGGAAAAGTAATGAAATTAAAAGGAATTTTGAAACAAGCAGAGATCCTGAAGGTGGCGGAAATAGATGTCAGGTTCAAAAACTGGGCAGGGAAGTGGCAGGTAGCCCTTTCGGAAGAAATTCCCGCCCCTGTGCTCATTGGTTGGGACATTTTAGAACATGTGCAGAGTACTTTCATAGTTACCAGAGCAAAAGGGAGCCCACAGTCAACTAATCCTGAGGGGGTGGATACAGTAGCAGAGGCAGACAATGCTGAAGGACAGCAAGGGATGATCAGTGTGAGGAAGGAAAAGACACCTTTTTGTTTCCTTTGACTAAAAGTCAAACCCCAGGTTTTGTCAAAAAGCAAAAAGAAGGTATTGAGTTACAAAGGTACTTTGAGGCAGCCGAGTCGGAGAGGCCGTTATCTCCAGAGTGCCCAGAACGGTTTGGTTTGAGCAGGGACCTTTTATATCGAGAAGTCCTTGTCCCACCATCTGGGTGTGTGTGTGTGTGAAGAAGTGAGAAGACAGTTAGTAATCCCACATGAATACCGAGGCAAAATCCTGCAACATGCTCACAATAGTGTATTTGGAGCGCATATGGGTATTACATGCACAAAACGGAGAGTGGCTCAAAATTTTTATTGGCCAGGCATGGGGAAACAAATAAAACAATACTGTCAAGCCTGTGACATATGTCAGAGAAGAGGCAAAACAAAAGCCAAATTGTGCCCCTTGCCTATCATATCAACCCCTTTTCAACGGTTAGGGCTGGACCTGATAGGGCCATTGCCTAGAGCCAGCAGGTGGGGAAACAGGACATCCTCGCCATAGTGGATTACACAACCAAATATCCAGAAGCCATTCCGTTGCAAAACATTGAAACGGAAACTGTGGCAATTGCTTTAATTAACAATATGAGTAGATTGGGCTTTGCAAGTGAAATAGTCACTGACTTGCAGTGGCGTAGCGTGGGTTGTCAGCACCCGGGGCAAGGCAAGTAATTTGCGCCCCCTAGCCCGTGGATTTGCGCCCCCTAACCCTAACCCCCAGATGTTGCGCCCGGTGCGGCCGGGCCCCCCTGCACCCCCCACGCTACGCCACTGCTGACTTGGGTTCTTCTTTCACATCAAGACTAATGAAAAGACTATGGGAGGTGTGTGGTATTAAGCATTTAACATCAACACCTTAGTGGTGTACGGGTCAATAGTCATTGAGACGACCGGGGGCTCCGTACGAATGCCACACTTGGTTCTCCTGTGAGGGTAAAGGAGGATCCTGAGAGATCCAGTGCCACTGGGCAACCTTTAGCCCAGAGATTTTTCCTTTGCTGTCCTTTTTCTTCATGGGCGGTAATCAACTGTCACCTGGAAGACCCAGCCAAGGGAGCAAAGGCAAGATACGACTGGTCAACAGAGGATCCCAGGATCCACAGGACGACATGAGTATGGTTAAAAGCAGTACACTGACAAGCAGGTTGAAGGTAGTGAGTCACTACAGCAACCAAAATTATTTCTTTCCTCTCCTTTACCTGACTCTACCCCACACTGGGGTTCTGTTTACAAACCTGATTGCTCGGAAAAGGAGGCTTTGACCGAAGAGGGTTATGGGGTGTTCAACCAGGGAGGGGTTCTGAACTCTATCTCTGTTCATTCTCTTACTCAGCTGCCCTGAAGTGGGATGCTTCAGATGCAAGGGAGTAAGTTTCTTCTTCATCTTCCCTTTTTATCTGATCAAGTTTAGCTGCCCCTGCTGCTCAGCGACCCCCTGTTGGGGAGATACCCGGGTATTGTCAGAAAGCAAAGAAACTTGTTCCTTTACAAACAGCTATCTTGCGTGACCTGATCTGGCACTGAGCTGTGCAGGCATTCAGTATGGAGACTTTTCACTAGATTATGGTGCCAGGCAGGAGGTTGCCGTGGGTAGTAGGGTGGGAGGTCCACCGACAGAAGATGGAGCACCACACCAGGAGTCAGTTAGGAAGGAAAAGTGGTTAATGAATGATGCTGGGTGAGTGGGAGGCTTTCAGTTGTGTTTGCGGGCAGGAAGCTTGTGGAATTTGTGGGTGGGAAGGCCATGGGAAGGCAGGTTGCTTAGATAGGAAGGCGTGGGCAAGAGATCTACAGAAGGATTCGGGCGAGGGCCTGGAGAAAGCAAATTGTTTAATAGCATTTTTTTCTTTTTATTTGTTTGTCTGTTTGTTTGTGAATGTTATTGTGTGCAGATGAGGCTAGAAGACACTCTATTTACGCCTCTTAAATTGATGGGTACCCATTCTTCCAAACATAGCAGATGGACTCCCCTTGGCAGGAATTATTCTGGCAAGCCTTCCCACAACCAAGAGGACCCCAATTCCCTCCTTCAGTTTGTGTTATCCAACTGGAGGGGATTGACAGGATGTGAAAACCTATCAAAGTAAAAGCTGAAATCCCTCTGTGAGGGCCCATGTGTGGCTTATATCCATCACCTGGAACCCGGAACACAGTGTCCACCTCAGGGATCCTTCAACGAAGTTAGGGTGCGAACCCTTAGAAAATATTTAGAAGATCAAAAGCCTCGGCAACTAGACTACTTAGTCGTGTTTGCAGAAGGCCTTTAACACAGTGCATGCAAGAGGAAAATAAGTGTGAAACAGTTTGTACTAAAGTATTAGGTAAAGTGGTTATTACACGCATCGGAGGGTTGCAGCATGTAAGTTTAAAGTCACCTACAATTTAACCATTCCTAATCCCTACCTATAGTCCACCATTCATTCAGTTTAAAGAGTAATCTCCACTGAGCATTATAGGGTTGAGAATGCATGCACCAGACTTCACTGTATATTTCCAGCTGGCCTTACTGCATAGCCTTTTAGAATCATAGATTTGTATAGTTGGAAAGGACCCCCAGGGTCATTTAGTCCAAACCCTCTGCAATGCAGCAATCTCAGATAAAGTGTCCATGTCAGATGGCCATCCAACATCTGCTTAAAAATCTCCAATGAAGAAGAGTCCACAACCCTTACAATGGACAATGAACTATATTCTACAGATAACTGAAAAGAGGCCAACTTACACTTATACTTAAGAAGGGACAAATTTAGTAAAAAAAATATCGACTAATTTTATTATTGAATAATGATTATAAGTTATTTGCAATCTTTTTGTCATAAAGATTTTTTTTAATTACAAGACCTTATGAATGACAAATGATTTTTACCAAAAAGACCATTAAGAGATAATGTCAGAAACGTATATTTGAATTGTAACAGTGAGAAGCATATTAGAGGTTATAACCCACACACTTCTGCTGCGCTTTTCTGCTTGTGTGGTGGCACCTCGGTAAAACCATTTCTTTCTGTTTGTAGCAGAGTTTTCCCTGGAGGCAGAGGAAAAGAACAAGAATCATACTCAAATTCACAGTCAAGAATTTCTTTATTGCTTGACTGGTTGCACAAGCATTTCTATTACTATTATATACAAGCTATTTACATTCCTTCTTTATCTCTCCAGCACGGTATAATCTCTGTCCAATAAATAACAATCCTGACACAGCAAAACTCACAGTATCAGCAGCACACATTGTCTTACTGCCAACCTTGTTATGTGCATGCATGGTGACAGCATGTGTGTGTGTGTGTGTGTGTGTGTGCTTTTGTCATGCAGAAATTGCAGCCTGCAACTTCCTCCCTTTATTTGCACCTCCAGCTGACACCAATCAAGCCTAGAGTACCCCACACTAAAGAAAAATTCTGGAACCCTCTTTAAAGCTTCCAGGAGCTTTTTTCTGTTTCTTTAAGAATGTTTTCTTAACAAAGCAAGCTGTGTGGATTTTTGGGATGCAGAAAAAGCTTTCAGCAAAGTGAATTGCGTATTTCTGATTAGAGTTTTGCAAAAAATGAACTTTGAAGATAATTTTATTAAATGGGTAGGATCAATTTATTAATCACAGACAGCTCATATAATTATTAATGGACAACTGGCTAAACTCTGAGATACAGAAGGGTTAAGACAAGGATGTCCATTGTCTCCATGATTTTTCATTTTGGTTTTGGAAGCTTTGATTAGAGATATTCGCCAAGGTGAGAGAATTGTGGGGATAAAGATTTTAAAAGAAAATTACAAGTTACAGTCCTTTCTTTGCTGATGATCTGATGATAGTTCTGGAAAACCCATTACAGTGAGTGGAGACTCTGTGGATAAACCAAATGAATTTGGCATGCTAGCAGGTTTTAAGGTTAATCATCAGAAAATGAAGATGTTAATAAAGAACCTAAGGACAGAATATCAAAAGGCCTTGTTGGAGAACCAACTGGATTTCAAATTGACAGTAGAGATTGAGGAGATTTCACCCCTCCCATACCCAAGAATCTCCTGATGATCTCCTGATGGTCTCTGCTGACTCTCCAGAGAGGAGGAGGTGTGTCCTGCCTATCTACTTATTCTGCCCAGCAACATATCAATCTGTCTGTGTGAGAGTCAGTCAGTCAGTGTATCAGAGAAAGTGAGAGTGTTAAAGATTCTAGAGATAAGATTGCTGCTAAGTGCAGCTGCAGACTCTCAGTGTAGCATTGATTTATGCTTAGAATATTCAGCTCTGTATATAGTTTTGTATCATAGTTGTAGTTACAGAATAAAAGGAAGATATTCTACAGAGCTGCTCTCCGAGTGGTTTATACTCTGCAAGACTCTGCAAAACTCTGCTGCGCAACGACTGTATTATTGAGACAGTGAATCCGGTGCTCTCAGCTCTGAGCTGTGAGTCCACAGCACTGTGACCTGTTCCTGTGAGAAGGAGGTCTCTGGCGGTGCTTCCCAGCTCGCCTAGCCCAGTCGGGGTTGAGGTACATGAGTCCAGTTGGCGCACTGGCTCTAGGGCGAAGCTGACAGAGATCACTTTATTAAACATGCCATATTAAAAATTTGGAATAAATATAAACCTAGGTTGTGCTAAAAGACACCTTTATGGATTTCATCACAAGAAACTTTCTCCAGAAAAGAGATGACAGGCAAAGAGAAATGGACAACATACCAATAATCATTAATTGCATCAAGGAGCCTATAAAATTAAAACAAGAGAACAACTAATAGTGGAAAGTTGAAATTTTCAGTGGTTTTCTTATATACAATTAACATCAAGGTTTAAATAGGATTAAAAGACTTTCGGTAAAGAGCAAGGCGAATGGACTTTGAAATTCAGTTGTGCGCAGATGATGAACATGTTATTGTGGAAATGTATAAACTTTTGTTGAAATTTGAAACAGAAGAAGTTAAAGAAAGCATGATTAAATGGGCAAAAATGGTTATAATATACAGGTGGAACAGTGGGGTATGTGTGGACAAAAGGGTTAAAATTCATATTCTGTTATGATCTTAAAGAGAACTTTTATAAAATGATGTATTGTTGGTACTTAACTCTTGAGAACCTGTAAATGGAATGTATAAGGGTATTTCAAATGTTTGCTGGAAGTGTGAAGAACATGAAAGGACATTTTATTATGCTTGTCGGACATGTAAAAAGGCCAAAAAAAATTGCATACAATTACATACATTGACACAGCAGATTTTAAAGGTTAATATCCTATTGAAGCCAGAACCTATTCTTTTAGGGTTATTGGATATCCAATTGGGAAAGGATTTTGGAAGATTATTCCAATATATGGTTACAGCAGCGAGATTGTTGCATGCAGAAAGATTAAAATATAGAACCCTACTTACTGTGGAGGAATGGGTATTAAAATTATTGGAATTCACTGAGATGGCAAAGTTAACATGACAAGGTTCAGCACAGGACTTTCTCTGGAAGACGCTAACAGAATTAGACCATTTTAAAGGAGAGATTCAATTGCAGCAGCGATGAAACAATGGACCAAAGTGGGCACCGATCTGTGAACAAAATCTTCAACCCACACTTGGCAGAAATATTAACTGAATGGAACCTGGTGGACACTTGGTAGGCACTGCATCCAGAAGGCACGGAATTCTCATGTTTCTTCCGTAAATCAATGTAATGCATAGACATAATAATAATAATAATAATAATAATAATAATAATAATAATAATTTATACCCCGCCCATCTGGCTGAGTTTCCCCAGCCACTCTGGGCAGCTCCCAATCAAGCGTTAAAAACAATACAGCGTTACATATTAAAAACTTCCCTGAACAGGGCTGCCTTAAGATGTCTTTTGAATGTCAGGTAGTTGTTTATCTCTTTGACATCTGATGGGAGGGTGTTCCACAGGGAGGGCGCCACTACCGAGAAGGCCCTCTGTCTGGTTCCCTGTAACCTCACTTCTCGCAATGAGGGAACCGCCAAAAGGCTCTCGGCGCTGGAACTCAGTGTCCGGGCTGAACGATGGGGTGGAGGCGCTCCTTCAGGTATACAGGACCGAGGCCGTATAGACCTAATATTAATACCAAAGGGCAGGTGGTGGGTGCAGAAATTGGGTCTATAATGGTCTCTGATCATTCACCAGTCTCCATAACTTAAATTTTCAAACACCCCCCCCAGGACCTGGAACTGGTACTTTAACACTGGTCATTTCACTGGTGCAGTCTCTAAAGAATGGTTAACAAAATCTTTGAACCTTTACTTTAAAGAAAAATGACTTGCCAGACATAGGCACCCTTATATTGAGGGGTGCAATGAAGAGGGCACTGCATAGGTGTGACAAATGCATGAATAGAAGACTAAGATTCTCACTGCAGAAATTAAAAACCTTGAGCTGATATACCAAAGGACAGAAACAGCCCAAATCTCTGAGAACTTTGAAAGCTGCGCATGCAAAACTGCAGCTCTTAGAAACTGAATAAAATATGTTTGTAATCGTTCAAAAATAAAATTGCAGTAACTTTTGAAAATATATAAATATAGTATAACAGATCTGAAATAAACATTTTCCTGGGCTTATGCTTTATGTGGCATGCTGATTGGATATGATGAGCAGCCAATCAGGAAATGGTATAGCCTAAATGGGAGGAGTTTTGGAATGCCTGACATCACAAGGGAGGTGGTTCTTAGCCAGTGGGAGGATGAAACAACCTTAAGAAGAAATTAGAGAAAAGATTGTTCCATGACAACACCAAGGTATCCAAACAGAAAGAGGTCTGATGGGTGGAACACTTTCCTTACAAGCTATGATATTTGCAGGGACTCATTCCAGGACTGAAAGGTCACCAAGAGGGAAAATGATAGGGAGCTCTTATAAACTACAGATGATTTTTCTCTTTTAAATACTAGAATTCAGGTCACCCAATGAAAGTGACTGGTGGTATATTCCAGGGCTGTGTACAGGTGCCCTGCTAAGATTCATGGTTCCAGGCTGTAAATCCTGATCCAGATCATGATCCAGAAAATACAATTCTTTGGAAAAACCCATTTACTAGCATATCAAGGGCTGCTAGTTCAGATTGCTTTGAAACGGGATTAGACAACAGTCCTCTTCTTTCTTTAAGCCACGGCATCAGATGTTAGGCTGGGACTTTGCAAAAAAAATAAAATAATATGGCACACTTGGAGAGCCTGGAAAACAGCTTCCCCTACTTCTTTTCCAGGACCAACACATGGTCTCCAAAGTCAATTGGATTTCTCCAACTGAGACCGGATCTAGTACTCCATCTTTTCTGATGATCAGGAGGTAGTTATATAATCAAATGAATATACCTTCCATTAAAGGTGGGGAAGATGTGGCCCTGTGATGGAGGGAGTTGACACCCAGGAACATCTGAAGACCTCATAGGTCCCACACTATCTATTAAATGGTGAACATCTTACTGGAGTCCTGTAAGCTAGATGTCCAGGAGTTAAGGGAGAGGGATAGGATGCAAAATGAGAATGTGCTATATTACCTAAAACAATTTTTTAAAAATGCCTTGGAATCCATATGGAACATCTCTTTTGGTTTAAAACTGAGATTTAGCCAGAAAAAGAAAAAGAAAAAACAAAAAAGAAAAGGAAAGAATTCTAAAACTCTTAATAAATATCATTTTTTAAAAAAAGCAGAAAAAGAAAAAGAAAGACGTTTCAGTTATATTGGACTCAACAACATCTTTATGTTGGTTTGTCTAATACTGAGAGTTGCCGCTCTATACCTAATGTGCTCATAGCCTTATTCTCCATTTGTTGTTGTCTCATTCTAGCTTGTTGTTTCACAGACAAGACTGAGAGGATGGGGAAGCCAGCGCCCGCAAAGCCCGCAAAGCCTGCAGCGCCCGCAAAGCCTGCAAAGGCTGCAGCTCCAGCGGGAGCAGAACAACCAGGAACTGAAGGTCTGTATACAGTACAGTCATATGGGATGAGGTGTCTCTTAAAGTAGAGGAATGCACGGGAAAGGGAAGTTGATGGGGAGACAGGTAGAAAGTGGAACCAGACATGTTGTGCCAGGGAAGAGTGTGGAGAGAAGCCTACACAGCCACTTGGGTGCCAGAGATCCACTAAGCCCCATAGAAACCCCAGGATTCAGCCCACTCTTTGCTGCTGGCTGTTGTGTTCCTTTACTGTGTGCAGTCCAGAATGGCTCTACCATTAGGCAGAATGAGGCAGTTGCCTCAGGTAGCAGGTGCTGGGGTGGGTAGAGATGTGTAGATCACACAAGCCGCACTGCTCCTCCTCAGTTAGCCTGCTGCCCCATCAGCAGCATCAAAACAGAGCCCATGGCCAGCCCAGTAAAGCTTCTGTATGTGGAATTATGTGTGCAGAGGGAGTATCTTGTCCAGGGCGTTGGGTATAGGAGGTGCAAGGGGCTTCAGCTATGTAAATATGTTGAGGCAAGGATCTCAGGCCCTGCAATATTGAGGGGCTAACATCTCCAACCATCACTGGGCACCCTATGTGTGCCCGCACCCCTGCCTGGGAGACAAGGAGCCAGGAGGGAGTTGGGACAAGCGAGGGGATCTTCACCTTCTCTCCTCCCAAACTCCATCCCAGGAGTCGAGAGGGGCCTGGGAGTAGTGAGGGTGATCTTTGCCTTCACTCCTTCCAGCCTCTGCCTGGTATCCTGGGAGCCAGATGGGGCTGGAACAAGCGAGGGCGAATATCGCTTTCTTTGCTCTGCCTGCTCCTTCCTGTCCAATGCCACACTTTTACAAATTTCCACATTTACAAAAAGAAAACAGCCAAATACATTTATTCATAAACACCCTTTCCCCCCTTCCATGGTTCCTTCTAATTATTATCCTCCTGCTACTGCAAATTCTAATTACTCCACATAAGTTACTCCATTTAAGTATAACTTACTCCATATAAATTATTTCTCACTTTCTCCCAACTTAATTATATGCTGCTGAATTTACTTTAATTCTGCTAGCATTTTTATTTGCTAGTCATCAGAAAATTTCATCCAGCACTTCCTGCTGGATACGGATAATGGAGGATGACAGAGACTGCTTGCTCTGAGCAGCCTGATTGCTGTGAGAATTGAAGAATGGGGATAAGGCAAAGCACCTTCTCAAAAAAAAGCCTGAAGGAAAGTGTCAGGGAACTGACATCAGAGGCAAGAGGAGAGGTAAGGCTCCCCAATGATGCAGGGGAGGGAACCAGCAAGGAGAGAGAGAGAGAGCTTCCGCTGGGGAAGGAAATCCAGGGGACACCAGGAAGAAAGGGGAGGCTGAGAGTACTGCGGAGGGAAGGCTCCGAGACTCTTCCAGTGAGATCAGCGGAGAGAGCACAGGACCTCCGCTTGGCACGCCCACGCTGCGCAGAAGGCTTCCGCGCAGAGAATCTAGGAGGAGACTTGGCGTCAAAGAATTTCTATGTTGGAGGAAGTTTAGGAGACGCCCACTCACGGATTCTGTCAGTGACTAAGACAGTCGCGTTGTAAGGGCTGTCAAACCAGGGAAAGGTTTAGCTTGGAGCAGTTTGCAGTTTACGCACAAGCAACCCCAATTCCCATTACAGAAAGCAAAGAATAATATGCAATCAAGATATTAAAGGAATGATATATCGTTGGTATCTAACAAGGTTAACGCTTACTGGGAAATGATATACAATAAATTGCAATGGATGTTCAAAATAACTTTTGTAAAAAAACAAACCCCAGAAACTTTTCTTTCTTTCGTTGAGACATTAGTGTTGCATTAGGAAGAAAAGAGGGGAGAGGGGGAAGGGGAGAATAGTGACTGGGGTGGGGTGAGGTGGCAATGCTTCACCAGAAGCTTTTCTTTTGGGAATTATAGGGACAGAGCTACCTAAATTGTACGGAAATTTATTTATGTATGCTACTACAGTAGGAAGAATGCTACTTGCCCCAAAGTGGAAAAAAGCAGAAGTCCCAGCAAAGGAAAAATGGCTAAAAAAACTTATGGAATATGCAGAAATGGTGAACCTTACAGGAAGGATAAGAAATCGAGACAACAAACTTTTTATAGAGGAATCGAAATGGTTTATTGAATATTTACAGATAAGTTGAAAACAGATAAAAACAGTAGGAGGATTATTATAATAATGCACAGTTTCATAAGAGTATATATTTAAAGTAGATAATTAAATGAGTAAGTTAAATGAATTGGGATATGCAGAATATATTAAAAAATAATTTTAAGGAACCACAGAAAGAGGGGGAAGTCAAACTTTGAAATGTTAAAATGATTGTAAAACTAATGAAATTTATAAACTTGAAAAGTATAGATTAAAACTTTTTTAAAAAGAAAAAAGATAGAGAATTTTTGTCACGCAGCAAGGCATCTCGCCTTGCTTCCTCCATCTGCTAAGCATCCCAAGGACCCACCCCCTGAACCACTGAGTGTCTCTGGCTAATGGCTACCACAGTGTATGAAAATCCTCTTTTCTGCCGAGGCAGTGATATGTTGTCTACTGATGGCTAAAGCAGAATTTTCTTTCTTCAAGCATCTGTTTTTCAGGACTTTGTAACCCTCATGAATTCTCCCATGGGTGAATACGTTATCGTGTCTGTGATTATCGCCCTTACTGTGTTGACACTGCTGATTTTCCTCTTATGTAAGTACACAATTGGCGTACATTGATACTACTGTCGCGGGCTTTGCTTCAATTCCAATAGCATTTCCAAAAAGAGATGGCAGGATCCACCTTCCATTTACTCATTTCACCCCTCCTTGATTTCAGGGGTTGAGTTACAGCTGTCACCCACTGAAAGCAATGACACTGTTTTGTTCTCCCTGATTAAGTGAGTTCCAGCACTTGGAACAGAAGCACAGGCTAACACAAGTCCCTGGGACACCCTGGGCAATTCCCTTTCCCAGTTGCCATTCTCTGCTCCTTTCCCAACTAATCCTCATTTGCTGGGGGAGAGCCCCCATTCCTGATCCTCACCACCCTGTACTCTGCTAAGGCTCCATTCCCCTGAAGGAAAGTGCTTGGGGAAAACAGACTGCAGAGGATAAGGCCATGGCCAAAGTGGGTGGGTCCAGAGCTTACCTAAATATCTAGATATATGCAGGGCCTTTTTCAGCTGGAATTCATCAGGACTCTGTTCTGGCCCCTCTCAGGTGGGCGCCGTTGCCATTTTAAGAGAACAAGGGAGAAATTCATGGTGAGTTCCTGTGCCTGTTTTTCTAGAAAAATAGCACTAGATAGATGAACACACGACCTACTTGCTTAGCTAATTCATTTTTAAAGGGCACTCCAAAGTAAGCAAATCTTGGGGGGAGGGAATCAAATGATCCAAGAGTTTGCATATTTTAAGCATATGGCAGAGTATGAGGCAGCCTGGCAAATGCACGTCCGTAGGACAAAGAGGAAATGTGCATCTAAAATGGAGTCAGCAAACTTTTTCAGCAGGGGACTGGTCCACTGCCCCTCAGACCTTGTGGGGGGCTGGATTATATTTTTGGGGGGTGAACGAATTCCTATGCCCCACAAATAACCCAGAGATGCATTTTAAATGACACATTCTACTCATGTAAAAACATGCTGATTCCCGGACCGTCCGCAGGCCAGATTTAGAAGGCGATTGGGCCGGATCCGGCCCCTGGGCCTTAGTTTGCCTACCCATGATCTAGACACCCCAAAATTTAAAGCTCTCTAAGGAAGGCCAACCATTTAATGACAGAAGCAACAGGCCAAATGTAAACAGGACTTCAGACCACTGTAGGAATGTTCACGGAGGCAGGACAGAATATATTGTTTATTAATATCCTTCCTAACTTGAGCTATCATCTTCTATAACTTAGCAGAGCTTTACATTCCCCTTTTAAACGCACACCAGATAACTGGCTGCGGGCTTGTTTAAGCTTCTTAATATTAGGTTCCTGGTAAGTCCCCTTAGATCCCTCTTAAAAGAATAAACATACCACAATCTTGTGTAAAGTATATAAAAGTGGTTTACTCACATATTCAGTTCACAGATGGATCCCTGAAAACAAAAGTAGTTAAAAAGTACATACATCTGGATCTACCCCATATGGGGGATTAATCCCAGTGACTGCAGACTGGCAGTTACTGCAGTTCACACGACATAAGGAAGATGGAAAAGAGAGAGGGTGCTGCATGCCCTTTGCTTTTGTTACCTGAACAGGTAAGGTCATGCCCACCTCTAGTCACATACAAAAGGAAGTATGTCCCAGCCCAGGAGGAAAAGGAAGTTCCAACTGGCTGGACCAAAAATCCCCCTGCATGTCCACTCTAGGAAAACAAGGAATGTTGTACTTATGTATCACAACCCACAACCACCAGGGGAGCCACAATCAAGGGCTGGGAGAAGAAAATATTAATAGAAGTCATATTCATGTTTTTGTTGATTTGATGTTTATTTGCATTACAAGTCAGCAATTTAAATTCAATATTAAAAGCAGTTTGAAACCAAGTATCCCCTCCCCCAGCTCATCAGACCAGGGTGCTAGAAAACAATTTCTTCATTTCTTTTCTACCTACTTCATCCTTAGATCAAAAGGAAGTAAAAAAAAGAGATGAGTTTCAAATGGCAATGGATATGATTCGGACCTTTGTTGTTGGGCTTGATTCAATCCATGAAGACAAGGATGGTAAGCATTTTTTTATGCACATCCTCACTTTTGCTAGACCCTATTTAATTGAAACAGGCTTCAATTCCTGTAGTTTGGTGTGAGGGTTTGATTAGCTGCTTGTGCGTGAAAACGTGCTCCCTCAGAGTTTGTGCGCCCCCACAAACCTCCGTGTGTGACGGAGCTCCTCAGACATGTCTGCTCTAGTCACTAGTAGAGTCCGACAGTGGCTGTCTGCGGAAGCGTTTCCAGCAAAGAAGTTCCTTAACGGAAACGCGTCTCCTGGACTCACGGCGTGACAGTTTCCTGCGAGGTATGGGTCTCCCTATGGGAGACTCCGATACCTCCCCACTGTTCTCGCTGGAAGCCTCCCTGAGCCCTCCCTCCTGCTCGCATTCCCTCAGAGACCCACTCCTCCCCCTGCTGGTCCCTGCTTCAGCAGTTGAGTCTCTTTCATCCTGCCTGAGTCCCTCCACCACCTGATGCTCTGATGGCAGTTCCCTGACATCCACCTCCCCTCCAGGGCCCCCCTCACCCCCTCCCAATTCCTCCCCCCTGGGAGGTGAAGGGCTAAAACCCCGAAACGAATCTTCCTCATCTTCTGACGTCTCGAACAATTCTCTCCATCGATCGTCGTCCTGGCCAGCTGAATCCTCCTCCTCTTCAGAATCTGGGAACCCCTCCAACTCCTCTTCCTCGTCGGTGGTGGCAAAGTATTCCCTTCGGAACCTCGCTACAGGCTGAGGTTTACGTGGGAACCTCTGATGAAAAGTCTCTATTAAAACCTCGTCATTGACATCCTCTGCCCTAACCCAGGTGTTTTCCGACTCCGGTTCCCCTTCCCACATTACCAAATACTCTACTTGATCTCCCTTCCACCTGGAATCGAGGATCTCCGCTACATGGTAGCTGTGTTCCTTCTCCTCCATTGCTGGTCCCCTAGTGACCCTCCCCTCACTGTCTCCTCTATACGGTGACAGCAACGACCTGTGAAAAACTGGGTGCAGCTTCATGTGGTTCGGTAACCGGAGCCTGAAAGCCACTGGATTGACCTGCTGTATGACTTCAAACGGACCCAGCCTTTTGGGTCTTAATTTCTTACAACCTCCTTTGAATGGCAACCCTTGGGTTGACAGCCACACCTGGTCCCCCACCCTGATGCTTTCACCTTCCCTTCTGTTTTTGTCTGCTTGCCTCTTATATTCCTCCTTAGCCCTGTTTAAGTTGAGTTGGAGCTGGCGATGGATCGCTTCCATTTCTTCCACGAACTGTTCTGCAGCTGGAACGCTCCAGTTCTCCCCCTCCCCCCCAGGGAAGGCTCTGGGATGGCACCCGTGATTAGCCAAAAAGGGGCTCATCCCCGTGGACACGTTCTCTGCATTGTTGTAGGCAAATTCTGCCAACGCCAGCTTCTCCACCCAATCATTCTCTCTGTCATTAACATAACACCTCAAATATTGTTGGAGAACCCCATTTGCTCTTTCCGCCTGCCCGTTGGTTTCAGGATGACGGGCCGTCGAGAAATTAACCTCTACATGCAGTAAGCTCATGAGCTTCCTCCAGAACCTGGAAGTAAATTGTTTCCCTCGGTCTGAAACCACCCTCAAGGGGGCGCCATGCAACCTAAACACATTCTCTACAAACAATTTGGCGGTTTCTTCTGCTGTAACCGCATGTGAGCAGGCTATGAAGTGGGCCATTTTAGTTAACAGGTCTACTACAACCATGATGGCTGTTTTCCCTCTAGACCTTGGCAGATCAGTCATGAAATCTATTGCCACTGCTTCCCACGGTCTCTCAGGTGTGGGCAGTGGTTCTAATAAACCAGCCGGCGCCTGCCTCTCCCCCTTGGCTCTTTGGCATTGTTCACACCCTCTCACATACTCCCGCACATCTTCCCTGACCTTGGGCCACCAAAATTCCCTGGTAACCAGCCACATGGTTTTGTGTTGCCCAAAGTGCCCTGCTGTGGGGCTATCGTGCAGCTGCTTGAGTACTTTCTCCCTCAATTCCCCTTCAGGTATATATAACGCTCCCTTATAATACAATGCCCCATTTCTCTCCTCAAAACCACCGGGTTTGTCTTCCTCCCCTCTGAGATCCCTGAGTTTCCCCTGGGCGTATGCATCCTGCACCGTACCCTCTACCAATTCCCTTTGCCCCACCAAAGTCCCCCCACACACCCAGCGGTCCTCTGGAATGATATGGGTTTCTTCGGGTGCTCCCTCCCCCTCCAAATATTCAGGTTTGCGTGAGAGAGCGTCCGCCCTAACATTCTCTGGGCCTGGCACATAACAAATCTCAAAGTTAAATTTGGAGAACTCTTGGGCCCATCTCAACTGCCTTTGGTTGAGCACTCGCGCCGTTCTCCAGTACTCTAGATTTTTATGGTCCGTGCACACTTGCACTTTATGTTGTGCACCAACTAGCAGATGCCTCCATCTCCGGAACGCCTCATGAATAGCAAGCAGTTCTCGGTCGTACACCGTGTAGTTCCTCTCGGATTTGTTCAGCTTCCGCGAGAAGAAGGCACACGGACGCCACTCCGACTCCTCCTTCCCCGGCTGCAGAAGAAGCACCGCCCCTATGGCTCTGTCAGATGCGTCTGTTTCAACCCTTAGCTTCTTTCGTAAATCCACATGCAGAAGTTGTTCTTCAGAGGCGAAGGCCCTTTTCAGTTCCTCAAACGCTCGCTCCGCCTCCGCCGTCCATACAAACTTCTTCTTACTGCTGAGACAGTCAGTGATGGGCGCCGTCAGATGGGCGAAGTTGCGGATGAACTTACGATAAAAGTTTCCAAACCCTAGGAACCTCTGCACATCCTTCTTGGTTTTGGGTGTTTTCCATTCCAGCACTGCCTGTACCTTGCCGGGATCCATGGCCAATCCCTTGTCTGACAGGCGGTACCCCAGGAATTCCACCTCCTTGGTATGGAACCGACACTTCTCCAGTTTGACCCACAGCCTGTTGGCTTGCAGTCTGCTCAACACTTCTCTGACGTCTCTCACATGTTGCTCCTCATTCTCAGAATACACCAACACATCATCTAGAAAGGCAACGCAATTCTTGTAGAGCAAAGGGCCCAGCACGTGGTTCATAAAAGATTGAAAACACGCGGAGCCTGCTTGTAATCCAAATGGCATAACGAGGTATTCAAACGCCCCCAAAGGGGTAAACATGGTGGTTTTCCATTCATCCCCTTTCCTTATGCGTATCAGGTTGTACGCCCCCCTTAGATCCAGCTTTGTGAAAATCTTTCCCTTCCTCACCATGGTCAAAATATCATCAATTCTGGGCATAGGGAACGCCACCGGTTCAGTCACTGCATTCAGCCGCCTAAAATCACATACAAGTCTCGGCTTGTCCGTATTTTTTTTGTCCACAAAGAACACTGGGCTCCCCCCTGCTGCTTTGGACTCTCTGATGAAGCCTCTCTTCAGGTTCTTGTCAATGAACCCTCGCAACTCCTGCATTTCCCTGTCTGACATGGCATACAACTTGCCCACGGGAAGCTGTGCTCCAGGGAGTAAATTGATCTGACAATCAAAGGGTCTATGAGGTGGTAGTTGGTCAGCTTCCTTCTCGCTGAACACGTCGCTGAGATCTGCATACTGTGGTGGTACCTTCACCTTCCCCATTACTTCAGTCCCTGCTAGGGTGGCTTGGGCCCCTACTGAACCCTTCTCCCCTTTGCAGTGTTCTAGGCAATGTGCTGAACCAAAGGACACCACTCTTTGATGCCAGCCAACCAGCGGATCATGTAGAGCTAGCCAGCTCATTCCCAAAATAATGGGAGCGCCTCCCAGGGTGGCCACATTAAACGCTATCAGTTCTGTGTGCCTTGCCACCCTCATTATCATTGGGACAGTCTGCAAGCGGACTCCTCCTCCCAACAACTCCCTGCCATCAATCGTGGTCACCTGCAGGGGGTTGCTTAAAGGGATGGTCTGTATCTGGTGTTCAGCAGCAAACTCCTTGCTCATAAAATTGCAGGAGCTGCCTGAGTCCAATAGCGCCTTTATTTTTAGGGGGTGCCCATTCTGCAGCTCTAGCGACACTTCAATCACTAGAGCAGGTCGAGGAGCTTCTGGCACGGGCACTTTCACTGCTCTTTGGCCTGGCTGCAGTGCCCCAATTGTGGCAACCAGGCGTTGGCTTTTACCTGCTCCGCTCCCCCTTCTTCTCCCCCCTCAACAGCTCCCACCATCCCTTGCCATTCCTTCCTCTGGGGGCAGACTCTGGCAAAGTGGCCTGGCTGTTGGCAGAGATAGCATTTCCGGGGGCCCTTTCCCTCCTTCTTAACTCCCTCGCTGGTTTTTGAAAATGCGCGCGCGCGCGCTGTTCCGATTTCCATCGGCTCTGCCGGCGGGAAAGCTGGCTCAGGAATGTCTGGAATGCGGAACTCCTTCCAACGTTCCCCTCTCCCTTCCCGCCTCTCCAAGGCTCTTGCCTCCTGCCGCGCTCCTATGGTCAGCGCAGATTTGGTCAGCTGATCCATAGACTCCGCCCTGGGGCTCCGTGCCAGCTCGTCTTTCACCCCCGAAGAAAGACCTTCTTCAAATAGCATTTGAACGGGTGCCGCCGATAAATCCCAACTCAGTCTGTGAATCAGCATGGTAAACTCAGTCCAATATTCACGGACAGATCGACTCCCCTGCTTACAAGCCATTAGCTGTCTGCGCACCACCCCTTCCTCAATATCGCTGGAAAACATGATATCCATTGCACGAAAGAACTTCATTGTGTCCTTTAGTATGTCATTGTGCGTTGCCATTAGGGGTCGAACCCAGTCTCTAGCCCCTTTCTCAAGATGCCCAATTACAAAAGCAACTCGCGATTCCTCATCAGGGAACTCATCGAACTGCACATTAAGGGCATATTGCATCTCTGTCCTAAAAGCATGGTAGTCCTTGGGGTCCCCCCCAAATTTCTGCACCAATCCTGGTACCTTTCTGGGGAATTGAGTGGCTCTCCCCTTCTTGTCTGCATCCTGAGCCCTTCTCTCCTCCAGCCTCGCCGTCTGCAGGGCCAGTTGAACCTCCAACGCTCGGTATCTATCTTCCAAGCTTGGACCAGCTCCAGCCCCTGCTCCTCCGGTTCCGGTTGGTTCGCTCATGATGCCTTCTCTTGCACAGGCAGCGTACAAAGACTGTCGGACTGCTGTGAGGGTTTGATTAGCTGCTTGTGCGTGAAAACGTGCTCCCTCAGAGTTTGTGCGCCCCCACAAACCTCCGTGTGTGACGGAGCTCCTCAGACATGTCTGCTCTAGTCACTAGTAGAGTCCGACAGTGGCTGTCTGCGGAAGCGTTTCCAGCAAAGAAGTTCCTTAACGGAAACGCGTCTCCTGGACTCACGGCGTGACAGTTTCCTGCGAGGTATGGGTCTCCCTATGGGAGACTCCGATACCTCCCCACTGTTCTCGCTGGAAGCCTCCCTGAGCCCTCCCTCCTGCTCGCATTCCCTCAGAGACCCACTCCTCCCCCTGCTGGTCCCTGCTTCAGCAGTTGAGTCTCTTTCATCCTGCCTGAGTCCCTCCACCACCTGATGCTCTGATGGCAGTTCCCTGACATTTGGGATTCATATTGTGTGAGCATTCAATGAAACTCAACACCCAATAGAGTTTATCACGGTTTCATTGCTCAGCAGGAAGAAAAGCAGATGGTTGTGATTCTCACATTTCCCCACTAGAAATGCTGTCCTTCCCCATCAAACTGTAATTCACAGTGTTTGTGCTGCTGCAAGATTTTAGCACTGGCACAAGGGGACTTTGCCCCCACTTCTCCCTGCATGCCATCACCAAAGCTGCTCTGCAGGGTGGGGGAAACTTCAGAACAGATTGGAGGGAAAGGGGCAGAAGATTGCATTGCACAAGGAGAAATTCCTGCACTGACATAATGTTCTCCTTAGCTCTATGCGGAATGAAACCCAGTATTCATCAGAAAAAGAGTTTTGGCGCCTCTGTTTTCTTAGATTTCAAGCATAATTGAAAACTACAAAGTATTCTTTGTATATTCAGCTTTACTGTGGGACTCGAGGTGGGAATTGGTTTTTGACCCTGTGATTCCCAGCAGAAAAGGAGGACATAGGAAGGGAACATTAGAGATACTTCACAAGCCAGTTTTAATATGAGAATAGGATAGAAGAAGAGTTTGGATTTCATATCACGCTTTATGACTACCCGAAGGAGTCTCAAAGCGGCTCACATTCTCCTTTCCCTTCGTCCCCCACAACAAACACTCTGTGAGGTGAGTGGGGCTGAGAGACTTCAAAGAAGTGTGACTGGCCCAAGGTCATCCAGCAGCTGCATGTGGAGGAGCGGATATGCGAACCTGGTTCACCAGATTAGCAGTCTACCACTCTTAACCACTGCACCACACTGGCTGCATGGATTGCATGGGTCTTTGGTCTGATCCAGCTGCAGGATTCTTCTGAGGCCTTTCATTGGTGATCTCAGCCACAGAGAACAGGTCTGCCCTCATATTCATAAGAACCCGATCCTTGAGCTCTGCTTCTTGTTTCAGGCTAAAGTGTTTTAAAATGCTTGAAAATGGTTTCTTAATATTTGCAGATTGTTATTTCAGATACTCTTTTGCCTTGAACAATTTCAAATCTTTTAGACTTCCAAATACTCGCTGTCGCTCAAAACATATCAGAGGAAATGCGGTATTTTGCCAACAGAAATGATGAACTGCAAAAAGAAATTGGTAAGATACCCTATGATGCTGAAGACTTGTAGTGCATTGGGAACCTGCCCTTAGTCTACACCAGCTGAAAGCCCCTCCTCTAGCTGAAAGCTCTTAGAGCCAGAGCAGAGTGCTGCCCTCCTTTGCATCCAGCCACCCTAGGGAAACATCAGAGATATTCAGTTCAGTTCTCTTGAACTTTTGAATTGATTTAGCCTATATGGTTAGGAAAGAAAAGACTTTGCCATTCTTTGCTATAACAGACAATCAAAACAGGTCAGCTGAAAGACCTGTACCCAGACCCCAAAGCTAGGTCAGGATAGGGTCCTCCATTAATCTGCACAGGTTTCTAAAGTGGATTCTCCTTCATTGGAACCACTTCTTATATAGCTAATGAATTTTAGGTGGGTTCACACGAGGCAAGATCCATTGACAACAAGAACCTTTATTAAACTAATGGAACTGGACAACAGGGACAAAGCAACTGCTTTATGCATTTCTGAAGTCCTGGGCCACTGCCACTCCCAATGTGATTGGCTTTCTAAACTCCCAAGCTGTGAATCATAACTTAAAGTTAAAGGGCCAATGGCAATAGCCCAGATCCTCAAATGTCCTGTGTTTGGATATCATGTCTCGAATCAAAACAGGGTTCTCATCAGGTGCATCATCCTGTGAGCCAGGCTGATCGTTCACCTTGTCCCTGTGCTCTGGTGTGGTAGCAGTGGCTGGAGCTGGGGCATCAGCCAGGTGGCAGCGCATTTGGTCCACAGGCCGGTACTGGACCTGAACATCAAGTGAACATCCAGCCTTGCAAGAGACTGGTCCAGTCACCCTGGTAAGAGTGGCGGGAATCCAGGCAGGGCCATCCCCATAGTTCCAGATGTCCTAACCAATCCAAGCTCCTTGTCCGCATTCTTGAACCTTACCAACTGAAACACACCCAACACAATGGAAACAGACTCTGCTCTGGACACCCTTTGAGATTATCCCATTAAATTGCCTATCTTGTTTTCTTTTTCTATTCTTCCTCCATATCTGGCTTGACCCAAAGACCACCTTATTGGAAACTTGAATGATGGTTGGGTTATATATGAAAGGACATTCTATTTCTTTTCTCATGAGCAACACTCATGGGTGGATTCCCAAAAAAAGTGTGAGAGGGAAGGCGCCAAGCTCATTTCTTTCGAAACATGGGAAGAACAGGTGAGCATCAAAGCTGAATATAGGAAAGGTAGGGGATCTTCTTGAGCCAAAGGGATCCTACTGTCACTATCCAGTTAAGAAGTTCTTGGTATGCAACCAAGACAGCAACTCCATCAGTCAAGCCATGGGTTGGGTGGGACAGGGAGCAGCTGCTACCATCTGGGACTAACTAAGGTTTCTTGGAGCTGCTGAACTCTAATAAACTGAAGTTGACAGTCAGAAAGGAGGCCTTGAAGGAGGTGGAGTAGATACTTGAGGGGCATCTATCCCCTTGATTGCCTGTAGAGTCTTACTCTGCTATTTGAGATGTACTGAGTGCTCAGAAAGAAGGCTTCCCTCACCACCCTCTGGCATGAGAGTATCATGGAGATGACTCTAGAGGAGCTTACAAGGTATAAACCCCTCCCAGTGCCTTAGCCCTGGCAGAGGGGCTACTGGGGTGCTACAGGGCATAGACATGTATGAGACCCCATCATCATGCCATCAAGCATACCACAATCAGACTGATTCCAGTGTCTTTGAAACCAACCAACAAACATGGATGCAGAAATTGGAGTATTTGCCACATAGGTCACTGTCCTGCTAGATGTCATCCATATCAGATCACAAATTCCATTGAAGGGATCATTAGGAAATGGATCAAAAATAAAACTGCCAAAATTGTAATGCATTGATACTGCAACCATACTTGGAATACATTGTATATTTTTGATTACTGCTTCCCCAAAATGTGTGAATTGGGCCTTCAATGATGACATCTACTCCTTTTGAAATGTGTTTGTTTTATTCCTGTTGAATGTCTGTAAAGGACTATAGTCTCCAAGAGAAAATACAATCTCTAGAAAGATGTTCTGTTTGTTCCTTCTCTCCACCCCACCTCACCCTAGCAATTTGTGAATAAGCAAGTAAAAGACCGTAAACGGTGGTTTTGGATTGGACTCTTTAAAGACAAGGGAGTGACGTGGACATGGCTGTCAGGGATAGTAGCTTCAATCACGTAAGTTTTTGAAGAAACATTTGTTAATGGTTGCGGATTCAGTTTACATAATTAATTCTTTCCCTCTCCAAATGTACTTTTGCATGCACTTTTCTCTACTTCCAAAGACCTACATATGTACTCCTCTACATCATTGTCCAGGTGAGTGACTGCTGCTTCTCACTAGGCTGCAGAGGCAGAAAGGCTCCTCTTCCTGCTTCTCTAACCTAATGAATGTGGTAATTCAGAAGAGGGCGAAGGCATCCTTTTAAATGGTTTGTTCTGATTAGCTCAGCTTCAAAAGGAGTTGCAGGAACCTAAAGCTGAGCAACACTGTCTTTAGGAAAATATTTCTACAGTTATCTGCTAAACAATCTGAATAACCAGCAATCTCTAACCTAAAATAATAGCAGATGAGGCATGTGTATGAGAGAGGGTAGTTCATGCCACTCTCTTGGATATAGAATCACAGACACATAGAAATTTAGAGTTGAATGACACCCCAAGGGTCATCTAGTCCAGCCTCCTGTCAGCTGGCAGGTTAAGACAGTTCTTGGTTCCCTTTAAGTATCTAACAACACTTTTCAACAGTGTTGATGGATGTACAAGATCAGAGTAAGATCTCTCTTTTTTTAAATGATATTTATTAAAAGTTTAAAGATTACAGAAAAAAGAAAAAAGGACATCAGTAGAGAAATTAACAGAACATACATTACAATACAATACAATACATAAAAAGAAAACATAAAAAGAAAAAAACAATACAACAATACAGCAAAAAACAACACTAAAACACACATCCAATATTCCATATCTTTACCTTTCATCTACTTGTTTCATCAACCTCCTCATACCTCCCTTTTTTGTATTCTAGTTCAATTTAGCTATTTCAGCAAATCATTTCCATCTTACTCAATCCCCCCCCCCCCCATAATTTACCTTAACCCAATCTGACCTTAAATTTTACACTTTGGCCCATTAACAATCCATTTTTACTTAATTCTTTATAACATTTCTGCTAAAGCCATATAACTTCATTCCAGCATCCTTCTAACATTCATTAATTTTGCTATATTTTTGTAAATATACTTTAAATTTTTTCCAATCTTCTTCCACCGACTCTTCTCCCTGGTCTCGGATTCTGCCAGTCATTTCCGCCAATTCCATGTAATCCATCAGCTTCATCTGCCATTCTTCCCTGGTGGTTAGATCTTGTGTCTTCCAGGTCTTTGCGATAAGTATTCTTGCTGCTGTTGTAGCATACATAAAAAAGTTCTATCCTTCTTTGGCACCAATTGGCCGACCATGCCCAGGAGAAAGGCCTCTGGTTTCTTCAGAAAGGTATATTTAAATACCTTTTTCCTTTCATTATAGATCATCTCCCAGAATGCCTTAATCTTTGGGCATGTCCACCAAAGGTGAAAGAATGTACCTTCAGTTTCATTACATTTCCAACATTTGTTATCGGGCAAATGGTTAATTTTTGGAAGCTTGACTGGTGTCATGTACCACCTGTAAATCATTTTCATTAGATTCTCTTTTAAGGCATTACATGCCGTAAACTTCATACTAGTGGTCCATAACTGTTCCCAGTCAGCCATCATAATATTATGTCCAACATCTTGTGCCCATTTAATCAGCAGATTTCACCGTTTCATCTTGAGTATTCCATTTCAACAGCAAGTTATACATTCTTGACAAATTCTTAACTTTAGGGTCTAACAATTCTGTTTCCAATTTTGATTTTTCCACCTGGAAGCCTAATTTTTTGTCCAAATTATACGCCTCCATTTTGATAATAATGGAGCCAATCTCGTACTCTGTCATTTAATTTTTCAAAGCTCTGCAATTTTACTCTGTCTCCCTCTTGTTCCAAGATTTCCCAATACTTCGGCCATTTGGCCTCCATATTGAGTTTTTTCTGAGCCTTTGCTTCCATTGGTGACAACCATCTTGGGGTTTTGTTTTCTAGCAAATCCTTATATCTCATCCAAACGTTAAACAATGCCTTTCTGACAATATGGTTTTTAAACGCTCTGTGTGCTTTAACCTTATCATACCACATGTATGCATGCCAACCAAATACGTTGTTGAAACCTTCCAAATCCAACACATCCGTGTTTTCAAGAAGCATCCATTCTCTCAGCCAACAAAAGGCGGCTGATTCATAATAAAATTTAAGGTCTGGCAGGGCAAATCCACCTCTTTCTTTAGCATCAGTTAATATCTTAAATTTTATTCGAGGCTTCTTGCCCTGCCAGACAAATCTAGAGATATCTCTTTGCCACTTCTTGAAACAGTCCATTTTATCCAAAATTTGCAATGTTTGAAACAAAAACAGCATTCTTGGCAATACGTTCATTTTTATCACAGCAATTTGGCCTAACAACGATAGCTTCAAATTTGGCCATATTTCTAAATCCTTTTTCACTTCAGTCCAACAGTTTTCATAGTTATCCTTAAATAAATTCACATTCTTAGCAATCATGTTAACCCCTAGATATTTCACTTTCTTAACCAGTAACAGTCCAGTCTCCTTCTGAAACTTATCTCTCTCAATCTCAGTTAAGTTTTTCTCTAGAACTTTAGTTTTCATCTTATTCAACTTAAATCCTGCTACCTGACCACATTCTTGAATCAATTCTAATACTCTTTTAGTGCTTGATTCTGGCTCCTGTAAAGTCAATACCAAATCATCAGCAAATGCTTTCAATTTGTACTGTTTGGCTCCAACTTGTATACCTTTTACCAATTGGTCCCTTCTAATCATATTTAGCAAAACCTTCAGGACCGAAATGAAAAGCAATGGAGAGATTGGGCACCCTTGTCGTGTTCCTTTCTCAATCTTAAATTCTTCCATCGCTACATTGTTCACAATTAATTTAGCCTTTTGTTCTGAGTAAATTGCACCTATACCGTTTCCAAAGCCTTGACCAACCCCCATCCCCAATAAACTCTTCTTCATAAAACACCAGGAAATATTGTCAAAGGCTTTCTCCGCGTCCACAAATATCAAAACTGCTTTAGTATTAATCTTGTATTTTTTCTAAAATATTAATTATATTCCTCGTATTGTCAGTCAAGTGTCTGCCCGGAAGAAAGCCCGCTTGGTCTTTATGGATTCCTTCTACTAACACCTTTTTTAATCTTTTAGCCAAAATGTCTGCAAAAATTTTGTAATCCACATTAAGCAACGATATGGGGCGGTAGTTCTTAAGCTGCATCTTTTCAGTCTCTGTTTTCGGTATAAGAGTAATTTACGCTTCCTTCCACGACTCTGGTGCCCTTTTCCCTTCCAATATTTCACTACAGACTTCCTTTAAAGGTTGTATTAACCATTCTTTCAAAGATCTATAATATCTAGATGTCAGTCCATCCGGTCCTGGAGATTTACCCAATTGTAAGATCTCACTCATCCACAGCTTGGTAGTAGAACAGCGAGCTGGTCTGGCATTTATTACCAAGAATAGATTAACAGAGGGTCACTTTCTATTTGTGCAAGGTCTCCTGGATCAAAATCCAATTCCATTCATCTCCATTGTTGCACCCAATACCAACCACTTATCCTTTTGGGTATAGGTATTGAGTAAACTTTACAAATGGGCAGTGGGGTTGTATAATACTAGCTGGGAACTTAAACCCTGTATGCCAGTGGTTCCCAGTTACCCTGTTTTCCTGAAAATAAGACAGTGTCTTATTTTCAGGGGATGTCTTATTTTTCCATGAAGAAGAATACGGTACACACTTATTGTCTAATTGTGAGTCAGCCAGACTCTGTCAGGGCAGAGCAAGCAGCAGGCGGCAGCTTGTCCTGGTGGTGGCACGGGCTCTCTGATTTAAAGAGACCTTGCACTGCCTGAACAGCTCCGGCTGCACTGCGGCCAATCAGTGAGCTGCGCAGCTGCACCCGCCACTGAGGTCCAGAGGAGTCAAACGCCTTACGGTAGCTTTGGGGGCCTTATATTCTGGGGAGGCCTTATGTTCGGGGGAGACCTTATATAACAGCAAGAGGCAAAACTGGAAGTAGTTCTTATTTTGGGGGGATGTCTTACTTTCGGGGGGAAATGGTAGCTATGTACTGCAGACTCCTTGTTTTTCAAAAGCCAAACCATGGGCCACCCTACCTTTGAACATTTTGATATCTCTGTGGCAGTTTTTCTTATGTGGATGGTGCCATGGAGCCCCTGGGTGGGTGGTCCGTGGACCACCAATTGGGAACCACTGTTGTGTGTGATCTTAGACTTGATCAAAGGGCAGATCCAACCCAAACATCTCATGGGAGTAAAAACACCTATTACACCATTATTACTAACATCAATTTAATAGATTCCTGGAGAGCTAAAAATAAGGGAGTTACAGATTTACACTTACCACAGAATCTTCGTGCTGTGTAGTGGGACTTGATTCAATATACAATGGACACTGGAGAATGCAAAGCCTTAGCAGAAGTGACAATAAGTGTGGGGCTAGGATGATACCTTTATCAACTATGGATAATTGATTAGAGTAAAGTTAGAACCGTCATGTAAGATTTTGATAAGATCCATATGTGGTTATACATTTGTGGTTATAGATTATATTTTGTATATCATTTGAGGACATAGCTATTTTTGTTTCTGTATAGTGTCATTGCTATCCTCATGCATCGGGTGGGTGATGGATGTGAAAAGTTTTTATATGCTCACAACAATCACTACTGTGTTATCTCTCCTACAAGAGAGTATGGATCTCTCTTCCAAAATTCTCTCTCCAACACCCACAACGGTACAGAGCAGATCTGAGGTTAGAATTCTAAAATATGGGGAGTAAATCCACCACAATTATGGATGGATGTTAAGAGAGAAAAAGCTGGACATCTTTTTAATGGTAGAAGCCACAGGGAGCGGGTGAGGAGGTAGACATCCAATCTTGATTGATCAGTGCTGCTGTTTCTTTTCTTTTTAGGTACTGGAATGCCAGGGAGCCAAGACCAGGAAACTGTGGTGCATTGACTTTTGAATGTGGAAGCAATTGCTGGATAGCATCACACTGTGGGAAGCACATACGGTATATTTGTAAGAAGGTGCCTAATGATGTTTGGCTCTAAGAAGACACCTTTTAAGATGAATGAAACTGGATCGCATAATCTCTACACAAAAACAAGAGATCAACCACCCCACTGTTTTAATGCACAGTCCACACTCTGCCATCGAGATTATGGGACTCTTTGGCATCAGCCCTCAAAGTCACCTTGAAAACTCCTTATTCTGCAAGCACAGACGTAGATGGCTACAAAAATAAAGAATGGAAGCGTCCAATCATAGCCTTTGTTTAATGCATTTACAGTGGTACCTCGGGTTAAGTACAGTGGTACCTTGGGTTAAGAACATAATTAGTTCTGGAGGTCCGTTCTTAACCTGAAACTGTTCTTAACCTGAATCACCACTTTAGCTAATGGGGCCTCCTGCTGCTGCCGTGCCGCCGGAGCACGATTTCTGTTCTCATCCTAAAGCAAAGTTCTTAACCCGAGGTACTATTTCTGGGTTAGCGGAGTCTGTAACCTGAAGTGTATGTAAGCCGAGGTACCACTGTATTTGCCATGCATACCAATATTTGTTTCCTTACTTTGTATGTCCAATGCCCCATTGTCCCTTCTGATCTCCATGGTCACTATCTTACAAGCTAAATAAGGGCAATCAGTGGGTTCATAGGCTGCAGGAGACTTAATTTTTCGTCCCAGGTGGTAGAATCATAGAATCATAGAGTTGAAAGGGACCCTGAGGATCATCTAGTCCAACCCCCTGCCAAGCAGGAATGTGCAACTGTTCCTTATGGGGCTCGAACTTGCAGACTTGGCATTACAGTGGTGCCTCACAAGATGAAAAGAATCCGTTCCGCGAGTCTCTTCGTCTTGCGGTTTTTCCGTCTTGCGAAGCAAGCCCATTAGCGGCTTAGCGCTATTAGCGGCTTAGCGGGCTTAGCGGATCAGCTGATAAGCGGTTTAGCGGCTTAGCGGATCAGCTGATAAGCGGCTTAGCGGATCAGCTGATAAGCGGCTTAGCGGCTTAGGATCAGCTGATAAGCGGCTTAGCGGCTTGGGAAAAGGGGAGGGGAGGAAAAAAACCCCGCAGGAACTCGCAAGACATTTTCGTCTTGCGAAGCAAGCCCATAGGAAATTTGTTTTGCGAAGCACCTCCAAAACGGAAAACCCTTTCGTCTAGCGGGTTTTCCGTCTTGCGAGGCATTCGTCTTGTGGGGCACCACTGTATCAGCACTATGCTCTGGCAAATGGAGCTATCCAGTGTCTCAATACAATGGTGGACTGGATGAGGGCCAATAAATCAATTTGGTCTCCTTCACCAACTGACACCATTCCTGGACAGCAGTAACCTGATCACTGTAGCCCATGTGTTAATAATCTGAAGGCTGTATTACTGTAATGCACTCATGTGGGTGGGGCTGCCCTTGAATCTTCAACTTCATCAAGAAAATCCTTGATCTCAGGAGATTTAAGTGATATTCATAGCAGATGCTTTGAGAAAACACAACATTCAATTCCGTTGGGAGTTCCCTCAAGGGCTAAATTTTTCATTCAGCGGGTTTCCAGGTCCTCGCAAAATGGCAATCGGACTGAGAATCTGATGGCTCCATCAGATTCGGCTCCATAGAGTGAGGGGAAGAGCCCAAGGGTGATGCGCCTCCCCCCAAAAAACCTAAGAGGACCATTGGGGTGTCTCGGGGTGCTGCAGAACAATATTATAATTGTTTTCTGGAAGAAAGATAAGATTAACTCTCTGGAAACTATTTTACTTCTGGGAAAGTACTTTTGGATCTACTCTGAAGATGTCCAAATTAACGGATTTACAATTATGTATTTATTTCACTAAAAAGGCATTTGCTGGCTAAAAATCAAGAGAAAAAGAAGAGGACCAGAATACTCACTGTGAACATTGTCTAAAATAAATTTAATAACATTGATTTATTATATGGATTCTCAGGGAGCTGCAACACCACTGTCTTAAATGTTTCGCTTATGGTTGTGGAAAAGAAAGTTCTTAGCAATTGAAATCTATTCAGTATTATTATGATGGATCTTATAACTATTTTGACATGAATGGATGCAAAGATTTGTACATATAATTGTCAGAAACAGATATTTGTGAGCAAAGTGGCAGAGGTGGAGGGATTAGGTTGGAAAAATAGGCTTCCACTGCTGAGTTGATGACCTTGACAAAGTACTGAGAAAGCTAAAAATAATACACACTGTGGTGGGAAAGGGCTTGGTGTTTTGGAATTAAACCCTATAGAGGAAGCTGGGTAAAGAGGAGAATTGTCTCCACCACTCTGTTGGGAAACTGTGTACATCCAGCTACTCACACAGAGTCAATTAAGGTTTGGCAGACAGCCAAAAGGCCATGTGAAGGAGTAAGTCTGCCTGGTGATACAGAGGCATGGAGACAGCTCCATGATTGGTCAAGCTCTCTCAAGGGAATGATAATTAATGGTCTACTAACTGGAATGTGTTAGTTCATTAGTTCAGTGGTTCAGTGTGTCAGTTTAGGAATTGTGAGTCATGTCAGAGAGAGCTAGCTAAAGATCTGTGTTCTGTTCCTGTAAATAGTCCACTGTATATAATAAACACTTAACTACAAGTTCCTGGTTCCTGCTTCGTCTATCCTGTCTGCAGCCAAGTTGCCAATTGCTTCTGTGGATTCTGCATTTACTCTGCTAGGTCTGGCTAAGGTCCTGCAACTAGTCATAAAGTTGTGAAACACCAGTAGGTTTTGCCAATATACTCTAAATTGGAAATGGCAAAAGGAAAAAGCTCAATGTTAAAAGTACCCAGCCAGACTGCAATACAAGAGAATTTGAAATATGAATTGTTTGATTTGCTTTTATATATTAAAATTTTGAGCCAATAAAGGAAGATGTTAACAAAACAGCTTCTCAAATTCTTAAAAATACTGATGCACTTTCAGAGGCTGGGAGACAATTAAAAGAGGTGCACAATGCACAAACCACCAAGGTGGGAATGGTAGACAAACGAGGTCTGAGGAAAATACAAGGGAAAGTAAGAATAGTCAAAGACAAAAAATGGAATTCCATGTGAAATGATTTGGTAGGTCCTGACTGATGAAGATGGTACCATGTGTGAAATGATTTGGGAGGCTTTGACTGTGCTGGAGAAGAAACAGGAAGGGAGGGCAAAAGGTTTAAGAGGCTATCTTATGTGGTGGCAATGTAAAATTATTAAAAAGGCCTGGGAAAAGACATATAAAGATTTGAAGAAAATGTGGGAAATGATTGTTGTTAAAAAAAATTTGAAGTTATGATATTGAGATGTACAGGACTTGATGGAACGTTTGAGCGAAAAACTTGGCTCCAATATGTGAGACTGGATGCCAGGCTAAGACCAGCCAACCACTATGGAAGGAAGAAGTCTTGGCCAAAAAAGATAATGAAGAAGATTGGCAAAATAAATTACTGAACTATGCAGGACAAATTATTACAAAAAAGGGCAACCGTTCAATGAATATTTTTAAAGCTTTGTATAGATTCTTACATGAGACAAAATAATTGCCACACACAGGAAGAACAAATATATAGTTTGAGTTGCTCACTTGTCCTTTTATAAATCATTTACTGTGTCAACACAACTAGAAGTTATTAATATTGCAGTTGTTGTACAAGCGTCTATTATTATGACCAGAATGTAATGGAAATTTAAAAGGTTTTGAAACACAGAAATAAAGCAAATAATCAATCCACGAATTCTGTCAAGATCTGGCAGACTGCCGGCTTAGAAGAGAAGAGTTTAGATTTGATATCCTGCTTTATCACTACCCGAAGGAGTCTCAAAGCGGCTAACATTCTCCTTTCCCTTCCTCCCCCACAACAAACACTCTGTGAGGTGAGTGGGGCTGAGAGACTTCAAAGAAGTGTGACTGGCCCAAGGTCACCCAGCAGCTGCATGGGGAGGAGCGGATATGCGAACCTGGTTCACCAGATTAGCAGTCTACCACTCTTAACCACTACAGCACACTGGCTTAGGTAATCAGCATGTAGTGGTTGTAATTACAAGAAGATTTATTGCATACAATCATAAACTTCAGAGCCGTGCACACTAGCGGCTGCTCCTCAGAGAGTTGACCTTCATCTAGCCCGCTCTCACTGTGCTGATAAGGTACATTCTCTTCTCCTGAGAAGGGGCGTTTTAGCCCACTGCTGTGAAAAATGCAAGTCTGAAATTATGGACTTGGAATATTAATGGGATGAACGATTAAAAAAATGCAATAAAATTGAATATTATTTGAAGAGGAAGAATTTGGACATTATTTGTTTGCAAGAGACTCATCTGGTGAGAAGACATAGAAAAATTAAAAATTAAAAAATTAAAAAAAACACTAGGAAACGAATTTATTTCATCAGACAGAAGCAAGAAGAGAGGGGTGGTGCTGTATATAAAAAATAAATTGGAAGCTCAGCAGATTTTTAAAGATGAGGAAGGTAGAGTTATTGCAGTTCAAGTCTTTTTAAAAAAAATAATATTTATTGCTTTTCCAAAAATTTAAACACTACCCCTGGTCCAGGGGGTCACGAAGAGTCGGACACGACTAAACGACTAAACAAACAAAATTAAAGAAGCCAAAAAACAATTGAAAAGTGGGAAGACACCGGGACCGGATAGATTCACTGCAAGATACTATAAAGAAATGAAACACATCCTACTTGTGCCAATGAAAGAAGTTATGAACAATATATTAAAGAAAGGAGAATTACCTGAAACATGGAAAGAAGCATATATTACATTTATTCCGAAGCAAGACTCTGATTTAATGCAAGTAAAGAATTATCGGCCAATTTCGCTGTTGAATAATGATTATAAATTATTTGCAAGCATATTAGCGAGCAGGATGTAAAAAAATACTGAAAGAAATTATACATAAAGATCAGGCAGGTTTTCTTCCTGGCAGACAGATGAAAGATAACATAAGGAATATAGTGAATATAATTGAATACCTGACAGCCAGGAATGAAAAACAAGCAATGTTAATTTTTGTGGATGTGGAAAAGGCCTTTGATAATATATCTTGGGAATTTATGCTAAAAAATTTGGAACTTATGGATATGGGTCAATTCTTCTTAGATGGTTTAAAAGCTATATCTACTGATCAGAAAGCAAAATTGATTGTAAATAATATAACAGCAGAAAATATTCAAAATAAAAAAATTCCTTCCAGTAGCACCTTTTTAATTTTTTTAATTTTTTTATTTTGACTATGGCAGACCAACACGGCTACCTATCTACTACTGGAAGCAGAAAATATTGTAATTGCTAAAGGCACAAGACAAGGATGTACCCTTTCTCCATTATTATTCATATCGGTACTGGAAGTACTTCTAAGGTCGATAAGGACAAATGAGCAGATAAAGGGTGTTACAGTCGGTCGGAATGAATATAAGGTAAAAGCCTTTGCCGATGACTTGGTTTTAACAATTGAAGAACCACCAACAAGTATCAATGAAGTAATTGAGGAGATAGAGCAGTTCGGTCAAGTGAGGGGTTTTAAACTGAATAAAGGAAAATTAAGATAATGGTTAAAAACATGGAACAGGAATTGGTTGAAACATTGCAACAACAGATAGGTATAGAAGTGGTTAAAAAAGTTAAATACTTAGGAATTTGGTTAACTCCTAAAAATATTGATCTGTTTCAAAATAATTATACACCAATGTGGAATAATGTTAAAAGGGATCTAGAGGTATGGGGAAGGTTAAAACTATCATTTTGGGGAAGGATATCAGCAATAAAGATGAACGTGCTACCAAAGATGTTATTTCTGTTTCAGACAATTCCATAATCAAAGGGGCAGCAATATTTAAAGAGTGGCAGAAGATAATTTCAAGATATATCTGGCAGGGTAAGAAGCCGAGAATACAATATAAGTTATTAACAGATGCAAAGGAAAGAGGAGGCTTCGCCCTGCCGGACTTGAAATTATATTATGGAGCATCGTGCCTCTGTTGGTTGAAGGAGTGGATGAAATTGGAAAATACAGAATTGTTGGATTTAGCAGGCCATGATAATAGATTTGGTTGGAATGCATATTTATAGTATGGTAAAAAAAGGTCAATAAAGGATTTGGAAACCACATATTTAGAAGATCTCTTATTGAAATTTGGGATAGGTATAAAAACCTACTGGAACAAAAAACACCACATTGGTTGTCTCCATTAGAAATGATGTGTGTAAAAAAGGTCAGTATGAGCGGGAAGTGGATAACATATGGAAAATTGGTAATTAGAGAAGGAGGAAAATGGAAATTGAAACCATATGAGGAAGTGAAAGAGTATGTTAATGATTGGTTACATTATCATCAGATTAATGAAGTATTTAAACAAGATATTAAAGAAAAGGGCTTTTGTGAAAAAGAATCGAGGTTTCAACAAGAAATATTGAATAATGATTTTAAAATTCTGTCCAAAATGTACAAATTACTGCTTGAATGGCACTTGAAAGATAAGGAGGTAAAATCAGTTATGATTCATTGGGCAAAAGACTTTGGATATATTATACAGTTAAATGAATGGGTCAAATTATGGAAAGAGGGTCTGAGATTTACTGCATGCAATGCACTAAAAGAAAATGTCATGAAGATGGGACTTCCGGAGGTGGCGCCATCGGTAATGGCAGATTCCCTCTGACTCGGAGGGGACTGGCTCTGCGGGAATCGGGTCTGCACCACTACGGCGAAGCGGGGACCCTTCAAAAATCACAGGCGGGTGAAGCCTGTGACCGTGGGACTCGGCGGGCACCTTTTGCGCCCCCCCAACATGCAAAGGAGCCCGACTACGGGTTCCGGAGTGAAGCGGGGCAGCGGCGCGGTGCTGTGAGTCAACTGCTTCTTCCGTGGAGCGAAGCCGCACAGCCGTTACTGGAGAGCGCTACCTTTTTCCTGTGACAATTTGGCTACAAAACAACGATCCGTGAGTAGGTTAATTTGGGAAAACAAAAGGAGAGAAAAAAAGAAGTAATTGGATACTGAAATGGAGAGGCATAAACAGGAAGTCTGCCTTCCGTTCTTTGTAAATAGAGGAAAGCAATGAACTTGTAAGCTAAAACCTTGAAAGATGCTTGAAAAAGACTATAATTCTATCATCTAAAACAAGCAATTTCCCCCCTTGATTGCAGGAGAGGAGGGGGGGAAAGGTTTGAACTGTATTTTCCTGTAAAAAGAGAGAAAAAGAAGCTAAGAGTCCACCGCTTAAACCTGGGAACGGACTGCCAATGAAAAATAGAATGCTGTACTGTGAAATGCGCTGTTGGTGAAAGTATCTTTTGACAGCTAACTCCGCAAGTCTGATACAAGTGAGATACAATATTTCTGGCTGGTTTCCCCTGGTTTCAAAGTAACTGGAAAATAACTGAATTTAAAACTGTTGTCTATTTTGTGAGCTGGGGGATTAAAAGAAAAAGGACATTTATTTTAAAGTAACAACTGTTGCCTGTTACTGTGCCCCCCTAGAGGAAGTTTGAGATTGTTACAATAACAACTGGGCCAGGGGAATTTTCCACTTCATAACAAACTCTGATCGTGGGATTGACCTTGAGTATTATCTAGACTGTTATGGCAAATGGAAAAGAGAAAATAGATTTGCTTCAGGAAAAAGCAACAAGGTCTGGTAAAGTGTTACGCACAGACATTGGGCTGCAGCGAAGAGCATCAACATCTGGCCCTCCTGGTTTACCAACAGGAGCTGCATTGGCACAATCTAAACCCAAAGGAATGGCTTCTGAGGATGTTTTAGCTCAGGCACTTGGTAAAATTAATGAATCTTTGGAAAAATTAAGCAAACAAGTAGCTGAAACATCAAATAAAATTGATCAAAATACCACAAGCATTAACAATTTGGGACAGAAGGTAAATACGAACACAGAAACTATTGAGAAATTACTGCAGGAATCTACTTCAACTCGAAAGACAGCTGAAGAAGCAAAGGAAATAGCAGTTGCTGTAGAAGAGAAGTTACCACCAATACACAAGCAATTGGAAGACCATAGGTCAATACTGTCTATGATTGAATTGAAGGAGAAGCAAACGAATTTAAGAATCAGGGCTGTACCTGAACTTGAGAAAGACAACTTGATTGACTTTCTTACGCAGGAATTTGCAGACTTTTGGAACCCAGATTTGGAAAAGGATAACTTCAAGATAGTGAGTGCTTTTAGGCTTGGAAGAGGAGGGAAGAAGAACAGGGTGAGAGACTGTTTGATTACCCTCCGAACAAAAAAGGAGAGAGACAAAATCTTGAGTCTGCACTTCCAGAAGACTTTGGTAATACATCAGTCGAAAGTGGAGATATTTAAGGACATTCCGAAATATCTTCTAGACCTTAGGTCCAATTACAGAGATTTGGCTGCCCTGCTGAGAAATAACAAAATCATCTTTAGGTGGGAAGTCCACCAAGGCCTTTCTTTTAGCTTTAAAGGAAGAAAGATAAAAATAAGATCAGAGGACGACAAAGCAAGATTTTTGAGAGACCACGGTGAAGACCTGCAGAAAGAAGCTGGAGAAGAGCCAGGAATACTAGAAAGAGGAACTTTAGACATACCAAAACTACCTTTTGAATTAAGAGACCGCCTGGAGAAGGTGATACCACCTACAGAACAGGAACAAGCACTTGGTGCAGTTGGAGGAAAGTAAAGTAACTACATCATGCCTCTGCAACTATTAAGTTGGAATTGTAACGATTTGAACTCCCCTCAGAAAAGGAAATCTGTGTTTCACTTACTAAAAAAGGAACAATTGGAGTTGATTTGTTTACAGGAAACACATGTAATAAGATTACACAGGAAGGTATTGATTAATAAAAGACTGGGCCAAGAATTTATTTCTTCGGATAAAGTTTAAAAAAGAGGCGTAGTGATTTATGCAAAGGAGAGACTATTACCGAAATTTATCTTCAAAGATGACCAAGGAAGATTTGTGGCAACTGAAATTCAAATACAAGGAGAGAAATCTTTAATAGTAGGAGTCTACGCACCAAATGAGGGGAAATCTGAATTTTTTAAAAAAACTGCATGAGACCTTGATGGACTATTTGGACTATAATGTGATTTTGATGGGAGATATGAATGGAGTGGTATCTACACACATGGACAAGGCACAAAGACAGGTAGTCACTAAGGATGGTAGACTACCGAAAACTTTTTTTGAGATGACAGACAACTTGGACTTGGTTGATATTTGGAGAACAAAGAACCCCTTGGCTAGAGAGGGAACCTTCATCTCTGAAGCTAAACTGACATGGACAAGAATTGACCAAATATGGGTAACTAGAGGAATGGCACCAAAGACAAGAAAAGTGGAAATCTGCCCAAAAACTTGCTCCGACCATAATGCTGTTAAGATGGAAATGAAACTAACACCAACCGGTTCCTTCAGATGGAGGATGAATGACACCTTATTTAGAGATGAAGTGATTAAGAAGGCCCAAAAAACCTTGAGAGACTATTTTGAGATAAATATGAACACCAATGTTGAAAAAAGAGTAATCTGGGACGCAAGCAAAGCTGTTATGAGAGGGTTCTTGATACAACAGAATGTATTAAAGAAGAGAATTCAAAATGAAAAGAAGGATAAAATATTGGAGAAAATAAAGGAAAATGAAAAGAAATTGAGAGCAAAACCAAAGTCGCAAGAAATATTGAGAGAAATAAAACTATATCAAGTACAATACATGAAAATGATGAATCAGGAGATAGAATGGAAAATTAAACAAATGAGACAAAAGACATTTGAGTCGGCTAATAAATGTGGAAAATTATTAGCTTGGCAAATAAAAAAAAGACAAAAATTAATTACTGTTACTAACTTAGAAGTGGAAGGAAGGAATATACAGAACCCAGTTGAGATCAGAAACTGTTTCCAGAGGTACTTTAAACAATTATACACACAAGGGCCACAGAAAGAGATTGATGTAGACCGATTTTTGAAAACTAATGGATTACAAAAAATTTCGCAAGAAAATAAATTAATGTTGAACTATAAAATAACTGAACAGGAGGTAGAAGGTGCCATTCAGAATATGCAACTAGGTAAATCTCCAGGACCGGATGGATTGACTTCTAGATACTACAGATCTTTAAAAGAATGGCTAGTACAACCTTTAAAAGAAGTTTGTAATGAAATAATGGGAGGAAAAAGGGCACCAGAGTCATGGAAAGAAGCGTATATTACACTTGTACCGAAAACAGAGACTGAAAAGACTCAGCTTAAGAACTACTGCCCCATATCATTGCTCAATGTGGATTACAAAATCTTTGAAGACATTATGGCTAAAAGACTAAAGAAAGTGCTAGTGGAAGAGATACATAAAGACCAAGCAGGCTTTCTCCCGGGTAGACATCTGTCTGATAATGTGAGAAACATAATCAATATTTTAGAAAAATTACAAGTGAACATAAATACTAAGGCAGTTTTGATATTTGTGGACGCAGAGAAAGCTTTTGACAATATTTCTTGGAGTTTTATGAAGAAGAACTTACAGGGGATGGGGGTAGGCCAAGGTTTTGAAAATGGTATAAGTGCAATTTATTCAGAACAAAAGGCTAAATTAATTGTAAATAACGTGGTGACGGAAGAATTTAAGATTTTGTAAAGACAAAATCCTTTCCTTTGGTTTTATTTTCAGGGAAATCTGCAACTCGTGGAGACGGAATTATGAGGCATCATACTGCTGGAGTGCGAACCAAAATCAGAAGCTCTACCACTGAGCCCAGACATCATCAGATGGGACTCTGCAGAACCATTGGGAGCTTACTTTTGATCTCTGCAGGAACCCTCGATGTCCTGGTTGACTTTCTTTGGGGTGCTTGTTGCCTCCGAGCTGCCCGCAAACTGCCCCCCCCAAAGCAGCTGATTCGCTTTGAGCCATATTTCCCTTTCCGTCGTTGCAGACTGGAAGTCTTCAGGTTTATATTTTATACATTGTGTAATGTTAGAAACAAATGGGCATTTCAGAGAGTGGTGGTATAAAATCTTATCAAGCGATATGGGAAGCCACAGAAAAATGAGAATAGTAAACATATGGTGTTCCTAAGATGTATTATGTGAAAACCTAAAAAAATAAAATAAAAAATAGAGAAAGATATTCATATAATAGAATTGTTTTTAATGTATACATGAAATAAACCATGCAAGGCAAAGGCACTTCTATAGAGGGTGTTACTTCTTTCTCCAAATCCTGCCTTAGCCCTCCTATCTTTGAACATAGACTTGGGCTCCACCCTGTAATAGGGTTGCCATACATCCTGGTTTTCTCGGACATGTCTTCTTTTTCGGGGCCTACATCCCCATCCTCGAGGATTTTTAGAATTTGCCAAAATTTCCGTGGGGTTTTCTTTTTTTCCTTTGGTACCAAGACAAGCCCCAAAGGAGCATATTTGCGCTTGGGAACTGCCATTCTAGGAGTGTGACATAGAACACCTGTGTCCCAGGAAGCAGTGTGTCTGGGAGCCTTCCTTCCCAGCCAGAGAATGTGCATGTGCAAGGCAAGTCCATTGCGCCCCCGTCCCACAACCCTGCCAGAGCTGTCTCTCTCTACTGGATCCCTTAGAGCAGACCTGGGAACCTAGCACGGGCGGAAGCACAACCAGCTGCAATCTTTTATTTCATGTTGCCACCCTCCTACATTTCCCAGCAATTACAAGGGAGGCAGTTAAGGGAGCTCTTTATCTGTACCAGATGCTTTTACCAGTGCCCAATAGGGGAGGCAAAATAGCCAAGGCTGTTTCAGGGGATGTCAAGTACACTGGCTGGCAAGGGAGTTTCCCTCTCCCTCCGGTAGCTTCCAATAAGAAATAACAAGCCTTTGGCAGGTTTATAGTCCATTTTATTTACAACAACATATTGAGCACAGCATCAAGCCGCCCTTCCCACAGATGGCAGTTGCTCACTCTGAGTCCCCTTCTCTTCCATAGCAAGAAGTGTGCCACCAGCCACCTGTCCTTCCTCAGTGCTTCTATTGTTCCTGGGCCCTTTCAGTCATCCAAGTTCTAGGGGAGGGAAGGACTTCCCTGCCACACTCAAATGAAGAATCTCCTAAAGGCTCCCTCCCTCCTGGTTGCCTAGCTACTATCTCAAAAATGTCCAGCTCTTCCCCCAATTGAGCAGCCTCTGAATCTACTGGTCTCTCTGCTTCTGGTGTTAAAAATTTCCCGATACAGGGCTGCCTTCAGATGTCTTCTAAAAGTTGTGTAGTTCTTAATCTCCTTGACATCTGATGGAAGGGTGTTCCACAGGGAAGGTGCTACTGCCACCTTCCCTCTGCCTGGTTCGCTGCAACCTCACTTCTCATAGTGAGGGAGCCAGAAGAAGGCCCTTGGAGCTGGACTTCAGTGTCCAGGCTGGACTATGGGGGTGGAGATGCTCCTTCAGGTATCCAGGGCTGAGGCCATTTAGAGGATTAAAGGTCAGCACCAACATTTTGAATTGTGCTCAGAAATGTACTGGGAGCCACTGGAGATAGGACCAGTGTTATATGATTTTTGTATCTTTATACAGAAGGGCAGGATATGAATGACAGAAATCATTTTTGAACAATATTTTTATTGGTAGTGACATATAAACATACAAAAACATAATGAGCAATAACAGGAATAAGGGTACATAGTTATGAGGGGTTTCTAGCATATGAAGCTTTCAGAGCCCAGCTCAGAGTTTGTGCAGATCTGTCTTTCTATCCAAGTACAATTCTCGATGAGCTGCCATTGGCTGAAGCTCAGTTGCATGCAGGGCTTTTTTGCATCTGGAACTCGCTTGAACTCAGTTCTGACACCACTCAGGTGGACACCATTGTGAGAGAGCAAGGGAGGTGTTCATGGTAGGTTCCAGTACCTTTTCAGTGTGGAAAAATAGCACTGGTGGCATGTATGTTTTGATGATGATACATTCAATAAACGTAGACCAAACATGTTGAAATTTAACTGCTTCTGTTCCTTTTCTTTGTGCTTTAACTTTGCAAATGAAGATTTACACTAATGCACTTTGCCATATTTCCTGGTATAAGTGTTGAGATAGAAAGCTTTCCAATATTACTAGCAGAGTTTATGAGGAGTAAGGATTCTTCTGGGGGATATGCTTTGAAGGTAAAGTATGTACCCGGCCTAAATAAAAAATAAGACTAATATCTTTTGAAAAATTAATTAGTATAATAAATCTGAAACCAACATTTCCCTGGATTTATGCTTTATGTGGAATCCTGATTGGATATGATCAGTAGCCAATCGGAAATGGTATAGCCTAAATGGGAGGAGTTCTGGAATGCCTGACATCACAAGGGAGGTGGTTCTTAGCCAGTGGGAGGATGAAACATCCTTAAGAAGAAATTAGTGAAAAGATTGTTTCATGACAACACCAAGGTATCCAAACAGAAAGTGGTCTGATGGGTGGAACACTTTCCTTACAAGCTATGATAATTGCAGGGTCTCATTACAAGGCCGAAAGGTCACTAAGAGGCTAAATGATAAGGAGCTTTTATAAGCAACAGGTGGTCTTTCTCTTTTAAATACTAGAACTGTAAAGCCAATAATGTAATCTATAGGCAGGCAGCCCTGTTTAGGGAAGTTTATAATGACTGATGTTTTAATGTATTTTTAATCTTTTGCTGGAAGCCGTCCAGAGTGGCTGGGGAAACCCAGCCAGATGGGAGGGGTATAAATATTTATTATTATTATTATTATTATTATTATTATTATTATTATGCAAAAGATCTTAGGCAACAATAGTCATAATACAGATAGACTAATAGGTTTAGTTCTTCATGTCTCCCCAACCGAAGATTCCTCAATCCATCCCCCATGCAGTCAGGTGTTTGATAGCTGGCCAAGCCATGAAGTTCCTTTCACTTCTTCTCCAACAGCCATGTTCCTTATATTAAAGCTCCAGCTACATTGCAAACCAGGAGCACCACATTCAGTTTTATTCCCTGGCAATACAGGTGCCCTGCTCTGATTCATGGGCCCAGTTTGTAAATCCAGATCTAGAGCATGATCCAGAAAATATAAGTCTTTGGGAAACCCATTTACTTGCATATCAAGGGCTGCTAGATCAGTTGGCTTTGAAATGGGATTAGACAATTGCCCTCTTCTTTCTTTCTTTTTTTCTTGATAGACTCAATTGGATTTATATGCATCCAACTGAGACTGGATCTAGTACTCCATCTTTTCTGATGATCAGGAGGTAGTTATATAAATAAATGTATATACCTTCCTTAAAGGGTGAGGAACATGTGGCCCTCCAGATGTTACTGGTCTACAACTCCCCTCATTCCCAACCATTGACCATGATGCCTGTGATGGAGGGAGTTGGCACCCAGGAACATCTGAAGACCTCATAGATCCCACACGATCTATGAAATGGTGAACATTTGGCAATGTATTATGGGGAAGCCACTTTCAGCCTGAGGGCTGGTATCTTGATGAAAACAGCTCTAGTTGCTGCTGCAGAAGGGACAAACACAAAATTGAAAGGCATTTGGACCTTTAGGCATGGTAATTTGGCACAGCAAGTAATCTTGACATAAGCAGATAGCCTCTAAATAAACACCAATGAATGTTGCAAAATAAGATATTTCTTTTTAGCACACACCAGTAACTGAGATTTCAGCTGCAATATTAGCAGAAACGAAAACACTCCATCTGATCTTATCAGCTGATGTACAGATCAACCCATTTCATTCACAAAGAAGATTGCCCCAAATTTGATTTACCCCGTAAAATAAATATAGAGTGAACATATGGATCAAACCCATAACTGTTGTTTGCAAATGCTTACTGAACTTCTAGAAACTAGATGTCCAGGAGTTTAGAAAGAAATAGAGTGCAAAATGAGAATGTGCTATATTACCTAAAATATTTTTTAAATTCCTTGGAATCCATATGGAACATCTTTTTGGTTTAAAGCTGAGATTGATCCAGCAGAAGAAAAAGAAAGACGTTTCAAAAATGTCTTTATAGGAAAGGATTGTCTAATACTGATAGACACCAAAGTGTAATATTGGAAATGCCCCTTGAGACCCATTTTTTACTTTAAGTTGTTGTGCATTTCAACTTTGTACCAAGAAAATCCTTGACATTTGTAGGTGTGCATCTACTTTAAAATTTATGTTCCTGTAATAGGGAGATTAAGTGCAGGACAACAAAAGCAAATACTGTGAGCTTTGATGCTTGCCAAGAGACTTATACTCTGAGTTTGGAAGGTTAAACACCCACCATCCAACCAATGTGTTCATAGTCTTATACTCCATGTTATAATAGCTTGTTGTTTCACAGACAAAACTGAGAGGATGGGGAAGCTAACGCCTGCAAAGAGTGCAGCATCCAGAAGATATGCAATGTCCAGAAGACAGCTAGCGCTCAGAAAGCGTAAAGCAGCAGCAAAAGAAACTGGTGGTCTGTATACAGCGCAGTCATATGGGATGAGGTTTCTCATGAAGTAGAGGAATGCATGGGAAAGGGAAGTTGATGGAGAGACAGGCAGGGAGTGGAGCCAGTCATGTTGTGCTAGGGAGGAGTGCAGAGAGTAGCACACACAGCTCTTTGGGTGCCAGAGATCCCCTAATCCCCATAGAAACCCCAGGATCCAGCCCACTCTTTGCTGCTGGCTGTGGTGTTCCTTTACTGTGTGCAGCCAGGAATGGCTCCATCATTGGGCAGAATGAGGCAGTTGCCTCAAGTAGCAGGTGCTGGGGTGGGTAGAGATATGAAGACCACACAAGCTGCACTGCACCTCCTCAGTTAGTCTGCTGCCCCATCAGCAGCATCGAAATATCAGCCAAGGGCCTGGCCAGCCCAGCTTCTGAATGTGGAATTATGTGTATGGAGGGGGCATCTTGTCATTTGTCTGGGGTGCAGAAAGTAACATCTAAGGCTCCTGTCTTCTGATCCAGACATTTGTAAGAAAAGTTTCCTCAAGCAGCAAGCCTGCTTGTGGTTAACGCTTAGCTGGAATGAAATATTCAACGCAGCAATAGAGAAATTAAAATAATTATTTATTTGTCAGACAAATAAATGAGAGGCACAGTGGTATATGGTTACCAAGCTCTGGCCTGGCTCCTGCCATTATGGCCAGCCCTTATATCCCCTTAATCCAGCCCCCTTTGCTCCTCCTGTGGCTGCCTCTGTCCAATCAGCCTAGTTGGATTTCCTATTGGCTGATTGCTATATCCAATCCTAAAAGATACACCCACATCCTCCTGTCCTTATATGGAACACAAACAGCTATATATTGTTACATCTATAAATGACAAATAAGTAGTAATATATCTTACATGTGTCTCAACAAGGAATCTTAATTACCAGCTCACCTCTTGCCCTCCCTGCCCTATTGCCTTCTAAAACAAATGGTTAATCTTAAATTTTTATCTTAAACATATGTCAAGGATCTTGAGTTTCACATCAACATTGAAAGATATCCTTCATTTGAAGGTTTCTAAACAAATGTCTGACAGCTAATATATCTGGACAGCATTTGATGGCGTCTTCCTGTCTGGCAGGGGGGCTAAACTGCTGGCTGACTTAATTCCAGGATAAATACAACTCTTTACAACTATATGAAATCTAGCATTTCTTAAATCCTTTGCATAATTACATTTAAGCCAATATACTTAATACACAACACAGGTAGCCTCCTAAAAGGAATAAGGCCTTTTTAAAGTAGAGAGAGAAAGAAGAAGAAAAAAAAAGAACTCAGTTTAAAACAGTTTCAGAAGAAACCTCTTCAGTTTACATCCCCCCCCTTCTCCAGCCAGTTGCTTTGTTTCCATTAGCTCTTCCCAAACTCTCTCAGTTTAAGAAAGAAACAGTTTTAAAAAGACTTCCCAAAAAAAGCCTCTCTTTCTCTGTCAGCTAGATGCTTCTCCCCATTTGCCTCTGGCCTTAGAAAATACAGCTCAAGGTTTAAGAGAGGCCCATGGTATCATTTTACTATTTGCCCATTCCTAATTATATTTATCTCTGCCTTTGTTATCTTCTGTAACATGTAGGGTCAGTGTCATTACTCAGTCTGTAATTTCAGCTTTTACGACTTTGAGAATTGCTTTCTGCTATCAATCAAAAGGGGCCCCTTTGTCTAGGAAAACATTACCAGTGTTTTCTTAAGCAGCTAGCCTTCTTGCCTGGCATGAAACGTTTGAAAATCTACTTTTGAAAATCTAAGCCCTCTTTAATATACAAGTCCTGATCAAACATTAATAAAATGCAGGCTTATGCCTGATGCCTCAGCATCTCACCTTGCCATCTCCACCTCCTTATCCTCCCAAGTGCCCACCCCCTGAGCAAGTGACTGTCTCTGGCTGATGGCTGCCACAGCATATGGAAGCCTTTTTCCTGGGCTGGGAATGGTATGTTGGCTCCTGATGGCTAAAGTAGAATTTTGTTTCTTCAAGCATCTGGTTTTCAGGACTTGGTTACCTTCTTCCAATCTCCAACGGGTGAAAGATTTATCATACTTGAGATTTGCATCCTTGCTGTCATGACACTGCTGATTTACATTCTATGTAAGTACATAATTAGCATACTTTGCAACTAATGTCACGGGCGTTCCTTCAATGCCAATAGCATTTCCAAAAAGAGATGGCAGGATCCACCTTCCATTTATCCCTTTGATCCCTCTTTGATTTCAGGGAGGGAGTTGCAGCTGTCACCCATTGAGAGCAATGGCACTGTTTTGCTTACAATTTATAAGTGAGTTCCAGAACTTGGAACAGAAGCACAGGCTAACACAAGTCCCTGGGACACCCTGGACAATTCCCTTTCCCAGTTGCCATTCTCTGCTCCTTTCCCAACTAATCCTCATTTGCTGGGGGAGAGCCCCCATTCCTGATCCTCGCCAGCCTGCCCTCTGCTAGGGCTCCAGTCCCTTGAAGGAAAGTGCTTGGGGAAAACAGGCTGCAGAGGATAAAGTGGGTGGGTCCAGAGCCTACGTAAATATCAAGATATATGCAGGGCCTTTTCCAGCCGAAATTCATCAGTTCCAGGCCCTCTCAGGTGGACTCCGTTGCCAATCTAAGGGAACAAGGGAGGCATTCATGCTGAGTTCCAGTGCCTCTTTTTTTTTTTAGAAAAATAGCACTGGATTGATGAACAAATGGCCTATATTCATAGCTAATTCATATTTAAAGGGCACTCAAAGTAAGCAAAGCTCAGGGGGGAGGGAACCAAATGATCTAAGAATTTGCATACAGCAGGGCATGAGGCAGCCTGGCAAATGCAAGTCCACAGGACAAAGAGGACAGGTGTATCTAGAAACCCAAAAATCTAAAGCTCTCAAAGGAAGGCCAAAGCATCTGATGACAGAAGCAACAGGCTAAATGGAAACAGGACTTCAGACCAGCAGGACAGCCGCTATCAAGGGCTGAGAAAATATGAATAAAAGTCATAGTCATGGTTTTGTTGATTTGACTTCTTATCTGCCTTACAAGTCAGCAATTTAAATTCAATATTAAAAGCAGTTTGAAACCAAGTATCCCCTCCCCCAGGTAGTCAGACATTTTAACCATTTCTTTTCTACCTACCTCCTCCTTAGATCAAAAGGAAGTGAAAATAAGAGCTGAGTTTCAAATGGCAATGGATATGATTCGGACCTTTGTTGTTGGGCTTGATTCAATCCATGAAGACAAGGATGGTAAGCATTTTTTTATGCACATCCTCACTTTTGCTAGACCCTGATTAATTTAAACAGGCGTCAATTCCTGTAGTTCCCTTTGGGATTCATATTGTGTAAGCAATACATATATTCAGTGAAACTCATCACCCAATAGAGCTTTTCATTGCTCAGCAGGAAGAAAAGCAGATGGTTGTGATTCTCACATCCCCCCACTAGAAATGCTGTTCTTCCCCATCAAAGTGTAATTCACAATGTTTGTGCTACTGCAAGATTTTAGCACTGGCCCAAGGGAACTTTGCCCCCACTTCTCCCTGCATGCCATCACCAAAGCTGCTCTCCGGGGTGGGGGAAACTTCAGAACAGATTGGAGGGAAAGGGGGGGAAGATTGCATTGCACAAGGAGAAATTCCTGCACTGACATAATGTCCTCCTTAGAATTATGTGGAATGCAACCCAGTATTCATCAGGAAAAGAGTAGTGGATAGCAGTGGATTGATGAGCAAATGGCCTATTTTCATAGCTAATTCATTTTTAAAGGGCACTCAAAGTAAGCAAAGCTCAGGGGGAGGAAACCAAATGATCGAAGAATTTACATTACAGCAGGGCATTTGGCAGCCTGGCAAATGCAAGTCCACAGGACAAAGAGGACAGGGGTATCTGGACACCCAAAAATCTAAAGCTCTCAAAGGAAGGCCAAACCACCTGATGACAGAAGCAACAGGCTAAATGAAAACAGGACTTGAAATGAAAACAGACTAAATGAAATACATTTAGCTAAATGAAAATGAAATGAAAAACAGGCAAAATGAAAACAGACCAGCAGGGCAGCTGCAATCAAGGCATAGGAAACATCAATTTAAGGGTGGGGAGAAGAAAATATTAATAGAAATCATATTTATGTTTTTGTTGATTTGATTTTTTATTCACCCTTCTCTCTAAGGTCCTGGGGCACATGAAAAGTCAGCAATTTAAATTCAATATTAAAAGCAGTTTGAAACTAAGTATCCCCTCCCCCAGGTCATCAGACCAGGGTGCTAGAAAACAATTTCTTCATTTCTTTTCTACCTACCTCCTCCTTAGATCAGAAGGAAGTGAAAAACAGAGAGGAGTTTCAAGTGGCAATGACCATGATTCGAACCTTTGTTGTTGGGATTGATTCATTCTATGAGGACAAGGATGGTAAGCATTTCATATGCACGTCCTCATGTTTGCTAGAACATTTTTAATGTAAACATATTTCAATTCCTTTTATTCACTTTCATATTGTGTGAGCGATACATATAGGAAATGAAACTCACCACCCAACAGAGTTTATCACTATTTCATTCCTCAGCAGGAAGAAAAGCAGACAGTTGTTTGTTTTGTTTTGTTTTTTTAACATCTTTATTCAAAGTTCAAAAAGTACATAACGATATTAGCAGCAAACCTGGTGAGACACAAGATTTAGCACTAGCACAAGGGAACTTTGCCCCCACTTCTCCCTGCATGCCATCACCAAAGCTGCTCTCCAGGGTGGGGAAAAACGTCAGAACAGATTGGAGGGAAAGGGGCTGAAGATTGTATTGCACAAGGAGAAATTCCTGCACTGACATTATGTCCTACTTAGCTCTATGTGAAATGCAACACAGAATTCATCCAGAAAGAGTTTGGGCGCCTCTATTTTCTTAGATCTCACAAAGCATAATAGAAAACTTAAAAGTTTTTTTTGTATTTTGGGTTTTACTGTGTGACTCAGTGCAATATTGTTTTGTGACCCTGTGATTCCCATCAGAAAAGGAGGATATAGGAGAGGAACATTAGAGATACTTCATGAGCCAGTTTTAATATGAGAATAGGATAGTGGATTGCATGGGTCTTTGGTCTGATCCAGCTGCCGGGGTCTTCTGAGGCTTTTCATTGGTGATCTCAGCCACAGAGAATCAAGTCTGTCCTCATATTCATAAGAACCCGATCCTTGAGCTCTGCTTCTTGTTTCAGGCTAGAGTGTTTAAAAATGTTTGGAAATGGTTTCTTAATATTTGCAGATTGTTATTTCAGATACTCTTTTGACTTGAACTATTTCAAATCTTTTAGACTTTGGAATACTCGCTGTAGCGCTAAACAAATCAGAGGAAATGCGGTATCTTGCCAACAAAAATGATGAACTGCAAAAAGAAATTGGTAAGATGAAGAATTGTAGTGCAGTGAGAACCTGCCCTGATTCTGCCCCAGCTGAAAGCCCCTCCTCTAGCTGAATACTCTTAGAGCCAGAACAGAGTGCTGCAGTCCTTTGCATGGGGTCACCCTAGAGAAACATCCGAGATATTTATTAGTATTTGTTAATGATTTTTATTAATTTTCAACACAAATATACAATTTAATCCAAATTTTCACAAATTATCTCTTTTTGGACTTCCTTCCGCTTCTCTGCCAATCATCCATATTTACCTCTCAATTATGCATTTCTTCTGTTTCGTATTGCCATTAGTTTCCCTCCCGCTTCTATTTCTTTTTCTTCTTCTTTTTTTTAATAAAAATTTTATTAGGGTTTTCTCATTTTTTTTAGACAAACACAAAAAACATAAACATACACATCGACACTACACACAAATAACACGTATAACTTTAAAACCTTATTTTCTTAACCACTTTCCCGGACTTCCCCCACCTCCCCTTCTTGCATCCCAATTCCAAAAATTTAGCTCAGCAAGTTCTTTATACCCAAATTATCCCTTATTGATATTTTACTTAATTCGTCTTAGTTAGCCAATTTTAAACTTCTAAACCTCATTTTAATACTCGACATTAACCCCTTTTTCTAAGGTCGACCCAAGTTCTCTTTCACGAGGTTCCCAATTATTAAAATAATTACAAAACAACCTGTCAAATGAAAACATATAATTGCACCCCTTTGGATTCCAAAGCTTTCCCCCCCCTCCCCCAGTTTCGATCCCCAGAAATTGTCCTTCAGTCTGTCAGTTCTCAGCCTGGATCTATCACGTCCGAGGCCCTTAAATCTCTCTCAGTCCCTTTCAGCCGGTTTTGCTGACAGTCCTTTATGTTGAACATCAGATCTCGGAGCATCTTTGACCCAGTAGGGTCCATGTTTTTTCCAACCAGACCACCATATTCAAAGAAAGAGTCCAGGTCCTGCTTCTTACTCTTTCTAAGTCCAATAGTAGATAGGTAGCCGTGTTGGTCTGCCATAGTCAAAATAAAAAAAAATTAAAATTTTTTCCAGTAGCACCTTAAAGACCAACTAAGTTAGTTCTTGGTATGAGCTTTCGTGTGCATGCACACTTCTTCAGATACACTGAAACAGAAGTTGCCAGATCCTTCTATATAGTGAGAAGGTGGGGAGGGGTGTTACTCAGAAGGGTGGTGGGAATGGGAGATAGGCAGATAGCTGGGAGAGCCTGTTGACGACTCTTAACGACTGTAATAGGTCTTACAGGAAAAGGCAAGGGGTGAGGAGGTGAGAAATGGTTTAGTCATGTATAGTGAGATAAGAATCCAATGTCTTTGTTCAGCCCAGGTTTTTCCATGGTTTTAAGTTTGGTAATGAGTTGTAATTCAGCAGCTTCTCTATATTCTATACAAGATCTCAAAGTAGCTGTTTTACTACAAAGGAATTTCAGAAACAGACTGGAAAGAGAAGCTGCTGAATTACAACTCATTACCAAACTTAAAACCATGGAAAAACCTGGGCTGAACAAAGACATTGGATTCTTATCTCACTATACATGACTAAACCATTTCTCACCTCCTCACCCCTTGCCTTTTCCTGTAAGACCTATTACAGTCGTTAAGAGTCGTCAACAGGCTCTCCCAGCTATCTGCCTATCTCCCATTCCCACCACCCTTCTGAGTAACACCCCTCCCCACCTTCTCACTATATAGAAGGATCTGGCAACTTCTGTTTCAGTGTATCTGAAGAAGTGTGCATGCACACGAAAGCTCATACCAAGAACTAACTTAGTTGGTCTTTAAGGTGCTACTGGAAGAATTTTTTTTTATTTTTCTAAGTCCAAGTGTCCCAAATGTCCCAAACATTCCAGTTTTCACCTTGATCAAATTTGTAATCCATAGGTCTTCCGGACTCCCCATAGGGAAAAATCCCCAATCTTCATTCTCCATTTCAAACCAAAATTTCGTCATCCAAACCTTGCTTTCCTTATATTCCAACTTAACAGGCCTCTGGTTGTCCTTTTTCACTTGCAGCATTTCCGCTCCTCCTTCGCATTCCTCCAAAACAGCACATGTATCTTCCTTTCCAGCTGCAGATTTTTCTTGAGTCAAGTCCTTAACCGCTTCCGCAGATTTGTTTATTTTAAGATTCAAGGTTGTAAGATTTGTAGCCATAACATCACTCTGCTCTTGCAGCTTTCCCAGGAACTCAAACACCCTATCCAATTCCGCCTGTATTTTTCCATCTGCAGCCATTGTAATATCTCAGAACCCCCTCTAGAGGGATTCTGGTTACTAAGTGTTCTTTCTCCAACAATCAGGTTATTTTGTTCTTATTTCCTCTCTAATTTCAAAGACTTACAGTCCAACGTAACGAAAATAACCGGCACAAGTAGCAAAAAATAGAATTTCCTGACTTTGACAGCTCATTTAACAGCTGTCAAACTCTGTAGATATCTTCTACAGGCTCTCTCACGGATCGCTCCCGGATCGGGGGGGGGGGGGGGCTACACTTCAACTCTAACGTTCAGTTCTAATCCTCCAGTAATAAACTTATATATCCAAGTCGTGAAATTAAAAAATTTTGTCTCAAAGAGAGGAAGACAGTCTCTCGACCTTAGTTATCTAATTCTTGCTTTAAATTGTCTGCAAGGGGGGGGAGGCGGACTTCCTTTTGGCACCTCCCCCGGTCGTACCGAATTCAATTGAAAGAGATTTTTAATTCCAATTTCCGTATTACTCACGGGTTGTTACTTTTTGTAGTCCAAATGATCAAGGAAAGAAGTCAGCGCTCTCCAGCCATGGCTTGTGGCTTCACTCCGTGGAAGAAGCGGTCTACTCACAGCACCACGCCGCTCTCCGCCACCCGCTCCGAAGCCTTTAAAAAGGCTTCTTTGCAAGTTGGAGGGGGCGCAAATGGTGCCTGCCGAGTCACCAAGTCCACAGGCTTCCGCGCCTGTGGTTTCTGAGGGTCCCTGTGTCGCCGCGGCGCCAGGACCCCTCTTCCACCGAGCCGATTCCCTCCGGAGCTCGGAGGGAATCCGCCATTTGCTGATCGCGCTAACCCGGAAGTCCCTTCCGCTTCTATTTCTTTTAACAATACATCTCAAATTTCACAGTGCTTCTTGGAACCCCGGTAGTGTTGTTTGCACATCACATATATTTTTCAGATATTCTACAAATTTTCCCCAGTCTTCGATGAACTTTTGGTCTCGACAATATCTAATTTTCCCAGTTAACTTATCCAACTCTGCATAGTCTGTCAGTTTCATTCTCCATTCTTCTATCGTTGGTATTTCCTCTTGTTTCCATTTCTGGGCTAATAAAATTCTTGCTGCTGTAAACTGCATATTGGAAAAGTTTACAGTCCTTTCTTCTTATTTCCTTTCCTGTAATCCCTAAAAGAAAAGCTTCTGGTTTCTTTACAAATGTATATTTAAACATCTTTTTCAATTCATTATATATCATCTCCCAGAAACCTTTCACTTTCTTACAATCCCACCACATATGATAAAACGTTCCTTCTTTTTCTTTACATTTCCAACACTTATTACACGTCTTAAACATTTTTGCTAATTTTACCGGTGTGATATACAGTACCATCTATAAAACATTTTCATAACATTTTCCTTTAACGCTGTACATGCGGTAAATTTTAAATTTTCCTTCCATAATTTTTCCCAATCATCGAATTGTATATTATAACCAAAGTCCTTGGCCCATTGTATCATTACCGATTTAACTTCTTCATCTTTCATGTGCCATTCCAACAATATACATTTTTGACAGAATTTTACAGTCATTGTTTATTATCTCTGTTTGAAACTTTGAGTCTTTTTCTACATAACCACTTTCTTTAAAATCTTTTTTAAACATTTCATTAACCTGAAAGTAATGCAACCAATCATAAACATGTTCTCTAACTTGTTCATATGGTTTTAATTTCCATTTTCCTCCTTCTTTAATTATCAATTTACCATATGTAATCCATTTACCTCTCATATTAATTTTCTTTACAGTCATAACGGAGATAACCAGTGTGGAACTCTTGGTTCTAATAGGTTTTTATACCTATCCCATATTTCTATTAACGAACTCCTGAAGATGTGGTTCCCAAAGCCTTTATGTACGGTATTTTCTTCTTCTCACACCATAAGTACGCATGCCATCCAAATCTGTTATCAAAACCTTCTAAATTTAGTAACTCCTTATTTGCTAATTTTATCCATTCTTTCACCCAGCAAAGACATGCTGCTTCATAATATAATTTCAAATCTGGCAAGGCAAAACCACCTCTTTCTTTTGCCTCCGTTAGTAACTTAAATTTAATTCTTGGTTTTTTGCCCTGCCAGATATACCTTGAAATCACTGTTTGCCACTCTTTAAAAATCGTTACCCCCTTTAGTATGGGGATAGTCTGAAATAAAAATAACATCTTTGGAAGAACACTCATCTTTATCGTAGAAATTCTACCCCAGAAGGATAGTTTCATTCTACCCCACACCTGCAGATCTTTCCTTATTCCATTCCATACCGGTATATAATTATTCTGAAACAAATCAATATTTTTAGGAGTTAACCAAATTCCTAAATATTTTACCTTTTTCACCACCTCTATCTCTGTTCGTTGTTGCATTATTTCTATCATACTTTGCTCCATATTTTTTGCAATTATTTTAGTTTTCTTCTTATTTAATCTGAACCCTGCCACATTTCCAAATTGTTCAATTTCCTCCAATACTTCTTTTACACTTTCTGTTGGTTCTTCAATCATTATTACCAGATCATCAGCAAAGGCTTTAGGAATTATATGAATATAATTCTGGCCAACTGTTACCCCTTTTATTAATTCATTTTGTCTAATCGCATTTAGAAAGACCCCCAGAACCATTATAAATAACAATGGCGAGAGTGGACATCCCTGTCTAGTTCCTTTAGATATTTTTATGTCTTCTGTAGTCACATTATTTACAATCAATTTAGCTCTCTGCTCTGTATATATTGCCTTTATTCCAATATAAAACTCTTTCCCTACCTCCATATGCTCCAGATTCTTCAACATAAAGTCCCATGTTATATTATCAAAGGCCTTTTCTGCATCCACAAACATTAATATAGCTTGTTTCTCATTCCTGGCAGTCAGCTATTCCAAAATGTTAATTATATTCCTTATATTGTCCTTCATCTGTCTGCCTGGAAGGAAACCTGCTTGGTCTTTATGAATAATTTCTAATAATATCCTTTTCAATCTTCTCGCTAAAATCCCAGCAAATATTTTATAATCTGTATTCAGCAATGAAATAGGCCTATAGTTGTTAAATCCGAGTCCTGTTTGGGGATAAATGTGATATATGCTTCTTTCCACATTTCCGGAACATTTCTTTCTTTCAGAATATTATTTATAACTTCTTTCAATGGGATCGTCAAAACATCTCTCAGTTCTTTATAGTAACTTGATGTAAATCCGTCTGGTCCCGGGGCCTTTCCCCTCTTCAATTCCTTTATAGTCTCTTTTATCTCCTCGCATTCTATAGGGGCATTCAGTTGGTCTTTTTTCTCTGCCGGGATCTTCTGCACATTTTTTTCTTTTAAAAATCTCTCTATTTTCCTCATGTTCTTCCTTTCTCTGTTATTATATAGTTGTCTGTAAAAGTCCAAGAATCCTTTTCTAAATGTAAACAGGAGCCAAAGTCTCTTTCCAATTATAATCAGTCTTTCAATGAGAAGATCTTAGAAAATAAATAAATTGTAGTGATGTATTCCATCCACTAGGGGTCATAAATCCAAATCTGAGACACGTTAAAAATACTCCAACTAAAGAGAAGTTTTCCCAAGTCCAAATAACAGTAATTTTGTTTGGCTAGGGTCCCTAATATCTATTTTGTCGATAAAACTCAAAGTAAAAAGAAAGAAAGAAAAGCCAGATAAACAACTTTTATCCACTACCGTCGGCGTTCTGTCTTTTGTCTTTGTCACTACTTTTATTTTATTTTTTTAATGATATTTATTGAAGCAAAAGAATTTTTTTAAAAATACACACACAAAAAAGACAAAATTACAAAAAGGAAAAAAACAAAATCATGAGGGAAAAAAGAACAAAAAATAAAACCATCCTTATCAAATTCTCCAAATTCCATTACCTTCTTTCCATGACCTCCTCCTCCTCCTCCCATCTCTTGTATCTTGATTAATAATTATCGCAGCAAATCCTTTTCATAACTCATAATATTTTATCATTACGTTACCTTACTCTATTCTCATTTTATCTTATAAAAACGACCTTAGAGCTTAAAACTTAAATCTTTTTTACCAACTTCTCATAACCATTACCTTTTTGCCTAGTTCTTTAAACATTTTAACAAGAGCCAAGTAATTTCATTTCAACATTTTCCCAACATTCATAAAACATTTCTATTAATAATAATACAAAAAGTACAATAAAATAAAAAGAATCAAATCTTCTTCCAGCGTCCCCTCCCCCCGGTCCCGGGGTTGTCAGTCTTTTCTTTTCTTTCTTTCTTTTTTTTGATCTGGCACATTAACCTGGTGCCCTTATATTCGAGGCCTTCAAGTCTCTTCCATATCCCTTCCGCAGCTCTTCTTCATATTTTCCTTTCACTCGTGGGAACTCCAGCTTTGTAGTGTTTTTGACCCTTTTCAGCAAATCAGCCCCTTTCTCATAGTCCAGACTAAGCTCCATGTGGTGTTTTAAAACATATTTCAGATTCCCTCCAAAATTGGGAGTCCCAACAGCTCCAAACCTCTGGCGGCCCATTTCCAGACTCGGAACGTCCAAACCTCCCTGCATAGGGGGGTCAATCCAACCCCCCATTTCCAGTTCAATCCAAACTTTATCTTTCCAAGTCTGGTTTTTTCCAAGTTCATTTATCAAATCCAAAAGCTCACTTTCCTGCTGGACCGAGAGTCCCTCCATCCCTTTTAGCATCCCAGATTCAGCAGGGTCCTCTTCTTTCTGTTGTTCTGTCGTGACACACTCCTGCTTTAGTTCCTGAGTGGGCTCCATATAGTTTTCCACTACCTGATCAAAGGCACTGGCAGCTTTTGCCATAAAGTCCATCTTCTGACTTAACTGATCCAATAGGGCACTTATATTACAGAAAACACCCAACAGTGCTTCTAAAGGCATTGTCCTGCAAGGTCACAAAACTCTTTCCCACAGTTGTAATCAGTAAACAGCAGCAAGTTCCCAGGATTTAGTTACAATTTCATAGCTCCCCTCTAGGGGGAGAAACTTCTGATTGTTCTTTTCCTTGAAGACAATAGCAACAGAGTTTCTTCTTTAAGATATTTTGTCCGTATTTGTTCTTTTCTAAAAAGCGAAAGGAAACAATGGAATCACAATGTTTCCCCCCCCTTTAACTATCTGTCAAAGCATTTATTTCTGGTCAATGAGCTTCAAACGTCAAATCTGACACCCCGCTCCAGGGTCAGGACAGTGGAAAGTTACTTTACTTTAACTTTAATTTCGCAGGTTTAAACAACTCAATAAAAATCCCCCTTCTTCTCCTGCTTCCGAAGAGGGGTTCCGCAATTGTGAATGATGAAAGACGATCCTTTAAAAGTGATTTTTAAGGCTCTAGTTTACGTTGTCTTTGCTTTGTTGTTACTACAAGAAAACGGAAGGGTGACTTCCTGTTTAACCCTTTCCGTTTCAGTACCAAATTAGGGTAAATTTTAAGGTCCAAGTTCCTTTTATTTCGCCAATGCTTGTTTAAAATCCAGGTATTTAGCATTCCTTAGTGGGTTGGGGGGCGCTAAAGCCCGCCGAGTCCCATGGTCACAGGCTTCATCCGCCTGTGATTTTCAAAAGGGTCCCCGCTACGCCGCAGCGGAAAAGACCTGTTTCTTGTGGAGCTTGTCCCTCCAGTTCAGAGGGAGTCCGCCATCACCGGAGGCGCCACCCCGGAAGTCCCTTTGTCACTACTTTTAAAAATGTCAATGGCGTCGGAAGCTCCTTTTCTGCTACGCAATTCTTTGTCTTTTAAAACCAAAAGTAAGCAGGAGCTTCGATCTTTCTTTTACCCTTGTTACATCAAAAGACTGCCAATTTTCAAAATATTATCTCTCTGTTCCCCCTTTAACTTAGTAGTCTTTTATTTCTTTGTAGCTCCTTAAAGAGATACTTTTAAAAAGAAACAAGTTAAAGGATAGAAAGCAACAGTAACTGGTAGCGACAACTCACTTTCCTTTTCCCAGCTCTGTGTAAAGCGCTGCGTCTGAGCTGATTCCAGATGACAGCTGAACTCCGTAATCTCTCTCTCCCCCCCCCCGAATCCTTCCTTTATTAACCACCATCCAATCTGTAATTTTTAGGTCCGAATTTCTTATATTTGAGAGCGGAGCGCTTTCCCTGCAAGCTCGGGGCTTCGCTATTCGGCTGTAGACAATGGCTTCCCTTAGCCCGCTATCCCCGCTCCGCCGTACTCTTTGCTCCTTTTTGGAGTTACCTGACGGCCAGGCGGGTAGCTTTTGGCGTCGCCGGGAACCTGACTCTCTGGACACCCTCCAGAAATTAAATTTAGGGGCTACTGCACCCTGTAGCACCCTTTCCTTGTCCGAAATAGCACAGGATTTGCCTCCTGGCAAAATCCCCGCTTGCGGGAGGATCACGCTCCACCGGAAGTTCCGAAACATCAGAGATATTTAGTTCAGTTCTCCTGAACTTTTGAATTTATTTAGCCTCTATGGTTATGAAAGAAAAGACTGTCATTCTTTGCTATAATAGAGACAATCAAAACAGGTCAGCTAAAAGACCTGTCCTTTATTATTTTCACCCATGAGAGCCCCACCTCTGCAGAGACAATCAAAAGAGGTCAACTGAAAGGGCATGCAGGGCCAATTGTGTCAATGGCCCAAGCCAAGGCAGGGGGTCTTCTGGGTAGTTACACCTGCTCTGTGGCACTCCCTCCCACCAGATCTCAAGGGGGGGGGGGAGAACTACCATCTGAAAGAAGACATCTGAAGGCAGCCCTGTTCAGGGAAGTTTTATATGGTTGTTGTTCAATTGTGTTTTAATTTTTTGGAATTTGCCCAGAGTGGTTGGGGGGAACCCAGTCAGATGGGCAGCATATGAATAACAACAACAACAACAACAACAACAACAACAACAACAACAACAACAACAGGCAGCATATTATTATTATTATTATTATTATTATTATTATTATTATTATTATTGTTATTATTATTATTATTATTATTCGGATGTTCCAGAGATCAGCCAAAGCTCAGCAGGAGCACCAGTCAGATCAGCTGGAAAATCCCCCAGAGCCATTTGGAAGCCCACTAGATCCATCCTGTCAGCTCAGGCAGGGAGACTGCTTGGCAGCATAGCGGGTGGTAAACCAGCAGAATCCCTCATCTGTCCCAGTTGCCCAATGCCAGCAACACACACACTAGATTCCTGCCCCCTCTGCAACTGAACAGAGAGCTTGTAGAGAGAAAGAGAATTTTGATAAACCACAGCTACTCCCCCTTCCCAACCTTCAAGTCTTCCCTGATGCTGCCCTAAGTATCCAGGTGGAAACAAGTAGGTGAGGTTCTTGACTGCACTCCCTGTTCCAGCTATGCCCACCCAGGTATTTACTGCAGCATCAACATGGGTTGAAGAGTTAATGTTTTTCTTGTTTTAAGATTTCTGAGCTTCCTAGATGAATATATGTTACCATGCGGCGACAGAAATGAATTTAACAAAAATAATTGAAATCTGCACAGGCATACAAGGTGGTTCCCATTAAATTCCCTATCTTGAATTTGAATTTTAAGCTGAAATTGAATTCACTATTTTGTTTTCTTTTTCTCTTCTTCCTCCATATCTGGCTTAACTCAAAGACCTCCTTATTGGTAACTTGAATGATGGTTGGATTATATATCAAAGGACAATGTATTTCCTTTCTCCTGACCAATCTTCATGGGCTGATTCACAAAAAAGATGTGAGAGGGAAGGCGCCAAGCTCATTTCTATGGAAACAAGGGAAGAACAGGTGAGCATCAAAGCCAAGTATTGAAAAAGGTAGGGGGTCTCCTTGAGTCAAAGTGTTCTTATCATCACTATCCATTTAAGAATGTTACATCTACCTGTATGCAGCCAAGACAGCAACTCCATCAGTCAAGCCAAGGGGTGGGTGGTGCAGGGAGCAGCTGCTACCATCAGGGGCTAACTAAGATTTCTTGGAGCTGCTGAGCTCTAATAGAATGAAGCTGGCAGTCAGGATGGAGATCGAGGAGGAGGAGGAGGAGGAGGAGGAGGAGATACTTCAGAGGCATCTATCTCTTGGATTCTCTATAAATTCTTCCTCTGCTCTTTGAGATGTATTGAGTGCTTAGAAAAAAATGGCTTCCCTCACCACACTAACCTTCTGGAGAGCTGCTACCATCTGGGACTCAATAAGGTTTCTTGGAGCTGCTGAGCTCTAATAGAATGAAGCTGGCAGTCAGGAAGGAGATCTTCAAGGAGGAGGAGGAGGAAGAGGAGGAGGAGGAGGAGGAGGAAGAGGAGGAGGAGGAGGAGATACTTCAGAGGCATCTATCTCTTGGATTCTCTGTAAATTCTTCCTCTGCTCTTTGAGATGTATTGAGTCCTTAGAAACAAACATTTCCCTCACCACGCTAACCTTTTGGCAGGAGAGTATCATGGAGATGACTCTAGAGGAGCTTGCAAGGTATATCCCTCTCCCAGCCCCTTAGCCCTGGCACAGGGGCTACTGGGGTGCTGCAGGGCACAGACATGGGGGAGACCCCATCGTCATGCCATCAAGCATACCACAACTGGACTGATTCCAGTGTCTCTGGAACCAACCATCAAACATGGATGCAGAAATTGGAGTATTTGACACACAGGTCACTGTCCTGCTAGGTGGTTCCAAGACCAACTGTTCTATGGCACAGTCATTTACAGTATCTGGAAATTATAACTCTGTGTCATGACTGGAACACATATGTAGCCAGTCTTGGTGAGGGCATGTGAAATTGCCCTTCACTACAATATTTCCTCTTTGGGATGCTTCCTTGATTCCATCATCATAATCAGCATCATAATTTTGTTCAGGGGAACAATACCACATCCAATGTAAAAAATATTTATTGGTGATGGACATACAATGTATAATTTTGATCACTGCTTCCCCCCAAAATTTGTATTGGGTCTTCAACTGTGACACCTGCTTCTTTTAAAATGTGTTTGTTTTATGCCTGTTGAATTTCTATAAAGGGCTATAGTCTCCCAGAGAAAGGGACATTGTCTTAAAAGATTTTATTTGTTCTTTCTCAACACCCCTACTCTAGTATTTTATAAACAGGCAAGTACAAAAGCATCAGAGGTTTTTTTGGTTTGGAGTCTTTCAAACCCCGGCAACAAAGAAATGGAGATGGCTGGCAGGAATAGAGGCTTTAGTCACGTAAGTTTCTGCAGAAACATTTGTTAATGGCATGCATTCCAAAAAGTTGCAGATTCTGTTTACATAATTGATTCTTTCCCTTTCCAAATATATTTTGCCATGCAATTTTCTCTACTACCAAAGATCTACATATGTACTCCTCCACATCATTATCCAGGTGAATTACTGGTGCTTTTCACTACGTTGGAGAGGCAGGTTGCTTCTCTAACCTAGTGAATGCAGTGATTTGGAAGAGGCTGAAGGCATCCTTTTAAATGGTTTGTGCTGCTTAGATCAGCTTCAAAAGGACTTGCAGGAATGTAAAGCTGAGCAACACTGTCAGCTGTCAGTTTAAGACAGTTCATGGTTCCCTTTAAGTATCTAAAAACTCTTTTCAGCTAGTGTAGAAAGATGTACGGGTCAGAGTAAGATCTCACTCATCCACAGCTTGGTAGTAGAACAGAAAACTGGACTGGCATTTATTACCAAGACTAGATTAACAGAGGGCTGCTTTCAGTTTTGCCAGGTCTCCTGGAACAAAATCCAATGACATACATCTCTATTGAGATGCACCCAATACCAACCACGGATCCTTTTTTGTCAGGAGGTTAGGAGTTGTTTAAGATTGGGTGGCTGTCTGTAGGCAATGAAAGGTCTTCCTCCCAGAGCTTGAGAAAGAGAACTGTCATTGTCCAGGAGAGGTTGTAGATCTCTGATGATGCGTTGTACTGTTTTAACTTGGGAGCTGTATGTGATGACTAGAGGTGTTCTGTTATTTTCTTTTTTGGGTCTGTCTTGCAGCAAGTTCTCTCTGGGTATCAGTCTGGCTCTGTTGATCTGTTGTCTAACTTCATCTGCTGGGTATTTTAGTTCTGAGAAGGTTTGCTGTAGATCTCTTAGGTGAGAGTCTCTGTCTGTAGAATTGGAACAGATGCGGCTGTAACGTAGTGCCTGGCTATAGACACCACCTTATACCGCAAACCAGCTGACCGACAAACATATCTACATGCCTCTAGCTACCATCCCAAACATACCAAACAGTCCATTGTATATATTGTATAGAGCCACCCAATCTTAAACAACTCCTAACCCACAATAATACTAAAACCAGACTTAACACAGACACTGGCACCAGAGCCTGCAATAAACCCAGATGCCAACTTTGCTGCCACATACACCCGGACAACACCATTACTGGCCCCAACAACATCACACATACCATCTCGGGACTATTTAATTACTCATCGTCTAACATTGTGTATGCCATCAAATGCCAACAGTGTCCTTCAGCTCTCTATATTGGACAAACAGGCCAAACCTTACGCCAAAGAATAAACGGACATAAATCTGACATCAAGAATCACAAAACAGAGAAACCAGTAGGAGAACACTTCAATCTCCCAGGACATTCTATACAAGATCTCAAAGTAGCTGTTTTACTACAAAGGAATTTCAGAAATAGACTGGAAAGAGAAGCTGCTGAATTACAACTCATTACCAAACTTAAAACCATGGAAAGACCTGGGCTGAACAAAGACATTGGATTCTTATCTCACTATACATGACTAAACCATTTCTCACCTTCTCACCCCTTGCCTTTTCCTGTAAGACCTATTACAGTCGTTAAAAGTCGTCAACAGGATCTCTCAGCTATCTGCCTATCTCCCATTCCCACCACCCTTCTGAGTAACACCCCTCCCCACCTTCTCACTATATAGAAGGATCTGGCAACTTCTGTTTCAGTGTATCTGAAGAAGTGTGCATGCACACGAAAGCTCATACCAAGAACTAACTTAGTTGGTCTTTAAGGTGCTACTGGAAGGAATTTTTTTATTTTGACTAGTGGGACTTGATTCACTATACAATGGACACTGGAGAATGCAAGTGACAATAAGAGTGAGGCTAGGGTGACATGTTTGTCAACTATGGATAATTGATTAAAGTAAACTTAGAATCATCATGTTAGATTTAGATAAGATATATATGTGAGAGAGATCATATCATTTCAATCAACCCTATAGTGACATTGTGGTTATAGATTATATTTTGTAATTCATTTGAGGACATAGCTATTTTTGTTTCTGTATAGTGTTATTGTTCTCCTCATGCATGGGGTGGGTGATGGATGTGAGATGAGGTGGATGAAGGTGGATGCAAATCTAGCATTGTTTTAATATGCTCAGAACAATCATTACTGTGCTAACTCAGCTATGAGAGAGTAAGGATCTCTCTTCCAAAACTCTTTCTCCAACACCCACAACAGTCCAAAGCAGATCTGAAGAGGATGTGGGTGCATATGGAAAGGAGAGAGGGCCAGTTCTGTTGCAGAAATGGAAATTCTGGCAATAGCAGAAGTACTGCATTGGATACTTCCTAAACGAAATTGACTGGAAGTTCTTGTGTGTACCAAAGAGCTTCCAAAGATGACACCTTCACTTTTTTGTAGTTTCCTATGTAGTTTCCTTCATGTTTAAAGAAAAAGAGACAGTCTTGACCCACAGCTGTTGTTGTTGTTTTCCTTACATGGTTAGAATTCTAAAGCCGGGGAGAAAAATCCATGCCAGTTGTGGGTGGATGTTAAGAGAGAAAGAGCTGAACATCTTTTTAATTGTAGAAGGCACAGGGAGCGCGTGAGGAAGTAGACATCCATTCTTGATTGATCAGTGCTGCTCTTTCTTTTCAGGTACTGGAAAAAAGGTGAGCCTAAACACCCACACCAAAACCACTGTGCTGCAATAGGCCTTGATTGCAGTTTGGATTGCTGGATGGCATTACACTGTGAGCAACGCTTAGGGTACATATGTAAAAAGGTGCCTGATGATGCTTGGCTCTAAGAAGATGAACGAAACTGGATCTCATGATCACTACACAAAAACAAAACCAAGAGATCACCCTACCTCACTGTTTTAATGCACAATCCACACTCTGCCATCTAGATTATAGGACTCTTTGGCATCAGCACTCAAAAACACCTTGAAAAGACCTTATCCTACAAACTCAAATGTAGATGGCTACAAAAATAAAGAATGGAAGCATCCAGTCATAGCCTGTTTTCTGTTTAATGTATTTATTTGCAATGCATACCAGTATTTGTTTCCTTACTCTATGTGTTTTATGCCCCATTGCCCCTTCTGATCTCCATGGTTGCTACCTTACAAGGCACAGAAGGACAACCATGCATGCCAGCCAGTGAGAATGGGGGCCACCCAGCACCTGGTGTCCCTTCTAGCAGACTAATCACAAATATAATTTTGGCTTTACCACTGGGAAATTCCAGAGCCATGACTCTCATATAGAGATAACATTGGGCAACAAACACAATGAACTGCTCTTGATTTCTGTCAGAGCCTTTATGCTGTCAAGCCGGCATAGATAAAACTCCGGGCTCACAGCCAGTTCCAATCTATTTGATTTATTGACAAAGTTCAAAAGTACATCTCCAGTGTTTCAAATCACGTCCAACCCTTCCGGCACAGTTGCCACGTCTGCTTCCTTTTTCCTTTTTTTACCCAACATGCAAGTCTGCGGAAACCACACCCCTGACTTCCTCTGTTTACAGAATGACTGGTTGCAGGCTCATCCTCCTCCCTCACTGCCTCTGGCTCGCTGTCAGATGACAGACTGCTAATGATCTCTTTCGCCTCTCTATAAGTGCTGGTTTCTCCCCTTAGCTCTTTCCCCGTTTGCCTCTCCCTGACATCCACCCCCTCCTCAAAGGCCCCCTCCCGCTCAGGAGACCCGACTGTACCCATATCTCTTTCCTCTGGGGTGGTAGGGGAGAAGCCAGGAAAACTACCCTCTTCCTCATCCCCTCCAACCCCCAATTCCTGGTGTTCCCCAGTCTACACCTTCATCTTGTTCGTCCTCCTCGTCCGATGCTGGGAAACCTTCGAATTCCTCTTCGTCGTCTGTTGTTTAGAACACCTGTTGAAAGGGCCTACCCTTGCTTTTGGGTTTGTCAGGGAAAAAACTGTGGAACTCCTCCACCAGGCCCTTGTCGGAAATACTGTCTTCCGGGACCCAGGTATTCACTGATGTCCGGGCCCCTTCCCAAGCCACCAAATATTCCAAATTCCCCCCTCTCCAACGAGAGTCCAGTATTTCCATAACCTCGTTGCACTGCTCCCTTTCCTCCATTTTGGGTGGTGGGCCTTCCCCTTCCTCACTACCCTGCCTCCTTCCCCCCTCCCTGTAGGGGAACAGCAGTGACCTGTGGAACACCGGATGGATTCTCATGCTCTCTGGCAACCTGAGCTTAAACGCCACCAGATTTATTTGTTGGATAACCTCAAAGGGTCCCACCTTCCTGGGCTTGAGCTTTTTGCAGCCCCCTCTCCAAGGCAACCCTTGCGTGGACAACCACACCTTGTCCCCAACCCTGATGACCTCCCCCGGCCGCTGATGTTTGTCGGCTTCCTTCTTGTATAACTCCTTAGCCCTTTCCAAATTCAACTGCAGCTGTCTGTGGATCGCCTCCATCTCCTCCACAAACTGTTCGGCTGCGGGAACACTCCACGACTCCTCCCCCCTCCCGGGGAAAGTCCTTGGATGATGCCCATGATTGGCAAAGAACGGAGTCATCCCAGTGGATACATTCTCCGCGTTATTGTAAGCATACTCTGCCAGGGCTAGTTTGTCCACCCAATCGTTCTGTTTCTGACTTACATAACACCACAAATACTGTTCTAAAACAGCATTCGCCCTCTCCGCTTGCCCATTGGTCTCGGGGTGCCTAGCCGTCATAAAGCTCACTTCCACCTGGAGCAGCCCCATGAGTTTGCGCCAAAATCGTGAGGTAAATTGAGCCCCCCGGTCCGAAACCACCTGTGCAGGTAGCCCATGCAACCTGAACACATGCTCCACCAGCAGCTTGGCTGTTTCTTCCGCTGTCACTGTGTGCGAACAGGGCATGAAATAGCACATTTTGGCCAGGAGATCCACCACCACCATGACTGCGGTCTTACCCTTACATCTGGGCAGATCAGTGATAAAATCCACCCCTACCACCTCCCATGGCTTCCCTGGTGTGGGCAACGGTTCCAGCAACCCCGCTGGTGCCGCCCTTTCCCCTTTGGCCCTCTGGCATGTGTCACACCCTCGCACATATTCCTTTACTTTTTCTTTTTTTTAGATGAGGAAGTTGGCACCTCCGACATTTCTATGGCAACAACACCTAAAGAACTCTATGTTGCTGACAATCTGGAGATATCCAGCATCAAATTTACATCTGGACCTTTGCCTAATGTTCCAAAAACCTATCAGAATGATCAACCTTCTCTACTGTACTCCTGGAGAGACAGGATGGACAGATCTTCCGAAGCTGGCTCTTTGTTGGCCAGTGATCCACACTTAATAGCGCATACCTCATTAATACTCCCACAGCCACAATTTTTTTTAAAAAAAAATGACATTTATTGAGAATTTAAAATTACAGAGAAAAAAAGAAAAAGGAAAAAAGAAAAACAAAAAAGAAGTTAAACAGTACAAGTCAATAAAAAGAAAAAAGCGAACAAAACACACAATACATCAAAACCAAAACCAAAAACAAACAAAAAATTAAAAACAAATCCAATATTCCCAAATCTTTATCTTTCGTTAACTTCTTTCATCGACGTCCTCGCACCTCCCTTTTTGTATTCTAGTTATTAATTATCTCAGCAAATCCTTTCCATCTTTCACTATATTCTGTCATTAAATTGTCTTGATTTATTTTAACCTTATCTTACCATAAAAAACCCTAAAACATAAAACTTATTTATACATAACTCCTTATAGCATTTCTACTAAAGCCAAATATTTTCATTCCAACATTTTTTCTAATACTCATTAATTTTACAATAATTCTCGGGGACTTCCGGTTTCCGTCGCAAGCAGAAAGGGAGCGCAGAAAACCCTCGGAGGAGTTTTCTGAGTGATACAGGGGGTTGGGGGAGCCGCAAAGGCACTGCGCCCCCAAAAAATCTCAAGGGGGAGACCCTTGAGGGATAAGATACCCCGCCGCGTGGAAGCGGTTTCACTGTTTTTTCGGGGTTTTTTTTTTCTTTGGAAGATCTCGAGGGCGGCGAGACTGCAAGCGCAAAAGGGAAAGCATCGACCCTGTATTACGATGCCTCTGGCTCTCACTGAAGAAGGCGACGAACCTCCAAAATTGTAAGAGCGGAACCCTTAGTGTGAGTAGACTTTTTTATGCTATAAAATCTAAAAATACACTAAGAGAACGTTGGATGTTAGAAGATTTAATTCAGGAACTCACCTTGGTGGAGGATTAAAATGGTGCAGGCTACAAAGTCGCAAGGAGGAGGAAGGAAGTATTCCTTTGCCTGACTGAGTGAATACAAAGTAAACGTCTCGGACTCTACTGTCAAGATTAAAGAATCTGAAACATTCCACTGATTGGGAACTCTGTCTGCCTTTTTCGGGGGAGTAAGAAAGAGAAAGGAAACTTTACAGACCCGTGTAATATGAAACTTTTTAGAGCCGCCTAAAAGACAGTTGGAAGGAGTGGGGGGGGGGAAGAGAAGAGATTAGAAGGAGCCAGTTACAAATCCACTGAGTGGTAGCATAGTCAAGACCGCATTTTACCAGCTTCTTTACAAGAATATCATGGGGCACCTTGTCAAATGCCTTGCTGAAATCAAGGTAGGCTACATCCACTGCGTTCCCTTCATCTACCAGGCTTGTAATTCTGTCAAAAAATGAGAGCAGGTTAGTCTGACATGACTTATTTTTCAGAAATCCATGCTGACTATTGGTGATCACAGCATTCCTTTCTAGGTGCTCACAGACTGTTTGCTTAATGATCTGCTCCAGAATCTTCCCTGGTATTGATGTCAGACTGACTGGGCGGTAATTATTTGGGTCCTCTCTTTTCCCCTTTTTGAAAATAGGGACAACATTTGCCCTCCTCCAGTCTGCCGGGACTTCGCCTGTTCTCCAGGAATTCTCAAAGATGACTGCCAGTGGTTCTGAGATCACATCTGCCAGTTCTTTTAATACTCTTGGATGCAGTTCATCTGGCCCTGGAGACTTGAATACATCTAAACTAGCCAAGTATTCTTGTACTATCTCCTTATTTATTCTGGGCTGTGTTTCCTCTGCTGAATCATTTGCTCCAAATTCTTCAGGTCGGGCATTGTTTTCTTTATCGGAGAAGACTTAGGCAAAGAAGGCATCGAGGAGTTCAGCCCTTTCTGTGTCCCCTGTTTGCATTTCACCATCTTCTCCTCTGAGTGACCCCACTGTTTCTTTGTTCTTCCTTTTGCTAGGGACATACCCATAAAAGCCTTTTTTGTTGCTTTTAACCTCTCTAGCAAGCCTGAGTTCATTCTGTGCTTTAGCTTTTCTGACTTGGTGTCTACATGTGCTGGCTATTTGTTTGAATTTGGTGGTTTCCCCCCTTTTCCATTTTTGGTACACATCCTTTTTTAATCTTAACTCAGTTAAAAGTTCTTTAGATAGCCACCCTGGCTTCTTTAGGCAACTTCCATGTTTCCGTCTCATTGGTATTGCCTGAAGTTGTGCTTTTACTATCTCCCTCTTAACAAACTCCCAGCCATCATGAACTCCCTTTCCTTTTAGTATTACTGTCCATGGGATCTCACCCAGCACTTCCCTAAGTTTTATGATGTCGGCTTTCTTAAAGTCAAGAAATTGAGTCCTAGTATGCTTGGCTGCTCCTTTCCGCTGTATAGTAAACTTCAGAAGAGCATGATCACTCGCGCCTAATGATCCTTCCACTTCTACCCCACTAACCAGGTCATCAATATTGGTTAGGACCAGATCTAAAATGGCTGTTCCCTCTTGTTGCGTCTCCCACTTTCTGGACAATGAAGTTGTCTGCAAGGCCATTGAGGAATCTGTTTGACCTTATGCTCTTGGCTGAGTTTGACATCCAACAAATATCCGGGTAATTGAAGTCCCCCATTATTACTATCTCCCTTCCTTTTGCATGCTTGGCCATCTGTTCCAGGAAGGCATCATCTATGTCCTCCGTTTGGCTTGGGGATCTATAGTAAACTCCCACAATGAGGTCTCTGTTATTCTTCTCTCCCTTAATTTTGACCCAAATGCTCTCACTTTGGCTTTGAGGTTCTAAATCTTGGATCTCTTCACAGATATACACATCCCTGACATATAATGCCACTCCTCCTCCTTTCTTGTCTGGTCTGTTTCTCTGAAATAGATTGTATCCATCCATTATTACATTCCAATCATGGGACTTATCCCACCAGGTTTCAGTGATGCCTATTATGTCATATTTAGTTTGCTGTACCAAGAGCTCAAGCTCATCTTGTTTATTTCCCATGCTTTGCGCATTAGTGTACAGACATTGAAGTCCGTTAATCATTCCCCCGTGTCTCTTATTTAAGGATTTTTTCCTCCCACCACTAGGTCTGCGTGCTGTTTGCTCCACTTGGTCTATGACATTTGGATGATCATCTTCATCAATTGATAGACTCCTACCTTCAGGAGCACTGTCTCCCTCCCCCACATTAGTCAGTTTAAAGCCCTCCTGATGAGGTTTCTGAGATTTTTGGCAAAAACATTTCTCCCAACCGTTGTGAGGTGCAGCGCATCGCTTGCCAGAAGTCCATCTTCAAGAAACTGCAGTCCGTGATCTAAGAATCCAAACCGTTCCTGTTTACACCATTTGCGAAGCCAGCTGTTCACTTCCACTATTTTTCCCTCTCTCCCTGGGCCACGGCGTTCAACTGGGAGGACAGATGAGATGACAATTTGTGCATTTAGTTGCTTTAATTTCCTGCCGAGAGCCTCGTAGTCTCTTTTGATCTTCTGGAGGCTATTGCTTGCAGTGTCATTGGTTCCCACATGAACCAAGAGGAAGGGGTATTTGTCAGTGGGTTTTATGATTCCTTGCAGTCGTTCAGTTACATCTTGGATCTTAGCCCCGGGGAGACAGCACACTTCCCGAGACATCTTGTCAGGCCCACAGATCACTGCTTCTGTTCCCCTCAGTAGGGAATCCCCTATCACCACTACACGCCTCCTCTTAGGTTTGGTCGGGGTTCTTCTGTGAGCTGTCCGTTCCAAGGTCGCCTGCACATTCCCTGAGGACTGACTTTGCTGCTCGTCTTCATATACCTGATCGACTGTAATGAGGGAGAGATCCTCAAATGGAGTCTGCTCTTCGTCTTCCATGCTAGGGGAGAGGACCTCAAAGCGATTGTGTATTTCTAAACAATCAGAGGGAACCCTGGGCCTCCTACTTCTTTGAGTCACGTTTCTCCATATATCTGGCTCCTGTGTTGGTGAACTAGCCTCCTTCTCTGGGGAGTCCCCTGTCTCCTCCTTGGTGGAGATGGTGTGCTCTGTTGCTTCCAAGAAGAGCTCCAGCTCTCTAATTCTTTGGAGCATAGCTACACGTTCCTCCAGTTGCTGGACTTTGTCTTTTAAGAGGGCAATCAACATGCAATTGCTGCAGGTAAAGCTGCCTGCAACCTTTGGCAAGATGGCAAACATTGCGCAGGAACCGCAGGTGACTGCAACTGTTCCCTCCCCCTCCATCTTGAGAACGTGTCGTTGGGGTTGGCTACAGCGGTCCTCCATCATAAAAAGCGTGAAGACAGGACAAATAACTCCACCCACAAAAAAAACCTAGGTCTCTCCCAACAAACGTTTGAGACTAGCTCCCCTAAATCTAAAAGATGGATCAAACAGCCACAAAGAAACACACACACACACACACACAAGAAAACCCTTTTTGCTCCTTCTTCAACTGCTGCCCTGCTAGCAGTTATGGAAGAGAAGGGGACTCAGAGTGAGCAACTGCCATCTGTGGGAAGGGTGGCTTGATGCTGTGCTCAGTATGTTGTTGTAAATAAAACGGACTATAAACCTGCCAAAGGCTTGTTATTTCTTATTGGAAGCTACTGGAGGGAGAGGGAAACTCCCTTGCCAGCCAGTGTACTTGACATCCCCTGAAACAGCCTTGGCTATTTTGCCTCCCCTATTGGGCACTGGTAAAAGCATCTGGTACAGATAAAGAGCTCCCTTAACTGCCTCCCTTGCAATTGCTGGGAAATGTAGGAGGGTGGCAACATGAAATAAAAGATTGCAGCTGGTTGTGCTTCTGCCCGTGCTAGGTTCCCAGGTCTGCTCTAAGGGATCCAGTAGAGAGAGACAGCTCTGGCAGGGTTGTGGGATGGGGGCGCAATGGACTTGCCTTGCACATGCACATTCTCTGGCTGGGAAGGAAAGCTCCCAGACACACTGCTTCCTGGGACACAGGTGTTCTATGTCACACTCCTGGAATGGCAGTTCCGAAGCGCAAATATGCTCCTTTGGGGCTTGTCTTGGTACCAAAGAAAAAAAAAAAGAAAACCCCACGGAAATTTTGGCAAATTCTAAAAATCCTCGAGGATGGGGATGTAGGCCCCGAAAAAGAAGACATGTCTGAGAAAACCAGGATGTATGGCAACCCTATTACAGGGTGGAGCCCAAGTCTATGTTCAAAGATAGGAGGGCTAAGGCAGGATTTGGAGAAAGAAGTAACACCCTCTATAGAAGTGCCTTTGCCTTTTTGGATGGTTTATTTCATTGTATACATTAAAAACAATTCTATTATATGAATATCTTTCTCTATTTTTTTAATTTTTTTTTTTTAGGTTTTCACATAATACATCTTAGGAACACCATATGTTTACTATTCTCATTTTTCTGTGGCTTCCCATATCGCTTGATAAGATTTTATACCACCACTCTCTGAAATGCCCATTTGTTTCTAACATTACACAATGTATAAAATATAAACCTGAAGACTTCCAGTCTGCAACGATGGAAAGGGAAATATGGCTCAAAGCGAATCAGCTGCTTTGGGGGGGGGGAGTTTGGGGGCAGCTCGGAGGCAACAAGCACCCCAAAGAAGGTCAACGAGGACATCGAGGGTTCCTGCAGAGATCAAAAGTAAGCTCCCAATGGTTCTGCAGAGTCCCATCTGATGATGTCTGGGCTCAGTGGTAGAGCTTCTGATTTTGGTTCGCACTCCAGCAGTATGATGCCTCATAATTCCGTCTCCACGAGTTGCAGATTTCCCTGAAAATAAAACCAAAGGAAAGGATTTTGTCTTTACAAAGTGCTTTTAGCACTTGGCGTACTTAGGTGATTTCACTTGGAGAACAAAGAGAGAGTCGTCTCTGGAAATGACTTTTATCTTGCTTGGGAACGAGCTGGCTGAAGCTTTTAAGGTAATACAGATAGTCTACCAGTGGCAATAAAAGGAGGGGGTTAACAGGATAAGACCCAGTTGAACTGGTGAAGGACTTTTTCCTGCTTGAGATCTAAAGAAGCTTCTGGAAATTGTACTGGCTGGGCAAGATACCCAACGAAATGATGCAGTGGATATAAAGTAGTCTCATATGAATAACATTTATAACATTCACTGTGATACCATGAGATGCTGCTGGGATATTGTTGTGCCGCAGTCAGTTCTTCTCTTTGCCTCTCTGTTTGTTCCTGCAGCTGTTCGTTCCTAGCCCTTCCTGCAGAGCATTCCAGAACTTTTCTTGTTCAGGTTCTGCTTCTCCCTGATTGGGCACGACAAGCAGCCAATCAAGATTCCAAACAGAGCATATACCTAGGAAACCTATCTTATGGAATTATTATTATTATTATTATTATTATTATTATTATTATTATTATTATTCCTTATGATTTCAGGCAGCAGTAGCTGTGTGAGCCAACAGCAAGGAGGACTGATCAGAAAGTGTTTTTGGTTGTATTTCTATTTTAAAATTCTTGTTGCTAATTCACTTGAATTCCAAACGTGGTCGATTCTTGCAGCCCATTTGTTAGGTTCTGAGAAGAAAGTGAATTGTTTATCTATTGGATGTCTTAATCTCCATATGTCCACCAAATTACAACTTTCTACTAAAGAGAAAAAAAGTCTTGGGTAGTTTCCCTTCTTTGGAATCCATTTTCCTTCCTGATCTGTCCATTTCTAGGGAAACTACCCTGCTTAAGTCCCCCATTACGATAATCTTTTGATCCATAAAGTCAAATAGTTTCTCTTCTAAAAGCTTGTAGAATACTGTTTTACTACCATTTGGTGTGCAAATTGTACCTCTAGTTACGAACTTAATTCGTTCTGGAGGTCCGTTCTTAACCTGGAAATTTCCATTCTCCACGCCATTTTCTTGCCACGTGAGTTTCTTGTAAACAAATAATATCCAATTTTTCTTTGAGAAAATATGCTCAATTTTATTCCTTTAAATTTTATTATTGTCCATTAACATTCTATGTCCATGTTCAATGCCATTTTTGTTTCTTGTTAGTGTTTTGTTATAAAAGTCTTTAAGGTTCCTCCTCCTGCTGCTCCTCCTCCTCCTCTCCTTGTCCTGGTATCGCAGCAGCTTATTCTTTACCCAGTTCCTTTGCATAATTTCTCCAGAATTTGTCAGTCTCCCGAGTGCTTCTAAATTGAATTTTTTCTCTTTGTAATAAAAAGAGAACTCCTCTGGAAATTCCCATTTGAAATTGATTTCGTTCTTCCAAAGAGTATCAGTTAACGTCTTGTAAAGGTTCACGTTTTTTCAGGAGCCTCATGGCAATGTCTTTAAAAATCACTGTGAAGACACCATCTATGCAAAGTCTTTTCTGTCTGTTCTTTTGTAAAATTATGCTTCTCATTTCTTTGTTCTTAAAAATAATCAAACAGTCCCCTGGAATGTTTTTTAGCTTTAGTTGATTTTGCTTTGATTCTGAATGCACTTTGCATTGCGTTAGCTATTTCTTCTTGTTGCATATTTAACCATTGTGCAATTTCAGAAATCAATTTATTTTTAATGTCCTCTCCTAGGGTCTCTGGCACTGATCTAAAACACAGATTTGATTCCCTTTGTTTCATTTCATTCATTGCGATAGCGTCCCATAATTCCTCCTGTGCTTTAAGTCTGATATCTCTTCTTTAAATTTCTCTTCTTCTTTTCTTATGTCCCTCAAATCCTTCTGGGGTTCTTGAAGTTCATGGTGTTCTTGACTTTTCCCTCCCTTGTATATAGTTCCTGTTTTGTCTAGCCCTCTGCCTTTTTCCTCCTTCTCAAAACAAGCTCCCTTCTTTACTTTTGTTTCCTTAGTTCCAATATGTCTAGTAAACAATACTGAAGGACACTACAACTAACAGTCAAAGATTCTCACAGTCAAAGAGCCACAGCAATGAAAACAATACGGGAAGGAGAAGAGGAATCTAGTCTATTACAACCAGCCTAATAAATGCAAATTAAGGTGATCTCTTAAAGTTTTAAAATTAAAGGTTTTAAGTAGAATCAAAGGGCAAGGACAAACTCTTCAGCCACTTGCTTGGCTTAATCCACAATCCTCGCTACTTAACACCAGACTTGGAGCAGAAGTAACCATTAAAATGAATCTGAAAGACAAACAAACAAACATTTCTGTCACTTGCTGGCTTAATCCACATATAGGAGGGTAGGAAAAAATAAAAAATAAAATAAAATAAAAAGCGGCAGCCAGGCTAATCTCAAACGCAAGGCAATGTGTTCTTTCAATTACAGCACCTGCCCCCCCCACCTGGGAGGCTAGATGATCTTGAAAGTTTTAAGGTGGTACAATATGTGAAATATTGTTCAGGGGACAGGTCCTGCGGGCTTCCACTGTGCACACTGCTTTCCCGGACGTCTGAGCTTGGCAGAGCAAAACACAGCGTATAAAGCCTTTTAGCCTTCTGTCCTCTGTGCGTGCCATTAGTGTGCATAAATGAAGAGTCCACGCAGCTTCTCTAAGCTAGAAGCATTTATTACAGCAGCATAAATCATCCAGTATTGGGCAGAAAGAAAGACATGTCTGCTCGGGACAAAAACGAAACCAGAATAACAGAACAAAGAAAGCAGATCCCAGATGTGTGATGCAGGATCTCTCTGCCACCTCAGAAGGCAGGATGCACACACTGACCTGTTTAACCCTGTAAGCTCAGGTTCTCCTCGCACAACACCCCTCTTGTCCTGCACTGCTGGGGGGCGTGTAAGTATCACCACTTACCCCAATACCAAACCTCCACAGAACTCCCCATGACGTTGGAAGCTCAAAGGTTTCATTAATCCATCTGCCAGGTTGTTGTGGCTTGGACAGTACTGCAGCCGCACCAATCCTGACTGAACACTGACACACATTTTGGAAACGTATGTCTAGATGTTTGGTTCTGGCCTTAAACTGCCCAGACTCTGCCAACTTCAGACAGGGTTGATTGTCCTCCCAGACAGTGATGGGCAAACAACTATCCTCGTAGATTTCTTGAACCAGACACCTATAGAACTCCAGTTCCTGGCACAGCTCCGACAGTGCGCTGAACTCAGCCTCAGTAGAGTACAGCGCAATGAGACATTGCTTCTGGGAGCTCCACCCAACTAGAGATTCCCCAAACTTTATTACCATCCCAGATACAGACTTCCTGTCATGCAGATTCACCCAGTTGCTATCTGCCCAGTGCATCAGTTTGATGTCACCCTTGGCTGACAGCTTGAGACAGAAGTCTTTGGTATCTTGCAGGTAACACAGCACCCGCTTAATACCATTCCAGGCCTGTATGCTTGGGTTTGTAGTTTCCTGGGTGAGCAGATTGGTAGCAAAAGCAATGTCTGGCCTGCTCCATTGGGACAGATACAACAGACTACCCAGAGCTGACTGAAAGAGCTCAGCGTTTTCGAACTCAGCACATTCTGCTAGCTGACTGTCTTTCACGTACCTTGTCTCCATGGGTGTCCTAACCCCTGCACAATCAGACATTCTGAACTCCTCAAGCAACTGCTCAATCTTGCCTTTCTGACTGAGCAAGAAGCTTCCATCTTCAGACCTGTCTATCTGTACACCTAGGTAAATTTTTACTGCACCAGGGATTTGAGCTGAAAACTCTTTCCAAGCTTTTTGGCAAACTTAGGCACCTGTTTGTTTGCCCTTGAGACATGAATAATGTCATCTACAAAGACCAACACCATTTCATGTGACTCTTGACCCTTTAAGGTACAGGCAGCTGTCAGCAAGACTCTTCCTGAAACCTAGCTTCTCTAAGGCTTCAGGCAAAAGTTCCAATTTCCAGCCAATTGCTTTAAGCCATAAATGGACTTGTGAAGTTTCCACACAGTATTTGGCCCATTGCCCTGGAGGAGGAAGCATGTACAGATCCTCCTGGAGGTCTGAGTTCAAATAGGCCACATCCACATCAAAGTGATGCTTCAAACCTCTTTGTGCAGCAATGGCTAAGAGCATGTGTAGAGTTTCACTTCTGGAAGTAGGAGCATTTACCTCAGTATAATGCAGCCCCTTCCGCTGCATGAACCCTCTGGCTACTAGCCTAGCCTTGTACTGTGGTTCTCCAGTTGCTGTGGGTTTAAGATGGTAAACCCAGTGGCTGCTCACAGCCTGTTTGCCTGCTGACAACGTTGTGAGAGAGAACACACCTAGAGACTCCTTGAGCTCATCTCCTTCTGCATTGCCTCATGCCATTTCCTGGCTTCTTCCTGAGGCAGTTTCTGAACATCCTCAAAACTCTCAGGTTCACACTGTGCCATACCTACCCACACGTCTGTGACTGCAAACCTGTCAGGAGGTTTACCTTTCTTTGTGTGAGCTGAACGTCTCAGCGCAGTTTCAGTTACCCACTAGAACCAGCCAGAATGTCCTTGGCATCAGAGAGCTCCCCCTCTGACTTACTGCACCATCTAGACATCTCAGCTGGCCCTGTGGGCGAGGAAGGAGCACTTCTCTGTTCAAGCTTCACAGCTTTCAGAGAAGTCCTTCCCCTTTCCTGCTCTGGGTCGGGACTCTGTGCCTCAGCAGCAGGTTCAACCTCTATCTCTTCCTCATCAGCAGAGTCAAGCAGACTCTCTGAAAGAACATCAGGGTTCCCATGTATGCGTGTCCACCCATTCTGCTCACAGAATTCAGCACTACTGCTGAGCAGAATCCTGGATTGATTGCCTGTTGGATAGGCAAATCTCCACCCCTTGGTCCCTGGCTCAGACCCACAGAAAATCATCTTTTGGGACCTAGGGCCACCCTTTCTGCACTTGGCCTTTGGCACAAGGGCTCAAGCCTCGCAGCCAAATACACGGAAGAAATACACCTTGGGCTTCTTGCCGTGCAGCAGAAAGTAGGGTGTGTCCCCTACAACAGAATTGAACAAACGGTTCAATGTGAACACAGAAGTCTTGCAGGCTTCAGCCCAAAAGTGTTGGGAAAGCCCAGCATCAAACAACAAAGCTGCGGACATCTCCTGAAGCGTTCTGTTCCTGCATTCTGCAACGCCATTCTGTTGGGGACTGTGTGGAACTCTCAACCTGTGACATATTCCCTTCTGGCAGAAGAAACTCTGCAGCGCAGACCTGGTGAATTCCCCACCGCGGTCGGTCTGAAAGCTCTTCACGTGCGTGGAGTATTGCAGTTCAACTGCTGCAATCCAATCTCTTATCAGTGGCCTAGCCTCATTCTTGTGTTTGATTGAGAAAAGCCAGCTATTTCTCGAAAAATCATCCACCAGAGAAAGCAAATTTGGCCCCGCCTAAACTGGCTACAGGCATAGGGCCACACAAATCTGCATGCACCAGCTCAAAAGGTCTGGTGGTCACTCTTTCAGACCTAGGGTAGGAGCACGTTTTCACTTTTGCCTGCTTACAAGCCCTGCAATCAAGAAATTTAGCACATGATTTCATTTTGCACCCCACAGTGCACTCTGGGATCATCTTCACGTAACCTGAAGACACGTGACCCATTCACCTGTGCCAAAGATGATGGCACGCATCATGGACTGGAACGTTGGCACATTGCACTTGAGCTGCCTCAGTGGTACCTGGACCTGCAAGAGAGGTTTCTAGCACAAACAGCCTATCTTCCACATTCCACACTGACCAGTTGTCACCCACCCCTGGAAATGAAACACATGTTATTCTCAAAACACACTCTGTAGCCATCAAAAACAAGAGTGGCAACAGATAGCAGACAGCATGACAATCCAGGGACGACATACGCCTGAAGTTCCGTCTGTAAGAAATCACAGAACAGTGAGCCAGACTGAGTTAAAGCACATTTGGTTCCATTTGCAAGAGAAACAGACTTCCCAGATTTTACAGAGGTGCAGTTCCACAAAAGACCACAAGATGGCACAATGTGGTGCGATGCTCCACTGTTGATCACAAAGGTCAGTACAGTGCTCTGTTCACAGTCCTTTACTGTTGCCATGGAAGCTGCTAAGTGCCTTTGTTCTGAGCCATCCCTGCCAGTCCCTCTTTGTTTCTACTTACCACGTTTCGCAGACGCAACTGTACTGCTTCTTATCTGGTTGCTACGGGAGATGACCTTGCCTCCTTCCGTTGCCTCCACAGGACAGTCTCTCACGAGATGGTAGGGGGACCCGCATCTGTAGCAGCATCTTGAAACAAAAGCTCTCCCCACCACTCCTTCCTGTATTCCCTGCACCCCCACCCTTGGGTGGGGACAGCCTTGGCCTGTAGCTTGAACCCCAGCTTTCTGTCTATGAGCCTCTTCATCACATGGCCTCCCAGAGACAAAACAGCAGCTCCTAGCTGTGATTTCAGGAACATGGCCTTCAGCTCCCACTTGGCCCTCAACTCTCTCACATCCCTCAGCTCCCGCTGTGGTTACACAAACCCTCTCCAGTGCCTGCCAAGCAGCCTGAGCTGTCTTCAGACCCTCAAGGTGGAGCAACAGCAAAGCGTCCATGCTTGCCCTCATCATACACAGCACCCTCTGCTCTCTTCTCAGAGCAGCCTCCACGTCTGCTGCAGCAGCTTCAGCAGCAGCCTGGATTGATGGGGCTTGCATGCAATGCCAGAGCCCTGTGGCCAAAAACCAATCCCTTGCTCTTCTGGACCAGCACTCCCAGTTCTGCCCGTTGAGCCTTTCAAATGGGATGTTAAACGTCTCCTGGAGCTCTGCCATCTCCTCCCCCGGGGCTCAGTACTCATGCGTGCCAGCTGTCTTCCGAGGAGAGACCTCCAGCTTCTTCCTTGCCAGCTCTCTCTGTGTGCTCCAAGCACACAGCTTCGCAGCAGCTTCAGCCAGCTTCTCCTTTCACCAGAGAGCTCAAACTGCCTCTGCTCTCAGCACAGCAGCAGGCAGGATCTCAGAGCACACAGACACAGCACAGATATGGAAAGCTTCCTTGCCTTTACAGCATGATTTTCCTGCCACAACATGTGAAATATTGCTCTGGGGACAGGTCCTGCAGGCTTCCGTTGCGCACACTGCTTTCCCGGACCTCTGAGCTTGGCAGAGCAAAACACAGCGTATAAAGCCTTTTAGCCTTCTGTCCTCTGTGCGTGCCGTTAGTGTGCATAAATGAAGAGTCCACGCAGCTTCTCTAAGCTAGAAGCATTTATTACATCAACATAAATCATCCAGTATTGGGAAGAAAGAAAGACATGTCTGCTCCGAACAAAAACGAAACCAGAATAACAGAACAAAGAAAGCAGATCCCAGATGTGTGACGCAGGATCTCTCCGCCACCTCAGAAGGCAGGACGCACACACTGAGCTGTTTAACCCTGTAAGCTCAGGTTCTCCTCACACAACACACCTCTCTTAAGATAGTTTGTAGGCTCAGTAAAATAATAATAATAATATGACACTCTCTTTTGTTACAAAATGCAGCAGAGTAATTTAAAATGTTGCCTTAGTTTGCGGAAAATTATAGAAGAGAAAGAAACAAAAACAATGTAACAGTCTGAAAACTCTTCCCCAGCCGATCAGAGAGTCCCAAAAGAGGGGAAATAGACGTATGGAGCCAAGCTGGAGGGAGTATTTCTAACCCCACCCCCTGTAGTTCATATAGCAAATAGGGGGGGGGGGCAATTGTAATATTTCAAATTATAAATCCTGCTGCAGGAAGGTCCACTTGAAAAAACAACACATTTTTTCCAGAAAGTCATTCACTTTTAAATTGTGCCACAGTCGGGGTTGACCTCCTTATTTTCACCCTGCTGCCCTCCAAATCATCCAAATTAAATTACAGACCTGTATTGAGATTTCGATTCAGGTTTCTTTTTGATTGACATCCTGTCACTGAATCCCAGGGGAGCTTGAGGCTTCGTTCCGCAGAGACAGAAAATGCCTCCTTAGCATCCTCACCTCAATGTCACCGATCTTCTCCACTCCTTTAAGGAGGCTGCTTGGGGATGCTACAAGGCGCAATCCTTTTGGGCTTTACAGTGCTTAGTGGTGCCTTTGCGTAATCCTCACTTTCTCTGCAGAACACAGATTTTCCCAGGAGGGCTAAATCCTGCTCCCGCTTGGTCCACGACTCTGGGAGGAAGAAACGCCTTGCATTCTCCAGTGTCCATTGTATGCTGAATTAAGTTAAATATACCACATACAAATCACCACTCAAATGAGAAAAAACACACAGAAACAAAGCAGAGGGAGAACAAAGAAAGAAACAGAGAGAATTAAACCAGGCTCCCTCTGGCCTGTTACTAAAAGGCAACATGACCTTGGGAGAAAGATTACAGGACCAGTTCATTCTTGCTTAAACCAGCTTAACCCAAAACAGCACCTGCTCTCAGCAGAATGGAAACTTACTTGTCAGCAAAATGTTCCAGGTTGCACCAGCTAGAGAAGGCACCAACTTCGAGCTTGTGTTAGACAGAGAAAATACCAGAACCTTCTACTTGAATCAATAGGTAAGAAATGTTCTGTACCTCAAAAATGCAAGCTATCACACAGTGAGCTTTGAGTGAAGCGTGTTATAGAAATTTAATAATAAGAAAACAAATAAAATGGCTACTAGGATCTAGGGGTCTAAGGAGACCACAAGCTTAACATGAGTCAAGAGTGTGATGCAGCAGGGGGATGGGGAAGCTATAATTCAGTTCTGCCTTCTTCTCCTCTTGAAACTGCTGCAGACAAGGTGGCGAACCTTCCCACTCTCCCTCCTCTTCTGAGAGGAGCCGAACAGACTGAGTGGACACTTCCGAGTCTTCCCGTTCAGTTCATTCCCCGACAGTAAAGATTAAAATATCAGTTCTCCTTGGCTGGGTATACAGGACCGATTGAAGCAACCACAACCACTTAACTCAGTTGATGGCCACAGTGCATAGGAGCCACCTCCTAGAGGTAGAGTCCCCAATAAAATATTTTAGGGGGCCGCCTCCCTCAAGTTCATGGGCATTGCCATTCAAATGATGTGTGTGCACTGTCTTGTGATTGATTATGCAGGGGGGAGCTTACCTGTTCCACCCCCAAAAGTTTATTCAAGTTGGCACCACTGCGGCCATGAATGCCATGTAAGGAGCAGCACATGCTGCCAGTACTGGGCCCACACTGGTGTGGGCCCAAGTCTTGCCCCCTGCCAAGTTCTGAAGAAATCAAGAGCAGTTCAATGTGTTTGTTGTGGAATGTTGGCTCCTTATCAGAGTAAGGGCACTGGAATTACCCAGTGATAAAGCCAAAGTTGTATTTGTGATTAGTCTGCTAGAAGGGGACACCAAACGCTGGGTGGCCCCCATTCTCATTGCCTGGCATGCATGGTTGTCCTTATGTGCCTTGTAAGGTAGCAACCATGGAGATCAGAAGGGGCAATGGGGCATCAAACACACAGAGTAAGGAAAAAAATACTGGCATGCATTGCAAATAAATACATTAAACAGAAAACAGGCTATGACTGGATGCTTCCATTCTTTATTTTTGTAGCCATCTACATTTGAGTTTCCAGAATGATTTCTTTTCAAGGTGTTTTTGAGTGCTGATGCCAAAGAGTCATATAACCTAGATGGCAGAGTGTGGATTGTGCATTAAAACAGTGAGGTGGAGTGATCTCCTGGTTTTGTTTTTGTGTAGTGATCATGAGATCCAGTTTCATTCATCTTAAAGTGTCTTCTTAGAGCCAAACATCACTAGGCACCTTCTTACAAATGTACCCTATGCGTTGCTCACAGTGTAATGCGATCCAGCAATCCCTATCGCAATCAAGGCCAATTGCAGCACAATGATTTCTGTCTTCGTTTTTAGGCTCATCTTTTTTCCAGTACCTGAAAAGAAAACAGCAGCACTGATCAGTCAAGATTGGATGTCAACTTCCTCATGTGCTCCCCATGCCTTCTACCATTAAAAAGAGGTCCAGCTCTTTCTCTCTAAACATCTACCCACAATTGGGATGGATATTTCTCCCCAGATTTTAGAATTCTAACCATGTAAGGAAAACAACAACAACAACTGTGGGTCAAGACTGCCTCTTTTCTTTTCACATGAAGTGATTTCTCATAGGAAACTACAAAAAGTGAGGCTGTCACTTTGGAAGGCTCAGAGGTACACACAAGAACTTTCAGTCAATTTAGTTTGGGCAGTATCCAATGCAGTACTTCTGCTATTGCCAGGATTTCCATTTCTGCAACAGAACTGGCCCTCTCTCCTTTCCATATGCACCCACATCCTCCTCAGATCTGCTCTGGACCGTTGTAAGTGTTGACAGATCCTTACTCTCAAGTAGCAGAGTTAGCACAGTAGTGATTGTTCTGAGCATATTAAAACCATGTTAGATTTGCATCCACCTTCATCCACCTCATCTCACATCCATCACCCACCCCATGCATGAGGAGAGCAATGACACTATACAGAAACAAAAATAGCTATGTCTACAAATGAAATACAAAATATAATCTATAACCACAAAGCCATTATACAGTTGTCTGAAATGAGATGATATCTCTCACATATATATCTTATCTAAATCTTACATGCTGATTCTAAGTTTAATCAATTATCCATAGTTGACAAAGGTATCACCCTAGCCTCACTCTTATTGTCACTTGCATTCTCCAGTGTCCATTGTATCCTGAATCAAGTCCCACTACACAGCACTAAAAGTTTGTGATAAACTCATTCTGTGATAACTTCCTCATTTTTAGCTCTCTGTAAATCTATTAAATTTATATTACTAGTAATAGTAGGTGTTTTTTACTCCCACGAGATGTTGGGTGATCAAGTCTAAGATCACATACAGTAGTGGCTCCCAATTGGTGGTCCACGGACCACCCACCCAGGGGTTTCATGGTGTCATTCACATAACTAAAACTGCCACAGAGATATCAAAATGTTCAAAGGTACGGTGGCCCATGGCGCGGCTTTTGAAAATGAAGGGGTCTGCAGTACTTAGCTAACCGGGAACCGCTGGCATACAAGGGTTTAATTTCCCAGCTAGTATTATACAACCCCACTGCCTGTTTGTAAAGTTTACTCAATACCTTTGTCAAAAAGGATTTGTGGTTGGTACTGGGTGCATCAATGAAGATGAATGTCATTGGATTTTGTTCCAGGAGATCTTGCAAAATTGAAAGCAGCCCTCTGTTAATGCAGCCTTGGTAATAAATGCCAGTCCAGTTCTCTGTTCTACTACCAAGCTGTGGATGAGTGAGATCTTACTCTGACCTTGTACATCCATCCACACAAGCTGAAAAGAGTTGTTAGATATTTAAAGAGAACCATGAAGTGTCTTAAACTGCCAGCTGGCAGTGTTGCTCAGCTTTAGGTTCCTGCAAGTCCTTTTGAAGCTGAACTAAGGAGCACAAACCATTTAAAAGCCTGCCTTCAGCCTATTCCGAATCACCACGTTCATTAGGTTAGAGAAGCAGGAAGAGTAGCCTTCCTGCCTCTCCAACCTAGTGAGAAGCAGCAGCCGCTCATCTGGGCAATGATGTGGAGAAGTACATATTTAGATCTTTGGTAGTAGAGAAAATTGCATAGCAAAATATATTTGGAAAGGGAAAGAATGAAATATGTAAATAGAATCTGCAACTTTTTGGAATGCATGCCATTAACATATGTTTCTGCAGAAACTTACGTGATTGTAGCCTCTATTCCTGCCAGCCACCACCATTTCTTTGCCTGGTTTTTAAAGACTCCAAACCAAAAAAACTTCTTACGCTTTTGTACTTGCTCGTTTATAAAAAACTAGGGTAGGGGTGTTGAGAAAGAACAAATAAAATCTTTTAAGACAATGTCCCTTTCTCTGGGAGACTATAGCCCTTTACAGGAATTCAACAGGCATAAAACAAACACATTTTAAAAGGAGAAGGTATCACATTTGAAGACGCAATCCAAATTTTAGGGGAAAGTGATCAAAACTATACATTGTATTCCCATCTCCAGTAATAATTCCATATACTGGATGTGGTATTGTCCCCCTGATCCAAATTATGATGCTGATGGTGATGATGATGATGATGAATGACGAAGATGATGGTGATGGAATCAAGGAAGCATCCCAAAGAGGAAATATTGTAGTGAAGGGGAACTTCACCTGCCCTCAGCGAGACTGACTACATATGTCTTCCAGTCATGACACAGAGTTATAATTTCCAGATACTGTAAATGACTGTGCCAGAGAACAGTTGGTCTTGGAACCACCTAGCAGGACAGTGACCTGTGCGTCAAATACTCCAATTTCTGCATCCATGTTTGATGGTTGGTTCCAGAGACACTGGAATCAGTCCGGTTGTGGTATGCTTGATGGCATGATGATGGGATCTCACCCATGTCTGTGCCTTGCAGCACCCCAGTAGCCCCTCTGCCTGGGCTAAGGGCTGGGAGATGGATATACCTTGCACGCTCCTCTAGAGTCATCTCCATGATACTCTCCTGCCAGAAGGTTAGCGTGGTGAGGGAAATGTTTGTTTAAGCACTCAATACATCTCAAAGAGCAGAGGAAGAATTTACAGAGAATCCAAGAGATAGATGCCTCTGAAGTATCTACTCCTCCTCTTCCTCCTCCTTGAAGATCTCCTTCCTGACTGCCAGCTTCATTCTATTTAGAGCTCAGCAGCTCCAAGAAACCTTACTGAGTCCCAGATGGTAGCAGCTCTCCCTGCCCCTCCCACCCCTTGGCTTGACTGATGGAATTGCTGTCTTGGCTGCATACAGGTACATGTAACCTTCCTAAATGGATAGTGATGATAGGAGCCCTTTGGCTCAAGAAGATCCCCTACCATTCCTATACTTAGGTTTGATGCTCACCTGTTCTTCCCTTGTTTCCACAGACATGAGCTTGGCGCCTTGCCCCTCACATTTTTTTTTGGAATCTGCCCATGAGTCTTGGTCACGAGAAAGGAAATACATTGTCCTTTGATATACAAACCAACCCTCATTCAAATTTTCAGTAAGGTGCTCTTCGAGTCAAGCCAGATATGCAGGAAGATCAGAAAAAGAAAACAAGATAGGGAATTTAAGGGGAACCACCTTGTATTCCTGTGCAGATTTCAATTATTTTTATTAATTTCATTTCCGTCTTCACGTGATAATATTCATCTGGGAAGCTCAGAAATCTTAAAACAAGAAAAACATTAACTCTTCAACCCATGTTGATGCTGCAGTAAATACCTGGGTGGGCATAGCTGGAACAGGGAGTGCAGTCAAGAACCTAACCTACTTGTTTCCACCTGGATACTCAGGGCAGAATCAGGGCAGACTTGAAGGTTGGGAAGGGGGAGTAGTTGTGGTTTATCAAAATTCTCTTTCTCTTTCCAGGCCCTCTGTTGAGTTATGGAGGGGGGAGGGGAATTTAGGATGTAGGTTCCTGGCATTGGGCAACTGGGACAGATGAGGGATTCTGCTGGTTTACCACCCAGTTTGCTCCCAAGCATTCTCCCTGCTGGAGCTCACAGGATGGATCTAGTGGGCTTCCAAATCCAGTGGGCTTCCAAATGGCTCTGGGGGATTTTCCAGCTGATCTGACAGGTGCTCCTGCTGAGTTTTGGCTGATCTCTGGAACAACCGTATAACAACAACAAAGTATATGCTGCCCATCTGACTGGGTTTCCCCCCAACCACTCTAGGCTACTTCCAAAAAATTAAAACACATCTGGGGGGAGGGAGTGCCACAAGGTGGGCACAACTACCCAGAAGCCCCCCTGCCTTGGCTTGGGCCATGGACACAATTGGCCCTGAGTACTCTCTCCCGCTTCATGCAGCCTGTTTTGCCCCCTAGTATACTGCAGAGGAGAGGGCGAAAAAAGAAGTTGGGAGATGGCTTGAACGCAAGTGGAGGAAAAATCTGGTTGAATGCATTCAACTACTGGTGAGGGTTCATCCTCGAACCTTCCAAGTGGCAGTGAAGGATACAAAGAAGCCTTGCTTTGCTTCCTCCATTGTGCTATCCAGCAGAGTTTTCCTTCCCAGGTAGTGTGGGGCCTGCTACAGTCTGGCCCAAAGGAGATGATACAACTGAAAGCAGCTTTCTGTGACTTGCTTGCAAAGCATTTGTGGATAAAATTGCTTGCATCCCCTGGCATCTTGACCCACCCTGCTATTACAGCAGACAACTCTCAAAGAGCAGAGTCTGTTTCCATTGTGTTGGGCATGTTTCAGTCGGTAAGGTTTGTGAGGTTTGGTGGTTATAGGGTTAACCTCTATGTGTCCTGCATCTGGGGAGGAGCTTCCTACATCCAGGAGCTGAGTTCTTTGCCTGTGAAGTTACTTTCACTTCTCACCGGAGAAGAGTCAGAGATAAATGCTATGGCTCCAGTGGGATTGTTTGTTTTATCTGTCTGTGTAAATGAAGCTGTTTAGAGTAGGCACAAACAGCCTTTGGACTCTCTCTTCACTCACACATCAAGCACACGCTGCTGCTCTGCTGCCGGCCGGGATTTCTGGCACAGGGAAATGTGCTGGACCCGGGCAGTTATCCAACAAGGTTCAAGAATGTGGACAAGGTCCTTGGATCCGTCAGGACAACCACTTGTACACTGGACCCTGCCCCTTGTGGCTGATACAAACTAGCAGGGAGGGGACAGCTGGCTGGACTAGAAAGGTGATTAATGCCTCTTTACAAGAGGGGCTGCTCCCAGCCTGCTTGAAGGCAGGCCTGAAGAAATATTCGCTGTGCTCAGAAAATCTAAGTAACTGCCTGCCGGTTGCTAATCTCCCCTTCCTGGGCAAGGTTCTTGAGCGGGTGGTTGTGGACCAGATCCAGATGCTCTTGGAGAAAACTACTTTTCTAGATCCATGTCAATCAGGATTTAGACCTGGTTTTGGAACAATGTCTTTAAAAGCAATCAAATTTCCAAAGGTCAAAGAGAAAGAGGGGAAATGGCATTATACCACTGTCAGGGGTTCAGGGACAGAGGCACAGGTGAGGGGGGAGACGGAGAGCGATGGGGAAGAATCCCAGGACAGTGAGGAAGAGGATGACAATGACTTGAGGTCTTCCATGAGTCTCTCAAGTGAATCGGAGGATTCCCAGAAGGGGGCGCCCCTGGTCAAGCCGAGGGGGGTCACAGGGGGGACATGCCAGGAGCAGGGAAGCAGCAGGGAAACCCCGAGTGGGAGTGGGAAATCGGGGTCGGCTTCCCAGCAGGAACGGAGTGAAGAGGGTGGAGTTCCCAGTGTGACACACGGAGCAGAGCAGGAAGGAGATGGGGGAAGGAGATCGGGGCAGGACGTCCTGCCGGAAGGGGCGGAGAGTAGTACAGGGAGCAGTATAACTGTCAAGAGGAAGGTCAGGGGTAGCGAACGCGCGCCAAGTTCAAATGTGGAGGCGCGCGGAAATGCAGAGAGCCCGGAGGAGGAGCCTGGCCCCAAAGCACGAAGGAGGGGGGAGCAGGCATCTGAGGAATCCGTGTCAGGAGAGAGCAGGAGGGAAGGAACCCAGGGGGGCAGGAAGACCCTGCGGAAAAGAAAGGACAGGAAGAGGTGGACTAGCACAAGCCTCTTAAACTGGTGTAGAGGCGGGACCGATTCAGAGGGGACTTCAAACGTCTAGGCTAAGAGACGCGGGGCTGCGCGCCTCGGTTGTGGAACCAATAATGAACTGCAATAAACATCCTTGTACATAAGAAGAGCTTGGCGTTGGTCTTTTGTGAGCTGAGACCTGAGGCAGCCCTGACAACCACTCTCACAAAATGTGTGCTTTGGTGCTGAACATCTTTAGCTTGCTTTTTATGCACAAGTGATGTGATATGCATTCATTCCCATTCTTTGCTCTCGCATCTAAAGCTTTATAGACAATTTTATAATCACTTTACGCTTTCTGATGATGGGCTTGTGAAACAGGAGAGAGATTTTACTGTTGCACCAACCACCCCACTGCCCAGCAGTCTCTCTGACCAAGTTGGCGGAAGTTGCCTTTGAAGTGCTGCTCATGAATCTCTCTCTTTCAGTTGACCTCTTTTGATTGTCTCTGCAGAGGCGGGGCTCTCATGAGTGAACATAATAAAAGACAGGTCTTTCAGCTGACCTGTTTTGATTGTCTGTTATAGCAAAGAATGGCAAAGTCTTTTCTTTCCTAACCATATAGGCTAAATCAATTCAAAAGTTCAGGAGAGCTGAACTGAATATCTCTGATGTTTCCCTAGGGTGGCTGGATGCAAAGGAGGGCAGCACTCTGTTCTGGCTCTAAGAGTATTCAGCCAGAGGAGGGACATTCAACTGGCACAGACTCAGGGCAGGTTCTCACTGCACTACAATTCTTCAGCATCACAGGGTAGCTTACCAATTACTTTTTGCAGTTCATCATTTTTGTTGGCAAGATACCGCATTTCCTCTGATTTGTTTTGAGCTACAGCGAGTATTCCGAAGTCTAAAAGATTTGAAATAGTTCAAGGCAAAAGAGTATAACAATCTGCAAATATTAAGAACCATTTTCAAACATTTTCAAACACTCTAGCCTGAAACAAGAAGCAGAGCTCCAGGATCGGGTTCTTATGAATATGAGGACAGACTTGATTCTCTGTGGCTGAGATCACCAATGAGAAGCCTCAGAAGACCCCGGCAGCTGGATCAGACCAAAGACCCATGCAATCCACTATCCTATTCTCATATTAAAACTGCCTCATGAAATATCTCTAATGTTCCTCTCCTATATCCTCCTTTTCTGCTGGGAATCACTGGGTCACAAAACAATTCCCACCTCGAGTCCCACAGTAAAGCCAAATATACAAAAAATACTCTGCAGGTTTCTGTTATGCTTTGTGAGATCTAAGAAAATAGAGGCGCCAAAACTCTTTTTCTGATGAATATTGTGTTGCATTCCACATAATTCTAAGGAGGACATTATGTCAGTGCAGGAATTTCTCCTTGCGCAATGCAATCTTCCGCCCCTTTCCCTCCAATCTGTTCCCCACCCTGCAGAGCAGCTTTGGTGATGGCATGCAGGGAGAAGTGGGGGCAAAGTCCCCTTGTGCCAGTGCTAAAATCTTGCAGCAGCACAAACACTGTGAATTACAGTTTGATGGGGAAGGACAGCATTTCTAGTGGGGGGATGTGAGAATCACAACCATCTGCTTTTCTTCCTGCTGAGCAATGAAACTGTGATAAAAAAATGCTTACCATCCTTGTCTTCATGGATTGAATCAAGCCCAACAACAAAGGTCCGAATCATATCCATTGCCATTTGAAACTCAGTTCTTATTTTCACTTCCTTTTGATCTAAGGATAAAGTAGGTAGAAAAGAAATGATTAAAATGTCTGACTACCTGGGGGAGGGGATACTTGGTTTCAAACTACTTTTAATATTGAATTTAAATTGATGACTTGTAACGCAGATAAGAAATCAAATCAACAAAACCATGAATATGACTTCTATTAATATTTCCTGCTCTCAGCTCTTGGTAGGACTTCAGACCAGCAGGGCAGCCGCTGTTTCAATTTGGCCTGTTACTTCTGTCATCAGATGGTTTGGCCTTCCTTTGAGAGCTTTAGCTTGTTGGTTGTCTAGATACACCTGTCCTCTTTGTCCCACAGTCTTGCATTTGCCAGGCTGCCTCATGCTCTGCCACATGCTTAAAATATGCAAATTCTTGGATCATTTGACCCCCCCCCAGCTTTGCTTACGTTCAAGTGCCCTTTAAAAATGAATTAGGTGTTCAAATAGGTCAAGGGCTCATCTATCCAGTGCTATTTTTCTACAAAAAGAGGTGCTGGAACTCAGCATGAATGCCTCCCTTCTTCTCTTAAAATGGCAATGGCGCCCACCTGAGAGGGGCCAGAACAGCATCCTGATCAATTTCAGCTGAAAAAAGTCCTGCATATATCTAGATATTTAGGTAGGCTCTGGACCCACCCACTTTGGCCATGGCCTTATCCTCTGCAGCCTGTTTTCCCCAAGCACTTTCCTTCAAGGGACTGGAGCCCTAGCAGAGGGCAGGCTGGCGAGGATCAGGAATGGGGGGTCTTCCAAAGCAAATGAGGATTAGTTGGGAAAGGAGCAGAGAATGGCAACTGGGAAAGGGAATTGCCCAGGGTGTCCCAGGGACTTGTGTTAGCCTGTGCTTCTGTTCCAAATGCTGGAACTCACTTATTCAGGGAGAACAAAACAGTGTCATTGCTTTCAGTGGGTGACAGCTGTAACTCCCTCCCTGATATCAAAGAGAGCGGGTAAATGGGGTAAATGGAAACTGGATCCTACCATCTCTTTTTGGAAATGCTATTGGCATTCAAGCAAAGCCCAGGACAGTAGTAGCAAAGTACGCCAATTATGTACTTACATAGCAGGAAAAGCAGCAGTGTCAACGCAGTTAAGAGGATCATCATAAATACGATAACGTATTCACCCGTGGGAGATTTTATGAAGGCTACAAACTTCTGAAAACCAGATGCTTGAAGAAAGAGAATTCTGCTTTAGCCATCAGTAGCCAACATATCATTGCCACCCCAGAAAAAAGGATTTTCATACACTGTGGTAGCCATTAGCAAGAAACATTCAGTGGTTCAGGGGGTGGGTCCTTGGGAAGCTAAGGAGATGGAGAAAGCAAGGCGAGATGCCTTGCTGCTTGAGGAAACTTTTCCATCTTTTTTGTTTTTTAAAAAGTTTTAATCTATACTTTTCAAGTTTATAGATTTCATTAGTTTTACAATCATTTTAACATTTCAAAGTTTGACTTCCTTTCTCCCCTTTCTGTGGTTCCTTAAATTTATTTTTTAATATCTTCTGCATATCCCAATTTATTTAACTTGCTCATTGAATTATCTACTTTAAATACCTGTATATATTCTTATGAAACTGCACATTATTATCATAATCCTAATGTTTTTATCTGTTTTCAACTTATCTGTAAATATTCAATAAACCATTTCCATTCCTTTATAAAAAGTTTCTTATCTCGATTTCTAATTCTTCCCGTAACTTTTGCCATTTATGCATATTGTTGGTATTATAATATCTCATTCTCACATTGCACAATGTTGCAGGTTGCCTTTATTTACTTAATTGATGTAGGAGTAAGGGAACTATTTAAATGTCTCCTCCCTCTCTCTGCTCTCTCTCTCTCTCTGCTCCTCTGCTGAAGAAGAAGGATGTGAGTGTCCTCTTGTTGTTTTGTTATTTGCTTTATAAATAAAACCTTTGGTGTTACTATTCCAACCACAGTTGCTTCTTCTGCATTCTGCTGTAAAGGACTGAATTTACTATCTGGAAATGGGCATTTAATGCTCACACATATTCCATAAGTTTTTGTAGCCGTTTCTCCTTTGCTGAAACTTCTGCTTCTTTCCACTTTGGGTCAAGTAGCATTCTTCCTGCTGTAGTAGCATACATAAATGAATTTCTATACAATTTGGGTAGTTCTGTCCTTATAATTCCCAAAAGAAAAGCTTCAAAAGGTGAAAGATTTATATGATCTGAGGTGAAACATTGGCACCCGACCCTACCTGACTCACCATTTCCCCCTTCACTTCTTACCCCCTTTTCTCCCTAATACAACACTAATGTCTCAACAAATGAAACTGATCTGTAGAAAGTGTAACTTGAAAAATAAGAGACTTTGCACATACTTTTGTTAACCAAGAAATCTTTAATAAATATATATATAAGAAAGAAAGAAAGAAAGAAAGAAAGAAAGAAAGAAAGAAAGAAAGAAAGAAAGAAAGAAAGAAAGAAAGAAAGAAAAGTTTCTGGGTTTGTTTTTTTACAAAAGTTATTTTGAACATCCTTTTCAATTAATTGTAGATCATTTCCCAGTAAGCTTTAACCTTACTACAAGACCACCACATATGATAATAAGAACCTTCTTTCTCGTTACATTGCCAACACTTGTTTGATTTAGATTTATACATTTTTGCCAGTGTACTCACTGTTAGATACCAACAAGACATCATTTTCATATAATTTTCTCTTAAACCATAGCATGCTGTGACTTTTATATCCATACTCCACAATCATTCCCATGCTTCCATGTCTATATTATGACTGATATCAGTTGCCCAGTGTATCACTGAGGATTTTACTTGCTCATCCTTTTTACTTGCTCATCCAATCTGTTACCTCCGAGGATGTGGACAGGCTGCTTGGATGAGTGAAACCAACCACCTGTCTCCTTGATCCTTGCCCATCCTGGCGCATAAAAGTGAGCCGGGAAGGGCTGGGCAATGGGCTCCGTGGGGTGGTGAATGCTTCTCTCTGTGAGGTAGCCTTCTCAGACCCACTGAAAGAGGCAGTTATTAAACCACTTCTTTAAAAAAAGTCTTTAGACTCCTCTACTTGCATCCCATACCACTTTCAAATTGTCTCCTGATTCAGATTGATTTCAAAACAATCTCTTAATATTCCCCCCTTTTCTAATATCTCTTGATTAATAAATTCTCATTTAGTCTGAATCAGCAATTTTGCTCTGTTCTTAATTCCATAATAATAGAGTTGTGATCTGATAATGTCCTGGGTAGAATTTCTACCTTCTTTACCTTAGTGTACAAATTTCTAGAAGTCCATACAGAGTTTGTTCAACTCGCTGAATTATTCTCAGACAAGTAAAATGTAAATTGTCTGTCCAGTGGGTGTTTCTCTCTCCACATATCAATTAGACTTACATTTTCTGTCATCTGAAAAAGGCCTTAGGTAGCTTCCCTTCTTTTGTATCGCTTCCTCTTATAGTGCTGTCCCATTCCACCGAAGCTACACCATTCATGTCTACCATCAACATTATCTTTTCATTCGTATATTCGAATAAGATTTCTCTTTTAAAAGTCAGATTTGTTGTCATTTGGTGCATCTACATCTATTAATATTCTTTTTTTTTCTCTCTCCATGTGATGTTATCTGTATTATCAGTATTCTTCCTTACTCATCTTTAAATAATTGTTTTGGATCTAATTCTGGTTTTTGTATACATTACTATGCCTCTTTTGTTTGTATAGTCAGAGGTCACAAAGTCCTTTCAATAACCTTTTATTGATCAGAATTCTTCTGTGTTTCATCGCAATATGCATTTCCTGAGAGCAAATCACGTTCAAATTTATTTATTTTTACCACATGTTCAATCCCTACCCTTTTTGTTTTATTATTGAGTCCATTTACATTCCACATTAGGATTATCAATGCCATTTTGTCCTTTATTCATTTATCTCTCTTCTAGCCCTCTGTTGATTCTTCTTCATGTTTTGGCTCCAAACCAAATGCTCTTTCTCCTGCTAATTCTTTTCCATATTTTCTCCAGAATTTATCTGCTTCTGTGGGATCTCTACATCTCTACTTTCACCCTTTAAATATAAAGGAGACTCCATCAGGGTATTCCCAATGAAAAGCGATTTTGTTTTATCACGGTGTGTCCATCAGATATTTGTAATTTGCTCCTTTCCGAAGTAGTCCCATCAGGATTTCTTTCAAAATTATTCTCTGGTCATCATCCTGAGATTTTTCTGATAGTGCTTCTGTATTACTCTGTCTTTAAATCTCTTTGAATTTTTAAAAAACCAATCACCCGACAGACTTTTTGCTTTAGCATATCTTGATTTTACATGAAAAGATCTATCCACTGCCACTTTAACAGTTTCTTCACCCATTTCAATCAAATTCTCAAGTTCTTTCATTATTTTTTCACTTAATTCCACTGTCGTATCTTCTGGCAAATCTCAAACTAAGAATCAAATCTTTTAGATGTGCTTCCATAACTGTGATCTCATCCAGAGTCTGTTCATAAAGCAATTTGATTGCTTCAGCATCCCCCCTCATTCTTTCTTGCTCCTCTTTGTTTCTCTTACCTCCCCTTCTACTTTCTTAAATGATTCCTCCAAGCTGGATGTTTTCACCTTTAAATCCTGTACGGTTTTCTCTATTTCTGAAGTTTTATGTGACAGTTCTGCAATTTCTGCTGATAAGTTTTGGACTGCCTGCGCATTAAAATCAGCCTTCTGTCCTAGTCTCTGTATACCCTCCCCCATCTCTTTTCTCATTTCTATTGAAATTCTAATGTCAAATTTGTGTCTCCTTCTACAATTAAACCTTTTATCTGACTTGGTGTTGTGATGGGCCTGGAGGTGGTTTCTTTCCGACTTTAGCCATAGCCATATCATAATGTCACTAGATGGTGATCTTTCCTTTATTATAGGGAAATACTTAAAAAGGAAATAAAAAAGACCCTGCAATTAGTTTTTGGGCTGCACTGTGTCACTATATCACTATATTTCCACCCTTTGTCACCAGTTAGTATCTAACCCCATCAGATCCCAATAAAAAATTGTAAAAATGCTCAGAGTGAATAAAAATAAAAATTCATCCTTAGTTTATGTATTACCAAAAAAAATAATAATTAAAAAATCAGCAATCCACAAAGTAATTCAGATGAAATTCAGTCTCACAATGTCCATCTCCTTTGGGTTATCAAAAGGAGGCAAAGAAATATATATATATATATATATATATATATATATATATATATATATATATATATATTTGCTTTCGTAGATTTTCACGGGTACAGGAATGCAGGTTTTGGTGTCTTCGGGTGTCTTCCCGTGTAAGAGTTGGGGTGTCTAGGCGACGTTTCGACGAGGTCTCACTCGTCATCTTCAGGCTGGTGCTTTCGGCTTCTTGTTACTGGAACAGAGCAGGATCTCAGTGTTTGAGTTCCTATAAATACTGTTGAGGGGGTGTGGTGTATAGCCTCCAACGTTCTGGGCAGAGAGGAAGTTCCCAGGTTAGTGTGCCTTTTCTTCTTTTGTTCATTAATTACTTGAGGGATATCTTGAGTGATTTCTTGAGTGATATTCTGAGTACCACTTAGGAGGGTCATTAGGTGTGGATTAGTTGCTAAAGCTTTCGTGTCTTGACCTCTTGAGCTTGTGAAGAGTTTTTCTGAGAAGATGGCTGTACTGCAAATAGTTGTGCTCTGGCTTGGCTTCGTGTATAGGGGCGAGCTGTGGTTTTGTGCCCTGTGCCAGCCAGATCTGTGTAGGGATTGCAGACACCATCCAGTAGCCAAACCATAGTGGCACCTCCGGATGCTGCACCCCCCTGCAATCCCTACACAGATCTGGCTGGCACAGGGCACAAAACCACAGCTCGCCCCTATACACGAAGCCAAGCCAGAGCACAACTATTTGCAGTACAGCCATCTTCTCAGAAAAACTCTTCACAAGCTCAAGAGGTCAAGACACGAAAGCTTTAGCAACTAATCCACACCTAATGACCCTCCTAAGTGGTACTCAGAATATCACTCAAGAAATCACTCAAGATATCCCTCAAGTAATTAATGAACAAAAGAAGAAAAGGCACACTAACCTGGGAACTTCCTCTCTGCCCAGAACGTTGGAGGCTATACACCACACCCCCTCAACAGTATTTATAGGAACTCAAACACTGAGATCCTGCTCTGTTCCAGTAACAAGAAGCCGAAAGCACCAGCCTGAAGATGACGAGTGAGACCTCGTCGAAACGTCGCCTAGACACCCCAACTCTTACACGGGAAGACACCCGAAGACACCAAAACCTGCATTCCTGTACCCGTGAAAATCTACGAAAGCATATATATATATATATATATACAAAATATGTATTTTTAAAAGGGAAAAAGGAAAAAGAAAGGAAAACACAAAGTCCCACTTTCCTCTCTTCCATTCCACAACATTTAAAGATCTTTGTGATTTGACCCGCTTGCTGGAAGATATTTATAAAGTCACAAAAATTCTGCATCCAGAGATTTAGAGAAATCACAAGTTAATCAAAATTCTTCGCCTGGAATGCTTGTAAAAATAATCACTAGACTGTACTTCTCATTCTCATTCTTAATTCAGTCCCTGCATATTTTTTCCATGCAGATCAACACCCACATCCGGGGGGGTGCCACCCTAGTCTGGATCCAATGGTTTTATTGACACTACCTTAAATTCTTTTTCTTGCCTTGTCAAATTGGTCCAAATTCCTTTGTTTGGAGATGTCACTGCTTCAATGGAGGCACAAGAAGCAGCCTTCTGCGGGTCTTCAATTGTGCCATGTGTCTGAGCTCAATCTGGGATCTTTCTCAGCTACCTAGGGAGCTTTGGGAGAATCTAGAGAGCATATTTTGACACCACCGGACCCTTCAGAACCTGAACTTTTCCTTCAGGCTCTTTTTGAGAAGGTGCTTTGCCTGAGTCCCATTCTTCGATCCTCACAGCAATCAGGCTGCTCAGAGCAAGCAGTCTCTGTCATCCTCCATTATCCATATCCAGCAGGAAGTCCTGGAGGAAACTTTTCTGATAACTAAGAAATAAAAATGCTAGCAGAATTAAAGTAAATTCAGCAGCATATAATTAAGTTGGGAGAAAGTGGGAAATAATTTATATGGAGTAAGTTATACTTAAGTATAACTTAACATAACATAAGGGGTCTCTATAGTATAGTGTATTTTAAAATGGGGTTTCAGAGTTTTTAGAGGTTTTTGAGTGTTTTATGTAGTTTTTATGTAGTTTTATGTAGTTTTTATGTAGTATGTAGTAGCTTTATGTAGTTTTTCAATTTCATTGTTCTGCATGGGACAATGACAATAAAGATATTGTATATTGTATATCGTATAATTTATATGGAGTAATTAGAATATGCAGTAGCAGGAGGAAAATAATTAGAAGGAACCCTGGAAGGGGGAAAAGGAAGTTGAAGAATAAATGTATTTGGCTGTTTTCTTTTTGTAAATGTGGAAATTTGTATAAGTGTGGCATAGGGCAGGGAGGAGGAGGCAGAGCAAAGAAGGCGATCTTCGCCCTCGCTCGTCCCAGCCCCCTCCGGCTGCCAGGATACCAGGCAGAGGCTGGGAGGAATGAAGGCAAAGATTGTCCTCACTTGTCCCAGGCTCCTCTCGACTCCTGGACTGCCGGGTGGAGTTTGGGAGGAGAGAAGGTGAAGATCCCCTCGCTTGGCCCAGCCTCCTCTTGACTCCTGGTCTTCTGGGCAGGGGCAGGGGTGGGGCACACAAAGGGTGCCCAGCGATGGTTGGGGATGTGAGCCCCTCAATATTGCAGCTTGTTTGGACCTCTGCCTCAAGATGTTTACATGGCTGAAGCCCCTTGAACCTCCTATACCCAATGCCCCTGGACAAGATACTCCCTCTGTACACATAATTCTGTTAGGTTTCAGTTATGCCACTGTGCAGTTCTTGGAGTCACAAGACTCTGTTGACATTCCAGACTGTTGGAAGTCTCACGGGAGACGGGAGACGGATGTTGATCTTACTGGTTTCCTGTTTCTTTGACCTTTTCTTTTTTTTCTGTCTCTCATGGAGAGCAGAGACATATTCTTTTCTGTCTTGCATAGTTAGAAATGAAGTAGCAATGTAGCATATATTTCTGGCTGCTTCTGCTGCTGTCTGGGTACTCTGTGCAATGGAGTGCATGCCTGAAGTCTCATTCAAAGGCTTAGGTCCTTAATCACCATTGGAGGAGAGCCTGGATGGGTTCCGAAGATACGTTGGAGGAGTAGCCATCACAGCTGGGTCATATGGGGCTCCGACAAATTCCACAAACAGAAGCTTTACTGGGCTGGCCATGGGCTCTGTTTTGATGCTGCTGAAGGGGCAGCAGGCTAACTGAGGAGGTGCAGTGCAGCTTGTGTGGTCTACCCATCACTACCCACCCCAGCACCTGCTACCTGAGGCAACTGCCTCATTCTGCCTAATGGTAGAGCCATTCCGGACTGCATACAGTAAAGGAACACAACAGCCAGCAGCAAAGAGTGGGCTGAATCCTGGGGTTTCTATGGGGCTTAGTGGATCTCTGGCACCCAAGTGGCTGCGTAGGCTTCTCTCCACACTCTTCCCTGGCACAACATGTCTGGTTCCACTTTCTACCTGTCTCCCCATCAACTTCCCTTTCCCGTGCATTCCTCTACTTTAAGAGACACCTCATCCCATATGACTGTGCTGTATACAGACCTTCAGTTCCTGGTTGTTCTGCTCCCGCTGGAGCTGCAGCCTTTGCAGGCTTTGCGGGCGCTGCAGGCTTTGCGGGCGCTGGCTTCCCCATCCTCTCAGTCTTGTCTGTGAAACAACAAGCTAGAATGAGACAACAACAAATGGAGATTAAGGCCATGAGCATGTTAGGTATAGAGCGGCGATGGTCAGTTGCGTCGGGACTGCTGATTCTCTTAGATCTGTCAGCAGCCTTCAACATGGTTGATCATGAACTTTTGAACCACCGCCTTGCCGACGTGGGGATTCAGGGCACAGTCCAACAATGGCTACGTTACTTTATCTCAGGTTGGGTACAGAGGGTGGCGCTAGGGAGGGTGTTGTTGCCGTGGAAGCTGTGGCTTGATGGCTGCGTGGGAGCTGGGTGAAGTTAAATCCTTTGAAGACAGAGGTCCTCTGGCTGGGTCGGGACGACATGGGGTGGGGGAGCCAACTCCCATCTTTTGCAGGGGCTCAGTTAGTCCCCCATCCCCAAGCCTTCTGTCAAGAGCTTGGATGTAACCTTCGATGCCTCCCTTTCCATGAAGGTGCAGGTTGCAGCCACAGCAAAGGTGGCATTTTTACATCTCCGCCGTATTAAGCAGTTGGTCCCTTACCCTTCTTGGCCACAGTGATCCATGCAACGGTCACCTCCAGGCTTGATTATTGTAACTCGCTCTACGCGGTTAAGGCTGCCCTTGAAGCTGACCCAGAAAATCCAGCAGGTTCAGAATGCCTTAGCAAGTCTCCTTACGGGATCCTTGCCATGGGATCACATTCGTTCAGTGCTTTACCAACTGCACTGGCTCCCGGTGGAGTACAGGGTCAGGTTTAAGGTGCTGGTTTTGACCTTTAAAGCCCTATGCAGCCTAGGACCGATGTACCTACGGGGCCGCCTCACCTGGTATGCCACACAGAGGACCTTAAGGTCCACAAATGACAACTTTTTGCATGTCCCAGGTTGCAAGGTGGTTAGATTGGTCGCAACTAACGCCAGGGCCTTTTCAGTACTGGCCGCGACTTGGTGGAACACTCTGTCACAAGAGACTAGGGCCCTGCGGGACTTGACATCTTTCCGTAGGGCCTGCAAGACAGAGCTGTTCTGCCTGGCCTTTGGTTTGGACTCACTCTCACCATTATGTTTCCCTCCCCTTATGGTTTTGATCTATGGGTTACTATTAAAATGAGGCTGCATTTTCGATTGTATTTTAACCTGGATTTTAAATTTGTGTCCCCCCCCCTTGTGTTTTTATTGTAATTTTACTGGTGTTAGCCGCCCTGAGCCCGGATCTGGCCGGGGAGGGCAGGGTATAAATAAAAAATTAGTAGTAATAGTAATAGTAGTATTAGACAATCCAACATAAAGATGTTGTTGAGTCCAATATAACTGAAACGTCTTCCATTTTCTTTTGCTGGATCAATCTCAGTTTTAAACCAAAAGAGATGTTCCATAAGGATTCCAAGGCATTTTTAAAAATTGTTTTAGGTAATATAGCACATTCTCATTTTACATCCTATTCCTCTACCATAACTCCTGGACATCTAGTTTACAGGACTCCAGTAAGATGTTCACCATTTAATAGATAGTGTGGGACCTATGAGGTCTTCAGATGTTCCTGGGTGCCAACTTCCTCCATCACAGGGCCACATCTTCCCCACCCTTAATGGAAGATATATTCATTTAATTATACAACTACCTCCTGGTCATCAGAAAAAATGGAGTACTAGATCCGGTCTCAGTTGGACGCATATAAATCCACTTGAATCTAACAAGACTTTGGAGAACATCTGTTGGTCCTGAAAAAGAAGCAGAGGGAAGCTGTGATCCAGACTCCCCAGGTGTGCCATTTTGTGTGTTTTTTGCCAAGACGCAGCCTGACATCTGATGCTGTGGCTTCAAGAAAGAAGAGGACTGTTTTCTAATCCCGTTTCAAAGCCATCTGATCTAGCAGCCCTTGATATGCTAGTAAGTGAGTTTTTTCAAGAACTGTATTTTTTGGATCATGATATGGATCATAATCTGGATCTGGATTTACAACCTGGGGCCATGAGTCAGAGCAGGGCACCTGTACGCAGCCCTAGAATATACCACCACTCAGTTTCATTGGATGACACTGGATTCTAGTATTCGAAAGAGAAAAACTATCTGAAGTTTTATAAAGCTGTTTATCATTTTCCCTCTTAGTGACCTTTTGGCCCTGGAATGAGACCCTGCAAATATCATAGCTTGTAAGGAAAGTATTCCACCCATCAGACTTATTTCTGTTTGGATACCTTGGTGTTGTCATGGAACAATCTTTTCTCTCCTTTACTTTCTTCTTAAGGTTGTTTCATCCTCCCACTTGCGAAGAACCACTTCCCTTGTGATGTCAGGCATTCCAGAACTCCTCCCCTTTAGGCTATAGCATTTCCTGATTGGCTGCCCATCATATCCAATCAGCATGCCACATAAAGCATAAACCCAGGAAAATGTTTATTTCAGATATTGTATACTACTTATTTTTCCCCAAAAGTTATTACTGTTGTCAGGGCTGCCTCAGGTCTCAGCTCACAAAAGACCAACGCCAAGTTCTTCTTATATACAAGGACGTTTATTGCAGTTCATTATTGGTTCCACAACCGAGGCGTGCAGCCCCGCGTCTCTTAGCCTTAGACGTTAGAAGTCCCCTCTGAATCGGTCCCTCCCCTACACCAGTTTAATAAGCTAACGCTGCTCCACCTTTTTCTCTCTTTCCTTTTCCGCAGGGTCTTTCTGCCCGCCGGGGTTCCTCCCCTCCTGGATTCTCCTGAAGCGGAATCTCCAGACTGCTCCTCCCCCCTCCTGCGGGCTTTGGGTCCTGGCTCCTCCTCTGGGCTCCCTGTTCTTCCGCGCGCCTCCTCATTTGAACTTGGCGCGCGCGCCCAACCTCTGACCTTCCTTTTGACAGTTATGCTACTCCCCTCACTGCCCTCCTCCTCTTCCGGGAGAACGGCTTGCTCTGATCCCTCCCCTTTCTCTGTCGCCGGAGCTGCTCCCTCTGACACACTGGAACCTCCCCCCCCCTTCGCTGCGCTCTGGTGGAGAGGCTGGCCCTGATTCCCAGCTGCCGCTTTGGGGTCCCCTGCTGGCCCCCCGCTCCTGGCACTTTCCCCCTGGGGCTCCCCTTGCCCTTACCACAGGCGCCCCCTTCTGGGAATCCTCTGATTCGCTGGAGAGACTCATGGAATCGCTTGCGTCATTGCTATCCTCTTCCTCGCTGTCCTGGGATTCCTCTCCATCGCTCTCCATTTCCTGCCTTCCCTGTGCCTCTGTCCCTGTACCCCTGACAACTGTTTTAGTTTTGAACCTTTAAAAACTTATCCAGAGAAGTACATCTAATGGCCTTTGTTTTATTCCATTTTTGGAAGGTGTGTCTTTTTCTAATGCCTCTAATTGACCTACTGTGTTTGGTGAGACACTCAAGCATTGCTGTATCCCAGTTTTTATTTTCTCATATGTTCAGGGATATATCTTTTCTTTTAATAATATTTTTTATTACTTTGCAATTACAATCCAATAATAGCCTCATTCTAACAATACCAATTTATAATGCAATTATTAATACCTATTGTTCAAATACCTAATTATATAATTTAGATAAAATGGCCCCCATGTGCTAGAATTTGTCATGGACAGGACTTCCCACAGTCAAGATGAGCAGTCTGTGTGTGTGGGTGGGGGGGCAGTCAGTCAAAAGAGGCGGAGAAAGACTTGCATTTTCCACAGCCATCCGAAAGCATTGGGCTAATACGCCCCTTCTCAGGAGAAGAGAATATATCTTATCAGCACAGTGAGAATGGCCTAGATGAAGGTCAACTCTCTGAGGAGCAGCCGCTAGTGTGCGTGGCTCCGAGGTTAATGACTGTATGCAATAAATCTTCTTGTAATTACAACCACTGATTACCTAAGCCAGTGTGGTTAAGAGCGGTAGGCTCATAATCTGGGGAACCGGGTTCGCGTCTCCGCTCCTCCACATAGTCACACTTCTCTGAAGTCTCTCAGCCCCACTCACCTCACAGAGTGTTTGTTGTGGGGGAGGAAGGGAAAGGAGAATGTTAGCCGCTTTGAGACTCCTTAGGGTAGTGATAAAGTGGGATATCAAGTCCAAACTCTTCTCTTCTAAGCCAGCAGTCTGTCAGATCTTGACAGAATTGATGGGTTGGTTATTTGTTTTATTTCTGCGTTTTAAAACCTTTTAAATATCCATTACATTCTGGTCATAATAATAGACCCTTGTACAACAACTGCAATATTAATAACTTCTAGTTGTGTTGACACAGTAAATGATTTATAAAAGTGAGCAACTCAAATTATATATTTGTTCTTCCTGTGTGTGGCAATTATTCTGTCTCATGTAAGAATCTATACACAAAGCTTTAAAAATATTCATTGAACGATTGCCCCTTTTTTGTAATAATTTGTCCTGCATAGTTCAGTAATTTATTTTGCCAGTCTTCTTTATCTTCTTTGGCCAAGGCTTCTTCCTTCCATAGTGATTGGCTGTTGAAGTTTGTGGGTCATAAATCCTTTGACCCACGGAGTCTGCTGCCTCGGCACTGTAATTAGTCTCATTTACAAGCACTCTGACACTTTTATGGTGCCCACAAACTTCCACTGCACGCTGCACTCTCTTCTCAGTTGTCGGACTTTAGCAGAGTTTATAAGCAGCATAAAATGGCTTTCTCTGTGTCAACATGGTGTCTTCAATAACTCAACACCAGTGCGTCTATTCTATCAACTGTTTATTTAGAAGCTTACAAAAACAAAAGAAAACCTACAGAATCTAGCTGCATGTTTGCAGCGTTCTGTCTCTACAAAACAAAACTACCGTATTTTTCGCTCTATAGGGCGCACCTGACCATGGGGCGCACCTAGTTTTCAGAGGGGGGAATCAAGGAAAAAAATATGATCCCCCCCCCAGCTCTGGGAGCAGCGGACAGGCTTCTCCCAGACCTTCTCCATGCTATTGCGGGAGGGTTTCAGTATACAATGTCCTCCTATAACAGCTTTGAATGTGTCCCATACTACCGGGATCTTGGCCAAACCATTGTTCTCTTTAAAATACCAACCAATTGGTTTTCTGATTGTTACGGCTAAAATCTGGGTGCAAGGCTGCTCTGCCACCCAGCTCGTTGGACTAGGTCTGCGGGTCCCTGCGGAGGAAAATGAGCTCAGCCGGACAGGAGCAAACTGCAGAAGATCCAAGTTTATTGCGCAACAGGTTCAAGGCGAGATTGAACCGCGAGAAAGGGGTGACATGAACTTTTGAAATTTCCCTCCATATCCCAGAATACAGTGCAAAATACATCCCAGTTACATCATGAATACATTAAGAGGTTGGGTTACACAGATTAACATATGGAGGAGGGAGGGGGGAATATGCAGAGAGCTGGAGATATGGAGGAGGGAGGGGGGAATATGCAGAGAGCTGGAGATATGGAGGAGGGAGGGGGGAATATGCAGAGAGCTGGAGATATGCGCAGATAAGCACATCCTGAGAAGACAATGGTCCATGTTTGCATAGTCTGTCACCTGGCATCGCCCGGAGGAAGGGCTTGGCAGATGGAAATAAATGGATATATTGTAGCGAAGAAGAAGGTGAAGAAGACATGCCCCCCTTCCGTATCAGTCCCCCATTCGGAGATAGATTTGCATTAAAGTTCTGTAAGAACTTGCAAATCTTTTCTCCGCACCCTAAATCTCGCTGAATGTAGGGGTTCCCTGACCGGGAATAGGCTCTAATGGAAAAGGAGGTGGGTTGAGCAGGGCAGGAAAAGAGGGAGCAACACGGACGAATACAATGTACGCGCGTGTTATATAGATATGCGCTAAATAATACCAGATGCGTGGCTTTATGCAAACTTGAAAGGGACTTGCAAGCCATGCCTCTTGCGGTCATTTGCAAGTATAGCAGTGCAGATAGCTGGATATAGGGTATTATATAGAAGAACACCTGTTGTATTTTGTTGCTAAATTACTCGTGGCATCCTAGTTCTTGGGAGAAACATTTTCAATAGTGGTGTATGCTTTACATTTAGCAGGAAGGTCCACTACTGACTGGGGGGGGGAAATGCAGTTGGTGTTTTGCCCTTTGCCATTTTTGTGTGTTTCTCAGGTGTCAAGCTAGCTCTTCTGTGGTCTCACACTGACATAGTGCTACAGCAACACATCCTGTCTGTTGAATCCCCTCGGGGCTTTCATTTAACCATGTCGCCTGGCATTCACCATAGCTGGCACAGGTTTGGACATCTCGTGAGAGAGATATCTTTGCCTTGGCCTTTAGCTATGGGATTTTATTATAGGCTGTGGTCTTGCACTCATGGGAAGTTGCTCACTTGCACTTAAAGGACCAAAAAGCTAATTGCAGCCTGGATACACTTGCCCAATTCAAACTGAGTCCAATTTGAATTTATATTGCCCCGTGGTTCTCGACTTTTCAAAACCAATATGTTAAAACCAAAGCCATTCTTTAAGGGGGCATTTGTCCAAATGAGTCAATTTAACTCTATAAGGGACCATTCTTGCTACATCAAGGCATATACACGTTTCTTGTTATTAATAATAATATAACATATGGTAGTCGTGTCCTCAAATAAATAAATAAAATTTGGGACATGATCTACACCCATTTTCATCTGGCATCCTAATCAAAACATCTCAAATAATAATAAGGAGCGTTGCTTCAAATCTACCTGATAAAATATGGTTCCGATAATAATACTTGGTTGTGGTTAGATTAATTTCACAGCTATACAGGAAAACCAAGATTAATAAGTAAATAAATACAGAACAATTGCTACTTGAAGACAGTACTGAATCTGCAAGAGATGCAGAGAAGTCATAGAAAAGATTTGAAATAGTTTTCTGGAACAGAAAGAAAGAAATAGTAAAAATCTGGGAACTTCATGTATAGAAAAACATTAAATACATAAATAGATAGGTAGGGAAGGTTGGCACTCTGCAGAGTGCCAGGTGGGGCAAGGAAATATGATCATCAGTTGACTTAATCTAAATATTGTCTGCTCTTTTGGAAAGCATTGTAATATATGGGAATCCTCCATGAAAAACTTGGGGTGTAAGCCATATCCTTCTGCTGTTCATAGTTATGTATCCTACATTATACAGAAACAATTACACACAGAAATTTTCCCTTTGTGGAGATAACACATTATCAGACACACTTCAGCATTCCTACATAATAACACATAATACACAAAACAAACTAATTAAATATCAGTTGCATATTGACACAATTGTGATCTTTTACGCATGTATCTTTTGAATCCTGGAGCACAGAGGCTTGAGGTTCAAGTGAAAAAATGTCCTTGAAATTCAACTCCTCCCCCCTTTGTCAGCCCCACTCCCCCATCAGTCTATAGCCTTTGAAAGAGATAGCTGTGGGCACTTTGAAACTCTGGTGTCTGTTGTTGCAGGTCTTGTGATGGCGAAGAACTGAGTTGAGGGGTTGTTGCTGCTTTTCATCATTGCACATCTGTATAAGTGATATCCTGTAAGGGGGCAGGGTTTTGGGGACTTAAAACACAGTTAGACAAGGAAGGGGCAAAAGGCAAAAAGGATGTCCTTGAGTTTTCCGCGGGAAGCTGCAGATAATTAAAAATCTTAGCACATTAAGCATTTTATTCATTTCAATATTATTATCACATTTCCACATAATTACTGTTATTATCTGCTAAGTTTGTTTGCTTTCCTTCACTTAGTTTTTGTTGTTGTTGTTTTTTATATTATAAAATAAAAATTACTCCACATGTATAGAAAGAGAACTGTAAAAAATACAAAGGTTAAAAAATAAAAAGAAAGCAAAAAATTAGATTACCAGTCAGATGAAAACAGACTTGACACAAAGACATCAGATTTAGAAAAAGAATTAATATTAAATAATACAAAGATATTCTCAAAACCACACAGATTACCACTGGACTAAAAAAATGGGAAAACAATGGGGAGGAAGCTTAAAATTCACCATGTGCTATCTGATAAAAGAACTTCATGAAACTGACTTTCAACATGTGATGGACATGTCCCCAAAGTAAAACACACACACAAAATGACCTATGAGGAACCAAAATAAATAAATGCTAAGACACACAATTAATAAGAAACCTGAAGTAACCTGAAGTAATCTGTTTTGGCATTCTAACATCCCAAATGATGTGACAACATCCTGTAATGTTAATAGCGGAATACTGGGAAATGAGTTAATACCAAGGGGAAAAAATGAATGGCAATTTAAAGTTGTGCAAGTACCTTGCACTAGCCAAAATGACAGAATTAATAAGAAATGCTCAGGCAAAAGGTAAACAAATACCATTCCACAAACAATGTTTGGTTGTGCTTCGATTAATTTCATATATATAATGGAAGAACTGATTTTAATAACGAAAACAGAATATTTGTAACCTAAAAAATGTCAAAGCCACAAAGAGATAGAGGGAAGTCACTAATATAGCATGGGATTCAGACTTGTTTTGCTGAACAGAAAGAAAGTGACTGTTTGGCTTTAAGGAAAGAAAGAAGAAAAGAAATACAAATGCAATTACTTTAAATCACTGTTTGCATCCCCTCATTATCATTTGTGCTGTGGGAGAAAAGAAAGGACATTCTGTTAAAAGGGGAAATTATTTCATGTGAGAGGTCTGTCAGGAAATGCTGTTCCTAAATTGTATAGGCATATACACACACCAAAAAAAACCTATAAAATTTAAATTCCATTGGGGAGGCGAACCCTTTTGTCTTACGTAGCCCCTGGAGCAAAAGACACATTAAGGGTGATTTTCCTCAATGGTTCCAAGTTTTACATAAGGAAATTTGGATAGGTTTTACAGTTCCCCCCTTCCCCCCCTTTTTTAACTGATCTGGCCTCTGTGCATATGCAGAGTTCATGTCTCAGCAAACCTCTTACACCATTGAAATGTTGCGTCTTTTGGCTAATTTAGAATAAAGGAAGGGAAGGGTAAGGAGTAGATTTAAAAAATAGGATTAGATTAAAATATTCACCAAAGCTAGCAATTGCAGCCCAAGCAAAGCTGAGTGCTTCCTTTATTTATAGGAAAGGGCTAACATCAGTCTGGTCATTCACGGAACAATGCCACGCCCTTATATACGGGGAAAAAATTGGCCAGAGAGTCTGAATTCATAGGATTTTTAACATTCTCAAGTCATTTCAGCCTTACCATTTGCAGACAAAAAAAATTTCTGCCCTTTATTTACAGGATTGGTCAAGGCTGATTCTGCTTGATTATGAATTTGTATGTGCTTAAACTTTGAGTAGACTTTTAAGTCTGATTTTTGTTAATAATAGACAAAATGATAAACACTGTGATCACTCAAATGCCTGACCTCACCAGTTCTGCTTCAAAACATCACGGCTTTCACCTCTCACCCTTAAAAAACAACAAAGAACAAATCTGGGCTGAATTTCAACTCATCACATGCTTGTAGACGCATGGCCCTCCACACAGCCGCAAATTGGGAAAGTTGAAAGGGACCCTGGGGTCATCTAGTCCAACCCTAAAATACAGGGTTCATAGCAAGATTTGTACTACCAGAGAGACACACACATACTTATGTACACAGGCACAACTGGGGAAGGGACCATAATCAATGCTCCTATCATGTACTAAGGAAGAGGAAAATAAAAGTACCCAACTTTATACAGAGCCCTTTTAGCAGATCTTGAAGCTAGTTTGAGTGAGAGTTTACTTCCTTAGACTAAAGAATGCAAAGAATGTGCCCCCCCTCCCTTGTTGAAGGAAGCTTACTCGGGAGTAAATTCACTCGGCACAGAAGTAAGGAAAAGGGGGGGGGACCTGAAAGAGACTGAAACAAGTGGGGGAGGCATTTTCCAATAAGAAGCCAGGAAACCCTGGCTGATCTTAGAGACTGATATCAGGACTGGACTCTATAGATAGGCAATTGTTGTCTATCGAAGCTTCTACCTTTTATTAACAATTTTCTTAGAAAGAACACCTATTTTCATAGGCATGTGCTTAACGAAATACAGACACTGCATTTTAGCTTGAGAGAGCAGTTGTGCTCAACTACGCTTTGCAGCAGAAACATTAGGTTAACTTCACATTCCAAAATAGACTGTAGACTTACAATCTCAAAGGTTGCGGCAAAGCAAGGTGGGGTAAACATTTGCCCACCTCATTCTCATTTTTTCTTATTTAGGATTGATAAGGTCCAGCATGGCTTCCTTAGATTTAAAATTTCGAAGCTAGCTCGTGGCTTAAACTATGCACACTCAAGAAAGGCAGTCTGTCAGAGACAGAAGGAACAGATAACACACATAACAGACAACATGTAACAGACAACACACATAACAGACAACATGTAAACATATATATTCTCATCCTTTAGTTGGTTATTGCAATGAGTTGGGCTGCTTCCTTTGGCTTCATTAAGTGAAATTAGTAGGAAGGCCCCACATGGGTTTATGAGCCTCCTTGCCTCTTCAAACACACCACCAGTTAATCAGACTGGCAGGGCTCACAACGCTTGGTTGACTGGGTACCCCTTTATATATGCATGCGTTGCTGTTGTTGCTTTTTGCTGTTTTTTCTTTTTGGGGAGGTGTCTGGGATAGAGAAGGGAGAAAGGGAGGGGTTGATTAGGATTTGGGTAACTTGTACAGCGGTTTATTTAGGGTTTCCTATCTCTTGTTGCTTGGCAACTTCCTAATGGGTTTTAGCGAGCTCTACCTATCTAGTTTCCTCTATTCCTTTCCTTATTTCCTATTCCAAATCCTGGGGTTCCTTTCCACTCTGCCAAATCCTGCCCAATTCCTCCTGGACTATCCCTCCTGGCAACCTCCTACCTATCGTCACAATCTCAGGAAAAGGGGCCCTACTGAACGCCCGCGCTGTGCGGTGCCAGATCGGGTGATCCCTGGATAGAGTTTTGAACCGAAAATCCCCCTTGCTTTTGGAAGCGGGCTCACGCACGATACACGTGTTACGTGGCCCGACCAGTGCGGCTGGGATTAATGATAGAAAGCAAGACCCCTTCCTGCCCCCTCCGTAAGGGCGCTCGGGAAGTTCGGAAGAAGAACTCCAGCCCCTTGCTTTCAACTGAGATGCCCGTTGCGGAGAGTCGGCTGTCTTTCCAAGCCGGGTCTCTCCGTCTTACTTTCGGACTCTCAGTTGGTGCTGCTGGCTGGAGATTTTTTGAGGAGAAAGAGATAGAGCTCAGAACCCCCCTTTTGGGTCGAGCAGCAGTCCACGGTCTCTCTCACCAATTGGACCAAGAGACAGGCGAGAAGGAGCGATAGAGAGGAGGGCAGAGAATTCAGTTGCCAGGAGATTCCACCCCCTTCCCACCAGTGCACTGGATTTCTTTTCCTATACTCACACGTCTTCAACGTTGATCCCGGGATTGATGAATAAGCCGGCTGGATCCCTCTTTTGCTCCCCGGCTGAACTCCTAGGGCTTTCGATTACCGCCCAGAAGATGGCTGGGGGTCCAAAAGGATCTTCCCAGGCAAAATGGCCCGGAGCCGGCTGAAGATTTCGGGGCCCCCAGTCAGCAGCTCGGGAGAACCGCAAGCCCCACGTTGGGGCGCCAACTGTTACGGCTAAAATCTGGGTGCAAGGCTGCTCTGCCACCCAGCTCGTTGGACTAGGTCTGCGGGTCCCTGCGGAGGAAAATGAGCTCAGCCGGACAGGAGCAAACTGCAGAAGATCCAAGTTTATTGCGCAACAGGTTCAAGGCGAGATTGAACCACGAGAAAGGGGTGACATGAACTTTTGAAATTTCCCTCCATATCCCAGAATACAGTGCAAAATACATCCCAGTTACATCATGAATACATTAAGAGGTTGGGTTACACAGATTAACATATGGAGGAGGGAGGGGGGAATATGCAGAGAGCTGGAGATATGGAGGAGGGAGGGGGGAATATGCAGAGAGCTGGAGATATGGAGGAGGGAGGGGGGAATATGCAGAGAGCTGGAGATATGCGCAGATAAGCACATCCTGAGAAGACAATGGTCCATGTTTGCATAGTCTGTCACCTGGCATCGCCCGGAGGAAGGGCTTGGCAGATGGAAATAAATGGATATATTGTAGCGAAGAAGAAGGTGAAGAAGACATGCCCCCCCTTCCGTATCACTGATATATTTCCTGTCAATCTCTTTTGCCATTATTAGGTTATTGTACCGCTATCTCCTGCTTTTTCCATCCTCTTCCAGTCCCAGCTCCACAAATAGTGGAGCATGGTCTGAAATCCATATTCCCATAGGCTTTGCTGTTCTAACACTGATTTCATTCCCTTATTTAATTAGCACACAGTCAATATAAGAGAAAGTCTTATGTCTGTTGGAGAAGAAGGTAGGTTTGGTGTTGGGGTTTCCCCTCTCAAAAACATCCTTTAATCCCCATTTAGATAATCTGAAAGTACTGTCGTTCTTTATATTCCAATTAAAGTCTGCTGTAACGATAGCTTCCCCTTCAGCGTAAAGCTGCAGTCTATTCAAGGTTTTCTTTATAATTTTTTTTCTGTCTTGTGTTAGGGCTGTATATATTAGCTATTGTAAATATTTTTTGTGACACTTTAATTTTTAAGAATATAAATCTACCATCATTATCTTTTTTCCGGCTCAGAACCTCCAGCCTAAGTGTAACGGTTTCTAAGGGGTTGCTCATGCGTAAGCAGGCACCTATCTCCCTGGCTGGGTGCAAACACCTTGCTAGGCTGCCAAAGTGAACCTTATCTGTCCAGACCGCCACTCACCTGTGGCTGACTCAGTCGCTGGCAGAATCCGTGAGTGGGCGTTTCTTAAACTTCTTCCAGCAAAGAAGCTCTTTGACGCCTAGTCTCCGCCTACCCTCTCTGCGCGAAAGCCTTCTGCGCAGGGAGGGCATGGGCAACAGAAGACCCCTACTCTCCCCGCTGATCCCAGGCAAGGAGTCATGGGACCGCCTCGCCACTTCCCCCACCTGCCCCCCTTCTCCACTGGTGCTACGCTGATTCTCTTCCCCAGAAGATGGGCTGCTTCTCCCGATCCCTGGACGCTCTCTGGAATCCCTCTGGCTTTTGCGCTCTCCCTCCAGTACTGATGGCAGTTCCCTGACATTAAGATTTGCATTACATAGTATAGTGACCCCTCTAGCCTTGCTCATCATTTTTGATTCTGTTATTAGGCCCCATTGCTGAGAGCATAACAAAGGTCTATTGTTTGTTTTGGCTCTATGTGTCTCCTAAAGGCATAGTATATCCACTTTCATTTACTCTGCCAGTGTCAGTACTCTGTAGTGTTTGAGGCCAGCCCGTTAACATTTAAAGATAAAACCTTTTAAGATCTATCCATTATCCCGACTACTGTTTATTTTAATGAATCCCTCTGTGTACATATATTATATTTTTAATTCTGGCCCATTCAACCCCCCTCCCCATTCCCCCCTGAGACTCAGTTAGGGATCTCCATGATCCCTGTCTCATGGTATCTTGGAGACCCACACTCCCTTCGCTCTTGGAAAGTTTATATCAGAATAAAGCAACATATATATATTTACAAAAGCCTATTTTAGATGTCTCTAGTATATATTATTTCTTGCTGTTTCCTTCCTCTCTCAACTTCCATCTTCTTTTATTCTCTTGTCTCTGCACTGGAGCTTCTTGAGATTCTTCACTCGACTCTCCCTGTTGGTCTACCTGTAATTCTTCTGAACTTGAGAGTTCTTGCTCAGTCTGTCCTTGTATTCCAACTCCTAAATGCTTCACCAGGGTTCTTAGCTGAATATTTCCTGTTGTCTTTAAAAACCAACAGTGTAGCAGGGTAGGCCCAGGTAAAGAGGATTTTATGATTGTAGAGAGCTTGTGCAAACTGCTGCATACATTTCCTGTCTTGAAGCGTTTCCTGAGAAAAGTCTCACTATGACCTTTTGCTGTTTAAACTGCAGGTCTGCTTTCTGCTGGAGTGATTTATAAATTTGATCTCTTAACTTCTCTCTTGTGAATGCCATAATTACATCCCTGGGAAATCCAGAGCCTCCTCATGATGTGAACAACCAGTGCACTCTCTCAATTTCATTCTGCTCAATTTCAATTCCTTGTTCTTTGAGCCATTCTAACATCTCCTTTTCCAGGTCCTTATTCCCAATGTCTTCAGAAATACCATACCAGAGAATTTTAAATTCCTTTGTGCTGTCTGTCGTTCATTTGTGAAATTCTTTTTGTCTTCTTTTTGTTTGCATCAGCCACCTCTTTTGCATGTTCTGATATTTTTGTAACTTTTTCTACTGTAGCAGTCATTCTTCTCATCTCTCCTTTCAAGTCTTGCATATCAGCGCGGACATTTGCTTCTGAACGCTGAATCATATCACCCAGCTCCTTCAAAGACTTGGCCATCTTGTTAAGTCCTTCTCAAGTCTTTCCCAAATAAATAGATAAACCACCGTTTTAACCACTAACTCACCCCAATCCAGGACTTGGACCTAAGCCCAGTTTTCTTTTTTTCTTTTTTAAAATAATATTTATTAAATTTCCAACAAATTAAACACAACACTACAAAAAGCCAAAAAAGAAAAAAACATACAATACAATACAATACAATACAATACAATACAATACAATACAATACAATACAATACATAATAATAATAAAAAACATAATAAAAGAAACAAACAAGACAAAACAAAACAAAAACCATTTAAAATTTCAATTTCAACATCTTATCTTTCTTTCCCTTATTTCCTCGACCTCCTCACACCTCCCTTTTTGTATTCCACTTCTGTTAATTGTTTCAGCAATTCCTTTCCATCTTCCTCTGTTTTCTATCCTATAATTGTCTTAACACATTCTAACCATATTTTTACCTTTAATGCTCAATTAATCTATTTATACTTAATTCCAATTCCTATCCATCTTCCCCTGTTTTCTATCCTATAATTATCTTAACACATTTTAACCTTATTTTCCTTTAATACTCTATTAATCTATTTATACTTAATTCCTTATAACATCATGGAACTTTGAAGTGTCAGGCATAGCTCTAATGGCTTTAGCCCAAACGTAGCAGAGTTTTCCTGCACAGTGAAGAAGCTAGTCGAGGTGGAAATGACTAGTCAGCTAGACTCAGAATAACTATTTACAGGATTTATTAAAAGGAAAAATAAAACCAGCAGAGTTTCTGCATACAAAACAAAGCAAAATAAATCCTTTCTCTCTCTCTCTCTCTTAACCATACACAGCACTTCTCCTTCTACTCCTAACACACCTAACACCAAACTGTGCTAGCATTTCTAGATAACAGAGTTGAGTGCTGGTCGTTAACCAATCAGAGTAAGTAGTTTCTAGGTCAAGCAGACCTTGGCTTTCTGCCAAGAGTAAATTGACACTGCCTTGAGTTAATTGTGTGAAGCCAGAATCTGTAAGTTCCCATGAGAATCAATTAACAGAAACTGAACAGCCCCTCACAGATTCTGCTGGACAATTAGCATCAAATAACACCTATGTAGGAGATTATTTTTCCAGCAAACCTAAACCCTTGCACATTTGCTTGTTCTTTATCTTTGCCAATGGTTTAGTTAATACATCTGCTACATTTTCTTCACTTGATACATAAGTACATGTGATTATATTATCTTGTACACAGCAAGTACATTTTGGTATTTTACAGAGATATGTTTGGAACGTGATTTGAAACCCTCTGTTTTACTTAAGGTTATACAAGCCTGATTATCAATGTAAACTTGTACTGGTTCTCCACAATTTACATTTAAATCTGCTAACAAATGCTTGAAATAAATCACCTCGTTGCACAATTCACTCAATGCGGCGTACTCAGATTCCGTTGATGACACACTTACAACGTCTTGCTTGCGTGACCGCCAGCTGATTAAAGCTCCACCGACCATGATGACTAGTCCTGTGACAGATTTTCTATCTGGCAAATTTCCCCAGTCACTATCACAGTAGCAACTCAACATTTCGTCCTCGGAAGAATTTAATTGTAACATATAGCCAATTGTCTGTTTGAGGTATCTCAGAACTTGTTTTACCCCTTTCCAGGCATTTAGTGTGGGTTTTGAGACCAATCTACTTAATATGCCTACTGCGTAGCTAATATCAGGTCTGTGATATTGTGCTAGATACAATAAACTTCCAATTACAGAGTGATATACATCAGGATGTTCAAATTCAGGACTCTCATCTATATGAAGTGTTTTTATGAAACCTGGATCCATAGGCACCGCTGCCCCTTTGCAATCCTGCATCCTGTATGTAGTCAGTAGTTGTTTAACTTTGTTCTGCTGACTAATTAGGCAGCTGCCATCTTGGGCCCAGCACACTTCCAACCCTAGATATGTCCTAACCGGGCCTAAGTCTTTCATTTTGAACTTACTGGACAATTGCTTGGCAAACCTTTTAGTTTGTTTATCTGTTTTACAGGCATACAATACATCATCTACATAAATCAGACAAAACTCTTGATCACTGCCTGTACCACGTACATAAACACAATTGTCAGCTGTACTCTGCTTGAAACCAAATGACACTAAAGCCTCATGGAAACATTTGTTCCAAGATCTTGCAGCCTGTTTGAGACCATATAGAGCTTTGTTTAATTTCAACACTCTATTGGAGCCTGTCTCATAACCAGGCGGTTCGGCTAGATACAGGTCTTCTGATATTGATGCATGTAAATATGCAGTCTGGATATCAAAATGGTTTAACAGGAGTTTTCTCTTTGCTCCAAGCGTTAAAATCAGCCTTACACTGTCCCCCTTAGCAGTAGGGGAAAAAGTTTTGTCATAATCTTTTCCAGGCCTCTGAGAATATCCTTGAGCCACTAAACGAGCTTTGTATTTGTACTTTCCTGTCACCAGAGGTTTAAGTTTGTACACCCACCTGCAGCTTACAATCTTTGCCCCCTCAGGCGCTGCTACTGGTGTAAAGACCTTGTGCTCATTCAGAGAGGACATCTCTTCCTCCATTGCCTGTTTCCAGAGCTCTGCCTCCTCTTTTGGTAACTTTAACACCTCCTGAAAACTCTTGGGCTCTGCAATTACACTAAACACATTTGCAGTATCTGGAGAAAAACGCACCGGAGGCACTCCTTTGTTTTGTCTTTTAGATCTTCTGGGAGAAAATTTTTCTTCTGACCCACTTTCCTCCTCAGAACTACGACCTCTCTTTTGTTGCTTAGCAACTGGTCTTTGGCTAATTCCACTTTCTTGAGAGCTCTTATCTGAACTTTCCTCCCCCTCAGACTCTGATTCTCTATGTTTACCTTCAGAGTCATGAAGCTCCTGGGAAGGTTCAAACCAAACCTCAGTATTGGCATGTAGTCTCTCCCAGCCACTATGTTCACAAAAACTGGCATTCCTGGAGATCACAATGCCATTTGTCCCTTCAGCAAAGCGGAAACCTTTTCCCAGCTCCTGGTAACCCACAAACACTAACTGTTTAGTCTTAGGATCTCCCTTCTTTCTCATTTGTTTCGGAATTAATACCCAGGCTTTTGATCCAAACACATGCAAATGGTCAATTTTAGGTTTTTTCTGAAACAATTTAAAGTACGGAGTTGTACCTATTGTTTGATGAAAGAGCCTATTTTGGAGATAACACGCGGTGAGCATGCTCTCCCCCCAATAAGACATGGGCAAATCAGCATCATCAAGCATGGCAAACATCATATCTTGTAAAGATCTGTTTTTTCGCTCTGCAACACCATTCTCCTCTGGGGGAAAAACGTTCATTTTCCTATGCCCAATGCCACGCTTTTGTAACCAATCTCTAAAGGCATTTGACATAAATTCGCCACCTCTGACCGTCTGAATCCTTCTGAGTTTAATGGACAGAAATCTTTCCACAGATGCCACCCAGCCTTTAAACTTAGTGAACACGTCACCCTTATTCTTCATGGGGAAAACCCAAGAGTAACGTGTGGCGTCATCCACAATTGTTAATGAAAAGCGCGCTCCACCCCTGCTTACAGCAAATGGACCAATTACGTCCATGTGAACCAGCTGTAGCGGTGACTCACTAACTCTGCTCATCAGTGAGAACGATGAGACTGCTTATAGGAAAGAAGTACAGGGGTTAATTCAATGGTGTAAAGAAAATAATCTTATGCTTAACACCAAAAAAAACCAAAGAACTCATAATTGACTTTAGGAGAAAGAAAAGTGTATTTTTACCATTGCACATAAATGGCGAGGAAGTGGAGAGGGTTGGTAGTTTTAAATACCTGGGCATTTATATCACGGAGGACCTCTCATGGACTGTAAATATTAATATGGTTGTGAGGAAGGTGCAGGGGAGGTTGTATTTCCTGAGAATGCTCAGGGGACTGAATCTATCCCAGCACCTACTTCTGTCCTATTATCATAGTACCATTGAGAGTGTCTTAACCTATAGTATATTATCGTGGCATGGGAGCAGCTCTGAAACGGATAAAAAAGCTTTACAGAGAACAATTAAAATTGCCCAGAATGTTATTGGGCTCCGACTACCAACCCTGGATGAGATCTTCACGTCTCGCATTTTGAAGAAGTCACATAATATCCTGAGAGATCCCACCCATCCTGCTCACAACTTCTTTGAACTATTGCCTTCGGGCAGAAGATATAGGACAATGAAAACACGAACCACACGCCTTCTGAATAGTTTCTATCCAAGAGCTCTGATTGCACTAAATAATGATCTCAGGGCCAGTTGCAAGGTTTAGCAAGCAGAGAGTAGGAAGGAATGAGATAGGTTTTAGGTTATGTTTTAGGTTTTAGGTTATGTTATGCCTTAATAGGTCATGTTATATTCTGGATTATGTTATATTTTATAGATTATGTCTGAATAGGATGAGAGTGTCGGAGATATGTGCAAATGTATATGTGAACCCGGTCTTTGGGTGGGTGTTTGATTTTCGTTGTTGTGTATACTGTGTATATACGGACAATGACAATAAATTTATCTAAAAAAATCATCTAACTCTGTCACTTCTGGGGTAAGAGACTCTGTGGGTTTTAACCTTTTTACAAACATTACAATCAAGGTACTTGTCACAACTCTTTAAATCACCCCATCAGCCAATTCAGACATTTTTAGTACACTTTTCCAGCAAGCATGCCCCATTTTCCTATGCAATAAGTGCACACAGTTGTCATGTATAGCTTTGTTATTCACTGCAGGCTGAGATTTACTGACTACTGCTGCAACTTGAGATCCTGCTTTAAGCCAAAACAAGCCTCCCTCTGACTTAGCAGTGCCTAAAATCTCACCAGCCTTCTTAATAATGCAACTGTCTCCTTCAAAATACACTTTAAACCCAGCTTTTAGCAAACAATCTACAGACATCAGATTGCTCCTTAATGAAGGCACACAAAGTACATTTTGCAGGCATTCACGAAGACAAGGAACAAAAACTGCACCCCCCGAAATCACTTCGAAAGTACTTCTGTCTGCTAGAGCCACGTAGCAGAGTTTTCCTGCACAGCGAAGAAGCTAGTCAAGGTGGAAATGACTAGTCAGCTAGACTCAGAATAACTATTTACAGGATTTATTAAAAGGAAAAATAAAACCAGCAGAGTTTCTGCATACAAAACAAAGCAAAATAAATCCTTTCTTTCTCTCTCTCTCTTAACCATACACAGCACTTCTCCTTCTACTCCTAACACACCTAACACCAAACTGTGCTAGCATTCAATTTCTTGACTTTAAGAAAGCCGACTTCATAAAACTTAGGGAAGTGCTGGGTGAGATCCCATGGACAGTAATACTAAAAGGAAAGGGAGTTCATGATGGCTGGGAGTTTGTTAAGAGGGAGATAGTAAAAGCACAACGTCAGGCAATACCAATGAGACGGAAACATGGAAGGTGCCTAAAGAAGCCAGGGTGGCTATCTAAAGAACTTTTAACTGAGTTAAGATTTAAAAAGGATGTGTACAAAAAATGGAAAAGGGGGGAAACCACCAAAGAGGAATTCAAACAAATAGCCAGCACGTGTAGACACAAAGTCAGAAAAGCTAAAGCACAGAATGAACTCAGGCTTGCTAGAGAGGTTAAAAGCAACAAAAAAGGCTTTTATGGGTATGTTCGTAGCAAAAGGAAGAACAAAGAAACAGTGGGGTCACTCAGAGGAGAAGATGGTGAAATGCAAACAGGGGACACAGAAAGGGCTGAACTCCTCAATGCCTTCTTTGCCTCAGTCTTCTCCGATAAAGAAAACAATGCCCGACCTGAAGAATTTGGAGCAAATGATTCAGCAAAGGAAACACAGCCCAGAATAACTAAGGAGATAGTACAAGAATACTTGGCTAGTTTAGATGTATTCAAGTCTCCAGGGCCAGATGAACTGCATCCAAGAGTATTAAAAGAACTGGCAGATGTGATCTCAGAACCACTGGCAGTCATCTTTGAGAATTCCTGGAGAACAGGCGTAGTCCCGGCAGACTGGAGGAGGGCAAATGTTGTCCCTATTTTCAAAAAGGGGAAAGAGAGGACCCAAATAATTACCGCCCAGTCAGTCTGACATCAATACCAGGGAAGATTCTGGAGCAGATCATTAAGCAAACAGTCTGTGAGCACCTAGAAAGGAATACTGTGATCACCAATAGTCAGCATGGATTTCTGAAAAATAAGTCATGTCAGACTAACCTGATCTCATTTTTTGACAGAATTACAAGCCTGGTAGATGAAGGGAACTCAGTGGATATAGCCTACCTTGATTTCAGTAAGGCATTTGACAAGGTGCCCCATGATATTCTTGTAAAGAAGCTGGTAAAATGCGGTCTTGACTATGCTACCACTCAGTGGATTTGTAACTGGCTGACTGACCGAACGCAAAGGGTGCTCATCAATGATTCCTCTTCATCCTGGAGAAGAGTGACTAGTGGGGTGCCACAGGGTTCTGTCTTGAGCCTGGTCTTATTCAACATCTTTATCAACAACTTGGATGATGGACTCAAGGGCATCCTGATCAAATTTGCAGATGACACTAAACTGGGAGGGGTGGCTAACACCCCAGAGGACAGGAACACACTTCAAAACGAACTTGACAGATTAGAAAACTGGGCCAAAACAAACAAGATGAATTTTAACAGGGAGAAATGTAAAGTATTGCACTTGGGCAAAAAAAATGAGAGGAACAAATACAAGATGGGTGACACCTGGCTTGAGAGCAGTACATGTGAAAAGGATCTAGGAGTCTTGGTTGACCACAAACTTGACATGAGCCAACAGTGTGACGCGGCAGCTAAAAAAGCCAATGCAATTCTGGGCCTCATCAATAGGAGTATAGCATCTAGATCAAGGGAAGTAATAGTGCCACTGTATTCTGCTCTGGTCAGACCTCACCTGGAGTACTGTGTCCAGTTCTGGGCACCACAATTCAAGAAGGACACTGACAAACTGGAACGTGTCCAGAGGAGGGCAACCAAAATGGTCAAAGGCCTGGAAACGATGCCTTATGAGGAATGGCTAAGGGAGCTGGGCATGTTTAGCCTGGAGAAGAGGAGGTTAAGGGGTGATATGATAGCCATGTTCAAATATATAAAAGGATGTCACATAGAGGAGGGAGAAAGGTTGTTTTCTGCTGCTCCAGAGAAGCGGACATGGAGCAATGGATCCAAACTACAAGAAAGAAGATTCCACCTAAACATTAGGAAGAACTTCCTGACAGTAAGAGCTGTTCGACAGTGGAATTTGCTGCCAAGGAGTGTGGTGTAGTCTCCTTCTTTGGAGGTCTTTAAGCAGAGGCTTGACAACCATATGTCAGGAGTGCTCTGATGGTGTTTCCTGCTTGGCAGGGGGTTGGACTCGATGGCCCTTGTGGTCTCTTCCAACTCTATGATTCTATGATTCTATGATTTCTAGATAACAGAGTTGAGTGCTGGTCGTTAACCAATCAGAGTAAGTAGTTTCTAGGTCAAGCAGACCTTGGCTTTCTGCCAAGAGTAAATTGACACTGCCTTGAGTTAATTGTGTGAAGCCAGAATCTGTAAGTTCCCATGAGAATCAATTAACAGAAACTGAACATAACATTTCTACTGAAGCCATATAACTTCATTCCAACGTTCTTCTAACATTCATTAATTTTACAATATTTCTATAAATAATCTTTAAACTTTTCCCAGTCTTCTTCCACCGACTCTTCTCCCTGGTCTCGGATCTTGCCAGTCTTTTCCGCCAATTCTATCTAGTTCATCAACTTCATCTGCCATTATCCAACACTTCTGTGCTTCCAGGAGACAACCACTCTCTCCGCCAGCAAAAAGCAGAAGGTTCACATCAAAGTTTAGGGGTCTGGCAGGGCAGGTCCACCTCCTTCTTTAGCATCCGTCAATATCTTAAGTTTTACTCGAGGCTTCCTGCCCTGCCAAACAACTCCAAAGACATCCCTCTGCCACCTCCTGATACAATCCATCCCATCCAAAACTTGCACTATTTGAAACAAAAGCAACATCTCCGGCATCACAGCAACCCTCATCCCCACCACAACAACTCGGCCCAACAATAGCAACTTCAGATTTGTCCATATTTCCCAAGCCCCCTTCTCTTCAATCCAGCATCCTTCACAGTTACCCTTAAATAAATTCACATTTTTGGTGGTCATACTGGCCCCCAAAAGCCTCTCTTTCTCAACCGATGTTAGTCCAGTCTCCTCCTGAAGCTCTGTCAGGCTTTCCTTTCCCAATTCAGGTAGGGCTCTGGTCCTCAAATTCTTCTGTTTTTCCATCATTACAGATGTCACATCGAATTGCTTTTGAATGGATGGGGTTCTTTCACACTCCAATTGTATTGTTTTACATTCAGCAGCAAGGGTTTTCTCCCTGACTTCATCCGCAGTTTGCCGTGTCGAAGTAAATTCCTGTATCAATCTCTGAGTGGTTTCTGTGTTGGTGTCCACCTTTTGTCCCAGATTGTCTATTTTCCTGTGAAGCTGTTCCAACGAATCATTTATTTTCACTAATGCGGCCACTAGGGCGTCTTCTGTCGACATTTCACCTGCTTTTTTCCTTTCCATTTACCATAACACTTGAGAGATTCAAGGTCAATCTCAGATTCTCACAGTTCTTATCTTGCAGCTGGCAGTCCCCCTAGCTTGGCTCTTATAAAGTAACCAATTTCAGAGACTTTTACTAGAGGGAAACAATGTCCCCTTTAAACACAACTCATACCATCCAAAGTTAATTTCAGATTTCAGTTACTTTTTACCCCTTTTTAGAAGCAGCCGGAGACAATAGAAACAATGTATCTCTCTTCCTTTGCTAGCTGTCAATGAACATTCCAAAATGTCAGTCCTACTGGCAGCCCGTTTCCAGGGTCAGAGCAGCTTTATTTTAACTCCCTTCACTCTCTCCTGCAGGCATACTCAGTCCACAACTCCCCCCCCCCTTCTCCTGCCTCCAAGGGGGGTTTTATGCTCTTTACTGATGGAAATTTAGGCTTTTACAAAAGGCTTTCCAGGACTTCAGCCTACAGCCTCCTTGCCTCAGTCTGTTTACAAGTAGGGAAGGCGGACTTCCCCGTTTCGATACCAAATTAAATGTTTAAAATCTGATTCTCCCGCCTCAGCTCTACTCACGGGTAATTACTTTGAAGTCAAATTGTCCACAGGAAAAAGTCAATGCTCTCCGGCAACAGCTATGCGGCTTCGCTCCGTGGAAGAAGCAGACGGTTTGAAGCACCGCGCTGCTCACCCCACGTCGCTCCGGATCCCCGAAACTGGGTTTCCCCGCGAGTAGGGGAGGCGCAAAAGGTGCCTGCCAAATCCCACGTTCACAGGCTTCTCCCCCCTGTGATTTCTATGGGTCTCCGCCTTCGCCATGGCGGCCAGACCCAAATTTCCACGGAGCAGATTCCTCCCGGTCAGAGGAAATCTGCCATTGCCAGAGGCACCAACCCGGAAGTCCCCCTAAGCCCAGTTTTCGGTGAGGTAGACCAACAGGGAGAGTCGAGTGAAGAATCTCAAGAAGCTCCAGTGCAGAGACAAGAGAATAAAAGAAGACAGAAGTCGAGAGAGGAAGGAAACAGCAAGAAATAATATATACTAGAGACATCTAAAATAGGCTTTTGTAAATATATATATGTTGCTTTATTCTGATATAAACTTTCCAAGAGCGAAGGGAGAGGAGTGTGGTTTTCCAAGATACCATGAGACAGGGATCTTGGAGATCCCTAACTGAGTCTCAGGGGGGAAGGGGGAGGGGGGTTGAATGGGCCAGAATTAAAAATATAATATATGTACACAGAGGGATTCATTAAAATAAACAGTAGTCGGGATAATGGATAGATCTTTAAAGGTTTTATCTTTAAATGTTAACGGGCTGGCCTCAAACACTACAGAGTACTGACACTGGCAGAGTAAATGAAAGTGGATATACTATGCCTTTAGGAGACACATAGAGCCAAAACAAACAATAGACCTTTGTTATGCTCTCAGCAATGGGGCCTAATAACAGAATCAAAAATGATGAGCAAGGCTAGAGGGGTCACTATACTATGTAATGCAAATCTTAATGTCAGGGAACTGCCATCAGTACTGGAGGGAGAGCGCAAAAGCCAGAGGGATTCCAGAGAGCGTCCAGGGATCGGGAGAAGCAGCCCATCTTCTGGGGAAGAGAATCAGTGTAGCCCCAGTGGAGAAGGGGGGCAGGTGGGGGAAGTGGCGAGGCGGTCCCATGACTCCTTGCCTGGGATCAGCGGGGAGAGTAGGGGTCCTCTGTTGCCCATGCGCAGAAGGCTTTCGCGCAGAGAGAGTAGGCGGAACCCACTCACGGATTCTGCCAGCGACTGAGTCAGGTTTTAAAACGCAGAAATAAAACAAGTAATCAATCCATCAATTCTGTCAAGATCTGGCAGACTGCCGGCTTAGAAGAGAAGAGTTTGGACTTGATATCCCACTTTATCACTACCCTAAGGAGTCTCAAAGCAGCTCACATTCTCCTTTCCCTTCCTCCCCCACAACAAACACTCTGTGAGGTGAGTGGGGCTGAGAGACTTCAAAGAAGTGTGACTGGCCCAAGGTCATCCAGCAGCTGCATGTGGAGGAGCGGAGAAGCGAACCCAGTTCCCCAGATCAGGAGTCTACCACTCTTAACCACTACACCACACTGGCTTAGGTAATCAGTGGTTGTAATTACAAGAAGATTTATTGCATACAGTCATTAACCTCGGAGCCACGCACACTAGCGGCTGCTCCTCAGAGAGTTGACCTTCATCTAGGCCACTCTCACTGTGCTGATAAGATACATTCTCTTCTCCTGAGAAGGGGCGTTTTAGCCCAATGCTTTCGGATGGCTGTGGAAAAAGCAAGTCTTTCTCTGCCTCTTTTGACTGACTGCCCCCCCCCCAGACTGCTCATCTTGACTGTGGGAAGTCCTGTCCATGACAAATTCTAGCACACGGGGGCCATTTTATCTAAATTATATAATTAGGTATTTGAACAATAGGTATTAATAATTGCATTATAAATTGGTATTGTTAGAATGAGGCTATTATTGGATTGTAATTGCAAAGTAATAAAAAATATTATTAAAAGAAAAGAAATCTCCCTGAACATATGAGAAAATAAAAACTGGGATACAGCAATGCTTGAGTGTCTCACCAAACACAGTAGGTCAATTAGAGGCATTAGAAAAAGACACACCTTCCAAAAATGGAATAAAACAAAGGCCATTAGATGTACTTCTAGATAAGTTTTTAAAGGTTCAAAAATAAAACAGTAATAACTTTTGGGGAAAAATAAGTAGTATACAAGATCTGAAATAAACATTTTTGCTGGGATTATGCTTTATGTGGCATGCTGATTGGATATGATGAGCAGCCAATCAGGAAATGCTATAGCCTAAAGGGGAGGAGTTCTGGAATGCCTGACATCACAAGGGAGGTGGTTCTTAGCCAGTGGGAGGATGAAACAACCTTAAGAAGAAAGTAAAGGAGAGAAAGATTGTTCCATGACAGCACCAAGGTATCCAAACAGAAATAAGTCTGATGGGTGGAATACTTTCCTTACAAGCTATGATATTTGCAGGGTCTCATTCCAGGGCCAAAAGGTCACTAAGAGGGAAAATGATAAACAGCTTTATAAAACTTCAGATAGTTTTTCTCTTTCGAATACTAGAATCCAGTGTCATCCAATGAAACTGAGTGGTGGTATATTCTAGGGCTGCGTACAGGTGCCCTGCTCTGACTCGTGGTCCCAGGTTGTAAATCCAGATCCAGATTATGATCCAGATCATGATCCAAAAAATACAGTTCTTGAAAAAACTCACTTACTAGCATATCAAGGGCTGCTAGATCAGATGGCTTTGAAACGGGATTAGACAACAGTCCTCTTCTTTCTTGAAGCCACAGCATCAGATGTCAGGCTGCGTCTTGGCAAAAAACACACAAAATGGCACACCTGGGGAGTCTGGATCACAGCTTCCCTCTGCTTCTTTTTCAGGACCAACAGATGTTCTCCAAAGTCTTGTTAGATTCAAGTGGATTTATATGCGTCCAACTGAGACCGGATCTAGTACTCCATTTTTTCTGATGACCAGGAGGTAGTTGTATAATTAAATGAATATATCTTCCATTAAGGGTGGGGAAGATGTGGCCCTGTGATGGAGGAAGTTGGCACCCAGGAACATCTGAAGACCTCATAGGTCCCACACTATCTATTAAATGGTGAACATCTTACTGGAGTCCTGTAAACTAGATGTCCAGGAGTTATGGTAGAGGAATAGGATGTAAAATGAGAATGTGCTATATTACCTAAAACAATTTTTAAAAATGCCTTGGAATCCTTATGGAACATCTCTTTTGGTTTAAAACTGAGATTGATCCAGCAAAAGAAAATGGAAGACGTTTCAGTTATATTGGACTCAACAACATCTTTATGTTGGATTGTCTAATACTACTACTACTACTATTACTACTACTGCTACTAATTTTTTATTTATACCCTGCCCGCCCCGGCCAGATCCGGGCTCAGGGCGGCTAACACCAGTAAAATTACAATAAAAACACAAGGGGGGGGGGACACAAATTTAAAATCCAGGTTAAAATACAATCGAAAATGCAGCCTCATTTTAATAGTAACCAATAGATCAAAACCATAAGGGGAGGGAAACATAATGGTGAGAGTGAGTCCAAACCAAAGGCCAGGCAGAACAGCTCTGTCTTGCAGGCCCTACGGAAAGATGTCAAGTCCTGCAGGGCCCTAGTCTCTTGTGACAGAGTGTTCCACCAAGTCGCGGCCAGTACTGAAAAGGCCCTGGCGTTAGTTGCGACCAATTTAACCACATTGCAACCTGGGACATGCAAAAAGTTGTCATTTGTGGACCTTAAGGTCTTCTGTGTGGCATACCAGGTGAGGCGGCCCCGTAGGTACATCGGTCCTAGGCTGCATAGGGCTTTAAAGGTCAAAACCAGCACCTTAAACCTGACCCTGTACTCCACCGGGAGCCAGTGCAGTTGGTAAAGCACTGAACGAATGTGATCCCATGGCAAGGATCCCGTAAGGAGACTTGCTAAGGCATTCTGAACCTGCTGGATTTTCTGGGTCAGCTTCAAGGGCAGCCTTAACCGCGTAGAGCGAGTTACAATAATCAAGCCTGGAGGTGACCGTTGCATGGATCACTGTGGCCAAGAAGGGTAAGGGACCAACTACTTAATAGGGCGGAGATGGAAAAATGCCACCTTTGCTGTGGCTGCAACCTGCACCTCCATGGAAAGGGAGGCATCGAAGGTTACATCCAAGCTCTTGACAGAAGGCACTAGCACTAACTGAGCCCCCGCAAAAGATGGGAGTTGGCTCCCCAACCCCATGTCATCCCGACCCAGCCAGAGGACCTCTGTCTTCAAAGGATTTAACTTCACCCAGCTCCCACGCAGCCATCCAGCCACAGCTTCCACAGCAACAACACCCTCCCTAGCGCCACCCTCTGTACCCAACCTGAGATAAAGTAACGTAGCCATTGTTGGACTGTGCCCTGAATCCCCACGTCAGCAAGGCGGTGGTTCAAAAGTTCGTGATCAACCATGTTGAAGGCTGCTGACAGATCTAAGAGAATCAGCAGCCCCGACGCAACTGACCATCGCAGCTCTATACCTAACATGCTCATAGTCTTAATCTCCATTTGTTGTTGTCTCATTCTAGCTTGTTGTTTCACAGACAAGACTGAGAGGATGGGGAAGCCAGCGCCCGCAAAGCCCGCAAAGCCTGCAGCGCCCGCAAAGCCTGCAAAGGCTGCAGCTCCAGCGGGAGCAGAACAACCAGGAACTGGAGGTCTGTATACAGCACAGTCATATGGGATGAGGTGTCTCTTAAAGTAGAGGAATGCACGGGAAAGGGAAGTTGATGGGGAGACAGGTAGAATCATAGAATCATAGAATCATAGAATTATAGAGTTGGAAGAGACCACAAGGGCCATCGAGTCCAACCCCCTGCCAAGCAGGAAACACCATCAGAGCACTCCTGACATATGGTTGTCAAGCCTCTGCTTAAAGACCTCCAAAGTAGGAGACTCCACCACACTCCTTGGCAGCAAATTCCACTGTCGAACAGCTCTTACTGTCAGGAAGTTCTTCCTAATGTTTAGGTGGAATCTTCTTTCTTGTAGTTTGGATCCATTGCTCCGTGTCCACTTCTCTGGAGCAGCAGAAAACAACCTTTCTCCCTCCTCTATGTGACATCCTTTTATATATTAGAACATGGCTATCATATCACCCCTTAACCTCCTCTTCTCCAGGCTAAACATGCCCAGCTCCCTTAGCCGTTCCTCATAAGGCATCGTTTCCAGGCCTTTGACCATTTTGGTTGCCCTCCTCTGGACACGTTCCAGTTTGTCAGTGTCCTTCTTGAATTGTGGTGCCCAGAACTGGACACAGTACTCCAGGTGAGGTCTGACCAGAGCAGAATACAGTGGCACTATTACTTCCCTTGATCTAGATGCTATACTCCTATTGATGCATCCCAGAATTGCATTGGCTTTTTTAGCTGCCGCGTCACACTGTTGGCTCATGTCAAGTTTGTGGTCAACCAAGACTCCTAGATCCTTTTCACATGTACTGCTCTCAAGCCAGGTGCCCCCCATCTTGTATTTGTGCCTTTCATTTTTTTCCCCCAAGTGCAATACTTTACATTTCTCCCTGTTAAAATTCATCTTGTTTGTTTTTGCCCAGTTCTCTAATTTTTCAAGGTCGTTTTGAAGTGTGATCCTGTCCTCTGGGGTGTTAGCCACCCCTCCCAGTTTGGTGTCATCTGCAAATTTGATCAGGATGCCCTTGAGTCCATCATCCAAGTCGTTGATAAAGATGTTAAATAAGACCGGGCCCAAGACAGAACCCTGTGGCACCCCACTAGTCACTCTTCTCCAGGATGAAGAGGAACCATTGATGAGCACCCTTTGGGTTCGGTCAGTCAGCCAGTTACAAATCCACTGAGTGGTAGCAGAGTCAAGACCGCATTTTACCAGCTTATTTACAAGAATATCATGGGGCACCTTGTCAAATGCCTTACTGAAATCAAGGTAGGCTATATCCACTGAGTTCCCTTCATCTACCAGGCTTGTAATTCTGTCAAAAAATGAGATCAGGTTAGTCTGACATGACTTATTTTTCAGAAATCCATGCTGACTATTGGTGATCACAGCATTCCTTTCTAGGTGCTCACAGACTGTTTGCTTAATGATCTGCTCCAGAATCTTCCCTGCTATTGATGTCAGACTGACTGGGCGGTAATTATTTGGGTCCTCTCTTTCCCCCTTTTTGAAAATAGGGACAACATTTGCCCTCCTCCAGTCTGCCGGGACTTCGCCTGTTCTCCAGGAATTCTCAAAGATGACTGCCAGTGGTTCTGAGATCACATCTGCCAGTTCTTTTAATACTCTTGGATGCAGTTCATCTGGCCCTGGAGACTTGAATACATCTAAACTAGCCAAGTATTCTTGTACTATCTCCTTAGTTATTCTGGGCTGTGTTTCCTTTGCTGAATCATTTGCTCCAAATTCTTCAGGTCGGGCATTGTTTTCTTTATCGGAGAAGACTGAGGCAAAGAAGGCATTGAGGAGTTCAGCCCTTTCTGTGTCCCCTGTTTGCATTTCACCATCTTCTCCTCTGAGTGACCCCACTGCTTCTTTGTTCTTCCTTTTGCTACGAACATACCCATAAAAGCCTTTTTTGTTGCTTTTAACCTCTCTAGCAAGCCTGAGTTCATGCTGTGCTTTAGCTTTTCTGACTTTTCCAACAAACGTTTTTCCAACAAACGTTTGAGACTAGCTCCCATAAATCTAAAAGATGGATCAAACTTCCTGCGCCGCTAGGCGCGCGCCGCTGCCCTGCTAGGTCTGATAAGCTCCTCCCACAGCTAATCCCCTGTCTCAACAGAAACCCTGCCCCCTCTGACCTTTGCACAGGGAGAACAGCTAATCAGCCAGAAAGAAACACACACACACAAGAAAACCTTTTTTGCTCCTTCTTCAACTGCTGCCCTGCTAGGTAGAAAGTGGAACCAGACATGTTGTGCCAGGGAAGAGTGTGGAGAGAAGCCTACGCAGCCACTTGGGTGCCAGAGATCTACTAAGCCCCGTAGAAACCCCAGTATTCAGCCCACTCTTTGCTGCTGGCTGTTGTGTTCCTTTACTGTGTGCAGTCCAGAATGGCTCTACCATTAGGCAGAATGAGGCAGTTGCCTCAGGTAGCAAGTGCTGGGGTGGGTAGAGATGGGTAGACCACACAAGCTGCACTGCACCTCCTCAGTTAGCCTGCTGCCCCTTCAGCAGCATCAAAACAGAGCCCATGGCCAGCCCAGTAAAGCTTCTGTTTGTGGAATTTGTCAGAGCCCCATATGACCCAGCTGTGATGGCTACTCCTCCAACGTATCTTCGGAACCCATCCAGGCTCTCCTCCAATGGTGATTAAGGACCTAAGCCTTTGAATGAGACTTCAGGCATGCACTCCATTGCACAGAGTACCCAGACAGCAGCAGAAGCAGCCAGAAATATATGCTACATTGCTACTTCATTTCTAACTATGCAAGACAGAAAAGAATATGTGTCTGCTCTCCGTGAGAGACAGGAAAAAAAAGAAAAGGTCAAAGAAACAGGAAACCAGTAACATCAACATCCGTCTCCCGTCTCCCGTGAGACTTCCAACAGTCTGGAATGTCAACAGAGTCTTGTGACTCCAAGAACTGCACAGTGGCATAACTGAAACCTAACAGAATTATGTGTACAGAGGGAGTATCTTGTCCAGGGGCATTGGGTATAGGAGGTTCAAGGGGCTTCAGCCATGTAAACATCTTGAGGCAGAGGTCCAAACAAGCTGCAATATTGAGGGGCTCACATCCCCAACCATCGCTGGGCACCCTTTGTGTGCCCCACCCCTGCCCCTGCCCAGAAGACCAGGAGTCAAGAGGAGGCTGGGCCAAGCAAGGGGATCTTCACCTTCTCTCCTCCCAAACTCCACCCGGCAGTCCAGGAGTCGAGAGGGGCCTGGGACAAGTGAGGACAATCTTTGCCTTCATTCCTCCCAGCCTCTGCCTGGTATCCTGGCAGCCGGAGGGGGCTGGGACGAGCGAGGGCGAAGATCGCCTTCTTTGCTCTGCCTCCTCCTCCCTGCCCTATGCCACACTTATACAAATTTCCACATTTACAAAAAGAAAACAGCCAAATACATTTATTCTTCAACTTCCTTTTCCCCCTTCCAGGGTTCCTTCTAATTATTTTCCTCCTGCTACTGCATATTCTAATTACTCCATATAAATTATACGATATACAATATACAATATCTTTATTGTCATTGTCCCATGCAGAACAATGAAATTGAAAAACTACATAAAGCTACTACATACTACATAAAAACTACATAAAACTACATAAAAACTACATAAAACATTCAAAAACCTCTAAAAACTCTGAAACCCCATTTTAAAATACACTATGCTATAGAGACCCCTTATGTTACTCCATTTAAGTATAACTTACTCCATATAAATTATTTCCCACTTTCTCCCAACTTAATTATATGCTGCTGAATTTACTTCAATTCTGCTAGCATTTTTATTTCTTAGTTATCAGAAAAGTTTCCTCCAGCACTTCCTGCTGGATATGGATAATGGAGGATGACAGAGACTGCTTGCTCTGAGCAGCCTGATTGCTGTGAGGATCGAAGAATGGGACTCAGGCAAAGCACCTTCTCAAAAAGAGCCTGAAGGAAAAGTTCAGGTTCTGAAGGGTCCGGTGGTGTCAAAATATGCTCTCTAGATTCTCCCAAAGCTCCCTAGGTAGCTGGGAAAGATCCCAGATTGAGCTCAGACACATGGCACAATTGAAGACCCGCAGAAAGCTGCTTCTTGTGCCTCCATTGAAGCAGTGACATCTCCAAACAAAGGAATTTGGACCAATTTGACAAGGCAAGAAAAAGAATTTAAGGTAGTGGTAGTGTCAATAAAACCATTGGATCCAGACTAGGGTGGCAAAGAGGAGCCCCCCCCCCCCGGATGTGGGTGTTGATCTGCATGGAAAAAATATGCAGAGACTGAATTAAGAATGAGAATGAGAAGTACAGTCTAGTGATTATTTTTACAAGCATTCCAGGCGAAGAATTTTGATTAACTTGTGATTTCTCTAAATCTCTGAATGCAGAATTTTTGTGACTTTATAAATATCTTCCAGCAAGCGGGTCAAATCACAAAGATCATTAAATGTTGTGGAATGGAAGAGAGGAAAGTGGGACTTTCTGTTTTCCTTTCTTTTTCCTTTTTCCCTTTTAAAAATACATATTTTGTATATATATATATTTCTTTGCCTCCTTTTGATAACCCAAAGGAGATGGACATTGTGAGACTGAATTTCATCTGAATTACTTTGTGGATTGCTGATTTTTTAATTATTATTATTATTATTTGGTAATACATAAACTAAGGATTAATTTTTATTTTTATTCACTCTGTGCATTTTTACAATTTTTTATTGGGATCTGATGGGGTTAGATACTAACTGGTGACAAAGGGTGGAAATGTAAATGTCCCACAAGAGGGGACAAGACACTGGATAAAGTTTATTCGAATGTAAATCACGGCTATAGGGCTTTACAGCTGCCACACTTGGGCCAGTCCGACCATATGTCTCTGTTCCTGGTACCAGCATATATCCCAGTCAGGAAACGGGCTCCCACAATATTAAAATCTGTTAAAATCTGGCCTGAAGGTGCTATTCACCAGCTGCAGGACTGTTTTGAGAGAACCAATTGGGATATTTTCGATAGTTCAGACCTGGAGGAGCACACGGCGGCAGTTCTGTGCTATATCAATCACTGCACAGACACTGTCACTGTAAACAAATCCATCCGGTTTTACCCCAATCAGAAACCCTGGATGAATAGAGAGGTCCAGTGCCTGTTGCGGGAAAGGAACAGGGCTTTCAGGTCAGGCGAGGTGCAGCTTTACAGTGTAGCAAGAGCAAACTTGAGGAGGGGTATTCGACGGGCAAAATTGGATTATAGGCTGAGGATTGAGGATAATTTAAGGAGCAACAACACAAGACAGATGTGGCAGGGGATTCAACATATTACCAACTACAAACCTAACCTTGGTGCTGTCGACGGTGACCCCTTGCTGGCGGAGGAGCTTAACCTCTTCTTTGCTCGCTTCGAGAAGGAGCCACCTGAGACGCCGGTATTACAGCCACCAGCCCATAGGGGCCCCTCATTCACGGTAGAGGAACATGAGGTGAGACAGGTTTTGAGGATGGTGAATCCGAGGAAGGCGGCTGGACCTGATGGAATCACTGGAAAGGTGTTGAAGGGCTGTGCGGATCAGCTGGCGAGGGTCTTTACTAAGATCTTCAATAAGTCCTTACACCAGTCTATTGTCCCACCCTGCCTGAAGTCGTCAACTATTGTCCCTCTGCCTAAAAAATCCACAATCAGTAGTTTGAATGACTATAGACCAGTTGCACTGACTCCAATCATCATGAAGTGTTTTGAGAAACTGGTGCACCGTCACATTATTTCCTGTCTTCCATCAACTTTTGACAACTACCAGTTTGCATACAGAGCAAATAGATCCACAGAAGACGCCATCAATACCACTCTCCATGCTGCTCTGTCCCATCTGGAGCAGCTGGGGAGTTATGTGAGGCTGCTGTTTGTGGATTTTAGCTCTGCTTTTAACACTATCCTCCCCCATAGACTGGTGTCCAAGCTAGAGGCGATTGGACTCTCCAACTCCACCTGTCTCTGGGTTTTGGATTTTTTGTCAGAACGTTCTCAGAGGGTTAGAGTAGGGTCACACATGTCCACAGCCCTTAGCCTTAACACCGGCTCACCACAGGGTTGTGTGTTGAGTCCCCTGCTCTACACTCTCTATACGTATGACTGTACAGCCATCTATTCCAGCAACAAAATCATCAAGTTTGCTGATGACACTACGGTGGTAGGGCTCATTTCAGGAGGGGATGAGTCCGCCTATCGGGACGAGGTGGAGCGGCTCTGTGTTTGGTGTGGAGAGAACAATCTGGCTCTTAATACGGCTAAGACCAAGGAATTGGTGGTGGATTACAGGAAAAAAAAGGCGGACATTCAGCCCTTGTATATCAACGGGGAACGGGTGGAGAGGGTGGCGGAATTCAGGTTTTTGGGAGTAGCTATCGATCAGGGCATGACTTGGAGCGCACATACCACTGCTCTGGTGAAGAAGGCCCAGCAGAGAATTTATTACCTCAGACTTTTAAAGAAGAACAATCTGAGTGAGAGACTGCTGGTGTGCTTCTACCGAGGCTCCATAGAGAGCATTCTTACATACTGTATTTGTGCTTGGTTCTCCAGTTGTACAGCTAGGGAGAGGAAGGTGCTCCAGAAGGTCATAACCACAGCCCAAAGGATTATTGGTCATCCTCTCCCATCTTTGGAAGAACTGTACGGTTCCCGTTGTCTTAGGAAAGCAAATAACATCCTGCAGGATTCATCTCACCCGGGACACGGTCTGTTTGCACTACTGCCTTCTGGCAGGAGATATAGAAACATCAAGTCAAAGACAAATAGACTGAAAAACAGTTTCTATCCAAGAGCTGTGGCCTTTTTGAATGCTGTAACTCGATAGTGTGACCTGGGAGTTTGATGGGTGTGGTGTGGGTGTGGCTGGAATGTGGTTTTATTGGTTGTTGTTGTTGTCTTGCTTTTGATGTTTTAAGGGATGGCATCCAATTTCGTTGCACTTTGTACAATGTTGCACTTGTGTAATGACAATAAAGAATCTATTCTATTCTATTCTAAATATAGTGATATAGTGACACAGTGCAGCCCAAAAACTAATTGCAGGGTCTTTTTTATTTCCTTTTTAAGTATTTCCCTATAATAAAGGAAAGATCACCATCTAGTGACATTATGATATGGCTATGGCTAAAGTCGGCAAGAAACCACCTCCAGGCCCATCACAACACCAAGTCAGAGAAAAGGTTTAATTGTAGAAGGAGACACAAATTTGACATTAGAATTTCAATAGAAACGAGAAAAGAGGTGGGGGAGGGTATACAGAGACTAGGACAGAAGGCTGATTTTAATGCGCAGGCAGTCCAAAACTTATCAGCAGAAATTGCAGAACTGTCACATAAAACTTCAGAAATAGAGAAAACCGTACAGGATTTAAAGGTGAAAACATCCAGCTTGGAGGAATCATTTAAGAAAGTAGAAGGGGAGCTAAGAGAAACAAAGAGGAGCAAGAAAGAATGAGGGGGGATGCTGAAGCAATCAAATTGCTTTATGAACAGACTCTGGATGAGATCACAGTTATGGAAGCACATCTAAAAGATTTGATTCTTAGTTTGAGATTTGCCAGAAGATACGGCAGTGGAATTAAGTGAAAAAATAATGAAAGAACTTGAGAATTTGATTGAAATGGGTGAAGAAACTGTTAAAGTGGCAGTGGATAGATCTTTTCATGTAAAATCAAGATATGCTAAAGCAAAAAGTCTGTCGGGTGATTGGTTTTTCTAAAATTCAAAGAGATTTAAAGACAGAGTAATACAGAAGCACTATCAGAAAAATCTCAGGATGATGACCAGAGAATAATAATTTTGAAAGAAATCCTGATGGGACTACTTCGGAAAGGAGCAAATTACAAATATCTGATGGACGCACCGTGATAAAACAAAATCGCTTTTCATTGGGAATACCCTGATGGAGTCTCCTTTATATTTAAAGGGTGAAAGTAGAGATGTAGAGATCCCACAGAAGCAGATAAATTCTGGAGAAAATATGGAAAAGAATTAGCAGGAGAAAGAGCATTTGGTTTGGAGCCATAACATGAAGAAGAATCAACAGAGGGGGAGAAGAGAGATAAATGAAAATAATAATAATAATAATAATAATAATAATAATAATAATAATAATAATAATAATAATAATAATAATAATATCTTTATTGTCATTGCCCCCAAAATGGCATTGATAATCCTAATGTGGAATGTAAATTGACTCAATAATAAAACAAAAAGGGTAGGGATTGAATATGTGGTAAAAATAAATAAATTTGAACGTGATTTGCTCTCAGGAAATGGATATTGCGATGAAACACAGAAGAATTCTGATCAATAAAAGGTTATTGAAAGGACTTTGTGACCTCTGACTATACAAACAAAAGAGGCATAGTAATGTATACAAAAACCAGAATTAGATCCAAAACAATTATTTAAAGATGAGTAAGGAAGAATACTGATAATACAGATAACATCACATGGAGAGAGAGAAAAAGAATATTAATAGATGTAGATGCACCAAATGACAACAAATCTGACTTTTAAAAGAGAAAGGAATATACGAATGAAAAGATAATTTTGATGACAGACATGAATGGTGTAGCTTCGCTGGAATGGGACAGCACTATAAGAGGAAGCGATACAAAAGAAGGGAAGCTACCTAAGGCCTTTTTCAGATGACAGAAAATGTAAGTCTAATTGATATGTGGAGAGAGAAACACCCACTGGACAGACAATTTACATTTTACTTGTCTGAGAATAATTCAGCGAGTTGAACAAACTCTGTATGGACTTCTAGAAATTTGTACACTAAGGTAAAGAAGGTAGAAATTTTACCCAGGACATTATCAGATCACAACTCTATTATTATGGAATTAAGAACAGAGCAAAATTGCTGATTCAGACTAAATGAGAATTTATTAATCAAGAGATATTAGAAAAGGGGGGAATATTAAGAGATTATTTTGAAATCAATCTGAATCAGGAGACAATTTGAAAGTGGTATGGGATGCAAGTAGAGGAGTCTAAAGACTTTTTTTTAAAGAAGTGGTTTAATAACTGCCTCTTTCAGTGGGTCTGAGAAGGCTACCTCACAGAGAGAAGCATTCACCACCCCACGGAGCCCATTGCCCAGCCCTTCCCGGCTCACTTTTATGAGCCAGGATGGGCAAGGATCAAGGAGACAGGTGGTTGGTTTCACTCGTCCAAGCAGCCTGTCCACATCCTCGGAGGTAACAGATTGGATGAGCAAGTAAAATCCTCAGTGATACACTGGGCAACTGATATCAGTCATAATATAGACATGGAAGCATGGGAATGATTGTGGAGTATGGATATAAAAGTCACAGCATGCTATGGTTTAAGAGAAAATTGTATGAAAATGATGTCTTGTTGGTATCTAACAGTGAGTACACTGGCAAAAATGTATAAATCTAAATCAAACAAGTGTTGGCAATGTAACGAGAAAGAAGGTTCTTATTATCATATGTGGTGGTCTTGTAGTAAGGTTAAAGCTTACTGGGAAATGATCTACAATTAATTGAAAAGGATGTTCAAAATAACTTTTGTAAAAAAACAAACCCAGAAACTTTTCTTTCTTTCTTTCTTTCTTTCTTTCTTTCTTTCTTTCTTTCTTTCTTTCTTTCTTTCTTTCTTTCTTATATATATATTTATTAAAGATTTCTTGGTTAACAAAAGTATGTGCAAAGTCTCTTATTTTTCAAGTTACACTTTCTACAGATCAGTTTCATTTGTTGAGACATTAGTGTTGTATTAGGGAGAAAAGGGGGTAAGAAGTGAAGGGGGAAATGGCGAGTCAGGTAGGGTCGGGTGCCAATGTTTCACCTCAAATATTTCTTGCTAATGGCTACCACAGTGTATGAAAATCCTTTTTTCTGGGGTGGCAATGATATGTTGGCTACTGATGGCTAAAGCAGAATTGTCTTTCTTCAAGCATCTGGTTTTCAGAAGTTTGTAGCCTTCATAAAATCTCCCACGGGTGAATACGTTATCGTATTTATGATGATCCTCTTAACTGCGTTGACACTGCTGCTTTTCCTGCTATGTAAGTACATAATTGGCGTACTTTGCTACTACTGTCCTGGGCTTTGCTTGAATGCCAATAGCATTTCCAAAAAGAGATGGTAGGATCCAGTTTCCATTTACCCCATTTACCCGCTCTCTTTGATATCAGGGAGGGAGTTACAGCTGTCACCCACTGAAAGCAATGACACTGTTTTGTTCTCCCTGAATAAGTGAGTTCCAGCATTTGGAACAGAAGCACAGGCTAACACAAGTCCCTGGGACACCCTGGGCAATTCCCTTTCCCAGTTGCCATTCTCTGCTCCTTTCCCAACTAATCCTCATTTGCTTTGGAAGACCCCCCATTCCTGATCCTCACCAGCCTGCCCTCTGCTAGGGCTCCAGTCCCTTGAAGGAAAGTGCTTGGGGAAAACAGGCTGCAGAGGATAAGGCCATGGCCAAAGTGGGTGGGTCCAGAGCCTACCTAAATATCTAGATATATGCGGGGCTTTTTTCAGCTGAATTTGATCAGGATGCTGTTCTGGCCCCTCTCAGGTGGGCGCCATTGCCATTTTAAGAGAAGAAGGGAGGCATTTGTCAGAGCTGCTTCAAGATCCTAGCTCACAGAGGATCACGCTAGCCAGCGGTCATTAAGTAAAAGTCTTTATTGAGTTACAGTTTCCATTCCCAAGCTGCTGCGTGCAACTCTACGTCTAATGGCTAGATCGGCGAAGCTCCGTCTGAGTCTCCGCCCCTTGTGCACCAACTTAATATCCTAGCCCTGCTCCACCTTTTCCGCCTGACTGCTCTCCTCTGGGTCCCTCTGCCCCCCGGGGTCTCTTCCTTCCGGGATTCTTCTGACGCCGACCCCCCGGAACTCCCTGTCTCCTTGCGCCGGGCTTTAGGACCTGGCTCCCTTTCCTGGCTGCCTACTGCGTCACTTTCCTGTGCATTTGAACTTGGCGCGCGCGCCCAACCTTCCACTTTCCGTCTGACCGTTTCTTCGCTCCCCGATGGAGGTGTGGCCACTCCTGACTCGTGCCCTCCCCCCTGTTGCGAGCTGCCAGCGCTTGATCTCTGGCGCTCCTCCTCTTCCCTGCTCTCTGGCTGTGACGCTGGTCCCGATTTCCAACTGCTCTCCTCTGAGTCCCCTCTGGCTCTATCTTCCTGGGGTGTCCCCCTAGGCTCCCCCCTTGCCCTGACCACTGGTGCTCCTTTCTGTGAATCTTCTGTGAATCTTCTCGGAGATCTCGGGTCGTCGTCATCACTCATCTTTTCTTCTGCCTCCTCCCCCTCGCTCTCTGTTTCCTCCCTTGCCCTTGCCTCTGCTCCTGAACCCCTGACATCCATCCCCCCCTCGAAGCCCCCCGTTCCCCCCTCCCCTCCTTCCTGTGCGGGAACTGGGTGCTGCTGTGTCAGAGGGACGAACGTCGGATACAGTTCGCTTCCCGTGGCGGGCCTCCATCTGAAGTCTCCCGGTTCTGCCTCCCTGCTCTCGTCGACGACGGTCACCTCCGCTTCCATCTCTGTGCCGCCGTGCTCGAAACCAGGGTCGTCCCCGAAAACGTTCATGTCCGTCTCTCCCTCACTTCCTCCTGGCGGCGTTGCTCGTCCTGGACCTTCCTGCCACTTCCTGCGCCACTGCTCCTCTGGTCTATCGTCCCACCAATACGAGGGTTCTGAGGCAGATCCCGAGGGTGACCCCTCCGGGGAACGGGCGTCTCGTATCAGGTCCTCGTCCGAGTCGAACCCCCGGAACGTGCTGGCAGAAAGCGTTGGCGTGAAAAGCCAGTCGTCGAAAAATTCTGCTGGCATTGGTCTATGTGGGAAGAGGGCATGAAACTCGTCTTTGAGCAGAGGTTCGTCCAAGGCGTAGCCCGGCACCCAGCTGTTCGCACTGGCCGGGGTGCCCTCCTTGGCGAGAAGGTATTCTACCCCTTCTTCCCCCCATCTGGAGTCCAAAATCTCCGTGACTTCGTTGATGCGTTCCTTCTGTGCCACTCCCGCGTGCCCGGTTCCTTCTCTGAGCGGACTCGGTGCCGTTCCGGGTTCCTGAAACCTGTGCGGTGCCTTGTAGGGGGTGAGCACCGATCTGTGGAACACCGGATGCATTCTGGAACCCTCCGGAAGCGCCAGCCTGAAAGCCACCGGGTTGACCTGCTCTTCGACTTGGTAGGGCCCCAGTTGCTTATGCCCCAGCTTCTTCTTGGCCAACGACCTGGCCGGCACTGCGTGGGCTGCTAACCAGACCCAGTCTCCCACATGGATCTCTTCGCCAACCCTTCTGTGTTTGTCCGCTTGCACCTTGTATGCATGTTTGGCCAGCTCCAGGTGTCGCCGCAGCTGATCGTGGACCTCCTGCAACTCCGACGCGAACGCATCTGCTGTCTGCGGCTCCCCCTCCCCCATCCTTTCCAGTCCCGGGAAGGTTCTGGGGTGCCTCCCGTTGTTAGCGAAGAACGGTGTGACCCCCGTGGACACGTGCTTCGTGTTGTTGTAGGCAAACTCGGCGAGCGGCAGGTAATCCACCCACGTCGCAGGCTGTTGATTCGCATAACATCTCAGGTACTGCTGCATGATGGCATTGACCCGCTCCGCCTGCCCGTTGGTCTGCGGGTGTCTCGCCGACGCCAGGTTGATCTTGACGTTCAGGAAGCCCATCAGCTTCTGCCAGAAATTCGAGATGAACTGTCGCCCCCGGTCGGACAGTATAGACCGTGGCAGACCGTGAACCTTGAACACGTGGTCTATGAACAGTTTGGCGGTTTGCTCCGCCGTGGCCACCTTGGCACACGGAATGAAATGTGCCATCTTGGAGAACAAGTCCACCACCACCAGCACGGCCGTCTTGCCCCTCGAGCTGGGCAGATCCGTGACAAAGTCCAGGGCCACCCTCTCCCATGGTTCGACCGGAGTTTGCAGCGGTTCCAACAGTCCGGCCGGTGGTTTGTGCACCGGTTTGGCCCTCTGGCAGGTGTCACACCTCGCCACGTAGTCCGCGACCTCCCCTCTCATTCCAGGCCACCAGAAGTCCCTGGCGACTAATTCCACCGTCTTCTCCTTGCCAAAGTGCCCGGCAGTGGGCGCGTCGTGCAGCTGCTGCAGTACCTTGGCGCGAAGTTCGTCTCCCGGCACGTAGATGGCTCCTTTACGGATGAGCAATCCATCTCGCAGCTGGAACTCGTCGGTCGCTGCCGTGCCCCTGTGCACCTCTGCCATCTTCGCTTGCGCGAAGGAGTCATCCTGCAACGCTCGCCGCACCGCCTCCAGGTCCACTGTTGCCGCAGCGCACGCCCACACTGTTGGTGCGAAGATGTGCATGGCGGCCGCTGGCTTGGCGTCCTCCAGATACTGTGGCTTACGAGAGAGAGCGTCCGCCATGATGTTGGTGTCCCCCGGGACATACTCTATTCGGAAGTTAAAGTTCGCAAAGAACTCAGCCCAACGTATCTGCCTTTGGTTCAGGAACTGTGCCGTGCGCCAGTGCTCCAGATTCTTGTGGTCCGTGCAGACCTGCACCGTGTGCTTGGCGCCGATCAGGAAGTGCCTCCATGCTTTGAATGCTGCATGAATGGCCAGCAACTCACTGTCCCAGATGGTGTAGTTCTGTTCGGACTTGCTGAGCTTCCTGGAGTAAAACGCTCCCGGCCGCCAAACCCCCTGCGGGTCTTTCTGCAGCAGGACTGCTCCCACGGCTCTGTCCGAGGCGTCTGTCTCCACCCTCATCGGCCTGCTGGGGTCGACATGCAGCAGCTGCTCTTCCGACTCGAAGAGACGCTTGAGTGCCTGAAAGGACTGCTCCGCCTGCTCTGTCCAGATGAACTTCTTTTTTTTGGAGCTAAGCGTGTCCGTGATGGCCGCTGTCTGCATAGCGAAGCCTTTGATAAACTTGCGATAGAAGTTCGCAAAGCCGACAAACCGTTGGACCTCCTTCCGGTTGCATGGGCTCTTCCAGTCCAACACCGCTCGAACCTTGGCGCTGTCCATGGCGAGCCCCTTGTCAGACAACTTGTAGCCCAGAAAATCCACCTCCGTCACGTCGAATTGGCACTTCTCCAGCTTGGCGTAGAGCCTATGCTGCTGTAGCCTGCTTAGCACTTCTTTGACGTGTCTGTCATGCTCCTGCTGCGATTCCGAAAAGATCAGGATGTCATCTAAGAAACAGACGCACGTCTTGTAGAGGAGCCCCGCCAACACGTGATGCATGAACGCTTGAAAAACGTGGGAGCCATTTTGCAATCCAAAAGGCATAACTCTATATTCGTAGGTGCCCAGCGGCGTGAACATGGCTGTCTTCCACTCATCCCCTTCCCGCATGCGAATGAGGTTGTACGCCCCTCGCAGGTCTAACTTGGTGAACACGCTGCCCTTCCGTACCTTTGCGAGGAGGTCGTCGATTCGGGGCATGGGGAAGTCCGATGGCTTGGTCACACTGTTTAAGATGCGATAGTCCACCACAAGTCTTTTTTGGGGCGTGTCCCGCTTCTTAACAAAGAATACAGGACTGCCCCCCGCTGCCTTGGACTCCCGGATGAAACCGCGCTCCAAATTATGATCTATGAACTCTTTGAGTTCCTGCAGTTCGTCCTCAGACATGGAATACAGCTTCCCTTTAGGCAGCGCCGCCCCCGGCAGCAGGTCAATTTTGCAGTCATATGGTCTGTGGGGGGGTAGCCTGTCTGCCTCCTTCTCGCAGAAAACCTCCAAAAATTCTGCGTACTTGTGGGGAATCGCTTGCAGCGTTCTGATTCACTGGAAAGACTCGGAGATCTCGGGTCGTCGTCATCACTCATCTTTTCTTCTGCCTCCTCCCCCTCGCTCTCTGTTTCCTCCCTTGCCCTTGCCTCTGCTCCTGAACCCCTGACAGCATTCATGCTGAGTTCCAGCACCTCTTTTTGTAGAAAAATAGCACTGGATAGATGAGCCCTTGCCCTATTTGAACACCTAATTCATTTTTAAAGGGCACTTGAAAGTAAGCAAAGCTGGGGGGGGGGGTCAAATGATCCAAGAATTTGCATATTTTAAGCATGTGGCAGAGCATGAGGCAGCCTGGCAAATGCAAGACTGTAGGACAAAGAGGACAGGTCTATCTAGACAACCAACAAGCTAAAGCTCTCAAAGGAAGGCCAAACCATCTGATGACAGAAGTAACAGGCCAAATTGAAACAGCGGCTGCCCTGCTGGTCTGAAGTCCTGCCAAGAGCTGAGAGCAGGAAATATTAATAGAAGTCATATTCATCGTTTTGTTGATTTGATTTCTTATCTGCGTTACAAGTCATCAATTTAAATTCAATATTAAAAGTAGTTTGAAACCAAGTATCCCCTCCCCCAGGTAGTCAGACATTTTAATCATTTCTTTTCTACCTACTTTATCCTTAGATCAAAAGGAAATGAAAATAAGAACTGAGTTTCAAATGGCAATGGATATGATTCGGACCTTTGTTGTTGGGCTTGATTCAATCCATGAAGACAAGGATGGTAAGCATTTTTTTATCACAGTTTCATTGCTCAGCAGGAAGAAAAGCAGATGGTTGTGATTCTCACATCCCCCCACTAGAAATGCTGTCCTTCCCCATCAAACTGTAATTCACAGTGTTTGTGCTGCTGCAAGATTTTAGCACTGGCACAAGGGGACTTTGCCCCCACTTCTCCCTGCATGCCATCACCAAAGCTGCTCTGCAGGGTGGGGAACAGATTGGAGGGAAAGGGGCGGAAGATTGCATTGCGCAAGGAGAAATTCCTGCACTGACATAATGTCCTCCTTAGAATTATGTGGAATGCAACACAATATTCATCAGGAAAAGAGTTTTGGCGCCTCTATTTTCTTAGATCTCACAAAGCATAACAGAAACCTGCAAAGTATTTTTTGTATATTTGGCTTTACTGTGGGACTCGAGGTGGGAATTGTTTTGTGACCCAGTGATTCCCAGCAGAAAAGGAGGACATAGGAGAGGAACATTAGAGATACTTCATGAGGCAGTTTTAATATGAGAATAGGAAAATGGATTGCATGGGTCTTTGGTCTGATCCAGCTGCAGGGGTCTTCTGAGGCTTCTCATTGGTGATCTCAGCCACAGAGAATCAAGTCTGTCCTCATATTCATAAGAACCCGATCCTGGAGCTCTGCTTATTGTTTCAGGCTAGAGTGTTTGAAAATGTTTGAAAATGGTTCTTAATATTTGCAGATTGTTATACTCTTTTGCCATGAACTATTTCAAATCTTTTAGACTTCGGAATACTCGCTGTAGCTCAAAACAAATCAGAGGAAATGCGGTATCTTGCCAACAAAAATGATGAACTGCAAAAAGTAATTGGTAAGCTACCCTGTGATGCTGAAGAATTGTAGTGCAGTGGGAACCTGCCCTTAGTCTACACCAGCTGAAAGCCCCTCCTCTAGCTGAATACTCTTAGAGCCAGAGCAGACTGGTGCCCTCCTTTGCATCCAGCCACCCTAGGGAAACATCAGAGATATTCAGTTCAGTTCTCTTGAACTTTTGAATTGATTTAGCCTCTGTGGTTAGGAAAGAAAAGACTTTGCCATTCTTTGCTATAACAGAGACAATCAAAACAGGTCAGCTGAAAGACCTGTCCTTTATTATGTTCACTCATGAGAGCCCCGCCTCTGCAGAGACAATCAAAACAGGTCAGCTGAAAGAGAGAGATTCATGAGCAGCACTTCAAAGGCAACTTCCGCCAACTTGGTCAGAGAGACTGCTGGGCAGTGGGGTGGTTGGTGCAACAGTAAAATCTCTCTCCTGTTTCACAAGCCCATCATCAGAAAGCGTAAAGTGATTATAAAATTGTCTATAAAGCTTTAGATGTGAGAGCAAAGAATGGGAATGAATGCATATCACATCACTTGTACATAAAAAGCAAGCTAAAGATGTTCAGCACAAAAACACACATTTTGTGAGAGTGGTATAATGCCATTTCTCTCTTTCTCTTTGACCTTTGGAAATATGATTGCTTTTAAAGACATTGTTCCAAAACCAGGTCTAAATCCTGATTGACATGGATCTAGAAAAGTAGTTTTCTCCAAGAGCATCTGGATCTGGTCCACAACCACCCTCTCAAGAACCTTGCCCAGGAAGGGGAGATTAGCAACCAGCAGGCAGTTACTTAGATTTTCTGAGCACAGCAGGCTGGGAGCAGCCCCTCTTGTAAAGAGGCATTAATCACCTTTCTAGTCCAGCCAGCTGTCCCCTCCCTGCTAGTTTGTATCAGCCACAAGGGGCAGGGTCCAGTGTACAAGTGGTGGTCCTGACGGATCCAAGGACCTTGTCCACATTCTTGAACCTTGTTGGATAACTGCCCGGGTCTGGCACATTTCCCTGTGCCAGAAATCCCGGCCGGCAGCAGAGCAGCAGCGTGTGCTTGATGTGTGAGTGAAGAGAGAGTCCAAAGGCTGTTTGTGCCTAATCTAAACAGCTTCATTTACACAGACAGATAAAACAAACAATCCCACTGGAGCCATAGCATTTATCTCTGACTCTTCTCCGGTGAGAAGTGAAAGTAACTTCACAGGCAAAGAACTCAGCTCCTGGATGTAGGAAGCTCCTCCCCAGATGCAGGACACATAGAGGTTAACCCTATAACCACCAAACCTCACAAATCTTACCGACTGAAACATGCCCAACACAATGGAAACAGACTCTGCTCTTTGAGATTTGTCTGCTGTAATAGCAGGGTGGGTCAAGATGCCAGGGGATGCAAGGAATTTTATCCACAAATGCTTTGCAAGCAAGTCACAGAAAGCTGCTTTCAGTTGTATCATCTCCTTTGGGCCAGACTGTAGCAGGCCCCACACTACCTGGGAAAGAAAACTCTGCTGGATAGCACAATGGAGGAAGCAAAGCAAGGCTTCTTTGTATCCTTTACTGCCACTTGGAAGGTTCGAGGATGAACCCTCACCAGTAGTTGAATGCATTCAACCAGATTTTTCCTCCACTTGCGTTCAAGCCATCTCCCAACTTCTTTTTTCGCCCTCTCCTCTGCAGTATACTAGGGGGCAAAACAGGCTGTATGAAGTGGGAGAGAGTACTCAGGGCCAATTGTGTCCATGGCCCAAGCCAAGGCAGGGGGGCTTCTGGGTAGTTGTGCCCACCTTGTGGCACTCCCTCCCCCCCAGATGTCAAGGGGGAAAAACTACTACCTGACTCTCAGAAGACATCTGACGGCAGCCCTGTTCAGGGATGTTTTAAATAGTTGATTGTGTTTTCATTTTTTGGAAGTAGCCCAGAGTGGTTGGGGGGAAACCCAGTCAGATGGGTAGCATATACTTTGTTGTTGTTATACGGTTGTTCCAGAGATCAGCCAAAACTCAGCAGGAGCACCTGTCAGATCAGCTGGAAAATCCCCCAGAGCCATTTGGAAGCCCACTGGATTTGGAAGCCCACTAGATCCATCCTGTCAGCTCCAGCAGGGAGAATGCTTGGGAGCAAACTGGGTGGTAAACCAGCAGAATCCCTCATCTGTCCCAGTTGCCCAATGCCAGGAACCTACATCCTAGATTCCCCTCCCCCCTCCACAACTCAACAGAGGGCCTGAAAAGAGAAAGAGAATTTTGATAAACCACAACTACTCCCCCTTCCCAACCTTCAAGTCTGCCCTGATTCTGCCCTGAGTATCCAGGTGGAAACAAGTATGTTAGGTTCTTGACTGCGCTCCCTGTTCCACCTGTGCCCACCCAGGTATTTACTGCAGCATCAGCATGGGTTGAAGAGTGAATGTTTTTCTTGTTTTAAGATTTCTGAGCTTCCTAGATGAATATATGTTACCATGCGGCGACGGAAATGAACTTAACAAAAATAATTGAAATCTGCACAGGCATACAAGGTGGTTCCCCTTAAATTCCCTATCTTGTTTTCTTTTTCTCTTCTTCCTCCATATCTGGCTTGACTCGAAGAGCACCTTATTGAAAACTTCAATGAGGGTTGGTTTATATATCAAAGGACAATGTATTTCCTTTCTCGTGACCATGACTCATGGGCAGATTCAAAAAAAAAATGTGAGAGGCAAGGCGCCAAGCTCCTTTCTCTGGAAACATATCAAGAACAGGTGAGCATCAAAGCTAAGTATAGGAATGGTAGGGGATCTTCTTGAGCCAAAGGGCTCCTATCATCACTATCCATTTAGGAAGGTTACATGTACCTGTATGCAGCCAAGACAGCAATTCCATCAGTCAAGCCAAGGGGTAGGAGGGGCAGGGAGAGCTGCTACCATCTGGGACTCAATAAGGTTTCTTGGAGCTGCTGAGCTCTAATAGAATGAAGCTGGCAGTCAGGAAGGAGATCTTCAAGGAGGAGGAGGAGGAAGAGGAGGAGGAGGAGGAGGAAGAGGAGGAGGAGGAGGAGATACTTCAGAGGCATCTATCTCTTGGATTCTCTGTAAATTCTTCCTCTGCTCTTTGAGATGTATTGAGTCCTTAGAAACAAACATTTCCCTCACCACGCTAACCTTTTGGCAGGAGAGTATCATGGAGATGACTCTAGAGGAGCTTGCAAGGTATATCCTTTTCCCAGCACTTTAGCCCTGGCACAGGGGCTACTGTGGTGCTGCAAGGCACAGACATGGGTGAGATCCCATCATCATGCCATCAAGCATACCACAACCGGACTGATTCCAGTGTCTCTGGAACCAACCATCAAACATGGATGCAGAAATTGGAGTATTTGACACACAGGTCACTGTCCTGCTAGGTGGTTCCAAGACCAACTGTTCTCTGGCACAGTCATTTACAGTATCTGGAAATTATAACTCTGTGTCATGACTGGAAGACATATGTAGTCAGTCTCGGTGAGGCCAGGTGAAGTTCCCCTTCACTACAATATTTCCTCTTTGGGATGCTTCCTTGATTCCATCACCATCATCTTCGTCATTCATCATCATCATCATCACCATCAGCATCATAATTTTGATCAGGGGGACAATACCGCATCCAGTATATGAAATTATTACTGGAGATGGGAATACAATGTATAGTTTTGATCACTTTCCCGCCAAAATTTGGATTGGGTCTTCAAATGTGATACCTTCTTTTAAAATGTGTTTGTTTCATGTCTGTTGAATTTCTGTAAAGGGCTATAGTCTCCCAGAGAAAGGGACACTGTCTTAAAAGATTTTATTTGTTCTTTCTCAACACCCCTACCCTAGAATTTTATCAACGAGCAAGTACAAAAGCGTAAGAAGTTTTTTTGGTTTGGAGTCTTTAAAGACAAGGCAAAGAAATGGAGATGGCTGTCAGGAATAGAGGCTATAATCACGTAAGTTTCTGCAGAAACATATGTTAATGGCCTGCATTCCAAAAAGTTGCAGATTCTGTTTACATAATTCGTTCTTTCCCTTTCCAAATATATTTTGCTATGCAATTTTCTCTACTACCAAAGATCTAAATATGTACTTCTCCACATCATTGCCCAGATGAGCGGCTGCTGCTTCTCACTAGGTTGCAGAGGCAGGAAGGCTACTCTTCCTGCTTCTCTTACCTAATGAATGTGGTGATTCGGAAGAGGCTGAAGGCATTCTTTTAAATGGTTTGTGCTGATTAGCTCAGCTTCAAAAGGACTTGCAGGAACCTAAAGCTGAGCAACACTGCCAGCTGGCAGTTTAAGACACTTCATGGTTCCCTTTAAGTACAGTGGTGCCCCGCAAGACTAATGCCTCGCAAGACGAAAAACCCGCTAGACGAAAGGGTTTTTTGTTTTTTGAGGTGCTTCGCAAGACGAATTTCCCTATGGGCTTGCTTTGCAAGACGAAACGTCTTGCGAGTTCTTGCGGGTTTGTTTCCTTTTTCTTAAAGCCGCTAAGCCGTTAATAGCCGCTAAGCCGCTAAGCCGTTAACAGCCGCTAAGCCGCTAATAGCCGTGCTTCGCAAGACGAAAAAACCGCAAGACGAAGAGACTCGCGGAACGGATTAATTTCATCTTGCGAGGCACCACTGTATCTAACAACTCTTTTCAGCTTGTGTGGATGGATGTACAAGGTCAGAGTAAGATCTCACTCACCCACAGCTTGGTAGAACAGAGAACTGGTCTGGCATTTATTACCAAGGCTGCATTAACAGAGGGCTGCTTTCAATTTTGCAAGGTCTCCTGGAACAAAATCCAATGACATTCATCTTCATTGATGCACCCAATACCAACCACGAATCCTTTTTGACAAAGGTATTGAGTAAACTTTACAAGCAGGCAGTGGGGTTGTATAATACTAGCTGGGAAATTAAACCCTGTATGCCAGTGGTTCCCAGTTAGCCAAGTACTGCAGACCCCTTCATTTTCAAAAGCCACGCCATGGGCCACCCTACCTTTGAACATTTTGATATCTCTGTGGCTGTTTTAGTTATGTGAATGACACCATGGAACCCCTGGGTGGGTGGTCCGTGGACCACCAATTGGGAGCCACTACTGTATGTGATCTTAGACTTGATCACCCAACATCTCGTGGGAGTAAAAAACACCTACTATTACTAGTAATATAAATTTAATAGATTTACAGAGAGCTAAAAATGAGGAAGTTATCACAGAATGAGTTTATCACAAACTTTTAGTGCTGTGTAGTGGGACTTGATTCAGGATACAATGGACACTGGAGAATGCAAGTGACAATAAGAGTGAGGCTAGGGTGATACCTTTGTCAACTATGGATAATTGATTAAACTTAGAATCAGCATGTAAGATTTAGATAAGATATATATGTGAGAGATATCATCTCATTTCAGACAACTGTATAATGGCTTTGTGGTTATAGATTATATTTTGTATTTCATTTGTAGACATAGCTATTTTTGTTTCTGTATAGTGTCATTGCTCTCCTCATGCATGGGGTGGGTGATGGATGTGAGATGAGGTGGATGAAGGTGGATGCAAATCTAACATGGTTTTAATATGCTCAGAACAATCACTACTGTGCTAACTCTGCTACTTGAGAGTAAGGATCTGTCAACACTTACAACGGTCCAGAGCAGATCTGAGGAGGATGTGGGTGCATATGGAAAGGAGAGAGGGCCAGTTCCTTTGCAGAAATGGAAATCCTGGCAATAGCAGAAGTATTGCATTGGATACTGCCCAAACTAAATTGACTGACAGTTCTTGTATGTACCACTGAGCATTCCAAAGTGACACCCTCACTTTTTGTAGTTTCCTATAAGAAATCACTTCATGTGAAAAGAAAAGAGGCAGTCTTGACCCACAGTTGTTGTTGTTGTTTTCCTTACATGGTTAGAATTCTAAAATCTGGGGAGAAAAATCCATCCCAATTGTGGCTGGATGTTAAGAGAGAAAGAGCTGAACATCTTTTTAATGGTAGAAGGCATGGGGAGCACATGAGGAAGTAGACATCCAATCTTGATTGATCAGTGCTGCTCTTTTCTTTTCAGGTACTGGAAAAAAGATGAGCCTAAAAACGAAGACAGAAACCACTGTGCTGCAATAGGCCTTGATTGCGGATCGAATTGCTGGATCGCATTACACTGTGAGCAACGCATAGGGTACATTTGTAAGAAGGTGCCTGATGATGCTTGGCTCTAAGAAGACACTTTCAAGATGAACGAAACTGGATCCCATGATCACTACACAAAAACAAAAACAACAGATCACCCCACCTCACTGTTTTAATGCACAATCCACACTCTGCCATCTAGATTATAGGACTCTTTGGCATCAGCCCTCAAAAACACCTTGAAAAGACCTTATTCTGCAAACTCAAACATAGATGGCTATGAAAATAAAGAATGGAAGCATCCAGTCATAGCCTGTTTTCTGTTTAATGTCTTTATTTGCAATGCATACCAATATTTGTTTCCTTACTCTATGTGTTTGATGCCCCATTGCCCCTTCTGATCTCCATGGTTGCTACCTTACAAGGCACATAAGGACAACCATGCATGCCAGGCAATGAGAATGGGGGCCACCCAGCGTTTGGTGTCCCCTTCTAGCAGACTAATCACAAATACAACTTTGGCTTTATCACTGGGAAATTCCAGCGCCCTTCTTCTCATATAGGGCTAATATTGGGCAACAAACACAGTGAACTGCCCTTGATTTCTTCAAAACTTGGCAGGGGGCTGCTTTCATGGTATTCATGGCTGCAGGGGTGCTAACTTAAATAAAATATTGGAGGTGGAGCAGGTAAGCTCCCCCCTGCATAATTATTCACAAGACAGTGCACACACATCATTTGAATGGCAATGCCCATGAACTTTGGGGAGGCAGCCCCCTAAAATATTTTATTGGGGCCTCTACCTCTTGAAGTTCGCTCCTATGCACAGTGGCTGTCAACTGAGTTAAGTAACCAATTAGACTCTGCTGTCCTGAATCATACCTTTACAAGGTGTGAATAATAGCTTGGCCTGTGTTGAGGACAGATTGCCATCTCACCTCTGCTTAAAAACCTCCATTAAAGGAGTCCACAACCTCCCAAGGGAGACTGTACCACTGCCAAACCACTCCTAGTGTCAGAAAAATGTTTAGTTGGAATCTTCTTTCTTGTAACATGAAACCATAGGTTTGTGTCCTTCCCCCTGGAAGTGGTCTCACCTTCCTTGTGACAACCCTGGAGGTTTTTGAAGATGGCTCCTCTTTCCCATACTAAATATTCCCAATTCCCTCTGTCAGTCCTCATAAGGCATGATTTCCAGTCCCTTGATCATCTTGGTTGCCCTCCTCTGCACGCCTTCCAGCTTGTCAACATCCTTCTTAAACTGTGGTGCCCAAAACGGGAGACAGCACTCCAGGTGTGGTCTGACTTGGGAAAATAGAGTGGTACTATTACTTCCCTTGAATGGGACACTAGACTTCTGTTGCTGCAGCCTAGAAGAGCATTAGTTCCCAGTCCCCCTGCTGCATCACAGTCTTGACTCATGGTAAGCTTGTGGTCTCCTTAGACCCCTAGATCCTAGTAGCCATTTTATTAGTTTTCTTATTATTATTAAATTTCTTTTCTTCTTTTTTTACATATAAATTTTTATTAGGTTTTTTTTACATATCATTTTCAACAGTAATTAAACATAGTTTTACATCTTATTCAAATTTTTGACTTCCATCAATCCTGTCTGAAAATTTCCCAATCTAATCTCTCAGTATGCATTTCTTATATTCCCTATTACATTTCAAACTCATAACCTATATCTCTATCTTTTTCTACTTTGTAACACTACATATATTTCTCCTTACAAAACATCTTGTAGTCCTACTAGCGTAATTTGTTGATTACAGTTGCTCTTCAAATAATTCATATACTTCTTCCAATCTTCTGTAAATCTCTGGTCCCGCAGATTTCAAATCTTTCCTGTCATTTTGTCCAATTCTGCATAGTCCATTAATTTCGTCTGCCATTCTTCTTTCATCAGAATTTATTATTGTTTCCATTTCTAGGCTAACAATACTCTTGCCGCAGTTCTTGCATATAAAAACAATTTAACATCTTGCCTATTAATGTCCTGGCCTATAATACCAAGTAAAAATTCTTCTGGTTTTTTTTTTTTTTAAATGTATATTTCAACATCTTTTTCATCTCATTATATATTATTTCCCAGAAGTTCTTTACTTTTTTACATTCCTACCACATATGATAAAATGTTCCTTCTTTTTCTTTACATTTCCAACATTTGTTATTTGTCTTATACATTTTTGTGAGGAGAACCTGAGCTTACAGGGTTAAACAGCTCAGAGTGTGCGTCCTGCCTTCTGTGGGGCGGAGAGATTCTGCATCACTTCTGAGAGTCTCAGTCCTTTGTTCTATTCTGCTTTCGGTTTTCGTACCGAACAGACATGCTTGTATGATGTTCCGTACTCTGCTAGATAATGGATAGTTTCTGCTGTAAATAAAGTGCTTTAGCTTTTAGTAACTCTGTGTGAGACTCTGTTTATGCACACTGACGCACAGGAGACAGAGGCTGATTTTTCTGACCGCTGCTAGACTCTGCTTTTGCTCAGAGCTTTGGAATGCGAGGCCTGGCACAGCGATGGAAGCGGGCTGGATGCCAGACTTATCTATCTGAGCAATAAACGACCTAAGAGGTTATGGACGCAGCAAGATGTCGTCAGAGAAAGCCTACTTTTGTGTGCTGGAAAGCTTTTGGCTGCTGAAGAAGGAAGCCCAGATCTGAGGCCCTGCCTGGAGAAAAGCAGGGGTCTCGCTGGCTGCAAGCTGTGTGCTGCAAGAGTCACTGGAGGCCTCTCCTCGGAAGCCGGCTTGTACGCGTGAGTACTTCTGAGCCCCAAGGGAGGACCGGGGGAGGAGATGGCTGAGCTCCAGGAGTCTTTTAATGTGCCGTTTGAATGGCTAAATGGGCAGAACTGGGAGGACTGGTCGAGGAGAACATGGGCATGGCTCACAGGGAAAGGCCTGTGGAACTGTGTTCAGCGCGAACCTACCCCGCAGCTGCTGGTGCTGATGAAGCAGCGAGGGTGCAGGCAGCTACCGCACTGAGAAGGGACCAGAGAATGTTGGGGCTTTTAATCCTTGCCTTGGATTCCTCCCAACTCCCTCATGTTGACGGTTTAAAGACTGCGAAAGCCGTCTGGGACGCTTTGGAGTGTGTCCATCAGAGAACAACTGCTGGGGCCAAGATCCATACTACTAGGAGTCTTTTTGAAATGAAGCTTATGCCGGGTGGTTCGATGAGAGAGCATATAACCCAGATGCTGGCCATGTTTAATAAGCTTCGACAGCTGCAAGTCCCTCTCTCTGAGGAGCTCAAAGTGTACATTCTCCTGAGCTCATTGGACAGGAGCTATGAGACGTTGTGTTTGACCTTGGAGGCTATGCCGGCCGACCAACTAAGTCTGGATTATGTTGCGGGGCATCTTTGTGATGAGGAGGCTCGCAGACAGAGAGCTAGGGTGCGAGCTGCAGGCCCAGGCTGTGCTCCCAAAGGTGGGGGTGCAGGGAATGCAGGAAGAGCTGGAGGGGAGACTGTGAGAGCTTTTGCTTCACGTCGTTGTTATTGCTGTGGCTCCCCCTCCCATCTTGTGAGAGACTGTGCAGTGGAGGCACAGAAATAGCCCAAGGTCATTTCCCGGAGCAACCAGATAAAGAGCTCTTAGAAATATGGAAAACCAAAGCCGAAGGCAGCTGGCAGAGACGGCCCTGAACATAAACATTTAGCAGCTTCTATGGCAACATTCCAGAGCTGTATGAGGACACTGTGCTGTCTTTTGTGACAGATTCAGGAGTGTCACATCATCTCGTACCCTCTGGTGGTTTTCTGAGGAACTGCACCTCTGTAGTCTCTGGAAAATCTGTTTGGCAGGTGGGACTAAGTGTGCTCTGACGCAGACTGGCTCACTGTTTTGTTCTTTCTTACAGGATTCGATACAGGTGTTTGTTGTTCCTGGAATGTCCTGCATGTTGCTATCCATCACCGCTCTCATTGCTGATAGTTATATATATTTTTGAAAATAATATTTATTACTTTTCCAACAATTTAAACACAACACTACCAAAAAAAACCCACAATACAATACAATACAATACAAAAAAACTACATAACACTGACACATTAAACTAACATAACCAAACCAAAACAGTTTAAAACACATCAAACAATTTCAGTATCTTATCTTTCATTCACTTATTTCAATGACCTCCTCACACCTCCCTTTTTGTATTCCACTTCTGTTATTTGTTTCAGCAATTCCTTTCCATCTTCCTCTGTTTTCTATCCTATAATTATCTTAACACATTCTAACCTTATTTTTTCCTTTCATATTCTATTAATCTATTTATACTTAATTCCTTATAACATTTCTACTAAAGCCATATAACTTAATTCCAACATTCTTCTAACATTCATTAATTTTACAGTATTTCTGTAAATAGTCTTTAAACTTTTTCCAGTCTTCTTCCACCGACTCTTCTCCCTGGTCTCGGATTCTGCCAGTCATTTCCGCCAGTTCCATATAGTCCATCAACTTCATCTGCCATTCTTCCCGGGTGGGTAAATCTTGTGTCTTCCAATACATATTATAGTCCATATAATCCATCAGGGTCTCATGTAGCTTCTTAAAGAACTCCGATTTTCCTTCATTTGGTGCATAAATACCTACAATCAGGAATTTCTCTCCTTGTGATTGAATTTCAATTGCAACAAATCTTCCTTGGTCATCTTTGAATATGAATTTCGGTGATAGGCTCTCCTTTGCATAAAGGACCACTCCTCTTTTTTTAACTTTATCTGATGAGATAAATTCTTGGCCCAGTCTTTTATTACTCAATATCTTCTTGTGTAGCCTTATCACATGTGTTTCTTGTAAACAAATTAAGTCCAAATGTTCTTTTTTCAATAAATGAAAGACTCTCCACCTATTTTCTGGAGAATTTAATCCATTCACATTCCAGCTCGAAACCTGCAACGCCATCATGTAATTACACTGATATTCCTCCAACTGCACCCAATGCTTGCTCTTCTTCTGTTGGTGGTGGTGGTGACATGTTCACTGGGAGATCCAATCCAAAGGATAATGCTGATATATCCAATATTCCCGTTTGGTCTTCTTCTATCCGATGCTCTTTGCTCTAGTCCTCTATCCGATGATCTTCTATCCGATGCTCTTGGCTCTTTTCCAAGTCCCTTCTGGAGATCTTCTTCGTATTTATACAAAAACTGTACTTTATCTTCTACTGATCTTATTTTTATTTTCCTCCCTTTGAAACTGAAAGATAGACCTTGGGGAAACTCCCACCTAAAGATGATTTTATTCCTTCTCATCAGGGCAACAATATCTCCGTAGTAGATAGGTAGCCGTGTTGGTCTGCCATAGTCAAAATAAAAAAAAAATCCTTCCAGTAGCACCTTAAAGACCAACTAAGTTAGTCTTAGCTAAGTTAGTCTTAGCTCATACCAAGAACTAACTTAGTTGGTCTTTAAGGTGCTACTGGAAGGAATTTTTTTATTTTGAATATCTCCGTAGTTAGGCCTAAGATCCAAAAGATATTTCGGGACGTCTTTAAAAATTTCCACTCTTGACTGTTGTACTTCTACGTTCTTCTGGTAGTGCCAACCCAAGATTCTATCTCTCTCTTCTTTAGTTTGAAGGGTGATCAAACAGTCTCTTATTCTATTCTCTTTTTTCCCTCCTCTTCCAAGTCTGAAGGCCCTCACAATTCTAAACTCTTCTTGACCCAAGTCCCAAAAGTCAGCAAATTCCTGTGGAGAAAGTCTGTCAAGCTTTCCTTCTCCAATTCAGGTAGGGCTCTGATCCTCAGATTCGTCTGTTTTTCTTTAAGTTCAATCATAGCAAGCGTCAACTTATGTTCATCAAGTTGCCTCTGTAGGGCTGGGACTCTCTCTCTCTCCAGTTGTGTTACTTTACATTCAGCAGCAACGGCTTTCTCCCTGGCTTCCTCTGCAGTTTGCCGTATCAAAGTAGATTCCTGTATCAATTTCTGGATGGTTTCTGTATTGGTATTCACCTTTTGTCTCAAATTATTTATACTTTCTGTATTTAAGTCGATTTTAATAGTTGCAGCATCCACTTTCTTGTTAAGCTGTTCCAGTGAATCATTTATCTTATTTAATGCAACCGCTAAGACCTCTTCTGTCGACATTCCTCTGGGTTTTGAGTGTACAGGTGCAGAAGCAGCAGCAGAAGAAGCAGGGAGGCCTGATGTTGAGCCTCTCCTGGGTTGCTGCCAAGTCCTCCCAGACCTTAATGTTTTTTCAGCAGTTGGCTGGTGTGTTTTTTCCTTTCCATTTGCCATAACACTTAAAAGATTCAAGGTCAGTCCCAGAGTCTCACAGTTTTTTATCTTGCAGCTGGAAATTCCCCTAGCCCAGCTCTTGTAAAGCAACCAGTTTCAAAGGCTTCCACTAGGGGGAAACAGTTTCTATTTATAATAGTCAATAATGTTCTCTTTTAAACACAATTCAAACAATCCAAAGTTAGTTTCAGTTTTCAGTTACTTTTACTCCTTTTTAAAAGCAGCCGGAGACAGTAGAAACAATGTATTTCTCTTGTTTAGCTAGCTGTCAATGAACGTTCTAAACACTGTCAATGAACATTCCAAAAAATGTCAGTCCTGCTAGCAGCCCGTTTCCAGGGTCAGAGCGGCCTCCAAGGGGGGGTTAATGTTCTTTGCCGATGGAAATTTAATCTTTTACAAAAGGCTTTCCAAGACTTCAGCTTGCAGCCTCATTGCTTCAGTCTATTTACAAAAGGGGAAGGCGAACTTCCTGTATTGAACCTCCCGGTTTTGATACCAAATTAAACATTTAAAAATCCAATTCTCCCGCTTCAGCTCTACTCACGGGTAATTACTTTGAAGTCAAATTGTCCACAGGAAAAAGTCAGTGCTCTCCGGCAACAGCTATGCAGCTTCGCTCCTTGGAAGAAGCAGACGATTCGAAGCACCGCGCCACTCACCCCACGTCGCTCCGGACCCCCGAAACCGGGTTTCCCCGCGAGTAGGGGAGACGCAAAGGGTGCCCGCCAAATCCCACGCTCACAGGCTTCTCCCGCCTGTGATTTTTTGCGGGTCTCCGCCTTCGCCGTGGCGGCCAGACCCAGATTCCCACGGGGCAAATTCCTCCCGATCAGAGGAATTCCGTCATTACCAGAGGCACCAACCCAGAAGTCCATTGCTGATAGTTATAGAGTCTGTTTTGAGGATAACATGCATTCTATTTCCTGGGATGGGCAGCAACTAGTCAGTGTGGAATGTAAAGATAGGCTGTTTGTTCTTCTCTTGCAGTTCCAGATGACATGGAGGCAGCTCGAGCACAGTGTGCCAATGTTCCAGTCCATTATGCGTGTGCTCATCTCTGGCACAGATGTCTGGCTCACATGTCATGGGGTTCCGTGAAGAAGATCCCAGAATGTACTGAGGGGTGCAAAATGAAATCTTGTGCTAGGTTTCTTGAGTGCAGAGGATGTAAGCACGCAAAGGTGAAAACATGCCCATACCCAAGGTCTGAAAGGGTGACTACTAGGCATTTTCAGCTAGTGCAGGGGTCTGCAACCCGTGGCTCCAGAGCTGCATGTGGCTCTTTTACACGTTTGCCGCAGCTCCGGGGCAGATACTAGTGAGGGGAGGAGGCGCATTGTGTGCCCCGACACTCACCACTGTGACGGGCGCTGTGCTGGCTGTGACGTCGCATGGGGGCGGTGGGTGTGTTAGTCACGCACCGTCCAGACGTCACCTTCCCGGTTTTGCGGCTCCCAGTTTTTTTTCCTTTGGAAACGGGTCCAAGTGGCTCTTTTTGTCTTAAAGGTTGCAGACCCCTGAGCTAGTGCATGCAGATTTCTGTGGCCCCATGTCAGTAACCAGTATGGGCGGGGCTAAATATGCGTTGGTGCCGATTGATGATTTTTCGAAAAAAGGCTGGCTGTTCATACTTAAACACAAGAGTGAGGCTGCGCCGCTAATCAAAGACTGGATTGTGGCAGTGTAGCTGCAGTTTTCCACATGTGTGCGAAACTTTCAGAGCAACCGTGGCGGGGAGTTCACTGGGTCTGCGCTGCAAAGTTTCTTCCGCAAGAAGGGGATTCAACACAGGTTGACAGCTCCACACAGTCCCCAGCAGAATGGCGTTGCAGAACGTCGGAACAGAATGCTGCAGGAGATGTCCGCAGTGTTGCTGTTTGACGCCGGGCTCCCACAGCGCTTTTGGGGGTCTTGGCAGATGGCCAATTTTACCTTGAACAGTGTGGAGTTTGGTAGTTATAGAGTTAAAACTCCTTGGTGTCCTGTATCGGGGGGGGGGGCCTTTACGTAAGGCCGTGCGTCACAGGCTATGTCCGTCTTTGTCTGTGAGAGCTGCTTTCGATTTAGACTGTGTGTGTTTCTAGCTCCGACGGTGTGGAATGATTTACTGCTTGTAAAATAAACGCTTTAGAGATAGAAAGGAACTGTCTCTGGACTTGATTTATCCCTCTTTCTCACACGGACGGCAGGACCGCTGCAACTCTGCATTTTCTGCCCAGGTCAGCCCCAGCAGATGTTGCACAGGGGAGTGCAACTGGACGACAGATTAATAGCTTCAAACAGGTCATTCAATTCAGTGGTGGGGGGACACCCTATTTTCTGCTGCACGGCAAGAAGCCCAAGGTGCATTTCTTCCATGTTTTTGGCTGTGACGCTTGGGTCCTCATACCAAAGGCCAAATGCAAAAAGGGTGGCCCCAGATCCCAAAAGATGATTTTCTGTGGGTACGAGCCAGGGACCAAGGGGTGGAGGTTCGCTTATCCATCAGGGAATCAGTCCAGAATTCTGCTCAGCAACAGTGCTGAATTCTGTGAGCAGAGTGGGTGGACATGGATACATGGGAACCCTGATATTCTTTCAGAGAGTCTGCTTGACTCTGCTGATGAAGAAGAGGAAGAGGTTGAATCTGCTGCTGAGGAACAGAGGGGAGAACTTCTCCTAAAGCTGTGAAGCTTGAGCACAGCAGTGCCCCTTCTTCTCCCACAGGTTCAGCTGAGAAGTCCAGAAGGCGCAGTAAGTCAGAGGGGGAACACTCTGATGCCAAGGATGTTCTGGCTGGCCCTAGTGGGTCAGAGGGGGCACCTGAAGTTGTGTTGCGCCGTTCAACTCGGACAACGAAAGGGAAACCTCCTGACAGCTTTGCAGTCACTAGTGTGTGGGTTGGTATGGCACAGTGTGAACCCGAGAGTTTTGTGTGTTTTTAAAAAAAAGATATTTATTGAGATTTTCAAAATGTTGCAAAAAATAAAAAATAAAATAGAAGCAGAAGAAAATACAGAATAAAAATAGTTGACAAAGTAGGAAAAAGAAACCCTTCCCACCATATGAGTAAAAAATTCCAAATAAGAAAAAGTGACAGAAAAAAAGAAAAATACAGAAGTACATCACAAACCGTTAAAAACATTTAAAAACAAATTCATTATTTTCAGATCCTTAACTGTCATTGCCTTCTTTCTTAGACCTCCTCCTCCTCCCTTTCTTTGTATCCTAGTTATTAATTATCCCAGCAAATCCATTCCATGTTTCATAATATTCTGTCATTGCATTACCCTAAACTGTTTTAATCTTATTGTTCTATAATAAAATAAACCTTAAAGCTTAAAACTTAAATCTTATCCTTAACAACTTCTCATAACCATAATATTCTTTCATAATTCTTTAAACATCTTTGCTAAAGCCAAATAATTTCATTCCAACATTTTTCTAACATTCATCAATTTTATAAAACAATTCTAATGCTAGAGAAAAGAGATACAAACAGTTCCAATCTTCATCCAATGTCCCTTCCTCCTGGTTCCGGGTTTTGTCAGTCCTTATTATCCCGTCGATCTAGCCCATTAACCTGGCAACCTTATATCCGAGGCCCTCAAGTCTCTTCCATGTCCCTTCCGCGGCTCTTCTTCATATTTGTAACTGTATTTTCCCTTGTCTCCTGCTCGTGGTAACTCCAGCTTGACAATGTTTTTAACCCTTCTCGACAGATCAGCCCCTTTTCCATGTTCAACACTGAATTCCATGTAGTATTTAAAAGCATGTTTCAAAGACCCTCCGAAATTAAGAGCCCCCACAGTCCCAAACATCTCACGGCCCATTGCCATATTTGAAAAGTCCAAACATCCCAGCATAGGGAGGGTCAATCCAGCCCCCCATTTCCAAGCCAAACCAAACTTTTGCTTTCCAAATCTGGCTTTTTCCAAGTTCATTTGTCAAATCCGAAAAATCATATTCCTGTTGGGCCTGTTCTGTCAAGACACACTCCTGATTTAATTCCTGAGTGGGCTCCACATATTTTCCCACTGTCTGTTCAAAATTTCCCACTGCCTGTTCAAAATTTCTAGTCGAAGTCGCCATCCAATTCACCTTCTCGTGTAATTGTTCCAGTAGGGCATTTGTTTTATAGAGAGCACACAACAAAGCTTCTGAATACATTGTCCTGCAAGGTCAGATGCCAGTTCCCACAGTTGTAATCTGTAACAGCTGCCGGCTCCCTGGAGTTAGTTACAGTTTCACAGACTCCCTCTAGGGGGAAAACTTCTATTTGTTCTTGCAACGAAGTTTCCCTTTTTAAGATACTTTGTCCATATATATTCCTTTAAAATGCGAAAGGGAACAGTGGAATCACTTTGTTTCTCTTCTTTTAGCTATCTGTCAAAGACACTTGTCTTTGGTCAATGAACGTCAAACGTCAGTCCTGAGTCCCCGCTCCAGGATCAGGACGGAGGAAAGTTACTTTACTTTAAAGTCACTTTAAACAATCCAAAAAGATCCCCCACCTTCTCCTGCTGTCGAAGGGAGGTTCCACAATTTTAAATGGTGAAATCCAATCTTTTAAAAACGATTTTCTGAGCTCTAGTTTAAATTGTCTTTGCTTTATTCTGTTTACAAAAGAACGGAAGGCTGACTTCCTGTTTAGACCTTCCCGTTCCGTACCAAATTAGAATAGGTTTTTAAAATCCAATTCTTTCCTGCTAGCTAGTCCTTATTTAATGTCCAATTGTTCAAAGTCTAAGTACTCACGGGTGCTTATTTTAAAGTCCAAATTGTCCCAGGAAAAAGGCAGCGGTCTCTGGCAACGGCTATGTGGCTTCACTCCACAGAAATAGCAGTTGACTCACAGCACCGTGCCACTTCCCCCTCTTCACTTTGGAGCCCGTTAGTGGGTTCCTTAGCGGGTTGGGGGGCGCTAAAGGTGCCCGCCGAGTCCCATGGTCACAGGCTTCATCTGCCTGTGATTTTTAAAAGGGTCCCCGCTTCGCCATAGCGGAGAAGACCCGTTTCCCACGGAGCTAGTCCCTCCAGATCAGAGGGAGTCCGCCATTGCCGGTGGCACCACCCCGAAAGTCCCTGAACCCGAGAGTTTTGAGGATGTTCAGAAGCTGCCTCAGGAAGAAACCAGGAAATGGCATGAGGCGATGCAGAAGGAGATGAGCTCAATGGAGTCTATAGGTGTGTTCTCCCTCACAAAGTTGCCAGTGGGCAAACAGGCCACTGGGTTTACTGTCTTAAACCCACAGCAACTGGAGAACCACAGTACAAGGCTAGGCTGGTAGCCAGAGGGTTCACGCAGCAGAAGGGGCTGCATTATATGGAAGTTTATGCTCCTACTTCCAGAAGTGAAACTCTGTGCATGCTCTTAGCCATTGCTGCACAAAGAGGTTTGCTGGTGCATCACTTTGATATGGATGTAGCCTACTTGAACTCAGACCTCCAGGAGGATCTGTACATGCTTCCTCCTCCAGGGTTTGAGGGCAATGAGCAAGGTACTGTATGGAGACTTCACAAGTCAATTTAAGGTTTGAAACAATTGACCAGGAATTGGAACTTGTGCCTGAATGAAGCTTTAGAGAAGCTAGGTTTCAGGAAGAGTCTTGCTGACAGTTGCCTGTACCTTAAAGGGTCAGGAGAGTAACATGAAATGGTGTTAATCTTCGTTGATGACATCATTTACACTGCAAGGGCAGGCAAACAGGTACAGAAGTTTGCCAAAGAGCTTGGGAAGCGGTTTTAGCTCAAGAACGTGGGTGCAGTAAAGATCTACCTGGGCGTGGAGATAGCTAGAACTGAGGATGTTAGCTTCTTGCTCAGTCAGAAGTGCAAGATTTAGCAGTTGCTTGAGAAGTTCAGAATGTCTGATTGTGCAGGGGTTAGGACACCCATGGAGATGAGCTACGTGAAAGACAGTCAGCAAGCAGAACGTGCTGAGTTCGAGAATGCTGAGCTCTTTCAGTCAGCTCTGGGTAGTCTGTTGTATCTGTCCCAATGGAGCAGACCAGACATTGCTTTTGCTACCAATCTGCTCAGTAGGGAAGCTTCAAAGCCCAGTGTAAGTGCCTGGCACAGTATCAAACGGGTACTGCATTACCTGCAGGATACCAAAGACTTCAGTCTCAAACTGTCGGCTGCAGGTGAGACGAAGCTTACATGCTTTGCAGACAGCAACTGGGCGAATCTGAAGGACTGGAAGTCCGTATCTGGGTTGGTGATAAAGTTTGGGCAATCTCTTGTTGGGTGGAAGTCCCGGAAGCAAAGTCTCATTACGCTGTCCTCTACTGGGGCTGAGTTCAGCGCACTGTCAGATTTGTGCCGGGAACTGGAGTTCTATAGATGCTTGTTGCAAGAGATCTGTGGGGATTGTAGCTTGCCCATCACTGTTTGGGAAGACAATCAACCCTGTCTGAAGCTAGCAGAATCTGGGCAATTTAAGGCCAGAACCAAGCATCTAGACATACTTTTCCAGAATGTGTGTCAAAGTGTTCAGTCAGGTTTGATACGGCTGAAATATTGTGCCAGTCACGATAACTTGGCTGATGGTTTTACCAAACCATTGAGCTTCCAGCATCATGGGGAGTTCTGTGGTGTGAGGAGAACCTGAGCTTACAGGGTTAAACAGCTCAGAGTGTATGTCCTGCCTACTGTGGGGCAGAGAGACTCTGCGTCACTTCCGAGAGTCTCAGTCCTTTGTTCTATTCTGCTTTCGGTTTTCGTATGGAACAGACATGCTTCTATGATGTTCCATACTCTGCTAGATAATGGATAGTTTCTGCTGTAAATAAAGTGTTTAGCTTTTAGTAACTCTGTGTGAGACTCTGTTTATGCACACTGACACACAGGAGGCAGAGGCTGATTTTTCTGACCACTGCTAGACTCTGCTTTTGCTCAGAGCTTTGGAATGCGAGGCCTGGCACAGTGATGGAAGCGGGCTAGACGCCAGACTTATCTATCTGAGCAATAAATCACCTAAGAATTTTAGCTCATTTCACTGGTGTAATATACCATCTATGCATCATTTTCATCATATTCTCTTTCAAAGCATTTCAGGCTGTAAATTTTATCCTTTCATTCCACAACCTTTCCCATTCTTTAAGCTGTATATTATATCCAAAGTCTTTTGCCCAATGTATCATTACCGTCTTATTATTAAATTTCTATAACACGCTTCACTCAAAGATCTCTCAAATATCACAGTGTGATAGCTTGCATTTTTGAGGTACAGAAAGCATTAATCTAAGTGCAGAGATAATTTCTTACCTATTCATTCAAGTAGAAGGTTCTGGTATTTTCTCTGTGCGACACAAGCTAGAAATTGGTGCCTTCTCTAGCAGGTGCAACCTTGAACATTTTAGCTGACAAGTAGGTTTCCATTCTGCTAAGAGCAGGTGTTGTTTTGGGTTAAGCTGGTTTAAGAAGAATGAACTGGTCCTGTAATCTTTCTTCCAAGGTCATGGTGTCTTTTAAAAACAGGCCAGAGGGAGCCTGGTTTAATTCTCTCTTTTTCTTTCTAGGTTCTCTTTCTACTTTGTTTCTGCGTGTTTTTTCTCATTTGAGTGGTGATTTGTATGCGGTATATTTAATGTAAGGTTGCCATATTTCAAGTAGAAATATGTCAAAGCTTTGAGATAACCCAAGTTGTTTAACTTCTTGTCCTTTTAGCAGTATTCAATTCAGTTCACAGATAATAGAGAATAGGGAGGTGTGTTTTTTTGTGTGAGGTAACCCAGGTTGTCGAGCTTTTTGTGTGTGGGGGTGGGGAACCATAAAAATACAGGGCAAAACACTGCTTTCCCCCCTGGACATCACTTCTGCCATTGAAACCCCTGTAATATCCCAAAATGCCCGGACAAAAACATTAGAGGAATCACGGTAGGAAAAACAACATATAAACTGAAAACATATGCTGATAACCTTGTGATTACAGTTGAAGATCCCAAGAATGACCGCTCCTACATCAAAAGGGGGCGCCTTTTGTGTGGTCGTGTGCAGCCCCCCAGATCCCAGTGCAGCCCCTGGTAGTTTGGGCTGGTTTCATCCTCCCCAGGCTGGATACCAGGAGGTCTCCGCCTACCTTTGCCAATCACCCAATCCCACCTGGAGAGGCATTGCCAGGGGATTGGCCAGGTTAGGGGAGGGACTGTGCTGCTGAAAGTCTTTACCACTTTTGAGGATCGGCATTACACCATCAAGCAAGTGGACGGTCATGAGTTGGAAGCCACTGGGTTTGGAACTGTGTTTCTTTAGAGTCCCCAAATCACCATTAGCAATGTTTATTTTATTCCAGGTTTAAAGTACAACCTGTTGAGTGTGTCACAGCTGACTGAGCAGGGTTTTGAGATATCCTGCAACAAGAAGAGATGTGTAATCTCCAGAGATGGGACACCACTTCTTTATGCCTACAAGGAGATGGGCTTTATTTGCTTGCCTTTGATAGTACTGATTGTTGTCATGGTGTTGCTGTGTCTTGTGTTACAGGTCCCAAAAGCAAGAAGCCCAAGAAAGTCACCAGAGTTTCCCAGCGAGTGTATGCTGATGTGATTGGACCTGTACCACTTTCTAGAGGCAAAGCTAAGTACTACCTGATAATGGATGATTGTTTTTCTCAATATGTCTGGGTGTACATGTTGCAGAAATCGCAACAAACCTTAACAAAGTTCAGAGAATTTTGTGATAAGGTGAAATTTGTTCATGATGCTAATGCTGAAAGTCTTTTTACTGATGAAAAGCAGGTTTTTGTTTCAAAGGAATTTCATGATTTCCTAGGTGAACAGGAGATTGAGCACAAGGTTGCAGTCTCAGAAGCTGCATGGAGCAAGAGTGTATGTGTCAAGGTGAACACAGAGTTGCAACAAGGCCTGAAAGCACAACTGCTAAGTGCATGTTTGCCCCAGAAGTTTTGGGCTGAGTTGCTGAATTCTATTTCTTACACGTGCATAAGAAAGGTTTCAGCTGGTATGGAAAGTTCTCCTTTTGAGAAACTGTTCCAGAGAAAACCTTCTGTCAAGCACTTACAGGTTTTCGGGTCTCACATGTGGATAGAAACACCACAAGGTGCAAAAAGTGCACGGGGCATTTTCATGGGTTATGAGAAAGGTCAATACAGAGTTTCAGTGCCTGATTCTGACACAGTGATTTTACTAGGAATGTAGAATGCAGTGCACGACAGGAGAGAGAGGTTCACCACAGTTTCCCCATCAATGCCAACACAGATGTAGATTCTGACATTGAGAGTGACACTGAAAGCACCACCAAGAGTTTTAGTACAGATGACAGTCATTGAGAGAGGTACACAAGCAATGTCCAGGCCATCATCTGAGGCTGAACTGGAATTGCCACAGCCACTGTTTACTGTTGGTCGTGGTTCTCCCAAAAGTCCTAAGGAAGAACCAGCCAGCAAGGAGGATCTGCACCTGATATGTAGATCTGAGAGAGTCACAAAGGGACTGCCACCCAAGAGGTACACCCGGGAGTTTGCTAACACAGCTGTGGCATGCATAGCTGTAGCTAGCAGCTCAAACCAGGTTTCAGATGCACAAGGTAGATCAAAAGCTCTAGTCCCATGGAAGACAGGTAACCAGAGGTTTGAACTGGTCAATCCAGTTGCAGGTAGTTCCAAATGTGGAACCAGTACAGCAGGGGTATACTATTTGTATAACAACTGTTTGTTTATGTCTCTTGATGCACTAGCTTTCGCAGCCAGGGTTGCCTAAAAATGGGGGAGTGATGTTAGGATTTTTATCGACCCAAGCTGCTCAGTAGTAGCACTATGGTTGTTTATGTCATGTGAGTGTCTGAGAGTATGAGACAGGAAGTCTCAGTACTAAGTAATAGTGCCACTGTATTCTGCTCTGGTCAGACCTCACCTGGAGTACTGTGTCCAGTTCTGGGCACCACAGTTCAAGAAGGACACTGACAAACTGGAACGTGTCCAGAGGAGGGCAACCAAAATGGTCAAAGGCCTGGAAACGATGCCTTATGAGGAATGGCTAAGGGAGCTGGGCATGTTTAGCCTGGAGAAGAGGAGGTTAAGGGGTGATATGATAGCCATGTTCAAATATATAAAAGGATGTCATATAGAGGAGGGAGAAAGGTTGTTTTCTGCTGCTCCAGAGAAGCGGACACGGAGCAATGTATCCAAACTACAAGAAAGAAGATTCCACCTAAACATTAGGAAGAACTTCCTGACAGTAAGAGCTGTTTGACAGTGGAATTTGCTGCCAAGGAGTGTGGTGTAGTCTCCTTCTTTGGAGGTCTTTAAGCAGAGGCTTGACAACCATATGTCAGAAGTGCTCTGATAGTGTTTCCTGCTTGGCAGGGGGGTTGGACTCGATGGCCCTTGTGGTCTATTCCAGCTCTATGATTCTATGATTCTATTGGAGTATTGTTGAGAAGTTAGTTTCACTTCTGTATGTTATGCTGTTCTGTACTGATGCTGAGAGAGCACAGACATGCTGATGGATTCTCTGTATATAAGACTGGAAATAAAGTAGGTTTAGAACTACGATTGGCTCTTTCTTCTGCTATGAGATGCCAGAAGAGGAGTGTGCTCCTCTCAGGAGGGAGGGGTCGCTTATCACCGGTCTCTCTGGACTGAGGAAGATTTACAGCCAGAGAGTGACCACCAGAGAAATGCCCCGGTGTCTTGGGAAGGTGGTGGCCTTCACAAGTGTTTTTCCAACAGTAGACTCTTATCTCCTCCAGCCTTCATCTGCCATCACAGCCATTGTATTTTTTAATGTTTTTTTTTATTTTTTACCAACAACCAAAACACAGTGAAACCCCCCAGGTGGCTGATACATTGGGTTTATATAATCAATAATAACATATTCAAATCAACCATATGTACAATTTTATATACATTAACACTCCTCCATCCACAAGGTTTATTTAACTTTTAACATTTTAATTGCCCCAAATTGTTCAAACCTACCCTTCACAGCCATTGTAACATACCACTTGTTATCTTCCGCCTGTCCTGCCATTGAGAACTTCTTGGATCATTCTTTGTCTAGCTCCTCTCCTTTGACCTTACCGCCTTGGTGACCCTGCTGGGAGTATGAGACTCCTGACAGCTTCACTCACAAGGGTCATAGGAATTGCAAGCCCACTCACCACAACAAGGGGATGATCCAGTGAGTGAGCTATAAATAATACAACGGCGGCATCAAATGGTGGGAAACTAGCAACAAGCGCTTGGAAATTGAGAGATAAATTGAAGTATAAATAATACAACACTGTTAGAGGGGTTTTTTCTTCTGGTGGCAGATGACAGAAACTACGACACCATGAGACTGGTGTAAAACCAAATCAAATGAAGGTTTTATTACAAAACAACAAAGCTTGTGGGTGTTTTTCCCTGCAGGCAAAGTTCAAACTGCAACTTTCCCTCCTTTTGTAGTCATGACCAGCTGTCCCCAATAAGCCCAGAGCTCACAGAAAAAGAATGACGCTCAACAAACACTGACACACAGGGGTAAATGTACAAAATACTGGATGAACCGGTCGCTCCCCTAGAGATGCAGCACAAGGAAATTTATTTGAGATGTTGATCGATTCCAGAATAAAGAGATGAAAGGTTTTTAACAACTGCTGATTAAAGAATTGGAGAAATTTCTGGAAATCAAGGAAGAGGAGATGGAGAAACAAATTGAGTGGGCACACAGCACTAAATCAGCATCTGAAGGAGCAAGGAAATTTCCAGGAGACTGCTTAGTTCATCCCACAACCCTACCAGAACCATCTCTCTCTCTACTGGCTCCCTTGGACCTGACATGGGAACCGAGCGAGGGCTGAAGCACAGCAGGTTGCAATCTTTTGTTTCATGTTTCCACCCTCCTACATTTCTCAGCAGCTGCAAGCGAAGAAGTTAAGGGAGCTCTTTTTCTACACTGGATGCTTCAACCAGTGCCCAATAGCGAAGGCAGAATAGTGAAGGCTGTTTCAGGGGAGTCTCGCCCACCGCACATTAACTTGCAGTGTTTGTTTGGGGAAGGGATATTTGATTCACCCCCAGTGGAGCCTACTGCTGTGCAAAAGCCCTAGCTACACCATTGGTGCAGCAGTGTGCCCAAGTACACACAAAGAGGCTCCAGGAAGAGGAGGCATCCAGTACACCGGGGAAAGGAGGAGGAAAGCAGCAGCAGCCACTGTGCTTTCGAAGAAAGCGCCAACCATGCTGACGCCCCCACTGGCAGGCTGGGCAGGGCAGGGCTGGCCAGGAGGATGGCAGGTGGAGCAGTCCCACTGCGCTTAGCATCCTGCCTCCTTGGCCGACTCACTAGCCACCCCACTTGAGCTTTCTCTCCCCACAAGTGCTCCTTCACAACACCCATCTCTCTCTCTCTCTCTCTCTCTCTCTCGGATAGAGCAAATGAGTGTCACATGAAACACAGGAGGGCAATTAAAGGCATAACACAAAGAGACACCTTCTAAGGAATATAGAACCCTTTCTTTAACTACTTTAATGTCCAAAATCAAGACCCTGTTATAGCCAGGGCCATCTTTACTTGGGTGTGAAAGGTGTGCAGTGCACCCGGGCGCAGAATTCTGGGGGGCGCCAGGCACCCGCCACTGAAACCACCTTAGTTTTAACTATCTATCTGTTATGGAATAATAAATACCATATTTTTCCATGTATTATTTAGACAACCTTTTTATGGTAAAGGGTAAAGGGACCCCTGACCATTAGGTCCAGTCGTGACCGACTCTGGTGTTGCGGGGCTCAACTCGCTCTATGGGCCGAGGGAGCTGGTGTTTGCCCGCAAACAGCTTCCGGGTCATGTGGCCAGCATGACTAAGCCACTTCTGGTGAACCAGAGCATCACACGGAAACGCCGTTTACCTTCCCGCCAGAGCAGTACCTATTTATCTACTTGCACTTTGATGTGCTTTCGAGGAACAGAGACTGAGCAATGGGAGCTCACCCCATCGCGGGGATTCAAACCGCCGACCTTGTGATCGGCAAGTCCTAGGCTCTGTGGTTTAACCCACAGCGCCACCTGCGTCCCTAAGGTAAAGGGACCCCTGACCATTAGGTCCAGTCGTGACCAACTCTGGGGTTGCGGTGCTCATCTCGCTTTATTGGCCGAGGGAGCCGGCGTACAGCTTCCGGGTCATGTGGCCAGCATGACTAAGCCGCTTCTGGCAAACCAGAGCAGTGCACGGAAACGCCGTTTACCTTCTCACTGGAGCAGTTCATATTTATTTACTTGCACTTTGACGTGCTCCCATCACAGGGATTCGAACTGCCGACCTTCTGATCGGCAAGTCCTAGGCTCTGTGGTTTAACCCACAGCGCCACCTGCGTCCCTAGAACGGTACACTCCTTGTATCTGGGATGGTCGTCCTCTTCCATTGAGTGCACAGCTTCGGGAGGGGCGCACATGGAGTGATGAGGGAGGAAGACGACACCCGCCTAGCCAGCCAGATCAGCCGAATCAACCCTGGCGATAAATGGGGTGACAGATGTTGCAGCCAGATCGCCCTCACATCCAACCTTTTTTTACCCCAAAATTAAGTCTAAATGGGGAGGGGGTCGTCTTATACATGGGTTGTGCCTCATTGGGACAGGTGTTACAGCGAGCAGGGTACTGTCAGCAGCGATTGTCCGCTGTGTATTGGCTGCCGCTGCTTCAGTTGTGAGTGACAGGCGGCTGGTTATGCTGATCGGGCAGACGATAGGTGGCAATGGGGGCATGAATGATTGCAAGTGGCGCTCCGGTGGGTGAGTCGTTTTCATGGCTGAGGGGGTGGCTGCCTGTGGCACAGAGGGGCGCCACCAGCTGCCCCTGCAGGAGCAGCAGCCAAGGCCGTCCCATGGGGAGAACCTGTGGGGTGTGGCAGGTGAGAGAGGACCCCCTCACAATCTCCTCCCTGTGTGTGAACGCTCGCCCTTTGTGTTCTCCCGTCACTTTCTCTCATCTTGTGACCACCCCAGAAGTAGATCGAGCCGGGCAACGGCTGGTTAATAATGTTTAATTTGGGAGCTAAACTAAATTTGGTGGTGCTGGGCGGATCTTTGCGCACCCGGCGGCGCATATGCTAAACATGGCCCTGGTTATAGCAGCCACTCAATTTTCTCAGTGAAGAGGTTACATAAAGTAATATGTTTGAACACTGAATGTATAAACTTAGGTCTAAAATAAATTGATAGAACAAACACATTTACTTTTAGTTAAGTGTTTAATGGTTTATATTATTATTATTATTATTATTATTATTATTATTATTATTATTACTATGCCACTGTTACTATTGTACCCCACCCACCTGCCGAGGTTTCCCCAGCCACCCTGAACAGCTTCCAGCAAAATATAAAAACATAATAAAGGTCAAGTGTTAAAAACTTCCCGATACAGTTATGTAGTTCATAATCTCCTTGACATCTGATGGAAGGGTGTTCCATAGGGAAGGTGCTACCACCACGGAGGCCCTCTGCCTGGTTCACTGCAACCTTACAGTGAGGGAGCTGCCAGAAGACCCTCGGAGATGGACCTCAGTGTCTGGGCTGGACTATGGGGGTAGAGATGCTCCTTCAGGTATACAGGGCTGAGGCCATTTAGGGCATTAAAGGTCAGCACCAACACTTTGAATTGTGCTCGGAAATGTACTGGGAGCCACTGGAGAACCTTTATGACCAGTATTATATGATTCTTGCATCTTTATACAGAAGGACAGGATTTAAATGACAGAAAACATTTTTGAACAATATTTTTATTGGTAGTGACATATAAACATAAAAAAACATAATAAACAAAAAGAGAAACAAGGGTACATAGTTATGAGGGGTTTCTAGCATATGAAGCTTGTTGTTTAGTCGTTTAGTCGTGTCCGACTCTTCGTGACCCCATGGACCAGAGCACGCCAGGCACTTCTGTCCTCCACTGCCTCCCGCAGTTTGATCAAACTCATGCTGGTAGCTTCAAGAACACCATCCAACCATCTCATTCTCTGTCGTCCCCTTCTCCTTGTGCCCTCCATCTTTCCCAACATCAGGGTCTTTTCCAGGGAGTCTTCTCTTCTCATGAGGTGGCCAAAGTATTGGAGCCTCAGCTTCACGATCTGTCCTTCCAGGGAGCGCTCAGGGCTGATTTCCTTCAGAATGGAGAGGTTTGATCTTCTTGCAGTCCATGGGACTCTCAAGAGTCTCCTCCAGCACCATAATTCAAAAGCATCAATTCTTCGGCGATCAGCCTTCTTTATGGTCCAGCTCTCACTTCCATACATCACTACTGGGAAAATCATGGCTTTTACTATACGGACCTTTGTTGGCAAGGTGATGTCTCTGCTTTTTAAGATGTTGTCTAGGTTTGCCATCGCCTTTCTCCCAAGGAGCAGGCGTCTTTTAATTTCGTGACTGCTGTCACCATCTGCACTGATCATGGAGCCCAAGAAGGTTAAATCTCTCACTGTCTCCATTTCTTCCCCTTCTATTTGCCAGGAGGTGATGGGCCCAGTGGCCATGATCTTCGTTTTTTTGATGTTGAGCTTCAGACCATATTTTGCGCTCTCCTCTTTCACCCTCATTAAAAGGTTCTTTAATTCCTCTTCACTTTCTGCTATCAAGGTTGTGTCATCTGCATATCTGAGGTTGTTGATATTTCTTCCGGCAATCTTAATTCCGGCTTGGGATTCATCCAGCCCAGCCTTTCGCATGATGAATTCTGCATATAAGTTAAATAAGCAGGGAGACAATATACAGCCTTGCCGTACTCCTTTCCCAATTTGGAACCAATCAGTTGTTCCATATCCAGTTCTAACTGTAGCTTCTTGTCCCACATAGAGATTTCTCAGGAGACAGATGAGGTGATCAGGCACTCCCATTTCTTTAAGAACTTGCCATAGTTTGCTGTGGTCAACACAGTCAAAGGCTTTTGCATAGTCAATGAAGCAGAAGTAGATGTCTTTCTGGAACTCTCTAGCTTTCTCCATAATCCAGCGCATGTTTGCAATTTGGTCTCTGGTTCCTCTGCCTCTTCTAAATCCAGCTTGCACTTCTGGGAGTTCTCGGTCCACATACTGCTTGAGCCTTCCTTGTAGAATTTTAAGCATAACCTTGCTAGCGTGTGAAATAGCGTGTGAATATGAAGCTTATCAGAGTCCAATTCAGAGTTTGTGCAGATCTATCTTTCTTTCCAAGTACAGTTCTCTATGAGTTGCCATTGGTTGAAGGTCGGCTGCATGCCGGGCTTTTTTGCATCTGGAACTCACTTGAACTCAGTTCTGACACCTCTCAGGTGGACACCATTGTGAGAGAGCAAGGGAGGTGCTCATGGTAGGTTCCAGTACCTTTTCAGTGTGGAAAAATAGCACTGGTGGCATGTATGTTTTGAAGATGATACATTCAATAAATGTAGACCAAATTCAATTGCTTCTGTTCCTTTTCTTTGTGCTTTAACTTTGCAAATAAAGATTTACACTAATGCACTTTGCCATATTTCCTGGTACAAGTGTTGAGATAGGAAGTTTTCCAATATTACTAGTAGAGTTTATGAGGAGTAAGGATTCTTCTGGGGGATATGCTTTGAAGGTAAAGTATGTACCTGGCCTAAATAAAAAATAAAACTAATAACTTTTGAAAAATTAATTAGTATAATAAAGCTGAAACCAACATTTCCCTGGAATAATGCTTTATGTGGAATGCTGATTGGATATGATGAGCAGCCAATCGGAAATGGTATAGCCTAAATGGGAGGAGTTCTGGAATGCCTGACATCACAAGGGAGATGGTTCTTAGCCAGTGGGAGGATGAAACATCCTTAAGAAGAAATTAGAGAAAAGGTTGTTTCATGACAACACCAAGGTATCCAAACAGAAAGAGGTCTGATGGGTGGAACACTTTCCTTACAAGCTATGATATTTGCAGGGTCTCATTCCAGGACTGAAAGGTTACCAAGAGGGGAAATGATAGGGAGTATTTATAAACTACAGATGGCTTTTCTCTTTTAAATACTAGAACTCAGGATCATCCAATGAGACTGAGTGGTGGAACATTATATGGATGTCCACAGGTGCTGTCCTGCCAGCATCCCCTGCTGGCTGTTTGGCCAATAGCAACCACCAGGCAAGCAACAGGTTCTTTGGATTCCACTGGACAGAGAATTGACAGACTCTTAGGTAGAGACAAACTCTTATTAATTGGTAAACATTAGCAAAGAAATTGATCAGCAACCTAGAATGGAGTCTACTATAAAGCCAACAGCAACAGGACTAAACTACAAAGCTAGCAATATAACCAATAAGCAAAATATCTTAGGCAACAACAACAACAATACAGATAGAATAGGTTTAGTTCTTCATGTCTCTCCAGCCGACCGGGATCTGGAAGGCTTATCTGGGATACTTCAGACTGGCAGGTGGTCGTTCTCTTCACATTCTGGAATAGCGCATAGAACAATGTATGAAGATCTCCCTGTCCCATTCAGCTGCTAGCCCTTATATAATCCATAGTGAAGGTCTCATGCCAAGCTGGCAACAGATGTAATTCCATTCCCATCCTTTGATCTGACCTGGAAGTCGACACATGTGGGTGTGAGCCTTCATTTGCATTCTTTATCTCTGTGGTTCAGTCAATGTAAGGTTACTTTCCTTGTTCCCAGTCAACTGCTTCCTCCTTCCTTCCCCCATGCAGTCAAGTGTTTGATAGCTGGCCAAGCCATGAAGTTCCTTTCACTTCTTCTCCGACAGCCATGTCCCTTATATTAAAGCTCCAGCTACATTGCAAACCAGGAGACCACATTCTGTTTTATTCCCTGGCAATACAGGTGTGCTGCTCTGATTCATGGGCCCAGTTTGTAAATCCAGATCTAGATCATGATCCAGAAAATATAAGTCTTTGGGAAACCTTGATCAGATGGCTTTGAAATGGGCTTAGACAACAGTCCTCTTCTTTCTTTAAGCCACAGCGTCAGATGTCAAGCTGAGTCTTTGCAAAAAGAAAACAAAATGGCACACTTGGAGAGCCTGGGTAACAGCTTCCCCTCTACTTCTTTTCCAGGTCCAACTCATGTTGTCCAAAGTCTTGCTAGATTCAATTGGATTTATATGCGTCCAACAAAGACCAGATCTAGTACTCAATCTTTAATTGAATTAAAGATTGAGTACTAGGCAGAGCCAGCAGTGGTGTAATGGTTAAGAGCGGTGGACTCGTAATCTGGTGAACCGGGTTCACGTCCCCACTCCTCCACTTGCAGCTGCTGGGTGACCTTGGCTAGTCACACTTCTCTGAAGTCTCTCAGCCTCACTCATCACACATGAGCATGTTTGTTGTGGGGGAGGAAGGGAAAGGAGATTGTTAGCCACTTTGAGACTCCTTAGGGTAGTGATAAAGCGGGATATCAAGTCCAAACTCCTCCTCCTCCGCCTCTTCTTTAATGATGATCAGTAGCTAGAGATATAATTAAATGTATATACCTTGCATCAAGGGTGGGGAACAAATGGCCCTCCAGATGTTATTGGTCTGCAATTCCTGTGACCCCCAGCCATTGACCATGAGGCCTGTGATGGAGGAATTTGGCACCCAGGAACATCTGAAGACCTCATAGGTCCCACATTATTTATTAAATGGTGAACATATTACTGGAGTCCTGTAAACTAGATGTCCAGGAGTTTAGAGAGGAATAGGATGCAAAATGAGAATGTGCTATATTACCAAATTTCTTTAAAAATGCCTTGGAATCCATGTGGAACATCTCTTTTGGTTTAAACTGAGATTGATCCAGCAAAAGAGAAAGAAAGACCTTTCAGTTATATTGGACTCAACAACGTCTTTACGGGAAAGGATGGTCTAATACTGATGCCACTTTACAATAATCTTGTTCTCCATTTGTTGTTGTCTTATTCTAGCTGAGAGGATGGAGGAGCCAGCGCCCGCAGAGCCAGCGCCCGCAGAGCCTACAACACTATCGGTGGCAGCACCATCAGCAACTATAACTGATGGTCTGTATACTGCACAGTCATATGGGATGAGGTTTCTCATAAAGTAGAGGAATGCACAAGAAATGCACAGCTTCCATCTGCTTCTTTTCCAGCTTGTGGTCTCAAAGTCTTTTTTCTGTTTCTTTTGTAAATTTATTTATTTGGTTTTTCAAAGTAAAATTTTACAATCACATATCAACATACAATATAAAAACAAGATTCCAAAGAATCGCCTGGACTTCCCTCCTCCCCTTTATGGGTCCGATTGTTAGTCATTTCCTCCTGCATCTTTTATAATAATCCAAATCTTTTACATTTCTATTATGTCCAAAATTCCCCATTAAACTACAAGTGGTATTCCAACCACACTAAGAATTTTAGGTGTTTACAATGGTTTTAAAGATAGAGTATAAACTTTCCCCATTCCTTAAAATTTTCCTGATTTCTGATTCATAGAATCATAGAATCATAGAATCATAGAGTTGGAAGAGACCACAAGGGCCATCGAGTCCAACCCCCTGCCAAGCAGGAAACACCATCAGAGCACTCCTGACATATGGTTGTCAAGCCTCTGCTTAAAGACCTCCAAAGTAGGAGACTCCACCACACTCCTTGGCAGCAAATTCCACTGTCGAACAGCTCTTACTGTCAGGAAGTTCTTCCTAATGTTTAGGTGGAATCTTCTTTCTTGTAGTTTGGATCCATTGCTCCGTGTCCGCTTCTCTGGAGCAGCAGAAAACAACCTTTCTCCCTCCTCTATGTGACATCCTTTTATATATTTGAACATGGCTATCATATCACCCCTTAACCTCCTCTTCTCCAGGCTGAACATGCCCAGCTCCCTTAGCCGTTCCTCATAAGGCATCGTTTCCAGGCCTTTGACCATTTTGGTTGCCCTCCTCTGGACACGTTCCAGTTTGTCAGTGTCCTTCTTGAATTGTGGTGCCCAGAACTGGACACAGTACTCCAGGTGAGGTCTGACCAGAGCAGAATACAGTGGCACTATTACTTCCCTTGATCTAGATGCTATACTCCTATTGATGAGGCCCAGAATTGCATTGGCTTTTTTAGCTGCCGCGTCACACTGTTGGCTCATGTCAAGTTTGTGGTCAACCAAGACTCCTAGATCCTTTTCACATGTACTGCTCTCAAGCCAGGTGTCACCCATCTTGTATTTGTGCCTCTCATTTTTTTTGCCCAAGTGCAATACTTTCCATTTCTCCCTGTTAAAATTCATCTTGTTTGTTTTGGCCCCGTTTTCTAATCTGTCAAGGTCGTTTTGAAGTGTGATCCTGTCCTCTGGGGTGTTAGCCACCCCTCCCAGTTTGGTGTCATCTGATTCTTTTGTTCTTTTTTGCCATTTCGGCATAATCCACCAAATTTATCTGCCATTCTTCTCTGGCAGGGACGTCATCTTATTTCCATCTCTGGGCCAATAACATCCGTGCAGCCGTGGTCATGTACATAGTCTTTTCTGCTCCTTTGGGATTTTGGCACCTAGAGTTCCTAAAAGAAAGGCTTTGGGGGTTTTTTAGGGGGGGAATTAAACTCCCCCCCAATTCATTAAATATAATTTCCCAAAATTCTTTTACTACCTTACATGTCCACCACATTTGATAAAAGGTGCCTTCTTTTTCCTTACATTTCCAACATATATTTGACCCTGATTTATACATTTTTGCTAATTGACTGGGAGTTAAATACCAACGATATATCATTTTTGTATAATTTCCTTTCAGCGTGCAACATGCTGTGAATTTTAAATTCCAATTCCCTAAGTTCCCATGCTGCAAGTTGTATATTATACCCAAAATCTTTCACCCAGTGTATCATTGCTGATTTAACCTGATCATCTTTTGTATACCATTCTAGTATTAATTTATACGTTCTTGAGAGTAAATTTGTTTTGTTCTCCAACAGCTCTTTTTCAAATTTAGAGGTTCCATTAGAAAAGCCATTCTTTTTGTCCATCTTGAATATATAATTTAGTTGATGGTGTTGAAATCAGTCAGTTAGTAATTCTCTTATGTCCCCAAACATCTTCAGTTTCGATTGGAATTCTACTTCCATTAACTGCTCTTTATACGTTCCCCAGTCATTTCTCATATTCAATTTTTTTAAGGGTATCGCTTCTAGTGGTGGGAGCCACCATGGTGTTTTTTGTTCTGGTAGATTTTTATATTTTTCCCATACCTCATAAACTGATTTCCTTACAACATGATTTAAGAAAGCTCTATGTACTTTAACCTTCTCATACCACAGATATGCATGCCAAACATACCTCGCAGGGTCGCATTAAAGCTGCGAGCGCTCTCAACTGCACTCCCCCCCACCTGCCTTTCGGCAGGGTTTCCAGGAGGGCAGCGGGAGATTGGTGCTTCTGCCAGAGTGAGGCTTTCGGGGGGGGGTGCCTAGCCCTGGCACTCTCCCCTCTTACCCCTGCCAGCCTCAGACCGATAGTCCCTTTCAGAGCGATCGAATCTGCACTGCCATTTCCAAGACCAGCCTATAATTTTTGACACATAATAAATCTGTGTCTTGTTTCAGAATCAGTGTAATGTAAGCATCTTTCCAAGAACCTGGCACTTTCCCCTGTATTTAATATCTCATTAGTTACATCTTTTAGTGGTTGTGCTAGATAATCTTGTAGTTTCTTATAGTACTTTGCTGGTAACCCATCTGGCCTCTGTGCTTTGCCCATTTTGGCTTGATGAACTGCCTGTTGTAACTCCATCATAGTTATAGGTGCATTAAATGAATTAGGTTTCTCTTTTGGAATTTATGGTAAGTTAATCTGGTGTGGTGTAGTGGTTAAGAGCGGTAGTCACGTAATCTGGGAAACCGGGTTCGTGTCTCCGCTCCTCCACATGCAGCTGCTGGGTGACCTTGGGCCAGTCACACTTCTGTGAAGTCTCTCAGCCCCACTCACCTCACAGAGTGTTTGTTGTGGGGGAGGAAGGGAAAGGAGAATGTTAGCCGCTTTGAGACTCCTGAAGGGGAGTGAAAGGCGGGATATCAAATCCAAACTCTTCTTCTTATTATTATTCTTTAAATATTCTTCAATATTATTTATGCTGGCTCAGTACAGTTCTGAATTATACCTTACAAATTGCTTTCTTATGTGTTTCGTATTATCTAAAACTTTCCCTTCTATATTTCAATTAATTATTAAGTTCATGTCTTATTTTTTCTTTAGCTGCCATGCCTGCAGGTTGTGTGGCTGGCTGGCAAAATAAAAAAAAATTCCGCCATAGCATTTTAATCTTCCATTCAATTTCTTGATTTACCAACATCAAATATTGTGTCTATAACATTTTATGGTTTGCTTTACTGAATCTTTTCTGGGGTTTTTGATCAATTCTTTTTTTATTTTTAATCAATTCTTCCAGCAGTTCTCATTTGTTTTTTTGTTTTTGTTCTCTCATCTTTTTTTGGAAAGCATTTTGTTGGATCAAAACCCCCCACATTACTGCTTTACTTGAATCCCAGACAACCTTCAGATCCACTCCTTGATTTAAGTTTATCTCAAAATAGTCTTTCAAAGCTTTTTCAGCTTTGTGTAAAATTGTTTGGCTATCAAAAAGTCCATCATTTAATCTCCACCTAAATGTGTGTGTGTTTTTTTCACCTTTCAATTCCTCTAATACTGGTTTGTGATCCGAACGTGTCCTTGATTGTATCTCTCCTTTTTTCTTCTCAATGATAGTTCATTAGATATCCATATCGTTGGTTTGTCCAGCAGATTGCTTTGGTTCTGAAAAAAAGTAATTTCTCTATCCAGTGGGTGTTTAAATCTCCATATATCAAGCAAGTTAAAGTGCTCCACCATTTTAAAGAAAGTTACGGGTAGTCTCCCCTCCTTAGAATCTATTAAATGGTGAACACCTGGTAATGTATTGTGAGGAAGCCACTTTCAGCCTGAGGGCTGGTATCTTAACGAAAACAGCTCTGGTTGCTGCTGGAAAAGGGACAAACACAAAAATGGACCTTTAGGCATGGTAATTTGGCATGGTAATTTGGCACAGTAAGTAATAGTGACATCAGATGACATTGATTGACAGAGAGGCAGGGCAAATGGAGAGACCTGGAAGGCCCCTGCTTTCAAGTGATTTTTGGAATCATAAGAAGAGTCTGAGTGCTAGATCATGTGAAAAGTCCATCCAGTACTGTATCCTGACCACTCCATGGGCAACCAGATATCTATGGGAAAATTGTATTATTTCCTCCAGATATTCAATAGATGCCAAAGCACTCAAAGGAGATAGTCTATAAACAAACACCAATAAATGTTATGAAGCAAGATATTTCTTTTCAGCACGCACCAAGTAACTGAGATTTCAGCTGCAATATAAACAGAACCAAAAATTCTCCATCTGATCTTATCAGCTGATCTAATGTACAGATATCACAATCAACCCATTTCTTGCCCCAAATTTGGTTTACCCCATAAAATAAATATAGAGAGAACATATGAATCAAACCCATAACTGTTCTTTGCAAATGCTTGCTGAAGTCCCATAAACTAGATATCCAGGAGCTAAGAGAAGAATATAATGCAAATGAGAATGTGCTATATTATCTAAAACATTTTTTCAATACCTTTGAATCCATATGGAACATCTTTTTGGTATAAGATGGAGATTGATCCAGCAAATGAAAAAGAAAGACATTTCAGTTATATTGGACTCAACAATGTCTTTACAGGAAATGGTTGTCTAATACTGATAGATGCCAAAGTTTAATGTTGGAAATGCCTCATTGAGACCTATTTTTGGCCTGATGTTGTTGTCCATTTCAACTTTGTACCGATGAAATCCTTGACATTTGTAGATGTGCATCTATTTTTAAAATTATGTTCCTGTAATAGGGAGATTAAGTGCAAGAGAATAAAAGCAAATTTTGTGAGCTTTCATGCTTGACAAGAGACTAATACTCTGAGCTTGGAAGGGAAAACACCCACCATCCAACCAATGTGTTCATAGTCGTTATAATAGCTTATTGTTTCACAGATGCAACTGGGAGGATGGAAAAGTCCGGAATTGATGAAGCATCCAGAAAGGATTCAGCAGCAGCAGCAACACCACCAACAACAACAACTGAAACTCGTGGTCTGTATACAGCACAGTCATATGGGATGAGTTACAGATAGGTAGCCGTGTTGAATTGCAACTCATTACCAAACTTAAAACCATGGAGAGACCTGGTCTGAACAAAGACATTGGATTCTTATCTCATTATACACGACTAAGCCATTTTTCACCTTCTCACCCCTTGCCTTTTCCTGTAAGACCTATTGCAGTCGTTAAGAGTCGTCAACAGGCTCATCTCAGCTATCTGCCAATCTCCCATTCCCACCACCCTTCTGAGTAATACCCCTCCCCACCTTCTCACTATATAGAAGGATCTGGCAACTTCTGTTTCAGTGTATCTGAAGAAGTGTGCATGCACACGAAAGCTCATACCAAGAACTAACTTAGTTGGTCTTTAAGGTGCTACTGGAAGGAATTTTTTTTATTTTGAATATGGGATGAGGTTTCTCATAAAGTAGAGGAATGCATGGGAAAAGGAAGTTGATGGAGAGACAGGCAGGGAGTGGAACCAGTCAGGTTGTGCTAGGGAGGAGTGCAGAGAAAAGCACACACAGCTCTTCGGGTGCCACAGATCCACTAAGCTCCACAGAAACCCCAGGATCCAGCCCACGCTTTGCTGCTGGCTGTACTGTTCCTTTACTGTGTACAGCCAGGAATGGTAGCAGGTGCTGAGGTGGGTAGAGATGGGTAGACCACACAAGCTGCACTGCACCTTCTCAGTTAGTCTGCTGCCCCATCAGCAGCATCAAAATAAGAGCCAATGGCCAGCCCAGCCCAGCTTCTGTATGTGGCATTATGTGCACAGAGGGAGCATCTTGTCATTTGCCTAGTGGGCAGAAAGTCCTTTAATATCAAAGGCTACTGTCTTCTAATCCAGACATTGGTCAGAAAAGTTTCCTCAAGCAGCAAGGTATCTCTCCTTACTTCCTCCACCTGCTCAACCACCCAGATTACCACCCCTTGAACAGTTGACTGTCTCTGGCTGAGGCTACCACAGCATATGGAAACCCTTTTTCCTGGAGTGGCAATGGTATGTTGGCTTGTTGCTGTTTAGTCGTTTAGTCGTGTCCGACTCTTTGTAACCCCCTGGACCAGAGCACACCAGGCACTCCTGTCTTCCACTGCCTCCCACAGTTTGGTCAAACTCATGTTGGTAGCTTCAAGAACACTGTTGGCTACTGATGGCTAAATCAGAATTTTCTTTCTTCAAGCATCTGCTTTTCAGGACATGGTTACCTTCTTACAATCTCCAACGGGTGAAAGATATATAATACTTGAGATGTTCATCCTTGCTGCCATGACGCTGCTGCTTTTCCTTCTATGTAAGTAAATAATAATAATAATAATAATAATAATAATAATAATAATAATAATAATAATTTATTATTTGTACCCCGCCCATCTGGCTGGGTTTCCCCAGCCACTCTGGGCGGCTTCCACAGAAACCAAAAAACACTAAAATATCATACATTAAAAGCTTCCCTGAATAGGGCCGCCTTAAGATGTTTTCTGAATGTCAGGTAGTTGTCCATCACCTTGACATCCGATGGGAGGGCATTCCACAGGGCGGGCGCCACCACCGAAAAGGCCCTCTGCCTGGTTCCCTGTAGCTTCGCTTCTCGCAATGAGGGAACCGCCAGAAGGCCCTCGGCGCTGGACCTCAGTGTCCGGGCAGAACGATGGGGGTGGAGACGCTCCTTCAGGTATACTGGGCCGAAGCCGTTTAGGGCTTTAAAGGTCAACACCAACACTTTGAATTGTGCTCGGAAACGTACTGGGAGCCAATGTAGGTCTTTCAAGACCGGTGTTATGTGGTCTCGGCGGCCGCCCCCAGTCACCAGTCTAGCTGCCGCATTCTGGATTAGTTGTAGTTTCCGAGTCACCTTCAAAGGTAGCCCCACGTAGAGCGCATTGCAGTAGTCCAAGCGGGAGATAACTAGAGCATGCACCACTCTGGCCAGACAGTCAGCGGGCAGGTAGGGTCTCAGCCTGCGTACCAGGTGGAGTTGGTAGACAGCTGCCCTGGATACAGAATTGACCTGCGCCTCCATGGACAGCTGTGAGTCCAAAATGACTCCCAGGCTACGCACCTGGTCCTTCAGGGGCACAGTTACCCCATTCAGGACCAGGGAGTTCTCCACACCAGCCCGCCCCCTGTCCCCCAAAAACAGTACTTCTGTCTTGTCAGGATTCAACTTCAATCCATTAGCCGCCATCCATCCTCCAACCACCTCCAGGCACTCACACAGGACCTTCACCGCCTTCACTGGTTCTGATTTGAAAGAAAGGTAGAGCTGGGTATCATCTGCATATTGATGGACACCCAGTCCAAACCCCCTGATGATCTCTCCCAGCGGCTTCATATAGATGTTAAAAAGCATGGGGGAGAGGACGGAACCCTGAGGCACCCCACAAGTGAGGGCCCAAGGGTCTGAACACTCATCCCCCACCACCACTTTCTGAACACGGCCCAGGAGGAAGGAGCGAAACCACTGTATAACAGTGCCCCCAGCTCCCAACCCCTCTAGACGGTCCAGAAGGATGTTATGGTCGATTGTATCAAAGGCCGCTGAGAGATCCAGCAGAACTAGGAAACAACTCTCACCTTTGTCCCTAGCTCGCCGGAGATCATCAACCAGTGCGACCAAGGCAGTTTCAGTCCCATGATGAGGCCTGAACCCTGATTGGAAGGGATCCAAATGGTCCGCATCCTCCAGGCGTGCCTGGAGTTGTTCAGCAACCACACGCTCAATCACCTTGCCCAAGAATGGAAGATTTGAAACTGGGCGATAGTTGGCCATACTGGCCGGGTCTAAAGATGGTTTTTTAAGAAGCGGTTTAATGACCGCCTCTTTCAGCGGATCTGGGAATGTTCCCTCACAGAGGGAAGCATTCACCACCCCGCAGAGCCCATCGCCCAGCCCTTCCCGGCTAGCTTTTATAAGCCAGGATGGGCAAGGATCAAGGAGACAGGTGGTTGGTTTCACTCGTCCAAGCAGCCTGTCCACATCCTCGGGGGTAACAGATTGAAATTGATTCCATGCAACTTGACCAGACAGGGCTCTAGCACTCTCCCGCCCCAGCCCTGCTCCCACGGTGGTGTCTAGCTCCTTCCGAATATGAGTGATTTTATCTGCAAAAAACTTTGCAAAATCGTTGCAGGAGATCTTGGGGTCTTTACAAGGCCCCGATGGTAAAGGTGGTTCCGTTAAATTGCGGACCACCTGAAAGAGTCTCCTGCTACTATTTTCTGCAGATGCAATAGAGGCGGCGAAGAAAGTCTTCTTTGCCGTCGCTATCGCCACTTGGTAGGCTCGACGTTGAGCTCTAACCTGTGTCCGGTCAGATTCGGAGTGAGTTTTCTGCCACCGACGCTCTAGCCGTCTCAGCGATTGTTTCATCGCCCTCAGCTCCGAAGAAAACCACGGGGCTGTCCGGGCTCCATGCAATCGGAGAGGGCGCTTCGGAGCCAGACAGTCGATAGCCCTGGTTAACTCCGCATTCCAGCGGGCCACCAGGGAATCAGCTGAAAGGCCATCAACACGGGATAAAGCATCCCCTACCACTCTCTGGAAACCATTTGGATCCATTAAGTGGCGGGGGCGGACCATCCGAATTGGTCCCACCTCCCTGCAGAGGGGAAGGGTCGCGGAGAAGTCCAGTTGCACCAGGAAGTGATCTGACCATGGCACTTCTTTGGTTTCATTTTTACTTAGTGTCAGATCACCCACGTCGCTAGAGGTGAATACCAGGTCTAAGGCATGTCCATGACTATGAGTTGGGCCCAACTTATTCAGGGACAGCCCCATGGAGGCCATGCTTTCCACGAAGTCCCGAGCGGCCCCTTGTAAGGTCGTGTCGGCGTGGATGTTAAAATCCCCTAGGACAACCAAACTAGGTGTCTCCAGGAGAACATCCGCCACGACCTGAAGCAGCTCGGACAGGGAATCCTTGGTGCAGCGGGGAGGTCGGTACACCAAAAGGAATCCTGTACTGCCCCTATTGCCCAACTTCCAGAACATGCACTCAGAAAACTGGGTCTTCCCAGTAGGACGCCTGGTGCAGACTAATGACTTCCTAAAAATCACTGCAACCCCCCCCCTCCCCGCCCACATGACCTGGGTTGCTGTGCGTAAGAGAAACCTGGTGGGCAAGCGGCAGCAAGGACGGGCCCATCTGTCTCATTCAACCAGGTCTCTGTCACACAAGCCAGGTCAAATCCTCCATCCACAATCAGGTCGTGGATGGCAGTGGTTTTATTCACTATTGACCTGGCATTACACAGCAACACCTTCAGGTTATGTGGGTTTCCCCTGTTGATTCCAGTATCCATCTGGTCAAGGCCAGACCCGGAGGCAGGGATAGTCTTCAAACAACGACTAAACCTGCCTCCTCGGTAATGACATGGTCTGGTCTTAGCGTAACTCCGCCTCCTGCCCATGATCACCGAGATCGGATGTCCCAGTGCTTCCCCCCCTGTGGAACTTGTCCCAGCCATCGTGTTGGCTGGGGCCTCACTCCCAGGCAGCCCTGATCCCACCCCTTAAAAACAAAACACAAACTATACAGAACCAATAAAACAACAGAAAACAAAAACAGAACAATTACACTAAAATTAATCCCCAACCAAATATCCATTACACCCACCCACCCCCAGCAAGAGAAAAAAGGAAAAAAAGAAATACAAATTTAAATTGCCACCGACTGCTTGAGGACATTTTAAAACACATTGGAACAGGGAAGCAATTGCAGAACACTTCCCAGCTTCCCCAAAAGTTTGTTCCAAATAAGGGCCTGGGCCACGCCCCCTGGGCCAGTTGGAAAAGGCCCTGGAAGGGAGCAGGCCCTGCAGTCCTCACCCAAATATAATTTATTTATATCCCCACCCATCTGGCTAAGTTTCCCCAGCCACTCTGGGCGGCTCCCAATCAAGTATTAAAAACAATACAGCACTGAATATTAAAAACTTCCCTGAACAGGGCTGCCTTCAGATGTCTTTTAAAGATAGGATAGCTACTTATTTCTTTAACATCCGAAGGGAGGGTGTTCCACAGGGTGGGCGCCACTCCCGAGAAGGCCCTCTGTCTAGTTCCCTGTAACCTTATTTCTTGCAATGAGGGAACCACCAGAAGGCCCTTGGAGCTGTACCTCAGTGTCCAGGCTGAACGATGGGGGTGGAGATGCTCCTTCAGGTATACAGGACCGAGGCTGTTTAGGGCTTTAAAGGTCAGCACCAACACTTTGAATTGTGCTCGGAAACGTACTGGGAGCCAGTGCAGATCTCTCAGAACCAGTGTTATGTGGTCCCAGCGGCCACTACCAGTCACCAGCCTATCTGCCGCATTGTGGATTAATTGCAGTTTCCGGGTCACCTTCAAAGGTAGCCCCACGTAGAGTGTGTTGCAGTAGTCCAAGAGGGAGATAACTAGAGCATGCACCACTCTGGTGAGAGCGGGCAGGTAGGGTCTTAGCCTGCGTACTAGGTGGAGCTGGTAGACAGCTGCCCTGGACACAGAATTAACCTGGGCCTCCATGGACAGCTGTGAGTCCAAAATGACTCCCAGGCTGCACACCTGGTCCTTCAGGGGCACAGTTACCCCATTCATGACCAGGGAATCCCCCACACCCGCCCGCCCCCTGTCCCCCAAAAACAGTACTTCTGTCTTGTCAGGATTCAACCTCAATCTGTTAGCCGCCATCCATCCTCCAACCGCCTCCAGGCAGTCACACAGGACCTTCACCGCCTTCACTGGTTCTGATTTAAAGGAGAGGTAGAGCTGGGTGTCATCTGCATACTGATGAACACCCAGCCCAAACCCCCTGATGATCTCTCCCAGCAGCTTCATATAGATATTAAGCATAAAGTAAAGGTAAAGGGACCCCTGACCATTAGGTCCAGTCGTGCCCGACTCTGGGGTTGCGGCGCTCATCTCGCATTATTGGCCGAGGGAGCCGGCGTACAGCTTCCAGGTCATGTGGCCAGCATGACTAAGCCGCTTCTGGCGAAGCAGAGCAGCGCACGGAAACGTTGTTTACCTTCCCGCTGGAGTGGTACCTATTTATCTACTTGCACTTTGAGGTGCTTTTGAACTGCTAGGTTGGCAGGAGCAGGGACCGAGCAACGGGAGCTCACTCCGTCACGGGGATTCGAACCACCGACTTTCTGATTGGCAAGTCCTAGGCTCTGTGGTTTAACCCACAGTGCCACCCGCGTCCCTAGATGTTAAGCATACTTTCAACTAATGTCATGTGCTTTGCTTAAATGTCAATAGCATTTCCAAAAAGAGATGGCATGATCCACCTTCCATTTACCCCTTTCATCTCTCTTTGATTTCTGGGGGTGAGTTACAGCTGTCACCCACTGAGAGCAATGGCACTGTTTTGTTCTTCCTGAATAAGTGACTTCCAGCTCTTGGAACAGAAGCATAGGCTGACACAAGTCCCTGGAACACCCTGGACAATTCCCTTTCCCAACTAATCCTCATTTGCTTGTGGGAAAGCCCTGTGATGGAAACGTTTCTTTTCTGAGCAGGTTGAGTCATCTAGTGTCCCCCACCCCACCCCTGCCAGCAAACACTTAACTAACAACAGCGCCTGATTGGCCAGCATTCCAAGGGAGGCAATTGGAGTGGAGTGAGGGAGTGGGAGAGAGGAATTCGGTCTGTGAGTTGGATTCTGTTAGGAGAGTTTGTTCTGACAGGTGGTAGAGCTGAAGAGAGCTGAGAACTCTCAGTATATGCTCTAAGGTTCTGAATCACAGGACTCTGTTAAAATAGACAAGACACAATCCCACAAGCTGTTTACAGGAAAAAAAGGGTCCTCAGAGGGGATACTCTGACTGGAAAGGGCAATAGTGATTCCAAGGCCAAGGAGGATGTGAGGGTCTGTAAGGAAACAGTCCAGTTAAAATCCTAAGTTCCTGAAATGAGCGTGGAGAAGTCTGGTCTATGAAAGATGTGTAAAAGGAAGTAACCTTAAGCCTGCACAGCATACAGCCTATAACTTGAAACAGTATATGTTTTAATAAAAAACATCAGCATCACACAGTTAATAGCCTCACTGTTTGTTACATTTCTGTGGAAGAATAACCAAAACTCCTTGTTTACATCTGTTGTAATAAAGTTTGTTTGCAACCTGTTTCCCCAAAAGTAAAAGCCACAGTTGCTCGTGATTCATTCTCCATTGGGGGAATTCACCTGAGGGAAGGGAAACTGAGGCTGGCACAGTGGTGCCAGGGGGAGAAAGAGTGCCATTGCGTCGCCGCAGGCTCCATTCCTGATCCTCGCCAGCCTGCCCTCTGCTAGGGCTCCAGTCCCTTGAAGGAAAGTGCTTGGGGAAAACAGGCTGCAGAGGATAAGGCCATGGCCAAAGTGGGTGGGTCCAGAGCCTACCTAAATATCTAGATATATGCAGGGCTTTTTTCAGCTGAAATTGATCAGGATGCTGTTCTGGCCCCTCTCAGGTGGGCGCCATTGCCATTTTAAGAGAAGAAGGGAGGCATTCATGCTGAGTTCCAGCACCTCTTTTTGCAGAAAAATAGCACTGGATAGATGAGCCCTTGACCTATTTGAACACCTAATTCATTTTTAAAGGGCACTTGAAAGTAAGCAAAGCTCGGGGGGAGGGAATCAAATGATCCAAGAATTTGCATATTTTAAGCATGTGGCAGAGCATGAGGCAGCCTGGCAAATGCAAGACTGTCGGACCAAGAGGACAGGTGTATCTAGACAACCAAAAATCCAAAGCTCTCAAAGGAAGGCCAAACCATCTAATGACAGAAGTAACAGGCCAAATGGAAACAGGACTTCAGATCAGCAGGGCAGCCGCTATCAAGGGCTGAGAGCAGAAAATATTAATAAAAGTCATAGCCATCGTTTTGTTGATTTGATTTCTTATCTGCGTTACAAGTCAGCAATTTAAATTGAATATTAAAAGCAGTTTGAAACCAAGTATCCCCCCCCCCAGTTAATCAGACAATTTAATCATTTCTTTTCTACCTACTTCATCCTTAGATCAAAAGGAACTAAAAAGAAGGATGGAGTTTAAAATGGCAATAGATATCATTCGGACCTTTGTTGTTGGGCTTGATACAATCCATGAAGACAAGGATGGTAAGCATTTTTTTATGCACATCCTCACTTTTGCTAGACCTTGTTTAATTTAAACAGGCTTCAATTCCTGTAGTTCACTTTGGGATTCATATTGTGTAAGCAATACATATATTCAGTGAAACTCATCACCCAATAGAGTTTATCACAGTTTCATTGCTGTAATGGGTTTAGCGGTTGCTCGTGCGTAAGTTGCCGCCACTCCTGGCTAGGTTACCTGGTTAACCCTTTCTGACTGAGCAGCCTCCAGCATCGTGACTGTCTCAGTCGCTGGCAGAATCCGTCAGTGGGCGTTTCTTAAACCTTTTCCAGCATAAAAGTTGCTTGACGCCAAGTCTCCTCCTACTCTCCCTGCACGGAAGTCTTCTGCGCAGGGAGGGTGTGGGCAGCGGAGTACCCGTACTCTCTCCGCTGGTCTCCAGCGAAGAGTCTTGGAGCCTCCTCCCTGATTCCCCCACCTGCCCCCCTTCTCCACTGGTGTTACGCTGATTTCCTTCCCCAGCAGATGGGCTGCCTCTCTCCCTACTGGGACCCTCTCCTGCATCCCTTTGGAGCCTTCCCTCTGCCTCTAGCTCCGATGGCAGTTCCCTGACAATTGCTCAGCAGGAAGAAAAGCAGATGGTTGTGATTTTCCCACTAGAAATGCTGTCCTCCTCCCATCAAACTGTAATTCACAATGTTTGTGCTATTGCAAGATTTGTGCTACTGCAAGCTTTTAGCACTAACACAAGGGAACTTTGCCCCCATCACTTTGCATGCCATCACCAAAGCTGCTCTGCAGGGTGGGGAACAGATTGGAGGGAAAGCGGCTGAAGATTGCATTGCACAAGGAGAAATTCCTGCACGGATATAATGTCCTCCTTAGAATTATGTGGAATGCAACACAATATTCATCAGAAAAAGAGTTCTGGCGCCTCTATTTTCTTAGATCTCACAATGCATAATGTTGTTGTTGTTGTTTAGTCATTTAGTCATGTCTGAATCTTCATGACCCCATGGACCAGAACATGTCAGGCACTCCTGTCTTCCACTGCCTCCCGCAGTTTGGTCAAACTCATGTTTGTAGCTTCAAGAACACTGTCCAGCCATCTCGTCCACTGTTGTCCCCTTCTCCTTGTGCCCTCCATCTTTCCCAACATCAGGGTCTTTTCCAGGGAGTCTTCTCTTCTCATGAGGTGGCCAAAGTCTTGGAGTCTCAGCCTCAGGATCTGTCCTTCAAGTGAGCACTCAGGGCTGATTTCCTTAAGAATGGATTGGTTTGATCTTCTTGCAGTCCATGGGACTCTCAAGAGTCTTCAGCGATCAGCCTTCCTTATGGTCCAGCTCTCACTTCCATACATCACTACTGGGAAAACCATAGCTTTTACTATACGGACCTTTGTTGGCAAGGTGATGTCGCTGCTTTTTAAGATGCTGTCTAGGTTTGTCATTGCTTTTCTCCCAAGAAGCAGGCCTCTTTTAATTTCGTGACTGCTGTCACCATCTGCAGTGATCATGGAGCCCAAGAAAGTAAAATCTCTCACTGCTTCCATTTCTTCCCCTTCTATTTGCCAGGAGGTGATGGGCCCAGTGGCCATGATCCTTGTTTTTTGATGTTGAGCTTCAGACCATATTTTGCGCTCTCCTCTTTCACCCTCATTAAAAGGTTCTTTAATTCCTCCTCCCTTTCTGCCATCAAGGTTGTGTCATCTGCATATCTGAGGTTGTTGATATTTCTTCCGGCAATCTTAATTCTGGTTTGGGATTCATCCAGCCCAGCTTTTCACATGATGATTTCTGCATATAAGTTAAATAAGCAGGGAGACAATATACAGCCTTGTTGTACTCCTTTCCCAATTTTGAACCAATCAGTTGTTCCATGTCCAGTTCTAACTGTAGCTTCTTGTCCCACATAGAGATTTCTCAGGAGACAGATGACGTGATCAGGCACTCCCATTTCTTTAAGAACTTGCCATAGTTTGCTGCTGTCGACACAGTCAAAGGCTTTTGCATAGTCAATGAAGCAGAAGTAGATGTCTTTCTGGAACTCTCTAGCTTTCTCCATAATCCAGCACATGTTTGCAATTTGGTCTCTGGTTCCTTTGTCCCTTCGAAATCCAGCTTGCAATTCTGGGAGTTCTCTGTCCACATACAGCTTAAGCCTGCCTTGTAGAATGTTAAGCATAACCTTGCTAGCATGTGAAATGGGTGCAATTGTGCGGTAGTTGGAGCATTCTTTGGCACTGCCCTTCTTTGGGATGGGGGTGTAGACTGATCTCCAATCCTCTGGCCACTGCTGAGTTTTCCAATCTTGCTGGCATATTGAGTGTAGCACCTTAACAGCATCATCTTTTAAAATTTTAAATAGTTCAGCTGGAATATCATCACTTCCACTGGCCTTATTATTAGCAGTGCTTTCTAAGGCCCATTTGACTTCACTCTCCAGGATGTCTGGCTTAAGGTCAGCAACCACACTACCTGGGGTGTACGAGACAGCCATATCTTTCTGGTATAATTCCTCTGTGTATTCTTGCCACCTCTTGATGTCTTCTGCTTCTGACAGGTCCTTTCCACTTTTGTCTTTTATTATGGTCATCTTTGTACGATATGTTCCTTTCATATCTCCAATTTTCTTGAACAGATCTCTGTTTTTTCCCATTCTATTGTTTCCCTCTATTTCTTTGCATTGGTCGTTTAAGAAGGCCTTCTTGTATCTCCTTGCTATTTTTTTTTGAAATCTGCATTCAGTTTCCTGTATCTTTCACTCTCCCTTGCATTTTGCTTGCCTTCTCTCCCCTGCTATTTGTAAGGCCTCGTTGGACAGCCACTTTGCTTTCTTGCATTTCCTTTTCATTGGGATGGTTTTCATTGCTGCCTCCTGTATAATGTTTTGAGCCTCCATTCATAGTTCTTCAGGCACTCTGTCCACCAAATCTCAATCCTTAAACCTGTTCCTCACTTCCACTATGTATTCATAAGGGATTTGATTTCGATTGTATCTTACCGGCCCAATGGTTTTTCCTACTTTCTTCAGTTTAAGCTTGAATTTTGCTACAAGAAGCTGATGATCTGAGCCACAGTCAGCTCCAGGTCTTGTTTTTGCGGAGTGTATAGAGCTTCTCCATCTTTGGCTACAGAGAATATAATCAATCTGATTTCGATGCTGCCCATCTGGTGATGTCCATGTGTAGAGTCGTCTCTTGTGTTGGAAAAGAGTGTTTGTGATGACCAGCTTATTCTCTTGGCAGAACTCTATTAGCCTTTGCCCTGCTTCATTTTGAACTCTAAGGCCAAACTTGCCAGTTGTTCCTTTTAGCTCTTGACTCCCTACTTTAGCATTCCAACCCCCTATAATGAGAAGAACATCCTTCTTTGCTGTCATTTCCAGCAGGTGTTGTAAGTCTTCATAGAACTGATCAATTTCAGTTTCTTCAGCAGCAGTAGTTAGTGCATAAACTTGATTAATGTGATGTTAAAAGGTCTACCTTGGATTCGTATTGAGATCATTCTATCATTTTTGAGATTGCATCCCAGTACAGCTTTCACCACTCTTTTGTTGACTATGAGGGCCACTCCATTTCTTTTATGGGATTCTTGCCCATAGTAGTAGATATGATGGTCATCCAAACTGAATTCGCCCATTCCCATCCATTTTAGTTCACTGATGCCAGGATGTCAATATTTATTCTTGCCATCTCATTTTTGACCACATCCAGCTTACCAAGGTTCATGGTTCTTACATTTTATGTTCCTATGCAATATTTTTATTTACAACATTGGACTTTCCCTTTGCTTGCAGGCATATCCACAACAGAGTGACCTTTTGGCTTTGGCCCAGCCACTTCATCAGCCCTGAATCTACTTGTACTTGTCCTCCGCTCTACTTGTACTTGTCCTCCGCTCTTCCTCAGTAGCATGTTGGACACCTTCCGACCTGAGGGGCTCATCTTCCAGCGTCATAACTTTTATATGCCTATTGTCTTTTTCCATGGGGTTTTCTTGGCAGGGATACTAGAGTGGCTTGCCGGTTCCTGCTCCAGGTGGATCATGTTTGGTCAAAACACTCCACTATGACCTGTCCATCAGGGTGGCCACTCATGGCATAGCTCATAGCTTCTCTGAGTTATTCAAGCCCCTTCGCCACAGCAAGACACTGATCCATGAAGGGGACAAAGCATAATAGAAAACTGCAAAATAATCTTTGTATATTTGGCTTTACTGTGTGACTCAGTGGGGAATTGGTTTGTGACCCTGTGATTCCCTGCAGAAAATGAGAACATAGGAGGGGAACATTAGAGATACTTCATGAGCCACTTTTAATATGAGAATAGGATAGTGGATTGCATGGGTCTTAAAATGTTTTAAAATGGTTTCTTAATATTTGCATATTGTTATTTCAGATACTCTTTTGCCTTAAACTATTTCAACTCTTTTCTCTTTTGCCTTAAACTATTTCAACTCTTTTAGACTTTGGAATACTCGCTGTAGCTCAAAACGTATCAGACGAATTGCTGTATCTTGCCAACAAAAATGATGAACTGCAAAAAGAAATTGGTAAGCTACCCTACGATGCTGAAGAATTGTAGTGCAGTGGGAACCTGCCCTGAGTCTGCACCAGCTGAAAGCCCCTCCTCTAGCTGAAAACTCTTAGAGCCAGAGCAGAGTGCTGCGCTCCTTTGCATGGGGCCACCCTAGAGAAACATCAGAGATATTTAGTTCAGCTCTCCTGAACCTTTGAATTGACTTAGCCTCTATGGTTAGGAAAGAAAAGACTTTTCAATTCTTTGCTATAACAGAGACAATCAAAACAGGTAAGGTAAAAGATCTGTCCTTTTTTATTTTCACCCATGAGAGCCCTGCCTCTGCAGAGACAATCAAAAGAGGTCAATTGAAAGAGAGAGATTCATGAGCAGCACTTTGAAGGCAACTTCCGCCAACTTGGTCAGAGAGACTGCTGGGCAGTGGGGTGATTCGTGCAACAGCAAAATCTCTCTCCTGTTTCACAAGCCCATCATCAGTCAGAAACCCTCAAGCCCACTCACATAGTGAATTGACCCCTTGGCCACTGGACACATAATAGGTAAAGTGATTATAAAATTGTCTAGAAAGCTTTAGATGCGAGAGCAAAGAATGGGAATGAACGCATTGTCAGGGAGAGGCAAACGGGGAAAGAGCTAAGGGGAGAGACCAGCACTTATAGAGAGCCGAAAGAGATCATTAGTAGTCTGTCGTCTGACAGCGAAGAGGAGGCGGGGGGGGGAAGGATGAGCCCGGAACTAGTCATTCTGTAAACAGAGGAAATCAGAGGCGTGGTTTCCGCAGACTTGCATGTTGGGCAAGAAAAAGTAAAAAGAAACCAGACGCGGCATCTTTGCCGACAGGGTTGGACATGCTCTGAAGCACTGGAGATGTTTCTTTGAACTTTGTAAATAAATCAAAGAGATTGTAACTGGCAGCAAGCCTGGAGTTTTTAATCTATGCCGGCTTGGCAGCACACACCTCCTCCAGCATGCTGTGTTCCCAATTTGTTGCTGGAAAGCTGGTGGAATAAGGAATAAGCCTCAGAATGGAGAAGGAGGTCTTGGAGCTGAGAAAGTGAAATGTCTCTCTGGAACAGAGATCGTCTGACTTGCAGGCCCGTCTGGAAGAAGCCAGGGCTGCTCAGAGAGAACCCACAGGTGGGCTATCGGCAGATGGGGGCAAGTCAGTGTGGGTGGAACGGTTCCATGGCGACCCGGAAAGTTACTTGGATTTCAAAACCGAGATGAGATATTTTTTAGAGCTTGAATAGGCCAAGTTTGGGAACGATGCCCAGAAAGTTGCTCACATAATTAGACACCTGGTGGGAGGGGCTAGAAGTTGGATCCGGCCGCTAATAGCCTCAAATAATGAAGCCCTCAGAAATGTGGCCAAGTTTTGGCAAGCTATGGACTTTATCTATGCAGATCAAAGTTTAATTGACAAGATGCAGGAGGAGCTTTTGGCTTTGAAACAAGGCAGATCCACGGTACAGTTACTGGTCAGAATTTGCTATACACGTGCAGAAGCTGGGTTGGGATTTAGAGGCAGACCCTGTACAAGCTTTGTTTAAAAATGGACTTAACCCAGAAATTAAGGACGAGCTTGCAAGGGGCACCCACCCTAAAAATATGGATGAATTAACGAAGGCTGCTCTTGCGGTGGGTTTGAGACAGGAAGCCAGATGGCGGGAAAGGAAGCAAAGCAGAAAGCAGAGTTTCCATGGTGACCACATTCTTGAGATGCCTGCAGCTGCCTCAGAACATCAACAAGAGCAGGAGCCCATGGAGATAGGCACAGCCCGGGCGCAGGAGAGTTTGAAAGCCCAACGGTTGGGCAGGAAGGAGAAAAAAGACTGGCAAGTGGCAAAAAGATGTTTTGTGTGTCAGAAAACTGGGGACTTTGCCAGAGTGTGTCCAGAGCATCGTAACTGGCAGGGAATGGTGGGGGCCACCCAACTGGCAGAGGCAGAGGAAGCCCAGCCTTCGGGAAACGAAGAAGCCTGGCTGGTGGTGGACCGGGGCAATAGCCAGGCGGGAGCAACACAGAAAGTCCTCAGCTTGGGCACCCCAAAGCAAGCATAGTGTTGAAGGTGGTCCTAGAACTCCCAAATGGCCAGGCGGTGGAGGAGTTGGCGCTAGTTGATTCTGGTGCTTCAGCGTCCTTTTTTAGCAAGGAGTTTGCAGCGCAGCACCAACTGAACCTGAGGCCTTTGGATTTTCTGCTGCGAGTGACCACAATTGATGGAAGAGAACTGCTGGGAGGTGAAGTGATGCATCAAACACCTCCAATGCGAATGCGGGTGGCTACCCACTCAGGGGTCATTGCCTTTCACGTGGCCACACTGGCGGGTCCGCCTATCATATTGGGCATGAGCTGGTTGGCTTTGCACGGTCCGGTGGTTTCCTGGCACCAACGGTCCCTGACGTTCGGTTTGACGCACTGCATGGAGAACTGCCTGGCTCAAGGGCAACCTCAACAAAGGGAGGGCAAAAGGGCAGCAGCATGCAGAGTGGGGACGACCGAGATCCCGTCGTGTTACAGGGATCTACAGGAGGTGTTCAGCGAGAAAAAGGCTGACGAGTTGCCGCCGCATCGACCATATGATTGTCAGATCAACCTGGTCCCGGGGGCCACGTTGCCGGTGGGAAAGACCTATTCCATGTCGGAGGGAGAGCTCAAGGACCTAAAGGAGTTTATTGAGAAAAATCTAAGAAGGGGATTCATCAGGGAATCCAAGACGGCAGGGGGGAGCCCCATGTTTTTCGTGGACAAGAAATCGACTAAAGAAAGGAGGCGTGTACTGGACTTTAGAATCCTGAACAGCCTGACGGAACCAGTGGCTTTCCCAATGCCGAGGATCGACGATGTTCTGGCCCGGGTGCGGAAAGGGAAGATTTTCACCAAACTGGACCTCCGGGGGGCATACAACCTCATCTGAGTGCGAGAGGGGGATGAGTGGAAGACCACCATGTTCACTCCGATGGGGGCATTTGAGTATCTAGTCATGCCCTTCAGTTTGCAGTGCGGAAGTCACTGTTTCCAAGCCTTCATGCACCACGTACTAGGACCTTTGCTGTACAAGAACTGTGTTTGCTTTTTGGATGACATGCTCATGTACTCCGAAGACAAGAAACAGCATGTGAAGGATGTACGTCAGGTCCTGAGCAAACCTAAGGAGCATTGCTTGTGGGTCAAGCTGGAGAAATGTCAGTTCCATGCAAAGGAAGTCAAATTTCTGGGGTACCGGCTGTCGGACCAGGGTTTGGCCATGGATCCAGAGAAAGTGAAGGCGGTGGTGGAATGGGAGAGCCCCAAGACCAGGAAAGGTGTTCAGCGTTTCCTGGGTTTCAGCAATTTCTACAGGAAATTCATAAAAGATTTCGCAAAACTGATGGCACCCATAACGGACTGTCTCAGTGTCAAGAAGATGTTTCAGTGGACGCAGGCGGCCCAAGAGGTGTTTGAGAAGCTTAAGAGGGCTTTTGCTTTGGAGGAGCAACTGATCCACGTCGACCCTGCTCAACCACTACTGGTGGAGACAGATGCATTGGATCGGGCAATAGGGGCGGTGCTGCTGCAGCCAGATCGAAAGGGGGAGTGGCGGCCGTGTGCTTTTTTTTGCAGAAACTGAACAAATCGGAGCAGAACTACAGCATCTATGATAAGGAATTGCTTTCGATCGTCGCTGCTTTCAAACAATGGAGGCACTTCCTGATTGGGGCAAAGCACCAAATTTTGGTGTGCACTGACCACAAAAATTTGGAGTACTGGTGTACGGCACGGGTGTTGTGCCAGAGACAGATAAGATGGGCAGAGTTCTTTGCCAACTTCAACTTTAAGATCCAATATGTGCCGGGAGAGCAGAATGCGAGGGCAGATGCGCTCTCCCGGAAACCCGAGTATATGATGGGGAAGGACCTCCAGTGGCAAGACTGATGTTCCCCAAGAGCAAATGGATGTGTGGGGGGACGTTAGTCAAGGACGACGAACTAATGCAACTGCTCAGAGACGATGACTTTGCCAGACAAAAGATGGGGGAGCTCAGAGAAAAAGGGGGTGCCGAGGAGTGTTTTGAAGTGAGAGGGGGGCTTCTGTACCATAGGGGGGCCTTGTACGTTCCAGGAGAAAACCTTTGGGGCAGAATTCTCAAGCAACTCCACGACAGCTGCATGGCAGGGCATTTTGGACAGCATAAGACCATGCTACTGGTCACACGGGAATTTTGGTGGCCAAGGCTGAGAGAGGATGTAAAGGAATATGTGCGAGGGTGTGACACATGCCAGAGGGCCAAAGGGGAAAGGGCGGCACCAGCGGGGTTGCTGGAACCGTTGCCGACACCCGGAAAGCCATGGGAGGTGGTAGGGGTGGATTTTATCACTGATCTGCCCAGATGTAAGGGTAAGACCGCTATCATGGTGGTGGTGGATCTCCTGACCAAAATGTGCCACTTCGTGCCCTGTTCGCATGCCGTGACGGCAGAATAACAGCCAAGCTGTTCGTAGAGCATGTGTTTAGGTTACATGGGGTGCCTGCACCGGTGGTTTTGGACCAGGGGGCCAAATTCACCTCACGTTTTTGGCGCAAACTTATGGGGTTACTCCAGGTGGAAGTGAGTTTCACTACGGCTAGGCACCCCGAGACCAATGGGCAAGCGGAGAGGGCAAATGCTGTTTTACAACAGTATTTGCGGTGTTATGTAAGTCAAAAACAGAACGATTGGGTGGACAAACTAGCCCTGGCAGAGTTTGCTTACAATAACGTGGAGAATGTATCCACTGGGATGACTCCATTCTTTGCCAATCACGGGCGTCATCCCAGGGCTTTCCCCGGAAGGGGGGAGGAGTCGTGGAGTGTTCCCGCAGCCGAACAGTTTGTGGAGGAGATGGAGGCGATCCACAGACAGCTGCAGTTGAATTTGGAAAGGGCTAAGGAGTTATACAAGAAGGAAGCTGAAATGGGATGATGAGCTGTTTGTGCGTAAAATCGTAGTCCCTCAGAGTTTGTTCAAGTCCACAAACCTCTGTCTGTGACGGAGCCCCTCAGACATGGCTGCTCTAGTCACTTGCAGATTCCGACAGTGGTTGCTTTCGGAATCGCTTCCAGCATAAAAGCTCCTTAACGGAAACACGTCTTCTGGACTCGCAGCGTGACAGTTTCCTGCGAGGAGTGGGTCTCCCTATGGGAGGTTCAGAAACCTCCCCACTGTTCTCACTGGACGTGTCCCTGAGCCCTCCCTCTTGCTCGCTTTCCCTCAGAGACCCACCTCTCCCCCTGCTGGTTCCTGCTTCAGCTGCTGGGTCTCTCCCAGCCTCCGTGAGCCCTTCCACCACCTGTCCCTCCGATGGCAGTTCCCTGACATCCACCTCCCCTCCAGGACCCCCGTCACCCCCTCCCGTTCCCTCTCCTCTGGGCAGTGAGGAGGTAAAACCCCTAAAAGAATCCTCTTCATCTTCAGACGTCTCGAACATTTCCCTCCATCGGTTGCCGTTCCGGGTCGCTAAATCCTCCTCCTCCTCGGAATCTGTGAACCCCTCCAACTCCTCTTCCTCATCTGTGGTAGCAAAGTATTCCCTCCGGAACCTCGCTACAGGCTGAGGTTTACGTGGGAACCTCTGATGAAAAGTTTCTATTAAGACCTCGTCATTGACATCCTCTGCCATGACCCAGGTGTTTTCCGACTCCGGTTCCCCTTCCCACATTACCAAATACTCCACTTGATCTCCCTTCCACCTGGAATCTAGGATCTCCGCCACATGGTTGCTGTGTTCCCTTTCCTCCATTGCTGGTCCCCGAGTGAACCTCCCTTCTCTGTCCCCTTTATACGGTGACAGCAACGACCTGTGGAAAACTGCGTGCAGCTTCATGTGGTTCGGTAACCGGAGTCTGAAAGCCACTGGGTTGACCTGTTGCGTGACTTCAAATGGGCCCAATCTTTTGGGTCTTAACTTCTTACAACCCCCTTTGAATGGTAACCCTTGGGTTGACAGCCACACCTGGTCCCCCACCCTAATGGTTTCACCTTCCCTTCTGTTTTTGTCTGCCTGCCTCTTATACTCCTCCTTGGCCCTGTCTAAGTTAAGTTGGAGCTGACGATGGATCGCTTCCATTTCTTCTACGAACTGCTCGGCAGCCGGGACGCTCCATCTCTCCCCTTCCCCCCCTGGGAAAGCCCTAAGATGGCACCCGTAATTAGCCAAAAAGGGGCTCATCCCTGTGGACACGTTCTCCGCATTGTTGTAGGCAAATTCCGCCAACGCCAGCTTCTCCACCCAATCATTCTCTCTGTCATTGACATAACACCTCAGATATTGCTGGAGGATGCCATTGGCTCTTTCCGCCTGCCCGTTGGTTTCAGGATGCCGGGCAGTCGAAAAATTGACCTCTACATGCAGTAAGCTCATGAGCTTCCTCCAGAACCTGGAAGTAAATTGTTTCCCTCGGTCTGAAACCACCCGCAAGGGGGCGCCATGCAACCTAAATACATTTTCTACAAACAATTTCGCTGTTTCTTCTGCCGTGACAGCATGTGAGCAGGCTATAAAGTGGTCCATTTTGGTTAACAGGTCTACCACAACCATGATGGCTGTTTTCCCTCTGGACTTTGGCAGATCAGTCATGAAATCTATTGACACTGCTTCCCATGGTCTTTCAGGTGTGGGTAGCGGTTCTAATAACCCTGCCGGCGCCCGCCTCTCCCCTTTGGCTCGCTGGCATTGGTCACAACCCCTCACATACTCCCGCACATCTTCCCTGACCTTGGGCCACCAAAATTCCCTGGTAACCAGCCACATGGTTTTATGTTGCCCAAAATGCCCCGCTGTGGGGCTATCGTGCAGCTGCTTGAGTACCTTCCCCCTCAACTCTCCTTCAGGTATATACAACGCTCCCTTGTAATACAACGCCCCGTTTCTCTCCTCAAAACCTCCGGGTTTATCTCCCTCCCTCCTGAGACCCCTGAGTTTGTCCTGGGCGTATGCATCATTCTCCGTTTCCTCTACCAGTTCTCTTTGCCCCACCAATGCCGCCCCACACACCCAGCGGTCCTCTGGAATGACATGTCTCTCTTCGGGTGCTCCCTCCCCCTCCAAATATTCAGGTTTGCGTGAGAGAGCATCCGCCCTAATGTTCTCTGGGCCTGGCACGTAACAAATCTCAAAGTTAAATTTGGAGAACTCCTGGGCCCATCTCACTTGCCGTTGGTTGAGCACTCGGGCCGTTCTCCAATACTCTAGGTTCTTGTGGTCAGTGCACACTTGCACCTTATGTTGTGCGCCAATTAGCAGGTGCCTCCATCTCCGGCAAGCCTCATGAATGGCGAGTAGTTCTCGGTCGTACACCGTGTAGTTCCTCTCGGATTTGTTCAGCTTTCACGAAAAAAAAGCACACGGTCTCCACTCTGACTCCTCCTTCCCTGGCTGCAGAAGCACCGCCCCTATAGCTCTGTCTGATGCGTCAGTTTCGACTCTCATCGGTTTTTGTAAATCCACATGCAGAAGTTGTTCTTCAGAGGCGAAGGCCCTTTTTAATTCCTCAAATGCTCGCTCCGCCTCCTCAGTCCAAACGAATTTCTTCTTACTGCTGAGACAGTCCGTAATGGGCGCCGTCAGGTGGGCAAAGTTTCGGATGAACTTACGATAGAAGTTCCCAAACCCTAGGAACCTCTGCACATCCTTCTTTGTTTTGGGTGTTTTCCATTCCAGCACTGCCTGGACCTTGCCGGGATCCATGGCCAATCCCTTGTCTGACAGGCGGTACCCCAGGAATTCCACCTCCTTGGTATTAAACTGACACTTCTCCAGTTTCACCCACAGCTGGTTGGCTTGCAGCCTGCTCAACACTTCTCTGACGTCTCTCACATGCTGCTCCTCATTCTCAGAATACACCAACACGTCATCTAGGAAGGCCACACAATTCTTGTAAAGCAAAGGCCCCAGTACGTGGTTCATAAATGACTGAAAGCACGCCGAGCCTGCTTGTAGGCCGAAGGGCATAACTAAATATTCAAATGCCCCCAAAGGGGTGAACATGGTGGTTTTCCATTCATCCCCCTTCCTTATACGTATCAGGTTGTACGCCCCCCTTAGGTCCAGCTTTGTAAAAATCTTTCCCTTCCGCACCCTGGTCAAAATGTCGTCAATCCTGGGCATAGGGAAGGCCACTGGTTCTGACACTGCGTTTAAAGCCCTGAAGTCACACACAAGCCTCGGCTTGTCCGTGTTTTTTTTATCCACAAAAAACACTGGGCTACCTCCCACCGCCCTGGACTCTCTGATGAAACCTCTCTTCAGGTTCTTGTCAATGAACTCTCTTAGCTCCTGCATCTCTCTGTCTGACATGGCGTACAGCTTGCCTACAGGGAGCTGTGCCCCAGGGAGTAAATTGATTTGACAGTCAAAGGGTCTATGTGGGGGTAGTTGGTCAGCTTCCCTTTCGCTGAACACGTCGCTGAGATCTGCGTATTGTCGTGGTACCTTCACTTTCTCCGTTACTTCCGTCCCTGCTAGGGTGGCTTGGGCCCCTGCTGAACCCTTTCCCTCTTTGCAGTGTTCTAAGCAATGTGCTGAACCAAAGGAAACCACTCTCTGATGCCAGCCCACCAGCGGATCATGTAACGCTAGCCAGCTCATCCCCAAAATAATGGGAGCCCCTCCCAAGGTGGCCACATTAAACGCTATCAGTTCGGTGTGCCTTGCCACCTTCATTATCATTGGGACGGTCTGCAAGCTGACTTCTCCTCCCAACAGCTCCCTGCCATCGATCGTGGTCACCTGCAGGGGGTTGCTTAAAGGGATTGTCTGTATCTGGTGTTCAGCTGCAAACTCTTTGCTCATGAAATTGCAGGAGCTGCCTGAGTCCAACAGCGCCTTTATCTTTAGAGGGTGTCCGTTTTGCAACTCTAGCGACACTTCTATCACTAGGGCAGGTTTAGGAGGTTCTGGCGTGGGCACTTTCACTACTCTTTGGCCTGGCTGCTGTGCCCCGACGGTGGCAGCCAGGCGTTGGCTTTTACTTGCTCCGGTATTTCTTCCTCTCTTCCCTCAACAGCTCCCACCATCCCTTGCCATTCCTTCCTCTGGGGGCAGACTCTGGCAAAGTGACCTGGCTGTTGGCAGAGATAGCATTTCCGGGCGCCTTTTCCCTCCTTCTTTCCCCCCTCACTGGGCTTTGAAACTGCGCGCGCGCTGTTCCGATTTCCATCGGCTCTGCCGGCGGGAAAGTTGGCTCTGGAATGTCTGGAATGCGGAACTCCTTCCAACGTTCCCCCTTCCCTTCCCGCCTCTCCAAGGCTCTCGCCTCCTGGCGCGCTCCTATGGTCAGCGCAGATTTGGTCAGCTGGTCCATAGAATCCGCCCTGGGCCCCCGGGAAAGTTCGTCTTTCACAGCCGAAGCAAGCCCTTCTTCAAAAAGCATTTGAATGGGTTCCGCCGATAAGTCCCACCCCAATCTGTGAACCAGCATGGTGAATTCAGTCCAGTACTCACGGACACATCGGCTCCCCTGTTTGCAAGCCATTAGCTGTCTGCGCACCACTCCCTGCTCAATATCGCTGGAAAACATCAGATCCATGGCACGAAAGAACCTCATTGTGTCCTTTAGGACGTCATTATTCGTTGCCATCAGGGGTCTAACCCAGTCTCTCGCCCCCTTTTCAAGATACCCAATCACGAAAGCCACTCGCGATTCCTCGTCAGGGAATTCATCAAACTGCAAATTGAGGGCATATTGCATCTCTGTCCGAAAGGCATGATAGTCCTTGGGCTCCCCCCCCCAAACTTCTGCACCAATCCTGGTACCTTTCTGGTGAGCTGGGTAGCTTTCCCCTTTTTGTCTGCATCCTGAGCCCTTCTCTCCTCAAGCCTCGCCGTCTGCAGCGCTAGCTGGATCTCCAACACCCGGTACCTTTCTTCCAGGCTTGGACCCGCTCCCGCTCCTGCTTCTCCGGTTCCGGCTGGGTCGCTCATGATGCCTTCTCCTGCACAAACTGCTTACAGAGACTGTCGGAATGCTGAAATGGGATGATGAGCTGTTTGTGCGTAAAATCGTAGTCCCTCAGAGTTTGTTCAAGTCCACAAACCTCTGTCTGTGACGGAGCCCCTCAGACATGGCTGCTCTAGTCACTTGCAGATTCCGACAGTGGTTGCTTTCGGAATCGCTTCCAGCATAAAAGCTCCTTAACGGAAACACGTCTTCTGGACTCGCGGCGTGACAGTTTCCTGCGAGGAGTGGGTCTCCCTATGGGAGGTTCAGAAACCTCCCCACTGTTCTCACTGGACGTGTCCCTGAGCCCTCCCTCTTGCTCGCTTTCCCTCAGAGACCCACCTCTCCCCCTGCTGGTTCCTGCTTCAGCTGTTGGGTCTCTCCCAGCCTCCGTGAGCCCTTCCACCACCTGTCCCTTCGATGGCAGTTCCCTGACAGAAGCCGACAAACATCAGCGGCCGGGGGAGGTCATCAGGGTTGGGGACAAGGTGTGGTTGTCCACGCAAGGATTGCCTTGGAGAGGGGGCTGCAAAATGGGGAGTGGCTGGGCAAAATACTGTGAGTTAATAGAAAGAGATGGTGATACTTGGAGGTTGCAGAGCTTTGAAAAATTGAAGGGAAAGGTGCGAGACTGGTTCCATTATGCCCAAATTCTAGAGGTGTTTAAAAAGGATAAAAAAATTGGTTTCCAGGTGGAAAAATCAAAACTAGAGACAGAACTACTTGAACCTAAGACGAAAGTGCTTTCAAGAATGTATAACTTGTTGCTTAAATGGAATACTCAAGATGAGACAGTTAAATCAGCTATGATAAAATGGGCTCAGGACATTGGGTACAACATTATGTTTGAAGACTGGGAAAGGTTATGGACCACCGGTATGAAATTCACGGCATGTAGTGCCTTAAAAGAAAACATTATGAAAATGGTATACAGGTGGTACATGACCCCAGTCAAACTTGCAAAGATATACCATCTGTCTGACAATAAATGTTGGAAATGTAAGGAGGCTGAAGGAACATTCTTTCACCTCTGGTGGACATGCCCGAGGGTGAAGGCTTTTTGGGAAATGATTTATAATGAGTTGAAAAAGGTGTTTAAGTACACCTTTCACAAGAAACCAGAGGCCTTCCTCCTGGGCATTGTGGGCCAGAGAGTGTCAAAGAAAGATAGAACTTTCTTTTTATATGCAACTACAGCAGCAAGAATCCTTATAGCTAAACATTGGAAGGCACAGGAGCTACCCACGCTGGAAGAGTGGCATTCGCAGCTGATGGACTACATGGAACTGGCCGAAATGACCGGCAGAATCCGAGATCTGGGAGAAGAGGCAGTGGAAGAGGATTGGAAAAAATTTTAGGACTATCTACAAAAACATTATAAGCTATATGAATGTTGAGAATTTGCTAAGTTTTTGGGAAAAACATGCTTCAGCATTGAGATCTAAAAATGATGGAAATTAAGTTATGATTTTGAAAAGTATAAATTACAGATGATATAACTAAATGAAAGCACAAAAACACATGAAATAAGGTATCAATTTGCTGTTTATTTTTATTGTAAAGAAAGCAGGGGATGGAAGATCTGGGGAAGTCCAGTTGACTACGAAAATAGATCTGGAAAAATGAATTTTCTTTTATAATTTCTTCTTTTTTCTGTAAAATCGCTTTTGTTATGTTGTTGACGATGTTCTTTGACCTTGGGAAAAAAGCAATAAAAAATTTATTTAAAAAAAAAAAGAGAGGGGGCTGCAAAAAGCTCAAGCCCAGGAAGGTGGGGCCTTTTGAGGTTATCCAACAAATAAATCCGGTAGTGTTTAAGCTTAGGTTGCCAGAGAGCATGAGAATCCATCCGGTGTTCCACAGGTCACTGCTGTTCCCCTACAGGGAGGGGGGAAGGAGGCAGGGTAGTGGGGAAGGGGAAAGCCCACCACCCGAAATGGAGGAAAGGGAGCAGTGCAACGAGGTAACGGAAATACTGGACTCTCGTTGGAGAGGGGGGAATTTGGAATATTTGGTGGCGTGGGAAGGGGCTCCGACATCAGAGAATACCTGGGTCCCGGAAGACAGTATTTCCGACAAGGGCCTGGTGGAGGGGTTCCACAGTTTTTCCCCTGACAAACCCAAAACCAGGGGTAGGTTCTTTCAACAGGTGTTCAAAACAACAGACGACGAAGAGGAATTCGAAGGTTTCCCAGCATCGGACGAGGAGGAAGAAGATGAAGGCATAGACTGGGGAACACCAGGAATTGGGGGTTGGAGGGGGGTGTTCGAAGAGACGGATGAGGAAATAGGTAGTTTTGCTGGCTTCTCCCCTACCACCCCAGAGGAAAGAGATATGGGTTCAGTCGGGTCTCCTGAGTGGGAGGGGGCCTTTGAGGAGGGGGTGGATGTCAGGGAGAGGCAAACGGGGAAAGAGCTAAGGGGAGAGACCAGCACTTATAGAGAGCCGAAAGAGATTATTAGTAGTCTGTCATCTGACAGCGAAGAGGAGGCAGGGAGGGGGGAGGATGAGCCCGGAACTAGTCATTCTGTAAACAGAGGAAATCAGAGGCGTGGTTTCCACAGACTTGCATGTTGGGCAAGAAAAAGTAAAAAGAAACCAGACACGGCATCTTTGCCGACAGGGTTGGACATGCTCTGAAGCACTGGAGATGTTTCTTTGAACTTTGTAAATAAATCAAAGAAATTGTAACTGGCAGCAAGCCTGGAGTTTTTATCTATGCCGGCTTGGCAGCACACACCTCTTACACACATATTATGTCAATTGTACATAAAAAGCAAGCTAAAGATTTTCAGCACCAAAGCACACATTTTGTGAGAGTCGTATAATGCCATTTCCCTCTTTCTCTTTGACCTTTGGAATTATGATTGCTTTTAAAGACATTGTTCCAAAACCAGGTCTAAATCCTGATTGACAAAGATCTAGAAAATCAGTTTTCTCCAAGAGCACCTGGATCTGGTCCACAACCACCCACTCAAGAACCTTGCCCAGGAAGGGGAGATTAGCAACCGGCAGGCAGTTACTTAGATTTTCTGAGCACAGGGAAGATTTCTTAAGGAGTGGCTTTACCACTCCTGCCTTCAAGCAGGTTGGGACCAGCCCCTCTTATAAAGAGGCATTAATAACCTTTCTAGTCCAGCCAGCTGTCCCTTCCCTACTAGTTTGTATAAGCCACAAGGGGCAGGGTCCAGTGTGCAAGTGGTTGTCTTGACCGATCCAAGGACCTTGCCCACATTCTTGAACGTTGTCACATCAGCCCTGTTCAGGGAAGTTTTAAATGGTTGGTTTTCAATTGTGTTTTAATTTTTTGGAAGTAGCCCAGAGTGGTTGGGGGAAACCCAGTCAGATGGGCAGCATGTTGTTGTTGTTATACGGTTGTTCCAGACATCAGCCAAAGCTCAGCAGGAGCACCTGTCAGATCAGCTGGAAAATCCCCCAGAGCCATTTGGAAGCCCACTGGATTTGGAAGCCCCCTAGATCCATCCTGTCAGCTCCAGCAGGGAGACTGCTTGGCAGCAAACCAGGTGGTAAACCAGCAGAATCCCTCATCTGTCCCAGTTGCCCAATGCCAGCAACACACACAGTAGATTCCTGCCCCCTCTGCAACTGGACAGAGAGCCTGTAGAGAGAAAGAGAATTTTGATAAACCACAGCTACTCCCCCTTCCCAACCTTCAAGTCTTCCCTGATGCTGCCCTAAGTATCCAGGTGGAAACAAGTAGGTGAGGTTCTTGACTGCACTCCCTGTTCCAGCTATACCCACCCAGGTATTTACTGCAGCATCAAGATGGGTTGAAGAGTTAATGTTTTTCTTGTTTTAAGATTTCTGAGCTTCCTAGATGAATATATGTTACCATGCGGCGATAGAAATGAACTTAACAAAAATAATTGAAATCTGCACAGGCATACAAGGTGGTTCCCATTAAATTCCCTATCTTGTTTTCTTTTTCTCTTCTTCCTCCATATCTGGCTTGACTCGAAGATCACCTTATTGAAAACTTTAATGACGGTTGGATTATATATCAAAGGACAATGTATTTCTTTTCTCGTGACCAAGCTTCATGGGCGAATTCCAAAAAAAAATGTGAGAATGAAGGCGCCCAGCTCCTTTCTATGGAAACATATCAAGAACAGGTGAGCATCAAAGCTAAGTATAGGAAATGTAGGACGATCTTCTTGAGCCAAAGGGCTCCTATCATCACTATCCATTTAGGAAGGTTACATGTACCTGTACGCAGCCAAGACAGCAATTCCATCAGTCAAGCCAAGGGGTGGGAGGGGCAGGGAGAGCTGCTACCATCTGGGACTCAGTAAGGTTTCTTGGAGCTGCTGAGCTCTAATAGAATGAAGCTGGCAGTCAGGAAGGAGATCTTCAAGGAGGAGGAGGAGGAGGAGTAGATACTTCAGAGGCATCTATCTCTTGGATTCTCTGTAAATTCTTCCTCTGCTCTTTGAGATGTATTGAGTGCTTAAACAAACATTTCCCTCACCATGCTAACCTTCTGGCAGGAGAGTATCATGGAGATGACTCTAGAGGAGCTTGCAAGGTATATCCTTTTCCCAGCCCTTTAGCCCTGGCACAGGGGCTACTGGGGTCCTGCAGGGCACAGACATGGGTGAGATCTCATCATCATGCCATCAAGCATACCACAACCAGACTGATTCCAGTGTCTCTGGAACCAACCATCAAACATGGATGCAGAAATTAGAGTATTTGACACACAGGTCACTGTCCTGCTAGGTGGTTCCAAGACCAACTCTGTGTCGTGACTGAAACACATATGTAGCCAGTCTCGGTGAGGGCAGGTGAAGTTCCCCTTCACTACAATATTTCGTCTTTGGGATTCTTCCTTGATTCCATCACCATCATCTTCGTCATTCATCCTCATTACCATCAGCATCATAATTTTGATGATCACACACATCTTTTAGATTTAGGGGAGCTAGTCTCAAACGTTTGTTGGGGGAGGCCTAGGTGTTTTTTTGTGGGGGGAGTTATTTGTCCTGTCTTCACGCTTTTTATGATGGAGGACCGCTGTAGCCACCCCCAATGACACGTTATCAAGATTGAGGGGGAGGGAACAGCTGCAGTAGCCTGCGGTTCCTGCGCAATGTTTGCCATCTTGCCAAAGGTTGCAGGCAGCTTTACCTGCAGGAATTACATGTTATTGCCCTCTTAAAAGACAAAGTCCAGCAACTGGAGGAACGTGTAGCTACGCTCCAAAGAATTAGAGAGCTGGAGCTCTTCTTGGAAGCAACAGAGCACACCGTCTCCACCAAGGAGGAGACAGGGGACTCCCCTGAGAAGGAGGATAGTTCACCAACACAGGAGCCAGATATATGGAGAAACGTGACTCAAAGAAGTAGGAGGCCCAGGGTTTGTTCTGATTGTTTAGAAATACACAATCACTTTGAGGTCCTCTCCCCTAGCATGGAAGACGAAGAGCAGACTCCATTTGAGAATTTCTCCCTCATTACAGTCAATCAGGTATATGAAGACGAGCAGCAAAGTCAGTCCTCAGGGAATGTGCAGGCGACCTTGGAACGGACAGCTCATGGAAGAACCCCAACCAAACCTAAGAGGAGGCGTGTAGTGGTGATAGGGGATTCCCTACTGAGGGGAACAGAAGCAGTGATCTGTGGGCCTGACAAGATGTCTCGGGAAGTGTGCTGTCACCCCGGGGCTAAGATCCAAGATGTAACTGAACGACTGCAAGGAATCATAAAACCCACTGACAAATACCCCTTCCTCTTGGTTCATGTGGGAACCAATGACACTGCAAGCAATAGCCTCCAGAAGATCAAAAGAGACTACGAGGCTCTCGGCAGGAAATTGAAGCAACTAAATGCACAAATTGTCATCTCATCTGTTCTCCCAGTTGAACGACGTGGCCCAGGGAGAGAGGGGAAAATAGTGGAAGTGAACAGCTGGCTTCGCAAATGGTGTAAACAGGAACGGTTTGGATTCTTAGATCACGGACTGCAGTTTCTTGAAGATGGACTTTTGGCAAGCGATGGGCAGCACCTCACAACGGTTGGGAGGAATGTTTTTGCCAAAAATCTCAGAAACCTCATCAGGAGGGCTTTAAACTGACTAATGTGGGGAAGGGAGACAGTGCTCCTGAAGGTAGGAGTCTATCAATTGATGAAGATGATCATCCAAATGTCATAGACCAAATGGAGCAAACAGCACGCAGACCTAGTGGTGGGAGGAAAAAATCCTTAAATAAGAGACACGGGGGAATGATTAATGGACTTCAATGTCTGTACACTAATGCGCAAAGCATGGGAAATAAACAAGATGAGCCTGAGCTCTTGGTACAGCAAACTAAATATGACATAATAGGCATCACTGAAACCTGGTGGGATAAGTCCCACGATTGGAATGTAATAATGGGGGGATACAATCTATTTCAGAGAAACAGACCAGACAAGAAAGGAGGAGGAGTGGCGTTATATGTCAGGGATGAGTATACCTGTGAAGAGATCCAAGATTTAGAACCTCAAAGCCAAAGTGAGAGCATTTGGGTCAAAATTAAGGGAGAGAAGAATAAAAGTGACCTCATTGTGGGAGTTTACTATAGATCCCCATGCCAAACGGAGGACATAGATGATGCCTTCCTGGAACAGATGGCCAAGCATGCAAAAGGAAGGGAGATAGTAGTAATGGGGGACTTCAATTACCCGGATATTTGTTGGACGTCAAACTCAGCCAAGAGCATAAGGTCAAACAGATTCCTCACTGGCCTTGCAGACAACTTCATTGTCCAGAAAGTGGGAGAAGCAACAAGAGGAACAGCCATTTTAGATCTGGTCCTAACCAATGTTGATGACCTGGTTAGTGGGGTAGATGTGGAAGGATCATTAGGCGCGAGTGATCATGCTCTTCTGAAGTTTACTATACAGCGGAAAGGAGCAGCCAATCATACTAGGACTCAATTTCTTGACTTTAAGAAAGCCGACTTCATAAAACTTAGGGAAGTGCTGGGTGAGATCCCATGGACAGTAATACTAAAAGGAAAGGGAGTTCATGATGGCTGGGAGTTTGTTAAGAGGGAGATAGTAAAAGCACAACGTCAGGCAATACCAATGAGACGGAAACATGGAAGGTGCCTAAAGAAGCCAGGGTGGCTATCTAAAGAACTTTTAACTGAGTTAAGATTAAAAAAGGATGTGTGCAAAAAATGGAAAAGGGGGAAAACCACCAAAGAGGAATTCAAACAAATAGCCAGCATGTGTAGACACAAAGTCAGAAAAGCTAAAGCACAGAATGAACTCAGGCTTGCTAGAGAGGTTAAAAGCAACAAAAAAGGCTTTTATGGGTATGTTCGTAGCAAAAGGAAGAACAAAGAAACAGTGGGGTCACTCAGAGGAGAAGATGGTGAAATGCAAACAGGGGACACAGAAAGGGCTGAACTCCTCAATGCCTTCTTTGCCTCAGTCTTCTCCGATAAAGAAAACAATGCCTGACCTGAAGAATTTGGAGCAAATGATTCAGCAGGGGAAACACAGCCCAGAATAACTAAGGAGATAGTACAAGAATACTTGGCTAGTTTAGATGTATTCAAGTCTCCATGGCCAGATGAACTGCATCCAAGAGTATTAAAAGAACTGGCAGATGTGATCTCAGAACCACTGGCAGTCATCTTTGAGAATTCCTGGAGAACAGGCGAAGTCCTGGCAGACTAGAGGAGGGCAATTGTTGTCCCTATTTTCAAAAAGGGGAAAAGAGAGGACCCAAATAATTACCGTCCAGTCAGTCTGACATTAATACCAGGGAAGATTCTGGAGCAGATCATTAAGCAAACAGTCTGTGAGCACCTAGAAAGGAATGCTGTGATCACCAATAGTCAGCATGGATTTCTGAAAAATAAGTCATGTCAGACTAACCTGATCTCGTTTTTTGACAGAATTACAAGCCTGGTAGATGAAGGGAACACAGTGGATGTAGCCTACCTTGATTTCAGCAAGGCATTCGACAAGGTGCCCCATGATATTCTTGTAAAGAAGCTGGTAAAATGCGGTCTTGACTATGCTACCACTCAGTGGATTTGTAACTGGCTGACTGACCAAACCCAAAGGGTGCTCATCAATGGTTCCTCTTCATCCTGGAGAAGAGTGACTAGTGGGGTGCCACAGGGTTCTGTCTTGGGCCCGGTCTTATTCAACATCTTTATCAACGACTTGGATGATGGACTCAAGGGCATCCTGATCAACCTTGCAGATGACACCAAACTGGGAGGGGTGGCTAACACCCCAGAGGACAGGATCACACTTCAAAACGACTTTGACAGATAAGAGAACTGGGCCAAAACAAACAAGATGAACTTTAACAGGGAGAAATGTAAAGTATTGCACTTGGGCAAAAAAAAATGAGAGGCACAAATACAAGATGGGTGACACCTGGCTTGAGAGCAGTACATGTGAAAAGGATCTAGGAGTCTTGGTTGACCACAATCTTGACATGAGCCAACAGTGTGACGCAGCAGCTAAAAAAGCCAATGCAATTCTGGGCTGCATCAATAGGAGTATAGCATCTAGATCAAGGGAAGTAATAGTGCCACTGTAGTCTGCTCTGGTCAGACCTCACCTGAAGTACTGTGTCCAGTTCTGGGCACCACAGTTCAAGAAGGACACTGACAAACTGGAACGTGTCCAGAGGAGGGCAACCAAAATGGTCAAAGGCCTGGAAACGATGCCTTATGAGGAACGGCTAAGGGAGCTGGGCATGTTTAGCCTGGAGAAGAGGAGGTTAAGGGGTGATATGATAGCCATGTTCAAATATATAAAAGGATGTCATATAGAGGAGGGAGAAAGGTTGTTTTCTGCTTCTCCAGAGTAGCGGACACGGAGCAATGGATCCAAACTACAAGAAAGAAGATTCCACCTAAACATTAGGAAGAACTTCCTGACAGTAAGCGCTGTTCGACAGTGGAATTTGCTGCCAAGGAGTGTGGTGTAGTCTCCTTCTTTGGAGGTCTTTAAGCAGAGGCTTGACAACCATATGTCAGGAGTGCTCTGATGGTGTTTCCTGCTTGGCAGGGGGTTGGACTCGATGGCCCTTGTGGTCTCTTCCAACTCTATGATTCTATTATTCTATAATTTTGATCAGGGGGACAATACCACATCCACTGTACGAAAATATTATTGGTGATGGGAATACAATGTATAGTTTTGATCACTGCTTTTAAAATGTGTTTGTTTTATGCCTGTTGAATTTCTGTAAAGGGCTATAGTCTCCCAGAGAAAGGGACATTGTCTTAAAAGATTTTATTTGTTCTTTCTCAACACCCCTACCCTAGTATTTTATAAACAGGCAAGCACAAAAGCGTGAGAAGTTTTTTTGGTTTGGAGTCTTTAAAGACAAGGCAAAGAAATGGAGATGGCTGTCAGGAATAGAGGCTTTAGTCACGTAAGTTTCTGCAGAAACATTTGTTAATGGCATGCATTCCAAAAAGTTGCAGATTCTGTTTACATAATTGATCATTTCCCTTTCCAAATATATTTTGCCATGCAATTTTCTCTACTACTAAAGACCTACATATGTACTTCTCCACATCATTGCCCAGATAAGTGGCTGCTGCTTCTCACTAGGTTGGAGAGGCAGGAAGGCTACTCTTCCTGCTTCTCTAACCTAATGAATGTGGTGATTCGGAAGAGGCTGAAGGCATGCTTTTAAATGGTTTGTGCTCCTTAGTTCAGCTTCAAAAGGACTTGCAGGAACCTAAAACTGAGCAACACTGCCAGCTGGCAGTTTAAGATAGTTCATTGTTCCCTTTAAGTATCTAACAACTCTTTTCAGCTTGTGTGGATGGATGTGCAAGTTCAGAGTAAGATCTCACTCATCCACAGCTTGGTAGTAGAACAGAGAACTGGTCTGGAATTTATTACCAAGGCTGCATTAACAGAGGGCTGCTTTCAATTTTGCAAGGCCTCCTGGAACAAAATCCAATGACATTCATCTTCATTGATGCACCCAGTACCAACCACTAATCCTTTTCGTCAAAGGTATTGAGTAAACTTTACAAACAGGCAGTGGGGTTGTATAATACTAGCTGGGAAATTAAACCCTGTATGCCAGTGGTTCCCGGTTAGCTAAGTACTGCAGACCCCTTCATTTTCAAAAGCCACGCCATGGGCCACTGTACCTTTGAACATTTTGATATCTCTGTGGCAGTTTTTGTTATGTGAATGACACCATGGAGCCCCTGGGTGGGTGGTCCGTGGACCACCAATTGGGAGCCACTACTGTATGTGATCTTAGACTTGATCAAAGGACAGATCTCACCCAAACATCTCATGGGAGTAAAAAAACAACAACCACCTACTACACCATTACTAGTAATATTAATTTAATAGATTCACAGAGAGCTAAAAATGAGGGAGTTATAGAATACATTTATCACAGAATTTTAGTGCTGTGTAGTGGGACTTGATTCAGTATACAGTGGTGCCCCGCAAGACGAATGCCTCGCAAGATGAAAAACTCGCTAGACGAAAGCGTTTTTCGGTTTTGCGTTGCTTCGCTAGACAAATTTCCCTATGGGCTTGCTTCGCAAGACGAAAACGTCTTGCGCTTTTTTCTTAAAGCTGCTTGAAGAGGCGCAGTTGCGACGGACCGTGCTTCGCAAGACGAAAAACATCGCAAGACGAAAAGACTCGCGGAACGAATTCTTTTCGTCTTGCGAGGCACCACTGTACAATGGACACTGGAGAATGCAAATGACAATAAGTGAGGCTTGGGTGATACCTTTGTCAACTATGGATAATTGACTAAACTTAGAACCATCATGTTAGATTTAGATAAGATATATATGTGAGAGATATCATATCACTTCAATCAACCCTATAATGGCTTTGTGGTTATAGATTATATTTTGTAATTCATCTGAGGACATCGCCATTTTTTTTCTGTATAGTGTCATTGCCATCCTCATGCATGGTTTGGGTGATGGATGTGAGATGAGGTGGATGAAGGCGGATGCAAATCTAACATGGTTTTAATATGCTCAGAACAATCACTACTGTGCTAACTCTGCTATGAGAGAGTAAGGATCTCTCAACACCCACAACTGTCCAGAGCAGATCTGAGGAGGATGTGGGTGCATATGGAAAGGATAGAGGGCCAGTTCTGTTGCAGAAATGGAAATCCTGGCAATAGCAGAAGTACTGCATTGGATACTGCCCAAACTAAATTGACTGAAAATTCTTGTGTGTGTGTACCAAAGAGCCTCCAAAGGTGACACCTTCACTTTTTTCTAGTTTCCTATGAGAAAGAGACAATCTTGACCCACAGTTGTTGTTGTTTTCCTAAAATCTAAAATCCTAAATTCTAAAATCTAGGGACAAAAATCCATCCCAATTGTGGGTGGATGTTAAGAGAGAAAGAGCTGGGGATAAGATATAAGGACCTCCTGTGTGAGTGTCTGAGGGCCCTGCTCTTGCCACTTACCACCTGGCCCGGGGCGGGGCCTGAAGCCTCATAAGGACTGCTGCGCTCTGCTGCCCAGGAGGACTCTCCTGTGTGAGTGTCTGAGGGCCCTGCTCCTTCCTGCCACTTACCATCTGGCCCGGGGCGGGGCCTGAAGCCTCACAAGGACTGCAGCGCTCTGCTGCCCAGGAGGACTCTCCTGTGTGAGTGTCTGAGGGCCCTGCTCTTGCCACTTACCACCTGGCCCAGGACGCGGCCTGAAGCCTCACAGGGACTGCTGCGCTCTGCTGCCCAGGAGGACTCTCCTGTGTGAGTGTCTGAGGGCCCTGCTCTTGCCACTTACCACCTGGCCCGAGGCGGGGCCTGAAGCCTCACAGGGACTGCTGCATTCTGCTGCCCAGGTGGACTCTCCTGTGTGAGTGTCTGAGGGCCCTGCTCTTGCCACTTACCACCTGGCCCGAGGCGGGGCCTGAAGCCTCACAGGGACTGCTGCATTCTGCTGCCCAGGTGGACTCTCCTGTGTGAGTGTCTGGGGGCCCTGCTCTTGCCACTTACCTGTTAAGGGTTTCAGAACTTACAGGGTTAAAGAGTTCTGAGTGATGTTCTGAATGACGTCTCACATTATTGAGGCGTGGTTACAGACACATTCGGGGAGTGGTTTTACTCTGAGTGTTTTAGTCTGTGTTTTGCTCGGACGGAAGGCGAGAGAAAATGTGCGCTCTCTCACCAGGAGATTTATGAGCTGTTTTACTGCACGAATAAAGTCTTGGAGATAAGCAAGACAGGCTGCGTCGTCTGACGTTTTTTACCCACACACCGCGTTCGCTTCATGCCGCTGCGATTACTCTGCTAGGCCAGCCAAGGAGGGCAGAGAGGATGTGCCGGACCGGAGGGAGCAGGGGTGCACAATGAAAGCCTGCAGGACTCCATATGGCCCTCTTGGCAGCAACATTACCACCTGGCCTGGGGCGGGGCCTGAAGCCTCACAAGGACTGCTGTGCTCTGCTGCCCAGGAGGACTCTCCTGTGTGAGTGTCTGAAGGCCCTGCTCTTGCCACTTACCACCTGGCCCGGGGCGGGGCCTGAAGCCTCACAGGGACTGCTGCGTTCTGCTGCCCAGGAGGACTCTCCTGTGTGAGTGTCTGGGGGCCCTACTCCTTCCTGCCACTTACCACCTGGCCCAGGGCAGGGCCTGACGGGCCTCACTAGGACAGTTGCTGTTACTGCTGGAGGGGTGCAGAGTGCTTTTAAAACGTTTTAAAAAAAAATCTTTTGAATTTTTTGTAAGTGGGGGGGTGGGGTGGGGTGGATGTTTATTGGGCCTGGGAATTTGTTTGATTTTATGTTTTTGTAATTTTTACTGTTTTTTGTTTGTATTGTTTTATTGGTTGTGGTTTTTTTAAGGTGTTATTTTGTTCTTAAGGGGAGGGGTCAGGGCTGCCGGGGAGTGGGTCCCAGCCCACAAAATGGCTGGGGCATGTTCCACAGGGGGGGATGCACTGGGACAACCGATCTCGGTGATCACGGGTAGGAGGAGGAGTTACGCTAAGACCAGACCATGTCATTACAGAGGGGGCAGGTTTAGTCGTTGTCTGAGGACTATTCCTGCCTCCGGGTCTGGTCCTGACCGGATGGATACTAGAATCAGCAAGGGATACCCACATGACCTGAAGGTGCTGCTGTGCAATGCCAGGTCAGTGATTCATAAGACCACTGCCATCCATGACTTGATCATGGATGGAGGATTTGACCTGGCATGTGTGACAGAGACCTGGTTGGATGAAGCAGATGGGCCTGTCCTTGCCACTGCCTGTCCACCAGGTTTCTCTTACGCACAGCAACCCAGGTCATGTGGGCGGGGAGGGGGGGTTGCAGTGATTTTTAGGAAGTCATTAGTTTGCACCAGGTGTCCTATTGGGAAGACCCAGTTTTCCGAGTGCATGTTCTGGAAGTTGGGCAATAGGGGCAGTACAGGATTCCTTTTGGTGTACCGACCTCCCCGCTGCACCAAGGATTCCCTGCCTGAGCTGCTTCAGGTTGTGGCGGATGTTCTCCTGGAGACACCTAGCTTGGTTGTCCTAGGGGATTTTAACATCCATGCCGACACAACCTTACAAGGGGCCGCTCGGGACTTCGTGGAAAACATGGCCTCCATGGGGCTGTCCCTGAATAAGTCTGGCCCAACCCATAGCCGCGGACATGCCTTGGACCTGGTGTTTACCTCTATGGATGTTGGTGATCTGACACTAAGTAAAAGCGAAACGAAAGAAGTGCCATGGTCAGATCACTTCCTGGTGCAACTGGACTTCTCTGCGACCCTTCCCCTCTGCAGGGAGGTGGGACCAATTCGGATGGTCCGCCCCCGCCACTTAATGGATCCAAATGGTTTCCAGAGCGTGGTAGGGGATGCTTTATCCCATGTTGATGGCCTTTCAGCCGATTCCCTGGTGGCCCACTGGAATGTGGAGTTAACTAGGGCTATTGACTGTTTGGCTCCGAAGCGCCCTCTCCAATTGCATGGAGCCCGGACAGCCCCGTGGTTTTCCACGGATCTGAGGGCAATGAAACAATCGTTGAGACGGCTAGAGCGCCGGTGGCGGATAACTCATTCTGAATCTGACCGGACACAGGTTAGAGCTCAACGTCGAGCCTACCAAGTGGCGATAGCGACGGCGAAGAAGACTTTCTTCGCCGCCTCTATTGCATCTGCAGAAAACAGCAGCAGGAGACTTTTTCAGGTGGTTCACAATTTAGCGGAACCACCTGCAACATCGGGGCCCAGTACGGGCCACAGGATCTCCTGCAATGATTTTGCAAAGTTTTTTGCAGATAAAATCGCTCAGATTCGGGAAGAAGTAGACTCCACTGTGGGAGCAGGGCCAGGGCGGGAGAGTGCTAGAGTCCTGTCTAGTCAAGTTGCATGGGGTCAATTCAAACCTGTTACCTCCGAGGATGTGGACAGGCTGCTTGGACAAGTGAAGCCAACCACCTGTCTCCTGAATCCTTGCCCATCCTGGCTTATAAAAGCTAGCCGGGAAGGACTGGGCGATGGGCTTCGTGGGGTGGTGAATGCTTCCCTTCGTGAGGGAGCCTTCCCAGACCCGCTGAAAGAGGCGGTTATTAAACTGCTTCTTAAAAAACCATCTTTAGATGCGGCCACAATGGCCAATTATCGCCCAGTCTCAAATCTTCCATTCCTGGGCAAGGTGATTGAGCGAGTGGTTGCTGAACAACTCCAGGCATGCCTGGAAGAAGCAGACCATTTGGATCCCTTCCAGTCGGGATTCAGGCCTCATCATGGGACTGAAACTGCCTTGGTCGCACTGGTTGATGATCTCCGACGGGCTAGGGACAAAGGTGAGAGCTGTTTCCTAGTTCTGCTGGATCTCTCAGCGGCGTTTGATACCATCGACCATAACATCCTTCTGGACGATCTTGAGGGGCTGGGAGCTGGGGGCACTGTCATACAGTGGTTCCGCTCCTTCCTCCTGGGCTGTGTTCAGAAAGTGGTGGTGGGGGATGAGTGTTCAGACCCCTGGGCTCTCACTTGTGGGGTGCCTCAGGGTTCTGTCCTCTCCCCCATGCTTTTCAACATTTACATGCAGCCGCTGGGAGAGATCATCAGGAGGTTTGGGCTGGGTGTTCATCAGTATGCGGATGATACCCAGCTCTACCTCTCTTTTAAACCAGAACCAGTGAAGGCGGTGAAGGTCCTGTGTGAGTGTCTGGAGGCAGTTGGAGGATGGATGGCGGCTAACAGATTGAGGCTGAATCCTGACAAGACAGAAGTACTGTTTTGGGGGGACAGGAGGCAGGCAGGTGTGGAGGATTCCCTGGTCCTGAATGGGGTAACTGTGCCCCTGAAGGACCAGGTGCGCAGCCTGGGAGTCATTTTGGACTCACAGCTGTCCATGGAGGCACAGGTCAAATCTGTATCCACGGCAGCTGTTTACCAGCTCCATCTGGTACGTAGGCTGAGACCCTATCTGCCTGCAGACTGTCTCGCCGGAGTGGTGCATGCTCTGGTTATCTCCCGCTTGGACTACTGCAATGCGCTCTACGTGGGGCTACCTTTGAAGGTGACCTGGAAACTACAACTAATCCAGAATGCGGCAGCTAGACTGGTGACTGGGAGCAGCCGCCAAGACCATATAACACCGGTCTTGAAAGACCTACATTGGCTCCCAGTACGTTTCCGAGCACAATTCAAAGTGTTGGTGCTGACCTTTAAAGCCCTAAACGGCCTCGGTCCAGTATATCTGAAGGAGCGTCTCCACCCCCATCGTTCTGCCCGGACACTGAGGTCCAGCTCCGAGGGCCTTCTGGCGGTTCCCTCACTGCGAGAGGCCAAGTTACAGGGAACCAGGCAGAGGGCCTTCTCAGTAGTGGTGCCCGCCCTGTGGAATGCCCTCCCATCAGATGTCAAAGCGATAAACAACTACCTGACATTCAGAAGACATCTGAAGGCAGCCCTGTTCAGGGAAGTTTTTAATATGTGACATTTTAGTGTATTTTTCATCTTTGTTGGAAGCCACCCAGAGTGGCTGGGGAAACCCAGCCAGATGGGCGGGGTACAAATAATAAATTATTATTATTATTATTATTATTATTATTATTATTATTATTATTATTATTTGAAAATAAAACCCCAAGGTGGTTGTCACCAATGGAAGCGAAGGCTCAGAAAAAGCTCAATATGGAGGCCAAATGGCCGAAATATTGGGAAATTTTGGAACAAGAGGGAGATAAATTGAAATTGCAGAGTTTTGAAAAACTAAAAAATAAAGTGCGAGATTGGCTTCATTATTATCAAATACTGGAGGCATACAATTTGGACAAGAAAATTGGTTTCCAGGTGGAAAAATCAAAATTGGAAATAGAACTGTTAGATCCCAAAACTAAGACTCTGTCAAAGATGTATAACTTGCTGTTGAAATGGAATACTCAGGATGAAACAGTGAAATCTGCTATGATTAAATGGGCACAAGATGTTGGACATAACATTATGATGGCTGACTGGGAACAGTTATGGACCACTGGTATGAAGTTCACAGCATGTAATGCCTTAAGAGAGAATATTATGAAAATGATATAGAGGTGATACATGACACCAGTCAAGCTTGCAAAAATCTATCATTTGCCCGATAATAAATGTTGGAAATGTAAAGAAACTGAAGGTACATTCTTTCACCTTTGGTGGACGTGCCCAAGGATTAAGGCTTTCTGGGAGATGATCCATAATGAAATGAAAAAGGTATTTAAATATACATTTTTGAAGAAACCAGAGTCCTTTCTCCTGGGCATGGTTGGCCAATTGGTGTCAAAGAAGGATAGAACTTTCTTTATGTATGCTACAACAGCAGCAAGAATACTAATTGCAAAGTACTGGAAGACACAAGATCTACCCACCCTGGAAGAATGGCAGATGAAGGTGATGGACTATATGGAACTGGCGGAAATGACTGGCAGAATCCGAGACCAGGGAGAAGAGTTGGTGGAAGAAGATTGGAAGAAATTTAAAGATTGTTTACAGAAATATTGTAAAATTAATGAATGTTAAAATGATGTCGGAATGAAGTTAAGTGGTTTTAGCAGCAATCTTATAAAGGTGTATGTAAAAATGGATTGTTAACAGGTGAGAATTTAAAGTTATAATATATTAAGACAAGGGATTAAGATAAAAACAAAGAGGGAAAGGATTTGCTGAATTAATTAATTGAACTGGAATGCAAAAAAGGGAGGTGTGAGGAGGTCAGGGAAATAATTAAATGAAAGACAAGATATGGAAAGATTGATTTGTTTTTAATTTTTGTATTTTTCTCTTATTTTTTTCCTTTCCTTTTTTATTTTTGTTATTGCAATTTTTTGTGAAACTTTAATAAATATTATTTTTAAAAAGAGAGAGAGAGAAAGAGCTGGACATCTTTTTAATGGTAGAAGGCACAGGGAGCGCGTGAGGAAGTAGACATCCAATCTTGATTGATCAGTGCTGCTCTTTCTTTTCAGGTACTGGAAAAAAGGTGAGCCTAAACACCCACACCAAAACCACTGTGCTGCAATAGGCCTTGGTTGCAGTTTGGATTGCTGGATGGCATTAAAATGTGATCAACGCATAGGGTACATATGTAAAAAGGTGCCTGATGATGCTTGGCTCTAAGAAGACACTTTCAAGATGAACGAAACTGGATCCCATGATCACTACACAAAAACAAAAACAACAGATCACCCCTCCCTGCTGTTTTAATGCACAATCCACACTCTGCCATCTAGATTATGCGACTCTTTGGCATCAGCCCTCAAAGTCACCTTGAAAAGACCTTATTCTGCAAGCTCAGATGTAGATGGCTACAAAAATAAAGAATGGAAGGGTCCAGTTATAGCCTGTTTTCTGTTTAATGTATTTATTTGCAATGCATACCAATATTTGTTTCCTTACTCTCTGTGTTTGATGCCCCATTGCCCCTTCTGATCTCCATCGCCACTACCTTACAAGGCACATAAGGACAACTATGCACACTAGGCAATGAGAATGGGAGCCACCCAGCGCCTGATGTCCCCTTCTAGCAGACTTGCGTGGCGAGTTCCCGCCCCCCCAGTGGAAATAAAGACACATGACACAATTATTAAGGTTTATGGTCTAAATAAGGCCACAACTTTATTGGTTACAGGTGATGAATGGTATTGGCTTAGGCATTGGTCCTATCTGACTATATCCGGCTTCAGCCCGTCCGCTTGAAGCCCGGGAAGGGTTAACCACCAGTAGGGGGAGTCTTGCTGATGCACATCAACTGGGAACTCCCCCGGGGTCACCGCTCGGGGGTGTGCCTTAGGCCCTCACCTCCATAGTCTTTGGCCAGGGCCACGCCCCCCCAGAATCCTTTATTGGACTACCCTTCAATATGTGGGGCAGGTGATGGCGCTTCCTCCCCTCTTTCATCTACAAAACAATACCCATACCAATGGCTAACTGCCACTCGAGCAGAAGCTCGTGGCCAGTACCCTCAGACCTGCAACCAATCCCTAATCCCAGAAGTTATATCAGCCAACCAAACATCATTTCCCGCGTTGGAAAGATGGACGCCATCCTCTTGGTAGAGGGCCACTTTGCTGAACTGGATATTGGAGTGGTCAATGACCCGACTGTTGGGATCAAACCTCTATCGGGAGAAGCTGGCAACTCTCCCAGGCACCCGGCTTGATCTCCAGTGACCTCCCTGGCTGAATTCCTCAGCAAACACAGGCTAGGTCTCTATAGGCGACCCTCTCCAGGGTGGGAAGAGCACACCCACTCTTTCCTGCACCCCGGCAGGGACAAGAGGTAGTCAGAAACGTCTATTTACATGGTTTTATTTCTGACTCTTCAGCATTACAGAAAACATGTCTGCTCTCCTCAAACATCGGCAAACAAGAGAGTAAGACTTCCTGTACAATCACAAGAGGAAGGTCTCAGATTACACTCTGAGCAAATTCCGGTGAACTGCCCTGTGAACTGACTGGACCGCTGTTTCCCACAGTCAGCCAAATCACATGGTGTAAACAAGCTGGATGCCTGCAGCTGCGATGAGCTCATGTTCTGACACCGACCCCCCCCCCCCAGTGCTGCCACTCTATGCACCACCGAATGTTCCAAAATCTTTCTAGCTTTGTTTATTGCAATAGGGCACCAACAGTCCCTCCATACATGCCTCTCCAGCAGTGATGACCAAATTAGGGTTAAATTTGGAAATGAGGCAATCAAATCATAGAAGTCGTTGTAAATGTTCCACATCAAGTCCACGCCTTTTCGATAGGCCAAATCATTTTATCCCAGCTGAATGACCAGGGCATCTGGCGGACCTTCCAAAGTGGCTCTGGCTTTCACAGCACGCATAAATTCCGCCCAGCGCATCCCCCTCCGTGAGATCCAGGGAACTTTTACTTTTGGGGCTAGATCCAGCCTGTTCTCCAGGCCACAGTTGATGGCACGGTTTCTAGCCCAGTGGACAATGCTGTGGCCTATAATCCAAATGCATGCCTGAAAGAAGAATGCAACAAACCCCAGGTCAGGTATGATGTGATCAGTCATAAGGTCTTACGAATATACCCCTTAAATGCTTCGGTCTTCCATTGTCCCAAGTCCTTTATCTGTGGCCTGGGATTCCCCCAATTGCGCAGGGCTCCAGCCCTGTGCACGTGGTGGGGCCGTCAGGCCCGTAATCTCATCTCCTCTACAGGGTGGAAGTGGCTTAATCACAAATACAATTTTGGGTTTATCACTGGGAAATTCCAGTGCCCTTACTCTCATATAGAGCTAACACTGGGCAACAAACACAGTGAACTGTTTTGATTTCTTCTGAACTTGGCAGGGGGCATGACTGGGGTCCACACCAGTGTAGGCACAGCACTGGCAGCATGTGCTGCTCCTTTCATGGCATTCATGGTAGCAGGGGTGCCAAGTTGAATAAAATATTGGGAGTGGAGCAGGTAAGCTCCCCCCTGCATAATCGATCACAAGATGGCAATGGCGGCCCACTAAAATATTTTATTGGGGCCTCTACCTCTTGAAGTTGGCTCCAATGCACAGTGGCCGTCAACTGAGTTACCGTATTTTTTGCTCTATAAGACTCACTTTTTCCCTCCTAAAAAGTAAGGGGAAATGTGTGTGCGTCTTAAGGAGTGAATGCAGGCTGTTTCAAGTTTTATTGCGGCCAAAGCCAGTGACACTAAACACCACAAAATCAGGCGGAAGACTGCATCGGAGAACAAGCAAACCATCTCTCTGAATTACTACTTGAACACTCTACCACGTTAGACCTAGTGGCTAAAACCGTGGACTATATCTTTAAATATATAAGAGACATCAAAGGCTCCTTAGAGAAGATTATATCCTTTGTATCCCCAAAAGTTAATGTCAGCCCCGTAGACGTTTCACCGGAGGATAGGGCCGAACCAACACCCAGAGTACCTGTCCTATTGCGCTCAACCCCGCAGACTGGCTGCAAATTTGAAAATGAACAATGCAGGCTGTGCAGCTATCCCAGAAGCCAGAACAACAAGAGGGATTGCTGCTTTCACTGTGCAGCAATCCCTCTTGCTGTTCTGGCTTGTGAGATTCAGAATATTTTTTTTTCTTGTTTTCCTCCTCCAAAAACTAGGTGCGTCTTGTGGTCTGGTGCATCTTATAGAGCGAAAAATACGGTAAGTAACCAATTAGACTCTGCTGTCCTGAATCATACCTTTACAAGGTGTGAATAATAGCTTGGTCTGTGTTGAGGACTAGCACCCCAGGAGTGTAGCCGGGGACCTCTCCTGCCACATCTTGCATGATTGATGGCTGGAAGTGGTTGTGGTTGCTTCAATCTGTCCTGTATACCCAGCCAAGGAGAACTGATATTTTTAATTCTTTATTGTCGGGGAATGAACTGAACAGGAAGACTCGGGAGTGTCCACTCAGTCTGTTCGGCTCCTCTCAGAAGAGGAGGGAGAGTGGGAAGGTTCGCCCCCTTATCTCCAGCAGTTTCAAGAGGAGAAGAAGGCAGAACTGAATTATAGCTGAAGGTAGTGGTGGAGGAGGGGGGAGTGAGAGAGCAGACTGCAGAGATCTCCCTGGTAAGTTTGGGAGATTCTCCTGCTCCAAGGGCTCATCACTTACTCTGCATTCAGGTGCAAAGAATGCAGAGGCGTGTGATTCCCGGGATTTTCTGTAAGTACTCAGGATGTTGTTGGGGATGGAAGAGGTGATCTTCAGAGTTGGCAACATCTCCTTTTTGTGGAGACCTGGATTCTGTGTCTTGCAACCAGATGACTGAATAAAAAACATAAATATAAACTTGCTTGTTCTTCTTGTCTTTGATGCTACCAGGAGAGGAGAGGGTTCTTCGCTCCTGAGATTTATTGACAAAAAGATATCAACTTGGTGGTATGTATGATACTTGTTTCTTATGCCTCTTAGGTGAGGGAAGAGACTCCATCAGGCAAGGCCTCCTTCAACCTGCCTTGCCCCACCCTCTGGCCCTGGGTCTCCTCATAAGGAAGCTGTGCCTGGAGGAAGAACTGTGAGGGGAGAGACTCCATCAGGCAAGGCCTCCTTCCACCTGCCTTGCCCCACCCTCCAGCCCTGGGTCTCCTCATGAGGAAGCTGTGCCTGGAGGAAGAACTGTGAGGGGAGAGACTCCATCAGGCAAGGCCTCTTTCCACCTGCCTTGCCCCACCCTCCAGCCCTGGGTCTCCTCATGAGGAAGCTGTGCCTGGAGGAAGAACTGTGAGGGGAGAGACTTCATCAGGCAAGGCCTCCTTCCACCTGCCTTGCCCCACCCTCCAGCCCTGGGTCTCCTCATGAGGAAGCTGTGCCTGGAGGAAGAACTGTGAGGGGAGAGACTCCATCAGGCAAGGCCTCCTTCCACCTGCCTTGCCCCACCCTCCAGCCCTGGGCCTCCTCATGAGGAAGCTGTGCCTGGAGGAGGAACTGTGAGGGGAGAGACTTCATCAGGCAAGGCCTCCTTCCACCTGCCTTGCCCCACCCTCCAGCCCTGGGTCTCCTCATGAGGAAGCTGTGCCTGGAGGAAGAACTGTGAGGGGAGAGACTTCATCAGGCAAGGCCTCCTTCCACCTGCCTTGCCCCACCCTCCAGCCCTGGGTCTCCTCATGAGGAAGCTGTGCCTGGAGGAAGAACTGTGAGGGGAGAGACTTCATCAGGCAAGGCCTCCTTCCACCTGCCTTGCCCCACCCTCCGGCCCTGGGTCTCCTCATGAGGAAGCTGTGCCTGGAGGAAGAACTGTGAGGGGATTGACTTCATCAGGCAAGGCCTCTTTCCACCTGCCTTGCCCCACCCTCCAGCCCTGGGTCTCCTCATGAGGAAGCTGTGCCTGGAGGAAGAACTGTGAGGGGAGAGACTTCATCAGGCAAGGCCTCTTTCCACCTGCCTTGCCCCACCCTCCAGCCCTGGGTCTCCTCATGAGGAAGCTGTGCCTGGAGGAAGAACTGTGAGGGGAGAGACTTCATCAGGCAAGGCCTCTTTCCACCTGCCTTGCCCCACCCTCCAGCCCTGCGTCTCCTCATGAGGAAGCTGTGCCTGGAGGAAGAACTGTGAGGGGAGAGACTCCATCAGGCAAGGCCTCTTTCCACCTGCCTTGCCCCACCCTCCAGCCCTGGGTCTCCTCATGAGGAAGCTGTGCCTGGAGGAGGAACTGTGAGGGGAGAGACTTCATCAGGCCAGGCCTCCTTCCACCTGCCTTGCCCCACCCTCCAGCCCTGGGTCTCCTCATGAGGAAGCTGTGCCTGGAGGAAGAACTGTGAGGGGAGAGACTTCATCAGGCAAGGCCTCCTTCCACCTGCCTTGCCCCACCCTCCAGCCCTGGGTCTCCTCATGAGGAAGCTGTGCCTGGAGGAAGAACTGTGAGGGGAGAGACTCCATCAGGCAAGGCCTCTTTCCATCTGCCTTGCCCCACCCTCCAGCCCTGGGTCTCCTCATGAGGAAGCTGTGCCTGGAGGAAGAACTGTGAGGGGAGAGACTTCATCAGGCAAGGCCTCCTTCCACCTGCCTTGCCCCACCCTCCAGCCCTGGGTCTCCTCATGAGGAAGCTGTGCCTGGAGGAAGAACTGTGAGGGGAGAGACTCCATCAGGCAAGGCCTCCTTCCACCTGCCTTGCCCCACCCTCCAGCCCTGGGTCTCCTCATGAGGAAGCTGTGCCTGGAGGAGGAACTGTGAGGGGAGAGACTTCATCAGGCCAGGCCTCCTTCCACCTGCCTTGCCCCACCCTCCAGCCCTGGGTCTCCTCATAAGGAAGCTGTGCCTGGAGGAAGAACTGTGAGGGGAGAGACTTCATCAGGCAAGGCCTCCTTCCACCTGCCTTGCCCCACCCTCCAGCCCTGGGTCTCCTCATGAGGAAGCTGTGCCTGGAGGAAGAACTGTGAGGGGAGAGACTTCATCAGGCAAGGCCTCCTTCCACCTGCCTTGCCCCATCCTCCGGCCCTGGGTCTCCTCATGAGGAAGCTGTGCCTGGAGGAAGAACTGTGAGGGGAGAGACTTCATCAGGCAAGGCCTCCTTCCACCTGCCTTGCCCCATCCTCCGGCCCTGGGTCTCCTCATGAGGAAGCTGTGCCTGGAGGAAGAACTGTGAGGGGAGAGACTTCATCAGGCAAGGCCTCCTTCCACCTGCCTTGCCCCACCCTCCAGCCCTGGGTCTCCTCATGAGGAAGCTGTGCCTGGAGGAAGAACTGTGAGCGGAGAGACTCCATCAGGCAAGGCCTCCTTCCACCTGCCTTGCCCCACCCTCCAGCCCTGGGCCTCCTCATGAGGAAGCTGTGCCTGGAGGAAGAACTGTGAGGGGAGAGATTTCATCAGGCAAGGCCTCTTTCCACCTGCCTTACCCCACCCCCCACCCCCGTCCCTGGGTCTCCTCATAAGGAAGCTACGCCTGTAGGAAGAACTGTGAGGGGAGAGACTCCATCAGGCAAGGCCTCCTTCCACCTGCCTTGCCCCACCCTCCAGCCCTGGGTCTCCTCATGAGGAAGCTGTGCCTGGAGGAAGAACTGTGAGGGGAGAGACTCCATCAGGCAAGGCCTCCTTCCACCTGCCTTGCCCCACCCTCCAGCCCTGGGTCTCCTCATGAGGAAGCTGTGCCTGGAGGAAGAACTGTGAGGGGAGAGACTTCATCAGGCAAGGCCTCTTTCCACCTGCCTTGCCCCACCCTCCAGCCCTGGGTCTCCTCATGTGGAAGCTGTGCCTGGAGGAGGAACTGTGAGGGGAGAGACTTCATCAGGCCAGGCCTCCTTCCACCTGCCTTGCCCCATCCTCCGGCCCTGGGTCTCCTCATGTGGAAGCTGTGCCTGGAGGAGGAACTGTGAGGGGAGAGACTTCATCAGGCAAGGCCTCCTTCCACCTGCCTTGCCTCACCCTCCGGCCCTGGGTCTCCTCATGAGGAAGCTGTGCCTGGAGGAGGAACTGTGAGGGGAGAGACTCCATCAGGCAAGGCCTCCTTCCACCTGCCTTGCCCCACCCTCCAGCCCTGGGTCTCCTCATGTGGAAGCTGTGCCTGGAGGAGGAACTGTGAGGGGAGAGACTTCATCAGGCCAGGCCTCCTTCCACCTGCCTTGCCCCACCCTCCGGCCCTGGGTCTCCTCATGAGGAAGCTGTGCCTGGAGGAGGAACTGTGAGGGGAGAGACTCCATCAGGCAAGGCCTCCTTCCACCTGCCTTGCCCCACCCTCCAGCCCTGGGTCTCCTCATGAGGAAGCTGTGCCTGGAGGAAGAACTGTGAGGGGAGAGACTCCATCAGGCAAGGCCTCCTTCCACCTGCCTTGCCCCACCCTCCAGCCCTGGGTCTCCTCATGTGGAAGCTGTGCCTGGAGGAGGAACTGTGAGGGGAGAGACTTCATCAGGCCAGGCCTCCTTCCACCTGCCTTGCCCCACCCTCCGGCCCTGGGTCTCCTCATGAGGAAGCTGTGCCTGGAGGAGGAACTGTGAGGGGAGAGACTCCATCAGGCAAGGCCTCCTTCCACCTGCCTTGCCCCACCCTCCAGCCCTGGGTCTCCTCATGAGGAAGCTGTGCCTGGAGGAAGAACTGTGAGGGGAGAGACTCCATCAGGCAAGGCCTCCTTCCACCTGCCTTGCCCCACCCTCTGGCCCTGGGTCTCCTCATGAGGATGCTGTGCCTGGAGGAAGAACTGTGAGGGGAGAGACTTCATCAGGCAAGGCCTCTTTCCACCTGCCTTGCCCCACCCTCCAGCCCTGGGTCTCCTCATGTGGAAGCTGTGCCTGGAGGAGGAACTGTGAGGGGAGAGACTTCATCAGGCAAGGCCTCCTTCCACCTGCCTTGCCCCACCCTCCAGCCCTGGGTCTCCTCATGTGGAAGCTGTGCCTGGAGGAGGAACTGTGAGGGGAGAGACTTCATCAGGCCAGGCCTCCTTCCACCTGCCTTGCCCCACCCTCCGGCCCTGGGTCTCCTCATGAGGAAGCTGTGCCTGGAGGAGGAACTGTGAGGGGAGAGACTCCATCAGGCAAGGCCTCCTTCCACCTGCCTTGCCCCTCCCTCTGGCCCTGGGTCTCCTCATGAGGAAGCTGTGCCTGGAGGAAGAACTGTGAGGGGAGAGACTCCATCAGGCAAGGCCTCCTTCCACCTGCCTTGCCCCACCCTCTGGCCCTGGGTCTCCTCATGAGGAAGCTGTGCCTGGAGGAGGAACTGTGAGGGGAGAGACTCCATCAGGCAAGGCCTCCTTCCACCTGCCTTGCCCCACCCTCCAGCCCTGGGTCTCCTCATGAGGAAGCTGTGCCTGGAGGAAGAACTGTGAGGGGAGAGACTTCATCAGGCAAGGCCTCTTTCCACCTGCCTTGCCCCACCCTCCAGCCCTGGGTCTCCTCATGTGGAAGCTGTGCCTGGAGGAGGAACTGTGAGGGGAGAGACTTCATCAGGCCAGGCCTCCTTCCACCTGCCTTGCCCCACCCTCCGGCCCTGGGTCTCCTCATGAGGAAGCTGTGCCTGGAGGAGGAACTGTGAGGGGAGAGACTCCATCAGGCAAGGCCTCCTTCCACCTGCCTTGCCCCACCCTCCAGCCCTGGGTCTCCTCATGAGGAAGCTGTGCCTGGAGGAGGAACTGTGAGGGGAGAGACTTCATCAGGCAAGGCCTCTTTCCACCTGCCTTCCCCACCCTCCGGCCCTGGGTCTCCTCATGAGGAAGCTGTGCCTGGAGGAGGAACTGTGAGGGGAGAGACTTCATCAGGCCAGGCCTCTTTCCACCTGCCTTGCCCCACCCTCCAGCCCTGGGTCTCCTCATGAGGAAGCTGTGCCTGGAGGAGGAACTGTGAGGGGAGAGACTTCATCAGGCAAGGCCTCCTTCCGCCTGCCTTGCCCCACCCTCCAGCCCTGGGTCTCCTCATGAGGAAGCTGTGCCTGGAGGAGGAACTGTGAGGGGAGAGACTTCATCAGGCAAGGCCTCTTTCCACCTGCCTTGCCCCACCCTCCAGCCCTGGGTCTCCTCATGAGGAAGCTGTGCCTGGAGGAGGAACTGTGAGGGGAGAGACTCCATCAGGCCAGGCCTCCTTCCGCCTGCCTTGCCCCACCCTCCAGCCCTGGGTCTCCTCATGAGGAAGCTGTGCCTGGAGGAGGAACTGTGAGGGGAGAGACTTCATCAGGCAAGGCCTCCTTCCACCTGCCTTGCCCCACCCTGGGTCTCCTCATAAGGAAGCTGTGCCTGGAGGAAGAACCGTGAGGGGAGAGACTTCATCAGGCAAGGCCTCCTTCCACCTGCCTTGCCCCACCCTCTGGCCCTGGGTCTCCTCATGAGGAAGCTGTGCCTGGAGGAGGAACTGTGAGGGGAGAGACTCCATCAGGCAAGGCCTCTTTCCACCTGCCTTGCCCCACCCTCCGGCCCTGGGTCTCCTCATAAGGAAGCTGTGCCTGGAGGAGGAACTGTGAGGGGAGAGACTCCATCAGGCAAGGCCTCTTTCCATCTGCCTTGCCCCACCCTCTGGCCCTGGGTCTCCTCATGAGGAAGCTGTGCCTGGAGGAGGAACTGTGAGGGGAGAGACTCCATCAGGCAAGGCCTCTTTCCACCTGCCTTGCCCCACCCTCCGGCCCTGGGTCTCCTCATAAGGAAGCTGTGCCTGGAGGAGGAACTGTGAGGGGAGAGACTCCATCAGGCAAGGCCTCTTTCCATCTGCCTTGCCCCACCCTCTGGCCCTGGGTCTCCTCATGAGGAAGCTGTGCCTGGAGGAGGAACTGTGAGGGGAGAGACTTCATCAGGCCAGGCCTCCTTCCACCTGCCTTGCCCCACCCTCCGGCCCTGGGTCTCCTCATGAGGAAGCTGTGCCTGGAGGAGGAACTGTGAGGGGAGAGACTTCATCAGGCAAGGCCTCTTTCCACCTGCCTTGCCCCACCCTCCAGCCCTGGGTCTCCTCATGAGGAAGCTATGCCTGGAGGAGGAACTGTGAGGGGAGAGACTTCATCAGGCCAGGCCTCCTTCCACCTGCCTTGCCCCACCCTCCAGCCCTGGGTCTCCTCATGAGGAAGCTGTGCCTGGAGGAGGAACTGTGAGGGGAGAGACTTCATCAGGCAAGGCCTCTTTCCACCTGCCTTGCCCCACCCTCCAGCCCTGGGTCTCCTCATGTGGAAGCTGTGCCTGGAGGAGGAACTGTGAGGGGAGAGACTTCATCAGGCCAGGCCTCCTTCCACCTGCCTTGCCCCACCCTCCGGCCCTGGGTCTCCTCATGAGGAAGCTGTGCCTGGAGGAGGAACTGTGAGGGGAGAGACTCCATCAGGCAAGGCCTCCTTCCACCTGCCTTGCCCCTCCCTCTGGCCCTGGGTCTCCTCATGAGGAAGCTGTGCCTGGAGGAAGAACTGTGAGGGGAGAGACTCCATCAGGCAAGGCCTCCTTCCACCTGCCTTGCCCCACCCTCTGGCCCTGGGTCTCCTCATGAGGAAGCTGTGCCTGGAGGAGGAACTGTGAGGGGAGAGACTCCATCAGGCAAGGCCTCCTTCCACCTGCCTTGCCCCACCCTCCAGCCCTGGGTCTCCTCATGAGGAAGCTGTGCCTGGAGGAAGAACTGTGAGGGGAGAGACTTCATCAGGCAAGGCCTCTTTCCACCTGCCTTGCCCCACCCTCCAGCCCTGGGTCTCCTCATGTGGAAGCTGTGCCTGGAGGAGGAACTGTGAGGGGAGAGACTTCATCAGGCCAGGCCTCCTTCCACCTGCCTTGCCCCACCCTCCGGCCCTGGGTCTCCTCATGAGGAAGCTGTGCCTGGAGGAGGAACTGTGAGGGGAGAGACTCCATCAGGCAAGGCCTCCTTCCACCTGCCTTGCCCCACCCTCCAGCCCTGGGTCTCCTCATGAGGAAGCTGTGCCTGGAGGAGGAACTGTGAGGGGAGAGACTTCATCAGGCAAGGCCTCTTTCCACCTGCCTTCCCCACCCTCCGGCCCTGGGTCTCCTCATGAGGAAGCTGTGCCTGGAGGAGGAACTGTGAGGGGAGAGACTTCATCAGGCCAGGCCTCTTTCCACCTGCCTTGCCCCACCCTCCAGCCCTGGGTCTCCTCATGAGGAAGCTGTGCCTGGAGGAGGAACTGTGAGGGGAGAGACTTCATCAGGCAAGGCCTCCTTCCGCCTGCCTTGCCCCACCCTCCAGCCCTGGGTCTCCTCATGAGGAAGCTGTGCCTGGAGGAGGAACTGTGAGGGGAGAGACTTCATCAGGCAAGGCCTCTTTCCACCTGCCTTGCCCCACCCTCCAGCCCTGGGTCTCCTCATGAGGAAGCTGTGCCTGGAGGAGGAACTGTGAGGGGAGAGACTCCATCAGGCCAGGCCTCCTTCCGCCTGCCTTGCCCCACCCTCCAGCCCTGGGTCTCCTCATGAGGAAGCTGTGCCTGGAGGAGGAACTGTGAGGGGAGAGACTTCATCAGGCAAGGCCTCCTTCCACCTGCCTTGCCCCACCCTGGGTCTCCTCATAAGGAAGCTGTGCCTGGAGGAAGAACCGTGAGGGGAGAGACTTCATCAGGCAAGGCCTCCTTCCACCTGCCTTGCCCCACCCTCTGGCCCTGGGTCTCCTCATGAGGAAGCTGTGCCTGGAGGAGGAACTGTGAGGGGAGAGACTCCATCAGGCAAGGCCTCTTTCCACCTGCCTTGCCCCACCCTCCGGCCCTGGGTCTCCTCATAAGGAAGCTGTGCCTGGAGGAGGAACTGTGAGGGGAGAGACTCCATCAGGCAAGGCCTCTTTCCATCTGCCTTGCCCCACCCTCTGGCCCTGGGTCTCCTCATGAGGAAGCTGTGCCTGGAGGAGGAACTGTGAGGGGAGAGACTCCATCAGGCAAGGCCTCTTTCCACCTGCCTTGCCCCACCCTCCGGCCCTGGGTCTCCTCATAAGGAAGCTGTGCCTGGAGGAGGAACTGTGAGGGGAGAGACTCCATCAGGCAAGGCCTCTTTCCATCTGCCTTGCCCCACCCTCTGGCCCTGGGTCTCCTCATGAGGAAGCTGTGCCTGGAGGAGGAACTGTGAGGGGAGAGACTTCATCAGGCCAGGCCTCCTTCCACCTGCCTTGCCCCACCCTCCGGCCCTGGGTCTCCTCATGAGGAAGCTGTGCCTGGAGGAGGAACTGTGAGGGGAGAGACTTCATCAGGCAAGGCCTCTTTCCACCTGCCTTGCCCCACCCTCCAGCCCTGGGTCTCCTCATGAGGAAGCTATGCCTGGAGGAGGAACTGTGAGGGGAGAGACTTCATCAGGCCAGGCCTCCTTCCACCTGCCTTGCCCCACCCTCCAGCCCTGGGTCTCCTCATGAGGAAGCTGTGCCTGGAGGAGGAACTGTGAGGGGAGAGACTTCATCAGGCAAGGCCTCTTTCCACCTGCCTTGCCCCACCCTCCAGCCCTGGGTCTCCTCATGAGGAAGCTGTGCCTGGAGGAGGAACTGTGAGGGGAGAGACTTCATCAGGCAAGGCCTCCTTCCACCTGCCTTGCCCCACCCTCCAGCCCTGGGTCTCCTCATGAGGAAGCTGTGCCTGGAGGAGGAACTGTGAGGGGAGAGACTTCATCAGGCCAGGCCTCCTTCCACCTGCCTTGCCCCACCCTCCAGCCCTGGGTCTCCTCATGAGGAAGCTGTGCCTGGAGGAGGAACTGTGAGGGGAGAGACTTCATCAGGCCAGGCCTCCTTCCACCTGCCTTGCCCCACCCTCCGGCCCTGGGTCTCCTCATGAGGAAGCTGTGCCTGGAGGAGGAACTGTGAGGGGAGAGACTTCATCAGGCCAGGCCTCTTTCCACCTGCCTTGCCCCACCCTCCAGCCCTGGGTCTCCTCATGAGGAAGCTGTGCCTGGAGGAGGAACTGTGAGGGGAGAGACTTCATCAGGCAAGGCCTCCTTCCACCTGCCTTGCCCCACCCTCTGGCCCTGGGTCTCCTCATAAGGAAGCTGTGCCTGGAGGAGGAACTGTGAGGGGAGAGACTTCATCAGGCCAGGCCTCTTTCCACCTGCCTTGCCCCACCCTCCAGCCCTGGGTCTCCTCATGAGGAAGCTGTGCCTGGAGGAGGAACTGTGAGGGGAGAGACTTCATCAGGCCAGGCCTCCTTCCGCCTGCCTTGCCCCACCCTCCAGCCCTGGGTCTCCTCATGAGGAAGCTGTGCCTGGAGGAGGAACTGTGAGGGGAGAGACTTCATCAGGCAAGGCCTCCTTCCACCTGCCTTGCCCCACCCTCTGGCCCTGGGTCTCCTCATGAGGAAGCTGTGCCTGGAGGAGGAACTGTGAGGGGAGAGACTTCATCAGGCCAGGCCTCATTCCACCTGCCTTGCCCCACCCTCCGGCCCTGGGTCTCCTCATGAGGAAGCTGTGCCTGGAGGAAGAACTGTGAGGGGAGAGACTTCATCAGGCAAGGCCTCTTTCCACCTGCCTTGCCCCACCCTCCAGCCCTGGGTCTCCTCATAAGGAAGCTGTGCCTGGAGGAGGAACTGTGAGGGGAGAGACTTCATCAGGCCAGGCCTCTTTCCACCTGCCTTGCCCCACCCTCCAGCCCTGGGTCTCCTCATGAGGAAGCTGTGCCTGGAGGAGGAACTGTGAGGGGAGAGACTTCATCAGGCAAGGCCTCCTTCCGCCTGCCTTGCCCCACCCTCCAGCCCTGGGTCTCCTCATGAGGAAGCTGTGCCTGGAGGAGGAACTGTGAGGGGAGAGACTTCATCAGGCAAGGCCTCTTTCCACCTGCCTTGCCCCACCCTCCAGCCCTGGGTCTCCTCATGAGGAAGCTGTGCCTGGAGGAGGAACTGTGAGGGGAGAGACTCCATCAGGCCAGGCCTCCTTCCGCCTGCCTTGCCCCACCCTCCAGCCCTGGGTCTCCTCATGAGGAAGCTGTGCCTGGAGGAGGAACTGTGAGGGGAGAGACTTCATCAGGCAAGGCCTCTTTCCGCCTGCCTTGCCCACCCTCCAGCCCTGGGTCTCCTCATGAGGAAGCTGTGCCTGGAGGAAGAACTGTGAGGGGAGAGATTTCATCAGACAAGGCCTCTTTCCACCTGCCTTGCCCCACCCTCTGGCCCTGGGTCTCCTCATGAGGAAGCTGTGCCTGGAGGAGGAACTGTGAGGGGAGAGACTTCATCAGGCAAGGCCTCCTTCCGCCTGCCTTGCCCCACCCTCTGGCCCTGGGTCTCCTCATGAGAAAGCTGTGCCTGGAGGAAGAACTGTGAGGGGAGAGACTTCATCAGGCAAGGCCTCCTTCCGCCTGCCTTGCCCACCCTCTGGCCCTGGGTCTCCTCATGAGGAAGCTGTGCCTGGAGGAGGAACTGTGAGGGGAGAGACTTCATCAGGCCAGGCCTCCTTCCGCCTGCCTTGCCCCACCCTCTGGCCCTGGGTCTCCTCATGAGGAAGCTGTGCCTGGAGGAGGAACTGTGAGGAGAGACTTCATCAGGCAAGGCCTCCTTCCACCTGCCTTGCCCCACCCTCTGGCCCTGGGTCTCCTCATAAGGAAGCTGTGCCTGGAGGAGGAACTGTGAGGGGAGAGACTTCATCAGGCAAGGCCTCCTTCCGCCTGCCTTGCCCACCCTCCAGCCCTGGGTCTCCTCATGAGGAAGCTGTGCCTGGAGGAAGAACTGTGAGGGGAGAGACTTCATCAGGCAAGGCCTCTTTCCACCTGCCTTGCCCCACCCTCCAGCCCTGGGTCTCCTCATGAGGAAGCTGTGCCTGGAGGAGGAACTGTGAGGGGAGAGACTTCATCAGGCAAGGCCTCCTTCCGCCTGCCTTGCCCACCCTCCAGCCCTGGGTCTCCTCATGAGGAAGCTGTGCCTGGAGGAAGAACTGTGAGGGGAGAGATTTCATCAGACAAGGCCTCTTTCCACCTGCCTTGCCCCACCCTCCAGCCCTGGGTCTCCTCATGAGGAAGCTGTGCCTGGAGGAAGAACTGTGAGGGGAGAGATTTCATCAGACAAGGCCTCTTTCCACCTGCCTTGCCCCCCACCCTCCGGCCCTGGGTCTCCTCATAAGGAAGCTGTTCCTGGAGGAGGAACTGTGAGGGGAGAGACTCCATCAGGCCAGGCCTCCTTCCACCTGCCTTGCCCCACCCTCCAGCCCTGGGTCTCCTCATGAGGAAGCTGTGCCTGGAGGAGGAACTGTGAGGGGAGAGACTCCATCAGGCAAGGCCTCCTTCCACCTGCCTTGCCCCACCCTCCAGCCCTGGGTCTCCTCATAAGGAAGCTGTTCCTGGAGGAGGAACTGTGAGGGGAGAGACTCCATCAGGCCAGGCCTCCTTCCACCTGCCTTGCCCCACCCTCCAGCCCTGGGTCTCCTCATGAGGAAGCTGTGCCTGGAGGAGGAACTGTGAGGGGAGAGACTCCATCAGGCAAGGCCTCCTTCCACCTGCCTTGCCCCACCCTCCAGTCTCTGCTTCTCATTTTGTGTTGTATCATGTTGTGCACTGTGGTTTGCTGTTGTTTTATTGATTGGAGTTTAGAAATTACTTATTGTAAGTGTTGAGTGGATGTCTGTTTAATTTTGAAATGCTGATATTTAATATTATTCTATATTATTTTAATGAATGTTGAATGTTAATTTATTTGCATATTGTATTATGCATATTGTCTTATTTATATGATGTTAGCCGCTCTGAGCCTGGCTTTGGCGGGGGAGAGCGGGAAACAAATTATTATTATTATTATTATTATTATTATTATTATTATTATTATTATTATGCCATGGATCCTTGTTCCTAACTCTGAAAGAGGAGGTCGTGGAGCTGTTTCATGAAGGAAGATCTGAAGCCGGCTTTCAGAACTTCTGTGGGGATTCCATCCTGTCATGTTTCTTTACCACATGCTTGATAGTTAGACTCATAGAATCATAGGAACGTAGAGTTGGAAGGGACTCAGAGGGTCATCTAGTCCTGTCTGGATTAAATACAAAGACTTACTAGAAGGTGGTTGTCACCAATGGAAGCTAAGGCTCGGAAAAGACTAAATATGGAGGCCAAATGGCCGAAATATTGGGAAATATTAGAAAAAGTTGGAGATACTTGGAGGTTGCAGAGTTTTGAGAAATTAAAGGATAAAGTGCGAGATTGGTTACATTATGCTCAGATTAGGGAGATTTTTAACTTGGATAAAAAAACAGGTTTCCAGGTGGAAAAATCGAAACTAGAAACAGAATTGTTAGAACCCAAGACTAAGGTACTTTCAAAAATGTACAACTTGCTGTTAAAATGGAATACTCAAGATGAAACAGTTAAATCAGCCATGATAAAATGGGCACAGGACATTGGGTACAACATTATGTTTGCTGACTGGGAAAGGTTATGGACCACCGGTGTGAGGTTCACGGCATGTAATGCCTTGAAAGAAAATATTATGAAAATGATATATAGGTGGTACATGACCCCAGTCAAGCTTGCAAAAATATACCATTTGCATGACAATAAATGTTGGAAATGTAAGGAGACTGAAGGAACATTCTTTCACCTTTGGTGGACCTGCCCGAGGGTTAAGGCCTTTTGGGAAATGATTTATAATGAGTTAAAAAAGGTATTTAAGTATACCTTCCCTAAGAAACCGGAGGCCTTTCTTCTGGGCATTGTTGGCCAGAGGGTGTTAAAGAAGGATCGAACCTTTTTTATGTATGCAACAACAGCAGCAAGAATACTTATCGCAAAACATTGGAAGACCCAAGATTTGCCCACGCTGGAAGAGTGGCAGATGCAACTGATGGACTATATGGAGCTGGCGGAAATGACTGGTAGAATTTGAGACCTGGGAGAAGAGACTGTGGAAGAGGACTGGAAAAAGTTTAAGGACTACTTACAAAAACATTATAAGCTATATGAATGTTAAAAAAATGCACGATAGAAAATAACATGGCATCAGCAATTTAGTTGAAAGATATATGAGAATAAGCGATGTTTAAGAAAAAGATGAAACTTGAAGCAATATTATGTTTAAACTAAGCAGTTAAGTATTGGATAAAAATATTCAAAGCCTGAGACATAATATTTGAGAATTACAAAATAAGAACTGAAATAAGGTAATAAATTGCTGTTTATAACTTTATTATTGAAAACAAAGGAAAGGGAGATGTGAGGAAGTCCAAAGGTTATGGAAATATGATTTATGGATAGTTGTTTTCGTTGTATCTTTTCTATTCTATGTTTATTCTTTTGTTTCTCTCTGTTCTTTTTTCTTTATTATATCTTGGTGATGGTATTTTATATGTTTGGTATTTTTTGTTTAAAATTTGCAATAAATATCTTTTAAAAAAAAACAGAGGGTCATCTAGTCCAACCCTCTGCAATGCAGGAATCTCAAACTGAAGCCTCCATGACAGATTGCCATCTAACCTCTGCTTAAAAAGCTCCATTAAAGGAGTCCACAACCTCCCGAGGGAGACTGTTCCACTGTCAAACTGCCCTTAGTGTCAGAATGTTATTTCATGTAACTTGAAACCAAGTGGTCTCACCTTCCATGTGACAACCCTGGAGGTTTTTGAAGATGGCGATCTTCTCTTCCCCATACTAAATATTCCCAATTCCCTCTGTCAGTCCTCATAAGGCATGATTTCCAGCCCCTTGATCATCTTGGTTGCCCTCCTCTGCGCGCCTTCCAGCTTGTCAACATCCTTCTTAAATTGTGGTGCCCAAAATGGGACACAGCACAAAGTAGAGTGGTACTATTACTGCCCTTGAATGGGACACTAGACTTCTGTTGATGCAGCCTAGAAGAGCATCAGTTCCCCGTCCCCCTGCTGCATCACACTCTTGACTCATTGTAAGCTTGTGGTCTCCTTAGACCCCTAGATCCTAGTAGCCATTTTATTTGTTTTCTTGTTGTTAAATTTCTATAATGCGCTTCACTCAAAGATCACTCAAATATCACAGTGTGATAGCTTGCATTTTTGAGGTACAGAAAGCCTTAATCTAAGTGTAGAGATCATTTCTTACCTATTGATTCAAGTAGAAGGTTCTGGTATTTTCTCTGTGTGACACAAGCTAGAAGTTGGTGCCTTTTCTAGCTGGTGCAACCTGGAACATTTTAACTGACAAGTAAGTTTCCATTCTGCTGAGAGCAGGTGCTGTTTTGGGTTAAGCTGGTTTAAGCAAGAATGAACTGGTCCTGTAATCTTTCTCCCAAGGTCATGGTGCCTTTTAATAACAGGCCAGAGGGAGCCTGGTTTAATTCTCTCTTTTTCTTTCTTGGTTCTCCATCTGCTTTCTGTGTGTTTTTTCTCATTTGAGTGGTGATTTGTATGTGGTATATTTAACTTGATTCAGCATACAATGGACACTGGAGAATGCAAGGCCTGTTTCAGGGGATGTCAAGTACACTGGCTGGCAAGGGAGTTTCCCTCTCCCTCCTGTAGTTTCCAATTAGAAGTAACAAGCCTTCTGTTGTTCCTGGACACTTTCAGTCATCCGAGTTCTAGGGGACGGAGGGACTTCCCCACCACTCTTGACTGAAGAATCTCCTAAAGGCTCCCTCCCTCCTGGTTGCCTAGCTACTATCTCAAAAATGTCCAGCTCTCCCCACAATTGAGCAGCCTCTGAACCTACTGGTCTCTCAGCTTCTGGTGTTAAAACTTTCCCGATATAGGGCTGCCTTCAGATGTCTTCTAAAAGTTGTGTAGTTCTTAATCTCCTTGACATCTGATGGAAGGGTGTTCCACAAGAAGGCCCTCTGCCTGTTTCGCTGCAACCTCACTTCTCACAGTGAGGAAGCCAGAAGAAGACCCTTGGAGCTGGACCTCCAGGCTGGACTATGGGGCTGGAGATGCTCCTTCAGGTATACAAGGCTGAGGCCATTTAGAGGATTAAAGGTCAGCACCAACATGTTGAATTGTGCTCAGAAATGTACTGGGGGCCACTAGAGATAGGACCAGTGTTATATGATTCTTGTATCTTTATACAGAAGGGCAGGATATGAATGACAGAAATCATTTTTGAACAATATTTTTATTGGTAGTGTCATATAAACATACAAAAACATAATGAACAATAAGAGAAACAAGGGTACATAGTTATCATAGAATCATAGAATCATAGAGTTGGAAGAGACCACAAGGGCCATCGAGTCCAACCCCCTGCCAAGCAGGAAACACCATCAGAGCACTCCTGACATATGGTTGTCAAGCCTCTGCTTAAAGACCTCCAAAGAAGGAGAATCCACCACACTCCTTGGCAGCAAATTCCACTGTTGAACAGCTCTTACTGTCAGGAGGTTCTTCCTAATGTTTAGGTGGAATCTTCTTTCTTGTAGTTTGGATCCATTGCTCCGTGTTCGCTTCTCTGGAGCAGCAGAAAACAATCATTCTCCCTCCTCTATGTGACATCCTTTTATATATTTGAACATGGCTATCATATCACCCCTTAACGTCCTCTTCTCCAGGCTAAACATGCCCAGCTCCCTTAGCCGTTATGAGGGGTTTCTAGCATATGAAGCTTAAAGGTAAAGGGTAAAGGGACCCCTGACCATTAGGTCCAGTCGTGACCGACTCTGGGGTTGCGGTGCTCATCTCGCTTTACTGGCCAAGGGAGCCAGCGTACAGCTTCCGGGTCATGTGGCCAGCATGACCAAGCCACTTCTGGCGCACGGAAACGCCATTTACCTTCCCGCCAGAGCAGTACCTATTTATCTACTTGCACTTTGACGTGCTTTCGAACTACTAGGTGGGCAGGAATGTGAAGCTTATCAGAGTCCAATTCAGAGTTTGTGCAGATCTGTCTTTCTATCCAAGTACAATTCTCGATGAGTTGCCTTTGGTTGAAGGTCAGTTGCATGCAGGGCTTTTTTGCAAGGGAGGTGTTCATGGTCAGTTCCAGTACCTTTTAAGTGTGGAAAAATAGCACTGATGGCATGAATGTTTTGATGATGATACATTCAATAAATGTAGACCAAACATGTTGAAATTTAACTGCTTCTGTTACTTTTCTTTGTGCTTTAACTTTGCAAATGAAGATTTACACTAATGCACTTTGCCATCTTTCCTGGTACAAGTGTTGAGATAGAAAGCTTTCCAATATTGCTAGCAGAGTTTATGAGGAGTAAGGATTCTTCTGGGGGATATGCTTTGAAGGTAAAGTATGTACCCGGCCTAAATAAAAAAAATTAAACTAATAACTTTTGAAAAAATAAGTAGTATAACAAATCTGAAACCAACATTAGCCTGGGTTTATGCTTTATGTGAAATGCTGATTGGATATGATCAGCAGCCAATCAGGAAATGGTATAGCCTAAATGGGAGGAGTTCTGGAATGCCTGACATCACAAGGGAGGTGGTTCTTAGCCAGTGGAAGGATGAAAAACCCTTAGGAAGAAATTAAGGAAAAGATTGTTCCATGACAACATCAAGGTATCCAAACAGAAATAAGTCTGATGGGTGGAACACTTTCCTTACAAGCTTTGATATTTGCAGGGTCTCATTCCAGGGCCAAAAGGTCACTAAGAGGGAAAATGAGAGGGAGCTTTTATAAACTACAGATGGTTTTTCTCTTTTAAATACAAGAACTCAGGGTCATCCAATGAAACAGAGCGGTGGAACATTTGAGGGCTGTGTACAGGTGCTGTATTACCAGTTGTATCACTGTATTACTGGCAGTTTGTCCAATAGCAACCACCAGGCAAGCAAGAGGTTCTTTGGATTCCACTGGACAGAGACTCTTAGGTAGAGACAAACTTTTATTAATTGGTAAACATTAGCAAAGAAATTGATCAGCAATGTAGAATACAGTCTAACAGAAAACCAACAGCAACTGGAATAAACTGTAAAGCCAATAATATAATCTATAAGCAGGCAGCCCTGTTTAGGGAAGTTTATAATGACTGATGTTTTAATGTATTTTTAATCTTTTGTTGAAAGCCGCCCAGAGTGGCTGGGGAAACCCAGCCAGATGCGAGGGGTATGATTTATTATTATTATTATTATTATTATTATTATTATTATTATTATTATTACTATTACTATTATTATGCAAAAGATCTTAGGCCACAATAATCATAAAACAGATAGAATAGGTTTAGTTCTTCATGTCTCCCCAGCCAAAGGAGATCTGTAAGGATTATCAGGGACACTTCAGACTGGCAGACGGTCGTTCTCTTCACATTCTGGTATGGAGCCTAGAACAATGTATCAAGATCTCCCTGTCACCAGCTGCTGGTCTTTATATAGTCCATAGTGAAGGTCTCATTCCAAGCTGGCAACAGATGTAATTCATGATGTAATTCCATTCCCATCCTTTGATCTGACCTGGGAGTCAACACATGTGGGTGTGAGCCTTCATTTGCATTCTTTATCTGTGCAGTTCAGTCAATGTAAGGTTACTTTGCTCCATCCATCCCTCATGCAGTCAGGTGTTTGTTTGTTTTTTTACAAATATTTATTAAATTTTCACAAATTTTTAAAAACACATACAATACACACAATACAAAGATATACATACAATAACAAACAAACACGTATAATTTCAACTCCTTTTTTCTTAAACTTACTTCATCGACTTCCCCATACCTCCCCTTTCTGCATTCCAATTCCCAAAATTATTTCAGCAAATCCTTCCCCTTAATTTTATCCAATTTTTTCCTTTTCTTTTCTTTTACTTAATCTTTAACAGCTGTAATCCCTTACTTTATATAACCACAACATTTTAACATTCATTAATTTTGCAATATTTCTTAAGATAAATTTTAAATTTCTTCCAATCTTCTTCCGCCGTCTCCATGCAGTCAGGTGTTTGATAGCTAGCCAAGTCATGAAGTTGCTTTCACTTCTTCTCAAACAGCCAGGTTCCTTATATTAAAGCTACAGCTACATGGCAAATCACATTCTGTTTTATTCTCTGGCAATACAGGTGCCCTGCTCTGATTCATGGGCCCAGTTTGTCAATCCAGATCCAGATCATGATCCGGATCATGATCCAGAAAATACAAGTCTTTGGAAAACCCATTTGCTAGCTCAGATGGCTTCAAAACAGAATTAGACAACAGCCTTCTTTCTTTCTTTCTTTCTTTCTTTCTTTCTTTCTTTCTTTCTTTCTTTCTTTCTTTCTTCCTTCCTTCCTTCCTTCAGCTGCAGCATCAGATGTCAGGCTGGGTCACTGCCAAAAGAAAATAAAGTGGCACACTTGGAGAGCCTGTGTAACAGCTTCCCTCTGTTTCTTTTCCAGGTCCATCTCATGGTCTCCAAAGTCTTGCTAGACTCAATTGGATTTACATGCATCCAACTGAGACCAGATCTAGGACTCCATCTTTTCTGATGATTAGGAGGTAGTTATATAATTAAATGTATATACCTTCCTTAAAGGGTGAGGAACATGTGGCCCTCCAGATGTTACTGGTCTACAACTCCCGTCATCCCCAACCATTGACCATGATGCCTGTGATGGAGGGAGTTGGCACCCAGGAACATCTGAAGACCTCATAGATCCCACACGATCTATGAAATGGTGAACATTTGGCAATGTATTATGGGGAAGCCACTTTCAGCCTGAGGGCTGGTATCTTGATGAAAACAGCTCTAGTTGCTGCTGCAGAAGGGACAAACACAAAATTGAAAGGCATTTGGACCTTTAGGCATGGTAATTTGGCACAGTAAGTAATCTTGACATAAGCAGATAGCCTCTAAATAAACACCAATGAATGTTGCAAAGCAAGATATTTCTTTTTAGCACACACCAGTAACAGATTTCAGCTGCAATAATAGCAGAACCAAAAACACTCCATCTGACCTTATCAGCTGATGTACAGATCAACCCATTTCATTCACAAAGAAGATTGCCCCAAATTTGATTTACCCCGTAAAATAAATACGGTATAGAGTGAACATATGGATCAAACCCATAACAGTTGTTTGCAAATGCTTACTGAACTTCTAGAAACTAGATGTCCAGGAGTTTAGAAAGATATAGAATGCAAAATGAGAATGTGCTATATTACCTTAAAAAAAATTAAAAATTCCTTGGAATCCATATGGAACATCTTTTTGGTTTAAAACTGATCCAGCAAAAGAAAAAGAAAGACGTTTCAAAAATGTCTTTATAGGAAAGAATTGTCTAATACTGATAGACACCAAAGTGTAATATTGGAAATGCCTCATTGAGACCCAATTTTGACTTGAAGTTGTTGTGCATATTAACTTTGTACTAAGGAAATCCTTGACCTTTGTAGATCTGCATCTACTTTAAAATTTATGTTCCTGTAATAGAAAGATTAAGTGGTTCTTTATAAAAGTCAATCCTTTATTAGGCATAGCAAACCACACATTATCAAACAAACACCATATACAAATTGTGCAAAATACGAATTCAGCATAACAAGGTTTGTCCCAGTCAGTTTTTTAACTCCAGAGAAAATCAATTTGCATAAATAATACAATATAACACTACCACATCACCGATCAATTAAGAACCACTAAATCTCTTTATAATGGCCCAGTCTTTCTACATGGACAACACTCAAAAATTCAGCCACTATTAAAGTAATTTGATTATTCCTGTCCGAGAGCAGATCCTTAACCGTTAGTGGCATAGAATTGAGCCTGTTAAGTTGTAAGGCCTCTAATAATTGTCTTCTGGCATAAATGCCAAATCAGAAGAAAAGAAAATATGCTCCAAAGTATCAGGTTCCTGTTTGCTACATTTGCAGAGATGCTCTGCTTCTGGGAGAGCCAAATATCTTCCAAGAGAGATTAAGTGCAGGACAACAAAAGCAAATATTGTGAGCTTTGATGCTTGACAAGAGACATACTCTGGGTCTTGAAGGTCAAGCACCCACCACCCAACCAATATGTTCATATTCTTATCCTGCATGCTAGAGAAAGCTGAGAGGACGGGGAAGCCAATGCCTGCAAGGCGTGCAACATCCAGAAGATATGGAATGCCCAGAAAGCGTAAAGCAGCAGCAAATGAAACTGGTGGTCTGTATACAGCACAGTCATATGGGATGAGGTTTCTCATAAAGAAGAGGAATGCATGGGAAAGGGAAGTTGATGGAGAGACAGGCAGGGAGTGGAACCAGTCATGTTGTGCTAGGGAGGAGTGCAGAGAGTAGCACACACAGCTCTTTGGGTGCCAGAGATCCCCTAATCCCCATAGAAACCCCAGGATTCAGCACACTCTTTGCTGCTGGCTGTGGTGTTCCTTTACTCTGTGCAGCCAGGAATTGCTCCATCATTAGGCAGAATGAGGCAGTCGCCTCAAGTAGCAGGTGCTGGGGTGGGTAGAGATATGAAGACCACACAAGCTGCACTGCACCTCCTCAGTTAGTCTGCTGCCCCATCAGCAGCATCGAAATATCAGCCAAGGGCCTGGCAAGTCTAGCTTCTGTATGTGGAATTATATGTATGGAGGGGGCATCTTGTCATTTGTCTGGGGTGCAGAAAGTAACATCTAAGGCTCCTGTCTTCTGATCCAGACATTTGTAAGAAAAGTTTCCTCAAGCAGCAAGGCATCTCACCTTGCCATCTCCACCTGCTTATCCTCCCAAGTGCCCACCCCCTGAGCAAGTGACTGTCTCTGGCTGATGGCTGCCACAGCATATGGAAGCCTTTTTCCTGGGCTGGGAATGGTATGTTGGCTACCGATGGTTAAAGCAGAATTGTCTTTCTTCAAGCATCTGGTTTTCAGGACTTGGTTACCTTCTTCCAATCTCCAACGGGTGAAAGATTCGTCATACTTGAGATTTGCATCCTTAGTGCCATGACACTGCTGATTTTCCTTCTATGTAAGTACATAATTAGCATTCTTTGCAACTAATGTCACGGGCGTTCCTTCAATTCCAATAGCATTTCCAAAAAGAGATGGCAGGATCCACCTTCCATTTATCCCTTTCATCTCTCTTTGATCTCATGGAGGGAGTTACAGCTGTCACCCAGTGAGAGCAATGACACTGTTTTGTTCTCCCTGAATAATTGAGTTCCAGCACTTGGAACAGAAGCACAGGCTAACACAAGTCCCTGGAACACCCTGGACAATTCCCTTTCCCAGCTTGCAATTCTCTGCTCCTTTCCCAAATAATCCTCATTTGCTGGGGGAGAGCCCCCATTCCTGATCCTCACCACCCTGTACTCTGCTAAGGCTCCATTCCCCTGAAGGAAAGTGCTTGGGGAAAACAGACTGCAGAGGATAAGGCCATGGCCAAAGTGGGTGAGTCCAGAGCCTACCTAAATATCTAGATATATGCAGGGCTATTTTCAATCGGAATTCACCAGGACTCAGTTCCAGCCCCTCTCAGGTGGGCTCTGTTGCCAATCTAAGAGAACAAGGGAGATATTTAAGGTGAGTTCCAGTGCCTCTTTTTTTTAGAAAAATAGCACTAGATAGATGAACAAATGGCCTATATTAAGAGCTAATTCATATTTAAAGGGCACTCAAAGTAAGCAAAGCTCAGGGGGAGGAAACCAAATGATCCAGGAATTTGCATACAGCAGGGCATTTGGCAGCCTGGCAAATGCATGCCCACAGGACAAAGAGGACAGGGGTATCTAGAAACCCAAAAATCTAAAGCTCTCAAAGGAAGGCCAAAGCATCTGATGACAGAGGCAACAGGCTAAATGGAAACGGGACTTCAGACCAGCAGGACAGCCGCTATCAAGGCATAGGAAGCCTCAATATAAGGGTAGGGAGAAGAAAATATTAATAGAAATCGTATTTATGTTTTTGTTGATATGATTTTTTTATTCACCCTTCTCTCTAAGGTCCTGGGGCACATGAAAAGTCAGCAATTTAAATTCAATATTAAAAGCAGTTTGAAACCAAGTATCCCCTCCCCCAGGTCATCAGACCAGGGTGCTAGAAAACAATTTCTTCATTTCTTTTCTACCTACATCCTTATTAGATCAGAAGGAACTGAAAAACAGAGAGGAGTTTCAAATGGCAATGACCATGATTCGAAACTTTGTTGTTGGGATTGATTCAACCTATAAGGATAAGGATGGTAAGCATTTTATATACAAATCCTCACTTTTGCTAGAATATGTTTAATTTAAACGGACTTCAATTCCTGTAGTTCCCTTTGGGATTCATATTGTGTGAGCAATACACATATTCAATGAAACTCATCACCCAATAGAGTTCATCACTTTTTCATTGCTCAGCATGAAGAAAAGCAGATGGTTGTGATTCTCACGTCTCCCCACTAGAAATGGTGTCCTCCCCCATCACACTGTTAATTCACAATGTTTGTGCTAGTGCTAGATTTTAGCACTAGTGCAAAGGAACTTTGCCCCCACTTCTCCCTGCATGTCATCACCGAAACTGCACATCAGAACAGAATGGAGGGAAAGGGTCTGAAGATTGCATTGCACAAGGAGAAATTCCTGAGCTTACAGAACGCCCTCTTTAGAACTATGTGGAAGGCAACCCAATATTCATCAGAAAAAGAGTTTGGGTGCCTGTATTTTCTTAGATTTCAGAAAGCATAATAGAAAACTGTAAAGTAATCTTTGCATATCTGGCTTTACTGTGTGACTCAGTGGGGAATTGTTTTGTGACCCTGTGATTCCCAGCAGAAAAGGAGGACAAAGGAGGGGAACATTAGAGATACTTCATGAGCCACTTTCAATATGAGAATAGGATAGTGGATTGCATGGGTCTTTGGTCTGATCCAGCTGCAGGGGTCTTCTGAGGCTTTCCATTGGTGATCTCAGCCACAGAGAATCAAGTCTGTCCTCATATTCATAAGAACCCCATCCTGGAGCTCTGCTTCTTGTTTCAGGCTAAAGTGTTTTTAAATGTTTGAAAATGGTTTCTTAATATCTGCAGATTGTTATTTCAGATACTCCTGCCTTAAATTGTTTCAAATCTTTTAGACTTCCAAATACTCGCTGCAGCTCAAAACATATCAGAGGAAATGGTGTATTATGCCAACATAAATGATCAACTGCAAAAGGAAATTGGTAAGCTACCCTACGATGCTGAAGAATTGTAGTGCAGTGGGAACCTGCCCTGATTCTGCCCCAGCTGAAAGCCCCTCCTCTAGCTGAATACTCTTAGAGCCAGAGCAGAAAGCTGTCCTCCTTTGCACTTGGCCACCCTAGGGAAACATCAGAGAAATTCAGTTCAACTCTCCTGATCTGCTGAATTGATTTAGCTTCTATGGTGAGGAAAGAAAAGACTGCCATTCTTTGCTATAGAAGAGACGATCAAAACAGGTCAGCTAAAAGACCTGTCCTTTATTATATTATATATTATATTATATATTATATTTGTTGGGAAACTGCCAGGGAGATATTGTCCATCATGGCCCCAAGCCGGCTGCCGGACGTCCATCGATCTCCCGTAGACAGGCAGACCCAGCAGTTAGCGACACGAAGCCGTTCTGGAAATAGATTGCCACATTCCAGAGCTTGTGCACACTGTTCTTTATCAGAAGAAAACACAGCCAAAAGTTGCACCACAGAAGAGCATAATTTACAGACTTTATTTAGCGTTGAACAGAACAGAGGAAAAACATGACCGTTCTGTGTCAGTGGCTCTGACCGACTGAAATCGAAAGGAACAGCAAACAAACATCCTGTGAACAGGACATGCGCAGACTCTGTTACTTACAAAGCCTGCTCCCTTTTAAGGTGGAACGGAAATATCCTAACATCCTCCCCCTTTCCGTGTAACCTGTAGTACCTGTGGTTCAACCCAATTGCAACCTTTGTGTGTAAACCGTAAGTTGTTCTCTGTTAACAACCTTAGACAACAGATCAGCAGGAATTTCATTTCCTGCCATGTAGGACACCTGAATGAGTCCTTTCTGAATACACTCTCTTGCACGATGTAGCTTAATCTGCAAGTACTTGGTTCTCTGCTTGCAACTCTCTGAGTTCAGCAAAGCCAAACACGATCTATTGTCTTGATACACTTGTACAGGACATTTCACAGACACTCTGATGTCCTTAAACAGTTGCATCAACCATTCACAATCCATGAGTGAAAATGACAGAGCACTGAGTTCTGCTTCACAGGAACTTAGGCTCACTGTTGTCTGCTTCTTGCACAACCAGTCAAACAGGCAGTGGTTGTACATGTAGCATACTCCAGAAGTGCTTGTACCATCCGTGGTGTCACTTCCGAAACTTGCATCTGCAAAGATTTCAAGACCTCCAGTCTTCTGACTGGTGAACCTCAGCCTGTAGTGCATAGTCCCTTTCAAATAGCCGGCTATGCGCTTCAGAGCTTTCCAATCCTGAACCGCAGGATTGTTGGCATGTCTGCTAAGCAGATTACAGCTTACAGCTATGTCAGGTCTTGAACATCTGGCAATGAAATTCAGCTTGCCTAGAATGCATCTGTATAGCGTTGTGTCAGAAAACGCTTCAGCAGTACTGTCTACCTGGTAACCTGTCACCATCGGTGTGTCTGCTGGGTTTGCATCAACCAAATTCAACCTGGTTAACACATCAGCAATTTTCTGTGTTTGGTGTACCAGAAAATTACCTGCTTGGTCTCTCTCCACCTGCAGAGAAAGATAGTTGGATACCTCACCAAGATCCTTCATGTCAAAGTGCTCCTTCAGCTGAGCTAGGGTGCTTTGATAAAAAGCCTGATTCTTCCAAAACATCAGAAGATCATCAACAAAACATAAACAATACAGTTTGTTTTGCCCCTCCTCCTTGACAAACACACATGGATCAGCTTTGCCCTGGTGAAAACCTAGAGAAAGCAGTGTTTCAGTGAGTTTTGTGTTCCAACACCTGGCACTCTGCTTAAGACCATATAAGGATTTCCGCAGTTTACAGACCATTCCCTTCTGTATCTGCATCCCATCAGGTGGAAGCATGAACAGCTCCTCGTTCAAAATCCCGTACAAAAAAGCTGTATTAATGTCATGATGGGAAACATGCAGTTTCTCCTCCGCAGCAATCTTGAGCATCAGCCGAATGCTCTCATATTTGACTGTGGGTGAGTAGGTCTCGTGGTAATCCTGTCCTGGTACCTGTGAAAAACCTCTGGCAACCAATCTGGCTTTGTGTCTGACTACCTTGCCATTCTGGTCTGTCTTGGCCTTGAAGACCCATTTGCTGCCAACCAGTCTCATTCCTGGGACTACCGGTACCAGTTCCCAAGTTTGGTTCCTGTTCAAGGAATCAACTTCAGCCTTCATGGCATTAAGCCAAGGCTCAGCATCTTTAGAGGTTAACTCCTGAACCTCTTTGAAGCTTGAAGGTTCCCACACCTTCTCTGAGCTACTAAGAACAGCAGTTGCTGTCTTAGCAAACTCATCAGCATACCTCTTTGGAGGTCTGCCCTTGGTCGCCCTTTCAGACCTACGTACTAGACGCAAGTCTTCTGGACTCATCTCCTCTTTCTTAGGAGAAAAATGACCAATGGTGAACAGTGGTTCTTCCAGTTCATTGTCAGACGCATCAGATGGTCTGACTGAGGCCTTTGCGCTCTTGTAGTCTGCTGTGTCATCACTGTCACTGACACCAGCAGCAGCGCCGCCCACTGAACTGGAATCCGAACTCTGATCATCATCATCATCATCCTCATCATCCTCATCCTCATCATCTTCAGCAGCTTCCTCAGCTTTAGCTGCTTGCTTGACATCACCTTCATCCTCCTCTGGGTAACTCTGGAAAATTCCCACATTTTCCCCCCACTTAGGATTGTACTCAACACTCCTTGTGAACTTAATGGACTTAGAGTTAGTCATCCATACCCTGTATGCACCTTTTTCATACCCCATGAACAAACCATGTGCCCCACGCTTCCCAAGCTTGTTGGTTTGTTGTGTGCGTACCCACATGTCAGAACCAAAGATTTTCATGTGCTTGATGTTGGGCTTTTTGCCAAACATCTTCTCATAGGGGGTACAGCCAATGGGTGATGACAATCTGCGATTAACGCTGTAAACCAAATTCCCCAGAGCTTCCCCCCAAAACTTATCAGGGAGATTGGCATCATGCAACAAGGTTTTCATTCCTTGCAGCAATGTCTGATTCGCTCGCTCCGCAAGCCCATTCATCCATGGCGATCTGGGCGTTGACATGTCATGCTGGATTCCCTTCTCAGTCAGGAAAGCTTCAAACTGCTGAGAAGTGAACTCCCCGCCCCGATCAGTAAACAAACAGGCAATACGTTTACCGTGCACATTCTCCAACCAAGCACAGAATGCCTTAAACTTCGGAAACGCTTGCGATTTCTGTCCGAGCAAAAACACATGAATGTACCTGGAAAAAGAATCAATCAGAACCATGAAGTACCTTGCTCCCCCTAAAGAGGGCGTAAGTGGCCCAACCAGGTCCGCATGCACTAGCTGGTAGGGTTTGGAAGCCTGCCTGCTAGACTCCTTGCCTTTTGGAGCAACCTTCACCTTGTTCTCTGCACAAGATACACATTTCATGTGAAATTTACAGGGTTTGATGTTCAAACCCTCAACCACCTCTGGCATCTTGGCCAGTGCCTTCCAAGAGAGGTGACAAAACCTTCGATGCGCATCGTGAATGCAACCTGCATGAAGAACTTTGTTAGTCTGCGCAACACAACAAGAATCAGCATTAGATACAACAGCAGTGTCATCATAAGTTATATGGAACAAACCATCCATAAACTTTGCATGCAAATAGTCCTCTTTGCCTTTACTGATGACACAGACGCTCCTCTTGAAGGAAATCTGAAAACCACGCCCAGTAAGCTGTGGAACACTGAGTAAGTTGCTTGCTGCGCCTGGAACAAAAAGTACATTACTGATGGTAGTGTGCAGACTTGCAAGTTTCACAGTCCCTTCTCCTGCAATTTGCAACGTCCTTCCATCAGCCAGGTTGATCTCACCTTCTTGAGGTGTGAAGGAGATAAACAGGTGGCGATCCTTCGAAATGTGGCGGCTCGCACCTGAATCAACAATAAACCTGCCTTTGGCTGTTGGAGCAGTCTGTACAGCAAGCAAACCCTTGTTTTCCACCGGCGTGGGCTTTTGCAGCTTGCCCCCCGCTGCTCCTGGCCACCAGACGTGCCTTTAGCCTTTGGTGAAGCTGTGCCAGCAAACAAAACCTTGTTTTCCACTGGCGTGGGCTTTTGCAGCTTGCCCCCCTGCTTCTGGTCAGCAGACGTGCCTTTAGCCTTTGGTGAAGCTGTGCCAGCAAACAACGCTTTGTTTTTCCCTGGCGCGGGCTCTTCACCCTCCCTCTGCTTCGGGCCATCTGCAGGTGTCTGCCTCTGTTTACCTTTGCCTTTCCGGCCTCTGCAAAGGTGATGACCTTGGTTCTCACGAGAAACAGAGCTCTCAGCTGCCGACTCCTTGGCTCCCCCTGGAGGCTGGAATGCTGCCTGGGATGACGTGACGGTCAGCTCCCCCTGCAGCTTGCAACCGGTGCCCTCAGCATCCCTGCATTCACTCGCATTCTGGGAAACAGCTAGGACCTCCGATGCAGTCAAACTCTGGGCTGGGATGACTGGCTTGTGAGCAGCTTTCAAAGCATTCCACATTCCATGTGCAGTGGTGTTGCCAGCAAGCGTCTTAATTTCCTCAAGCGATACGGATAAGACTATTACGTCTATCGCCTTCGAATCATCGGCTTTCCATCTCTCTGTCAGAGGAACCGGGGGGGCCTCACTCACGGTATGCCACACCCGAAACTGACGCAGCAAACTTTCACACCATTTTGCCCAGGTTTCATAATTCTGCCCATGTAACTTTAGTGGACAGTCAGCATCTCCATAAGCTTGGAAAAACTCCATTTCCAGCTTTTTGCTTTAGCCGTGAGTCTTATTAACTTCAGAGACTCCTTATCTTGGCAGCCCATTAATCACGAAGCCTCTTTGGCGCAGCTCCCAGGCCAATTAAGCCTTCCGGAGTTCAAAGACTCCTTCCGAGGTAAACAGAAAAGCCAAAAGCCTCCCTCTTTTCTTTCGCTTTTCCCACGTACCTCTCAAACGCAGTCTGTTGCAGTTTTACTCTCCTGTAGGTGCTGTGAATCTGGGCCCATAACCTTGTTGTTGGGAAACTGCCAGGGAGATATTGTCCATCCCCAAGCCGGCTGCCGGACGTCCATCGATCTCCCGTAGACAGGCAGACCCAGCAGTTAGCGACACGAAGCCGTTCTGGAAATAGATTGCCACATTCCAGAGCTTGTGCACACTGTTCTTTATCAGCAGAAAACACAGCCAAAAGTTGCACCGCAGAAGAGCATAATTTACAGACTTTATTTAGCGTTGAACAGAACAGAGGAAAAACATGACCGTTCTGTGTCAGTGGCTCTGACCGACTGAAATCGAAAGGAACAGCAAACATAAACATCCTGTGAACAGGACATGCGCAGACTCTGTTACTTACAAAGCCTGCTCCCTTTTAAGGTGGAACGGAAATATCCTAACAATATTCCCCCATGATAGAGTGATTCTTGAATAGCACTTCCGAGGCAACTTCCGCCAACTTGGTCAGAGAGATTGCTGGGCAGTGGGGTGGTTGGTGCAACAGCAAAATATCTTTCCTGTTTCACAAGCCCTTCATCAGAAAGGGCCCGGTCTTATTCAACATCTTTATCAACGACTTGGATGATGGACTCAAGGGCATCCTGATCAAATTTGCAGATGACACCAAACTGGGAGGGGTGGCAAACACCCCAGAGGACAGGATCACACTTCAAAACGACCTTGACAGATTAGAGAACTGGGCAAAAACAAACAAGATGAACTTTAACAGGGAGAAATGTAAAGTATTGCACTTGGGCAAAAAAAAATGAGAGGCACAAATACAAGATGGGTGACACCTGGCTTGAGAGCAGTACATGTGAAAAGGATCTAGGAGTCTTGGTTGACCACAAACTTGACATGAGCTAACAGTGTGACGCGGCAGCTAAAAAAGCCAATGCAATTCTGGGCTGCATCAATAGGAGTATAGCATCTAGATCAAGGGAAGTAATAGTGCCACTGTATTCTGCTCTGGTCAGACCTCACCTGGAGTACTGTGTCCAGTTCTGGGCACCACAGTTCAAGAAGGACGCTGACAAACTGGAACGTGTCCAGAGGAGGGCAACCAAAATGGTCAAAGGCCTGGAAACGATGCCTTATGAGGAACGGCTAAGGGAGCTGGGCATGTTTAGCCTGGAGAAGAGGAGGTTAAGGGGTGATATGACAGCCATGTTCAAATATATAAAAGGATGTCATATGGAGGAGGGAGAAAGGTTGCTTTCTGCTGCTCCGGAGTGGTGGACACGGAGTAATGGATCCAAACTACAAGAAAGAAGATTCCACCTAAACATTAGGAAGAACTTCCTGACAGTAAGAGCTGGTCTTCTGGGTAGTTGTGTCCAGCTTGTGGCACTCCCTCCCACCCGATGTTAAGGAAATAAACAACTATCTCACTTTCAGAAAACATCTGAATGTAACTTTGTTCAAGGAATTATTTTATGATTTGTGTACAATTGTGTTTTTATTTGTTGGAAGTCTCCCAGAGTGGCTGGGGAAAACCCATTCAGAAGGGCAGCATATAAATAAAGTACCGTTGTTGTTGTTGTTTGGTTGTTCCTGAGCTCGGTGAAAGCTTGGCAGGAGCAGCAGTCAGATCAGCTGGAATATTCCCCAGAGCCATTGGAAGCCCACTGGATCCATCCTGCCATCTCGGACAGGGAGACTGCTTGGCAGCAAAGCGGGTGGTCAACCAGCAGAATCCCTCATCCATCCCAGTTGCCCAATGCCAGGAATACACACTCTAGATATCCCCCCCCGCAACTGGACACTTAGCCTGTAGAGAGAAAGAGAATTTTGATAAACCACAGCTGCCCCCCTTCCCCAACCTTTAATTCTGCCCTGATGTTGCCCTAGGTGTCCAGGTGGAAACAAGTAGGTGAGGCCCCTGGGGTTCAGATAAGGCCTGTGAGGGGACATACATCTTTTATCTATTCCCTCAAATAAAAGATTCTTGACTACGTTCCCAACTATGCCCACCCAGGTATTTCCTGCAGCATCAGGATAGATTGAAGAGTTAATATTCTTATTTTAATCTTTCTGAGCTTCCCAGATGAATATATGTTATCATGTGGCTGCAGAAATGAACTTAATAAAAATAATTGAAATCAACACAGAAATACAAGATTGTACCCCTTAAATTCCCTGTCTTGTTTTCTTTTTCTCTTCTTCCTCCATATCTGCTTGACTCAAAGACATCCTTATTAGAAACTTGAATGATGGTTGGGTTTTATATTCAAAGGCCTTCTATTTATTTTCTCTTGACCTACGCACCTGGATGGATTCCCAAAGAAAGTGTGAGAGGGAAGGCGCCAAGCTCATTTCTATGCAAACAAAGGAAGAACAGGTGAGCATCAAAGCCGAGTATAGAAAAGACAGGGGGTCTCCTTGAGTCAAAGGTTTCTTATCATTACTATCCATTTAAGAAGGTCCTATCCACCTCTATGCAGCCAAGACAGCAACTCCATCAGTCAAGTCAAGGGGTGGGTGGGGCAGGGAGCAGCTGCTACCATCTAGAACTCAATGAGGTTTCTTAGAGATGCTGAACTCTAATAGCCTGAAGCTGGCAGTCAGGAATGAGGTCTTGAAGGAAGAGGAGTAGATACTCGAGGGGAATCCTTGAATTTCCTGTAGATTCTTCCTCTGCTCTTTGAGATGTACTGAGTGCTTAGAAAAAAAGTTTCCCTCACCACCCTAACCCTCTGGCAGGAGAGTATCATGGAGATGACTCTAGAGGGGCTTGCAAGGTATATCTCCCAGCCCTTAGCCCAGGCAGAGGGGCTACTGGGTGCTGCAAGGCACAGACATGTGTGAGATCCCATTATCCCATTATCCCATCAAGCATACCACAACTGGACTGATTCCAGTGTCTCTGGAACCAACCATCAAACATGGATGCAGAAATTGGAGTATTTGACACACAGGTCACTGTCCTGCTAGGTGGTTCCAAGACCAACTGTTCTCTGGCACAGTCATTTACAGTATCTGGAAATTATAACTCTGTGTCATGACTGGAAGACATATGTAGCCAGTCTCGGTGAGGGTAGGTGAAGTTCCCCTTCACTACAATATTTCCTCTTTGGGATGCTTCCTTGATTCCATCATCAGCATCATCCATCATCAGCATCATCATAATTTGGATCAGGGGCACAGTAGCACATTCTCAGTATTCGGCGTATGGGAACCAAGGTGTTTGAGTACCAAAGCGTTCGAGAACGAAAGTACCACTGTATAGCTTTGATCACTGCTTCCCACAAAAAACGTGTATTGGACCTTCAATGGTGGCACCTGCTCCTTTATGCCTGTTGAATGTCGGTTAAGGGTTGCAGTCTCCCAGAGGAAGGGACATTGTCTAGAAAGACTTTGAGAGAACTGCCTTGCTCCTCATTCCTACTGAAATTTTTCTGGTTTTTCTTTCTCCCCACCCCCACCCTAGTTATTTATAAACGAGGAAGTAAAACTCCGTAAAATGGTTTTTTGGATTGGATTATTTAAAAACACGCAAAGGACATGGACATGGCTGTCAGGTTCGAAGCCTGCAAGCACGTAAGTTTTTGCAGCAAGATTTCTTAATGGCATGTGCTCCAAAAAGTTGCAGATTATGTTTACATAATTAATTATTTCCCTCTCGAAATATATTTTGCCATGCAATTTTCTCTACTACCAAAGATCTACATATGTACTCCACATCATTGCCCAGATGAGCAGCTGCTGCTTCTCATTAGGTTGGAGAGGCAGGAAGGCTACTCTTCCTGCTTCTCCAACCTAGTGAATGGTTTGTTCTGATTAGCTCAGCTTCAAAAGGATTTGCAGGAACCTAAAGCTGAGCAACACTGTCTTTAGGGAAATATTTATACAGTGGTACCTCTGGATGCAAATGGGATCCGTTCCAGAGCCCCGTTCGCATCCTGAAGTGAACTCAACCCGCATCTGTGCGTGCGTGGGTCACGATTTGCCACTTCCGCGAATGCGTGTGATGTCATTTTGAGCGTCTGCACATGCGCGAGCGGTGAAACCCGGAAGTAACGCACCACAACCCGAAAATGCTTAACCCGAAGCTGCTTCAGCCCAAGGTATGACTGTACAGTTATCTGCTAAACAATCTGAATAACCAGCAATCTCTAACCTAAAATAATAGCAGCAGATGAGGCATGTTTGTGAGAGAGGGTATTCCTTGTGCCTCACTTGGACAGAATCACAGACACATAGAAATTTAGAGTTGGATGACACCCCAAGGGTCATCTAGTCCAACCTCCTGCAAAGCAGGAATAACAACTGAAAAATCCCTGGTTTATCCCTTATAGTTTGGGGTGCTGTCAGCTGGCAGTTTAAGACAGTTCATGGTTCCCTTTAAGTATCTAACAACTCTTTTCAGCTTGTGTTGATGCATTGATAAGGTCAGAGAAGGTCTCACTCATCCACAGCTTGGTAGTAGAACAGAGAACTGGAATGGCATTTATTACCAAGGCTGCATTAACAGAGGGCTGCTTTCAATTTTGCAAGGTCTCCTGGAACAAAATCCAATGACATTCATCTTCATTGATGCACCCAGTACCAACCACTAATCCTTTTTGTCAAAGGTATTGAGTAAACTTTACAAACGGACAGTGGGGTTGTATAATACTAGCTGGGAACTTAAACCCTGTATGCCAGTGGTTCCCAGTTAGCTAAGTACTGCAGACCCCTTGTTTTTCAAAATGTACCTTTGAACATTTTGATAACTCTGTGGCAGTTATTTGTTATGTGAATGACACCATGGAGCCCCTGGGTGGGTGGTCCATGGAGAACCAATTGGGAACCACTACTGTATGTGATCTTAGACTTGATCAAGGGTCAGATTTCACCCAAACATCTCATGGGAGTAAAAAAACACTTACCACACCATTATTAGTAATATCAATTTAATAGATTCATGGGGAGCTAAAAATGAGGCAGTTACAGAAAAGATTTATCACAGAATTTTAGTGCTGTGTAGTGGAACTTGACTCAGTATACAATGGACACTGGAGAATGCAAGGCTTTACTAGAAGTGACGATATCTTTATCAAGTATGGATAATTGATAAGAATAAACTTAGAACCATCATGTTAGATTGAGATAAGATATATATGTGAGAGATATCATATCATTTTCATCAATTCTGAGGAGGATGTGGGTGCATATGGAGAGGAGAGAGGGACAGTTCTGTTGCAGAAATGGAAATGCTGGCAATAGCAGAAGTTTTGCATTGGATACTGCCCAAAATTGTTAAACAAATTGACTGAAAGTTCCTGTGTGCACCAAAGAGCCTTCTACAGTGGTACCTCGGGTTAGGTATTTAACCTGAAACTGTTCTTAACCTGAAGCACCACTTTAGCTAATGGGGCCTCCAGCTGCTGCTGTGTCACCGCTGCACAATTTCTGTTCTCATCCGGAAGCAAAGTTCTTAACCCGAGGTAATATTTCTGGGTTAGCGGAGTCTGTAACCTGAAGCATATGTAACCTGAAGTGTATGTAACCCGAGGTACCACCCTCACTTTTTTTGCAACTTCCTATGAGAAATCACTTCATATGAAAAGAAAAGAGACAGTTTTGACCCACAGTTGTTGTTGTTGTACATGGTTAGAATTCTAAAATCTGGGAAGAAAAATCCACTCCTGTTGTGGGTTGTAGTGGTTGGGAGTTACTCGTGCGTAATCCTGCTCCGTTTGAGCATCGGATTGCCTGGTTAAACCCTCCGGACTGCACAGCCCATCTCAGCGTGGCTGCCCTTAGTCACTCGTAGAATCTGTCTGTGGGCGTTTCTTAAAGCGTTGCCAACATAAGAGTTGTTTGACGCCCAATCGTCTCCGCCTCTCACTGCGCGGGAGTCTCCTGCGCAGGGTGGGCGTGGGCAGCGGGGTGCTTGGGCTCTCCTCGCTAACTTCCAACGAAGAGTCCTGGAGCCCCTGCACCTCCCTGTCCCGTTGCTCTCCTGGATCCCTGGTGTTACACTCATTCTCGTCCCCTTCTTCCCGGCTAAGTCTCCCTCTATCGCTTGGACCTTCCCCTGCAGAATCAGAGACCCTCTCCTTCTCCCGTGCCTCTGATGGCAGTTCCCTGACATGGGTGGATGTTAAGAGAGAAAGAGCTGGACATCTTTTTAATGGTAGAAGGCACAGGGAGTTCTTGAGGAAGTAGACATCCAATCCTGATTGATCAGTGCTGGTCTTTCTTTTTCTTTTCAGGTACTGGAATTACTATGAGCCAAATAGACAACCAGGCCATGACTGTGCTGCTATGTCCTTTGATTGCTACTATGACAGATGCTGGATGGCATTACAATGTGAGCGACGCATGCAGTATATTTGTAAGAAGGTGCCTGATGATGCTTGGCTCTAAGAAGACACTTTAAGATGAATGAAGCTGTATCCTATGATTTCTACACAAAAGCAAAACCAAGAGATCACCGCATCCCACAGTTTTAATGCACAATCCACAATCTGCCATCTAGGTTATGGGACTGTCTGGCATCACCCCTCACAATCACCTTGAATAGAACTTATTCTGCAAGCTCAGACGTAGATGGCTACAAAAATAGAGAATGGAAGGGTCCAATCATATCCTGTTTTCTGTTTAATGTATTTATTTGCAATGCATAGCAATATTTGTTTCCTTTTTCTTTCTTTCTTTTTTTAAACTTTTATTTTGCTTTAAACAGGTACATATAAATATAGACAACCAAAATTACAAAGGAAAATTCCTTAACAGTAATGAAAAAAAACTTTAAAAACTACAAAAAACATATCAAAGTACATGACACAGAACATAAGTAACTATGGAAAAGATAAAAGAAAAGAAAAAAGAAAAAGAGGGGAAAAAGAAAAAAAAGGAAGATGAGCCAAAGCAGGAAGGCTCATCTATTGTACACTTCCGTCAAGCTCACAACAGATCATTATTCTTATCAATTAACTCTATCCGCATTCCAAAGGAATCCCTCATCTTGGTATCAGGGAACATTTCTCTATGCGGCATCATTCTAAACATAGCCAGATCTTTCTTGCTGAGCCCTTGTCCCCTAAATAATTATTTAAACATTCCCATTCTTCTTTCACCATCTTTTTAGGTTTATTTCTTATTGTATCTGTCAGCTTTGTGAGCTCCAAGTACTCACACAATTTGACTACCCATTCCTCTTTAGTGGGTATATTTTTATCTTTCCAGTGTTTTGCCACTATAACCCTTGCTGCTGACGTTGCATACATAAATAGCCTAGTTTTGTTTTGGGGAATATTATCTGAAACCATTCCTAGTAAAAATTCTTCAGGTTTCTTGCTAAATGTAGTTTTTATCAATCTCTTTATCTCTTCATAAATCATGTTCCAAAATCTTTGTATCTCTAGACAGGACCACCACATATGGTAGTGTCAGGGCTGCCTCAGGTCTCAGCTCACAAAAGACCAACGCCAAGTTCTTCTTATATACAAGGATGTTTATTGCAGTTCATAGTTGGTTCCAGCACCGAGGCGTGCAGCCCCCACGTCTGTTAGCCTTAGACCATTGAAGTCCCCTCTGAATCAGTCCCTCCCCTGCACCAGTTTAAGAGGCTTACGCTGCTCCACCTCTTTCTCTCCTTCCTTTTCTGCAGGGTCTTTCTGCCCGCTGGGGTTCCGCTCCTCCTGGATTCCCCTGACGCTGAATCCCCAGACTGCTCTTCCCCCCTCCTGCGGGCTTTGGGACCTGGCTCCTCCTCCGGGCTCCCTGTACTTCCGCGCGCCTCCACATTTGAATTTGGCGCGCGCGCCCAACCTCTAACTTTCCTTTTGACAGTTATACTACTCCCTTCACTGCCCTCCTCCCCTTCCGGGATGATGGCTTGCTCTGACCCCTCCTCTTTCTCTGCTGCCGGAGCTGTTTCCCCTGGCACACTGGAACCTCCCCCCCCCCTTCGCTGCGCTCTGGTGGGGAAACTGGTCCTGATTCCCAGCTGCCGCTTTGGGGTCCCCTGCTGGCCCCCCGCTCCTGACACTCTCCCCCTGGGGCTCCCCTTGCCCTGACCACGGGCGCCCCCTTCTGGGAATCCTCTGATTCACTGGAGAGACTCATAGAATCCCCTGCGTCATTGCCATCCTCTTCCTCGCTGTCCTGGGATTCCTCTCCATCGCTCTCCATTTCCTGCCTTCCCTGTGCCTCTGTCCCTGTACCCCTGACAGGTAGTATGTTCCTATCTGTTCCTTACATCGCCAGCGCTTGTTATTGTTTGATTTATTTATTTTTGCAAGTTTTACAGGGGTCAGGTACCACCTATAGTACATTTTCATAAGATTTTCCCTTATAAGGAAACAAGCCGTGAATTTTATATTTTTAGTCCATAATTCGTTCCAAATATTGGGTTTGATCATATGTCCCAGGTCCCTCTCCCATTTTACTGTAATTTCTTTGATATCTTTCTCCTTTCTTTGCCAATTCAAAAGTAGTTTGTACATTTTAGAAAGTATCTTTTGATTATTATATAAAATATCCTTCTCCAGATAGGATATTTTTTTGTCAAATCCTTTGGTTCTTTTATCCTTTTCAAGGGCGGCTTTTAGTTGATATACTGCAGCCAGGTTATTCCCTTCTGTTTCAATTTGCTTAGGCCCTTTAATTTCGGATCACTACTTGTTTCCTCTACTAAATCCTTATATGTTAGCCAATCGCTGTTCATATTTATCCTGTGAATCGACATAGATTCCATTGGTGACAGCCACAATGGTGTTTTGGTTACTACTGATTTTTTACTCCTCTCCCATACTTCATATAATGCCCTTCTCACAATATGATTCAAAAATCCTTTGTGGGATTTAACCTTCTCATAGCCTATGTAGCCATGCCACCCATACACAATATCCCATCCCTCCAGATCTAGGACTTCCGTGTTTTTAATTAATATCCATTCCTTCATCCATGTCCAGCACGCTGCCTCAAAGTACAGTTTAAGGTCAGGGACCGTGAAGCCTCCTTTTTCCTTCAACTCTGTTAGTAGCTTAAATTTTATGTGTGGTTTTTTCCCTTGCCAAATAAACTTGGCAAGGTCTTTCTGCCAATCCTTAAAACACTTTACGCCTCTAATTATAGGTATTGTTTGGAACATAAAAATCATCTTTGGCAATACCATCATTTTAACTGTGGATATTCTCCCCCACAGGGACAAATTCAATTTTCCCCAAGTCTCTAATTCTTTTTTTATTTCCTTCCACTTCTTCTCATAATTGACCTTATATAAGTTTATATTCTTATTGGTGATCCAAACCCCCAAATAATTTACCTTATTAGCTACCTTTAGACCTGTTGTATTTTCCAGTTCCTCTTGTTCCAATTTACGCAAATTTTTCGTTAATGATTTGGATTTTCCTTTATTCAGTTTGAACCCAGAGACCTTCCCAAATTCTTCCCGTTGTTGCAATATTTGTCTCCTTACTCTGTGTGTTTGATGCCCCATTGCCCCTTCTGATCTCCATGGTTGCTACCTTACAAGGCACCTAAGGACAACCCTGCATGCCAAGCAATGAGAATGGGGGCCACCCAGTGTTTGGTGTCTCTTTCTAGCAGACTAATCACAAATACAACTTTGGTTTTATCACTGGGAAATTCCAGCACCCTTACTCTCATGTAGAGCTAACATTGGGCAACAAACACATTGAACTGCTCTCGATTTCTTCAGCACTTGGCAGGAGGCAAAACTGGGGTCCACACCAATGCGGGCATTCATTCAAGTTAACTCTTTATTCAAGAAGCCAAAACAGTGCATGCTTAGTGATCCCAGCACAGTTTCCGGCTCATGTGACCAGCATGACTAAGCTGCTTCTGACGAACCAGAGCAGCGCACGGAAACACCGTTTACCTTCACGCCGGAGTGGTACCTATTTATCTACTTGCACTTTGACGTGCTTTCGAACTGCTAGGTCGGCAGGAGCAGGGACCGACCGACGGGAGCTCACCCCGTCGCAAATCCCCCTACTCTTTCCTTTTGGGTTTTATTCATAACAATTAGGCTTTCCCACTTTACTGCTATACAGGTTCCCTTACTGACAAGCGAAGAAAGGACAGATACTGGGGGGGGGGGGAGAGAATCCCTGAGGGAGGGGGGAGAAGCAGTGTGCAGCAGGAAGTTGATCCCTGTACACAGTGAGGCACAGCGTGAAGGAATGCAGCTGGCAAGCTTGGACAGTGAGATGATGGAAGGGGAGGAGGGAAGGGGAGGAGGGAATAGGAGAAGTGGAATCTCCCTGTACTTGTCAATTCAATTGTTGTTGTTTAGTCGTTTAGTCGTGTCCAACTCTTTGTGACCCCATGGACCAGAGCAAGCCAAGCACTCCTGTCTTCCACTGCCTCCTGCAGTTTGGTCAAACTCATGCTGGTAGCTTTGAGAACACTGTCCAACCATCTCGTCCTCTGTCATCCCCTTCTCCTTGTGCCCTCCATCTTTCCCAACATCATGGTCTTTTCCAGGGAGTCTTCTCTTCTCATGAGGTGGCCAAAGTATTGGAGCCTCAGCTTCAGGATCTGTCCTTTAAGTGAGCACTCAGGGCTGATTTCCTTCAGAACAGAGAGAATAATAGAATCATAGACTCATAGAGTTGGAATAGACCACAAGGGCCATCGAGTCCAACCCCCTGCCAAGCAGGAAACACCATCAGAGCACTCCTGACATATGGTTGTCAAGCCTCTGCTTAAAGACCTCCAAAGAAGGAGACTCCACCACACTCCTTGGCAGCAAATTCCACTGTTGAACAGCTCTTACTCTCTTACTGAAGAGAGGTTTGATCTTCTTGCAGTCCATGGGACTCTCAAGAGTCTCTTCCAGCACCATAGTTCAAAAGCATCAATTCTTCGGCGACCAGCCTTCTTTATGGTCCAGCTCTCACTTCCATACATCACTACTGGGAAAACCATGGCTTTAACTATACAGACCTTTGTTGGCAAGGTGATGTCTCGTTAATTCAATAAGATAGCAGAAAAGCGTGCACTTGGGAGAAAGTAAAAGTGGGGGTTTCCTTGTTGGGGACGGAAGAAGAGGGGCTTAGTTTTGGCAACTGAAACAGATAGTGAGGAATGGAATGCCGGAGCTCTGACCGGAGGGCTTTTGTAATTGATCAATAAATCTGGAATAATCACCTATTGGAAGTCGAGTTGTGTGGGGGAGAGACACGACCCTGACATTTACAAACTTTCCCTCCTTTTTTTGCCCAAGAGTCTCCCCTGAGTCTATTCTTCTTGTTTCCGGTTCTTCCACCGTGTTATTATATTGATCCAATCTGGTTCTAATGGACTTTGATATCTTAGCCATACTTTCCAAAAATTCTCTTCAGCCATAGTTTCAGCGTCTGAGCTCATCTCTCTGGCTGTCCTGCCACCCAACCTTCCATTGTTTTCAGAACAGCCAGTTTCTTCTATCAGTCCTGATTTGGTCCAAAGCCATTCAGTACAGTTTCGCCAATAAACACCAGGGAGATCCAGTAGTTTTCCATGGGAAACGTATTAAAACCACTTGTCCACTTTTCCAAAATGTCTCAGAGTGGGGTACAAAGTCAGGATACTTGCAATACTTTTTCCTTAAAGTCTCAGTTGTGTTTGTTGAGCCAACTTCAAGCTTCTTTGTTCTTTTATTCCCTCCAGCAGAAAGTCTTATAATCCTCAGCAGAGCTCTTCATATATCTTAATTCAAATCTCTTCTGCTTAGTTCCTCAACAGAAGTACCAAGTTAGATTCCAATTTATAATCCAATAGTCATAATATCCTATTGAGTAGATTTCAGTTGCTAAAAACTTTCCTTTCCACAATATTAAGCGTAAGGTTTGAAATGATGGTGTTAGGGCTCCCTGATGCTCCCACGAGTCTGGCACCACCTTCCCATTTAGGTTTCTCAACAGAGCATCGTAGCCACTTTTAAAATCCCCTGATATTGACAATCAGTGAAGAATGGGTTTTGGCGGCTCATCAGCAGACATTTGCCTGTGAGTTTTAGTAAAATACTTTTTCCGACTTGCAACTTTCCCCCATGTAACATTAGAATTCAATCTAATTAACTTCAATTTAATTATATTTCTTTCTTCAAACAAAACTGTAGAAGATGCAGAATTCTTCTTACCCTTTTATTTTAGCTTGAATATTTTTAGTTGAGAATAGCCTGCTGATGGTAGGCAGCTTGAGGCTTCATCCCACAGAGTTGTGGTGCAGCTGAGAGTGCTCTCAACTGCCTCCCCCCCCCACTTGCCCTTTCGCAGCGGTTTTTCCGGGGGTGGCAGTAGATTGGCGCTCCGACAGACTGTTCGACACACCACACACCCTAGTGGTGCTTTTTAGGGGGGCACAACTTGCCTTAGCACGCTCCCCTCTAATATCTGTGAGGCTCGAGTCTGTCTGGAGATCAGACTCGTGTTTCCTGTTCCATTGGCAGGAAACCAGAAGTGCTTTCATGCCATTCATGGTGGCAGGGGTGCCAACTTGAATAAAATATTGGGGGTGGAGCAGGTAAGCTCCACCCTGCATAACTGATCACAAGACAGTGCACACACATCATTTGAATGGCAATGCCCATCAAATATTTGGCAGCTCCCCTCAAATATTTTATTGGGTGGGGGCCAAGGGACCTCTGCCCCTAGGAATTGGCTCCTATGCAAAGTGGCTGTCAACTGAGTTAAGTAACCTATTAGATTCTGCTGTTCTGAATCACACCTTTACAACGTGTGGATAGCTTGGTCTATGCTGAGGACTAGCACCCTAGGAGCCATGTCGGGGACCTCTCCTGCTACGTCTTGCATGATTGATGGCTGGAAGTGTTTGTGGTTGCTTCAATCTGTCCTGCATACCCAGCCAAGGAGAATAAAGAACTGATATCTTAATTGTTTATTGAGAAAATGATATAATCTTGATAGTATGTTTAGTTGGAATCTCCTTTCTTGTAACTTGAAGCCATGGATTTGGACTTCCGGGTGCTGCATGAATGGTGCAGGGAGCGTGAGCCTCATCATTCCAACAGGCCCAATCTTCGCAAGAGGGTTAGGAGAAGCACTAAGGTGACGTGCACCCCTTAAAAAACCTAAAGGAATTTATTTGGGCTTCTCAGGGTCCTGCAACCTGAAATGCAAGGTCTCTCTCACTCCTCAGCTGCTTTGAAAGGAGCGGGGGGGGGGGAGAGATCTGTTGGAAAAACACCCGGGAAGGCTGCCACCTTCCCAAGACACCGGGGTGTCTCTCCGATGGTCACTCTCTGGCTGTGAATCTCCCTCAGTCCAGAGAGACCGGTGATAAATGACCCCTCCCTCCTGAGAGGAGCACAGTCGTCTTCTGGCATTTCATTGCAGAAGAAAGAGTCAATCAGTAGCTCTAAACTGCTTTATTTTACAGTCTATTTACAAAGAATCCACCAGCATGTCTGTGGTCTCTCAGCAGCAGTACAGAACAGCATCACACACAGAAGTGAAACTAAACTCCCAACAGTGCTGAGACTTCCTATCTCACGCTCTCAGACACTCACATGATATAAACAACATAGTGCTACGTACTGGAGCAGGACGGGTGGATAAAAATCGTAACAAGATCAAGTCGCCGGGTAAATGCTCCAATGCAACCCAGTGAAGAAAAACCTCAAGCTCCAGCCGACAGCGGTTACTTCTCCAAAAACTGCAAAGCTGAAGAAATTCTTTGGATTATTATTTGAAGTAATTTGTATTGATCTGGCAATCTGATGGGATGTTAAAAATGTTAAAACTTTGAAGCCGGTGAACTTTTGAAGTGCTTTTGCCTGCTGCACAGCCTAGCAGAGTATAGCAGAGCATTGCAACATTTCTTAGGCAACACTGGAGATTACCCAGGCAGGACAACGATCAGGAACAAAGCTGACGACTAGTAACTTGATTCTTGGAGTTTATTGCCATATTTTTTGCTCTATAAGACTACTTTTCCCTTCCTAAAATGTAATGGGAAATGTGTGTGTGTTTTATGGAGCGATTGCAGACTGTGCAGCTATCACAGAAGCCAGAACAGCAAGAGGTATTGCTGCTTTCACTGTGCAGCTATCCCTCTTGCTTTTCTGGCTTCTGAGATTCAGAATATTTTTTTTCTTGTTTTCCTTCTCCAAAAACTAGGTGCGTCTTGTAGTCTGGTGCGCTTATAAAGCGAAAAATACGGTATATACAGCAGTAAACATACAAGCTATATGCAAGTTACTATATACAACATGACTTCTTCACTCAGCAACTCCTCAGCACTAACGACACCACACTAACACTTACTCCTCAACAACCGGTGTCATAGGTCATGCTGCCTATATGAGGGACCCCAGCCAATCACTGAGCTGTTGCTGGGTCCTCTTATCTCTGTTGGAAATTCCATTCCACCTTTTGCTGCAGATATGTGGGATTGTTACATGTTTACATTCCAGCACAGATTGCTGGCGTGAGCGGAACTTCTGCTCTGTATTGCTTTTGTTTTTCAGTTTCTCTCCACGAAGATGGCAAGGAGAGATGCCATATTTTCTTTGTCCTGATTTATGTATAATAAATGCATAGTTTAGTATGTGTCCACGCCTCAAGCCTCTTCTGTTGCACAGTTTACACTGCTGAGTAATGTGTGCTGAAGCCTGCAAGCTTGAGTCACTGATGAACGTCGGGGGTGCAGAGGTCAATGGATGCAAAGCTGAGAGAGGGGATGCTCTAGCTGGGGCCGAGCCAGGTGGCTTTGCAATCCCCCAATTCCGACAATCTCTAGGCAGATTCCTTTTGTGCTCCCAGGCTGCTGTGGAGACACTAATTGCCAAACTGCATGTAGACTATGAATTCCAACAAAAAAGGAAGTCCATCCCATCCGTGGATTATTCTGTTTTGCATGGGAATATTAATATAACACTATAAGGTCAGTTTCTTGCAGTGGCGTGAAGACAAAACCACTTCTTTGTATTATTTGGGCATGGGTAAACCTCTTGAGGATCTGAGACTCCAGGTAAGCTTTGGGAGTTGAAACATGTAAGGACTTTTTTGTTCTCGTGAACCACTGGATGAGAATTCTTTGCTCCCTGTTCACTGGTAAAATGGTAAGTTCTGGAAAGTCAACTTATGAAAGGGAGCAGTAGGAAAACAGCACCTTGGTGATAACAGGAAACCTCCCTAAAATGTGAAGGTTTCAGAGTTTTGTCTCAGAGTGGCCTGTTGGTTTTTTGTTTGTTTGTTATTTTGTTTTGGTAAACAGCCAGGACATCTTAAGAAAGACTGTAGCTTGCTCCAAGACAGAAAATGGTGGACAGGTCGTGTCTCAAGAACAGCAAAAGTGTGTGTGGTGCAGTCTGAGGAAGCTTCACGGGAGGAAGGAGAAAGGCCAAGTGAACAATATATAACGGCACCTCCCACTCCCCGGAATCAAACTTCAACAGAAAATGATTCATCAGAATGGGCTTCTGTGAGAATAGCATGAATTGACCTGTGTCAATCTAGATGGTCTCAGGTGCAATTCAGTGAGGAATTTAAAATTAATAACATATGAGTAGTTGGGTTACAGGACACAGGGGCTGATATTTCCTCAATATTCAAGGGGTTATTAAAGAGTTGATTGTAACTCCCTATGGGGTCCAAGTGGTAAAAACCAGTCTAGCCCAGGTGAATTGTGAATACAAAGATTTTAAAGGGTCCTTAGCAGTTATAGTACATGAAAATGATATCTTTACACCTTGCCTTGTTGTCTTTGTCCATGGAGTTTTCTTGGCAGGGATACTGGAGTGGCTTGCCGGTTCCTCCTCCAGGTGGATCACGTTTGGTCAAAACTCTCCACTATGACCTGTTCATCTTGGGTGCCCTGCTCGGCATAGTTCATAGCTTCTCTGAGTTATCCAAGCCCCTTTGCCACGGCAAGGCAGTGATCCATGAAGGGGTATCAACAAGCTCAGATATGCAGATGACACAACCTTGATGGCAGAAAGTGAGGAAGAATTAAAGAACCTTTTATTGAGGGTGAAAGAGGAGAGTGCAAAATATGGTCTGAAGCTCAACATAAAAAACCTCAAAGATCATGGCCACTGGTCCCATCACCTCCTGGCAAATAGAAGAGGAAAAAATGGAGACAGTGAGAGATTTTACTTTCTTGGGCTCCATGATCACTGCAGATGGTGTCAGCAGCCACAAAATTAAAAGACGCCTGCTACTTGGGATAAAAGCAATGACAAACCTAGACAGCATCTTAAAAAGCAGAGACATCACCTTGCCAACAAAGGTCCGTATAGTAAAAGCTATGGTTTTCCCAGTAGTGATGTATGGAAGTGAGAGCTGGACCATAAAGAAGGCTGATCGCCGAAGAATTGATGCTTTTGAATTCTGGTGCTGGAGGAGACTCTTGAGAGTCCCATGGACTGCAAGAAGATCAAACCTATCCATTCTGAAGGAAATCAACCCTGAGTGCTCACTGGAAGGACAGATCCTGAAGTTGAGGCTCCAATACTTTGGCCACCGCATGAGAAGAGAAGACTCCCTAGAAAAGACCCTGATGTTGGGAAAGATGGAGGGCACAAGGAGAAGGGGACAACAGAGGATGAGATGGTTGGATAGCGTTCTCAAAGCTACAAACATGAGTCTGACCAAACTGTGGGAGGCAGTGGAAGACAGAAGTGCCTGGCATGCTCTAGTCCAGGGGGTCACGAAGAGTCGGACACGACTAAATGACTAAACAACAACAAGAACACACCTTGCCTTATAGGCAAGGACCTCACTTTTAAACAGCATTTAGCTCAGCAGCAAAATCAGATGTTGCCTGACCTTAAAATGTAAACTTTCAGTGAATCGTCTAACCTTTTTATACCTACCGTCCAATAATTCATCTTTCTTTTTTTTAAAAAAAATAATTTTTATTAACCGACCAAGCAAATCAAATCAAATCAAATCAAATCAAATCAAATCAAATCACATCACATAAATTCCAAATTACAAAGCCAAATTTTAATTTTTTGTTGGGGGTACCCATATTTCAAGTTCCAAAGGGGATCCAATCATCTTCTTGCTACTGCGTTAATGTCCACAGATCTGTCCAAATAATGTTCATAATTCTACCCAGTCCTCTCTTGCTGTTTCCCACATCTCATCTTGTTATTTTCATATATTTTTCCTTTCTCTTTGTGACCTCTTCTGATAATCTCCATAAGCAGGTAAAAAACACATTGTAATCCTGCGTGAATTTTTCCGTTGGTCCAAGAGCCATATCGAGATGGTTTCCATATATCAGTTCCATAAACAAAAGCACTCTTTCCATCATTAATCTTCACAAATCTGTCGCCTTCTTTTAGTCCTCTGAGTAGGTTTGCCTGCAGTATAAAAACAATCCATTCCTCCTCTCGGTCGTAATTCTTTCGACAGAACTTGCCAAAATGGCAACACTATTTTTTACTGCATCATCCAAAAGCTCTTATACTTTCCTCGATCTCCTTAGAACATGCTTTTGGTTAGAATTCATTTCCACACAGCCTTAAATCATCCAGCTTAGGTCATATAAGCAATGTTTCTGACTTGGGGGGGGGGGTTATTGGTTAATCACATAGAAGAAAGAAAAAAAGTCCCCCCCCTATCCAGTCCCACTGCTGAAATACTGAGCCTTGATGTGTCTTCTCATGATATATTCCTGTTGATCTGATCCGTCCTTCTTTCATAGAGGTCCCTTCAATTAGCAGTCTTTACTCCCCATTCTTCACTTGAAATATGTGCATTTGCTTCTTCCTAATTGTTTATTTTCAAGTTGCTGCAGCTAGTGGCGTGATCAGAGACAGCGTCCAGGAGAGCCGAAATCCACACAAGGGCATTCTGCCTAGTGCCCTCACCCCCTCGAGTCCGGGGGTGATTTATGGGCACAGCAGGCAAGGGCAGTCCCCCCCCCATTCCCTTGGGGGGGGGGCAGGGAGGCTGCATACTCCCATAACAGCCTCTTAATTACCTCGTGTGGGTCGGAGAGATGTTATTGTCAGCCATCTTCCAATGCGCCCCTAGTGGCCCCCCAATAATTCATCTTTCTTGATGGTAAAATTTCCTTACTGACCACCAGCACCAGTGCTGCAGTAACTCAATTTTTAGTGCAAGTAGAAAAGAGGGTATTTTTAAAAAATAAATAAATATGTACTTAAATTTATCTTTTTATTTCTACTCTATGCATGTTTATGATTTTTTTAACTTTATGATGTTAAATGTGAAAACAATAAAATATATTGAAATTACTTTTAACTGGTGATTAATGAAATCCCTGAGGCTGATGCTGCGAGACAAAATAAATGTAGACCAAACATGTTGAAATTTAACTGCTTCTGTTATTTTTCTTTGTGCTTTAACTTTGCAAATGAAGATTTACACTAATGCACTTTGCCATATTTCCTGGTATAAGTGTTGAGATAGGAAGCTTTCCAATACTACTAGCAGAGTTTATGAAGAGTAAGGATTCTTCTGGGGATATGCTTTGAAGGTAAAGTATGTACCCGGCCTAAATAAAAAAATAAAACTAATAACTTTTGAAAAAATAAATAATATAACAAATCTGAAACCAAAATTTTCCTGGGTTTATGCTTTATGTGGAATGCTGATTGGATATGATCAGCATCCAATCGGAAATGGTATAGCATAAATGGGAGGAGTTCTGGAATGCCTGACATCACAAGGGAGGTGATTCTTAGCCAGCGGGAGGATGAAACAACCTTAAGAAGAAATTAGAGAAAAGATTGTTCCATGGCAACACCAAGGTATCCAAATGGAAAGAGGTCTGATGGGTGAAACACTTTCCTTACAAGCTATGATATTTGCAGGGTCTCATTCCAGGGCCGAAAGGTCACCAAGAGGGAAAATGATAGGGAGCTTTTATAAACTACAGATGGTCTTTCTCTTTTAAATACTAAAACTCAGGGCCATCCAATGAAACTGAGTGGTGGAACATTTGAGGGCTGTGTACAGGTGCTGTATTACCAGTTGTATTACTGTATTACTGGGTGTTTGGCCAATAGCAACCACCAGGCAAGCAAGAGGTTCTTTGGATTCCACTGAACGGAGACTCTTAGGTAGAGAAAAACTTCAATTAATTGGTAAACATTAGCAAAGAAATTGATCGGCAACGTAGAATAGAATCTAATATAAAGCCAACAGTGACTGGAATAAACTATAAAGGTAGCAATATAACCAATAATCAAAAGATCTTAGGCAACAATAGTCATAATACAGATAGCATAGGTTCAGTTCTTCATGTCTCCCCAGCCAATGGAGATCTGGAAGGATTATCTGGGACACTTCAGACTGGCAGACGGTCGTTCTCTTCACATTCTGGAATGGAGCATAGAACAATGTATCAAGATCTCCCTGTCTCCTTCAGCTGCTGGCCTTTATATAGTTCATAGTGTAGGTCTCATGCCAAGCTGGCAACAGATGTAATTCATGACGTAATTCCATTCCCATCCTTTGATCTAACCTGGGAGTCGACACATGTGGGCATGAGTCTTAATGTGCATTCTTTCTTTATCTCTGCAGTTTGGTCAAAGTAAGGTTACTTTCCTTGTTCCCAGACAACTGCTTCCTCCATCCATCCCTCATGCAGTCAGGTGTTTGATAGCTGGCCAAGCCATGAAGTTGCTCTAACTTCTTCTCAAACAGCCAGGTTCCTTATATTAAACCTCCAGCTACGTTGCAAGCCAGGAGCAGCACATTCTGTTTTATTCCATGGCAATACATGTGCCCACACTGATTCATGGGCCCAGTTTATCAAACCAGATCCAGATCATGATCCAGAAAATACAAGTCTTTGGAAAACCCATTTGCTAGCTCATAAGGCTTCAAAACAGAATTAGACAACAGCCTTCTTCTTCTTTTCTTTAAGCTGCAGCATCAGATGTCAGGCTAGGTCTTTGCAAAAAGAAAATAAAGTGGCACACTTGGGGAGCCTGGGTAACAGCTTCCCTCTGTTTCTTTTCCAGGTCCAGCTCATGGTCTCCAAAGTCTTGCTAGACTCAATTGGATTTACATGCATCCAACTGAGACCAGATCTAGGACTCCATCTTTTCTGATGATCAGGAGGTAGTTATATAATTAAATGTATATACCTTCCTTAAAGGGTGAGGAACATGTGGCCCTCCAGATGTTACTGGTCTCCAACTCCTGACATCCCCAATCATTGACAATGATGCCTGTGATGGAGGGAGTTGGCACCCAGGAACATCTGAAGACCTCATAGATTCCACACGATCTATGAAATGTTGAACATCTGAGGAAGCCACTTTCAGCCTAAGGGCTGGTATCTTAATGAAAACAGCTCCAGTTGTGTTGCAAAAGGGAAAACACAAAATTGAAAGGTATTTGGACTTTTAGCCATGGTAATTTGGCACAGTAAGTAATCCTGACATAAGCAGATAGCCTATAAATAAACACCAATAAATGTTGCAAAGCAAGATATTTATTTTTAGCACACACCAGTAACTGAGATTTCAGTAGCAATATTAGCAGAACCAAAAACACTCCAAATGAGCTTATCATCTGATCTAGTGTACCGATCAACCCATTTCTTCCCCAAAGAAGATTGCCCCAAATTTGATTTACACTATAAAATAAATATAGAGTGAACATATGGATCAAACCCATAACTGTTGTTTGCAAATGCTTACTGAACTTCTAGAAACTAGATGTCCAGGAGTTTAGAAAGAAATAGAGTGCAAAATGAGAATGTGCTATATTACCTAAAACGTTTTTTTTAAATTCCTTGGAATCCATATGGAATATATTTTTGATTTAAAACTGAGATTGATCCAGTAAAAGGAAAAGAGAGATATGTTTCAAATATGTATTTATGGGAAAGGATTTAATACTACTACTAAACTAATAGACGCCAAAGTGTAATGTTGGAAATGCTTCATTGAGACCCATTTTTCGCTTGAAGTTGTGCATTTCAGCTTTGTACCAATGAAATCCTTGACATTTGTAGATGTGCATCTACTTTAAAATTTATGTTCCTGTAATAGGGAGATTAAGTGCAGGACAACAGAAGCAAATATTGTGAGCTTTGATGCTTGACAAGAGACTTATACTCTGAGTTTGGAAGGTTAAACACCCACCATCCAACCAATATGTTCATAGTCTTATACTCCATGTTATAATAGCTTGTTGTTTCACAGACAAAACTGAGAGGATGGGGAAGCTAACGCCTGCAAAGCGTGCAGCATCCAGAAGACATCTAGCGCTCAGAAGGCGTAAAGCAAGAGCAAAAGAAACTGTTGGTCTGTATACAGCACAGTCATATGGGATGAGGTTTCTCATAAAGTAGAGGAAGGCATGGGAAAGGGAAGTTGATGGAGAGACAGGCAGGGAGTGGAGCCAGTCATGTTGTGCTAGGGAGGAGTGCAGAGAGTAGCACACACAGCTCTTTGGGTGCCAGAGATCCACTAATCCCCATAGAAACCCCAGGATTCAGCACACTCTTTGCTGCTGGCTGTGGTGTTCCTTTACTCTGTGCAGCCGGAATGTCTCCAACATTAGGCAGAATGAGGCAGTTGCTTCAGGTAGCAGGTGCTGGGGTGGGTAAGATGGGTAGACCACACAAGCTGCACTGCACCTTCTCAGTTAGTCTGCTGTCCCATCAGCAGCATTGAAATATCAGCCAAGGGCCTGGCAAGTCTAGCTTCTGTATGTGGAATTATGTGTATGGAGGGAGCATCTTGTCATTTGTTTGGGGAGCAGAAAGTCATTTAGTATCAAAGGCTACTGTCTTCTGATCCAGAAATTGGTCAGAAACATTTCCTCAAGCAGAAAGCCATCTCGCTTTGCCATCTCCACCTGCTTATCCTCCCAAGTGCCCACCCCCTGAACAATTGACTATCTCTGGCTGATGGCTGCCACAGCATATGGAAACCCTTTTTCCTTGAGTGGCAATGTTGGCTCCTGATGGCTAAAGTAGAATTTTGTTTCTTTAAGCATCTGGTTTTCAGGACTTGGTTACCTTCTTCCAATCTCCAACGGGTGAAAGATTTATCATACTTGAGATTTGCATCCTTATTGCCATGACACTGCTGATTTACATTCTGTGTAAGTACATGATTGGCGTACATTGATACTACTGTCTTGTGCTTTGCTTCCATGCCAAAAGCATTTCCAAAAAGAGATGGCAGGTTCCACTTTCCATTTACCCTCTTCAACTCTCTTTGAATTTAGGGAGTGAGTTACAGCTGTCACCCAGTGAGAGCAATTACACTGTTTTGTTCTCCCTGAATAAGTGAGTTCCAGCACTTGCAACAGAAGCACAGGCTAACACAAGTCCCTGGAACACCCTGGGTAATTCCCTTTCCCAGTTGCCATTCTCTGCTCCTTACCCAACTAATCCTCATTTGCTGTGGGAGAGTCCCCATTCCTGGCCCTCGCCACCCTGCCCTCTGCTAGGGCTCCAGTCCCTTGAAGGAAAGTGAGTCTTCATAACAATGAGCGTAGTTAATTAAAAATAATATTTATTGCAAAACAAACAGAGTTCACCAGAGCAGCAAGCACAGCCATCCGTCCATAAATCAAAGATGTCCCTTCTAAGGTGGATGTTTCGGTGAGACCAGAAACAGTTGACCTTCCTTTTGTGAAGTATTCTGTCTTGAACACTCCCCATATGCCTAGACCTTGGGCTGAGGGGGGTCACCTCTCGTCCCTTCCTTGTTGTCTGAGAGATTACTTCCGTGATCTTTCCCACTTTCTAAGCTGCTTTCATTTCTAGCCCCTACATTTTGTCCATCACTAGCATGCTGGCAAGCTGCTGACTGGCTTCCTGGAACTCTGCTATCAGTTGGCATTCCTACGGGCAGCGGAGGTGGCTCCCGGCTATAATCATCTTGTCTTGTAATTAACCTTCTCTCATCCTGGCTCCTTCCTTCATTGGGAGCTAGCTGCAAACTTCTCTTGGGGGATGACTCATTCATGACACCTGCCCTCTGCTGCAGCTCCAGTCCCATGAAGGAAAGTGCTTGGGGAAAACAGACTGCAGAGGAGAAGGCCATGGCCAAAGTGGGTGGGTCCAGAGCCTACCTAAATATCAAGATATATGCAGGACCTTTTTCAGCCAAAATTCATCAGTTCTAGGCCCTCTCAGGTGGGCTCCGTTGCCAATCTAAGGGAACAAGGGAGGCATTCATGCTGAGTTCCAGTGTCTCTTTTTTTTTTAGAAAAATAGCACTGGATAGATGAACAAATGGCCTATATTCATAGCTAATTCATATTTAAAGGGCACTCAAAGTAAGCAAAGCTCAGGGGGAGGGAACCAAATGATCTAAGAATTTGCATACAGCAGGGCATGAGGCAGCCTGGCAAATGCAAGTCCACAGGACAAAGAGGACAGGTGTATCTGAACACCCCAAAATCTAAAGCTCTCAAAGGAAGGCCAGCCATCTGATGACAGAAGGAACAGGCTAAATGAAAACAGGACTTCAGGCTACCAGGGCAGCCGCAGTCAAGGAATGGGAACCCACAAAAGAAGAGCTGAGGCCAGAAAATATTAATAGAATTCGTATTCATGTTTTTGTTGGTTTGATTTTTTTATTCATCCTTCTCCCTAAGATCCACGTTAGAAGTCAGTAATTCAAATCAATATTAAAAGCAGTTTGAAACCAAGTATCCCCTCTTCTAGCTCATCAGAGTAGTGGGCTAGAACGCAATTTCTTCATTTCTTTTCTACCTACCTCCTTCTTAGATCAGAAGGAACTGAAAAACAGAGAGGAGCTTCAGGAGGCAATGACCATGATTCGAACCTTTGTTGTTGGAATGGAACCATTCTATGTGGACAAGGATGGTAAGCATTTTATATGCACGTCCTCACTTTTCCTAGGACATGTTTAGTTTAAACAAATTTCAATTCCTTTAGTTCACTTTGGGATTCATATTGTGTGAGTAATACACATACTCAATGAAACTCATCACCCAATATAGTTTATCACTGTTTCATTGCTCAGCAGGAAGAAAAGCAGACAGTTGTGATTTTCACATCCCCCTACTAGAAATGTTGTCCTCTCCCATCACACTGTACTTTACAATGTTTGTGCTAGTGCAAGATTTAGCACTAGCACAAGGGAACTTTGCCCCCACTTCTCCCTGCATGCCATCACCCAAACTGCTCTCCAGGGTAGGGGAAAACGTCAGAACAGATTAGAGGGAAAGGGGCTGAAGATTGCATTGCACAAGGAGAAATTCCTGAGCTTACAGAACGCCCTCTTTAGAACTATGTGGAATGCAACCCAATATTCATCAGAAAAAGAGTTTGGGTGCCTGTATTTTCTTAGATTTCAGAAAGCATAATTGAAAACCGTAAAGTAATCTTTGCATATTTGGCTTTACTGTGTGACTCAGTGGGGAATTGGTTTGTAACCTGTGATTCCCAGCAGAAAAGGAGGACATAGGAAGGGAACATTAGAGATACTTCATGAGCCACTTTTAATATGAGAATAGGATAGCGGATTGCATGGGTCTTTGGTCTGATCCAGCTGCAGGGGTCTTCTGAGGCTTTCCATTGGTGATCTCAGCCACAGAGAATCAAGTCTGTCCTCATATTCATAAGAACCCGATCCTGGAGCTCTGCTTCTTGTTTTAGGATAGAGAGTTTTAAAATGTTTGGACGTGGTTTCTTAATATCTGCAGATTGTTATTTCAGATACTACTCCCTTGAACTGTTTCAAATCTTTTAGATTTCCAAATACTTGCTGTGGCTCAAAACATATCAGAGGAAATGCGGTATTATTCCAAGAAAAATGAAGAACTGCAAAAAGAAATTGGTAAGCTACCCTACAATGCTGAAGAATTGTAGTGCAGTGGGAACCTGCCCTGATTCTGCCCCAGCTGAAAGCCCCTCCTCTAGCTGAATACTCTTAGAGCCAGAGCAGAGTGCTGCTCTCCTTTGCATGGGGCCACCCTAGGGAAACATCAAAGATATTCAGTTCAGCTCTCCTGAACTTTTGAATTGATTTAGCCTCTATGGTTAGGAAAGAAAAGACTTTGTCATTCTTTGCTGTAACAGAGACAATCAAAACAGGTCAGCTAAAAGACCTATTGTCAGTGCTGCCCAAGGTCCCAGCTCATAAAGGACCAACGCCAGTTCGTAGTTATATACAAAAGTCTTTATTGAAGTTCATTTCCACTTTGACAGCCGTAGCGTGCAGCTCTACGTCTGAAACTCTAGACCGCCGAAGCTCCGTCTGAATCTCCTCCCCCCATACACCAGTTTAAGACTCTAGCCTTGCTCCACCTCTTCCTTTGCTCTCTCCTCCTCTGGCCCCGCCTGTCAGCTGGGGTCTCGCCCTTCCTAGACTCTTCTGACGCTGAATCCCCTGAGTCTTCTCCCTGCCTCCGGCGGGCTTTGGGACCTGGTTCCCAATCCGGGTTTTCTGCTGTCCCGTGCGCCTGTACATTCGAACTTGGCGCACGCGCCCAGCCGGCAACCTTCCTCCTGACCATTACACTGCTCCTGTCACTGCTTCCCCCTTCGGGGAGGCTAGCTGGACCCGACCTCCCCTCCATTCCCTCACTCTCCGATGGAGGCGTGGTCAGTCCTGACTCATCTGCCCTGATGCTGCCCTGAGTATCCAGGTGGAAACAAGTGGGTGAGGCCCCTGGGGTTCAGATAAGGCCTGTGAAGGAACATGCATCTTTTGTCTATTCCCTCAAATAAAAGGTTCTTAACTGTGCTCCCTTTTCCAGCTATGCCCCCCCCCCCCGGTATTTCCTGCAGCATCATAAAGTGGTTGAAGAGTTAATGTTGTTCTTGTTTTAATATTTCTGAGCTTCCTAGGTGAATATATGTTATGTGGCTGCAGAAATGAACTTAATAAAAATATTTGAAATCTGCAAAGATGTACAAGGTTGTTCCTCTTAAATTCCCTGTCTTGTTTTCTTTTTCTCTTCTTCCTCCATATCTGCTTGACTCAAAGACATCCTTACTAGAAACTTGAATGATGGTTGGGTTTTATATTCAAGGGCCTTCTATTTCTTTTCTCTTGAGCTACTCACATGGATGGATTCCAAAAAAAAGTGTGAGAAGGAAGGTGCCCACCTCATTTCTATGGAAACAAAGGAAGAACAGGTGAGCACCAAAGCCGCGTATAGAGAAGACAGGGGATCTCCTAGAGTCAAAGGGTTCTTATCATCACTATCCATTTAAGAAGGTCATATCTACCTGTATGCAGCCAAGACAGCAACTCCATCAGTCAAGCCAAGGGGTGGGAGGGGCAGGGAGAGCTGCTACCATCTGGGACTCAATAAGGTTTCTTGGAGCTGCTGAGCTCTAATAGAATGAAGCTGGCAGTCAGGAAGGAGGTCTTGAAGGAAGAGGAGTAGATACTTGAGGGGAATCTATCCCTTGGATTTCTCTTCCTCTGCTCTTTGAGATGTACTGAGTGCTTAGGAAAAAGGCTTCCCTCACCACCCTAACCCTCTGGCATGAGAATATCATGGAGATGATATAACCCCCTCCCAGCCCCTTAGCCCAGGCAGAGGGGCTACTGGGGTGCTGCAGGGCACAGACATAGGTGAGACCCCCATCATCATCCCATCAAGCATACCACAACCAGACTGATTCCAGTAGCTCTGGAACAAACCAACAAACATGGATACAGAAATTGGAGTATTTGCTACAGAGGCTCACTGTCCCACTAGATGGTTCCAAGATGAACTGTTCTATGGCACAGTCATTTATAGTATCTGGAAATTTTAACTCTGTGTCATGACTGGAAGACATACGTAGCCAGTCTCGGTGAGGGCAGGTGAAGTTACCCTTCACTGCAATATTTCCTCCTTGGGATGCTTCCTTGATTCCATCATCATCATTCATCATCAGCATCATCATAATTTGGATTAGTAGCACATCGTCAGCACACAATTATTCTTGGTGCTTGATATAACCATAGTTGGAATACTATGTACAGTGGTACCTTGGTACTCAAACTTAATCAGTTCCGGAAGTCAGTTCCAAAACCAAAGCATTTCAAAACCAAGGCCCGCTTTCCCATAGAAAGTAATGCAAAATGAATTAATCCATTTCAGACTTTTAAAAACAACCTCAAAAACAGCAATTTAGCATGACTTTTAGTATCTAACAAGACCACTGATCCATAAAGTGAAAGTAATAACCAATGTACCGTACCATAAATTAAATAAGACAGCTTTATAGATGATAGAAATTAAAATTATTATTATTTTATTACCTACATTGATGATAGTCATTGTTTGGACAGGATGTTTTTATCTATTTCCAGAGTCACACCCTCAATCAATCAGTAGCTGAACTGGGTTCCACACAGTCACAAAAACAAATTAAGCTAAAAATCCTCAAAAACAAAAAGGCAGAATAAATAGCAAAAACAAAAGCACCAAACTTAATCTGTTCCAGAAGTCTGTTTGACTTCCGAAATGTTCGAAAACCACGGCGCAGCTTCTGATTGGTGCAGGTGCCCCGGAAACAATAGCCGACAGCCACAACAGACGTTCAGCTTCCGAAAAACGTTTGAAAACCGGAACACTTACTTCAGGGTTTTCGGCATTTGGGAACCAAGGTGTTTGAGTACCAACGCGTTTGAGAATAAAAGTACCACTGTATAGTTTTGATCACTGCTTCCCCCCAAAAAATGTGGATTGGGTCTTCAAAGGTGACACCTGCTCCTTTTGAAATGTCTTTGTTTTATGCCTGCTGAATGTTGGTAAAGGGCTGCAGTCTCCCGGAGAAAGGGACATTGTCTAGAAAGGCTTTTAGAGAAGTGCCTGGCTTCTCATGCCTACTGATGATTTTCTGTTTTTCTTTTTCCCCACCCTAGTATTTTATAAACAAGCAAGTAAAACACCGTAAAATGATTTTTTGGATTGGAGTCTTTAAAAACAAGGGAAATAAATGGTCGTGGCTGTCAGGAATGGAGGCTGCAGTCCAGTAAGTTTTTGAAGAAACATTTGTTAATGGCATGCATTCCAAAAAGTTGCAGGTTTTGTTTACATAATTGATCCTTTCCCTCTCCAAATATATTTTGCCATGCACTTTTCTCTATTACCAAAGATCTACATATGTACTCCTCCACATCATTATCCAGATGAGTGCCTGCTTCTTCTCACTAGGCTGCAGAGGCAGAAAGGCTACTCTTTCTGCTTCTCTAACCTAATGAATGCAGTGATTCGGAAGAGGCTAAAGACATCCTTTTAAATGGTTTGTGCTGATTAGCTCAGCTTCAAAAGGACTAACAAGAACCTAAAGCTGAGCTACCCTCTCTTTAGGAAAGTATTTCTGCAGTTACCTGCTAAACAATCTGAATAACCAGCAATCTCTAACCTAAAATAACAGGAGCAGATGAAGTAAGTGTGTAAGATAGGGTAGATGAATCTCACTCTCTTGAATAGAATCATAAACACATAGAAATTTAGAGTTGAATGACACCCCAAGGGTCATCTAGTCAAACCCCCTGAAAAACAGGAATCACAACTGAAGAATCTCTGACAGATTCCTAATAGTTTGAGTTTCTGGCAGCTGGCAGTTTATGAACAAGTGGGTACCTATGGAGAGGAGAGAATGGCAGTTCTGTTGCAGAAATGGAAGTACTGCATTGGATACTGCCCAAAATTGTTAAATAAATTGAATGAAAGTTTTTGTGTGTACCAAAGAGCCTTCCATAGTGGCACCCTCACTTTTTTTGCCGTTTCCTATGAGGAATAACTTCATGTGAGAAGAAAACAGACAGTCTTGACCCAAAGTTGTTGCTGTTGGGTTTTTTTTTAATGGTTAGAATGTGGGAATGTTCAGGGAGGCTGTAGAGGATATATTGTTTATTAATATCATTCCTCACTTGTGCTAGCACGTTATATAAATTTGCAGAGTTTTGTTGTTGTTGTTTAGTCTTTTAGTCGTGTCCGACTCTTCGTGACCCCAGGCACTCCTGTCTTCCATTGCTTACTGCAGTTGGTCAAATTCATGTTTGCAGAGTTTTACATTCTCCTTTTAACACACAGCAGGTACCTGGTTGCAGGCTTTGCTTAAGCCTCTCAATAGCATACAATTCAGAATTGAATTGTATGTTCCTGGTAAGACCCCTTATATCCCTTATAAAAGAATAAACAAACAAAAATATTATTTAAAGTCAATAAAGGAAGTTTACTCACAGCATCATCAATTCACAGCTGGATCCCTGTAGGCAGATTTAGTTACAAAGCATATACATGCAGAACTATCCCATATGGAGATAGATCCCTTTGTCCTCTGTTGGCTGAAAGCAACAGAGCATCTCTAGCTAAAAAGCTCCTTGTCCAACAAAGGAGGAAGCCAAAAAAAGAGAGAGTGTGTGCTGCGTGCCTGGACCTTTAGTTACCTGGACAGGTAAGGACACGCCCACCTCTAGTCACATGCAAAAGGAAGTATGTCCCAGTGCAGGAGGAAACAGGAAGTTTTTGACTGGCTGGACCAAACATCCCATCACATGTCCACTGTAGGAAAACAAGGAATGTTGTACTTGACTGCTACTTATGTATCACACCTCACATACAGTCTTAAACCACAGCTTTTTTTACATGGTTAGAATTCCAAAATCTGGGGAGAGAAAAAATCCCAATTGTGGGTGGCTGTTAAGAGAGAAAGCGTTGGGCATCTCTTTAATGGTAGAAGGCATGGGGAGCCAGTGAGGTAGACATCCGATTTTGATTCATTAGTGCTGCTGTTTCTTTTCTTTTCAGCTACTGGAATTACTATGAGCCAAGTTATAAAGAGAACCACAACTGTGGTGCGATGACCTTTGATTGCTACTACGAAAACTGCTGGAATGCATTAGACTGTGATCTACAAAAACAGTATATTTGTAAGAAGGGGCCAGATGATGCTTGGCTCTAAGAAGACACCTTAAGATGAATGAAACTGTATCCCATGATTTCTACACAAAAGCAAAACCAAGAGATCACTCCCACACCACTGTTTTAATGCACAATCCACACTGCCATCTAGGTTATGGGACTCTTTGGCATCAGCCCTCAAAAACACCTTGAAAAGACCTTATTCTGCAAGCTCAAACGTAGATGGCTACAAAAATAAAAAATGGAAGGGTCCAATCATAGCCTGTTTTCTGTTTAATGTCTTTATTTGCAATGCATACCAATATTTGTTTCCTTACTCTGTGTGTTTGATGCCCCATTGCCCCTTCTGATCTCCATGGTTGCTACCTTACAAGGCACAGAAGGACAACCATGCATGCCAGGCAGTGAGAATGGGGACCATCCAGCATTTGGTGTCCCCTTCTAGCAGACTAATCACAAATACAACTTTGGAAATTCAGGCACCCTTACTCTCATATAGAGCTAATATTGGGCAACAAACACGAACTGCTCTTGATTTCTTCAGAACTTGGCAGGGGGCATGACTGGGGCCCACACCAGTGTGGGCACAGCACTGGCAGCATGTGCTGATGCTTTAATGGCATTCATGGTAGCAGGGGTGCCAACTGGAACAAAATATTGAGGGCGGAGCAGATAAACTCCACCTGCATAACTGATCATAGGATGATCAGAAGGCCAAGGGACCTCTGCGCCCTAGGAGTTGGCTCCTATGCAAAGTGGCCGTCAACTGAGTTAAGTAACCTATTAGATTCTGCTGTTCTGAATCACACCCTTACAAGGTGTGAATAGCTTGGAGCCAAGTTGGGGACCTGTCCTGCCACGTCTTGCATGATTGATATCTGGAAGTGTTTGTGGTTGCTTCAATCTGTCCTGCATACCCAGCCAAGGAGCATAAAGAACTGATATTTTAATAATTTATTGACAAAATGATATAATCTTGGTAGTATATATGATTCTTGTGGCTTGTGCCATGGATCCTTGTTCCCAACACCGAATGAGGAGGTTGTGGAGGTGTTTCATGAGGGAAGAACAGAAGCTGGCTTTCAGAACTTCTGGGTGGATTCCTTCCTGTCATGTGGCTTTACCACATGCTTGAGAGAATCATAGGATTGTAGAGTTGGAAGGGACTCAGAGGGTCATGTAGTCCAACCCTCTCCAATGCAGGAATCTCAAATTGAAGCCTCCATGACAGATTGCCATCTAACCTCTGCTTAAAAAGCTCCATTAAAGGAGTCCACAACCTCCCATGGAAACTGTTCCACTGTCAAACCGCTCTTAGTATCAGAAAGGTGTTTAGTTGGAATCTCCTTTCTTGTAACTTGAAGCCACGGATTTGGACTTCCGGGTGCTGCGCGAATGGTGCAGGGAGCGTGAGCCTGATCATTCCAACAGGCCCAATCTTCGCAAGTGGGTTAGGGGAAGCACTAAGGCGAAGTGCACCCCTAAAAACCTAAAGGGATCTCTTTAAGCTCCTAGGGGTCCTTCAACCTGAAACACGATGTCTCTCTTGGTCCCCAGCTGCTTTGAAGGTAGCGGGGGGGGTGAGATCAAGTCACTGGGTAAATGCTCCAATGCGATCCAGCAAAGAAAAACTTCACGTTCCAGCTGACAGCGGTTACCTCTCCAAAAACACTGGCATGCTTTCGAACTGCTAGGTTGGCAGGAGCTGGTACAGAGCAATGGGAGATCACCCTTTCGCAGGGATTCGAACCGCTGACCTTCCGATCAGCAAGCCCAAGAGGCTCATAAAAAAACACAATGGACAACAAGAGAAACAAGTGTACGTAGTGATGAGGGGTTTCTAGTATATGAAGCTTATCAGAGTCCAATTAAGAGACTGTGCAGATCTATTTTTCTATCCAAGTACAGTTCTCTATGAGTTACCATTGGTTGAATGTCAGCTGCATGCAGGGCTTCTTTCCATTTGGAACTCACTGGAACTCAGTTCTGACACCTCTCAGGCAGACACCATTATGAGAAAGCAAGGGAAGTGTACAAGGTCAGTTCCAGTACCATTTTTTCTGGAAAAAGAAGAAGAAGAAGAAGAGTTTGGATTTGATATCCCGCCTTTCACTCCCCTTCAGGAGTCTCAAAGCGGCTAACAATCTCCTTTCCCTTCCTCCCCCACAACAAACACCCTGTGAGGTGAGTGGGGCTGAGAGACTTCAAAGAAGTGTGACTGGCCCAAGGTCACCCAGCAGCTGCATGTGGAGGAGCGGAGACGCGAACCCGGTTCCCCAGATTACGAGACTACCGCTCTTAACCACTACACCACTGGTGGCATGTATGTTTTGATGATGATACATTCAGTAAACGTATACCGAACATGTTGAAATTTAACTGCTTCTGTTCCTTTTCTTTGTGCTTTAACTTTGCAAATGAAGATTTACACTAATGTAAAGGTAAAGGTAAAGGGACTCCTGATCATTAGGTCCAGTCGTGGACGACTCTGGGGTTGCGGCACTCATCTCGCTCTATAGGCCGAGGAAGCCGGCGTTTGTCCGCAGACAGCTTCCGGGTCATGTGGCCAACATGACTAAGCTGCTTCTGGCGATCCATAGCTGCGCACGGAAACATAGTTTACCTTCCTGCCAGAGTGGAACCTATTTAACTACTTGCACTTGACGTGCTTTCGAACTGCTAGGTTGGCAGGAGCAGTGACCGAGCAACGGGAGCTCACCCTGTCACAGGGATTCGAACTGCCAACCTTCTGATCGGCAAGCCCTAGGCTCTGTGGTTTAGACCACAGCGCCACCAGCGTCCCTTAGACTAATGTACTTTGCCATATTTCCTGGTACAAGTGTTGAGATAGGAAGCTTTCCAATACTACTAGCAGAGTTTATGAAGAGTAAGGATTCTTCTGAGGGATATGCTTTGAAGGTAAAGTATGTACCCAGCCTAAATAAAAAAATAAAACTAATAACTTTTGGAAAAAATAAGTAGTATAATAAATCTGAAAAAAACATTTCCCTGGATTAATACTTTATGTGGAATGCTGATTGGATATAAAGAGCAGCCAATCAGGAAATAGTACAGCCTAAATGGGAGGAGTTATGGAATGCCTGACATCACAAGGGAGGTGGTTGTTAGCCAGGGGGAGGATGAAATAATCCTTAAGAAGAAATTAGAGAAATGATTGTTCCATGACGACACCAAGGTATCCAAACAGAAAGGTCTGATAGGTGGAACACTTTCCTTACAAGCTGTGATATTTACAGGGTTTCAGTCCAAGGCCAAAAGGTCACTAAGAGGCTAAATAATAAGGAGCTTTTATAAGCAACAGGTGGTCTTTCTCTTTTAAATACTAGAACTCAGGGTCATCCAATGAAATTGAGTGGTGGTACATTCTAGGGCTGTGTACTTTTGCTGTCTTGCCATTGCCCCCTAATGGCTGTTTGGCCAATAGCAACCACCAGGCAAGCAAGAGGTTCTTTGGATTCCACTGGACAGAGACTCTTAGGTAGAGACAAACTTCAATTAATTGGTAAACATTACAAAGAAATTGATCAGCAATGTAGAATAGAGTCTAATGAAAAGCCAACAGCAACTGGAATAAACTAGAAAGCTAGCAATATAACCAATAATCAAAAGATCTTAGGCAACAATAGTCATAATACAGATAGAATAGGTTCAGTCCTTCATGTCTCCCCAGCCAATGGAGATCTGTAAGGATTATCTGGGACACTTCAGATTGGCAGGTGGTCGTTCTCTTCACATTCTGGAATGGAGCATAGAACAATGTATCAAGATCCCCCTGTCTCCTTCAGCTGCTGGCCCTTATATAGACCATAGAGTAGGTCTCATGCCAAGCTGGCAACAGATGTAATTCATGACGTACCAGTAATTCCATTCCCATTCTTTGATCTGGCTTGGGAGTCGACACATGTGGGCATGAGCCTTCATTTGCATTCTTTATCTCTGTGGTTCAGTCATAGTAAGGTTAATTTCCTTGTTCCCAGGCAACTGCTTCCTCCTTCCTTCCCCCATGCAGTCAAGTGCTTGATAGCTGGCCAAGCCATGAAGTTCCTTTCGCTTCTTCTCCAACAGCCATGTTCCTTATATTAAAGCTCCAGCTGCATTGCAAACCAGGAGCACCACATTCTGTTTTATTCCCTGGCAATACAGGTGCCCTGCTCTGATTCATGGGCCCAGTTTGTCAATCCAGATTCAGATCATGATCCAGAAAATACAATTCTTTGGAAAAACCCATTTACTAGCATATCAAGGACTGCTAGCTCAGATGGCTTTGAAATGGGATTAGACAACAGTCCTCTTTCTTTCTTTAAGCCATAGCATCAGATGTCAGGCGGGGTTTCACAAAAAGAAAATAAAGTGGCACACTTGGGGAGCCTGGGTAACAGCTTCCCTCTGTTTCTTTTCCAGGTCCAACTCATGGTCTCCAAAGTCTTGCTAGACTCAATTGGATTTACATGCGTCCAACTGAGACCAGATCTAGTACTCCATCTTTTCTGATGATCAGGAGGTAGTTATATAATTAAATGTATATACCTTCCATCAAGGATGGTGAGGAACATGTGGCCCTCCAGATGTTACTGGTCCACAACTCCCGTCATCCCCAACCATTGACCATGATGCCTGTGATGGAGGGAATTGGCACCCAGGAACATCTGAAGACCTCATAGATAACAATAATAATAGTAATTTATTATTTATACCCCACCCATCTGGTTGAGTTTACCCAGGCACTCTGGATGGCTCCCAATGGATTAAAAACAGAATAAAACATCACACATTAATAACTTCCCTAATAGATCCCACATTATCTATTAAATGGTGAACATCTTACTGGAGCCCTGTAAACTAGATGTCCAGAAGTTTAGAGAGGAATAGGATGCAAAATGAAAATGTGCTATATTACTTAAACCATTTTTTAAAATGTCTTGGAATCCATATGGAACATCTCTTTTGGTTTAAAACTGAGATTGATCCAACGAAAGGAAAAGAGAAAGACGTTTCAGTTATATTGGACTCAACAATGTCTTCATGGGAAAGGATTGTCTAATACTGATAGAGGCGGCTTTCTACCTAATGTGCTCATAGTCTTATTCTCCATTTGTTTTTATCTGATTCTAGATTGTTGCTTCATAGACAAAACTGAGAGGATGGAGAAGCCAGCACCCGCAAAGCTGGCAAAGCCCAAAACCCCCACAAAGCGTACAGCACCAGCGAAGGCAGAACAACCTGCAACCATAACTGATGGTCTGTATACAGCGCAGTCATATGGGATGAGGTTTCTCATAAAGTAGAGGAATGCACAAGAAATGCACAGCTTCCGCCTGCTTCTTTTCCAGGTCCAACTTGTGGTCTCCAATGTCCTTGGTTTTTTGCAAATTTATTTATTTGGTTTTGCAAATTAAAATTTTACAATCACATATCAACATACAAAATAAAAACAAGATTCCAGAGAATTTCCAGGACTTCCCCCCTCCCCTTTGTGGGTCCTATTGTTGGTCATTTCCTCCTGCATCTTTTATAATAATGCAAACATTTACATTTCTACATGTGTATCTACTTTAAAAATTATGTTCTTGTAATAGGGAGATTAAGTGCAGGACAACAAAAGTGAACATTGTAAACTCTCATACTTGACAAGAGACTTATACTCCAACCAATGTGTTCATACTCTTATCCTCCATGTTATAATGGCTTGTTGTTTCACAGACAAAACTGAAAGGGTGGAGACGCCAACACCCAAAAACGGTGCAGAGTCCATAGATAATGAAGCACCCAGAAAGGATTCAGCAACAGCAACAGCAACAGCAGATGAAACTGGTGGTCTGTATACAGCACAGTCATATGGAATGAGGTTTCTGATAAAGTAGAGGAAGGCATGGCAAAGGGAAGTTGATGGAGAGACAGGCAGGGAGTGGAGCCAGTCATGTTGTGCTAGGGAGGAGTGCAGAGAAAAGCACACAAAGCTCTTTGGGTGCCAGAGATCCACAAAGCCCCATAGAAACCCCAGGATTCAGCCCACTCTTTGCTTATGCAGAATAAGGTAGTTGCCTCAGGTAGCAGGTGCTGGGGTGGGTAGAGATATGTAGACCACACAAGCTGCACTGCACCTCCTCAGTTAGTCTGCTGCTCCATCAGCAGCACCCAAATAAGAGCCAATGGCCAGCCCAGCCCAGCTTCTGTATGTGGAGTGTGGAGTTATGTGTACAGAGGGAGAATCTTGTCATTTGTTTGGGGAGCAGAAAGTCCTTTAGTATCGAAGGCTACTGTCTTCTGATCCAGACATTGGTCAGAAAAGCTTCCTCAAGCAGCAAGGTATCCCCCCTTGCTTCCTCCACCTGCTCAACCACCCAGATTACCACCCCTTGAACAGTTGACTGTCTCTGGCTGAGGCTACCACAGCATATGGAAACCCTTTTTCCTGGAGTGGCAATGGTATGTTGGCTCCTGATGGCTAAAGTAGAATTTTCTTTCTTCAAGCATCTGGTTTTCAGAACGTGGTTGCTTTCATCACATCTCCAACGGGTGAAAGATTCGTCATACTTGAGATTTTCATCCTTACTGCCATGACACTGCTGATTTTCCTTCTATGTAAGTACATAATTAGCATACTTTGCAACTAATGTCACGGGCTTTCCTTCAATGCCAATAGCATTTCCAAAAAGAGATGGCAGGATCCACCTTCCATTTATCCCTTTCATCTCTCTTTGATATAATGGAGCGAGTTACAGCTGTCACCCAGTGAGAGCAATGTCACTGTTTTGTTCTCCCTGAATAAGTGAGTTCCAGCACTTGGAACAGAAGCACAGGCTAACACAAGTCCCTGGGACACCCTGGACAATTCCCTTTCCCAGTTGCCATTCTCTGTTCCTTTCCCAACTAATCCTCATTTGCTTTGGAAGACCCCCCATTCCTGATCCTCGCCAGCCTGCCCTCTGCTAGGGCTCCAGTCCCTTGAAGGAAAGTGCTTGGGGAAAACAGGCTGCAGAGGATAAGGCCATGGCCAAAGTGGGTGGGTCCAGAGCCTACCTAAATATCAAGATATATGCAGGGCCTTTTTCAGCCGAAATTCATCAGGACTCAGTTCCAGCCCTTCTCAGGTGGGCTCTGTTGCTAATCTAAAAGAACAAGGGAGGCATTCATGCTAAGTTCCAGTGTCTCTTTTTCTAGAAAAATAGCACTGGATAGATGAAGAAATGGCCTATTTTCATAGCTAATTGATTTTTTAAAGGGCACTCCAAAGTAAGCAAAGCTCAGGGGGGAGGAAACCAAATAATCCAAGAATTTACATATTTTGAGCATACAGCAGGGCATGAGGCAGCTTGGCAAATCCCACTCTGTAGGACAAAGAGGACAGGTCTATCTAGACCAGTGTTTCCCAACCACTGTTCCGCGGCACACTAGTGTGCCGCGAGATGTTGCCTAGTGTGCCGCGGGAAAAAATAAAAAATTCGAAAGATTTTTTTTTTTTAAGTCAAATTTTCGATTGGGGCGCCGTCACTAGATGACCCCTGGGGTTCCCTCCCTCCCTTCCGCTCTGCGCCTCCCTCCTCCTCCTCCTCCTCCGGGGAGGCTCTTCCTGGCTCTCGGCCAAGGCTTGGCGGCTGCCACTCACTCACTCGCTCGCCCACCCGTCCCTCCATCCCTGCACCCGGCCTCTCCCCCTCCGCCCCCGGCGCGGGGGCTGCCGGGATCCGTAGTCCCCTCGCCCTTGGGCTCCGCGCCCGTGCGGGGTGCGCGAACTACGTTTCCCAGCGTGGCCTGGTGGGCCGGGCGTTTTGTTTGAAGCGCTCTTCTCCCGGCCATGGAATGAGCGCAGCGGCGGCGGCCGGGGAGGCAGGGGCTCTTCCGCGCAGACCCCGCGCAGCCTGCCTGCGCCCCCACGGAGATCGGGCGGCAGGATGGAGCCCGGGGATCCCCGCGGAGGCGGAGCGGCGGAGGCGGAGGCTGCCCCCCAGGTAGGGCTGCGTCGGGGGTTTTTTATTTTTGCAATGCTGCATCTGCGCCGAAGGGGACGCATCGGACCGCGGGTAGACCCCTTGGCGGGCATGCAAGGCAATGCATGCGTGCAGGCGTTGCATGGAGTGCAGTGCAATGCAATGGCAACGCGGCGCCCTGCATGCATGCATGCAACTTCCACCGGCGCTCCGGACTTGGCAGGTGAGGGGGGTCCCCAGTGGGCGGCAGAGAGAGCCGGGAGGGCGAAGGGGAGCCGGGGGGGAGCAACGCTGCTCCCCGAGCCGAGCCCGGGGGGAAACTTCGGTGTCGTTGCGCCGGGTGTTGGAAGCGGAGGCTGGCAGGGGCCCCTCACCTGCAAAACCTGGTCGCCTCTCATATATTTCGTGCATTGCATTCATCGCCCGCTTTCTCCTCCAAGGAGCTCCCGGGGGCGCGCGTGGTTCTCCCCGTGTTATCCTCGCAACAACAGCCCTGCGAGGTGGGTCAGGCGAGTGGCCCAAGGGAGCACCCAGGGATTGTCCTGGCCAGGTGGGGTGATTTGAACCCTGCTCTCTGCCCGGTCTTCGTCCTCATTTAGCCCCCACATGTGCATGACTGTGCATGACTGAGGTTTCCCCCCCTCGTCTTAGCTATGGTGTGAGTCTGTGCTGTTAATTAATGGGGTTCTGCCTTCGGAGAAGATGAGCCAGCCCTCAAGGAGGTGATTATGTAATTTGCTAGCAATTCATGTCCCTCCCGGCGTGACGCTGCGCGCTGACGTCACGGGGCTGTAATGGTGGTGTGCCTCGAGATTTTTTTCATGAAACAAGTGTGCCTTTGCCCAAAAAAGGTTGGGAAACACTGATCTAGACAACCAAAGATCTAAAGCTTTCAAAGGAAGGCCAACCTTCTGATGACAGAAGGAACAGGTCACATGGAAACAGGATTTCAGACCAGCATGGAAGCCACAATCAAGGCATTGGGAACCTCAATATAAGGGCTGGGAGCAGAAAATATTAAAAATATTAAAAACCAAGTATCCCCTCCCCCAGCTCATCAGACTACTAAGTTAGAACACAATTTCTTCATTTCTTTTCTACCTACCTCCTGCTTAGATCAGAAGGAAATGAAAAAACGAGTGGAGATTGAAATGGCAATGAACATGATTCGAAACTTTGTTGTTGGGACTGATAAATTCTATGAGGACAAGGATGGTAAGCATTTTATTTACACATCCTCACTTTTGCTAGAACATGTTTAATTTATACAGACTTCAATTCCTGTAGTTCAATTTGGGATTTATATTGTGTGAGCAATACATATATTCAATGAAACTCATCACTTTTTCATTGCTCAGCAGGAAGAAAAGTAGACGGTTGTGATTCTCACATCCCCCCACCAGAAATGCTGTCCTCCCCCGTCACACTGTAACTCACAGTGTTTGTGCTACTGCAAAATTTTAGCATTAGCACAAGGGAACTTTGGCCCCACTTCTCCCTGCATGCCATCACCAAAGCTGCTCTCCAGGGTGGGGGAAATTTCAGAACACATGGGGGAAAGAGGGAAAGGGGCTGAAGATTGCATTGCACAAGGAGAAATCCTTGCACTGACATAATGACCCCCTTAGCTCTATGTGGAATGCAACTCTATATTCACTAATAAAAGAGTTTGTCCACCTCTATTTTCTTAGATCTCAGAAAGCATAATTGAAAACTGCAAAATATTCTGTGTATACTTGGCTTTACTGTGGGACTCAAGGCGGGAATTGTTTTGTGACCTTGTGATTCCCAGCAGAAAAGGAGAACAAAGGAAGGGAACATTAGAGATACTTCATGAGCCAGTTTTAATTTCGAATAGGAGAGTGGATTGCATGGGTCTTTGGTCTGATCCAGCTGCAGGATTCTTCTGAGGCTTTCCATTGGTGATCTCAGCCACAGAGAATCGTGTCTCTCCTCATATTCATAAGAACCCCATCCTGGATGTCTGCTTCGTGTTTCACGCTAGAGTGTTTTAAAATGTTTGGAAATGGTTTCTTAATATTTGCTGATTGTTATTTCAGATACTCCTGTTTTAAACTGTTTCATATCTTTTAGACTTACAAATACTCGCTGCAGCTCAAAACTTATCAGAGAAAGTGCGGTATCTTGAAAACAGAAATGATCAACTGCAAAAGGAAATTGGTAAGCTACCCTATGATGCTGAAGAATTGTAGCACAGTGAGAACCTGCCCTGAGTCTGTGCCAGTTGAATGTCCCTCCTCTAGCTGAATACTCTTAGAGCCACAGCAGACTGCTGCCCTCCTTTGCATCCAGCCACCCTAGGGAAACATCAGAGATATTCAGTTCAGCTCTCCTGATCTGCTGAATTGATTTAGCTTCTATGGTGAGGAAAGAAAAGACTTTGCCATTCTTTGCTATAGAAGAGACAATCAAAACAGGTCAGCTAAAAGACCTGTTCTTTAGGACTTCCGGGTTGGCGCCTCTGCCAATGGCGGATTTCCGCCGATCGGGAGGAATCCGCTCCGTGGAAAACAGGGTCTGAACCTTTTTTAGACTGTTTAAACCTGCAGAAGAGAGAGTAAAGAAAGGCAATTTTCCACCGTCTTGAACCTGGGAGCGGGGTGTCAGGACAGACGTTCTGGGGAAGTTCATTGACTATGGACAAACCTTTTTGACAGATAGTTAAAAGAAGAGAAACATATTGATTCCATTGTTCCCCTTCACATTTAAAAGGAACAAAATATTGACAAAATATCCGAAAAAGGAAAACTTTGTTGCTAGATCTGCTTTTTTTTTAAAAAAAAAAAAAGGATGGATACAAAAAGAAATTGTTTCCCCTAGAGGGAGCTTGTGAAACTTTTATTAAAACCGAACTGGGGAGCTTTGCAGCTGTAATAGATTAAGATTGTGGGACCAGACTTTGACCATGAACAAGAATGTACTCGGAGGCTCTGGTGCTTGCCTTTTGCAAGACAAGTGCTTTATTGGAACAGTTACATGAGAAGATGGATTTGATGACTGTTGCAATCGGAAATTTTGGACAGACAGTGGGTACCTATATAGAACACACACAGGAATCAATCCAGGAATGTGCTTTGACAGATGAGATGAAGGAGGAGGCTGTTGCTGGGCCCCGGGTGGCAGAGATGGAGGGAGCTGTGGCCCAGCAGGAATATGAGTTGTTGGATTTGACGAATGAACCTGGAAAAAGTCAGATTTGGAGAGATGGAGTTCTGTTTGGCTTGGAGATGGGGGGCTGGATGGACCCCCCTATGCAGGGATGTTTTGATTTTTCAAGTCTGGGTTTGGGCTGGGGGGAGCTCGGAGTTGTGGGGGCCCTTAACTTTGGAGGGGGCTTGAAACATGCCTTCAAATACCACGTGGATTTCAGTGTTGACTATGGAAAAGGGGCTGACTTGTCGAGAAGGGGCAAAAATATTGTCAAGCTGGAGTCTCCCCGAGTGAAAGGAGCAGAAGACAAAGTAAAGTACAGGTATAAATATGAAGAAGATGCGGAAGGGACATGGAAGAGACTTAAGAGCCTCGGACATAAGGTCACCAGGTTGACGGACTAGATGGATGGGATAGAAAGGACTGACAAAACCCGAGACCAGGAAGAAGAGACGATGGATGAAGATTGGAAGAAAGTTTTAAAAATTCATTTAGAAAAGTATTGTAAAATTAATGAGTATTAGAAAAATGTTGGAATGAAATTATTGGGCTTTAGCAGAAATGTTAAAAAGAATTATGTAAGAATATGTAATGGTTAAGAGAATTTGGTATAAATAAGATTTAAGTTTTAAGTTTTAGGACTTTTTATGGTAAGATAAGGTTAAAATAGATTAAGGTAATTTAATGACAGAATATTGTGAAAGATGGAAAGGATTTGCTGAGATAATTAGTAACTAGAATACAAAAAAGGGAGGTGCGAGGAGGTCGATGAAATAAGGTAATGACAGTTAAGGATCTGGGAATATTGGATTTGTTTTTAAATTTTTGTTTATTTTTGCTTTTTGCTTTTGATATATTGTGTGTTTTGTTTTTTCTTTTTGACTTTGGTTTTTATTGATTTGTATTGTTTAATTGTTACTTTTATCTACTTTTTTCGTTCCTTTTTTTCCTCTTGGTTTTTCCTTCTTATTTCTTTGTAACCTTAAAATTCTCAATAAATATCATTAAAAAAAAAAAAGACCTGTCCTTTATTATATTCACCCATGGGAGAGAGATTCTTGAATAGCACTCCCGAGGCAACTTCCACCAACTTGGGCAGTGGGGTGATTGGTGCAACAGCAAAATCTCTCTTTGTTTCACAAGCCCATCATCAGAAAGAAGTCCTCAGGGCCACTCACATAGTGAATTGGTTCATTGGCATGTGGGTTAGAATACCTGTGGACAATAGCAATCTTCTCTCTACCACGGGCCTGATCTGTTGCCACAGCAAGTACCCAGACCACAAAGCTAGGTCACAATAGGGTCCTCCATTTATCTGCACAGATCACTAAGGTGGGCTCTCCTTCACTGGAAACAGTTCCAAAATAGGTAATGAATTTTAGGTGGGTTCCCACCAAGCAGGACCCAGTGATAACATCAAGAACCTTTACTGAACTAACAGAACTGGACAACAGGGACAAAGCAAATGCTTATATACATTTCTGAAGTCCTGGACCACAGTCACTCTCAATATGATTGGTTGTCTAAACTCCCAAGCTGAGAATCATAACTGAGAGTTTAAGGGCCAATGGCAATAGCCCAAATCCTGAAATGTCCTGTGATTGGATATCATGTATCTAATCAGAACCCAGGGGCTCAGAATCCTTAGTGCAGACTCAAGCTAAGGCGAACACAGACCACTGAATACATAACACCCCTCCCTCTTAGGCACAAAACTGCATCCCCATCAACACACCTAGTCATCAAAGTGGTGAGGGCAGTGCCTCACCCTCTGGGAGTGGTGACTCTCGTTGCCTTGGGTCCTTGGGGATGCCCATGAAGCTGCAGCTGGTGTCGTGGGTGTCACTGATGTCATTGACTCTGCACTGTCTGGTGGTGCAGTGTTGGGGCCCCATTCCTCAGCCCTACCTTGGGCCACTGGGTTCTCATCGGGTGCATCAGTCTGTGAGCCAGGCTGATCGTTCACCTTGTCCCTGTTCTTGGGTGTGGTAGCAGTGACTGGAGCTGGGGCATCAGCCAGACGGTGGGGTGTTTGGTCCACATGCTGGCAGTGGACCTGAGCATCTGGTGTGGCAGCCTTGTAGGAGCCTGGCCCAGTGCCCTGGTAACAGCGGTGGAGAGCAAGGCAGGACAATCCCCATAGTTCTGGATGTAGACAGGGTCATCAGGGGTGAAGGACCTGGGGGCTGCTGGAGCCTCCCAGCCAACAGGTCAATCAGATGCCAGATTAGGGTGCAAACAATCCAGGAGTGATGCCAGCTTCCGGTTCATGAGGAGCTGTGCTGGGCTTCAACCTGTGGCAATGCAGGGTTTGATGTGCTGCTGCAGCAGAAAATCCACTAGGCACTTGTTCCAGTCCCCCTGGGCAATCCGAGTGAAGGATTCCATGGTGGTCCTCACCATTTTCTAAGCCCATCCATTCATTGATGTGTGGAACGCTGCTGCTGTGACATGCTGGATTAGGTTGTTGGTCGTGCACTTCTGGAACTTGGTTGATGTGAACTGTATGCCATTGTCAGGCCGGGAGAGGCATAAGCCAAAAAAGCCAGTGGGATGGATCCCACTCTCTGTCCTGGCTTCTTCTTTAGCAGCGCGCAGCCTCTCCCAGGCAAGGGGAGCCTTCATCCACTGCCCGGGAGAGGCTGCGTGCTACTAAGGCTCCCCCAAGAGCCACACTCCCTTTAAAGAGCGCACGGAGCGTATATGCGGCTCTTTGGGACTTTTCCCCAAGGAGGAGAAGGGCAGCCCTTCTCCTTCCTCAGGGAAAAGCCCCCAAGAGCCACACACACGCTCCACGCGGCTCTTTAAATGGAGTGCTTACAGAGCCTCCCACCTGCATTCACTCCATAAGATGCACACACATTTCCCCTTACTTTTTAGGAGAGGAAAAGTGCGTCTTATAGAGCGAAAAATACAGTATATCTTTGCCAACTTAACTGGCCTTAAGTACCACCTATAGAACATCTTTACAAAATTTTCTTTAATTGTATATGAGGCAGTAAATCATATATCCTCTTGCCAGAGTTTCTCCCATTGCTCTGGATAAATAGTATGTCCGAGATCCTGAGAACATTTAATCATCGTTTCTTTCACTTCTTCTTCCATCAATTCCCAGTCCAATGAAAGATTATATGTTTTGGATAACAATTTCTTGTTATTCTGTATCACAGTGATGTTAAATTTCAAATCCTCTTTTGCAAATCCTTTCTTTTGATCCGAGTTGAATATATTTCTAAGTTGTATACAAAGCCATCTGCCAACTTCATATTGCTGTATCTCTTCATAGGATTTTAATCTGAGTTTCGCTTGTTCATCTTCCAATAATTGTCTACATGTTGGCCAATTTGTCCCCATATTCAGTTTTTTGATAGCATATGCCTCCAGCGGTGATATCCACCAAGGTGTCTGTGGTTCCAAATATAATTTATATTTGTTCCAAACTTTATATAATGCACCTCTTAATACATGACTTGTGAATTCTTTATTGCATTTTACTTTCTCATAATACACATGCCATCTGTGTCTATTATTAAAGCTTTCAAGATCCAATATATTAAATTTTTCCAATCTAATCCAATGTCTTACCCATATTAAACATTCTGCTTCATAATATCATTTTAGATTTGGCAATGCTAATGCTCCCCTTTCCTTTCTTTCTGTCAATAATTTATATTTTATCTGCGGTTTTTTTTTCCTTGCTATACGAATCTCATTATATCTTTCCTCCATTCTTCAAAGCAATTCTCTTTATTTATAATTGGTATTGTTTGGAATAAATATTTCATTTTCGGCAGGACATTCATTTTAATTATGGAGACTCTTCCCCATATTAATAACATTAATCTACTACAGGTTTCAAAACCTTTCCTTATTCCTTTCCAAACTTTCTCGTAATTATTTTTGTACAGATTAATATTCTTCATAGTTAGATCTATAATGAAATATTTTGCTTTCTTAACAATCTGTAAGCGAACCATTTCCTGAAGTTCTTTTTGCTCTTGTTCTTGCATATTTTTTACCTAGGTTTTGTCTTTTCCGTATTCATTTTAAAGCCACACACCTTGCCAAAGTCATATATTATATTTATTGCTTCAATGATACTTGCTTCTGGTTCTTCTGTTCTTAACGAAATATCATCCACAAAAGCCCTGATCTTAAAAACCACTTTTCCCAATGTTATTCCTATGATCTCTTTGTCTTTCCTTATTTCCAACAACAATATTTCTAATGTCAATATAAAAAGGATGTCAGGAATACACACTCTAGATTCCTCTCCCCACCTCTGCAACTGGACAGTTAGCCTAGAGAGAGAAAGAGAATTTTGATAAACCACAGCTATTCCCTCTTCCCAACCTTCAAGTCTGCCCTGATGCTGTCCTGAGTGTCCAGGTGGAAACAAGTGGGTGAGGCCCCTGGGGTTCAGATAAGGCCTGTGAGGGGACTTGCATCTTTTGTCTATTCCCTCAAATGAAAGGTTCTTCACTGTGCTCCCTGTTCCAGCTATGCCCCTCCCACCGGGTATTTACTGCAGCATCATAAAGTGGTTGAAGAGTTAACGTTGCTCTTATTTTAATCTTTTTGAGCTTCCTAGATGAATATATGTTATCATATGGCCACAGAAATGAACTTAACAAAAATAACTGAAATCTGCACAGGCATACAAGTTTGTTCCTCTTAAATTCTTTTTCTTTTTCTCTTCTTCCTCTGGCTTGACTGAAAGACATCCTTACTAGAAACTTGAAAGATGGCTGGGTTATATATTCAAATTCGTTCTATCTGTTTTCTGCTGAGCTACGCTCATGGATGGATTCACAAGAAAAGTGTGAGAGGGAAGGCGCCAAGCTCATTTCTATAGAAACAGCAGAAGAACAGGTGAGCATCAAAGCCAAGTATTGAAAAAGGTAGGGGATCTCCTTGAGTCAAAGGGATCCTATCATCACTATCCAATTAAGAAGTTCCAATACACCTATATGCAGCCAAGACAGCAACTCCATCAGTCAAGCCAAGGGGTGGGTGGGGTAGGGACCAGCTGCTACCATCTGGGGCTAACTAGGGTTTCTTGGTGCTGCTGAACTCTAATAGAATGAAGCTGGTAGTCAGGAAGGAGGTCTTGAAGGAGGAGGAGTAGATACTTGAGGGAAATCTTGTAGATTCTTCCTCTGCTCTTTGAGATGTACTGAGTGCTCAGAAAAAAGGCTTCCCTCACGACCCTAACCCTCTGGCATGAGAGTATCATGGAGATGACTCTAGAGGAGCTTGCAAGGTATATCCCTCTCCCAGCCCCTTAGCCCAGGAAGAGGCTACTAGGGTGCTGTAGGGCACAGACATGGGTGAGACCCCATCATCAACCCATCAAGCATACCACAACCAGACTGATTCCAATAGCTCTGGAACCAACAAACAAGCATGGATACAGAAAGTGAAGTATTTGCTATACAGGTCAATGTCCAACTGTTCTATGGCAAAGTCGTTTATAGTATCTGGAAATTTTAACTCTGTGTCATGACTGAAACACATATGTAGCCAGTCTCGGTGAGGGCAGGTGAAGTTCCCCTTCACTACAATATTTCCTCTTTGGGATACTTCATTGATTCCATCATCCATCATCATCATCATCATTTGGATCAGGGGGACAATAGTGCATATACCATACTTGGAATATTATGTATAATTTTGATCACTGCTTCCACTCAAAAATATGGATTGGACCTTCAGTGGTGACACCTGCTCCTTTTGAAATGTGTTTGTTTTATGCCTGTTCAATGTCTGCAAAGGACTATAGTCTCCCAGAGAAAGGGAAATTGTCTAGAAAGGTTTTGGGATGCTCCTCATTCCTACTGAAGTTTTCTGTTTTTTCTTTCTCTCCACTCCTACTCTAGTATTTTATAAACCATCAAGTAAAAAGTCGTAGGAAGTTTTTTTGGACTGGACTCTTTAAAGACAAGAATGAGGATTGGAGATGGCTATCAGGGAAACTACCTGAATTCGAGTAAGTTTTTTAAGCAACATTTGTTAATGGCATAAATTCCCAAAACTTGAAGATTCTGTTTACATAATTGATCCTTTCCCTCTCCAAATATATTTTGTCATGTAATTTTCTCTACTACCAAAGACCTACATATGTTCTCCTCCACATCACTGTCCAGGTGAGTGACTGCTGCTTCTCACTAGTTTGGAGATGCAGGAAGGCTACTCTTTCTGCTTCTCTAACCTAATGAATGTGGTGATTCGGAAGAGGCTGAAGGCATCCTTATAAATGGTTTGTGCTGATTAGCTCAGCTTCAAAAGGACTAACAAGAACCTAAAGCTGAGCTACCCTCTCTTTAGGAAAGTATTTCTACAGTTATCTGCTAGACAATCTGAATAACCAGCAATCTCAAACCTAAAATAATAAGAGCAGATGAAGTAAGTGTGTAAGATATGGTAGATGAATCTCACTCTCTTGTATATAATCATAGACACATAGAAATTTAGAGTTGGATGAGACACCAATGGACGGCTAAGGGAGCTGGGAATGTTTAGCCTGGAGAAGAGGAGGTTAAGGGGTGATATGATAGCCATGTTCAAATATATAAAAGGATGTCACATAGAGGAGGGAGAAAGGTTGTTTTCTACTGCTCCAGAGAAGCGGACACGGAGCAATGGATCCAAACTACAAGAAAGAAGATTCCACCTAAACATTAGGAAGAACTTCCTGACAGTAAATGCTGTTCGACAGTGGAATTTGCTGCCAAGGAGTGTGGTGGAGTCTCCTCCTTTGGAGGTCTTTAAGCAGAGGCTTGACAACCATATGTCAGGAGTGCTCTGATGGTGTTTCCTGCTTGGCAGGGGGTTGGACTCGATGGCCCTTGTGGTCTCTTCCAACTCTATGATTCTATGATTCTATGATTCTATTCCAACCCCTGCAAAGCTGGAATCACAACTGAAGAAGCCCTGGCAGATTCCTAATAGTTTTTGCTGTCAGCTGGCAGTTTAAGACAGTTCATGGTTCCCTTTAAGTATCTAACAATTCTTTTCAAGCTGTGTTGATGGATGTACTGTAGCACCCTGCTTGTGGTTAACGCTTAGCTGGAATGAAATATTCAACGCAGCAATAGAGAAATTAAAATAATAATTTATTTGTCAGACAAATAAATGAGAGGCACAGTGGTATATGGTTACCAAGCTCTGGCCTGGTCTCCTGTCATTATGGCCAGCACTTATATTCCCTCAGTCCAGCCCCCTTGCTCCTCCTTTGGCTGCCTCTGTCCAATCAGCCTGGTTGAATTTCCTATTGGCTGATTGCTATAACCAATCCTAAAAGATACACCCATTTCCTATTGCCTTTTATGGGATACAAAAAGCTATATATTCTTCTATCTATAAATGACAAATAAGTAGTCATATATCTTACATTTGTCTCAACAAGGAACCTTAATTACCAGCTCACCTCTTGCCCTCCTTGCCCTCCTTGCCCTCCAAAACAGATGGTTAATAGTTTTAAATTTTCATCTTAAACAGATGTCAGGGATCTTGGGTTCACATTCTCATGCATCATCAATGAAATATCTCCTTTTTGGAGGTCTTTAAACAATGGCCTGACAACCATATATCAGGAGTGCTTGATGGCGTCTCCTGTCTGGCAGGGGGCTGGGCTCATCTGCCCCCCTGGTCTCCTACAGCAATATGACTCTATGAAATAAGAATTTAACATTTCTTTCTTTCTAGATCCTTTGCATAATTATATTTAAGCCAGTATATTTCATACATTACCATAGATAGCTTTTTAGAAGAATAAACCTTCTCAAAGGAACAGTTTACAGCCTCAAAATAAAATAGGGGGAAAAAAGCCCTTCTCCAGCCAGTTGCTTTCTTTTCCATTTACTCTTGGCCTTTAACCTTAGGAAGATATGGCTCAAGTTTAAGGCACATGGTTTTATTTTACTGTTTACCAACTATTAATTATGTAGGGTCAGTGTAACCTTGGTCTCAGCCTGTAATTCCCTTTTTACGACTTTGAGAATTGTTTTCTGCTATAAATCAGGGGGCCCCCTTGTCCAGGAGGATAAACATCTTGCCAAAGTACTTAGGCAGCTGGTCTTCTGCTGGGCATAAAACATTTGAAAATCTTTAAGCTCATTTTAAAATGCAGACCCTAATCACACTATAAGCCTTGATAAAAATGCAGGCTATGATTAGATGCCTCAGTACAAGGTCAGAGTAAATTCCCACGCATCCACAGCTTGGTATTAGAACAGTGAACTGGTCTGGCATTTATTACCAAGACTGGATTAACAGAAGGCTGCTTTAAATTTTACAAGTTCTCCTGGAATAAAATCCAATGACATTCATCTCCATTGATGCGCCCAATACCAACCACTAATCCTTTTTGGCAAAGGTATTGAGTAAACTGTCATGGCCTAAAATTTGCCACTGTTTCTTTAATACAAAAGGAACTGAGTCGGCATGATTCAGAGGCCTACAATGAATCGGCAAAGCCTGCATGACTCATGCAACCTTTCACCTACATATGCCTGTACATATGGAGTGGTCATTGATTGTATGTGGATTGGTTGGATGGTAGAAAGTTGGCTGAGTTTGGTGTGTATAAAAGATTTCGGTCGTTGTTGGAGAATACTTTTTTTAAGAATAAAAGCAGAATTCTGAATCATAGAATCATAGAATCATAGAATCATAGAGTTGGAAGAAACCACAAGGGCCATCGAGTCCAACCCCCTGCCAAGCAGGAAACACCATCAGAGCACTCCTGACATATGGTTGTCAAGCCTCTGCTTAAAGACCTCCAAAGTAGGAGACTCCACCACACTCCTTGGCAGCAAATTCCACTGTCGAACAGCTCTTACTGTCAGGAAGTTCTTCCTAATGTTTAGGTGGAATCTTCTTTCTTGTAGTTTGGATCCATTGCTCCGTATCCGCTTCTCTGGAGCATCAGAAAACAACCTTTCTCCCTCCTCTATGTGACATCCTTTTATATATTTGAACATGGCTATCATATCACCCCTTAACCTCCTCTTCTCCAGGCTAAACATGCCCAGCTCCCTTAGCCGTTCCTCATAAGGCATCGTTTCCAGGCCTTTGGCCATTTTGGTTGCCCTCCTCTGGACACGTTCCAGTTCGTCAGTGTCCTTCTTGAATTGTGGTGCCCAGAACTGGACACAGTACTCCAGGTGAGGTCTGACCAGAGCAGAATACAGTGGCACTATTACTTCCCTTGATCTAGATGCTATACTCCTATTGAGGCAGCCCAGAATTGCATTGGCTTTTTTAGCTGCCGCGTCACACTGTTGGCTCATGTCAAGTTTGTGGTCAACCAAGACTCCTAGATCCTTTTAACATGTACTGCTCTCAAGCCAGGGGTCACCCATCTTGTATTTGTGCCTCTCATTTTTTTTGCCCAAGTGCAATACTTTACATTTCTCCCTGTTAAAATTCATCTTGTTTGTTTTTGCCCAGTTCTCTAATCTGTCAAGGTCGTTTTGAAGTGTGATCCTGTCCTCTGGGGTGTTAGCCACCCCTCCCAATTTGGTGTCATCTGCAAATTTGATCAGGATGCCCTTGAGTCCATCATCCAAGTCGTTGATAAAGATGTTGAATAAGACCGGGCCCAAGACAGAACCCTGTGGCACCCCACTAGTCACTCTTCTCCAGGATGAAGAGGAACCATTGATGATCACCCTTTGGGTTCGGTCAGTCAGCCAGTTACAAATCCACTGAGTATTCTGCAAAGATACTCTTTTGTGCCAACAAGGGTCTGAGGACCAGGTGAAGGAGTCGAAGTCAGAACCTTTTCTTTTTCAAACATAAACTTTACAAACGGACAGTGGGGTTGTATAATACTAGCTAAGTACTGCAGACCCCTTGTTTTTCAAAAGCCAAACCATGGGCCACCCTACCTTTGAACATTTTGATATCTCTGCAGCAGTTTTTGTTATGTGAATGGCGTCATGGAGTCCACCAATTGGGGACCAATGCTATATGCTATATGTGATCTTAAAATTGATCAAAGGTCAGATCCAACCCAAATATGTCATGGGAGTTTTTTAAAAAAACCTATTAAACCATTATTATTAACAACAATTTAAAAGGTTCCCGGAGAGCTAAAAATGAGGGGCTTATAGAATACATTTACAACAGAATTTTAGATCTGTGTAGTGGGACTTGATTCAGTATACAATGGACACTGGAGAATGCAAGGCTTTACTAGAATTGACAATAAGTGGGGGCTAGCATGATATTTTTATCAACTATGGATAATTGATTAAACATAGAACCAGCATGTAAGATTTAGATAAGATATATGTGAGAGATAGCATATCATTTCAATCAATCAACTCCATAATGGCTTTGTGGTTATGGATTATATTTTGTATTTCAGCTGTACATATAGCTATTTTTGTTTCTGTGTAGTGTAGTGTATCCTCATGCATGGGGTGGGTGATGGAGGTGAGATGAGATGAGATGCATGAAGGCGGATGCAAATCTAACAAGGTTTTAATATGCTCAGAAAAATCACTACTGTGCTAACTGTGCTATGAGAGAGTAAGGATCTCTCAACACCCACAACTGTCCAGAGCAGATCTGAGGAGCATGTGGGTGCATATGGAAAGGAGAGAGGGCCAGTTCTGTTGCAGAAATGGAAATCCTGGCAATAGCAGAAGTACTGCATTGGATACTGCCCAAAATTGTTAAATAAATTGAATGCAAGTTCTTGTGTGTAACAGAGCCTTCCAAAGGGAGACCTCATTATTATTTATTTTTATTTTTGTAGTTTCCTATGAGAAATTATTTCATATAAGAAGAAGAAAGACAGTCTTGACCCACAGTTCTTCTCCTTCTTCTTCTTTTACATGGTTAGAATTCTAAAATATGGGGAGAAAAATCCATCACAATTGTGGGTAGATGTTAAGAGAGAAAGAGATGAACATTTTTTTAATGGTAGAAGGCACGGGGAGTGGGTGAGGAAGTAAACATCCAATCTTGATTTGTCAGTGCTGCTGTTTCTTCTCTTTTCAGCTACTGGAGTTTATATTCGCCACATGATGAATTGAACCATGACTGCACTGCAATGACCTTTGATTGCTTTGGTGGTTGCTGGATGGCATTAGAATGTCATCTACAAATGCCGTATATTTGTAAGAAGGTTCCAGACGATGCTTGGCTCTAAGAAGACACCTTAAGATGAATGAAATTGGATCCCATGATCTCTACACAAAAGCAAAACCAAGAGATCACTTCCACCCCAATGTTTTAATGCACAATCCACACTCTGCCATCTAGATTATGGGACTCTTTGGCATCACCCTCACAGTCATCTTGAAAAGACCTTATTCTGCAAGATCAGACACAGATGGCTACAAAAATAAAAAATGGAAGGGTCCAATCATAGCCTGTTTTCTGTTTAATGTATTTATTTGCAATGCATACCAATATTTGTTTCCTTACTCTGTGTGTTTGATGCCCCATTGCCCCTTCTGATCTCCATCGCCAATACCTTACAAGGCACAGAAGGACAGCCCTGCATGCCAGGCAATGAGAATGGGAGCCACCCAACGTTTGGTGTCCCCTTCTAGCAGACTAATCACAAATACAACTTTGGAAATTCAGGCACCCTTACTCTCATATAGAGTTAACATTGGGCAACAAACACATTGAGCTGCCCTTGATTTCTTCAGAATTTGATAGGGGGCAAGACTGGGGCCCACACCAGTGTAGGGAAACTGTTTCACTGTCGAACTGCTCTTAGTGTCAGAAAGAGGTTTAGTTGGAATCTTCTTTCTTGTAACTTGTAACCATGGGTCTGGACTTCCAGGTACCATGGGAATGGCAGATGGAGCGTGAGCCTGATCGTTCCAACAGGCTTGATCTTCACGAGGGGGTTACGGGGAGTATTTCGGTAATACCTAGGTATAGATGAATTTTGTTTTCCTAGCTTGATCAAAATTATTTATTATTTCATAACAGGTATATAGTTAAGAGCTTAGGCGGCTTCAAGCACCCCTTGCACCCCCAGGTAAAGACGGGCCTGCATGGAGCACTACCCTTTTTTTCTGGAAAAATAAAACTGGTGGCATGTATGTTTTGATGATACAAAACATGGTACATTCAGTAAACATATACTGAACATGTTGAAATTTGACTGCTTCTGTTCCTTTTCTTTGTGCTTTAACTTTGCAAATGAAGATTTACACTAATGCACTTTGCCATATTTCCTGGTACAAGTGTTGAGATAGGAAGCTTTCCAATATTACTAGCAGAGTTTATGAGGAGTAAGAATTCTTCTGGGGGATATGCTTTGAAGGTAAAGTATGTACCCGGCCTAAATAAAAAATAAAACTAATAACTTTTGAAAAAAATAAGCAGTATATCAAATCATTTGCCTGTATTTATGCTTTATATTGCATGCTGATTGGATATGATCAGCAGCCAATCAGGAAATGGTATAGCATAAATGGGAGGAGTTTTGGAACGCCTGACATCACAAGGGAGGTGGTTCTTAGTCAGTGGGAGGATGAAATTAGAGAAAAGGTTGTTCCATGACAACACCAAGGTATCCAAACAGAAAGAGGTCTGATGGGTGGAACACTTTCCTTACCTTACAAGCTATGATAATTGCAGGGACTTATTCCAGGGCCGAAAGGTCACTAAGAGACTAAATGATAAGGAGCTTTTATAAACTACAGATGGTTTTTCTCTTTTAAATACTAGAACTTAGGGTCATCCAATGAAACTGGGTGGTGGTACATTATAAGGATGTGCACAGGTGCTGTCTTGCCAGCATCCCCTGCTGGCTGTTTGGCCAATAGCAACCACCAGGCAAGCAACAGGTTCTTTGGATTCCACTGGACAGAGAATTGACAGACTCTTAGGTAGAGACAAACTCTTATTAATTGGTAAACATTAGCAAAGAAATTAATCAGCAACGTAGAATAGAGTCTAATATAAAGCCAACAGCAACTGGAAATAACTACAAAGCTAGCAATATAACCAATAAGCAAAATATCTTAGGCAAAAATAATCATTATACAGATAGCATAGGTTCAGTCACCCCAGCCAATGGAGATCTGTAAGGCTTATCTGGGAAACTTCAGACTGGCAGGTGGACATTCTCTTCACATTCTGGAATGGAGCATAGAACAATGTATCAAGATCTCCCTGTCCCCTTCAGCTGCTGGCCCTTATATAGTCCATAGTGTAGGTCTCCTGACAAGCTGGCAACAGATGTAATTCATGATGTTAATTCCATTCTCATCCTCCCAGCCTGGGTGTCGACACACGTGGGCATGAGAGCCTTCATTTGCATTCTTTATCTCTATGGTTCGGTCAAAGTAAGGTTACTTTCCTTGTTCCCAGTCAACTGCTTCCTCCTTCCTTCCCCCATGCAGTCAAGTGTTTGATAGCTGGCCAAGCCATGAAGTTCCTTTCACTTCTTCTCAAACTGCCAGGTTCCTTATATTAAAGCTCCAGCTACATTGCAAACCAGGAGCATCACATTCGGTTTTATTCCCTGGCAATACAGGTGCCCTGCTCTTATTCATGGGCCCAGTTTGTATATCCAGATCTAGAGCATGATCCAGAAAATATAAGTCTTTGGAAAAACCCATTTACTAGCATATCAATGACTGCTAGCTCAGATGGCTTTGAATTGGGATTAGACCAGTGTTTCCCAACCGGTGTTCCCCGGCACACTAGTGTGCCGTGAGACGTTGGCTGGTGTGCCGTGGGAGGAAGGCGGGCGAGTCGGGCGGTGAGAGGCGGCGGCGGCGAGGATCCGCGTCGAGCCGGGGGCGGCTCCGCGGTGGTGGTGCCGAGCAGCGGGGCAGCGCGTGCAAAAGGGAGGAGCGCGAGACAGCGGAGGAGGAGGAGGCCGGCATGTCCGGGCAGCAGCAGCAACAGCAGCAGCAGCAACTCCCGGCGACGGCTCCTCAAGCCCCGCCACCGCCCCCTCCTCCGCCCGCTATCGCCGCCACCACCACAACAGCCGCCGCCGCCTCAGTTGCCGCCGTCCCTCAGTCCCTCGCTCTGCTGCCTCCTCCCACCCCCAAAGCTTGGAGGTTCCCCGGCAAGGGGGAGGGGAAAAACTTTCACTTTCATGCGTCCCTCCCGGCGTGACGCTGCGCGCTGACGTCACGGGGCTGTAATGATGGTGTGCCGCGAGATTTTTTTCATTAAACAGGTGTGCCGTTGCCCAAAAAAGGTTGGGAAACACTGGATTAGACAACAGCCCTCTTTCTTTCTTTAAGCCATAGCATCAGATGTCAGGCTGGGTTTCACAAAAAGAAAATAAAGTGACACACTTGGGGAGCCTGGGTAACAGCTTCCCCTCTACTTCTTTTCCAGGTCCAACTCATGGTCTCCAAAGTCTTGCTAGATTCAGTTGGATTTATAGGCATCCAACTGAGACCAGATCTAGTACTCTATCTTTTCTGATGATCGGGAGGTAGTTATAGAATTAAATGTATATACCTTCCATCGAGGATGGGGAGGATGTTATTGGTCTACCTCTTCTGACATCCCCAACCCTTGACCATGATGCCTGTGATGGAGGGAATTGGCACCCAGGAACATCTGAAGACCTCAAATGATAATGATAATGATAATGATAACAATTTTCTATTTATACCCCACCCATCTGGCTGGGTTTCCCCAGCAACTTTCTGGGCGGCTGCCAGCAGATTAAAAACAAAATAAACAAAATAAAACACCACACATTAAAAACTTCCCTAATAGATCCCACACTATCTATTAAATGGTGAACATCTTACTGGAGTCCTGTAAACTAGATGTCCAGGAGTTTAGAGAGGAATAGGGTGCAAAATGAGAATGTGCTATATGACTTAAACCATTTTTTAAAATGCCTTGGAATACATATGGAACATCTCTTTTGGTTTAAAACTGAGATTGATCCAACAAAAGGAAAAGAGAAAGACGTTTCAGTTATATTGGACAGAACAATGTCTTCATGGGAAAGGATTGTCTAATACTGATAGAGGCCGCTTTCTACCTAATGTGCTCATAGTCTTATTCTCCATTTGTTTTTATCTGATTCTAGATTGTTGCTTCACAGACAAAACTGAGAGTATGGAGAATCCAGCACCCACAAAGCCCACAAAGCCCAAAAAACCCACAAAGCGTACAGCACCAGCAGAAACACCAGCAGAAGCCCCAGCGGAGGCAAAACCACCTGCAACTATAACTGATGGTCTGTATACAGCGCAGTCATATGGGATGAGGTTTCTCGTAAAGTAGAGGAATGCGCAATAAATGCACAGCTTCCGCCTGCTTCTTTTCCAGGTCCAACTTGTGGTCTCCAAAGTCTTTTTGGGGTTTTTTGTAAATTTATTTATTTGGTTTTTCAAATTAAAATTTTACAGTCACATATCAACATACAAAATACAAACAAGATTCCAAGGGATCTCCTGGACTTCCCCCCTCCCCTTTGTGGGTCCTATTGCGCTCATTTCCTCCTGCATCTTTTATAACAATGCAAACATTTACATTTCTACATGTGTATCTACTTTAAAAATTATGTTCTTGTAATAGGGAGATTAAGTGCAGGACAACAAAAGTGAACATTGTAAACTCTCATACTTGACAAGAGACTTATACTCCAACCAATGTGTTCATACTCTTATCCTCCATGTTATAATGGCTTGTTGTTTCACAGACAAAACTGAAAGCATGGAGACGCCAACACCCAAAAAGGGTGCAGAGTCCATAGATAATGAAGCACCCAGAAAGGATTCAGCAACAGCAACAGAAACAGCAACAGCAGCAGCAGCAGCAGATGAAACTGGTGGTCTGTATACAGCACAGTCATATGGAATGAGGTTTCTCATAAAGTAGAGGAATGCATGGGAAAAGGAAGTTGAAGGAGAGACAGGCAGGGAGTGGAACCAGTCATGTTGTGCTAGGGAGGAGTGCAGAGAAAAGCACACACAGCTCTTTGGGTGCCACAGATCCATGAAGCCCCATAGAAACCCCAGGATTCAGCCCACTCTTTGCTGCTGGCTGTGGTGATCCTTTACTGTGTGCAGCTAGGAATGTTTCCACCATTAGGCAGAATGAGGCAGTTGCCTTAGGTAGCAGGTGCTGGGGTGGGTAGAGATGGGGAGACCACACAAGCTGCGCTGCACCTTCTCAGTTAGTCTGCTGCCCCAATAGCAGCATCCAAATAAGAGCCAATGGCCAGCCCAGCCCAGCTTCTGTATGTGGCATTATGTGCACAGAGGGAGCATCTTGTCATTTGTTTGGGGAGCAGAAAATCATTTAGTACCAGACGCTACTGTTTTCTGATCCAGAAATTGGTCAGCAGCAAGGCATCTCGCTTTGCTTCCTCCACCTGCTTATCCTCCCAAGTGCCCACCCCCTGAGCAAGTGACTGTCTCTGGCTGATGGCTGCCACAGCATATGGAACCCTTTTTCCTGGGTTGGGAATGGTATGTTGGCTCCTGATGGCTAAAGCAGAATTTTCTTTCTTCTAGCATCTGGTTTTCAGAGCATGGTTGCTTTCATCACATCTCCAACGGGTGAAAGATTTGTCGTACTTGAGATTTTCATCCTTACTGCCATGACACTCCTGATTTTCCTTCTATGTAAGTACATAATTAGCATACTTTGCAATTAATATCACGGGCTTTCCTTCAATGCCAACAGCATTTCCAAAAAGAGATGGCAGGATCCACCTTCCATTTATCCCTTTCATCTCTCTTTGATATAATGGAGCGAGTTACAGCTGTCACCCATTGAAAGCAATGTCACTGTTTTGTTCTCCCTGAATAAGTGAGTTCCAGCACTTGGAACAGAAGCACAGGCTAACACAAGTCCCTGGAACACCCTGGACAATTCCCTTTCCCAGTTGCCATTTTCTGCTCCTTTCCCAACTAATCCTCATTTGCTGGGAGAGAGCCCTCATTCCTGGTCCTCTCCACCCTGCCCTCTGCTAGGGCTCCAGTCCCCTGAAGGAAAGTGCTTGGGGAAAACAGGCTGCCATGGCCAAAGTGGGTGAGTCCAGAGCCTACCTAAATATCTAGATATATGCAGGGCTTTTTTCAATCGGAGTTCATCAGGACTCAGTTCCAGCCCCTCTCAGGTGGGCTCTGTTGCTAATCTAAGAGAACAAGGGAGATATTCAAGGTGCGTTTGCCACCTCTTTCTCCAGAAAAATAGCACTGGATAAATGAACACATAACCTACTTGTAAACCTAGTTCATTTTTAAAGGGCACTCAAAGTAAGCAAAGCTCAGGGGGAGGGAACCAAATGATCCAAGACTTTACATATTTTAAGCAAACGGCAGGGCATGAGGCAGCTTGGCAAATGCAAGTCTCTAGGACAAAGAGGACAAGTGTATCTAGACACCAAAAAATCTAAAGCTTTCAATGGAAGGCCAACTATCTGATGACAGAAGCAACATGCCAAATGGAAACAGGACTTCAGACCAGCAGGGAAGCCACAATCAAGGCATAGGAAACACCAATATAAGGGCTGTGAGCAGAAAATATTAATAGAACTCGGATTTATGTTTTTGTTGATTTGATTTTTTATTCAGCCTTCTGCCTAAGGTCCTGGAACATGTTACAAGTCAGTATTTAAAATTCAATAATAAAAGCAGTTTGACACCAAGTATCCCCTCCCCCAGCTAGTAAGCTAGAACACAGTTTCTTCATTTCATTTCTACCTACCTCCTCCTTAGATCAGAAGGAAATGAAAAAAAGAGTGGAGATTGAAATGGCAATGAACATGATTCGAAACATTGTTGTTGGGATTGATTCAAACTATAAGGAAAAGGATGGTAAGCATTTTATATACAAATCCTCACTTTTGCTAGAACGTGTTTAGTTTAAACAAACTTCAATTCCTTTAGTTCACTTTAGGATTCATATTGTGTGAGCAAGACACATATTCAATGAAACTCATCACCCAATAGAGTTTATCACGGTTTCATTGCTCAGCAGGAAGAAAAGCAGATGGTTGTGATTCTCACACTAGAAATGCTGTCCTCCCCCGTCACACTGTTAATTCCCAATGTTTGTGCTAGTGCTAGATTTTAGCACTGGCACAAGGGAACTTTGCCCCCACTTCTCCCTGCATGCCATCACCAAAACTGCTCCCCAGGGTGGGGAAAACGTCAGAACAGATGGGAAGAGAGGGAATGGGACAGAAGATTGCATTGCACAAGGAGAAATCCTTGCAGTGACATAACGTCCTGCTTAGTTCTCTGTGGAATGCAACTCAATATTCATCAAAAAGAGAGTTTGGGTGCCTGTATTTTCTTAGATTTCAGAAAGCATAATTGAAAACCGTAAAGTAATCTTTGTATATTTGGCTTTACTGTGGGACTCGAGGCGGGAATAATAATAATAATAATAATAATAATAATAATAATAATAATAATAATTTATACCCTGCCCATCTGGCTGAGTCTCCCCAGCCACTCTGGGCAGCTCCAGCCCAGAGCTCTGGAATTGTTTTGTGACCCTGTGATTCCCAACAGAAAAGGAGGACAAAGGAGGGGAATATAAAAGATACTTCATGAGCCACTTTTCATATAAAAGTATAGGATAGTGGATTTCATGGGTCTTTGATGTAATCCAGCTGCAGGGGTCTTCTGAGGCTTTTCATTGGTGATCTCAGCCACAGAGAATCAAGTCTGCCCTCATATTCATAAGAACCCCATCCTGGAGCTCTGCTTCGTGTTTCACGCTAGAGTGTTCCAAAATGTTTGAAAATGGTTCCTTAATATTTGCAGATTGTTATTTCAGATACTCCTGCCTTAAACTGTTTCAAACCTTTAGACTTCCAAATACTCGCTGCAGCTCAAAACTTATCAGAGGAAGTGCGGTATCTTGCCAGAAGAAATGATCAACTGCAAAAGGAAATTGGTAAGCTACCCTATGATGCTGAAGAATTGTAGCGCAGTGGGAACCTGCCCTGAGTCTGCACCAGCTGAAAGGTGTGAAAACTCTTACTACCAGAGCAGAGGGGTGCCCTTCTTTGCACCTGGTCACCCTAGGGAAACATCAGAGAAATTCAGTTCAGCTCTCCTGATCTGCTGAATTGATTTAGCTTCTATGGTGAGGAAAGAAAAGACTGCCATTCTTTGCTATAGAAGAGACAATCAAAACAGGTCAGCTAAAAGACCTGTCCTTTATTATATTCACCCATGGGAGAGAGATTCTTGAATAGCACTCCCGAGGCAACTTCCACCAACTTGCTCAGAGAGACTGCTGGGCAGTGGGGTGGTTGGTGCAACAGCAAAATTTCTCCCCAGTTTCACAATCCCATCATCAGAAAGGAGCCCTCAAGCCCCCTCACATAGTGAATTGGCTCATTGGTATGTGGGTTAGAATACCTGTGGACAATAGCAACCCTCTCTTTACCCATGGGCCTGATCTGTTGCCACAGCAAGTACTCAGACCGCCAAAGCTATGTCAGGATAGGGTCCTCCATTTATCTGCACAGATCACTAAGGTGGGCTCTCCTTCACTGGAAACAGTTCCAAAATAGGTAATGAATTTTAGGTGGGTTCCCACCAAGCAGGACCCAGTGATAACATCAAGAACCTTTACTGAACTAACAGAACTGGACAACAGGGACAAAGCAAATGCTTATATACATTTCTGAAGTCCTGGACCACTGTCACTCTCAATATGATTGGTTGTCTAAACTCCCAAGCTGAGAATCATAACTGAGAGTTTAAGACCACTGAATACATAACACCCCTCCCTCTTAGGAACAAAACTGCATCCCCATCAACACACCTAGTCATCAAAGTGGTGAGGGCAGTGCCTCACCCTCTGGGAGTGGTGACTCTCGTTGCCTTGGGTCCTTGGGGATGCCCATGAAGCTGCAGCTGGTGTCGTGGGTGTCACTGATGTCATTGACTCTGCGCTGTCTGGTGGTGCAGTGTTGGGGCCCCATTCCTCAGCCCTACCTTGGGCCACTGGGTTCTCATCGGGTGCATCAGTCTGTGAGCCAGGCTGATCGTTCACCTTGTGCCTGTGCTCAGGTGTGGGAGCAGTGACTGGAGCTGGGGCATCAGCCAGACGGTGGGGTGTTTGGTCCACATGCTGGCAGTGGACCTGAACATCTGGTGTGGCAGCCTTGTAGGAGCCTGGCCCAGTGCCCTGGTAACAGTGGTGGAGAGCAAGGCAGGACAATCGCCATAGTTCTTGATGTAGACAGGGTCATCAGGGGTGAAGGAACTGGGGGCCGCTGGAGCCTCTCAGCCAAGAGGTCGATCAGATGCCAGATTAGGGTGCAAACAATCCAGGAGTAATGCCAGTTTCAAGTTCATAAGGAGCTCTGCTGGGCTTCAACCATTCAATGCAGAGTTTGAATGTGCTGCTGTAGCAGGAAATCCACTAGGCAATTGTTCCAGCCCCTGGGGCTATCCAGTTGAAGGATTTCGTGATGGTCCTCATCATTCTGTAAGATCGCCCATTCGTAGAACGGTGCTGCTGTGACATGCTGGATTAGGTCGTAGGCCATGAACTTCTGTAACTTGGCTGACATGAACTGTACTCCATGATCAGACATGATGTTGTCTGGCAGGCCGTGTAGGGTGAAGAAAGACCCACAGCAGGGCCCAGATGACGATCCTGGAGGTCATTGCTGACACTGCCACCACCTTGAGCCACTTTGACAAGGACTCCACAATGATGAAGAATGTCTGACCTTGATATGGGCCAGCAAAATTAATGCGGAGTCTTGACCATGGTGTGTGTGTTATCTCCTACTGTCGGATTGGGGCCTGAGGCATGTCTAGTTAAGACTGGCAGTGCTGGACCCACTCTTCTACTGCAGAATCAATGCCTGGCCACCAGATGTAGCTACTGGCCAGAGCTTTCATATGGACAATGCCTGGGTGACTCACATGGAGAGCCTCCAGCGCTCTGGTCCACAGCTTAGCAGGGATCATGACCCGGTTTCCCCACAGAAGGCATCCCTTGTGGACTGACAACTTATATTGCCGGGAGACAAATGGGGAGAATTCTGCATCAAGGCAACCCACTAGCAACCCCCTCCACACCCAGTTGAGGACTCGAGAGATGGTGTGATGCTTCACCAAGTGTGTGGCGACATCCGTGGCATGGAGCGGCAGCTGGGGCAGAGTCTCTAGCAGCATCACACTGAGGACTGGAGATGGGTCAGAGTCTATGCCTGGCAAAGGCAGGTAGCTTAGGGCACCTGTGTGGCAAAGACTCTTGCCATGGTGGTGGTGCAGCACATAGTCATATGCCTTGAGAAAGATGGACCACCTTAGCATCCTCAGGGACAGGATCTGGGGCGTCTGCTATGCAGGAGCACAAAGGCCCAGCAAAGGCTTGTGGTCAGTCATGATCGTGAAGTGGTGGCCATAGATGTAGTCATGGAACTTCTTCACTTCTGCCACAATAGCAAGGGCCTCCATTTTGATTTGGGTGCAATTGCATTCTGTAGATGACTAAGTTCTGGAGTAGAATGCATTGGGGGCCTCCCACCCATTTGGCAACTGGTGGCTCAGGACTGTGTCAATTCCATATGGAGAGGCATCACAGGCAAGCACAACGGGCTTGGTCTCATCAAAATGGGTAAGGACACTGTCAGAGGAGTGCAGGTGTTTGACAGCATTGAAAGCAGCCTTTTGAGCATCGCCCCAGATCCAAGGAGATTTCTTGTCCAAAAGCCAGTGCAGGTCCTCCACGATTGCAGCCTTGTGTGGAAGAAAGGAATGGCACGACTGGATAGCATGTATTGAGTCAGAACACAGGGGCTCAGAATCCTTAGTCCATATTCAAATTCAGGCAAGCACAGAACACTGAATACAAAATAGGTAAAGTGATTATAAAATAGCTTATAAAGCTTTAGATGCGAAAGCAGAGACGGGGAACGAATGCAGATTGCGTCACTTGTACATAAAAATAAGTGAAGGATGGTCAGCACCAAAACACACATTTCATGAGAGTTATATAATGCCATTTTCCCTCTTTTTCTTTGACTTTGGGGAAAATGATTGCCTTTAAAGAAATTATGCCAAAATCAGACCTAAACCCTGATTGAAATGGATCTAGAAAATCAGTTGCCTCCAAGAGCACCTGGATCTGGTCCACGACCACCCACTCAAGAACCTTGCCCAGGAAGTATCTTTACTTTAAAGATACTCTACCAAAAGTTTTAGAAAAGATACGGGACTTTGGGCAGGTCACAGGTTCTAAATTAAATTTAAATAAGACGAATGGACGCAGGTGGCGTTGTGGGTTAAACAACGGAGCCTAGGACTTGTCGATTAGACGGTTGGTGGTTTTGGCTAAAAATATGATGGAGAAAGAAAAAAAGATTTACAACAGAAAACAGATTTAGTTATACATAAAAAAGGAAAATATCTAGGAGTTTTGTTAACAGCTAAGAATACTAATTTATATAAGGACAATTATGAGAAGGAATGAAAGAAATAAAAGAAAGACTTAGAGTTATAGGGAAGAATGAACTTATCATTTTGGGGAAGAATATCTTTGAAAAAATGAATGTACTACCAAGAATGTTATTCTTATTTCAATCAGCCCCGGTAATAGGCAGTTTCGGATACTTCGAGCAATGGCAAAAGGACATTTCCAGGTTTATCTGGCAAGGGAAGAAACCAAGGATAAAATATAAATTATTAACAGATGCAAGAGAGAGAGGAGGTTTCTCCCTCCCGGATCTGTAATTCTATTACAAAGCATCCTGTTTCTGCTGGCTCCAGGATGCTGGATCACGCTGAAAAGTGCAGACATTCTAGATTTAGATTTATTATCTATTCTAGATAATAGATTTGGATGGCATGCTTACATATGGTATGAAAAAGCAAAGGTTCATAAAGCATTTCAGAATCATATAATAAGAAAATTGATTTTCAGTGTATGGGAAAAGTATAAAAATCTATTTGAGAAAAAAACACCCTGGTGGATTTTCCCTTTGGAAGCAATATCTTTGAGAAAAGTGAACATAAGAGCCATAGATAATTGTAAACTGAAGTAGAAAATCAGTTAAAATTAAAAGATTTTTAAGAGATAAGAGAACTAGCAACAGATTGGCTATAGTATTTTCAAGTGAATGATATCTTCAAGAGAGCTATTAGTCATACGATATCAAGATTCCAAAAAGAACTTTTAGAAAATAGTACTAAAACATCTTTCCAAAATGTATAACCTGCTCCTAGAATGGCATACAAAGGACGAACAGGTTAAATAGGTTATGATAAACTGGGCAAAGGACTTAGGACATAACAGACAAATAGAAGATTGGGAGAGGCTATGGAAAACAGATTTGAAATTCACAGCATGTTGTACGCTGTAAGAAAATTATATGAAAATGATGTGTTGGTGGTATCCAACTCCTACTAAGTTATTCAAAATGGATAGAACAAGCTCTAAAATTTGTTGGAAATGTAAAGAGAAGGAGGGTAGCTTTTATCATATGTGGTGGTCATGCAAGATAACAAAGTCTTTCTGGGAAGTGATATATAATGAATATATAATAATATATAATGAATTGAAAAAAATGTTTAAAGTAACATTTGTTAGAAAACCAGAAGCATTTCTGTTAGGAATCACAGGTTCTGATATTCCAAAAAAACAGAAAGGATTGTTTATGTCTGCGACAACTGCTGCAAGGATGCTTCTAGCCCAAAGATGAAAAGAAGCAACAGTTCCGAGCAAGGAAGAATCACGAACTATGCTGGACTATCCTGAAAAGGCAAAAGTGACTGGCAGACTCAGGAATCAAGAAGATAGTGACTTTAAAAAAGCTGTACCCTCCCTGCTAGTTTGTATCAGCCACAAGGGGCAGGGGCCAGAGTGCAAGTGGTTGTCCTGACCGATCCAAGCACCTTGTCCGCATTCTTGAACCATACTGACTGAAACACACCCAACACAATGGAAACAGACTCTGCTCTGGACACCCTTCGAGATTCATCTGCTGTAATAGAAGGGTCAAGATGCAAGCAATTTTATCCTCCAAATGCTTTGCAAAGAAGTCACAGAAAGCTGCTGTCAGGGGTTCAGGAGCAGAGGCGAGGGCAAGGGAGGAAACAGAGAGCGAGGGGGAGGAGGCCGAAGAAAAGATGAGTGATGACGACGACCCGAGATCTCCGAGTCTTTCCAGTGAATCAGAAGATTCACAGAAAGGAGCGCCAGTGGCCAGAGCAAGGGGGGAGCCTAGGGGGACACCCCAGGAAGAAGGGTCCAGAGGGGGCTCAGAGGGCAGCAGTTGGAAATCGGGGCCAGCGTCACCGACAGAGCGCAGTGGAGAGGAAGGGCGCCAGGTATCGAGCTCTGGCAGCTCGCAGCAGGGGGGAGGGCATGAGTCAGGAGTGGCCACACCTCCATCGGGGAGCGAAGAAACGGTTAAGCGGAAAGTGGAAGGTTGGGCGCGCGCGCCAAGTTCAAATGCACAGGAAGGTGGCGCAGTAAGCAGCTCGGAAAGGGAGCCAGGTCCTAAAGCCCGACGCAAGGAGACAGAAGGGTCCGGGGGGTCAGCGTCAGAAGAGTCCAGGAAGGAAGAGACCGCGGGGGGCAGAGGGACCCAGAGAAGAACGGTCAGGCGGAAAAGGTGGAGTAAGGCTAGGGTATTAAGCTGGTGTACACCGGGCGGAGACTCAGACGGAGCTTCGCCGGTCTAACCCATAAGACGTAGAGCTGCACGCGGCAGCTTGAGAATGGAAACTGTAACTCAATAAAGACTTTTATAAAGTGAACGCTGGCTAGCGTGATCCTCTGTGAGCTAGGATCTGGAAGCAGCTCTGACAGCTGCTTTCAGTTCTACCATCTCCATCGGGCCAGACTGTAGCAGGGCCTGCACTACCTGGGAAAGTTCTGCTGGATGGCACAATGAAGGAAGCAAAGCAAGCCTTCTTTGTAGCCTTTACTGCCACTTGTTAGGTTCGAGGATGAGCCCTCACTAGTAGTCGATTGCATTCAACCAGAGTTTCTTCCACACACGTTCAAGCCATCTCCCAGCTTCTTTCTTCACCCTAACCTCTGCAGTATACCAGGGGGCAAAACAGGCTGCATGAAGCGGGAGAGGGCACTCATGGCCAATTGTGTCAATGGTCCAAGCCAAGTCAGAGGGCCTTCTGGGTAGCTGTGCCCACACTGTGGCACTCCCTCCCACCAGATGTCAAGGAAATAAACAACTACCTGACTTTCAGAAGACATCTGAAGGTAGCCTTGTTCAGATACGTTTTTAATGTTTTGTGTACAATTGTGTTTTAATTTGTTGGAAGGCACCCAGAGTGGCTAGGGAAAACAAAAAAGCATGTAAATGAAGTAGTAGTAGTAGTAGTGAAGTTGAGGCTCCAATAGAGAAGACTCCCTGGAAAAGACCCTGATGTTGGGAAAGATGGAGGGCACAAGGAGAAGGAGACGACAGAGGATGAGATGGTTGGACAGTGTTCTCAAAGTGACCAGCATGAGTTTGACCAAACTGCGGGAGGCGGTGGAGGACAGGAGTGCCTGGCACGCTCTGGTCCATGGGGTCACAAAGAGTCGGACATGACTAAACGGCTAAACAAAAACAACAACAGTAGTCGGTTGTGCCAGAGCTTGGTCAAAGCTCAGCAGGAGCACCAGTCAGATCAGCTGGAAAATCCCCCAGAGTCATTTGGAAGCTCACTGGATTCATCCAGTCAGCTCAGGCAGCGAGACAGCTAGGCAGCAAAGCGAGTGGTAAACCAGCAGAATCCCTCATCTGTCCCAGTTGCCCAATATCAACAACACACTCTAGAGTCCCCTTTCCCTTCCACAACTGAACAGAGAGCCTGGAGAGAGAAAGAGAATTTTGATAAACCACAGCTACTCCCCCTTCCCAACCTTCACGTTGAAGGAACGGGTTTCCCAAACCCAAAACTGACTGTGCAGGCAGTTTGAAACTGCACCAAAATCCCTATTTTTCCTTAGCTAAAATCCATTAACTTGAGCTCTGAGCTCAATGTATAAACAAAAGCGCGGCTGTATAAACAAGTGCTCAGAGCCCTCTCCTTTATCAGTTTGTGATGGCAAGGATGACCTTGGCTGTGCAGTAGAACACGGATGACACATCTAGGTCTTATCTTACATCCTGGAAACACTCTGACGCACAGACCTAGTCTGGGAACAGTGCCAGAGTGTGTTCTTGGAGTTGGTGACCTCTTGCTCCAAGATAAGAGTATAACAACAGGAATATCCTTTTATGGTCAGAAGTACAGGAAGGAAAACCCTTTTATGGTTAAGAGTAACCAGAGCTGGAACATCTGTGATGTCAACCTGCGTGTACAAGCTGACGTGCTTGGATTCCTGGGGAAGAGGGAGAGGGTGCCTGGAGGATATCAATACTGCATGAAATCTCTCATTTCTTTGGAATGTGCCTTTCTGCTGTTCCAGAGAGCAGAAATAAAGAACTCTTTTTCTGAACCAACCCTCGGTGTCATTTGACTTCCTTCCTCCCATCCAGGAGCAACGCAGAGCCCACCAAACGGTAAAGTCTAATAAGGCTACAACGTCTGCCCTAATTGTGCCCTAAGTATCCAGGTGGAAACAAGTGGGTGAGGCCCCTGGGGTTCAGATAACGCCTGTGAGGGGACTTGCATCTTTTGTCTATTCCCTCAAATGAAAGGTTCTTCACTGTGCTCCCTGTTCCAGCTATGCCCCTCCCACTGAGTATTTACTGCAGCATCATAAAGTGGTTGAAGAGTTAACGTTGCTCTTATTTTAATCTTTTTGAGCTTCCTAGATGAATATATGTTATCATGTGGCCACAGAAATGAACTTAACAAAAATAATTGAAATCTGCACAGAAATACAAGTTTGTTCCCCTTAAATTCCCTATCTTGTTTTCTTTTTCTCTTCGTCTCGTCCTCTGGCTTAACTCAAAGACATCCTTACTAGAAACTTGAAAGATGGCTGGGTTATATTTTCAAATGCGTTCTATCTGTTTTCTGCTGAGCTACGCTCATGGATGGATTCCAAAAAAAAGTGTGAGAGGGAAGGCGCCAAGCTCATTTCTATAGAAACAGTGGAAGAACAGGTGAGCATCAAAGCCAAGTATTGAAAAAGGTAGGGGATCTCCTTGAGTCAAAGGGATCCTATCATCACTATCCAATTAAGAAGTTCCAATACACCTATATGCAGCCAAGACAGCAACTCCATCAGTCAAGCCAAGGGGTGGGTGGGGCAGGGACCAGCTGCTACCATCTGGGGTTAACTAAGATTTCTTAGAGCCACTGAACTCCAATACCCTGAACCTGGCAGTCAGGAAGGAGGTCTTGAAGGAAGAGGAGGAGTAGATACCTGAGGGGAATATATCCCTTGGATTTCCTGTAGATTCCTCCTCTGCTCTTTGAGATGTACTGAGTGCTTAGAAAAAAGGCTTCCCTCACCACCCTAACCTTCTGGCATGAGAGTACCATGGAGATGACTCTAGAGGAGCTTGCAAGGTATATCCCTCTCCCAGCCCCTTAGCCCAGGCAGAGGGGCTACTGGGGTGCTGCAGGGCCCAGACATCACTGAGACCCCACCTTCAGCCCATCAAGCATACCACAGCCAGACTGATTCCAGTGTCTCTGGTACCAACAAACATGCATGGGTACCAAAATTAGAGTATTTGCTGCACAGGTCACTGTCCCGCTGGTTTCAAGATGTTCTATGGCAAAGTCATTTATAGTATCTGGAAATTTTAACTCTGTGTCATGACTGGAAGACATATGTAGCCAGTATTGGTGAGGGCAGGTGAAGTTACCCTTCACTACAGTATTTCATCTTTGGAATACTTCCTTGATTTCATCATCATCAATCATAAGCATCATCATAATTTGGATCAGGGGGACAATAGTGCTCCTCATTCCTACTGAAGTTTTCTGTTTTTTCTTTCTCTCCACCCCTACCGTAGTTTTTTATAAACCATCAAGTAAAAGGTCGTAGAAAGTTTTTTTGGATTGGACTCTTTAAAGACAAGAATGAGGAATGGAAATGGCTATCAGGGAAACTACCTGAAGACGAGTAGGTTTTTGAAGAAATATTTGCTAATGTCATGCATTCCAAAAAGTTGCAGATTTTGTTTACATAATTGATCCTTTCCCTCTTTAAATATATTTTGCCATGCAATTTTCTCTACTACCAAAGACCTGCATATGTACTCCTCCACATCATTGTCCAGGTGAGTGACTGCTGCTTCTCACTAGGCTGCAGAGGCAGAAAGGCTACTCTTCCTGCTTCTCTAACCTAATGAATGTGGTAATTCAGAAGAGGAAGAAGGCATGCTTTTAAATGGTTTGTGCTGATTAGCTCAGCTTCAAAAGGACTTGCAGGGACCTAAAGCTGAGCAACACTCTCTTTAGGAAAGCATTTCTGCTGCTATCTGCTAAACAATCTGAATAACCAGCAATCTCAAACCTAAAATAATAGTAGCAGATGAAGTAAGTGTGTAAGAGAGGGTAGTTCATGTCACTCTCTTGGATAGAATCATAGACACATAGAAATTTAGAGTTGGATGAGACACCAAGGGTCTTCTAGTCCAACACCTGCAGAGCAGGGATCACAACTGAAGAAGCCCTGACAGATTCCTAATTGTTTTTGCTGTCAGCTGGCAGTTTAAGACAGTTCATGGTTTCCTTTAAGTATCTAACAACTCTTTTCAACCTATGTTGATGGATGTACAAGGTCAGAGTAAGATCTCACGTATCCACAGCTTGGTAGTAGAAGAGCAAACTGGTCTGGCATTTTTTACTAAGAGTGGATTAACAGAGGGCTGCTTTAAATTTGGCAAGGTCTCCTAGATCAAAATCTCCCAATGTTGTTGTTTAGTTGTTTAGTCATGTCCGACTCTTCATGACCCCATGGACCAGAGCATGCCAGGCACTCCTGTATTCCACTGCCTCCCGCAGTTTGGTCAAACTCATGCTGGTAGCTTCAAGAAAACTGTCCAACCATCTCGTCCTCTGTCGTATTTGTATTGAGTAAACTTTACAAACTGGCAATGAGGTTGTATAATACTTGCTGGGAACTTAAACCCTGTATGCCAGGGGTTCCCAGTTAGCTAAATACTGCAGACCCCTTGTTTTTCAAAAGCCAAGCCATGGGCCACCCTACCTTTGAACATTTTGATATCTCTGCAGCAGTTTTTGTTATTTGAATGGCACCAAGAAGCCCCTGAGTGGGTGGTCCATGGACCACCAATTGGGAACCACTGCTGTATGTGATCTTAGACTTGATCAAAGGGCAGATCTCACCCAAACATCTCATGGGAGTAAAAAAAAAACCCACTACACCATTACTAGTAATTTCAATTTAATAGATTCATAGAGAGCTTTAAAAAAGAGGGATTTATAGAATACATTTATCACAGAATTTTAGTGCTGTGTAGTGGGACTTGATTCAGTATACAATGGACACTGGAGAATACAAGGCCTTACCAGAATTGACAATAAGTGTGGGGCTAGGGTGATATCTTTATCAACTATGGATAATTGCTTAGAGTAAACATAGAATCAGCATGTAAGATTTAGATAAGATATATATGTGAGAGAGATATCATTTCAGACAACTATATAATGGCTTTGTGGTTATAGATTATATTTTGTATTTCATTTGTAGACATAGCTATTTTTGTATCTGTATAGTGTCATTGCTATACTCATGCATGGGGTGGGTGATGGATGTGAGAGGAGGTGGATGAAGGCAGATGCAAATCTAACAAGGTTTTAATATGCTCAGAATAATTGCTACTGTGCTAACTCTGCTATCAGAAAGTAAGGATCTCTCTTTCAAAACCCTCTCTCCAACACCCACAAAAGTCCAGAGCAGATCTGAGGAGGATGTGGGTGCATATGGAGAGGAGAGAGGGCCAGTTCTGTTGCAGAAATTGAAATCCTGGCAATAGCAGAAGTACTGCATTGGATACTGCGTAAAACTAAATTGACTGACTGTTCTTGTGTGTACCTCTGAGCCTTCCAAAGATGACACCTTCACTTTTTTGTAGTTTCCTCTGAGAAATCACTTCATATATAAAAAAGAGAGACAGTCTTGACCCACAGATTTTTTAAAAATTTGGTTAGAATTCTAAAATCTGGGGAGAAAAATCCATTCCTATTGTGGGTGGATGTTAAAAGAGAAAGAGCTGAACCTCTTTTTAATGGTAGAAGGCACGGGGAGTGGGTGAAGAAGTAGACATCTAATCTTGATTGATCAGTGCTGCTCTTTTCTTTTCAGGTACTGGGTTTATTATTCGTTACATTATGAATTGAACCATGACTGCACTGCAATGATCTTTGATTGCATTGATACTTGCTGGATAGCATTAGAATGTCATCTACAAATGCCGTATATTTGTAAGAAGGTGCCTAGTGATGTTTGGCTCTAAGAAGACACTTTAAGATGAACGAAACTGGATCCCATGATCACTACACAAAAGCAAAACCAAGAGATCACCCCACCTCACTGTTTTAATGCACAATCAACACTGCCATCTAGATTATGGGACTCTTTGGCATCAGCCCTCAAAGTCACCTTGAAAAGACCTTATTCTGCAAGCTCAAACGTAGATGGCTACAAAAATAGAGAATGGAAGGGTCCAGTCATAGCCTGTTTTCTGTTTAATGTATTTATTTGCAATGCATACCAATATTTGTTTCCTTACTCTCTGTGTTTGATGCCCCATTGCCCCTTCTGATCTTCATCGCCAATACCTTACAAGGCACATAAGGACAACTATGCACACTAGGCAATGAGAATGGGGGCCACCCAGCGCCTGGTGCCTTCTTCTAGCAGACTAATCACAAATACAACTTTGGCTTCATCACTGGAAATTCTGGCACCCTTACTCTCATATAGAGCTAACATTCTACTCTATCAGCGTTTATTTACAGAAGTAATAAATCAGCCAGTGTCTGGCAGGAAAAACATCCTCTGCGCCAGACAAAACCGAAAGTCAGACAGAACAAAGAAACCAGGTTCTCCAGAAGTGGAGAAAGCTCCTCCCCAGAACAGGCAGGATGACACTAGGACTCTGAGCTGTTAACCCTGTAAGCTCTGATTCCCCTCACACTCCCTCTTGTCCTGCGCTGCTGGGGGCTTGTAAGTATCACCACTTACCCCAAAACCAAACCTTCACAGAACTCCCCATGACGCTGGAAGCTCAAAGGTTTTGTGAACCCATCTGCCAGGTTCTTCTGGCTTGGGAAGTACTGCAACTTCACCAAGCCTGTCTGGACACTCTGACACACATTCTGGAAACGTATGTCCAGATGTAATGGTGTTCGGCACAGTTCCCTGTGCCAAATGTGAGCCTTAAGCTTTCTTCCTGGCTCCAAGCAGAGTTTCACAGCAGCGGTTAGTGCCTTGTGTGGGTGATAAATCAAAGTCTGTTCGCAGGCTTCTTGCTATCTAAGAAGGCTTTAATTAGGTACAGAAAAACATCATAAATCAGCCTGGAGGACTAGCGGACATCCTCTCCGGCTCAACAACTAAAAGCGAAAGTAACTCACACACAAAGAAAGATTCCTGTATGTGAACAAAACCACGCCTCAGAATGTGAGACTTCACACAGAACTGTTTAACCCTGTAAGTTCTGATTCTCCTCAGTTTGGTTCTGGCCTTAAACTGCCCAGACTCTGCCGACTTCAGACAGGGTTGATTGTCCTCCCAAACAGTGATGGGCAAGCAACACTCCCCGCAGATTTCTTGAACCAGACATCTGTAGAACTCCTGTTCCCAGCACAGCTCTGACATTGCGCTGAACTCAGCTTCAGTAGAGGACAGCGCAATGAGACTCTGCTTCTGGGACTTCCTCCCAACTAGATATTCCCCAAACTTTATGACCATCCCAGATACAGACTTCCTGTCATCCAGATTCGCCCAGTCACTGTCTGTCCAGCACGTGAGTTTGGCATCACCTGTAGCTGACAGTTTGAGACGAAAGTCTTTGGTATCCTGCAGGTATCTCAGCACCCGCTTAATATCATTCCAGGCACTTACACTGGGCTTTATAGCTTCCCTGCTGAGCCGATTGGTAGCAAAAGCAATGTCCAGCCTGCTCCACTGGGAAAGATACAGCAGACTACCGAGAGCTGACTGAAAGATCTCAGCATTCTCAAACTCAGTGTGTTCCGCTAGCTGACTGTCTTTCATGTAGCTTGTCTCCATGGGTGTTCTAACCCCTGCACAATCAGACATTCTGAACTTCTCAAGCAACTGCTCAATCTTGCCTTTCTGACTGAGCAAAAAGCTTCCATCTTCAGACCTGTCTATCTGTACCCCTAGGTAAACTCACTGAACCCAGGTTCTTGAGTTGGAAACATTTTCCAAGCTCTTTGGCAAACGTCTGCACCTGATTGTCTGCCCTTGAGACATGAATTATGTCATCCACAAAAACCAAAACCAGTTCTTGTGACTCTCCTGAACCTTTCAGGTACAGATAGCTGTAAATAAATACTTCTAGAGTAGAAGAGAGGGATGCGGGTGGCGCTGTGGGTAAAACCTCAGTGCCTAGGACTTGTTGATCGTAAGGTCGGTGGTTCGAATCCCCGCGATGGGGTGAGCTCCCGTCGTTCGGTCCCAGCTCCTGTCAACCTAGCAGCTTGAAAGCACCCCTAACTGCAAGTAGATAAATAGGGACCGCTTTATCACGGGAAGGTAAACAGCGTTTCCGTGTGCGGCGCTGGTGCTGGCTCGCCAGATGCAGCTTTGTCACGCTGGCCACGTGACCCGGAAGTGTCTTCGGACAGCGCCGGCTCCCGGCCTCTTGAGCGAGATGAGAGCACAACCCTAGAGTCGGTCACGATTGGCCCTGACGGGCAGGGGTACCTTTACCTTTACCTTTAGAGTAGAAGAGAAGCTGAGTGCAGTCTCTGATTTACACACACTTTGCACGCACAGAATGTCACTTTGCTGTGTTTTACTCTGCTGTGCTCAGAGGTCTGAAGGAGCAGAAATGTGCAACGGAAGCCTGCAGGACCTCCACCCTTCACCATTTACAGCAGTACTAAATCAACCAGTGTCTGGCATGAAAACATCCTCCACGCTGGACAAAACCGAAAGTCAGACAGAACAAAGAAACCAGCTTCTCCGGATGTGGAGAAAGCTCCTCCCCAGGACAGGCAGGACGACGCTAGGACTCTGAGCTGTTAACCTTGTAAGCTCTGATTCCCCTCACAGACCTCTCTGCCACGTCTTGCATGATTGACAGCTGGAAATGGTTGTGGTTGCTTCAATCTGTCCTGTATACCCAGCCAAGGAGAACTGATATTTTAATTAATTATTGACAAAAGGATATCATCTTGGTGGTATATATGATACTTGTGTCTTGTGCCATGGATCCTTTTTCCTAACTCTGAAAGAGGAGGTCGTGGGGGTGTTTCATGAGGGAAGAACTGAAGCTGGCTTTCAGAACCGCTAGGTGGATTCCATCCTGCCATGTGGCTTTACCACATGCTTGAAAGTTAGAATCATTGAATCATGGGATTGTAGAGTTGGACGGGACTCAGAGGGTCATCTAGTCCAACCCTCTGCAATGCACAAATCTCAAACTGAAGCCTCCATGACAGATTGCCATCTAACCTCTGCTTTAAAAGCTCCATTAAAGGAGACCACAACCTCGGGGGGGGGGGAGACTGTTGCACTCTTGAACCGCTCCTAGTGTCAGAAATATGTTTAGTTGGAATCTCCTTTCTTGTAACTTGAAACCATGGGTCTGGACTTCCAGGTGCCATGGGAATGGCAGACAGAGCGCGAGCCTGATTGGTCTGACGGGCACGGTCTTCGCGAGGGGGTAGGGGAAGCGCTAAGGCAGTGTGCACACCTAAAAAACTAAAGGGATCTCTTTAGACTCTTCAGGGTCCTGCAACCTGAAATGTGAGCTCTCTCTCACTTCCCTGCTGCTTTGAAAGGAGCTGGGGGGGGCATGATTGAGTTGCCGAGTAAGCGCTACAATGCAACCCAATGAGGAAAAGCCTAAAGCTCCAACTGACAGTGTTGTGGTGGAGCTGCTTTTTTGTTTCTAGGTGTCATGAAGTTGGTGTAAGAGAAGAAGCCCACAAAGCAAAGCCACCTTACGGGTTTTCCTCTCTCCTCCTTGTGAATGTTGCTATGCGTGAAATGATCTGGGAGGCTTTGATTGTGATAGAGAAGAAACAGGAAGGGAGGGCAAAAGGTTTAAGAGGCTACCTTATGTGGTGGCAATGTAAAATTATTAAAAAGGCCTGGGAAAAGACATATAAAGATTTGAAGAGAATGTGGAAAATAATTGTTGTTTAGAAAAGGAAGTTATGATATTGAGGAATATTAGCAATCTACTTAGAGCAAAAAGCAAAACTAATTATAAACCAGGTGATCACGGACGAATGTAATATCCAAAAAGGAACCAGACAAGGGTGTCCACAATCACCATTGCTGTTCATCCTGGTACTGTAAGTACTTGCCAAAAACATAAAAGCAGACAAAGAGATTATAGGTATAAAAACTGGGGAAAGTGAGTTTAAATTAAAAGCATATGCTGATGATTTAGTGATAACAGTGGAAGACCCAAAAACATCACTCCCCAAAGTAATAGAAAAGACTCAGAAATTTGGGGAAGTGGCAGGATTTAAACTAAATAGGAACAAAACTAAACTACTAGTCAAAAACTTGAAGGAAGAAGAAGAAAAGGATTCAGAGCAAAATATTGAGATAGAAGTCCATAAAAAAGGTTGAGTACTTAGGGATATGGTTAACATCATGAAATATAAACTTATATAAAGATAATTATGAAAAAAATTTGGCTTGAGGTAAATTTAGAAATATGGAACAGAATGAATCTCTTATTGCTAGGGAAAATAGCAGCGATTAAAATGAATGTGCTGCCAAAAATGTTGTTCCTTTTTCAATCAGTCCCAGTAATCCTGAAATATGAACGTTTTAAAAAATGGCAGAAGGAAATTTCTAAGTTCATGGGGGGGGGGGGCAAAAGGCCAAGGATAAAATATAAAATATTTACAGATACTAAAGATAGAGGCGAGTTTGCCTTCCCAGACTTTAAATTATATTACGAAGCTACATGCCTGGTATGGATCAGGGACTGGATGAAGTTGGAAAAGCAAGAAGCATTAGAACTGGAAGGACATGATAACAGATTCGGCTGGCACGCATATTTATGGTATGGGAAAGGGAAGGTACATAGAAGTTTTTATAACCATATAATTAGGAAATCACTAATGAGAGTATGGGAGAGATATAAAGACTTGTTAGAACAGAAGTCCCCTAGGTGGCTCTCACCACATGAAGCCTTACTGCTCAAACCACTTGGAAAGAAAGTAAAGTGGCTGATTTGCTAAAGGACCAAGATGGAAAATGGAAACTAAGAGATTATGATGAATAAAAGACCATTTTCAGAGTTGGTTGCATTATCGACAATTACACGAAACATACAAAGAAGACAACAAGAAAGGATTTAGCTATACGACATCCAGATGTCAAAAGGAAGAGGTAGAAGGGAAAGTAAAACTGTTAAAAGGTGCATATAGCATCCTGCTAGAATGGGAGACGAAGAGGTGAAATCAGTTATGATTAAATGGGCACAAGATATAGGCCCTAACATCATGTTGGAAGATTGGGAAAGGTTATGGGAAATTGATTTAAAATTCACATATTGTTCTTTGCTGAAAGAAAACTATATGAAAATGATGTACAGATGGTATATAACACCAGTGAAGTTAGGAAGAATGTATAAAACTGGTTCAAATCTGTGTTGGAAATTTAAGGGAAAAGAAGGGACTTTTTATCACATGTGGGAGTGTAGTAAAAAAATGTTTTTTAAAGAGAAATGATATATAACGAGTTGAAGAAAATGTTCCAATTAACATTTGTAAAAAAGCCTGAAATTTTCTTGTTAGGGATTGTAGGAAAAGACCTGCCAAGGAAATTAAAAAAACATTTTCATGTATGCAACAACAGCGGCAAGTGTCTTAATACCACAAGGATGGCAGAATGAGGAAATCCTGACTAAAGAACTGTGGTAAGAGAAACTGATGAATTATGCGGAATTGGCAAAACTGACACATAAACTACGTGACAAGGATAAATGTGACTTTAAAGAAGAATGGGAACCTTTTACGAAGTACTTAAAGAAACAACAAAATGAACTGGACTCCTTGGCAGGTTTTGAATATACATTCACAAACTTTTTATTGGTAATATACTGAAAGATAAACTGAGGATCTTTACAACTCTGTAACATGCAGAGTATATGTGCTGAGAAACCAGAGAGAGGAGCTGAGGGAAGTCTGGGTGGGGTGGGAGGGCGGGCTTTTCTTTTTAGGGGAGGAGGGAGGGGGAAATGGGGAGAGAAAAAATGAGGATGATGTGTTTTTGATAAATTGTTAATTGTTGAAAATCCATAATAAAAAACTGTTTTTTAAAAAAGAGGAAGTGTGACACATAGTGGTTATAGAAATATATATATTGGTAAAATCTGTGTTTTAATTGGGATAGATTGTGTCAATGAATAGAATTAAATTGTTGAATTATAAATATCAAAATATGGCTGCAAGAAAACCACTGGTCCCGACTGGAACTTCTGCAACCACTCCAGCACAGGGGAGAAGGATTTTGGCCCAGGAATTAGAACCAAAAACTGATCTCACAGATATGATTATGGATTTAAGGGGAAAAAATAGGGGAAACGCTTAGGCATTGAGGAGTGAACTTGACCAAAATACAAAGTTAGTACTGGATTCAACAGGACAAATTAAAGAATTGATGGGAATAACAGTACTGGACCTTAAAACTAAGACAGAGAGTCTAGAAGAAAGACAAAACCGGCACAAGCAGAGGGGAAAGACCTAAAAAAGGACCATGAGAAATTAAAGGAGGAATCAGCAGAATTGAGTGCTTCACAGGAATCAGCTTGGGATGCAATAGCTGTTCTAGAAATGCGCCAGAAGAAACAAATCTTTGCTTCTGGGGAATTCCAGAAGAATCATAAGAAGATATAAGACTTAAATTACGGTAATCATAGAGTTGTCAGAATGGAAAGGGATTCAGGAAGAATTTTTGGAGAATTCGAAAGAGAAAAAGTTTAAGATAAAATCAAGTTTTGCAAAAACCAAAACACTACCAAGAGATTGCCTGGTAGTTTCCAATTCACGTGCAATAAAAGACACAATATTACAAATGAATTACCAAAAAAGATTACAAATAGAAAAGAATATAATCGTTCCGAAGGAAATTCCTAGTAGATTACTTAGAAAACCAAATAACTAAATTACTGACAGACGCATTGAAAAATAAAATTCCATATAGAGGAAAGGCACAGGCAGAGAGGAAAGATCTAAAAAAAGGATTTGGGGCTTCCAGATTTCATGGTCCCGCCCCCGTTACCATTTGTTGATTGCCATGGAATTTTTTGGGTTGGGTTGCCATTGAGAACTTCTTGGATCATTCTTTGTCTAGCTCCTCTCCTTAGACCCTGCCGCCTTGTTGACTCTGCTGGGAGTATGAGACTCCCAACAGCTTCACTCACAAGGGTCATAGGAATTGCAAGCCCACTCACCACAACAAGGGGATGATCCAGTGAGTGAGCTATAAATAATACAACAGCGGCATCAAATGGTGAGAAACTAGCAACAAGCGCTTGGAAATTGAGAGATAAATAGAAGTATAAATAATACAACACTGACACACAGGGGTAAATGTACAAAATGGCAGTAACAGGATATAAAAAACCAACTTCAACAAGAAGGAGATTTAAGTGATATTTTGACAGTAATGAGGGTATCACTAAGCCAGCAACACTTGCAGAAGTTGCAAGGGATTTAAGGGATTGCTCCAAAGAAATAAGTGATCTGTTTTAAAGGCATAGCTCTCTGGAAGAAACTGGAAAACAACAACACACTACTGGTCAATGAAATCAGAGACATGAAATCAAGTGAAAGAGATGCAGGAACAAATCACATAAACCTAAGAACAGGTGATTGCAATACAGCAGAACACAGAAATACTGGATGAACCGGTCGCTCTCCTAGAGATGCAGCACAAGGAAATGTATTTGAGATGTTGTTTGATTCCAGAATAAAGAGAGGAAGGTTTTTAACAACTGCTTCCGGTTTGGATCGCAAGCAGCAGGGAGCGCGGAGAAGCCGCTGAAGAGCTTTTCCGAGCTACACGGGGGCTTGGGGGCTACGCAAAGGCACTGCGATCCCAAAAATCTCAAGGGGGACACCCAGCTACCCAGCAGCATTGGAGTGGTCCCGACGTTTTTTCAAGTTTTTTTAAAAAAAGAGACTCGAGAGTGACGGGACTGAGAAACGCGAACGGTAAGCACTGCTGACTCCGTGTTGCAATGCCTCTAGCTCCCACTGGAAAAGCGACAAACCTCCGTAACTTTAAGAACAGAACCCTTAGTGTTTATGGAGTATTTTTTGGCTAAAAAATTGGATAATACACTAAGTGAGCTCTGGATGCAGAAGGATTTAAGTGAGGAACCCGACCTGTTTTTCAGAGTGAAAATGGCGCAGGATACAAAATCGCATTCGACCGATTGGATTTAATTTTGAATATCTTGGATTTTGATTTTTTTTGAGCTTTTTTGGAATCATACATGAACTGAGTTATAGAGGTATGTACTTATGATTACTGGGGCATATATTCCCCTCCATTTGATGGACTGGATTTAATCTTGGATCTCTGGATCTCCCCTCAACCCAACCCAATATTGGATTAAGCCAGCAAGTGGCTGAAGACCATAGAGTTTAAAATAAATAAATAAAAATTGGGACCCTCTTTTTTCCTTTTTTGGTTCGCGGTGGACGTTGGAGGATTAGCTGTTTAGAATTTATCTGACTGTATATTAGAGACTGTGTTTACTTTTTTCCATTGACTGCCTTAGTGCTTTTTTGGACATAGAAGCAACTTAGATTTCTCAATATCTGTCACCTTATCCTGACGAAATATTTGAGTTGGATTAGGCTAATCAAGTGGTTGAAGATCGGACAGAAGGAAAAGAAAGAACAGGGAGCTCCTATTTATAACAAAAGTTGGATATATGTTAAACTTATGATCTCTCTAATGGTTTTTTCACACAAAGGTTTTCTTGTAAGATCATTATTTCTTTAACGGCCTTTTTACAAGGTCATTATCTTTACATAACTAACGATTTTCTCACAAGGCTATTATTGAATTAACTTGAACTAATTGAAACTAATTATGAATTAATTTTGGACTTTAATTTAACTCTGAGTTCATTGACTGTAAGTTTATTAATTGGGATTTTGAATTGGGAAGTTAACTGATATTTGGGATTTGGATTTGGATTTGGAAACTCCTCAAGTTAAATTTAAATGAAGAACATTTTAGTGTCTCTGGAAGAACTTAAAGAGACTGGGAATAATTTGATTTGCTATATTTGCTACAAAAATATCCCATATGTGTTTTGAATTTATTTGGTGAGAAACTTGGAATTAGATTGTACAAGATAGGGAAAATTTAAGTGCTGTTGAATATATTGATTGATAATTGATTAAAATTGGTCAAGACTGTGCGCCCTCTAGGGGAGAGAATAAATATTACAAGAGTTTAAATTTAAAAAGGGGAAAAGGAGAAAATGTCAGGGGGAAATGCAAAAAAGATAGGAGGAACACCATCAGATAGGAAAGCATCCCGACAAGAAGAAATTAAGGACCTAGATATTTTATGGCTAAAAGGAGGAATTCAAACAGAGTGAAATACATATGGAGAAAAAGCTAGGAGAGATGCATGAGTCGATAGACAAGAAAATAGAGGGAGTAGTAGGAGAACTCTCTAGTAAGATTAAAGATTTAACAGTTCGATCAAAGACTATGGGAAAAAAACAAACAAAAAGATACAGAAAGAAATGAAAGAACAAAGGAAGGAGACAGAAAAGATAAAAGATGAAATAGGAGAGTTGAATAAAACTCAAGATCAAGTTTTGGACAATTTAGCAATGATTGAAATGAAACAGAAACAGCTAAACCTAAAGTTTAGAGGAGTAGGAGAAGACGCAAATAAGAACATTAAAGAAAAAATGACTAAAGGATTAGTGAAATGGTTGGAATTGAAAGAAGAAGAGGTCGCCTATACGATGGAAAATGCTTTTAGAATAAAAGTGAGGTCTCAACAAGTAAAAAAAAAAAAAAGTTCCAGGAGACTGTTTAGTAATATTTAATTCGATAGACATGAAAAATACAATATTAAAAACAAGATATCAAAAAAATTAATAATTGAAGGTAGACCAATTATCATTTTTAAAGAAATACCAACCAGACTCCTATGCAAGAGAGAAGGTTATAAACAGTTAGTAAGTGTTTTGAAAAGAAATGGCATACAACACAGATGGGAGTTCCCAGAAGGGATCTCCTTCTTTTATAAAGATAAAAGATTCAGGATTACCGAGACCCAAGAAGTGAAGAAATTTCTGCGGAGATATGAGAAAGATCTGGGAAAAGTAGAGGAGAGATATGGAGGAAGAAATGGAGACTTAGAGGAGAGAAGAAGAAGGAGAGAGAAAGAAAAAGAACAAGAAGATAAATGAAGAAGAAGAAGAAGAAGAAGAAGAAGAAGAAGAAGAAGAAGAAGAAGAGGAAGAAGAAGAAGGAGCAATGGGAGAAGAAGAAGAGGACACAGAAAACAAAACCACTCGAATTTAAATTATTAGTTTGTTGTAGATTCGAAAGTAGGCATAACAATGAATCTGAAAATTTTGCCATGGAATGTGAACGGTTTAAATGAAAAAAACAAAAGGAATAAAATTGAGAATGTTTTGAAAAGAAAGAATTTTGATTTAATCTGTATACAGGAGACACATGTGACTAAAAAGCATAAACATATTTTGACAAACAAAAAATTGGGGGTTGAGTTTATTAATTCTATCGTTAAAAAAAGAGGTATATCTGTGTATCTGAAGAAGTGTGCATGCACACGAAAGCTCATACCAAGAACTAACTTAGTTGGTCTTTAAGGTGCTACTGGAAGGAATTTTTTTATTTTGACTATGGCAGACCAACACGGCTACCTATCTACTACTAAAAAAAAGAGGGGTAGTGATATATGTCAAAGAACCCAAATTAATCTGCAAAGACGATGAAGGAAGGATTTTGGGGGTACAAATTAACTTCCAGGGTGAAAAATTTAATGTGATAAACATCTATGCCCCGAACTTGAATAAAATGGAGTTTTTTAAGAAGCTGGAGTTAGAGTTAGAGTGTAACAAGACGATATTATTGGGAGACTTTAATGGAGTGCCGGCACCAGAAATAGACAGACAGTCAGAAAAGAAAAAACGTAACCAAGGGAAACTGCCAAGATCCTTTAACAATCTGGAAGAAAACTTAGATTTAATAGACATCTGGAGACATAAGCATCCAATAGAGAAACAATTCACCTTCTTTTCAGAACCACATAAGAGTTGGGGCAGAATCGATCAAATCTGGGTCTCAAGAGAATTAACATTAAGAACTTCGAAATGTGAAATCCAACCTAGAACTCTCTCTGATCACAACTCGATAGTTTTTGAAATAAAAGGTGTATCACAAGGTGGGTTCAGGTGGAGAATGAATGAATATTTACTGGAGAATGAAGAGGTTATTGAAAAGGCTAAAGTTACCTTAAAAGACTATTTCAGTCTGAATCTTAATAAAGAAACAAGTATAGATGTAGTCTGGGATGCCAGCAAGGCGGTTCTAAGAGGTATTCTTATCCAACAAAACAGCTATAAGAGGAAAGTAAGAGAACAAAAGAAGGAGGAAATCCTCATTCAGTTAAGAGAATGCGAGAAAAAATTAATAGTAAATCCTAAAGATGAACAAAACACACAAGTAATAAAAATATTACAAACATAGTACTCAATGCTAACAAGTCAAGAAGTTGAATGGAAAATTAAGTCAATGAAACAAAAATACTTTGAATCAGCTAACAAAACAGGAAAATTATTAGCTTGGCAATTGCGAAGAAGGCAAAAACAAAATGTGATAAATAAGATATCGGCTCCGCAGGATTTGGGTCTTGCCGCTGTGGTGATGCAGGGACCCTTAAAAATCACAGGCGGGGAAGCCTGTGAACCTGGTGACTCGGCAGGCACCATTTGCGCCCCCGACCCGTGAAGGAGCCTTTTTAAAGGCTTCGGAACGGGGGACGGGGTGAGTGGCGCGGTGCTGAGAGTCGACTGCTTCTCCTGCGGAGTGAAGCCGCATGCCATGGTCAGAGAGCGCTGACTTCTTCTTGTGAACAATTGGACCTTAAAGCAGCAACCCGTGAGTAGTACGGAAATTTGATCTTTAAAGGGGGAAAAAAAGTAATCAGGCACGATCGGGGAAGATGCAAACAGGAAGTCCGTCTCCCCGTCTTGTAAACAATCTAAAGCAAGGACTAGCTAACTAAAGTCGAGAGGATTTTTTCCTTTTTATTGGGTAAAAGATATTAATGTCACGATTTGGCAGTTTAAGCAATTTTACTGGAGGATAAGAGCTAATTTTCGGAGCTGAGGCACTCCCCCCGGGAGTGATCCGTGAGAGAGCCTGTTGGAGAGATATTGACGAGTTTGACAGCTGTCAAATTAGCTCTCAAGACGGGAAAAGCGAACTTTGTTTTCTATTGTCCCTGCTGGTTATATTTGCTACAATTGGGCTATACTTTGTTGAAAACAAGGAATAACTGACACAAACTAACTTGATTGTTGGATTTGAACTGGAAGGAATACTAAGTAACCAAAATCCCTCTAGAGGGGGTTTTGGGACATTACAAGAATGGCTGAAGGAGGCAAAACTCAAGCCAAATTGGACAGAGTTTTCTTTCTCTTGGGAAAGTTACAAGGCCAAATTGATGTTTTGGCTACCAACGTTGCAACTCTGGACTTAACAGTAAATAAGTTCATTGAATCTGATAAGGATTTGATCCAGGAAGCCCAAGCAGCTGGATAAGAGGAGAAATTTGAGAGCTTTGAGAGTGTGGAGAAAGAGACACATGTTGTTTTTGAGGAAAAGGAAGGAGGAGATATAATGTTGCAGATCGCAAAGGAGAGCCAGAGGCCTGACATGATGGTTATAAAGGAAAATAAGAACTTGATGATGAAAATCTGGTCTGAATTGGGGATTGAAGAATGGAGAGATCTTTCTCTGTGGAGATCTGAAGACCCAAGGATTACAAATTTGATTAAGGTGAAAGTTGGAGCTTTGGGGACATTTGGATTTGAAAGGAGTAAGAAACAAGATTTGGGCTCCACTTTTAAGTATGGAGGTCTGGCTGGAAGAAACATTGTCCTCATCGGGCTAGAGCATCTCCGAGATCTGGTGTTTAATATTAAGGACTATCAAAAAAACCGGCAGAGAGGAACTGAGAGACAATTAAGAGCCTCGGGCGTGAGATCCCCAGGCTGATAGTAGATTAAGACTGATGGACATTTGTTGGGGATTGAAACCGGGAAAGGGGATGGGGTGGGGTTTGGGGATACAAAGGGTGTATAATTATAACTTGTCTTTTTATTTTTATTCTGTTTTGTTATTTGTATGAAAAGTGGGGAATTCGTGGAAGGGAATTTGGGTCGACTTTATAAAAAAGGATTTAAGAATGAGTACTGATGTATAAATTTTGATGTTTATAAGGTAAAATCGGTTTTTACAATGAATTAAACATTAAAAAGTTAAAAAATTGGGGATAAGAACTTGTTGAACTAACAATTTGAATTGGAATATAAGAAGGGAAGGTGAGGGGAAGTCAGGGAAATATGTTATTGAAAAATAAGGATTGTAAACTGTATATGTTTTTAATTTTTCTTTTTCTTTTTTCTTTTTGGCTTTTTAATCTACTAAAATGGAAAATCTTCAATAAATATCTATTTAAAAAAAATAAAAATAAAGAGCGATTTATTTGAACGAATCTGCCAAACTGATTATTAATAACAATTTAACAAATTCATTTAAAATTGAAAAAGGAACAAGACAGGGATGCCCTCTATCCCCTCTTTTATTCATTATGGTTTTGGAGGTAATCGCGAACAAAATAAGAGCAACACCAGAGATACGAGGGATTAAAGTAGGCACAAAGGAATACAAACTAAAAGCGTACGCACACGATTTGATGTTATCTTTAGAAGAGCCGCAAAAAAGTGTTAGTAAGGCTTTGGAAATATTAGAAGAGTATGGTAAACTATCCGGTTTTAAGTTAAATAAATTAAAGGCAAAAATGTTGACCAAAAATTTGGAAAAAGATGTAAGAGAAAAAATAGAGATACAGAATGGAATTAAGGTGGTTAAAAAAAAATAATTGGGAATTTGGTTATTATCTAAAATGTATAGCATATTGTTAGAATGGGACACTAAAGATGAAGAAATAAAGGAGGTTATGATAAAATGGGCAATGGACTTGGGATACAATATAGAATATGATAATTGGGTGAAATTATGGAGCAGAGGAATGAAATTCACGGCCTGTGTTATGCTTAGAGAAAATTTGGAAAAAATGATGTATAGGTGGTACATTACACCGGCAAAATTAGGAAAAATGTACAAAACAGGAAATAAGGCTTGCTGGAAGTGTAAAATCAAAGAAGGCAATTTCTACCATATGTGGTGGACTTGCGAAGAAATGAAGAAGTTCTGGGAACTTATTTATAATGAATTAAAAAAAAATTAAATACACCTTTCCAAAAAAAAAACCAGAAGCCTTCCTACTAGGAATAATTGGGGACGAAATTAAAAAAGAAGACCTGATACTATTCCACTATGCGACAGTAGCGGCTAGAATATTAATAGCACAAAATTGGAAAAACCCAAACATCCCAACTATTAGAGATTGGCAAACAAAATTATTTGAATATGTTGGACTAGCAAAAGTGACGCAAAAAATCAGAAACCAAAAAGATACAAAGTTTATTAGTGATTGGAATAAATATATAGTATACATTGAAGGAAATTATAGAAACTTAAAAACCACAGCAGGTTTGATATAAATCTTATGATGCGCAAACCATTAACAATGAAGCTGCAGAAAAAAGAAAGAAGTTTTATTAAGAAGCCCAAAATCAGGAGGGAAGGAGGTCAATAGGTACGTAGAGGAAAGATTTAAAGAAGGAGACAAAGAATTGTAATGAAAATTTATTTTACTTTTATGTTGTGTATGGATGTTTTTTGATATTGTTGATTTGTTTTCTTTTGGTTATTTAAACGAAAATCAATAAAAAGAATTTTAAAAAAAACAACAACAACTGCTGATTAAAGAATTGGAGAAATTTCTGGATACCAAGGAAGATGAGATGTAGAAACAAATTGAGTGGGCACACAGCACTAAATCACCATCTGCAAGAGCAAGGAAAGTTCCAGGAGATTGCTTAGTTCAATTCTCTACAAGAACCATACAGGGCAAGATTTTGCAAACTCAGAACAACCTACAGACTGACATCCAAAGGATTACAAAGGATTACAAGTGAAGGAAATCCCAACTAGACTACAAGGAAAGACTACAAATTCCTAGCAGATGCTTTGAGAAAACCCAGCGTGTTGGGAGTTCCCTCAAGGACTGAGCTTTCAATTCAGAATGAAATTATTTTGAGCAACAGAAGAACAAGAATGTGTTAGCTTCAGGTTTATATTTTATACTTTGTGTAATGTTAGAAACAAATGAGCAGTTCAAAGAGTGAAGATATAACGTCTTCTCAAGCAATATGGGAAGCCACAGAAAAATAAGACATAATACATGCCCATCCTCGAGGATTTTTAGAATTTGCCAAAAAATTTTTGGGGGGGTTCTTTTCTTCCTTTGGTACCAAGACAAGCCCCAAAGGAGCATATTTGTGCTTCGGAACTCTGACTCCAGGAGTGTGACATAGAACACCTGTGCCCCGGGAAGTGGTGTGTCTGGGAGCTTTCCTTCCCAGCCAGAGAGTGTGCATGTGCAAGGCAAGTCCAATGTGCCCCCATCCCACCTTTCCAAGTACAGTTCTCGATGAGTTGCCATTGGTTGAAGGTCAGTTGCATGCAGGGCTTTTTTGCATCTGGAACTCGCTTGAACTCAGTTCTGACACCACTCAGGTGGACACCATTGTGAGAGAGCAAGGGAGGTGTTCATGGTAGGTTCCAGTACCTTTTCAGTGTGGAAAAATAGCACTGGTGGCATGTATGTTTTGATGATGATACATTCAATAAATGTAGACCAAACATGTTGAAATTTAATTGCTTCTGTTCCTTTTCTTTGTGCTTTAACTTTGCAAATGAAGATTTACACTAATGCACTTTGCCATATTTCCTGGTATAAGTGTTGAGATAGAAAGCTTTCCAATATTACTAGCAGAGTTTATGAGGAGTAATGATTCTTCTGGGGGATATGCTTTGAAGGTAAAGTATGTACCCGGCCTAAATAAAAAATAAAACTAATAACTTTTGAAAAATTAATTAGTATAATAAATCTGAAACCAACATTTCCCTGGATTTATGCTTTATGTGGAATGCTGATTGGATATGATCAGCAGCCAATCAGGAAATGGTATGGCCTAAATGGGAGGAGTTCTGGAATGCCTGACATCACAAGGGAGGTGGTTCTTAGCCAGTGGGAGGATGAAACATCCTTAAGAAGAAATTAGAGAAAAGGTTGTTTCATGACAACACCAAGGTATCCAAACAGAAAGAGGTCTGATGGGTGGAACACTTTCCTTACAAGCTATGATATTTGCAGGGACTCATTCCAGGGCCGAAAGGTCACTAAGAGGCTAAATGATAAGGAGCTTTTATAAACTACAGGTGGTCTTTCTCTTTCAAATACTAGGCCTCAGGGTCATCCAATGAAACAGAGTGGTGGAACATTTGAGGACTGTCTACAGGTGCTATATTACCAGTTGTATCACTGTATTACTGGCTGTTTGGCCAATAGCAACCATCAGGCAAGCAAGAGGTTCTTTGGATTCCACTGGACAGAGTCTCTTAGGTAGAGACAAACTCTTATTAATTGGTAAACATCAGGAAAGAAATTGATCAGCAACCTGGAATGCAGTCTAATATAAAGCCAACAGCAACTGGAATAAACTACAAAGCTAGCAATATAACCAATAAGCAAAATATCTCAGGCAACAACAACAAAACAGATAGAATAGGTTTAGTTCTTCATGTCTCTCCAGCCGATGGAGATCTGGAAGGCTTATCTGGGATACTTCAGACTGGTAGACGGTCATTCTCTTCACATTCTGGAATGGAGCATAGAACAATGTATCAAGATCTCCCTGTCTCCTTCAGCTTCTGGCCCTTATATGTCGTATTTTTCCTTGTATAAGACTAGAGTTTTTTAGCTAAAAATTTAGGTTTAAAATTGGGGCTCGTTTTATACATGGGTTGTGCTGAGGGGTGTTTTGTTAATTTGGAGTCCCCCAAAATAGGGGGTGTCTTATACATGGGGGCATCTTATAGACGGAAAAATATGGTAGCCTGTAGCATAGGTCTCATGCCAAGCTGGCAACAGATGTAATTCATGATGTAATTCTGTTCCCATCCTTTGATCTGGCCTGGGAGTCGACACGTGGGCGTGAGCCTTCATTTGCATTCTTTATCTGTGCAGTTCAGTCACTGTAAGGTTAATTTCCTTGTTCCCAGTCAACTGCTTCCTCCTTCCTTCCCCCATGCAGTCAAGTGTTTGATAGCTGGCCAAGCCATGAAGTTCCTTTCGCTTCTTCTCAAACAGCCATGTTCCTTATATTAAAGCTCCAGCTACATTGCAAACCAGGAGCATCACATTCGGTTTTATTCCCTGGCAATACAGGTGCCCTGCTCTGATTCATGGGCCCAATTTATTTATCCAGATCCAGATCATGATCCAGAAAATATAAGGCTTCGGATAACCCATTTACTAGCATATCAAGGGCTGCTAGATCAGTTGGCTTTGAAATGGGATTAGACAACAGCCGCCTTCTTTCTTTCTTTTAGCCACAGCATCAGATGTCAGGCTGGGTCATTGCAAAAAGAAAACAAAATGGCTTCCCCTCTACTTCTTTTCCAGGTCCAACTCGTGGTGTCCAAAGTCTTGCTAGATTCAATTGGATTTATAGAGTGAAAAATACTGTATATTGGACTCAACAACGTCTTTACGGGAAAGGATGGTCTAATACTGATGCCACTTTCTACCTAATGTGCTCATAATCTTATTCTCCATTTGTTGTTGTCTTATTCTAGCTTGTTGTTTCCTAAACACAACTGAGAGGATGGAGCAGCCAGCACCCGCAAATCCTGCAACACTATCGGCAACTATAACTGATGGTCTGTATACTGAACAGTCATATGGGATGAGGTTTCTCATAAAGTAGAGGGATGCATGGGAAATGCACAATGTTCTGTCTGCTTCTTTTCCATGTCCAACTTGTTGTCTCTATAGTCTTTTTATTATTATTTATTTATTTCGTTTTTCAAAGTAAAATTTTACAATCAAATATCAACGTACAATATAAAAAAAAAAACAACAGCAATCTTTATTACGGTCCAGAGACCAAACAAATCATTACAAATCAATACACAGTTCATACAGCCTACCTCCTATTTTTGGCCTGATGTTGTTGTCCATTTCAACTTTGTACCGATGAAATCCTTGACATTTGTAGATGTGCATCTATTTTAAAAATTATGTTCCTATATTAGGGAGATTAAGTGCAGGAGAATAAAAGCAAATTCTGTGAGCTTTCATGCTTGACAAGAGACTAATACTCTGAGCTTGGAAGGGAAAACACCCACCATCCAACCAATGTGTTCATAGTCGTTATAATAGCTTATTGTTTCACAGATGCAACTGAGAGGATGGAAAAGTCCGGAATTGATGAAGCATCCAGAAAGGATTCAGCAGCAGCAGCAACACCACCAACAACTGAAACTCATGGTCTGTATACAGCACAGTCATATGGGATGAGGTTTCTCATAAAGTAGAGGAATGCATGGGAAAGGGAAGTTGATGGATAGACAGGCAGGGAGTGGAACCAGTCAGGTTGTGCTAGGGAGGAGTGCAGAGAAAAGCACACACAGCTCTTTGGGTGCCACAGATCCATGAAGCCCCATAGAAACCCCAGGATCCAGCCCACTCTTTGCTGCTGGCTGTGGTGTTCCTTTACTCTGTGCAGCCAGGAATTGCTCTACCATTAGGCAGAATAAGGTAGTTGCCTCAGGTAGCAGGTGCTGTGGTGGGCAGAGATGGGGAGACCACACAAGCTGCGCTGCACCTCCTCAGTTAGTCTGCTGCCCCATCAGCAGCATCCAAATAAGAGCCAATGGCCAGTCCAGCCCAGCTTCTGTATGTAGCATTATGTGCACAGAGGGAGCATCTTGTCATTTGTTTGGGGAGCAGAAAGTCCTTTAGTATCAAAGGCTACTGTCTTCTGATCCAGACATTGGTAAGAAAAGCTTCCTCAAGCAGCAAGGTATCCCCCCTTGCTTCCTCCACCTGCTCAACCACCCAGATTACCACCCCTTGAACAGTTGACTGTCTCTGGCTGATGGCTACCACAGCATATGGAAACCCCTTTTCCTGGAGTGGCAATGGTATGTTGGCTTGTTGCTATTTAATCGTTGAGTTGTGTCTGACTCTTCGTGACCCCCTGGACCAGAGCACGCCAGGCACTCCTGTCTCCCACTGCCTCCCGCAATTTGGTCAAACTCATGTTGGTAGCTTCGAGGACACTGTTGGCTACTTGATGGCTAAATCAGAATTTTCTTTCTTCAAGCATCAACTTTTCAGGACATGGTTACCTTCTTACAATCTCCAACGGGTGAAAGATTTATCATACTTGAGATGTTGATCCTTATTGCCATGACACTGCTGCTTTTCCTTCTATGTAAGTACATAATTAGCATACTTTGCAACTAATGTCATGTGCTTTGCTTAAATGCCAATAGCATTTCCAAAAAGAGATGGCAGGATCCACCTTCCATTTATCCCTTTCATCTCTCTTTGATATCAGGGGTTGAGTTACAGCTGACACCCAGAGAGCAATGACACTGTTTTGTTCTCCCTGAATAAGTGAGTTCCAGCTCTTGGAACAGAAGCACATGCTGACACAAGTCCCTGGGACACCCTGGGCAATTCCCTTTCCCAGTTGCCATTGTCTGCTCCTTTCCCAACTAATCCTCATCTGCTGGGGGAGAGCCCCCATTCCTGATCCTCACCACCCTGTACTCTGCTAAGGCTCCATTCCCCTGAAGGAAACTGCTTGGGGAAAACAGACTGCAGAGGATAAGGCCATGGCCAAAGTCGGTGAGTCCAGAGCCTACCTAAATATCTAGATATATGCAGGGCTTTTTTCAATCGGAATTCATCAGGGCTCAGTTCCAGCCCTTCTCAGGTGGGCTCTGTTGCTAATCTAAGAGAACAAGGGAGATATTCAAGGTGTGTTTGGCACCTCTTTCTCCAGAAAAATAGCACTGGATAAATGAGCACATAACTATTTGTAAACTAGTTCATTTTTAAATGGCACTCCAAAGTAAGCAAAGCTCAGGGGGAGGGAACCAAATGATCCAAGACTTTACATATTTTAAGCAAACGGCAGGGCATGAGGCAGCTTGGCAAATGCAAGTCTCTAGGACAAAGAGGACAAGTGTATCTAGACACCAAAAAATCTAAAGCTTTCAAAGGAAGGCCAACTATCTGATGACAGAAGCAACAGGCCAAATGGAAACAGGACTTCAGACCAGCAGGGAAGCCACAGTCAAGGCATAGGAAACACCAATATAAGGGCTGTGAGCAGAAAATATTAATAGAATCCTTATTCATGTTTTTGTTGATTTGATTTTTTATTCACTCTTCTCCCTAAGCTCCCAGGGCACGTTACAAGTCAGCATTTAAAATTCAATGTTAAAAGCAGTTTGAAACCAAGTATCCCCCTCCCCCAGGTCACCAGACTAGTAAGCTAGAACAGAATTTCTTCATTTCTTTTCTACCTACCTCCTCCTTAGATCAGAAGGAATTAAAAAAAAGAGCTGATTTTCAAGTGGGATTGGGAATGATTCGAAGCATTGTTGTTGGGATTGATTCAACCTATAAGGACAAGGATGGTAAGCATTTTATATACAAATCCTCACTTTTGCTAGAACATGTTTAATTTAAACGGACTTCAATTCCTGTAGTTCCCTTTGGGATTCATATTGTGTGAGCAAAACTTTCAGTGAAACTCATCACCCAATAGAGTTTATCACTTTTTCACTGCTCAGCATAAAGAAAAGCAGGTGGTTGTGATTCTCACATCTCCCCACTAGAAATGCTGTCCTTCCCCATCACACTGTAATTCACAATGTTTGTGCTAGTGCTATATTTTAGCACTAGTGCAAAGGAACTTTGCCCCCACTTCTCCCTGCATGCCATCACCAAAACTGCACTCCAGGGTGGGGAGAAACTTCAGAACAGAATGGAGGGAAAGGGGCTGCAGATTGCATTGCACAAGGAGAAATTCCTGAGCTTACAGAACGCCCTCTTTAGAACTATGTGGAAGGCAACCCAATATTCATCAGAAAAAGAGTTTGGGTGCCTGTATTTTCTTAGATTTCAGAAAGCATAATAGAAAACTGTAAAGTAATCTTTGCATATTTGGCTTTACTGTGTGACTCAGTGGGGAATTGTTTTGTGACCCTGTCATTCCCAGCAGAAAAGGAGGACAAAGGAGGGGAACATTAGAGATACTTCATGAGCCACTTTCAATATGAGAATAGGATAGTGGATTGCATGGGTCTTTGGTCTGATCCAGCTGCAGGATTCTTCTGAGGCTTCTCATTGGTGATCTCAGCCACAGAGAATCAAGTCTGTCCTCATATTCATAAGAACCCCATCCTGGAGCTCTGCTTCTTGTTTTAGGCTAAAGTGTTTTAAAATGTTTGGAAACGGTTTCTTAATATTTGCAGATTGTTATTTCAGATACTCCTGCCTTAAACTGTTTCAAATCTTTTAGACTTCCAAATACTCGCTGTAGTTCAAAACTTATCAGAGGAAATGGTGTATTATGCCAACGTAAATGATCAACTGCAAAAGGAAATTGGTAAGCTACCCTATGATGTAGTGCAGTGGGATTCTGCCCTGATTCTGCCCCAGCTGAAAGCCCCTCCTCTAGCTGAAAACTCTTAGAGCCAGAGCAGAGAGCTGTCCTCCTTTTCAGGTCAGCTAAAAGACCTGTCCTTTACTATATTCATCCATGGAAGAGAGATTCTTGAACAGCACATCTGAGGCAACCTCTGACCACTTGGTCAGAGAGACTGCTGGACAGTGGGGTGATTGGTGCAACAACAAAATCTCTCTGGTTTCACAAGCCCATCATCAGAAAGAAGCCCTCAAGCCTACTCACATAGTGAATTGGCTCATTGGCATGTGGGATAAAATACCTGCAGACCATAGCAACTCTCACTCTACGCACAGGCCTGTTTTGGTGCCACGGCAAGTACCCAGACGGCCAAACCTAGGTCAGGATAGGATCCTCCATTTATCTGCACAGGTCTCTAAGGTGGGCTTTCCTTCACTGGGAACACTTGCTTTATAGGTAAAGAGATTATAATGATGTTTATAAAGCTTTTTATGAAAAAGCAGAGAAGGGGAATGAGTTCTGAAATATTCTATGATTGGATATCATGTATCAAATCAGAACACAGTTGCTCAGAATCCTTAGTCTGGACTCAAGCTCAGGAAAACACAGACCAGTGAATACATAACACCCTTCTCCCTTAGACATGAACACTCATCCCTGTCAACACAAATATTCATCAAAGTAGTGTGGGCAGTGCCTCACCCACTGAGATGGGTGAAGCTCATCCCCTTGGGTTGTTGGGGATCCTGATGGAGCTGGAGCTGGTGTCATGGGTGACACTGGTGTCATTGCCTCCACACTGTCTGGTGTCGCAGTGTTGGGGCCCCATTCCTCAGCTCTACCCTGGGCCACAGGTTCTCATCAGGTACATCAGCCTGTGAGTCAGGCTGATTGTTCACCTTGTGTTCTGGCATGGTAGCAGTGGCTGGCGCTGGGGCATCAGACAGGCATCAACATATTTAGTCCACATGCTGGCAGTGGACCTGAACATCTGGTGTGGCGAGCTTGTCGCCCCGGTAACAGCAGTGGAGATAAACGCAGGGTGATCTCCGTAGTTTGGGATGTAGACAGGGTCATCAGGTGTGAAGGACCTGGGGGCCGCTGGAGCCCCTTGGCCAGGAGGCCGATCAGATGCAAGATTTGGGTGCAGCCAATCCAGGAGTGATGCCAGCTTCTGGTTTATAAGGAGCTCTGCTGGGCTTCAACCTGTGGCAATGCAGGGTTTGAGGTGCTGCTGCAGCAGGAACTAATCTCTTGTTCCAGTCCCCCTGGGCAATCTGGGTGAGGGATTCCTTGGTGGTCCTCACCATTCTCTAAGCCTGTCCATTCATTGATGGGTGGAACGGTGCTGCTGTGACATGCCGGATTAGGTTGTTGGCCATGAACTTCTGGAACTCGGCTGACATGAACTGTACTCCATGATCTGACATGATGGTGTCTGGCAGGCCGTGTAGGGTGAAGAAAGACCCACGGCAGGGCCCAGATGACGATCCTGGAGGTCATTGCTGAGACGGGCACCACCTCAAGCCACTTTGACAAGGAGTCCACAATGATCAAGAATGTCTGACCTTGGCATGGACCAGCAAAATTGATGTGGAGTCTTGACCATGGTGTGCATGTCATCTCCTACCTTTGGATTGGGGCCTGAGGCATGGATGGTCAGGACTCTTGTCAGGCCTGGCAGTGCTGGACCCAATCTTCTACTGCTGCATTACTGCCTGGCCACCAGATGTAGCTACTGGCCAGAGCTTCCATATGGACAATGCCTGGGTGACTGACATGGAGAGCCTCCAGCACTCTGGTCCACAGCTTAGCAGGGATCATGACCCAGTTTCCCCACAGAAGGCATCCCTTGTGAACTGACAGCTCATGTTGCTGGGAGACAAATGGGGAGAATTCTGCATCAAGGTGATCCGCTGGGCACCCCCTCCACATCCAGTTGAGGACACAGGAGATGGACACATGAGTGTGTGGTGACATCCATGGCATGGAGCGGCACCTAGGGAAGAGTCTCCAGCAGCATCACACTGTGGGCTGGGGACGGGTCAATGTCTATGTCTGGTAATGGCAGGTAGCTTCAGGCATCTGCGTGGCCCAGGCTCTTGCCAGGAACGTTGTGCAGCATGTAGTCATATGCCCTGAGAAAGATGGACCACCTTAGCATCCTCAGGGACAGGACCTGGGGCGTCTTCTAATCAGCAGCAAAAAGGTCCAGCAGAGGCATGTGGTCACTTATGATAATGAAGTGGTGGCCATAGGTGTAGTCATGGAACTTCTTTACTTCTGCTACGATAGCAAGGGCCTCCTTGTCAATCTGGACATAATTGCATTCCGTAGATGACAAAGTTCTGGAGTAGAATGCATTGGGGGCCTCTCACCCATCTGGCTACTGGTGGCTGAGGACTGCGCCAGTTCCATATGGGGAGGTGTGACAGGCAAGCACAACGGGCTTGGTCTCATCAAAATGGGTAAGGACTCTTTCAGGGGAGAGCAGCTGTTTGACAGCATTGAAAGCAGCCTTTTGAGCATCACCCCAGATCCAAGGAGATTTCTTGTACAAAAGCCAGTGCAGGTCCTCCACAATTGCAGCCTTGTGTGGAAGAAAGGAATGGCATGACTGGATAGCATGTATTGAGTCAGAACACAGGGGCTCAGAATCCTTAGTCCATATTCAAATTCAGGCAAGCACAGAGCATTGAATACATAATAGGTAAAGTGATTATAAAATAGCTTATAAAGCTTTAGATGTGAAAGCAGAGACGGGGAACGAATGCAAATTGCATCACTTGTGCATAAAAACAAGCGAAGGATGGTCAGCACGAAAACACACATTTTGTGGATGTTGTATAATGCCATTTCCCCTCTTTTTCTTTGACCTTGGGAAATATGATTGCCTTTAAAGACATTATGCCAAAACCAGACCTAAACCCTGATTGAAATGGATCTAGAAAATCAGTTTCCTCCAAGAGCACCTGGATCTGGTCCACGACCACCCACTCAAGAACCTTGCCCAGGAAGGGGAGATTAGCAACTGATGGGCCCAGGGAATAATAATAATAATAATAATAATAATAATAATAATAATAATAACAACAACAACAACAACAACAACAACAACAACAACAACAACAACAACAACAATTTATTTATATTCTGCCCATCAGGCTGGGTTTCTTAAGGAGTGATTTTACCACTGCCTCTGCTCTGGACACCCTTTAAGATTTATCTGCTGTAACAGAAGGGGCATGAAGGGTCAATTTTATCCTCAAAATACTTTGCAAACAAATCACAGAAAGCTGCTTTCAGTTCTCCCATCTCCTTCAGGCCAGACTGTAGCAGGCCCTACTCTACCCAAGAAAGCTCTGCTGCATGGCACAATGGAGGAAGCTAAGCCTTCACTGCCACTTGGTAGGCTCGAGGATGAGCCCTCACCAGTGTTCAGTTGCATTCAACCAGATTTTTCCTCCACACACGTTCAAGCCATTTCCCAGCTTCTTTCTTTCGGCAAGGTGGCTCCATGACTCTTCGCCGGAGACCAACGGGGAGAGCACTGGTCCTCCACTGCCCACACCCTCCTTGCGCAGAAGGCTTCCGCGCAGGGAGAGTAGGCGGTGAATAGGCGTCAAAGAACTTTTATGCTGGAAGAAGTTCAAGAAATGCCCACTGACGGATTCTGCCAGCGATTGAGACAGCCACGGATGAATGGCTGTCCGGACAGTGAGAATTCACCCAGGTAACCCAGCCAGTGGTGGTGCTGATTTACGCACAAGCAACCCCTAGAACCATTACACCCACCCAGCTATTTACTGCAGCATCAGCATGGGTTGATGAGTTAATGTTTTTCTTTTTTTTAAGATTTCTGAGCTTCCTAGATTAATATATGTTATCATGTTCCCAGAGAAATGAACTTCACAAAAGTAATTGAAATCTGCACAGGCATACAAGGTGGTTCCCCTTAAATTCCTTATCTTGTTTTCCTTTTCTCTTCTTCCTCCATACCTGGCTGACTCAAAGACATCATCTCTAAAAATGTGAATGATGGTTGGGTTTTATATGCAACGGCATACTATTGGTTTTCTCATGTGCCAGAATCATGGATGAATTCCAAAAAAGTGTGTGAGAGGGAAGGCGCCAAGCTAATGTCTCTGAAAACAGGAGTAGAACAGGTGAGCATCAAAGCAGAGTATTGAAAAGGTAGGGGATCTCCTTGAGTCAAAGGGCTCCTATCATCACTATCCATTTAAGAAGGTACAATCCACCTGTATGCAGGCAATACAGCAACTCCATCAGTCAAGCCAAGGGGTGGGTGGGGCAGGGAACAGCTGCTACCATCTGGGGCTAACTAAGGTTTCTTGGTGCTGCTGAGCTCTAATAGAATGAAGCTGGCAGTCAGGAAGAAGGTCTTGAAGGAGGAGGAGTAGATACTTGAGGGAAATCTTGTAGATTGTTCCTCTGCTCTTTGAGATGTACTGAGTGCTCAGAAAAAAAGGCTTCCCTCACCACCCTAGCCCTCTGGCATGAGGGTATCATGGAGATGACTCTAGAGGAGCTTGCAAGGTATATCCCTCTCCCAGCCCTTAACCCTGGCAAAGGGGCTACTGGGATGCTGCAGGGCACAGACATAGGTGAGACCCCATTGTCATCCCATCAAGCATACCACAACCAGACTGATTCCAATAGCTCTGGAACCAACAAACAAACATGGATACAGATATTGGAGTATTTGCCACACAGGGTCACTGTCCCGCTAGATGGTTCCAAGATGAACTGTTTTATGGCACAGTCATTTACAGTATCTGGAAATTTTAACTCTGTGTCATGACTGGAACACACATGTAGTCAGTCTTGGTGAGGGCAGGTGAAGTTACCCTTCACTACAATATTTTCTCTTTGGGATGCTTCCTTGATTCCATAAGCAGCAGCATCATAACCTGGATCAGGGGGACAATAGCACATACTCAGTACAAAATTATTCTTGGTGCTTGATGCAGCCATACTTGGAATACCATAGTTTTGATCACGGCTTCCTCCAAAAATATGGATTTGGCTTTCAAAGGTGACACCTATGCCTGTTGAATGTTTGTAAAGGGCTATAGTAGCTCAGAGAAAGGGACATTGTCTAGAACGACTTTGAGAGAACTGCCTTGCTCCTCATTCCTACTGAAAATTTTCTGGTTTTTCTTTCTCCCCACCCCTACCCTAGCAATTTGTGGTGAATGAAGTAAAAGCCCGAGGAAAGCTTTTTTGGATTGGACTCTTTAAAGACAACCAAGCGAAATGGAGATGGCTGGCAGGAGTACAGGCTTTAGTCACGTAAGTTTTTGAAGAAATATTTGCTAATGGCATGCATTCCAAGAAGTTGCAGATTCTGTTTACGTAATTGATCCTTTCCCTCTCCAAATATATTTTGCCATGCAATTTTCTCTACTGCCAAAGATCTACATATGTACTCCTCCACATCATTGTCCAGGTGAGCAGTGGCGTAGCGTGGGTTCTCAGCACCCGGGGCAAGGCAAGTAATTTGCGCCCCCTAACTGAAGAGATTTCACCCCTCCCATACCCAAGAATCTCCTGATCATCTCCTGATGGTCTCTGCTGACTCTCCAGAGAGAAGGAGGCGTGTCTTGCCTATCTACTTATTCTGCCCAGCAACATATCTGTGTGTGAGAGAGAAAGTCAGTCAGTCAGTGTATCGGAGAGAGTGAGAGTGTTAGAGATCCTAGAGATAAGATTGCTGCTAAGAGCAGCTGCAGACTCTCAGTATAGCATTGATTTATGCTTAGAATATTCAGCTCTGTATATAGTTTTGTATCATAGTTGTAGTTACAGAATAAAAGAAAGATATTCTACAGAGCTGCTCTCCGAGTGGTTTATACTCTGCAAGACTCTGCAAAACTCTGCTGCGCAACGACTGTATTATTGAGACTGTATTATTGAAACTCTGCTGCGCTTCCCCGCTGTCCCGGAGATTTCCCTATGGACTTTTGTCTTGCGAAAGGCCGGCCAAACGCGCGCCCCCCAATGTTGCGCCCGGTGCGGCCGGCACCCCTGGCACCCCCCACGCTACGCCACTGCAGGTGAGTGACTGGTGCTTCTCACTAGGTTGCAGAGGCAGGAAGGCTCCTCTTCCTGCTTCTCTAACCTAATGAATGTGGTGATTCGGAAGAGGCTGAAGGCAGGCTTTTAAATGGTTTGTGCTGCTTAGTTCAGCTTCAAAAGGACTTGCAGGAACCTAAAGCTGAGCAACACTGTCAGCTGGCAGTTTAAGACAGTTCATGGTTCCCTTTAAGTATCTAACAACTCTTTTCAGCTTGTGTGGATGGATGTACAAGGTCAGAGTAAGATCTCACTCATCCACAGTTTGGTAGTAGAACAGAGAACTGGTCTGGCATTTATTACCAAGGCTGCATTAACAGAGGGCTGCTTTCAATTTTGCAAGGTCTCCTGGAACAAAATCCAATGACATTCATTTTCATTGATGCACCCAATACCAACCACAAATCCTTTTTGTCAAAGGTATTGAGTAAACTTTACAAGCAGGCAGTGGGGTTGTATAATACTAGCTGGGAAATTAAACCCTGTATGCCAGTGGTTCCCAGTTAGCTAAGTACTGCAGACCCCTTCATTTTCAAAAGCCACGCCATGGGCCACTGTACCTGTGAACATTTTGATATCTCTGTGGCAGTTTTAGTTATGTGAATGACACCATGGAACCCCTGGGTGGGTAGTCCGTGGACCACCAATTGGGAACCACTGCTGTATGTGATCTTAGACTTGATCAAAGGGCAGATCTCACCCGAACATCTCATGGGAGTAAAAAATCCACCTACTGCACCATTACTAGTAATATCAATTTAATAGATTCACAGAGAGCTAAAAATGGGGGAGTTATAGAAAAATCTATCACAGAATTTTAGTGCTGTGTAGTGGGACTTGATTCAGTACACAATGGACACTGTAAAATGCAAGTGACAATAAGAGTGAGGCTAGGGTGATACCTTTGTCAACTATGGGTAAACTTAGAACCATCATGTTAGATTTAGATAAGATATATATGTGAGAAATATCATATCATTTCAATCATCCCTATAATGGCTTTGTGGTTATAGATTATATTTTGCAATTCATTTGAGGACATAGCTATGTTTGTTTCTGTATAGTGTCATTGCTATCCTCATGCATGGGGTGGGTGATGGATGTGAGATGAGGTGGATGAAGGCGGATGCAAATCTAACATGGTTTTAATATGCTCAGAACAATCACTACTGTGCTAACTCTGCTATGAGAGAGTAAGGATCTCTCTTCCAACACTCTTTCTCCAACACCCACAACGGTCCAGAGCAGATCTGAGGAGGATGTGGGTGCATATGGAAAGGGGAGCGGGCCAGTTCTGTTGCAGAAATGGAAATCCTGGCAATAGCAGAAGTACTGCATTGGATGCTGCCCAAACTAAATTGACTGAAAGTTCTTGTGTGTAACACTGAGCCTTCCAAAGTCACACCCTCAGTTTTTTGTAGGTTACTATGAGAAATCACTTCATGTGAAAAGAAAAGAGACAGTCTTAACCCACAGTTGTTGGGGGTTTTTTTATAAAATATTTATTAAAAGTTTTAAACAATACATCACCAAACATAAGACACCTTCACCGACATAAAAACAAAAATAAACACAAAGCAAATAAAATACAACATATTTTGAATTTCAAAAAACCAAATTTCCATGTCCTTCTTTTTGGACTTCCTCGCATCTCCCTTTCCTGCGTTCCCATTTATAAAGTTATAATCAGCAGTACTTCACCTTTTTCCAAATCTTAATTTATAGTTTTCAAATAATATGTCTCCAATTTAAAATTTTATTGTCCGATATTTAAATATTTAAATTTGACAGTATTAATCAAAATTTCGTCCTTGTTCCTATAGTGCACTTATTTTCATACCACTTCCACTAAGTTGCTAGTGCCAGATTATTTTCTGTCATGCATCATCTTAACATTCATACAGTTTATAATGCTTTTTTAGATAGTCCTTGAACTTTTTCCAGTCCTCTTCCACTGTCTCTTCTCCCAGGTCTCGGATTCTGCCAGTCATTTCCGCCAGTTCCATATAGTCTATCAGTTGCGTCTGCCATTCTTCCAGCGTGGGCAAATCTTGTGTCTTCCAGTACTTTGCGATAAGAATTCTTGCTGCAGTTGTCGCATACATAAAGAAAGTTCTGTCCTTTTTTAACACCATTTGGTCGACAATGCCCAAAAGGAAAGCCTCTGGTTTCTTAAGGAAGGTATATTTAAATACCTTTTTTAGTTCATTGTAGATCATTTCCCAGAAGGCCTTAACCCTTGGGCACGTCCACCAAAGGTTAAAGAATGTTCCTTCAGCTTCTTTACATTTCCAACACTTATTGTCTGGCAAGTGATATATTTTTGCAAGCTTGACTGGGGTCATGTACCACCTATATATCATTTTCATAATATTTTCTTTCAAGGCATTGCATGCCGTAAATTTTACACCGGTGGTCCACAGTCGTTCCCAGTCAGCAAACATAATGTTATAGCCAATGTCTTGCGCCCATTTTATCATAGCTGATTTAACCGTTTCATCCTGTGTATTCCATTTTAACAGCAAGTTATACATTTTTGAAAGTACCTTAGTTTTAGGTTCTAACAGTTCTGTTTCTAATTTCGATTTTTCCACCTGGAAGCCTGTTTTTTTATCCAGATTAAAGGCCTCCCTGATCTGAGCATAGTGTAACCAATCTCGCACTTTATCTTTTAATTTCTCAAAACTCTGCAATCTCCAAGTGTCTCCATCCTTTTCCAATATTTCCCAATATTTTGGCCAATTGGCCTCCATATTGAGTCTTTTCTGAGCCTTAGCTTCCATTGGTGACAACCACCTTGGGGTCTTATTTTCTAATAAGTCTCTGTATTTTATCCAGACATTAAACACTGCCTTCCTGACAATATGGTTCTTGAAAGCTCTATGAACTTTCACCTTGTCGTACCACAAGTATGCATGCCATCCAAATGCGTTGTTGAACCCTTCCAAATCCAAAGTATCAGTGTTCTCAAGGAGTAGCCAGTCTTTCAACCAGCAGAAAGCTGCTGATTCATAATACAACTTTAAGTCTGGCAGGGCAAACCCCCCTCTTTCCTTAGCGTCAGTTAGTATTTTAAATTTTATTCTGGGCTTTTTGCCCTGCCAGACAAATTTAGAAATATCTCTCTGCCATCTCCTGAAACACTCCACCTTGTCCACAATCTGTAAGGTCTGAAACAAAAACAACATTTTTGGCAATACATTCATCTTTATAGCAGCAATTCGACCCAACAAGGAAAGCTTCAATCTTGACCAACTTTCTAGGTCCTTTTTAATTTCTGACCAGCACTTTTCATAATTATCCTTAAATAAATTCAGATTTTTAGCTGTCATGTTTACCCCTAGATATTTCACCTTTTTGACCACATTTAAGTCTGTCTCTTTCTGAAACCTTTCTGTTTCTAAAGTTGTCAATTTTTTCCCAAAACCTTAGTTTTCTGCTTGTTTAATTTAAATCCCGCCACACGCCCAAACTCTTGAATCAGTTCTAACACCCTTTTTGTACTAGATTCTGGCTCCTGTAGTGTCAAGACCAAGTCATCTGCGAAAGCTTTAAGTTTGTACTGTTTGGCTCCGACCTGGATTCCTTCAACCAGCCGGTCCCCTCTGATCATGTTCAAGAGCACCTCCAGGACCGAAATAAATAACAATGGGGAAATAGGGCAACCTTGTCGTGTTCCTTTCTCAATCCTGAACTCTTCTGTCACCACATTATTTACTATCAATTTAGCTTTTTGTTCTGAATAAATTGCATCTATGCCATTTTCAAACCCCCGTCCCACTCCCATCCCTTCCAAGTTTTTCTTCATAAATTTCCATGAGATGTTATCAGAGGCCTTCTCCGCATCTATAAAGATCAACACTGCTTTTGTATTGATATTCATTTGCAAAAGTTCCAAAATGTCAATTATATTCCTTGTATTCTCAAACAAATGCCTGCCATGGAGATAGCCTGCCTGAAATTTGTGAATCACTTCATTTAAAACTCTTTTTAGTCTATTTGCTAAAATGTCTGCAAAGATTTTGTAATCCACATTTAGGAGAGAGATGCTTAACCCACAGTTGTTGTTGGGATTTTGAATACGTGCAGTTTCACACAGAGTCAATTAGGAGTTGGCCAACAGCCAAGGCAATGTAAAGGAGTAAAATCTGCCTGGAGATATAGAGGCCTGGAGACAGCTCCCTCATTGGTCAAGCTCACTCATGGGAATAATGATTTATGGCCTATTGACTGGAATGTGTTAGTATAGCGTTGAGAGTTGATTGTTAAGAGTCATGTGGTGAGAGAGCTAAAGATCCATGTTGTGCTCTGTTCCTGTAAATAGTAACTTGAAGTCCACTGTACATAATAAACACCTATAAGTAACATAAAACTGATTCCTGCTTCGTCCATCCTGCCTGCAACCGATTGCTTTCATGAACTCTGCTTGTACTCTGCTAAGGTCCTGCAACAAGTTGCGAAACACCAATAGTTGTTGTTGTTTTTCTTACATGGTTAAAGGTAAAGGTACCCCTGCCCGTACGGGCCAGTCGTGTCCAACTCTAGGGTTGTGTGCCCATCTCACTTAAGGGGCCGGGGGCCAGCGCTGTCTGGAGACACTTCCGGGTCACGTGGCCAGCGTGACGAAGCTGCTCTGGCGAGCCAGCACCAGCGCAGCACACGGAAATGCCGTTTACCTTCCCGCTATAAAGCGGTACCTATTTATCTACTTGCACTTAAGAGTGCTTTCGAACTGCTAGGTGGGCAGGAGCTGGGACCGAACCACGGGAGCTCACCCCGTCGCGGGAATTCAAACCACTGACCATGTGATTGGCAAGTCCTAGGCGCTGAGGTTTTACCCACAGCGCCACCTGCGTCCCACCCTTACATGGTTAGAATTCTAAAATATGGGGAGAAAAATCCATCACACTTGTGAGTGGATGTTAAGAGAGAAAGAGCTGAACATCTTTTTAATGATTGATCAATGCTGCTGTTTCTCTTCTTTTCAGCTTCTGGAAAAGGGGTGAGCCAAATAGAGCCGCGAAGCACAACTGTGGTGCAATTGCCTTTAATTGCCGTGGAAGTTGCTGGGTAGCATTAAACTGTGAGCAAATGACACAGTATATTTGCAAGAAGGTGCCGAATGATGCTTGGCTCTAAGAAGACACTTTCAAGATGAATGAAACTGGATCTCATGATCACTACACAAAACCAAAACCAAGAGATCACCCCACCCCGCTGTTTTAATGCACAATCTACACTCTGCCATCTAGATTATGGGACTCTTTGGCATCAGCCCTCAAAAACACCATGAAAAGACCTTATTCTGCAAGCTCAAATGTAGATGGCATAAAAATAGAGAATGGAAGGGTCCAGTCATAGCCTGTTTTCTGTTTAATGTATTTATTTGCAATGCATACTGTAAAGGGAATTGGGGGTTGCTTGTGCATAGAGGGTGCTGATGCTCTATGGCAACGTTCCCTGGCTAAAACTTTCCCTGGCTGAACAGCCCTTTCTCCCAGAACCTCGCTGTTGGTTTGGGCTTCCTTGGGAACCTGCCATAAAACTCCCCCCGGAGATCCTCATCCCTGATGGTCTCCGCAGGAACCCACGTGTTTTCCAACTCGGCTTCCCCCTCCCAAGCCACCAAATACTCCACCTGTCCTCCTCTCCATCTTGAATCGAGTATTTCTGTGGCTTGACTACTAAGTTCCCTCTCCTCTACGCGTGGGTAAGTGGGGACCTCTCTCTCTCGCCCCGGAAATTCCAGTCCCTCCCTGTACGGAGAGAGTAGGGACCTATGGAACACCGGGTGTAGTTTCATGCTGATCGGCAACTTGAGCCTAAAGGCCCTGGGATTAACCTGCTGTGTCACCTCGAAAGATCCCAGCCGCCTGGGCCACAAATTCTTGCAACCTCCCTTGAAAGGTAACCCTTGGGTTGACAACCACACCCTGTCCCCCACCCGTATGGTTTCTCCTTCCCTACGATGCTTGTCTGCCTGCCTCTTATACACTTCCTTGGCCCGTTCCAAGTTCATTTTAAGTTGTTGGTGTAAGGCCTCCATTTCTTCCACAAACTGCTCCGCTGCCGGTACACTCCACCTCTCCTCCCCTCCTCCTGGGAAGGCCCTGGGGTGACACCCATAATTGGCCATGAACGGGCTCATTCCTGTGGACAGATGTTCCGCGTTATTGTACGCAAATTCAGCCAGCGCTAGTTTCTCTACCCAGTCGTTCTGCCTCTCGCTGACATAGCAGCGTAGGTATTGTTGGAGTATACTGTTCGCTCTTTCCGCTTGCCCGTTGGTCTCCAGGTGTCTGGCCATTGAGAAGCTCACCTCAACTTGCAGCAGGCTCATGAGCTTCCTCCAGAACCTGGAAGTAAATTGCTTCCCTCGGTCTGACAAAACCCTCAAGGGGGCGCCATGCATCCTGAACATGTGATCCACAAACAGCCTGGCAGTTTCCTCTGCCGTCACCGCATGCGAGCAAGCGATGAAATGGTACATTTTGGTTAACAGGTCGACAACCACCATGACAGCTGTTTTCCCCCTTGATTTGGGCAAATCAGTCATAAAATCTATGGATACCACCTCCCATGGTCTTCCCAGTGTGGGTAAGGGTTCCAGTAGCCCTGCGGGTGCCGCCCTCTCCCCCTTTGCTCGCTGGCAGCAGTCGCACCCTCGTACGTACTTCCGTACATCTTCCCTCACCCTTGGCCACCAGAACTGCCTGGTGACAAGCAACATGGTCTTGTGTTGACCGAAATGCCCCGCCGTCGGGTTATCATGGAGTTGTATGAGTACCCTTCTCCTCAAGTCATCCCCTGGTACATACAGTGCTCCCCTGTAATACAGTACCCCTTCTTTCTCCTCAAAACCCCCATGGTTTTCCCCCATGCCCCTGAGTTCCCGGATTTTAGTTTGGGCGAACTCGTCGTCCCTCGTCAGTCCGGCTAGTTCTCGTCTCTCTACTAATACTCCCCCAAACACCCATCGGTTCTCGGGGATCACATGTTGGGCTTCTGGTGGTCCTTCTCCTTCCATTTACTCCGGCTTCCGGGAGAGGGCGTCTGCTCTGACGTTTTCCTCTCCTGGCATGTACCGAATCTCGAAAAAAAACTTGGAGAACTCCTAAGCCCATCGCACCTGTCGCTGGTTGAGTACTTGTGCAGTCCTCCAGTACTCCAGGTTCTTATGGTCCGTGCACACCTGGATCTTGTGCTGTGCCCCTATTAACAAATGTCTCCAGCGTCGAAAGGCTTCATAAATTGCAAGCAGTTCCTGGTCATACACCGTGTAGTTTTGCTCCAACTTGCTCAGCTTCCTCGAGAAGAATGCACACGGCCTCCAGCTGGACTGGTCTCCCAGCTGGAGCAGCACCGCCCCTACTGCTCGGTCTGACACGTCTGTCTCCAGCCTCATTGGCTTCTGCAGATCCACGTGCAAGAGCTGCTCTTCCGAAGCGAACGCCCTCTTTAGCCTTTCAAAAGATTGCTGTGCCTCTTCTGTCCAGACGAACTTGCTTTTGCTACTGAGACAATCGGTGATAGGTGTGGTTAAGTGGGCGAAGTTCTTGATGAACTTCCGATAGAAGTTCCCAAAGCCCAGGAACCTCTGCACGTCCTTCTGGGTCTTGGGGGTCTTCCATTCCAGCACCACCTGCACCTTGCCTGGGTCCATATCTAGGCCCTTGTCCGACAACCTGTATCCCAGGAACTCCACCACGCGTGCGTGGAATTGGCACTTCTCCAGTTTGACCCACAACTGGTGTTCCTGTAGCCTCTTTAGCACTTCCCGGACATCTCTGACATGCTGCTCCTCGTTGTCCAAATAGATTAACACGTCATCTAGAAAGGCCACGTAATTCTTGTACAGCAGGGAACCCAACACGTGATGCATGAAAGATTGAAAACAGGCAGAGCCTGATTGTAATCCGAAAGGCATAACGAGGTACTCAAAGGCCCCCAGAGGGGTGAACATGGTGGTTTTCCATTCATCCCCCTCCCTCATCCTAATCAAATTATACGCTTCCCGAAGGTCCAGCTTGGTAAAAAAATTTCCCTTCCTTACCCTGGTTAAAATATCGTCAATCCTGGGCATTGGGAAGGTCACGGGTTCCGATACAAGGTTCAATGCCCTGAAATCTACGACCAATCTCGGCTGTTTAGTGTCTTTTTTGTCCACAAAGAACACCGGACTGCCTCCCACCGCCCTTGATTCTCTTATGAAACCTCTTTTCAGGTTCTTGTCTTTTTTTTTTTTTGAAAATTCTTTTTATTTTATTTCTAACATATACACCAACAAAAAAACCCACAAACAATCCAAAAAGGATAAAAAAGAGAGAAAAAAGAAATAAAGCAAAATACAAAGGCACAAAAAAGTCACATAACAAAAACATTAGATTCATACTGTATTGTTGAACTGACTTCCCTCCACCACGGTTTCAGCTGTATCCCAATGTTTTCTTCTCCAGAATCTTTTTAACACTTTTATCTCTACATCGCCGGTTTTATATTACCCCTACTGTAATTTTAATATTTCCTAAATTTGTTTCCATGTATGTAATGAATTTGTTCCAATCATTAATAAATTTGGTGTTTTTCTGATACCTGATCTTCTGTGTCATTTTTGCTAACTCTATATACTCGAATAACTTAATTTGCCATTCTCTGATAGTTGGGATGTTGGGTGTTTTCCAGTTCTGCGCTAACAATATTCTGGCTGCTACCGTTGCATATTGAAACATGGTTTGATCTTCCTTCTTAATCTCATCTCCGACCATTCCTAAAAGAAAGGCTTCAGGTTTTTTAGGGAAGTTATATTTCAAAACCTTTTTTAATTCATCGTAAATGAGACCCCAAAACTTTTTCACTATTTCACATGTCCACCACATATGGTGGAAACCACCCTCCTTCTTTTTACATTTCCAGCAGGTTTTGTCCCCTGTTCTATACATCTTTTCTAGTTTCACTGGAGTGATGTACCAACGATACATCATCTTTTCCATATTCTCTCGGAGTCCAGCACATGCTGTGAATTTCATATCTTTATTCCAAAGTTTCTCCCATCTATCATAATCCAAATTGTATCCCAAATTTTCAGGTTCTTGTCAATAAACTCAGGCAACTCCTGCATCTCCTTGTCTGACATGGCATACAGTTTGCCCACTGGGAGCTGAGCTCCTGGGAGTAGGTTGATTTGACAGTCGAAGGGCCTATGGGGGGGGTAGTTTATCCGCTTCCTTCTCTCTGAAGACATCCTGCAGGTCTGCGTATTGTGGCGGTACCTTCCCCTTTTCCCCCACCGCCATTCCTGCCACCCGTGCTACGGCTATCCTCGGGGTTTCCCCCCGTAACAGTGTTCCAAGCAGTGAGCTGACCCAAAAGTCACTGTCCTCTGGTGCCATGCCACTACTGGATCATGTAGTGCCAACCAGCTCATTCCCAGTATGATTGGTGGTCCTGCCAGTGTGGCTACATGAAAGGCAAGGGTTTCTGTGTGTCTGGAGACCCTCATTCTCATGGGGGGAGTCTGGTGCGTCACTTCCCCTCCCAGGAGTTCTCTGCCATCAATGGTCGTTACTTGTAAGGGACACTCTAGAGGCAGGAGGTGTAGCTGGTGCTCCAGCGCGAAATCCTTGCTGAAAAAATTACAGGAACTGCCTGAATCCAGCAGTGCCTTAACCTTGATTGGGTGTCCATTAGGGAGTTCTAGCACCACCTCTATGGCTATGGCTGCTTGGGGGGGGGGGTCTGGCTTGGGCACTTTTACTGGTTGCTGGCCTGGCTGCTGTTCCCGCTGATCGGCAGCCAAGCGTTGGCTTTTCCCTGCTCCTTATCTCCCTCCTCCTCACAGCCAGCAGCCCCCACCATTCCTTGCCATGCCTTCCTTTGAGGGCAGACCCTGGCAAAATGTCCTGGCTGTTGGCAGAGGAAACACTTCTTGGCTGTTTTTCCCTCCTTTCCCTCCTTCCTTCGAACTTCGCTGGAGTTTGAAACCCCGCGGGCGCGCGCTCCCCCAATCTCAGTTGATTTCACTGGCTGGGAAGGTTGCTCCGTTATTTCAGGAATGCGGTTGTCATGCCAACGCTCTCCTCTCCCCTCCCGCTTCTCTAGAGCGCGCGCTTCTTGGCGTACTACAATCGCAAGCACAGCCTTAGTCAGCTGATCCATCGATTGAGGGCGGGGCACGCTGGAAAGTTCGTCCTTCACTGAGGGTGATAAGCCTTCCTCAAACAGCATTTGCACTGGTTCCAAGCCCAGTTCCCACCCAAGTTTATGGATAAGCATCGCAAAACGCGACCAGTACTCTCTAACTGACTGGCCCCCTTGTTTGCACGCCATCAGTTCCCTGCGCGTCACACTCTGCTCCACTCCACTTGAGAACATGGCGTCCATGGCGCCAAAAAATTTCCTAAGATCCTTTAGGGCAGCATTCTGTGTTGCCATTAATGGCCGGATCCATTCCCTGGCAGCGTCCTGAAGATGCCCGATAACATAAGCGACTCTCCCCTCATCATCAGCAAAGTCATCATACTGCAGTTCCAGCGCGTACTGTACCTCCGTCCTGAATGCATTATAATCTCTGGGGTTCCCCCCAAACCTGTGCACCAGTCCCGGTACCTTCTTTGCGATGGGGGTGGGCTTCCCCCGGGCATCCTGAGTCCTCCTTTCATCTAGCCGCGCCACTAACAGAGCCAGTTCCTTTTCCAAATCTCGGTTTCTCTCCTCCAGATTTGGCGCTGCCACTGCTCCCTCTCCGGCGCCTGCTCCTCCGGTTTGACTCATGATGCTGCCTGTCCTGTCGTTGTGCACAAGCAACGTCAAAGACTGATGGATTGCTGTAAAGGGAATTGGGGGTTGCTTGTGCGTAGAGGGTGCTGATGCTCTATGGCAACGTTCCCTGGCTAAAACTTTCCCTGGCTGAACAGCCCTTTCTCCGTGGCTGTGTCAGTCACTGGCAGAATCCGTCAGTGGGCGTTTCCTGAACTTCTTCCAACATAAAAATTCCTTGACGCCAAGTCTCCGCCTAGCCTCCCTGCGTGGAAGTCTTCTGCGCAGAGTGGGCGTGGCCAGCGGAGGTCCTGGACTCTCCCCACTGGTCTCTGTGGAAGAGTCTTGGAGCCATCTCTCCGAAGTCCTTCCCTGCTCCCCTTTCTCCCAGGTGTCCCGCTGATTTCCTTCCCCAAAGGAAGTGTTCTCTCTCCCTCTGCTGGTCCCTTCTCCCGCATCGTTGGGGAGCCTTACCTCCACTCTTGGCTCCGATGGCAGTTCCCTGACACATACCAATATTTGTTTCCTTACTCTGTGTGTTTGATGCCCCATTGCCCCTCTGATCTCCATCGCCACTACCTTACAAGGCACATAAGGACAACCCTGCATGCCAGGCAATGAGCATGGGGGCCACCCAGCGCCTGGTGTCTCATTCCAGCAGACTAATCACAAATACATCTTTGGCTTCATCACTGGGAAATTCCGATGCCCTTATTCTCATGTAGAGTTAACATTGGGCAACAAACACAGTGAACTGCTCTCGATTTCTTCAGAACTTGGCAGGGGGCAAGACTGGGGGTCCACACCAGTGTGGGCACAGCACTGCGCAAGACATTGGTTATAATATTATGTTTGCTGACTGGGAACGGTTATGGACCACCGGTGTGAAGTTTACGGCATGTAATGCCTTAAAAGAAAACATTATGAAAATGATATATAGGTGGTACATGACCCCAGTCAAGCTTGCAAAAGTATATCATTTGCCTGATAATAAATGTTGGAAATGTAAGGAAACTGAAGGAACATTCTTTCACCTTTGGTGGACATGCCCAAAGGTTAAGGCCTTCTGGGAGATGATCTATAATGAACTGAAAAAGGTATTTAAATATACCTTCCTTAAGAAACCAGAGGCTTTCCTTTTGGGCATTGTCGACCAAATGGTGTTAAAAAAGGACAGAACTTTCTTTATGTATGCGACAACAGCAGCAAGAATACTCATCGCAAAGTACTGGAAGACACAAGATTTACCCACCCTGGAAGAATGGCAGATGCAAGTGATAGACTACATGGAATTGGCAGAAATGACTGGCAGAATTCGAGACCTGGGAGAAGAGTCAGTGGAAGAGGACTGGAAGAAGTTTAAAGACTATTTGCAAAAACATTGTAAAATATCGGAGTGTTAAAATGTTAAAATGTTGGAATGTTAAAATGATGCAAGATATGAAGACAATGTGGCATTAGTGACATAGGTAAAAGGAGTAGGTAACAAAAGTTTAAAAAGACAAGGGTGGAAAAAAAATTAGATTACATTGTGTCAAATGTAAACAAAAGGATATAAAAGGAAGAATTGGAGGCACATTGGGTTGAAATCTATAATATAGATCAAGATTTGAAAGAGGGTAAGATATTTGCTGAATATGGTTGTGTAAAAAGGAACACAAAAAAGGGAGATGTGAGGAAGTCAGGAAGAAGGGGTATGAAAATAACAAGTAAAAAATTTGATTTTTATGTCTTTTTTATCTTCTTCTCTTTTTTCTCTTTTTTTCTTATATTTTTTAGATTTTTCTTTTTTCCTTTTTAATGTATTTTAATGTATCTTTCTGCTTTATTTTGTGTGTGAAGGTTTCTTTTACTGTTTAAAATCTCAATAAATATCTTTTTTTAAAAAAGTGTGGGCACAGCACTGGCAGCATGTGCTGCTCTTTTCATGGCGTTCATATGGCAGGGGTGCCAACTTGAATAAAATATTGGGGGTGGAGCAAGGAAGCTCCACCCTGCATAATCAATCACAAGACTTGATCCAGAAGTGGAGAAAGCTCCTCCCCAGAACAGGCAGGATGACACTAGGACTCTGAGCTGTTAACCCTGTTAACTAATCACAAATACAACTTTGGCTTCATCACTGGAAATTCTGGCACCCTTACTCTCATATAGAGCTAACATTCTACTCTATCAGCGTTTATTTACAGCAGTAATAAATCAGCCAGTGTCTGGCAGGAAAAACATCCTCTGTGCCAGACAAAACCGAAAGTCAGACAGAACAAAGAAACCAGGTTCTCCAGAAGTGGAGAAAGCTCCTCCCCAGAACAGGCAGGATGACACTAGGACTCTGAGCTGTTAACCCTGTAAGCTCTGATTCCCCTCACACTCCCTCTTGTCCTGCGCTGCTGGGGGCTTGTAAGTATCACCACTTACCCCAAAACCAAACCTTCACAGAACTCCCCATGACGCTGGAAGCTCAAAGGTTTGGTGAACCCATCTGCCAGGTTCTTCTGGCTTGGGAAGTACTGCAACTTCACCAAGCCTGTCTGGACACTCTGACACACATTCTGGAAACGTATGTCCAGATGTAATGGTGTCCGGCACAGTTCCCTGTGCCAAATGTGAGCCTTAAACTTTCTTCCTGGCTCCAAGCAGAGTTTCGCAGCAGCGGTTAGTGCCTTGTGTGGGTGATAAATCAAAGTCTGGGACTTCCGGAGGTGGCGCCATCGGTAATGGCCGACTCCCTCTGATCCGGAGGGACCAGCTATGCAGGAATCAGGTCTGTTCTGCTGCGGCAAAGTGGGGACCCTCGAAAAAATCACAGGCGGGTGAAGCCTGTGACTGTGGGACTCGGCGGGCACCTTTTGCGCCCCCCAACTTGCAAAGGAGCCCGATTACGGGTTCCGGAGCAGAGCGGGGAAGCGGCACGATGCTGAGAGTTAATTGCTTCTTCCGTGGAGCGAAGCCGCACAGCCGTTACCGGAGAGCGCTGCCTTTTCCTGTGACAATTTGGCTACAAAACAACTATCCGTGAGTAGGCTATTTTGCGAAACAAAAGATCAAAGAAGTAATTTGATACCAAAGCGGAGAGGCATAAACAGGAAGTCTGCCTTTTGTTCTTTGTAAATAGAGTAAAGCAATGAACTTGTAAGCGAAAACCTTGAAAGAAGTTTGAAAAGGACTATAATTCTAACATCAAGCGATTTCCCCCCTTAATTGCAGGAGAGGAGGGGGGAAAGGTCTGAACTGTATTTCCCTGCAAAAAGAGAGAAAAGGAAGCTAAAATCCACTGCTTAAAACCTGGGAATGGGTTGCCAGTGAACAATAAGAATGCCGTACTGTGAACGCGCTGTTGGTGAAAGTACTCTTTGACAGCTAACTCTGCAAGTGAGATACAAGTGAGATACAATATTTCTGGCTGGCTACTCCTGGTCTTAAAGTAACTGGAAAACAACTGAAATTGAAACTGTCGTCTTTTTTGTGAATTGGGGGATTAAAAGAAAAAAGGTTAATTATTTTAGGGCAACAACTTCTGACTGTCCCCCTAGAGGAAGTTTGAAACTGTTACAATAACAGCTGGGCCAGGGGAATTTTCCACTTCAAAACAAATTCTGATCGTGGGATTGACCTTGGGCCTTATCTAGAGTGTTATGGCAGATGGAAAGGAGAAAATAGATTTGCTTCAGGAAAAAACAACGAGTTCTGGTAGATCATTTCACCCAGACGTTGGGCTGCAGCGAAGAGCATCAACATCTGGTCCTCCTGGATTACCAACAGGAGCTGCATTGGTACAATCTAAACCCAAAGGAATGGCATCTGAAGATGTTTTGGCTCAGGCATTAGGTAAAATTAATGAATCTTTGGAAAGAATAAGTAAACAAATAGCTGAAGCATCAGGTAAAATTGATCAAAATATCACAAGTATTAACAATTTGGGACAGAAGGTAAATACTAATACAGAAACTATTGAGAAATTACTACAGGAATCTACCTCGACCCGAAAGACAGCTGAAGAAGCAAAGGAAATAGCAACTGCTCTAGAAGAGAAGATACCACCGATACACAAACAACTTGAAGACCACAGGTCAATATTGTCTATGATTGAATTGAAGGAGAAGCAAACGAATTTGAGGATCAGGGCCGTACCCGAACTTGAGAAAGACAATCTGACTGACTTTCTTACGCAGGAATTTGCAGACTTTTGGAACCCAGATTTGGAGAAGGAAAACTTTAAGATAGTGAGTGCTTTTAGGCTTGGAAGAGGAGGGAAGAAGAACAGGGTGACAGACTGTCTGATTACCCTCTGAACAAAAGAGGAGAGAGATAAAATCTTGAGTTTGCACTTCCAGAAGACTTTGGAAATACATCAGTCAAAAGTGGAGATATTTAAGGACATTCCGAAATATCTTCTGGACCTTAGGTCCAACTATTGAGATTTGGTCGCCCTGTTGAGAAGCAACGGAATTATCTTTAGGTGGGAATTCCCCCAAGGCTATCCTTTAGCTACAAAGGGAGAAAGATAAAAATAAGATCAGAGGACGACAAAGAAAGATTTTTGAGAGACCACGGAGAAGACCTGCAGAAAGAAGCTGGAGAAGAGTTAAGAGCACTAGAAAGAGGAGGAATTTTAGACATACCAAGACTACCTCCTGAATTAAAAGACCACCTGGAGAAGGCGATACCACCTACAGAACAGGAACAGGCACTTGGTGCAGTTGGAGGAAAGTAAAGTAACTACATCATGGCTCTGCAACTATTAAGCTGGAATTGTAATGGTCTGAACTCCCCTCAGAAAAGGAAAACTGTGTTTCATTTATTAAAAAAGGAACAATTGGACTTGATTTGTTTACAGGAAACACATGTAACAAGGCTACACAGGAAAGTATTGATCAACAAAAGACTGGGCCAGGAGTTTATTTCTTCGGACAAGGTTAAAAAAAGAGGGGTAGTGATTTATGCAAAGGAGAGACTATTACCGAAATTTATCTTCAAAGATGACCAAGGAAGATTTGTGGCAATTGAAATTCAAACACAAGGAGAGAAAATTTTGATAGTAGGAGTTTATGCACCAAATGAGGGGAAATCTGAATTCTTTAAAAAGTTGCATGAGACCTTGATGGACTATTTGGATTATAATGTGATTTTGATGGGAGACATGAACGGAGTGGTATCTACACATATGGACAAGGCACAAAGACAGGTAGTCACTAAAGATGGCAGACTACCGAAAACCTTTTTTGAGATGACAGACAACTTGGACTTAGTTGATATCTGGAGAACAAAGAATCCCTTGGCCAGAGAGGGAACCTTCTTCTCTGAAGCCAAATTGACATGGACAAGAATTGACCAAATATGGGTAACTAGAGGAATGGCTCCAAAGACAAGAAAAGTGGAAATTTGCCCAAAAACTTGCTCTGACCACAATGCTGTGAAGATGGAGATGAAACTAACACCAACTGGCTCCTTCAGATGGAGGATGAATGACACCTTACTCAGAGATGAAGAAGTGATTAAGAAGGCCCAAAAAATCTTGAGAGATTATTTTGAGATAAATATGAATACCAATGTGGAAAAAAGAGTAATCTGGGACGCAAGCAAAGCTGTTATGAGAGGTTTCTTGATACAACAGAACGTATTAAAGAAGAGACTCCAAAATGAGAAGAAGGATAAGATATTGGAGAAAATAAAAGAAAGTGAAAAGAAATTGAGAGCAAAACCAAAGTCGCAAGAGATTTTGAGAGAAATAAAGTTACACCAAGTACAATACATGAAAATGATGAATCAGGAGATAGAATGGAAAATCAAACAAATGAGACAAAAGACATTTGAGTTGGCTAATAAATGTGGGAAATTGTTGGCTTGGCAAATGAAAAAAAGACAAAAATTAAATACGGTTACAAATTTAGAAGTATAATAATAATAATTTATTATTTATACCCCGCCCATCTGGCTGGGCTTCCCTGGCCACTCTGGGCGGCTTCCAAAAGAATATTAAAATACTATAATACATCAAACATTAAAAGCTTCCCGAAACAGGGCTGCCTTCAGATGTCTTCTAAAAGCCTGGTAGTTGTTGTTCTCTTTGACATCTGGTGGGAGGGTGTTCCACAGGGAAGGCGCCACTACCGAGAAGGCCCTTTGCCTGGTTCCCTGTAACTTGGCTTCTCGCAGTGAGGGAACCGCCAGAAGGCCCTTGGTGCTGGACCTCAGTGTCCTGGTAGAATGATGGGGGTGGAGACGCTCCTTCAGATATACTGGACCAAGGCCGTTTAGGGCTTTAAAGGTCAGCACCAACACTTTGAATTGTGCTCGGAAATGTACTGGAAGCCAATGTAGGTCTTTCAAGACCGGTGTTATGTGGTCTCTGCGGCCGCTCTCAGTCACCAGTCTCGCTGCCGCGTTCTGGATTAGTTGTAGTTTCCGGGTCACCTTCAAAGGTAGCCCCACGTAGAGCGCATTGCAGTAATCCAAGCGAGAGATAGCCAGAGCATGCACCACTCTGGCAAGGCAGTCTGCGGGCAGATAGGGTCTCAGCCTGCGTACCAGATGGAGCTGGTAAACAGCTGCCCTGGACACAGATTTGACCTGTGCCTCCATGGACAGCTGTGAGTCCAAAATGACTCCCAGGCTGCACACCTGGTCCTTCAGGGGCACAGTTACCCCATTCAGGACCAGGGAATCCTCCACACCTGCCCGCCTCCTGTCCCCCAAAAACAGTACTTCTGTCTTGTCAGGATTCAACCTCAATCTGTTAGCCGCCATCCAACCTCCAACCGCCTCCAGGCACTCACACAGGACCTTCACTGCCTTCACTGGTTCTGATTTAAAAGAGAGGTAGAGCTGGGTATCATCCGCATACTGATGAACACCCAGCCCAAATCCCCTGATGATCTCTCCCAGCGGCTTCATATAGATGTTAAAAAGCATGGGGGAGAGGACGGAACCCTGAGGCACCCCACAAGTGAGGGCCCAAGGGTCTGAACACTCATCCCCCACCACCACTTTCTGAACACGGCCCAGGAGGAAGGAGCGGAACCACTGTATAACAGTGCCCCCAGCCCCTCAAGACGGTCCAGAAGGATGTTATGGTCGATGGTATCAAACGCCGCTGAGAGATCCAGCAGAACTAGGAAACAGCTCTCACCTTTGTCCCTAGCCCGCCGGAGATCATCAACCAGTGCGACCAAGGCAGTTTCAGTCCCATGATGAGGCCTGAATCCCGACTGGAAGGGATCCAAATGGTCTGCTTCTTCCAGGCGTGCCTGGAGTTGTTCAGCAACCACTCGCTCAATCACCATGCCCAAGAATGGAAGATTTGAGACTGGGCGATAGTTGGCTATCGTGGCCGCATCTAAAGATGGTTTTTTAAGAAGCGGTTTAATAACCGCCTCTTTCAGCGGGTCTGGGAAGGCTCCCTCACGGAGGGAAGCATTCACCACTCCCCGAAGCCCATCGCCCAGTCCTTCCCAGCTAGCTTTTATAAGCCAGGATGGGCAAGGATCAAGGAGACAAGTGGTTGGTTTCACTCGTCCAAGCAGCCTGTCCACATCCTCGGGGGTAACAGATTGGAAATGATCCCACACAACTTGACTAGACAGGACTCTAGCACTCTCCCACCCCGGCCCTGCTCCCACGGTGGAGTCTACCTCTTCTCGAATCTGAGCGACTTTATCTGCAAAAAACTTTGCAAAGTCATTGCAGGAGATCATGTGACCCCTACTGGGTCCTGATGGAGCAGGTGGTTCCGCTAAATTGCGAACCACCTGAAAGAGTCTCCTGCTGCTGTTTTCCGCAGATGCAATAGAGGCGGTGAAGAAAGTCTTCTTCGCCGTCGCTATCGCCACTTGGTAGGCTCGACATTGAGCTCTAACCCGTGTCCGTTCAGATTCAGAATGGGTTATCTGCCACCGGCACTCTAGCCGTCTCAACGATTGTTTCATTGCCCTCAGATCCGTGGAAAACCACGGGGCTGTCCGGACTCCATGCAATCGGAGAGGGTGCTTTGGAGCCAAACAGTCAATAGCCCTGGTTAACTCCACATTCCAGCGGGCCACCAGGGAATCAGCTGAAAGGCCATCAACATGGGATAAAACATCCCCTACCACTCTCTGGAAACCATTTGGATCCATTAAGTGGCGGGGGTGGACCATCTGAATCGGTCCCGCCTCCCTGCAGAGGGGAAGGGTCACGGAGAAGTCCAGTTGCACCAGGAAGTGATCTGACCATGGCACTTCTTTGGTTTCGCTTTTAATTAGTGTCAGATCAACAACATCCATAGAGGTGAACACCAGGTCCAAGGCATGCCCGTGGCTATGAGTTGGGCCAGACTTATTCAGGGACAGCCCCATGGAGGCCATGCTTTCCACGAAGTCCCGAGCAGCCCCTTGTAAGGTCGTGTTGGCATGGATGTTGAAATCCCCTAGGACAACCAAACTAGGTGTCTCCAGGAGGACATCCGCCACGACCTGAAGCAGCTCAGGCAGGGAATCCTTGGTGCAGCGGGGAGGTCGGTACACCAAAAGGAATCCTGTACTGCCCCTATTGCCCAACTTCCAGAACATGCACTCAGAGAACTGGGTCTTCCCAATAGGATGCCTGGTGCAAACTAATGACTTCCTAAAAATCACTGCAACCCCCCCTCCCCGCCCACAAGGCCTGGGTTGCTGTGCATAAGAGAAACCTGGTGGACAAGAGGCGGCAAGGACGGGCCCATCTGCTTCATCCAACCAGGTCTCTGTCACACATGCCAGGTCAAATCCTCCATCCACAATCAGGTCGTGGATGGCAAAGGTTTTATTCATCATTGACATGGCATTGCACAGCAACACTTTCAGGTCATGTGGGTTTCCCTTGTTGATTCCAGTATCCTTCCGGTCAGGACCAGACCTGGAGGCAGGGATAGTCCTCAAACAACGACTAAGCCTGCTTCCTCGGTCATGACATGGTCTGGTCTTAGCGTAACTCCTCCTCCTACCTGTGATCACTGAGATTGGTTGTCCGAGTACATCCCCCCTGTGGAACCTGCCCCAGCCATTTTGTTTGCTGGGACCCACTCCCAGGCAGCCCTGACCCCTCCCCTTAAAATCAAATTAAATTAAAGCCTATACAAAAAACAAACTAACAGAACAATAAAACTATAAAAACAAAAAACAAAGTTACAAACACAACATACCGTATTTTTTGCTCTATAAGACTCACTTTTTCCTTCTTAAAAAGTAATGGGAAATGTGTGTGCATCTTATGGAGCGAATGCAGGCTGCGCAGCTATTCCAGAAGCCAGAACAGCAAGAGGGATTGCTGTTATCACTGCGTAGCAATCCCTCTTGCTGTTCTGGCTTCTGAGATTCAGAATATTTTTTTTCTTGTTTTCCTACTCCAAAAACTTGTGGTTTGGTGTGTCTTATAGAGCGAAAAATACGGTAATTAAATTAAACAAATTCCCACACTCAACTAAACACCCACCCCACCCCACACACCCGAGGCCTCCCTGGAGCCCCATAAGCTGCGGAGGTGAGTATGGGGCTCGCCCCCAGGCCCAAGGTGGAAAATGGGCTTCAAGGGGGAGCGGTCCTCCCCAAGACTCATAGGCAGAGCGGCAGCAGCGGTGTCCTGGGGCCTCCTTGGAGCCTTATATGCTGTGGTGGAGTATGGGGCCCGCCCCCCGGCCCAAGGTGGAGAATGGGCTTGCAGGGGGGAGCAGTCCTCCCCACAAACTCACGGCAGAGCAGCAGCAGCAATGTCCCGAGGCCTCCTTGGAGCCTTATATGCTGAGGTGGAGTATGGGGCCCGCCCCCCGGCCCAAGGTGGAAAAGGGGCTTCAGGGGGGAGCAGTCCTCCCCTTAAACTCACGGCAGAGCGGCAGCAGTGGAAGGAAGGAACATACAGAACCCAGCTGAGATTAGAAACTGTTTCCAGAGGTACTTTAAACAATTATATACACAAGGACCACAGAAAGAAATTGATTTAGATCAATTTTTGAAAACAAATGGATTACAAAAAATCTCCCAGGAAAATAAATTAATGCTGAACTATAAAATAACTGAACAGGAGATAGAAGGTGCCATTCAGAATATGCAACTAGGTAAATCTCCAGGACCGGATGGACTGACTTCTAAATATTACAGATCCTTAAAAGAATGGTTAGTACAACCTTTGAAGGAAGTCTGTAATGAAATAATGGGTGGGAAAAGGGCACCAGAGTCGTGGAAAGAAGCGTATATTACACTTGTACCAAAAACAGAGACTGAAAAGATGCAGCTTAAGAACTACCGCCCCATATCACTGCTTAATGTGGATTACAAAATCTTTGCAGACATTTTGGCTAAAAGACTAAAAAAAGTGTTAATGGAAGAGATCCATAAAGACCAAGCAGGCTTTCTCCCGGGTAGACATTTGTCTGATAATGTGAGAAATATAATCAACATTTTAGAAAAATTACAAGTGAATATAAATACTAAGGCAGTTTTGATATTTGTGGACGCGGAGAAAGCCCTTGACAAAATTTCTTGGAGTTTTATGAAGAAGAACCTACAGGGTATGGGGGTAGGCCAAGGCTTTGAAAACGCTATAAGTGCAATTTATTCAGAACAAAAGGCTAAATTAATTGTAAATAATGTGGTGACGGAAGAATTTAAGATAGAAAAAGGGACACGACAAGGTTGCCCAATCTCGCCATTGCTTTTTATATCGGTCCTGGAGGTCCTGTTGAATATGATTAGAAGGGACCAGTTGTTTAAAGGTGTACAAGTCGGAGCTAAACAGTACAAGTTGAGAACATTTGCAGATGATTTAGTATTGACGTTACAGGAGCCAGAATCTAGTACTAAAAGGGTTTTGGAACTGATTCAAGAATTTGGTCAGGCTGCAGGATTTAAACTGAATAAGTTAAAAACTAAGGTTTTAGAGAAAAATCTAACACCGATTGAGAGAGAGAGGTTTCAGAATGAGACAGGTTTAACAGTGGTTAAGAAAGTGAAATACCTGGGGATTAACATGACAGCAAAAAATGGGAACCTATTCAAAGACAATTACGAAAAATGTTGGGCTGAAGTGAAAAAATATTTAGAAATTTGGTCAAATTTGAAGCTTTCACTGCTAGGCCATATTGCTGCGATAAAAGTGAATGTATTGCCTAGAATGTTGTTTCTGTTTCAAACTTTGCAAATTTTGGACAAAATGGACTGTTTCAGGAAGTGGCAGAGAGATATCTCTAGATTTGTCTGGCAGGGCAAGAAGCCTAGAATAAAATTTAAAATACTAACAGATGCAAAGGAAAGAGGTGGATTTGCCCTGCCAGACCTTAAACTTTATTATGAATCAGCAGCTTTTTGCTGGTTGAAAGAATGGCTGCTTCTTGAAAACACAGACATTGTGGATTTAGAAGGTTTTAATAATGTATTTGGATGGCATGCATATTTGTGGTATGACAAGGTCAAAGCACATAAAGCATTTAAAAACCATATTGTCAGGAAAGCATTGTTTAATGTCTTGATAAGATATAAGGACTTACTGGAAAACAAAACCCCAAGGTGGCTGTGACCGATGGAAGCGAAAGCTCAGAAAAAGCTCAATATGGAGGTCAGCTCGCCAAAATATTGGGAAATTTTGGAACAAGAGGGAAATAGACTGAAGTTGCAGAGTTTTGAGAAATTAAAAAACAAAGTGCGAGACTGGCTTCATTATTATCAGATAATGGAGGCATACAATTTGGACAAGAAAATTGGCTTCCAGGTGGAAAAATCAAAATTAGAAACAGAACTGCTAGAACCCAAAACTAAGATTTTGTCAAAGATGTATAACTTGCTGTTGAAATGGAATACACAGGATGAAACGGTGAAATCTGCTATGATTAAATGGGCACAAGATGTTGGACATAACATAATGATGGCTGACTGGGAACAATTATGGACCACAGGTATGAAGTTTACGGCATGCAATGCCTTAAGAGAGAATATTATGAAAATGATATACAGGTGGTACATGACACCAGTCAAGCTTGCAAAAATCTATCATCTGCCCGATAATAAATGTTGGAAATGTAAGGAAACTGAAGGTACATTCTTTCACCTTTGGTGGACGTGCCCAAGGATTAAGGCTTTCTGGGAGATGATTTATAATGAACTGAAAAGGGTATTTAAATATACCTTTTTGAAGAAACCAGAGGCCTTTTTCCTGGGCATGGTCGGCCAAATGGTGCCAAAGAAGGACAGAACTTTCTTTATGTATGCCACAACAGCAGCAAGAATACTTATTGCAAAGTATTGGAAGACGCAAGATCTACCCACCCTGGAAGAATGACAGATGAAGGTGATGGACTACATGGAACTGGCGGAAATGACTGGCAGAATCCGAGACCAGGGAGAAGAGTCGGTGGAAGAAGATTGGAAGAAATTTAAAGACTATTTACAGAAATATTGCAAAATTAATGAATGTTAGAATGATGTCAGAATGAAGTTAAATGGTTTAAGCTGCAATGTTATAAAGGTGTATGAAAAATGGATTATTAACAGGTGAGAACTCAAAGTTATATTATATTAAGTTAAAGGATGAAGATAAAAATAAAGAGGGAAAGAAATTGCTGAATTAACTAACTGAATTGGAATACAAAAAAAGGGAGGTGTGAGGAGGTCAGGGAAGCAAGGTTATGAATATATGACATGAAAAGATTGATGTGTTTTCTTTTTAAATGTTTTTTATCTTTTTTCTGTATTTTGTATTTTGTATTTTTCTTTTTTTTCTTTTTGTCTTTTCTTCTATTCTTTTTATTTATGTATTTTTTCCCTTTGAAAACTTAATAAATATCATTTAAAAAAGAAAAGAAAAATCAAAGTCTGTTCGCAGGCTTCTTGCTATCTAAGAAGGCTTTAATTAGGTACAGAGAAACATCATAAATCAGCCTGGAGGACTAGCGGACATCCTCTCCGGCTCAACAACTAAAAGCGAAAGTAACTCACACACAAAGAAAGATTCCTGTATGTGAACAAAACCACGCCTCAGAATGTGAGACTTCACACAGAACTGTTTAACCCTGTAAGTTTTGATTCTCCTCACAGTTTGGTTCTGGCCTTAAACTGCCCAGACTCTGCCGACTTCAGACAGGGTTGATTGTCCTCCCAAACAGTGATGGGCAAGCAACACTCCCCGCAGATTTCTTGAACCAGACATCTGTAGAACTCATGTTCCCAGCACAGCTCTGACAGTGCACTGAACTCAGCTTCAGTAGAGGACAGCGCAATGAGACTCTGCTTCCGGGACTTCCTCCCAACTAGATATTCCCCAAACTTTATTACCATCCCAGATACAGACTTCCTGTCATCCAGATTCGCCCAGTTGCTATCTGAACAGCACGTGAGCTTGGCGTCACCTGTAGCTGACAGCTTAAGGCAAAAGTCTTTGGTATCTTGCAGGTGACGCAGGACCCGTTTAATACCATTCCAGGCTTGCACACTTGGACTTGTAGCTTCCCTGCTGAGCATTGGTAGCAAAAGCAATGTCCAGCCTGCTCCACTGGGAAAGATACAGCAGACTACCCAGAGCTGACTGAAAGTTCTCAACTTTCTCAAACTCAGTGCATTCCGCTAGCTGACTGTCTTTCATGTAGCTTGTCTCCATGGGTGTTCTAACCCCTGCACAATCAGACATTCTGAACTTCTCAAGCAACTGCTCAATCTTGCCTTTCTGACTGAGCAAGAAGCTTCCATCTTCAGATCTGTCTATCTGTACCCCTAGGTAAACTCACTGAACCCAGGTTCTTGAGTTGGAAACATTTTCCAAGCTCTTTGGCAAACGTCTGCACCTGATTGTCTGCCCTTGAGACATGAATTATGCCATCCACAAAAACCAAAACCAGTTCTTGTGACTCTCCTGACCCTTTTAGGTACAGACAGCTGTAAATAAATACTTCTAGAGTAGAAGAGAAGCTGAGTGCAGTCTCTGATTTACGCACACTTTGCACGCACAGAAAGTCACTTTGCTGTGTTTTACTCTGCTGTGCTCAGATTTCTGAAGGAGCAGAAATGTGCAACAGAAGCCTGCAGGACCTCCACCCTTCACCATTTACAACAGTACTAAATCAGCCAGTGTCTGGCATGAAAACATCCTCCACGCTGGACAAAACCGAAAGTCAGACAGAACAAAGAAACCAGCTTCTCCAGGATGAAGAGGAACCATTGATGAGCACCCTTTGGGTTCGGTCAGTCAGCCAGTTACAAATCCACTGAGTGGTAGCATAGTCAAGACCGCATTTTACCAGCTTCTTTACAAGAATATCATGGGGCACCTTGTCAAATGCCTTGCTGAAATCAAGGTAGGCTACATCCACTGCATTCCCTTCATCTACCAGGCTTGTAATTCTGTCAAAAAACAAGATCAGGTTAGTCTGACATGACTTATTTTTCAGAAATCCATGCTGACTATTGGTGATCACAGCATTCCTTTCTAGGTGCTCACAGACTGTTTGCTTAATGATCTGCTCCAGAATCTTCCCTGGTATTGATGTCAGACTGACTGGGCGGTAATTATTTGGGTCCTCTCTTTCCCCCTTTTTGAAAATAGGGACAACATTTGCCCTCCTCCAGTCTGCCGGGACTTCGCCTTTTCTCCAGGAATTCTCAAAGATGACTGCCAGTGATTCTGAGATCACATCTGCCAGTTCTTTTAATACTCTTGGATGCAGTTCATCTGGCCCTGGAGACTTGAATACATCTAAACTAGCCAAGTATTCTTGTACTATCTCCTTAGTTATTCTGGGCTGTGTTTCCTCTGCTGAATCATTTGCTCCAAATTCTTCAGGTCGGGCATTGTTTTCTTTATCGGAGACGACTGCGGCAAAGAAGGCATTGAGGAGTTCAGCCCTTTCTGTGTCCCCTGTTTGCATTTCACCATCTTCTCCTCTGAGTGACCCCACTGTTTCTTTGTTCTTCCTTTTGCTACGGACATACCCATAAAAGCCTTTTTTGTTGCTTTTAACCTCTCTAGCAAGCCTGAGTTCATTCTGTGCTTTAGCTTTTCTGACTTTGTGTCTACATGTGCTGGCTATTTGTTTGAATGCCTCTTTGGTGGTTTCCCCCCTTTTCCATTTTTTGTACACATCCTTTTTTAATCTTTCCCCTTTTTGAAAATAGGGACAACATTTGCCCTCCTCCAGTCTGCCAGGACTTCGCCGGTTCTCCAGGAATTCTCAAAGATGACTACCAGTGGTTCTGAGATCACATCTGCCAGTTCTTTTAATACTCTTGGATGCAGTTCGTCTGGCCCTGGAGACTTGAATACATCTAAACTAGCCAAGTATTCTTGTACTAGGAGACTTGAATACATCTAAACTAGCCAAGTATTCTTGTACTAGGGAAGGAGGTCAATAGGTACGTAGAGGAAAGATTTAAAGAAGGGGACAAAGAATTGTAATGAAAATTTATTTTAATTTTATGTTGTGTATGGATGTTTTTTGATATTGTTGATTTGTTTTCTTTTGGTTATTTAAACAAAAATCAATAAAAATAATTTTAAAAAACAACAACAACAACAACTGCTGATTAAAGAATTGGAGAAATTTTTGGATACCAAGGAAGATGTGATGGAGAAACAAATTGAGTGGGCACACAGCACTAAATCAGCATCTGCAAGAGCAAGGAAAGTTCCAGGAGACTGCTTAGTTCAATTCTCTACAAGAACCATACAGGGCAAGATTTTGCAAACTCAGAACAACCTACAGACTGACATCCAAAGGATTACAAAGGATTACAAGTGAAGGAAATCCCAACTAGACTCCTAAATAAAAGGAAAGACTACAAATTCCTAGCAGATGCTTTGAGAAAACCCAGCGTGTTGGGAGTTCCCTCAAGGAATGAGCTTTCAATTCAGAATGAAATTATTTTGAGCAACAAAAGAACAAGAATGTGTTAGCTTCAGGTTTATATTTTATACTTTGTGTAATGTTAGAAACAAATGAGCAGTTCAAAGAGTGAAGATATAACGTCTTATCAAGCAATATGGGAAGCCACAGAAAAATAAGAATGGTAACATATGATGTTCTTAACATGCATTATGTGAAAACTGGGGGGGGGGATTAATAGAATTGTTTTTATGCATACATGAAATAGACCATCCAAATAGGCAAAGGCACTTCTATAGAGGATGTTCCATCTTTCTCCAAATCCTGCCTTAGCCCTACTATCTTTGAACATAGACTTGGGCTCCACCCTGTGGTAGGGTTGCCATACATCTGGGTTTTCCCAGACACATCTCCATTTTTAGGGTCTACATCCCCATCCTCGAGGATTTTTAGAATTTGCCAAAATTTCGGGGGGGGGGGGTTCTTTTCTTCCTTTGGTACCAAGACAAGCCCCAAAGGAGCATATTTGTGCTTGGGAACTCCCACTCCAGGAGTGTGACATAGAACACCTGTGCCCCGGGAAGTGGTGTGTCTGGGAGCTTTCCTTCCCAGCCAGAGAGTGTGCATGTGCAACGCAAGTCCAATGTGCCCCCATCCCACAACCCTGCCAGAGCTGTCTCTCTCTCTACTGGCTCCCTTGGACCTGACATGGGAACCAAGAGAAGGCAGAAGCACAGTCGGCCTCAATCTTTTGTTTCATGTTTCTGTGTACATAGTTATGAGGGGTTTCTAGCATATGAAGCTTATCAGAGTCCAATTCAGAGTTTGTGCAGATCTATCTTTCTTTCCAAGTACAGTTCTTGATGAGTTGCCATTGGTTGAAGGTCAGTTGCATGCAGGGCTTTTTTCCATTTGGAACTCGCTTGAACTCAGTTCTGACACCTCTCAGGTGGACACCATTGTGAGAGAGTTCATGGTCAGTTCTGGTACCCTTTTTTTCTGGAAAAATAGCACTGGTGGCATGTATGTTTTGATGATGACACATTTATTAAATGTAGACCAAAAACGTTGAAATTTGAATGTTTCTGTTCCTTGTCTTTGTGCTTTAACTTTGCAAATGAAGATTTACACTAATGCACTTTGCCATATTTCCTGGTACAAGTGTTGAGATAGAAAGCTTTCCAATATTACTAGCAGAGTTTATGAGGAGTAAGGATTCTTCTGGGGGATATGCTTTGAAGGTAAAGTATGTACCCGGCCTAAATAAAAAATAAAACTAATAACTTTTTTTGGGGGGGAATAGTATATCAAATCTGAAACCAACATTTTCCTAGGTTTCTGCTTTATGTGGAATGCTGATTGGATGTGATCAGCAGCCAATCAGGAAATGGTATAGCCTAAATGGGAGGAGTTCTGGAATGCCTGACATCACAAGGAAGGTGGTTCTTAGCCAGTGGAAGGATGAAAAACCCTTAGAAGGAAATTAGGGAAAAGATTGTTCCATGGCAACACCAAGGTATCCAAACAGAACGAGATCTGAGGGGTGTAACACTTTCCTTACAAGCTATGATATTTGCAGGGACTCATTCCAGGACTGAAAGGTCACCAAGAGGGAAAATGATAAGGAGCTTTTATAAGCTACAGGTGGTTTTTCTCTTTCAAATACTAGGCCTCAGGGTCATCCAATGAAACAGAGTGGTGGAACATTTGAGGGCTGTCTACAGGTGCTGTATTACCAGTTGTATCACTGTATTACTGGCTGTTTGGCCAATAGCAACCATCAGGCAAGCAAGAGGTTCTTTGGATTCCACTGGTCAGAGACTCTTAGGTAGAGACAAACTCTTATTAATTGGTAAACATCAGGAAAGAAATTGATCAGCAACCTGGAATGCAGTCTAATACAAAGCCAACAGCAACAGGACTAAACTACAAAGCTAGCAATATAACCAATAAGCAAAATATCTCAGGCAACAACAACAACAAAACAGATAGAATAGGTTTAGTTCTTCATGTCTCTCCAGCCAATGGAGATCTGGAAGGCTCATCTGGGATACTTCAGACTGATAGATGGTCGTTCTCTTCACATTCTGGAATGGAGCATAGAACAATGTATCAAGATCTCCCTGTCTCCTTCAGCTTCTGGCCCTTATATGCCATATTTTTCCTTGTATAAGACTAGGTTTTTTAAACTAAAAATTTAGGTTTAAATTGGGGCTCGTTTTATACATGGGTTGTGCTGAGGGGTGTTTTGTTAATTTGGAGTCCCCCAAAATAGGGGGTGTCTTATACATGGGGGCATCTTATAGACGGAAAAATATGGTAGTCTGTAGCGTAGGTCTCATGCCAAGCTGGCAACAGATGTAATTCATGATGTAATTCCATTCCCATTCTTTGATCTGGCTTGGGAGTCAACACATGTGGGCATGAGAGCCTTCATTTGCATTCTTTATCTGTGCAGTTCAGGCAATGTAAGGTTACTTTCCTTGTTCCCAGTCAACTGCTTCCTCCTTCCTTCCCCCATGCAGTCAGGTGTTTGATGGCTGGCCAAGCCATGAAGTTCCTTTCACTTCTTCTCAAACAGCCAGGTTCCTTATATTAAAGCTCCAGCTACATTGCAGACCAGGAGCATCACATTCTGTTTTATTCCCTGGCAATACAGGTGCCCTGCTCTGATTCATGGGCCCAATTTATTTATCCAGATCTAGAGCATGATCCAGAAAATATAAGTCTTTGGGAAACCCATTTACTTGCATATCAAGGGCTGCTAGATCAGTTGGCTTTGAAATGGGATTAGACAACAGCCGCCTTCTTTCTTTCTTTTAGCCACAGCATCAGATGTCAAGCTGGGTCTTTGCAAAAAGAAAACAAAATGGCACACTTGGAGAGCTTCCCCTCTACTTCTTTTCCAGGTCCAACTCGTGGTGTCCAAAGTCTTGCTAGATTCAATTGGATTTATAGAGTGAAAAATACTGTATATTGGACTCAACAACGTCTTTACGGGAAAGGATGGTCTAATACTGGTGCCACTTTCTACCTAATGTGCTCATAATCTTATTCTCCATTTGTTGTTGTCTTATTCTAGCTTGTTGTTTCCTAAACACAACTGAGAGGATGGAGCAGCCAGCGCCCGCAAATCCTGCAACACTATCGGCAGCTATAACTGATGGTCTGTATACTGCACAGTCATATGGGATGAGGTTTCTCATAAAGTAGAGGAATGCATGGGAAATGCACAATGTTCTGTCTGCTTCTTTTCCATGTCCAACTTGTGGTCTCTAAAGTCTTTTTATTATTATTTATTTATTTCGTTTTTCAAATTAAAATTTTACAATCAAATATCAACATACAATATAAAAACAACAACAACAACAACAACAATCTTTATTACGGTCCAGAGACCCAACAAATCATTACAAATCAGTACACAGTTCATACAGCCTACCTCCAGGTTAATCAAGCATTTTGTTTAGAATATAGGGCTCATTTGTTCTTGCAACCACCGATAAAAACTTTGCCACTGCTAATGTTCTAACTTTTGTCCAGTCTTCCAGTAGGAACCTGACATAGTGAGCTTCTGATTTTCCCAGGAAAGGTACCAGCAAAGGGTAGTATCAGTTCAGCCCTGGCCTGCTCATATTTTGCACCATTAAACTACAAGTGGTATTCCAACCACACTAAGAATTTTAGCTGTTTACAGTGGTTTTAAAAATAGATTATAAACTTTCCCCATTCCTTAAAATTTTCCTGATTTCTGATTCATTTTTGCCATTTCGGCATAATCCACCAACTTTATCTGCCATTCTTCTCTGGCAGGGAGGTCATCTTGTTTCCATCTCTGGGCCAATAACATCCTCGCAGCCATGGTCATGTACATTGTCTTTTCTGCTCCTTTGGGATTTTGGCGCCTAGAATTCCTAACAGAAAGTATTTGAGGTTTTTTAGGGGGGGAATTAAACTTTTCCCCCAATTTATTAAATATCATTTCCCAAAATTCTTTTACTACATTACATGTCCACCACATTTGATAAAAGGTGCTGTCAGGGGTTCAGGAGCAGAGGCGAGGGCAAGGGAGGAAACAGAGAGCGAGGGGGAGGAGGCAGAGGAAAAGATGAGTGATGACGACGACCCGAGATCTCCGAGTCTTTCCAGTGAATCAGAAGATTCACAGAAAGGAGCACCAGTGGCCAGAACAAGGGGGGAACCTAGGGGGACACCCCAGGAAGAAGGGTCCAGAGGGGGCTCAGAGGGGAGCAGTTGGAAATCGGGACCAGCGTCACCAACAGAGAGCAGGGGAGAAGAAGGGCGTCAGGTATCAAGCGCTGGCAGCTCGCAACAGGAGGGAGGGCACGAGTCAGGAGTAGCCACACCTCCATCAGGGAGCGAAGAAACGGTCAGGAGGAAAGTGGAAGGTTGGGCGCGCGCGCCAAGTTCAAATACACAGGAAGGTGGCGCAGTAAGCAGCCCGGAAAGGGAGCCAGGTCCTAAAGCCCGGCGCAAGGAGACAGGAGGGTCCGGGGGGTCCGCGTCAGAAGAATCCCGGAAGGAAGAGACCACGGGGGGCAGAGGGACCCAGAGAAGAACGGTCAGGCGGAAAAGGTGGAGTAAGACTAGGTTAGTAAGCTGGTGCACAGGGGGCGGAGACTCAGACGGAGCTTCGCCGGTCTAACCCATAAGACGTAGAGCTGCACGCAGCAGCTTGAGAATGGAAACTGTAACTCAATAAAGACTTTTATAAAGTGAACGCTGGCTAGCGTGATCCTCTGTGAGCTAGGATCTGGAAGCAGCTCTGACAGGTGCCTTCTTTTCCCTTATATTTCCAACATATATTTGACCCTGTTTTATACATTTTTGCTAATTGATTGGGAGTTAAATACCAACGATATATCATTTTCATATAGTTTCCTTTCAGCGTGCAACATGCTGTGAATTTTAAATTCCAATTCCCTAAGTTCTCCCATGCTGCAAGTTGTATATTATACCCAAAATCTTTCACCCCGTGTATCATTGGCTGATTAGGGCATGCCCAGGTGTCGCCCGGATCCCCCTGGTTGAAATTATCAATTTGTCCCTTGGCATGGGGACATTCCCAGGGGAGCTGAAGGAAGCAGTGGTATGTCCGCTCTTAAAGAAAACTTCACCAGATCCTTTAGATCTATCCAATTACCGCCCAGTTTCAAATCTTCCATGTCTGGGTAAGGTAATTGAGAGAGCGGTTGCTGAACAGCTTGGTAGGTTTCTGGAGGAAACACCGGCTTTAGATCCATTTCAGTCTGGGTTCCGTCCTGGATTCAGGACCGAGACAGCTCTGGTTGCCCTAACAGATGATCTCCGTAGACAACTAGGGGATGAGGGAACAGTTCGGGAATATATACACGGTAACTTATTAAAAATTAGGCAATAAGTAAAGGACAATACAATATTACTGATGTCCACAGCTGAAGAAAGGAAAAATTACTGTAATTTAATTGGCTGCTCCTCTTAACATCAGTTCATAACTGTTGTTTGCAAATGCTTACTGAAGTCCTATAAACTAGATATCCAGGAGCTTAGAGAAGAATAGAATGCAAATGAGAATGCTATATTATCAGTAAATATATGAATTATTTGAAAAGCAATTGTAATGAACAGATTATGCTTGTAGGACTGCAAGAAGTTCTGTAAGGAGGATTATTTGAAATATTGCAAGAAAAACTATGAAAAGAATTATTAGTTAATGATAATTAAGAGTAATAGAGAAATGAAGAAATGCAGAACAAGTGATAAAGAACGGGAAATCATCCGTTCTTTATCAAAGTCTAAAACTTTGTATAAGATAAGAATTTATGTTAAATGATTGTTGGAAATGATATGTTTAAAAAAACTAATAAAAATGTGGAGAGAGAGAGAATGCTATATTATCTAAAAGATTTTTCAATACCTTTGAATCCATATGGAACATCTTTTTGGTATAAGATGTAGACTGATCCAGCAAATGAAAAAGAAAGACATTTCAGTTATATTGGACTCAACAATGTCTTTACAGGAAATACTGATAGACGCCAAAGTTAAATGTTGGAAATGCCTCACTGAGACGTATTTTTGGCCTGATGTTGTTGTCCATTTCAACTTTGTACCGATGAAATCCTTGACATTTGTAGATGTGCATCTATTTTAAAAATTATGTTCCTGTAATAGGGAGATTAAGTGCAGGAGAATAAAAGCAAATTCTGTGAGCTTTCATGCTTGACAAGAGACTAATACTCTGAGCTTGGAAGGGAAAACACCCACCATCCAACCAATGTGTTCATAGTCGTAATAATAATAATAATAATAATAATAATAATAATAATAATAATGATAATAATAATGATAATAATAATTTATTTATACCCCGCCCATCTGGCTGGGCCTCCCCAGGCACTCTGGGCGGCTTCCATAGAAACCAAAAATACAGTAAAATATCACACGTTAAAAACTTCCCTGAACAGGGCTGCCTTAAGATGTCTTAATAGCTTGTTGTTTCACAGATGCAGCTGAGAGGATGGAAAAGTCCGGAACTGGTGGAGCATCCAAAAAGGATTCAGCAGCAGCAAAAGGAACTTGTGGTCTGTATACAGCACAGTCATATTGGATGAGGTTTCTCATAAAGTAGAGGAAGGCATGGGAAAGGGAAGTTGATGGAGAGACAGGCAGGGAGTGGAACCAGTCATGTTGTGCTAGGGAGGAGTGCAGAGAAAAGCACACACAGCTCTTTGGGTGCCAGAGATCCACTAATCCCCATAGAAACCCCAGGATCCAGCCCACTCTTTGCTGCTGGCTGTGGTGTTCCTTTACTCTGTGCAGCCAGGAATTGCTCTACCATTAGGCAGAATAAGGTAGTTGCCTCAGGAAGCAGGTGCTGTGGTGGGCAGAGATGGGTAGACCACACAAGCTGCACTGCACCTCCTCAGTTAGTCTGCTGCCCCATCAGCAGCATCAAAATAAGAGCCAATGGCCAGCCCAGCCCAGCTTCTGTATGTGGCATTATGTGCACAGAGGGAGCATCTTGTCATTTGTTTGGGGAGCAGAAAGTCCTTTAGTATCAAAGGCTACTGTCTTCTGATCCAGACATTGGTCAGAAAAGCTTCCTCAAGCAGCAAGGTATCCCCCCTTGCTTCCTCCACCTGCTCAACCACCCAGATTACCACCCCTTGAACAGTTGACTGTCTCTGGCTGAGGCTACCACAGCATATGGAAACCCCTTTTCCTGGAGTGGCAATGGTATGTTGGCTTGTTGCTATTTAATCGTTGAGTTGTGTCTGACTCTTCGTGACCCCCTGGACCAGAGCACACCAGGCACTCCTGTCTTCCACTGCCTCCCACAGTTTGGTCAAACTCATGTTGGTAGCTTCGAGGACACTGTTGGCTACTGATGGCTAAATCAGAATTTTCTTTCTTCAAGCATCTGCTTTTCAGGACATGGTTACCTTCTTAAAATCTCCAACGGGTGAAAGATTTATCATTCTTGAGATGTTCATCCTTACTGCCATGACACTGCTGCTTTTCCTTCTATGTAAGTACATAATTAGCATTCTTTGCAACTAATGTCATGTGCTTTGCTTAAATGCCAATAGCATTTCCAAAAAGTGATGGCAGGATCCACCTTCCATTTATCCCTTTCATCTCTCTTTGATATCAGGGGTTGAGTTACAGCTGTCACCCAGAGAGCAATGACACTGTTTTGTTCTCCCTGAATAAGTGAGTTCCAGCTCTTGGAACAAGAGGCACAGGCTGACACAAGTCCCTGGGACACCCTGGGCAATTCCCTTTCCCAGTTGCCATTCTCTGCTCCTTTCCCAACTAATCCTCATTTGCTTTGGAAGACCCCCCCATTCCTGATCCTCGCCAGCCTGCCCTCTGCTAGGGCTCCAGTCCCCTGAAGGAAAGTGCTTGGGGAAAACAGGCTGCAGAGGATAAGGCCATGGCCAAAGTCGGTGAGTCCAGAGCCTACCTAAATATCTAGATATATGCAGGGCTTTTTTCAATCGGAATTCATCAGGGCTCAGTTCCAGCCCTTCTCAGGTGGGCTCTGTTGCTAATCTAAGAGAACAAGGGAGATATTCAAGGTGAGTTTGGCACCTCTTTCTCCAGAAAAATAGCACTGGATAAATGAACACATAACCTATTTGTAAACTAGTTCATTTTTAAATGGCACTCCAAAGTAAGCAAAGCTCAGGGGGAGGGAACCAAATAATCCAAGACTTTACATATTTTAAGCAAACGGCAGGCCATGAGGCAGCTTGGCAAATGCAAGTCTCTAGGACAAAGAGGACAAGTGTATCTAGACACCAAAAAATCTAAAGCTTTCAAAGGAAGGCCAACTATCTGATGACAGAAGCAACAGGCCAAATGGAAACAGGACTTCAGAGCACCAGGGCAGCCACAATCAAGGGACAGGAAACATCAATATCAGGGCTGGGAGCAGAAAATATTAATAGAATCCTTATTCATGTTTTTGTTGATTTGATTTTTTATTCACTCTTCTCCCTAAGCTCCCAGGGCACGTTACAAGTCAGCATTTAAAATTCAATGTTAAAAGCAGTTTGAAACCAAGTATCCCCCTCCCCCAGGTCACCAGACTAGTAAGCTAGAACAGAATTTCTTCATTTCTTTTCTACCTACCTCCTCCTTAGATCAGAAGGAATTAAAAAAAAGAGCTGATTTTCAAGTGGCAATGACCATGATTCGAAGCATTGTTGTTGGGATTGATTCAACCTATAAGGACAAGGATGGTAAGCATTTTATATACAAATCCTCACTTTTGCTAGAACATGTTTAATTTAAACAGACTTCAATTCCTGTAGTTCCCTTTGGGATTCATATTGTGTGAGCAAAACATTCAGTGAAACTCATCACCCAATAGAGTTTATCACTTTTTCACTGCTCAGCATGAAGAAAAGCAGATGGTTGTGATTCTCACGTCTCCCCACTAGAAATGCTGTCCTTCCCCATCACACTGTAATTCACAATGTTTGTGCTAGTGCTATATTTTAGCACTAGTGCAAAGGAACTTTGCCCCCACTTCTCCCTGCATGCCATCACCAAAACTGCACATCAGAACAGAATGGAGGGAAAGGGTCTGAAGATTGCATTGCACAAGGAGAAATTCCTGAGCTTACAGAACGCCCTCTTTAGAACTATGTGGAAGGCAACCCAATATTCATCAGAAAAAGAGTTTGGGTGCCTGTATTTTCTTAGATTTCAGAAAGCATAATAGAAAACTGTAAAGTAATCTTTGCATATTTCGCTTTACTGTGTGACTCAGTGGGGAATTGTTTTGTGACCCTGTGATTCCCAGCAGAAAAGGAGGACAAAGGAGGGGAACATTAGAGATACTTCATGAGCCACTTTCAATATGAGAATAGGAGAGCGGATTGCATGGGTCTCTGGTCTGATCCAGCTGCAGGATTCTTCTGAGGCTTTTCATTGGTGATCTCAGCCACAGAGAATCAAGTCTGTCCTCATATTAATAAGAACCCCATCCTGGAGCTCTGCTTCTTGTTTCAAGCTAAAGTGTTTTAAAATGTTTGGAAACGGTTTCTTAATATTTGCAGATTGTTATTTCAGATACTCCTGCCTTAAACTGTTTCAAATCTTTTAGACTTCCAAATACTCGCTGTAGTTCAAAACTTATCAGAGGAAGTGCGGCATTTTGCCATCAAAAATGATCAACTGCAAAAGGAAATTGGTAAGCTACCCTATGATGTAGTGCAGTGGGATCCTGCCCTGATTCTGCCCCAGCTGAAAGCCCCTCCTCTAGCTGAAAACTCTTAGAACCAGAGCAGAGAGCTGTCCTCCTTTTCAGGTCAGCTAAAAGACCTGTCCTTTACTATATTCATCCATGGAAGAGAGGTTCTTGAACAGCACATCTGAGGCAACCTCTGACAACTTGGTCAGAGAGACTGCTGGGCAGTGGAGTGATTGGTGCAACAACAAAATCTCTCTGGTTTCACAAGCCCATCATCAGAAAGAAACCCTCAAGCCTACTCACATAGTGAATTGGCTCTTTGGCATGTGGGATAAAATACCTGCAGACCATAGCAACTCTCACTCTACAAACAGGCCTGTTTTGGTGCCACGGCAAGTACCCAGACGGCCAAACCTAGGTCAGGATAGGATCCTCCATTTATCTGCACAGGTCTCTAAGGTGGGCTTTCCTTCACTGGGAACACTTGCTTTATAGGTAAAGAGATTATAATGATGTTTATAAAGCTTTTTATGAAAAAGCAGAGAAGGGGAATGAGTTCTGAAATATTCTATGATTGGATATCATGTACCAAATCAGAACACAGCTGCTCAGAATCCTTAGTCTGGACTCAAGCTCAGGAAAACACAGACCAGTGAATACATAACACCCTTCTCCCTTAGACATGAACACTCATCCCTGTCAACACAAATATTCATCAAAGTAGTGTGGGCAGTGCCTCACCCACTGAGATGGGTGAAGCTCATCCCCTTGGGTTGTTGGGGATCCTGATGGAGCTGGAGCTGGTGTCATGGGTGACACTGGTGTCATTGCCTTCACACTGTCTGGTGTCGCAGAGTTGGGGCCCCATTCCTCAGCTCTACCCTGGGCCGCAGGTTCTCATCAGGTACATCAGCCTGTGAGTCAGGCTGATTGTTCACCTTGTGTTCTGGCATGGTAGCAGTGGCTGGCGCTGGGGCATCAGACAGGCAGCAACATATTTAGTCCACATGCCGGCAGTGGACCTGAACATCTGGTGTGGCAAGCTTGTCGCCCCGGTAACAGCAGTGGAGATAAACACAGGGTGATCTCCATAGTTTGGGATGTAGACAGGGTCATCAGGTGTGAAGGACCTGGGGGCCGCTGGAGCCCCTTGGCCAGGAGGCCGATCAGATGCAAGATTTGGGTGCAGCCAATCCAGGAATGATGCCAGCTTCTGGTTTATAAGGAGCTCTGCTTGGCTTCAACCTGTGGCAATGCAGGGTTTGAGGTGCTGCTGCAGCAGGAAATCAACTAAGCTCTTGTTCCAGTCCCCCTGGGCAATCTGGGTGAGGGATTCCTTGGTGGTCCTCACCATTCTCTAAGCCTGTCCATTCGTTGATGGATGGAACGGTGCTGCTGTGACATGCCGGATTAGGTTGTTGGCCATGAACTTCTGGAACTCGGCTGACATGAACTGTACTCCATGATCTGACATGATGGTGTCTGGCAGGCCGTGTAGGGTGAAGAAAGACCCACAGCAGGGCCCAGATGACAATCCTGGAGGTCATTGCTGAGACGGGCACCACCTCAAGCCACTTTGACAAGGAGTCCACAATGATCAAGAATGTCTGACCTTGGCATGGACCAGCAAAATTGATGTGGAGTCTTGACCATGGTGTGCATGTCATCTCCTACCTTTGGATTGGGGCCTGAGGCATGGATGGTCAGGACTCTTGTCAGGCCTGGCAGTGCTGGACCCAATCTTCTACTGCTGCATTACTGCCTGGCCACCAGATGTAGCTACTGGCCAGAGCTTCCATATGGACAATGCCTGGGTGACTGACATGGAGAGCCTCCAGCACTCTGGTCCACAGCTTAGCAGGGATCATGACCCAGTTTCCCCACAGAAGGCATCCCTTGTGAACTGACAGCTCATGTTGCTGGGAAACAAATGGGGAGAATTCTGCATCAAGGTGATTCGCTGGGCACCTCCTCCACATCCAGTTGAGGACACAGGAGATGGACACATGAGTGTGTGGTGACATCCATGGCATGGAGCGGCACCTGGGGAAGAGTCTCCAGCAACATCACACTGTGGGCTGGGGATGGGTCAATGTCTATGTCTAGTAATGGCAGGTAGCTTAGGGCATCTGCGTGGCCCAGGCTCTTGCCAGGAACGTTGTGCAGCATGTAGTCATATGCCCTGAGAAAGATGGACCACCTTAGCATCCTCAGGGACAGGACCTGGGGCGTCTTCTAATCAGAAGCAAAAAGGCCCAGCAGAGGCATGTGGTCACTTATGATAATGAAGTGGTGGCCATAGGTGTAGTCATGGAACTTCTTTACTTCTGCTACGATAGCAAGGGCCTCCTTGTCAATCTGGACATAATTGCATTCCGTAGATGACAAAGTTCTGGAGTAGAATGCATTGGGGGCCTCTCACCCATCTGGCTACTGGTGGCTGAGGACTGCGCCAGTTCCATATGGGGAGGTGTGACAGGCAAGCACAACAAGCTTGGTCTCATCAAAATGAGTAAGGACTCTTTCAGGGGAGAGCAGCTGTTTGACAGCTTTGAAAGCAGCCTTTTGAGCATCGCCCCAGATCCAAGGAGATTTCTTGTACAAAAGCCAGTGCAGGTCCTCCACAATTGCAGCCTTGTGTGGAAGAAAGGAATGGCACGACTGGATAGCATGTACTGAGTCAGAACACAGGGGCTCAGAATCCTTAGTCCATATTCAAATTCAGGCAAGCACAGAGCATTGAATACATAATAGGTAAAGTGATTATAAAATAGCTTATAAAGCTTTAGATGCGAAAGCAGAGACGGGGAACGAATGCAAATTGCATCACTTGTGCATAAAAACAAGCGAAGGATGGTCAGCACGAAAACACACATTTTGTGGATGTTGTATAATGCCATTTCCCCTCTTTTTCTTTGACCTTGGGAAATATGATTGCCTTTAAAGACATTATGCCAAAACCAGACCTAAACCCTGATTAAAATGGATCTAGAAAATCAGTTTCCTCCAAGAGCACCTGGATCTGGTCCACGACCACCCACTCAAGAACCTTGCCCAGGAAGGTGAGATTAGCAGCTGATGGACTGTTACTTAGATTTTTATGAGCCCAGGGAATAACAACAACAACAACAACAACAACAACAACAGCAACAACAGCAGCAACAACAACAACAACAATTTATTTATATTCTGCCCATTAGGCTGGGTTTCTTAAGGAGTGATTTTACCACTGCCTCTGCTCTGGACACCCTTTAAGATTTATCTGCTGTAACAGAAGGGTCATGAAGGGTCACTTTTATCCTCAAAATACTTTGCAAACAAATCACAGAAAGCTGCTTTCAGTTCTCCCATCTCCTTCAGGCCAGACTGTAGCAGGCCCTACTCTACCCAAGAAAGCTCTGCTGCATGGCACAATGGAGGAAGCTAAGCCTTCACTGCCACTTGGTAGGCTCGAGGATGAGCCCTCACCAGTGTTCAATTGCATTCAACCAGATTTTTCCTCCACACACGTTCAAGCCATTTCCCAGCTTCTTTCTTTCCCCTAACCTCTGCAGTATACCAGGGGGCCAAACAGGCTGAATGAAGTGGGAGAGGGAGCTCAGGACCAATCGTGTCAATGGCCCAAGCCAAGATGTCAAGGAAAAAAACAACTATCCGACTTTCAGAAGACCTCTGTTCAGGGAAGTTTTTAATGGTTGGACTCCAGTTGTGTTTTATTTTGTTGGAATTCACCCAGAGTAGCTGAGGAAAACCCAGTTAGATGGGCAGCATATTATAAAGTATCATTGCCGTCGGCGTCGGCGTCATCATCATCATCTTTATTCAGCTGTTCCACAGCTTGGCCAAAACTTGGCAGGAGCACCACCCACTTTCAGATGAGATGGAAAATCCCCCAGAGGCATTTGGAAGCCCACTGGAACCATCCTGTCAGCTCAGGCAGGGAGACTGCTGGGCAGCAAACCAGGTGGTAAACCAGCAGAATCCCTCATCTGTCCCAGTTGCCCCCTCTAGATTCCCCTCCCCACCTCCGCAACTGGAGAGTTAGCCTAGAGAGAGAAACAGGATTTTGATAAACCACAGCTACTCCCCCTCTCCATCCTTCAAGTCTGCCCTGATGCTGCCCGAAGTATCCAGGTGGAAACAAGTAGGTGAGGTTCTTGACTGCGCTCCCTGTTCCAGCTATGCCCACTGTCAGGGAACTGCCATCGGAGCCAGAGGGAGAGGGAGGAGTCCAGAGGGATTCCGGAGAGCGTCCCGGGAGGGAGAGAAGCAGCCCATCTTCTGGGGAAGGAAATCAGCGTAGCACCAGTGGAGAAGGGGGGCAGATGGGGGAATCGGCAAGGTGGCTCCATGACTCTTCGCTGGAGACCAGCGGGGAGAGCACTGGTCCTCCGCTGCCCACACCCTCCTTGCGCAGAAGGCTTCCGCGCAGGGAGAGTAGGCGGCGACTAGGCGTCAAAGAACTTTTATGCTGGAAGAAGTTCAAGAAACGCCCACTGACAGATTCTGCCAGCGATTGAGACAGCCACAGGTGAATGGCTGTCCGGACAGTGAGAGTTCACCCAGGTAACCCAGCCAGGGGTGGTGCCGATTTACGCACGAGCAACCCCTAGAACCATTACACCCGGACTTCCGGGTTAGCGCGGAAGGCAAATGGCGGATTCCCTCCGAGCTCCGGAGGGAATCTGCTCCGTGGAAGACGGGTCCTGACGCGGCGGCGATGCGGGGACCCTTAGAAACCAGAGGCGCGGATGCCTGTGGACCTGGTGACTCAGCGGGTACCATTTGCGCCCCCCGACCCGCGAAGAAGCCTTTTTGAAGGCTGCGGAGCGGGTGATGGAGGGTGGCGTGGTGCTGTGAGTAAACCGCTTCTTCTACGGAGTGAAGCCGCAAGCCATGGCCGGAGAGCGCTGACTTTTTTCTTTGAACATTCGGACTGCAAAAAGAACAACCCGTGAGTAGTACGGAAATTGGACTTAAAAATCTCCTTTCCTTTGAATTCGGTACGATCGGGGGAAGCGTTAAAAGGAAGTCCCCACCCCACCCCACCCGTTTTGCAGATAATTTAAAGCAAGGATTGGATAACTAAGGTCGAGAGACCACTTCTCTCTGTGTGAGACAAAGTTATTAATTCCACGATTTGGCATTTGAAGTTTTGTGCTGGAGGAGGAAATTGACTTTTAGGAGCTGACGTGCACCCCCCCCCCCCCGGGATCCGGGAGTGATCCACGAGAGAGCCTGTTGAGGAGATACAAAGAGTTTGACAGCTGTCAAATGAGCTGTCAAATTTTGGAAAATTTGCTTTATGCTATTTCTGCTGGTTGGTTTTGATTTACCTGACTTTAAGTCGTTGAAAATAAAGAAGATACAAAATAAAAACCTGATTGTTGGAGAAAGAATACAAAGTAACTAGAATCCCTCTAGAGGGGATTCTGAGACACTACAATGGCTGTAGATGGAAAATTACAGGCTGAGCTGGATAGGACGTTCTTTCTCCTGGGAAAGTTGCAAGATCAGAATAGAGCTTTGGCTACAGACCTAACGACCTTGAATTCTAAAGTAAATAAATTTGTGGACTGTGTCAAGGACTTGATTCAAGAAAATTCTGCAGCTAAACAGGAGGAGACGTGTTGAATTGAAGGAGTGGGAAGGAGGAGCTGAATTGCCGCAAGAGAAAAAGGACAACCAGAGGCCTGAAAGAATGGATTACAAAGAAAACAAGAACTGGATGATGAGAAAGTGGTTTGAACTTGAGAATCGAGATTGGAGAGATCTTCCTATGGGGAGATCGGAAGACATATGGATTGCAAATTTGATCAAGACGAAAATTGGAGCTCTTGGGACATTTGGGACATTTGGACTTAAAAGGAACAAGATACATGATTTGGGCTCCGATTTTGAGTATGGAGGTCTGGTTGGAAGAAACATAGATCCCACTGGGACAGAGCTTCTCCGAGATTCGATGTCCAACATAAAGGATTACCAACAAAACCGGCAGAGAGGGGCTGAGAGAAATTTGAGAGCCTCGGATGTGAGGAATCCAGGCTGAGAACTGATAGACTGTGGATACTCTTTGGGGATCGAAACCGGGAAGGGGGGGGAGAGAGTTTTGGAATCCAAAGGGTGTACAATTATATCTTGTTTTATGTTATTATGTTCTTTATTCTTTTAATTAGTTTAAAAATTGGGAAATTTGTGGAAGGGAATGTGGGTCGACCTTAGAAAAGGATTTAAATGATGAGTAACGGAATTTAATTGAGGGTTAAAACTAAAATTTGGTTAATTAAGAAGAATTAAGTAAAATATTAATAGGGTGAAAGTTGGAGACAAGAACTTGCTGAGTTAACTATTGGAATTAGGATGCAAGAAGGGGGGTGTGGGGAAGTCATGGAAAGTGGTTAAGAAAGTAAGGTTTTGAAATTATGCTTGTTTGTTTTTGTGTTTGTGTGATGTCTATATAAACTATGAAAACCCAATAAAAGTTTTATTAAAAAAAAATAATAGAACCATTACACCCACCCAGCTATTTACTGCAGCATCAACATCAGCATGGGTTGATGAGTTAATGTTTTTCTTTTTTTTAAGATTTCTGAGCTTCCTAGATTAATATATGTTATCATGTGCCCGGAGAAATGAACTTCACAAAAGTAATTGAAATCTGCACAGGCATACAAGGTGGTTCCCCTTAAATTCCTTATCTTGTTTTCTTTTTCTCTTCTTCCTCCATACCTGGCTGACTCAAAGACATCATCTCTAAAAATGTGGATGATGGTTGGGTTTTATTTGCAACGGCATACTATTGGTTTTCTCATCGGCCACAAACATGGATGAATTCCCAAAAAGAGTGTGAGAGGGAAGGCGCCAAGCTAATGTCTCTGGAAACAGCAGTAGAACAGGTGAGCATCAAAGCAGAGTATTGAAATGGGCCTTCAAAAATCATATTGTTAGAAAAGCTTTATATAATGTTTGGATAAGATATAAAGATCTGTTGGAAAACAAAACCCCTAGATGGTTGTCACCCTTGGAGGCTAAGGCACTGAAAAAGCTCAATATGGAGGCCGGATGGCCAAAGTATTGGGAAATTTTGGAACAAGATGGAGATAAATTGAAGCTACAGAGTCATGAGAAATTGAAACCCAAAGTACGAGATTGGCTCCATTATGATCAAATATGATCATAATGATCAAACTGAATTGTTAGAACCCAATACTAAGAACTTATCAAGAATGTATAATTTGCTGCTGAAATGGAATACACAAGATGAAACAGTTAAATCGGCTATGATTAAGTGGGCACAGGACATTGGTCATAACATTATGTTTGCTGACTGGGAATGGTTGTGGAACACCGGGATAAAATTCACGGCATGTAATGCCTTAAAGGAAAATATTATGAAAATGATCTACAGGTGGTACATGACCCCAGTCAAGCTAGTAAAAATACACCATTTGCCTGACAATAAGTGTTGGAAATGTAAAGAAATTGAAGGTACTTTCTATCACCTTTGGTGGACGTGCCCAAAGATTAAGGCTTTCTGGGAAATGATATATAATGAAATGAAAAAGGTACTTAAATGTACTTTCCCTAAGAAGCCAGAGGCCTTTCTCTTGGGCATTGTCAGCCAATTGGTGTCAAAGAAGGACAGAACTTTTTTTATGTACGCTACGACAGCAGCAAGAATACTCATCGCAAAGTATTGGAAGACACAAGATCTACCCACCGTGGAAGAATGGCAGATGAAAGTGATGGACTATATGACACTGGCTGAGATGACTGGCAGAATCCGTGATCAGAGGAAAGAGACGGCGGAAGAGGACTGGAAGAAATTCAAAATTTATCTTAAGAACTATTATAAAATTGAGGAATGTTAAAATGTTGAGGTGTTGAGAGAAAAAGGGATACAGTGACATAAGATAAAGTTAAAGAAAGGACTAAGAAGACATATATTTGAAAAAATTGCTTAGAAGCTGCTGAAATAACTTTGTAAATTGGGATGCAGAAAGGGGAGGTATGGGGGAGTCCGAGAAAGGAGGATTATGGAAAAAAGGATATGAAATTATACATGTTTGTTTGTCTTTTTATCTGTTTGTATTGTCTAAAAAATGTTGTAAAACCAATAAAAAATTTATATATATAAAAAAGCAGAGTATTGAAAAGGTAGGGGATCTCCTTGAGTCAAAGGGCTCCTATCATCACTATCCATTTAAGAAGGTACAATCCACCTGTATGCAGGCAACACAGCAACTCCATCAGTCAAGCCAAGGGGTGGGTGGGGCAGGGAACAGCTGCTACCATCTGGGGCTAACTAAGGTTTCTTGGTGCTGCTGAGCTCTAATAGAATGAAGCTGGCAGTCAGGAAGAAGGTCTTGAAGGAGGAGGAGTAGATACTTGAGGGAAATCTTGTAGATTCTTCCTCTGCTCTTTGAGATGTACTGAGTGCTCAGAAAAAAAGGCTTCCCTCACCACCCTAACCCTCTGGCATGAGGAGATCATGGAGATGACTCTAGAGCAGTGTTTCCCAACCACTGTTCCGCGGCACACTAGTGTGCCGCGAGATGTTGCCTGGTGTGCCGCGGGAAAAAATAAAAAATTCAAAAGATTTTTTTTTTTTAAGTCAAATTTTCGATTGGGGCGCCGTCACTAGATGACCCCTGGGGTTCCCTCCCTCCCTCCCGCTCTGCGCCTCCCTCCTCCTCCTCCTCCAGGGAGGCCCTTCCTAGCTCTCGGCCAAGGCTTGGCGGCTGCCACTCACTTACTCGCTCGCCCACCCGTCCCTCCATCCCTGCACCCGGCCTCTCCCCCTCCGTCCCCGGCGCGGGGGCTGCCGGGATCCGTAGTCCCCTCGCCCTTGGGCTCCGCGCCCGCGCGGGGTGCGCGAACTACGTTTCCCAGCGTGGCCTGGCGGGCCGGGCGTTTTGTTTGAAGCGCTCTTCTCCCGGCCATGGAATGAGCGCAGCGGCGGCGGCCGGGTGGGCAGGGGCTCTTCCGCGCAGACCCCGCGCAGCCTGCCTGCGCCCCCGCGGAGATCGGGCGGCAGGATGGAGCCCGGGGATCCCCGCGGAGGTGGAGCGGCGGAGGCGGAGGCTGCCCCCCAGGTAGGGCTGCGTCGGGGGTTTTTTATTTTTGCAATGCTGCATCTGCGCCGGAGGGGACGCATCGGACCGCGGGGAGACCCCTTGGTGGGCATGCAAGGCAATGCATGCGTGCAGGCGTTGCATGGAGTGCAGTGCAATGCAATGGCAACGCGGCGCCCTGCATGCATGCATGCAACTTCCACCGGCGCTCCGGACTTGGCAGGTGAGGGGGGTCCCCAGTGGGCGGCAGAGAGAGCCGGGAGGGCGAAGGGGAGCCGGGGGGGAGCAGCGCTGCTCCCCGAGCCGAGCCCGGGGGGAAACTTCGGCGTCGTTGCGCCGGGTGTTGGAAGTGGAGGCTGGCAGGGGCCCCTCACCTGCAAAACCTGGTCGCCTCTCATATATTTCGTGCATTGCATTCATCGCCCGCTTTCTCCTCCAAGGAGCTCCCGGGGGCGCGCGTGGTTCTCCCCGTGTTATCCTCGCAACAACAGCCCTGCGAGGTGGGTCAGGCGAGTGGCCCAAGGGAGCACCCAGGGATTGTCCTGGCCAGGTGGGGTGATTTGAACCCTGCTCTCTGCCCGGTCTTCGTCCTCATTTAGCCCCCACATGTGCATGACTGTGCATGACTGAGGTTTCCCCCCCTCGTCTTAGCTATGGTGTGAGTCTGTGCTGTTAATTAATGGGGTTCTGCCTTCGGAGAAGATGAGCCAGCCCTCAAGGAGGTGATTATGTAATTTGCTAGCAATTCATGTCCCTCCCGGCGTGACGCTGCGCGCTGACGTCACGGGGCTGTAATGGTGGTGTGCCTCGAGATTTTTTTCATGAAACAAGTGTGCCTTTGCCCAAAAAAGGTTGGGAAACACTGCTCTAGAGGAGCTTGCAAGGTATATCCCTCTCCCAGCCCCTTAACCCTGGCAGAGGGGCTACCGTGGTGCTGCAGGGCACAGACATAGGTGAGACCCCATTGTCATCCCATCAAGCATACCACAACCAGACTGATTCCAATAGCTCTGGAACCAACAAACAAACATGGATACAGATATTGGAGTATTTGCCACACAGGGTCACTGTCCCGCTAGATGGTTCCAAGATGAACTGTTTTATGGCACAGTCATTTACAGTATCTGGAAATTTTAACTCTGTGTCATGGCTGGAAGACATATGTAGTCAGTCTTGGTGAGGGCAGGTGAAGTTACCCTTCACTACAATATTTTCTCTTGATTCCATCAGCAGCAGCATCATAACTTGGATCAGGGGGACAATAGCACATCCTCAGTACAAAATTATTCTTGGTGCTTGATGCAGCCATACTTGGAATACCATAGTTTTGATCACGGCTTCCTCCAAAAATATGGATTTGGCTTTCAAAGGTGACACCTGTGTCTTTTGAAATGTGTTTGTTTTATGCCTGTTGGATGTTTGTAAAGGGCTATAGTAGCTCAGAGAAAGGGACATTGTCTAGAAAGGCTTTGAGAGAACTGCCTTGCTCCTCATTCCTACTGAAAATTTTCTTGTTTTTCTTTCTCCCCACCCCTACCCTAGCAATTTGTGGTGAATGAAGTAAAACTCCGAAGAAACCTTTTTTGGATTGGACTCTTTAAAGACAACCAAGCAAAATGGAAATGGCTGTCAGGCACAGTACCTAAAGTCCAGTAAGTTTTTGAAGAAATATTTGCTATTTCTTCTAGCTGTTTCCTAGTTCTGCTGGATGTCTCAGTGGCATTTGATACCATCGACCATAGCATCCTTCTGGACCGTCTTGAGGGGCTGGGGGCACTGTTATACAGTGGTTCCGCTCCTTCCTCCTGGGCCGTGTTCAGAAAGTGGTGGGGGGGGATGAGTGTTCAGACCCCTGGGCTCTCACTTGTGGGGTGCCTCAGGGTTCTGTCCTCTCCCCCATGCTTTTCAACATTTACATGCAGCCGCTGGGAGAGATCATCAGGAGGTTTGGGCTGGGTGTTCATCAGTATGCGGATGATACCCAGCTCTACCTCTCTTTCAAATCAGAACCATTGAAGGCGGTGAAGGTCCTGTGTGAGTGTCTGGAGGCGGTTGGAGGATGGATGGCGGCTAACAGATTGAGGTTGAATCCTGACAAGACAGAAGTACTGTTTTGGGGGGACAGGAGGCGGGCAGGTGTGGAGGATTCCCTGGTCCTGAATGGGGTAACTGTGCCCCTGAAGGACCAGGTGCGCAGCCTGGGAGTCATTTTGGACTCACAGCTGTCCATGGAGGCACAGGTCAAATCTGTGTCCAGGGCAGCTGTTTACCAGCTCCATCTGGTACGTAGGCTGAGACCCTATCTGCCTGCGGACTGTCTCGCCAGAGTGGTGCATGCTCTGGTTATCTCCCGCTTGGACTACTGCAATGCACTCTACGTGGGGCTACCTTTGAAGGTGACTCGGAAACTACAACTAATCCAGAATGTGGCAGCTAGACTGGTGACTGGGGGCGGCCGCCGAGACCATATAACACCCGTCTTGAAAGACCTACATTGGCTCCCAGTAAGTTTCCGAGCACAATTCAAAGTGTTGGTGCTGACCTTTAAAGCCCTAAATGGCCTCGGTTCAGTATACCTGAAGGAGCGTCTCCACCCCCATCATTCTGCCCGGACGCTGAGGTCCAGCGCCGAGGGCCTTCTGGCGGTTCCCTCATTGCGAGAAGCAAAGCTACAGGGAACCAGGCAGAGGGCCTTCTCGGTAGTGGCGCCCACCCTGTGGAACGCCCTCCCAGCAGATGTCAAAGCGATAAACAACTACCTGACATTCAGAAGACATCTTAAGGCAGCCCTGTTCAGGGAAGTTTTTAACATGTGATATTTTATTGTATTTTTGGTTTCTATGGAAGCTGCCCAGAGTGGCTGGGGAGGCCCAGCCGGATGGGCGGGGTATAAATAATAAATTATTATTATTATTATTATTATTATTATTATTATTATTATTAATGGCATGCATTCCAAAAAGTTGCAGATTCTGTTTACGTAATTGATCCTTTCCCTCCCCAAATACATTTTGCCATGCAATTTTCTCTACTACCAAAGATCTACATATGTACTCCTCCACATCATTGTCCCGGTGAGTGACTGGTGCTTTTCACTATGTTGGAGAGGCAGGAAGGCTACTCTTCCTGCTTCTCTAACCTAATGAATGTGGTGATTCGGAAGAGGCTGAAGGCATGCTTTTAAATGGTTTGTGCTCCTTAGTTCAGCTTCAAAAGGACTTGCAGGAACCTAAAGCTGAGCAACACTGTCAGCTGGCAGTTTAAGACACTTCATGGTTCCCTTTAAGTATCTAACAACTCTTTTCAGCTTGTGTGGATGGATGTACAAGGTCAGAGTAAGATCTCACTCATCCACAGCTTGGTAGTAGAACAGAGAACTGGACTGGCATTTATTACCAAGGCTGCATTAACAGGGGCTGCTTTCAATTTTGCAAGGCCTCCTGGAACAAAATCCAATGACATTCATCTTCATTGATGCACCCAGTACCAACCACTAATCCTTTTTGTCAAAGGTATTGAGTAAACTTTACAAGCAGGCAGTGGGGTTGTATAATACTAGCTGGGAACTTAAATCCTGTATGCCAGTGGTTCCCAGTACTGCAGACCTATTATTTTTCAAAAGCCACACCATGGGCCACCCTACCTTTGAACATTTTAATATCTCTGTGGCAGTTTTTGTTATGTGAACGACACCATGTAGCCCCTGGGTGGGTGGTCTGTGGACCACCAATTGGGAACCACTGCTGTTTGTGATCTTAGACTTGATTAAAGGGCAGGTCTCACCCAAACATCTCATGGGAGTAAAAAAAAACACCTACTACACCGTTACTAGTAATATCAATTTAATAGATTCACAGAGAGCTAAAAATGAGGGAGTTATAGAATACATTTATCACAGAATTTTAGTGCTGTGTAGTGGGACTTGATTCAGTATACAATGGACACTGGAGAATGCAAGTGACAATAAAAGTGAGGCTAGGGTGATACCTTTGTCAACTATGGATAATTGATTAAAGTAAACTTAGAACCAGCATGTTAGATTTAGATAAGATATATATATGAGAGATATCATATCATTTCAATCAAGCAACCCTATAATGGCTTTGTGGTTATAGATTATATTTTGCAATTCATTTGAGGACATAGCTATGTTTGTTTCTGTATAGTGTCACTGCTCTCCTCATGCATGGGGTGGGCCCTTTAGTAAAGGTAAAGGTACCCCTGCCCGTACGGGCCAGTCTTGCCAGACTCTAGGGTTGTGCGCTCATCTCAGTTCGAAAGCACCCCCGGGTGCAAGTAGATAAATAGGGACCGCTTACCAACGGGAAGGTAAACAGCGTTCTGTGTGCTGCGCTGGCTCCCCAGATGCAGCTTGTCACGCTGGCCACGTGACCCGGAAGTGTCTGCAGACAGTGCTGGCTCCCGACCGATAGAGTGAGATGAGCGCACAACCCTAGAGTCTGGCAAGACTGGCCTGCACGGGCAGTGGTACCTTTACCTTTATGAGAAATCACTTCATGTGAAAAGAAAAGAGACAGTCTTGACCCACAGTTGTTGTTGGGATTTTGAATACGTGCAGCTTCACACAGAGTCAATTAGGAGTTGGCCAACAGCCAAGGCAATGTAGAGGAGTAAAATCTGCCTGGAGATATAGAGGCCTGGAGACAGCTCCCTCATTGGTCAAGCTCACTCATGGGAATAATGATTTATGGCCTATTGACTGGAATGTGTTAGTATAGCGTTGAGAGTTGAGTGTTAGTGTAAGAGTCGTGTGGCAAGAGAGCTAAAGATCCATGTTGTGCTCTGTTCCTGTAAATAGTAACTTGAAGTCCACTGTACATAAGAAACACCTATAAGTAACAAGTAAATGATTCCTGCTTCATCCATCCTGCCTGCAACCGATTGCTTTCGTGAACTCTGCGTATACTCTGCTAAGGTCCTGCAACAAGTTAGAAAGTTGCGAAACACCAATAGTTGTTGTTGTTGTTTTCCTTACATGGTTAGAATTCTAAAATATGGGGAGAAAAATCCATCACACTTGTGAGTGGATGTTAAGAGAGAAAGAGCTGAACATCTTTTTAATGATAGAAGGCAAGGGGAGCGGGTAAAGAAGTAGACATCCAATCTTGATTGATCAAGGCTGCTATTTCTCTTCTTTTCAGCTTCTGGAAAAGGGGTGAGCCAAATAGAGCCGCGAGGCACAACTGTGGTGTACTGGCCTTTAATTGCCGCGGAAGTTGCTGGGCAGCATTAAACTGTGAGCAAATGACACAGTATATTTGCAAGAAGGTGCCGAATGATGCTTGGCTCTAAGAAGACACTTTCAAGATGAACGAAACTGGATCTCATGATCACTACACAAAACCAAAACCAAGAGATCACCCCTCCCTGCTGTTTTAGTGCACAATCCACACTCTGCCATCTGGATTATGCGACTCTTTGGCATCAGCCCTCAAAAACACCTTGAGAAGACCTTATTCTGCAAGCTCAAACGTAGATTGGCTACGAAAATAAAGAATGGAAGGGTCCAGTCATAGCCTGTTTTCTGTTTCATGTATTTATTTGCAATGCATACCAATATTTGTTTCCTTACTCTATGTGTTTGATGCCCCATTGCCCCTTCTGATCTCCATGGTTGCTACCTTACAAGGCACATAAGGACAACCATGCATGCCAGGCAATGAGAATGGGGGTCACCCAGCGTTTGGTGTCCCCTTCTAGCAGACTAATCACAAATACAACTTTGGCTTCATCACTGGAAACTCTGGTGCCCTTAGTCTCATGTAGAGCTAACATTGGGAAACAAACACAGTGAACTGCTCTCGATTTCTTCAGAACTTGGCAGGGGGCAAGACTGGGGTCAACACCAGTGCGGGCACAGCACTGGCAGCATGTGCTGGTGCTTTCATGGCATTCATGGTAGCAGGGGTGCCAACTTGAATAAAATATTGGGGGTGAAGCAGGTAAGCTCCCCCCTGCATAACTGATCACAAGACAGTGCACTCACATCATCTGAATGGCAATGCCCATGAACTTTGGGGAGGCGGCCCCCTAAAATATTTTATGGGGGCCTTTACCTCTTGAAGTTGGCTCAAATGTACAGTGGCCATCAACTGAGTTAAGTAACCAATTAGACTCTGCTGTCCTGAATCAGACCTTTACAAGGTGTGAATAGCTTGGTCTGTGTTGAGGACTAGCACCCCAGGAATCTAGCCGGGGACCTCTCCTGCCACATCTTGCATGATTGAAGACTGGAAGTGGTTGTGGTTGCTTCAATCGGTCCTGTATACCCAGCCAAGGAGAACTGATATTTTAATTCTTCATTGTCAGGGAATGAACTGAACAGGAAGACTCAGAAGTGTCCACTCAGTCTGTTTGGCTCCTCTCAGAAGAGGAGGGAGAGTGGGAAGGTTTCCCCCCTTGTCTCCAACAGTTTCAAGAGGAGAAGAAAACAGAGCTGAATTATAGCTGAAGGAAGAAATGCCTAGTTATGAGATGTTGGAGGAGGGGGGAGAGAGAGAGCAGACTGCAGAGATCTCCCTGGAAAGTTTGGGAGATCCTCCTTCTCCAAGGGCTTGTAGGTCCCTACACATTCAAGAACAAAGAATGCGAAGGAGTATGACTCCTGGGACTTCCTGTACACTTTCAGGATGTTGGAGGGGATGGAAGCCAAAAGAAAGTTAGAAAACCATTAGTCGAGGTTGAAGGAATTCTCAGGCTGTGCTGTGATAGCCAAAGGTTTGTTCTGTTGTATAAGATGGGATGTTATGTTTGGAAAATATGTGTAAAAACCAATAAAAATTATATTAAAAAAGAAGAATGAACTGATCCTGTATTTTTTTTCCCAAGGTCATGGTGTCTTTTAATAACAGGACAGAAGGAGCCTGGTTTCATTCTCTCTTTTTCTTTCTTGGTTTTCTCTCTCCAGTCATACCTCACGTTACGTTTGCTTCAGGTTGAGCATTTTCAGGTTGCATCCCGCGCAACCCGGAAGTACCGGAAAGGGTTATTTCCGGGTTTCACAACTCACGTGTGCGCAGACGTGCAAAATGATGTCACGTGTGTGCGCAGAAGCGGTGAATCGTGACCCACGCGTGTGCAGACGCGGGTTTCATTCTTTTCAGGTTGTGAACGGGCCTCCGGAACGGATCCCATTCGCAACCATAGGTATCACTGTACTTTGGTTCTGTGTGCTTTTTCTCTCATTTGAGTGGTGATTTGTATGTGGAACCGCTGCTTTCCCCCCTGGACATCACTTCCACCATTGACATCCCTGTAATGTCCTGAAAAATCCAGATGTACAGTATGGATTTCAAACTAGATGCTTATATTGCCTTCAGTGTTGAAGCATTTTTACTCAGCTATCACTTCACTGAGGCTTCCTCTGGATCATTTGGAGCAAGACCACAACACACAGGGCAGTTGACAATATAGACTCTCAGTCTTTTAACTAGAATATGCCCTCCTTCTCTGGATACTCATGGGGGATTACATTATTTCCACAGCTTTTTTGCTTCCCTCAACTCCCTTTTGTAGGCTTTCTCTTTTCGTTGCTGCGATTCCTTCTCACTACCACTGTTGTCTGAGACAAAGTGAGAAGCAGGTGAACAAGCATGCAAGTTTCAACAGTGAAGATAAGGAGGCATAGGAGTCCTCTATATGGGGCCATGGGGGCCCAGGCACCCATAAATTTTCAAAGAAGGGGCCACCCCCAAAAAAAGTTCTACACCGCCGTGCACCCACGCTGCAGGGAGTCTGCATGACATGTCAGTAAGCCAACATCACATGCAAACGTCACAGTGATGTTGTGCAGCCCCAGGCCCGATCTGTCACCTGAGCAAGAAGACTTTTGTCAGTGCCCCCCTCCACTGGGTGACGGAGCCCTCAGCAGTTGCCCAGCCATGCTGGTCCTTGATGCTGGTCCAGGGAGTGATCACTTTGGGATCCACTTGCCTGTGGCAGTTCTTGCTCACCACAGTTGGAACTAGAATAAGCCTAGATAGTCCTTTCCCCGAGGCAGCCTCTCTCCTCTCTGCAACTGTAGATGCCATTGCTTGGCATTTCCCCTCTGCTCTCCCTGGTGCAGCCAGTGAGGAACCTGTGACTGCAACTGCTATTCAGTCCTCCTTGCTGTTGTGTCCGGCTCACGCAGCTACTACTGCCTGAATTCATAAGGAATTTTAATAATAATAATAATAATTCCATAAGATAGCTTTCCTAGGTATATGCTCTGTGTGGAATCTTGATTGGCTGCTTGTCGTGCCCAATCAGGAAGAAACAGAACCTGAACAAGAAGAGTTCTGGAATGTTCTGCATCAAAGGGCTAGGTGGTTGAGCCGCTGAAGGAACTGCAGGAACAAACAGAGAGGCAAAGAGAAGAAGAACTGACTGAGGCACAACAATATCCCAGCAGTATCCCACGGTATCACAGTGAATGTTATAAATGTTATTCATATGAAACTACTTTATGCCCACTGCATCAGTTCGTTGGGTATCTTGGCCAGCTAGTACGATTTCAGCAGCTTCCTTAGATCTCAAGCAAGAAGAAGTCCTTTACCAGCTCTATTGGGTCTTATCCTGCAGAGCATCTGGTCTGTCATTTAGGTGTCACTCACAAAGTTTCAGTTCTCCTGTTCTGCTGGGAGAGATGTAATCTCATAGAGGTACCCTGGTGGCAGTAAAAATTTTGCTTAAATACTGAGGGTGGGGGGCAGGATGTTGTTGTTGTTTAATCGTTTAGTCGTGTCCGACTCTTCGTGACCCCATGGACCAGAGCACGCCAGGCACTCCTGTCTTCCACTTCCTCCTGCAGTTTGGTCAAACTCATGCTGGTAGCTTCAAGAACATTGTCCAACCATCTCGTCCTCTGTCATCCCCTTCTCCTTGTGCCCTCCATCTTTCCCAACACCAGGGTCTTTTCCAGGGAGTCTTCTCTTCTCACGAGGTGGCCAAAGTCTTGGAGTCTCAGCTTCAGGATCTGTCCTTCCAGTGAGCACTCAGGGCTGATTTCCTTCAGAATGGAGAGGTTTGATCTTCTTGCAGTCCATGGGACTCTCAAGAGTCTCCTCCAGCACCATAATTCAAAAGAATCAGTTCTTCAGCAATCAGCCTTCTTTATAGTCCAGCTCTCACTTCCATACATCACTACTGGGAAAACCATAGCTTTAACTATACGGACCTTTGTTGGCAAGGTGATATTGTCTTTAAATTCTATTTTTCCTTACTATTTTAAGAGTTCGCTCCACTACATTGTCACGTGAAGGAACCCAAGATGAAATACCACTTAAAATGAGGAGGTAAAATGGCAGCCAAGGAAAAGTCCCCATCAATGAAGCAATGTAAGCACTTTCCACTTTTATTTATGCTCACTCCTTTTCCAGCTGCTCATTAACTACTACATTCTTAATTAAAAGCTGTGTTAACGGTCTACATTATATGGTTCTGAACATAGGATGACGTGAGGAGCCAATCCGAATGAGCAGTTAAAATGGCAGGAGGTCTGACATTCGCAGAAGGCAAGTTGTTTCTGTTTGTATTTTCTCTTCAGAGGAACCCAGGACAACAGGACCCACACTCTCCTCTTGGGAGTGAGGCCCAAATATGTCCCTTCTGCCCCTCTGACTCCTCCTTCCTTCTATCCTCCTTCCTTCCTTTTGTCTTGGGAGTGTGATATCAAGGAGGGGGGGCAGAAGGTTATGTCTTGGTTACTGTACGTTTCCGATCACAATTCAAAGTCTTGGTGCTGATCTTTAAAGCCCTAAATGGCCTCGGTCCAGTATACCTGAAGGAGCATCTCCACCCCCATCATTCTGCCCGGACACCGAGGTCCAGTGCCGAGGGCCTTCTGGTGGTTCCCTCACTGCGAGAAGCCAAGTTACTGGGATCCAGGCAGAGGGCCTTCTCGATAGTGGCACCCATCCTGTGGAATGCCCTCCCACCAGATGTCAAAGAGAAAAACAACTACCAGACTTTTAGAAGACATCTGAAGGCAGCCCTGTTTAGGGAAGCTTTTAATGTTTAATAGACTATTGTATTTTAGTGTTCTGTTGGAAGCTGCCCAGAGTGACTGGGGAAACCACTCCTGCCCCACCTTTCTGCTTTCAGGATGCGAACCACCTGGCAGAGTATTTTGAAGGTCATTAGAACCCTGCTGGATCAAACCAAAGGCCTATCTAGTTCAGCATTCTGTTCTCACAGTGCCCAGCCAAGTGCCTAATTTTATGGTTCTTGTGAGGTTATCCCACAGCCATAGGATTTTGCGGACATTCCTTTCCATGAACTCCTTGTTGCATCTGCAGGAACTTTAGCCGCTGTCCTTCCTTTGCAGTAAAAGGGATAAAAAGGGTTAGCTCAGGGGATGGTGGAATAGAACAAGTTTTTTAAAAAATAAAAAAATAAAAATATCACTGAGACTTTGGATTTTCTTGATCCAAAAAATTTCCCCTTCTTCCAACGCCCCCGCTCTCCAACTATATCAATGGGAGGTTTGTTGTTGTTGTTGTTGTTTTAAAAAATGCCTATGGGAGGAGAGGAGGAGAAGAGCAGACAGGTCCCATTTTCTGCCCTGCCATCATGACGCCCGCAGAAATTTGGATTTGGTTGCTCTTCCACCAAACCAGTAGGATTGAACATTTTGCATGGTGAGTTCCCGCCCCGCCCCAGTGGAAATAACGACACATGACACAATTATTTAGGTTAATGGGCTAAAAATGGCCACAACTTTATTGGTTACAGGTGATGAGTCGTATTGGTATTGGGTTAGACCAGGGGTCTGCAACCCGTGGCTCCGGAGCCGCATGTGGCTCTTTTACACCTTTGCCATGGCTCCGGGCGGATACTAGCGAGGGGAGGAGGCGCATTGTGCACCCCGACACTCCCCACTGTGGTGGGTGCTGTACTGGCTGTGACGTCGCATGGGGGCGGTGCATGCGTTAGTCCTGACGTCACCTTCCCGCCCGCTGTCAGATCGCGGCTCTGGAGATATATTTGTTTTAAATGTCGCAATGGTTTTGCGGCTCCCAGTTTTTTTCCCCTTCGGAAACGGGTCCAAGTGGCTCTTTTTGTCTTAAAGGTTGCAGACCCCTGGGTTAGAGATTTGTCCTAACTGACTATCCGGCTTCAGCCTGTTTGCTTGAAGACCGGGAGTCCTGCTGATGCACATCAACTAGGAACTCCCCTGGGGTCACCGCTCAGGGGCGTGCCTTAGGCCCTCACCTCCATAGGCTTCGGACAGGGCCATGCCTCCCGGAATCCTTTACCGGACTACCCTTCAATATGCGGGGCAGGTGATGGTGCTTCGTCCACATAACAATACCCATACCAATGCCTAACCGCCAATGCCAGGGAAGTTGTGACGATTTGCTACGAGGTAGGCGAAAACCAAGTGGCTTAAGGGAAAAAGCATAAGACTATACATATCTAGAGCAGAAGCTTTATTACGGTAGTTCAGTAGTAAGAACCCTCAAGATCCTAACCAAGAAAAAGCTAAGGAACTAGGACCTGGGAGACCAGGGTTCAGATACTCACTTGGCCATTAAACTCATTGGGTGACACGGGACTAGTCACTGCTTCTCAGCCTGACCTACTGTAGCACCCTGCTTGTGGTTAACGCTTAGCTGGAATGAAATATTCAACGCAGCAATAGAGAAATTAAAATAATTATTTATTTGTCAGACAAATAAATGAGAGGCACAGTGGTATATGGTTACCAAGCTCTGGCCTGGCCTCCTGCCATTATGGCCAGCACTTATATTCCCTCAGCCCAGTCCCCTTGCTCCTCCTTTGGCTGCCTCTGTCCACTCAGCCTGGTTGAAATTCCTATTGGCTGATTGCTAGAACCAATCATAAAAGATACACCCATTTCCTATTACCTTTTATGGGAGACAAAGAGCTATATTTCCTTCTATTTATAAATGGCAAACAAGTAGCCATTAACCTCGACAAGGCACCTTAATTACCAGATAACCTTTGGCCCCTACTGCCCTTTTCACTGCAAACCAGATGGTTTTTAATTTCATTTTAAACAGAGGCCCGACAACCATATGTCAGGAGTGCTCTGATGGTGTTTCCTGCCCGGCAGGGGGGTCAGACTCAATGGCCCCTGTGGTCTCTTCCAACTCCACGATTCTATGATTCTATGAAATAAGAATCTAACATAAGAATCTAACATTTCTTACTTTCTAAATCCTTTGCATAATTACATTTAAGCCAATATATTTAATACATTAACATATATAGATTTTTAGAAGGAAAGGGCCTTTTCAAAGAGAAGGAATTTAATAAAAACAGTAGTTTCCAGAATCAACTTCAGAGAGAAGCCTCTTCGGTTTTCCCAGGCAGCTGCTGTTCTCATTAGCTCTTGCCCCCCTTTCTTTTAACCTTATGAAGATGTGGCTTGAGTCTTCTGTTAAACAATAAAACTTCTTAATTGTGTCTTTGCAGCTTGATTATATTCTGTAATTTGTATGGTCAGTGTGACCTTTTGCTCCTAGCCTGTAATTTTTACAACCCTGAGGCACTGCTTAAACAGGGGCCCTTAAACAGGAAGATAAACAGCTGCCAGAGTATTCAGCTGGTTTCTGCCTGGCATGAGAGAATGAGAGGTACAAACATTTACAAATATATTTTTAAGCTCATTTTAAAAATGCAGATCTTCATCAGATGCCTCACTACCTCACAGGGTTGTTTTGGGGATCAAATGAGGAGGGGCGAGAACCATGTATGCCACCTTGAGCTCATTGGAGGGAAAAGTGGGGTTAAAATAAAATAAACCACTTTAGGAAACAGGAAATCCATGCAACAAAAAGAGGTCACCATGCAGTCTATACACTTGTATCCAACCCACTGTATTTCTGGTCATATTGATCAGATCACTCACTATCAGAAGTCTCTCCCCCACCCCTTGCAATATTTAGGAAGTAGTCTGTTATGTATGTACATTACTTAGTGTTGTGTAATTGCTTTATATTTATTTTAATGCAGATTTTAAAGAGAAGTTGTTATTTTACAGTGCCACAGGATGCAGCTAAAGAAAGAGCTTCCAAGTCCCAGTTTAGTTCCAGAACTAATATGGAATCAAAAAGTAACATAGGGTCCCGATCCAACGTGGGGTCTAGATCCAATGTGGGTTCCAGATCAAAAATAGGAATGAGAAAGCGACAGCAATATATGGCAGGTATGTACACTGCACACCTAGCAGTGGTTCATCTCCACCCCCATCGTTCAGCCCGGACACTGAGGTCCAGTGCTGAGGGCCTTCTGGCGATTCCCTCATTGCGAGAAGTGAAGTTACAGGGAACCAGACAGAGGGCCTTCTCGGTGGTGGCACCCACCCTGTGGAAAGCCCTCCCACCAGATATCAAAGAGATAAACAAGTACCTGACATTCAGAAGACATCTGAAGGCAGCCCTGTTTAGGGAAGCTTTTAATATTTAATGCTGTATTGTTTTTAACACTCAATTGGGAGCCGCCCAGAGTGGCTGGGGAGGCACAGAAAGGGGAGAAGCACAGAAAGGGGAGGTTTTCTGTTCCTGTCTGGGGCCATGATGGCAGCTCTCCCATTCTTGGGAGAGACTCAGACAGAGGGAAGATGGGTTATGTGAGGCTGTAAAACCTCCTGAAAATCCCTGAGGTGATTTCAGGAAACAGGGTACCCGTGGCCATCTGTGTACCCTCTCCTGCCACCAAAGAAGCTGGGTCTTGAACTCCCCGTCACAGAGGCTGCCTCCATAGAACACAATGGCAAGAGGCAGAGCGCCTTTGAAATTTGGAACATTGGACTAAAATTAAAGGCACCTCCAGTCCATGACAGTGTGTGTCATGACATCACAATGTGGGCGGGCCCAGGTCAGCGCCCCTGAAATGTGTTGTGGGAGGTGTGGTTATTGGTTAGGTTCTTGTTTTGATTATGTATTTTGTCTTTTTTATACTACATTTTCTATGTTGTGAACTATCCGGAGATAAAGGACAGTATACAATTTTATTTTATTTTTAAGCGTTGGTCCGAAACATATAGAGAACATCAGGTTGGCAAAGGTCGCTGTAGTAGAACGCTTTCCCCAGGGAGTCTCGTCTGGCACCTTCATTATATATATTTAGGAGCCAGGTGAAAATGTTCCTCTTCAACCAGACCTTTGTCTGATTAATTTTCTTTGTACTTTTAAATGCGCTTGGGGGAGGGGGGAGGCTACGGCTTTGATTTGCTCTTGTTCTTGTTTTAATTATGTATTTTGGACTTTTATTTTTATTTTTATGTTATGAACCATCCGGAGACCTACAGATAAAATTAAATAAATAAATAGTGACGGTGATAAATTCCTTTATAGAAATATACTCTTCTACTTAGGAACTACTGTCAACCCAAATGTTTCACATTTTAAATTAGTTTTGTTACCTGGCTTCAAGAACTTTAATTAACTTCATCCGTTTATTTGCATTTTCTTGACTCAGTTGATACTACTGCTAATACAAATTAACTGGTTGTTCCCAGACTTCTGCTGCAGGGAAGCAGCCACATATGATGTCAGGTGTGGAGAATGTAGGCATGCTTTGGGGAAAATATAGATTATTTAAGACAGATACATTTCGAAAACGCCCCTGATGATGTATGGATTCATTCAAATGTTTTGTTTCTTAAAGGATTTGTTTTTGTTTAGTCGTTTAGTCGTGTCTGACTCTTCGTGACCCCCTGGATCAGAGCATGCCAGGCCCTCCTGTCTTCCACTGCCTCCCGCAGTTTGGTCAAACTCATGCTGGTAGCTTCAAGAACACTGTCCAACCATTATATAGTTATAAGCATTATATAGTTGTATATATGCAAATGATAGTATATATAAGCAAGTACGGCAACACACACACACAAAAGGACCAAGCTATATTACTAACTGAAGCAAAAGTCTTACGTTGGCTCACTGTAGTTAAAGCCAAATTTTCTTTCTTTTTTGTCTTTCAAGGGAAGCTAGCTGCTTTTCAATCTCCTGTTGGTACATTTATTACCATAATGATGTGCCTGATCCTTTTTTTCGCCACCATTGGAGCTGTTGCTTTTTGTAAGTTCAATTCCTTTTGCAGAGAAAAGCCTTTAGTATTATCCTGACTTGGTTTATTTCGTTGTGAATATTGATTGATAAAACTATCAATCTAGCCTCTTCTAAGACCTTTTACATCCTCTTAATTTCAAAGAGTGAGCTAAGGGTGTGGTTAAATCTTGCCTGTTGAAATAAACACCGCTGAAATCTTGTCCCTAGACACTTTAGATCAGAGGTTTTCAGCCACAGCTCCCTTGACCAACTACACTCTTTCTGCAGCTCCTCTGTGGGGCTCAGGAGCCCAGTTAGGTCACCCCTTGCCTGCACAGCTGGCAGCCCCTCACCCCTTTTCAAACACCCTCCCTTTAGGAGTATTCCCTCCTCCCCTTCTCCCCAGCCAGCATGGTGTACTGCAACCTTTAAGACAAAAAGAGCCGCTTGGACCCGTTTCTGAAGGAAAAAAAACTGGGAGCCACAAAACCATTGCGACATTTAAAACAAATATATCTTCGGAGCCGCGATCTGACAGCGGGCGGGAAGGTGACGTCGGGGCGGTGCGTGACTAACGCACGTACCGCCCCCATGCGACGTCACAGCCAGTACAGCGCCCGCCACAGTGGAGAGTGTTGGGGCGCACAATACGCCTCCTCCCCTCACTAGTATCCACCCCGGAGCCGCGGCAAAGGTGTAAAAGAGCCACATGCGGCTCCGGAGCCGCAGGTTGCAGACCCCTGGTGTAGTGGTTAAGAGCAGTGGACTCGTAATCTGGTGAACCAGGTTTGCTTCCCCGCTCCTCCACCTGCAGCTACTGGGCGACCTTGGGCTAGTCACACTTATGTGAAGTCTCTCAGCCCCACTCACCTCACATAGTGTTTGTTGTGGGGGAGGAAGGGAAAGGAGATTGTGAGTCGCTTTGAGACTCCTTAAGGGGAGTGAAAGGCAAGATATCAAGTGCAAACTCTTCTTCTTCTATATCAAGTCCAAACTCTTCATCTTCTTTTCTCCTTGGGAGTCCTCTGGGCAGCCGCTGCTGCTGCCCTTGGTCTCTGAGCTGCCCCCCCCCCTTGCCCCAAAGAGAGGTGCCTCCTCTAAATGCCCCACAGGGGCCTGGGAAGCTGCTTCTTCTTCTTTGGCGCTCACTCATAGTCGAGTAAGATTGTCTTCCATTAGCACAGTCTTAACAGTGAGTCCATAAGTGACTGTGGAGGCCAATTCTGGATCCACGCATCCTTCCACAGTGGGGACATAGGTTTCCAGGCAGGAGTTGATCATGGTGAGGGTTTGGCAAATGTGCCTTCCTCTTAGCCCGTTTCTCCCTTTCTTCCTGAGTTCAAGCATCTACCAAGTCCATGACACCTTTGGTAAAGACTGTTCTCCAATTGAAGCTCTCACAGGCCAGTATTGCCCAATTGTCAGTGTTTATATAATCTTTTTTTAGATTTGGCTTTGAGAAAGTCTTTAAACCTCTTTCACTGTCCACCAGCATTATGCTTTCCATTTTTAAGTTTGGAATAGAGTAGTTGCTTTGGAAGACAAAAGATGGCATCAGGGGGGGGGGAAGGAAAGAGGGAAAGAGGCCAGTGCTGCCCATGGCAGCCCTGACCATCATTCAAGGCACTCCAGAGTGCCACAGCACACTGGTTGAAAACCACTGCTTTAGATACTTCATAAGCCAACCTAGCTTTTGGGCTTCGGAAACTCACCTGTACAGAGTGAAAATGTGGGTCCATTGAGCTCAGCATTGTTGGAACCAGAGAGAGCTCACCTTGTTTTTTAGGCTCCAAGCAAAAGAGAGGCAGTTTTGATTAATACAAATTGTGTAGTGAAGACCTTTTTACTTGTCCAGACCGTGTAAATTTAATGCAATTTTTGCTGGAATGCTGCCCGCTCTTCTAGTCTGAAGATCTGGTTGTGAAGTGACTGCTTTCTCTGGTGTTGAAAAGAGGCTCAGGGATAAGGCACAGGGAATATTGATTCAGTATCAGCCCTGGTAATCCCAAGGTAGGAGTGCAGCCACACTGGAACACCATCTCTTTCCCTCTTTTCTAGATCATGAGCGATCGAAAAAAATAGTCTCCCTACGAACAGCAGTTTCGAAGATTAGGGAGTTTATGATCAAAAAGCAACCATCCCTCAAACGCAAGAATGGTAAGCAATGAGTTGTTTGGTGTCCGTCTGTCTTGGGACACAATGGAAGAGTGAAGTCAAATTGTTGGAAGGTTACAGCACGTGCTGTGGCTGTAGAGACCGATACAGGAGAGATGTGTTTCTCTGTAGCTGGGGCAGATGAAGGCGTCCGGTTGTACTACTGTAGAGGCACCATGGCACTGCTTCTCTCTGCACTCCTCCCAGCACTCATTCCTCCTCTGGTCATTGCTACGGATGCACAACCTGTCTCCAGCAGTGCAGTCGTCTGCAAGGGATTCCCACATGGTGGGGCTTCATGTCACATCTTTGTAGTGCAGATTTGGTATGCCAATAGGCCTGGTGCCTGAAGCCAGCTCCATATAGAGTACACCTTTGGGTATCCAAGAAGGCAATGGATTAGAGTTAGTAAATTCAGAACCCACCACACCCAGGGTTATTCTTCTGCAACAGAACTTATTTCCAGTCTTGTGTCAGCAAGGAGCATAGTGGATGGGTTGTGGTGGGACTGGGTTAGGCACAGTATCCATGTGCAACATGATGCCCACAATGGCACCCATAACCCCCTTCCCCAGAAAGAGGGGCAGCTGTTCCCCCAGCAGTTGCTCATAGGACTAGAACTTTTGCAGATACCACAACTTTGGTCAGTAGTTTAGATAGCCAAATCTTTCCCACCTTATGACATAAGTATTTTGGCATGGGCTCAGTAAAAAGCAAAAGTATACACTCGGGGATTCCATTTGGGTGGAAGTTTGAGCTGCTTTTCTGTCCTTGGCGATGTGAGCCAGGATTGCTCCTACATGAGTACTGTATTAGAATTCTGCTCTTCTTACATCAGGTAGAATATGACAAGCCACCAGAATCTGGGAAATGGCTTTCTAATATATCTGTATAGCTGTTGAGATACAACTGCCTTGAATTGTTTGCATCCTTTAGATTCTGTAATACTTAAAGCAGCTCAGAAGTTGGCAGAAGAATTGCTTATATGGGATGCCAAAGCACGTGAAGTACAAGCTGGAATTGGTAAGTTATTCTGAAACAGCGATGCTTAAATTTCATAGTATGGAAAGAACCCACCTTGAGACTACACTTATTGAGATTCCCTCATCTGCATATTTCTTGAAGGTACAGTTTCAACTAAACTGTCAATCAGTCTCAAATACCCCCCTCCTAGAAAAGGTGTATGGAGGGGGGTCCGTTGTGTTGGTTTGCAAGGTTTCAAGTTACACTCTTCACAAAGACTTATCCAGCCTGTGAATGTCCTGGGAAACTCTTCTTTCCCACAGATAGGCGCATCATGTGATGTCAACAATCTGGCTGGCTGCAGCTGTGATGTTTCCATATACTGACATCCTCCCCCATATGAATCACCGTTAGCTGTGGACAAAGCTTGATCCAGAGAAGAAAACAAACAGTTGTTATATATATAACAATCTCCTGTTGTTTCAGTTCCACCCTTGGAACTACCCGCCACTGGTTTCACCAATGTAACTCTCTGGTTGTCTGTTTTCCAAGGAACGAGTGCATCTGCATTACCTTGGTTAGGGAATGTAGTGTTACGTTTAGCAACTCCCTGTTGTGTTATTGTCTCTGACTTAGACATACCCTTAACCTGGCTTGAGTTGTCAACAATAGTAATACATGCAGCAGCTGAACTAGCAAACTCTTGAGAATACCTCTTTGGTGGTACGCCCTTTGTGATTCTCTCAGACCTGCGTATGAGGTGCTGATCCTCTTTGCTGACTGGTTCAGTCTCAGGACTTTTTGGAGAACCAGTTCCAATAGTAAACAGTGGTTCATCCTTAACCTGTGAAGATCTAGCCATTGTGTGTGAACCTCTCTCAATAACTGTGTCAACAGAACTCTCTGAGCTTTCTGTGTCACTTTCAGTATCACTATAATCAGAATAATCAAATTCATCATCCGAATCATCAGCAGTGGGAAATGTGTGAAAAATTACTCTCTCCTGTCCAGGAGCACTTTCTACAAATTTTGTGAGAATCACCTGACCAGATTCAGACAAAATTACTCTGTAGAGACCCTTTTCATAACCCACAAAAATGCCTCTGGCATTCTTCACCCCATCTGGAGTTTCCGTCCTGATTTGAGATCCAAAAACCTTAAAATGTGAGACAGAAGGTTTCCTGTGGAACAGCTTCTCAAAAGGAGAACTTTCCATACCTTTCGAAACCTTTCTCACCCAAGAGTAACAAAAACAAGATAAAGATTCAGCCCAAAACTCATGTGGCAAGTGTGAACTCAGCAATTGTGCCTTCATGCCATTTTGCAACTCCTTGTTCACTTTTACAGGGACGGTTTTGTTCCATGCAGCTTCAGAAACAGCAACCTTGTGCTCTATCCCTTGCTTCTCCAGGAAATCCTGGAAATCCTGTGAAAGAAAAATTGGCTTTTCATCTGTGAAAAGAAAATCAATATTAGCATCATGAATACTCTTAACCTTATCACAAAACTCCTTAAACCTTTCTAAGGTTTCTCTGGGACTCTGCAACATGTAAATCCATACATATTGAGAAAAATGATCAACAAATACAAGATAGTATTTTGCATTGCCTCTAGATGGTGCTAAAGGACCAATTACATCAGCATACACGCACTGAAAAACACTGCTAATCTTTGTTGCCTTTCCTCTCGAGTCTTCTTTCGAGATACCTGCAAGAGAAAGCATTTTAGATTCACATGCTGTGCACATTTTATAATCATTTTCATCAAATGTCAACAGATACAGTCCATCTTTCTCTCTGGCAGAAAGATACAGCTCTCCATCTTTGTAGATTTTGCAGCTTTCCTCATCATAGGATAACACCAGTTTCTTCTTAGTTATTTGAGAAACACTCAGCAAATTGTACTTTAAATCTGGAACAAAATAAACATTGTTTATAGTCAAGTTCAGGCTTTCTAGATACACAGTTCCGATCCCGGTTGCTTCCATTTCCTGACCATTGGCCAGTTTCACAGTGAAGCATTGCTTCTTAAACCTAGAAAACAGTTCTCGACGTGACGTCATGTGTTGCATCACTCCTGTGTCTACAATAAATGAGTTCTCCACGAATGATGTGACTTTTAGGGACATCAAAGCCATATCTGGTTTTGCCTGGGACTGGGTACGACCTTTGTTTGAGGCCTCAGGCTTTACAGAGCTCCCTCTAGCTCCTTTCTCCTGATGTGGTGTCTCCTGACGAACAGCGTTCAGAGCTACAGCTTTCTCCTCTGTAGCAATTGTAGTAGGGGTGCTTGATTTCTGAGCTTCACTCCCCCCCATCAGCAACAGCCATTGCAGCAAAAACAGGATCATCATCAGCAACAGCATCATCAGCAACAGTCCCTTCACTTCCCTGTTGTGGCTCAAAGCTCCTCCCAGCTTTCAATGAGCTCTCAATAATTTGGCTAGCTTCATCTTGGCTCTCCCCCTTTGGCGCAACCAAGTCTCGGTCCTTGCTTCCCACCCCAGCTTCACAAGCTTTGCGGAGTGACTCCCAAGCGACCCTTGGTTCTTGTGCACCCTTTAGGACTGGCTCAAGATAAGCGTCCACATTTTCCGCCAAAATTCTCAGGACACGCTGCTTCAATTTACTTTGAATTGCAGCCTTCTCCCCCTTTGCTTGTACAGCAACAGGCTGTGGGGTCTGGACTATGTCCCACAATTGCTCTCCCACCAGCAAGAATTCCATTGCAAAAGACCATTCTAGCCAGTTTTGGCTATTCAGTTTCTGAGAGAACAGAGCCATCTTTGATCCCAAGCTGCAGCTTCAGCTACAAACTGGAAAATCCAAAAATCTATTGGGCTGTTTACAAGCTGCTTGCACTTGGCAGTCAGCCCAGCTGCCTGGAATTTTCCCTTTCCGAGAATCTGTAAACAATAAGCCTTCGCTGCAATCCAACAGCTATCAGCAAGCTGCGCTCTGCTTGGAAAGTCCCCTTTCCAACAGTTTGTTTACAACAAGCGTCGCTGGAAAAAAAACTCAGCCTTGCTTTCGCTTTTGAAGCTTCTTTTCTCTCTATGCTCTTTAAGCTAACCAGCCCATAAATTTAGCTCAAAAAGTACTCACGACCTGTCGCTTAGCAACGGAACTTCTTATCAGCTCTGGAATGCGAAGTATTTGGCCTCTCTCTGCTCGGTTTTATCCAAAACAGGAGCTTTTTTCTCAGTGAACCAAAGACTTTTCAATTCGCGTTCACCATCCAGCCATAAATCAGCATCGCAGAGGTCCGTGGATCACTGCTTATCAGCAAAAAAAGTCTCCCATCTGGTGCTCAGCTGTCTTGTTGTTGCAACCATCGGGCTCTGCTACCACTTGTCGTTTTGCAAGCCTCCTCCACAGAGGCTGGCCCCTCTCACTGTCCTCGGAGCTTGCTTACCGGTAACCTCCTCTGGCTGATATCCAGACAGACCAGGGAGATTTTGATAGGCGACATTTTCCCAAGCGTGGGTAAAATGCACAACCCCTCCCTCCTGCTTCCGCAGGGGAAAGAAAATAAGTCAGAAATCTATTTACATGATATTTATTTCTGACATTCCAGCACTACAGAAAAACACGTCCTTTCAGTTCTGTTCTTCTAGCAAGTCTGACAAACTTCCTGAACATGCGCACACAGAAGGGTTCAAGTTACACTCTTCACAAAGACTTATCCAGCCTGTGAACGTCCTGGGAAACTCTTCTTTCCCACAGATAGGCGCATCATGTGATGTCAACAATCTGGCTGTCTGCAGCGGTGATGTTTCCATATACTGACACGTTGTACCCCCACTCAGACATCTGCACTGGCTGCCACTCTGTTACTGTGGAAAATTCAAGGTTTAACTATTAGTATACAAAGCCCTCAACACTTTGGGACCAGGTTACTTGAAGCATCACTTCACCTCATATGTTCTCTCTTGCCTGCTTAAGTCTTTGGAACTGACATTTATACAAGTGTCACATAATGTTTGTTCTTCACTTGCAAGAACTGATCCTTCAATCTGGCAGCCTGTACAAGTGGAACTCTCTGCTCATTGATACTAGACAGGCACCTCTCCTGTGTTGTTTTCTATGCCTATGAAAAACAGTTTTGTTTAGGCAAGTTGTGCAATTTTATTATGTATTGGGGTTTTTTATTTTAAAAATTGTGGTTTTATCTATATTTTGATAATTTGAATATGCCTGCTATTTATAAAATCTGTTTTATGTGCTATTTTAATGAATATTGTGTACTATTTGTATGTAAAACACTTAGAGACATTTTTGATTGAGCAATGTATTAATCTTGTTACATAAATAAATGAGAAAAATGATTGCAAATCTACTGATGAAGGCAAAGATGGAAATGGAAATAAATAAATGACACTTCATTTAAATAAGTGTATTTGTTATCAGAACAAACATTTCAGAAAGTCAGATCTCCTGTAATTTGCATAAATTATGCTGGAGTATAATGAAGAATAACCTCCCCCAACCCTATTTTCCTTCCCTATTCCTGCCTTGATTTAAAGATGAGATTCATGCAAAAATGCAGTTAAAGTGGATCCACCACAAAGGGGCCCTCTATTTCCTTGAAAACAATGAAAGGACGTGGGAAGGTGCAAGAGACTTTTGTGAAGATGAAAAAGCCATGTTGATTTGTATTGAAACTCAAGCTGAGGAGGTGAGTAGAACGCTGAAATGCATTAAAACCAAGGGACCATCTTCTGAGATGGTACAGTCTCAAGCCTGGATAAATGTATGTTGATTGGTTGAAGAGTGTGGGAGGAGATTATGAGCTGCTGTGTGAGGTGAGAGCTCACAACATGGGACATAAAGTCTCCTTCATAGGAGTCTACACTACCCAAGATAGAGATGAGGTGAAGCCCATGGGTGTCTGAAGACTGACTCTCTGATCCAAACTACATCATCTGCAGCAAGGTGATGGGCAAAGCCTTGAGGGTGATGACATTTTCTATTACAGTGGTACCTCGGGTTACATACGCTTCAGGTTGCAGACTCCTCTAACCCAGAAATAGTACCTCGGGTTAAGAACTTTGCTTCAGGATGAGAACAGAAATCATGCTCCGGTGGCACGGCAGCAGTGGGAGGCCCCATTAGCTAAAGTGGTGCTTCAGGTTAAGAACAGTTTCGGGTTAAGAACGGACCTCCGGAACGAATTAAGTACTTAACCCTGTTAGTATCTTCGCTCACAGGCAGAGGTACCTGGCCTCCCCCGAGGCAGATGAGCGAGATACTGTGTTTACCTTCCGTCTGCAACTGCCGGCAGGCTAGGTAAACAAACCCGGCGATTCTTCTCATTAGACGTGAGAAAGAACACACCCTCTGCTTCTCTGATTCTCTCTCCCTCCCTGCATTCCCCCAGGGAGGGGAAATGAGACAGACAGGAGTCCTTTTTACATGTTTTATTCCTGTCACTCAGCAGTACATAGAAATGTGACTGCACCCTTCAGACTCCATCAGAAGAGACTCAACTCCTCCCCTGTACTTCCAGCACAGGTCACATGACACTCTGAGCTAACATCCGGTGCTCACTACAGAGAATAGGCTCCACCTTTTCTCCAACAGTACATCTGCAAAACACAACATCCTGTTTTGCATTCCAGCCATCTGGAGCTGGCTTTTGCATTGGTGCTTTTTCCCAACATCCTCCCCCAAAAGCATCAATTGGCAAAACATGATCCAGAGAAGAAAACAAACAGTTGTTATACATATAACAGTCCCCTGTTGTATCAGTTCCACCCTTGGAACTCCCCACCACTGGTTTCACCAGTGTACCTCTCTGGTTGTTTGGCTTCCAAGGAATGAGTGCTTCTGCATTACCTTGGCTTGCTACTCTCTGTTGTGTCTTTGTCTCTGACTTAGACACTGCTTCAATCTGCTTTGAGTTGTTAACAATAGCAACACATGCAACAGCTAAGTTAGCAAACTCTTTTGAGTATCTCTTTGGTGGTACACCCTTTGTAACTCTCTCAGACCTGCGTACGAGGTTCTGATCCTCTGTGCTCACTGGTTCAACCTCTGGACTTTGTTGAGAACCAGTAGCAATGGCTAACTGTGGTTCTTCCTTCACCTGTGAAGGTCTATCCATTGTGTGAGATTTTCTCTCAATGACTGTTACAACTGAACTCTCTGAGCTATCACTGTCATCGTCAGTACCACTGTAATCTGTGACATCTGAAAAATCATCATCATCATCATCTGAATCGTTTCCTGTGGGAAATGTGTGTTCTACAACTCGCTCTTGCTCTGGAGCACTCTCTAGAAACTTTGTGAGAATCACCTGACCAGATTCAGACAAAATTACTCTGTAGAGACCCTTTTCATATCCCACAAAAATGCCTCTGGCATTCTTTACTCCACCTGGAGCTTCTGTTCTCACATGAGACCCGAAAACCTTAAAATAGGCAACAGAAGGTTTTCTATTGAACAGCTTCTCAAAAGGAGAACATCCCAACTCTGTTGAGACCTTTCTCAGCCACACATGAAGATAGGACGCTAGCGATTCGGCCCAATATTCATGTGGCAAATGTGAACTCAGCAATTGCGCATTCATCCCTTTTTGCAATTCTTTGTTCACCCTAACACAGACCCCCCTGTTCCACGCTTCGGTCGAAACAGCAATTTTGTAGTCTATCCCTTTCCCATCCAGGAACTTCTGAAACTTCTGTAACAGAAAAACTTGCTTCTCATCTGTGAAAAGACAATCAATGTTAGCATCATGCATATTTTTAACCTTGTCACAAAACTCCTGAAACTTTTCTAAAGTTTCTTGCGGTTTCTCCATCATATAAACCCAAGAATAATTAGTGAAACAATCCACACACAAAAGGTAATATTTTGCACTGCCCCTAGATGGTTCTAGAGGACCAATCACATCAGCATACACCCGCTGAAATGCTCTGTTGACCTTCTTGATCACCTTCCTGGTGCTCACACTGGTCACACCTGCAAAAGAGATTTCGTTAGAATCAGAAGAATTACATTTCATGTAATCACTTTGATCAAAAGTCAACAAATACAGTACATCTTTCTCTCTGGCAGTAAGAAACAGTTCTCAATCTTTGTAGATCTTGCAGCTTTTAGCATCATAGGACAGTTTCAGTCCTTTCTTTGCAATCTGCGACACACTCAGCAGATTAAATCTCAGTTCTGGAACCAGGTAAACATCGCTTATAGTCAAGTTCAGACTCTCAAGATACACAGTCCCAATTCCAGTCGCTTCCAGCTCTTGACCGTTGGCCTGTTTCACAGTGAAGCTTTGCTTCTTCAACGTCGAAAACAGTTGTCTGTGCGGGCATAAATGTTTTGTACATCCAGTGTCGATTATAAAGGCGTTCCCAACATCTGGCGTGGTTCCTTTCGCCATCATAGCCTTTGCAGGTTTCACCTGGCACTTGGAACGGCTTTTGCCTGACGCCTCAGGCTTCGTAGAGCTGTTTTTTGCTCCTTTTGACTGTCGCAGCTTCTTACAGTTTCGCTGTAGATGCCCAGTCTGTCCACAATTGTAGCATCGGACAGCACTCAATGCTACTCCATGCTCTCCAGTAGATTCAGCAGTGGGGGAATTAGAACTCTGTTCTTCCCTCCCCCTGTCCTTCACTTCCAGTGCAGCAAGTCTGTCGTGTTCATTCAGGACCACAGCAGACACTCTTTCCGTGGTTAGCTGCGCGGCCGGTAGGGAACCAAGCTGACTGGCAACAACCTTGTAGGTGCGATTAAGGCTGTTTATCATCATGAAGCAAAATACTTCCTCCTGTAGACGGAAATTGCGTTCCACCATCTGTTGACGCAGAAACTTCATCTCTGTCAGGTGCGCTTGAACAACTCCATCAGGCGCAAGTCTCAGATTGGTTAACTTCTCAAAATACAGCAACGCTGAAGAACCAGCATCTCTCTGATGCGTTGTATGCAGCGTGTCCCAAACCTCTTTCGCATGTTCTAAATGCTGGATATGCACAAGCTGCTGATCTGAGACACACAGAATTATAGCAGTCCTGGCCCTCACGTTCCGTGATTCCCAACCTCTGGTTGGTGCTGCAGGGATGGGGTTTTCAATTACATCAAAAAGCCTCTGATTCTGCAGCAGGGCCTTCATCTTTACAGACCAAGATGAATAATTGTCATTGGATAAGGGAGGTGGGTAAGGCAACGCTCCCTTCTTGGCATCCATCTTGAAGCCAAGCCTCTAGCTCACACTTTCAAGCAAGCTGTAAAATCCAACAGTCGTTTCCTGCCTTCTCTAGCAGGCAAACTGCAAGTTGTTTACGCTCTTTGACACCTGGCAGCTAAACGCTGGCTGCTATGGAAAGTCCCTTTCCAAGAGCACGTAAACTTGTAGCCAAAACACTCCGTGGTTTTGTTTCGCTTTCCCAGGCTCACAATCCAGCTGCGTAGCCAGTAACTTTCCACTACCGTTACTTAGCAAGAGTGCATTCAGGACTTCTTATCTTAACCACAGGAATTTGTGGAATGCAGGCTGAGCTTCGAAGCTGCAGGCCTCTTCTCCCGGAGCTTTTGTTTTCTTTGAAACGCAGCTCCGTGAACCAGTGAATTAATCAAACTGCGTTCACACTTTTAGCCCGAAATGCAGCAGCATACCTTGAACTCCGTTGCTTTGGGAAACACCTCTTCTTTCCATCAGCCGTCTGTTGAGCCTCTGGCTTCTCTCAGACGCTTGCCTTCTCCCTTGGAGCAGAGGAGGACAATCCACCAGCCTCTCATGCAGATGTCCGATGAATCGCAACCATCCTCTGCTACCATATGTTAGTATCTTCGCTCACAGGCAGAGGTACCTGGCCTCCCCCGAGGCAGATGAGCGAGATACTGTGTTTACCTTCTGTCTGCAACTGCCGGCAGGCTAGGTAAACAAACCCGGCGATTCTTCTCATTAGATGTGAGAAAGAACACACCCTCTGCTTCTCTGATTCTCTCTCCCTCCCTGCATTCCCCCAGAATGCCCTTTCAATTCGGTATTCATTCCCTGCCTCTTTGCAAACTCAAGCCGATTTAGAAACTGCTGTGAGGAGAGTTGAAAGAGGCAGAAGGAAATGAATGGCAGTGATTGCAGAGATACCTATTCTGAATAAATTTGTTTCTGATGGTTCTGTTAACTAATAAATGAAACAAATGGATCCAAACTACAAGAAAGAAGATTCCACCTAAACATTAGGAAGAACTTCCTGACAGTAAGAGCTGTTCAACAGTGGAATTTGCTGCCAAGGAGTGTGGTGGAGTCTCCTTCTTTGGAGGTCTTTAAGCAGAGGCTTGACAACCATATGTCAGGAGTGCTCTGATGGTGTTTCCTGCTTGGCAGGGGGTTGGACTCGATGGCCCTTGTGGTCTCTTCCAACTCTATGATTCTATGATTCTATGAAATTGGCCTTGCGTATTTTTATTTTTTTAGGTCGTTGCACAAGTGGTGTGTATAGCCTGTTCAGACATTTACATGAATATACGAGGGGGGAGCCTGTCTCTGATGCAACTTTCTCCCTTTCCATGCATTTTTCACTCCTGCAGAATGTCTGGAAGGTGCTATTGTGTTCCTAGGTAAAATATGCAGTATGAAAGGATTTGCAAAAACGATTCTGACCCCTCATTCCTAGGAAATACTTTCTGATCTCTTTGTAGGAATTCATAGAGAAACAAGTCTTTCCTACATACAAAGACCATTGGGTTGGAGTCTATAATACTGGGGGATGGAAATGTATTGATGACCAGGCACCTAAAAGCACGTGAGTCTCTGAACAAAATTATATTGTAGCACCCTTTCCTTCTCTGCACTCACATTCTGCAGTCTTCCAAATGAGCCCAGTGTGGGTGGTGTCGCCTTGATCCCCTTCCTCTCCTGACCTCTGCTTCCCAGGGTTTTTTGGGGGGATGCCAAGCAATGTCTTTGGCTTCACTTTATGAAATACATGTGGTTGGCTTTTTACTGTAGTATTATTCAGTGCTTGGACGCAGGTGGCACTGTGGGTTAAACCACTGAGCCTAGGAATTACTGATCAGAAGGTCGGCGGTTCGAATCCCCTCGATGGGGTGAGCTCCCATTGCTCGGTCCCTGCTCCTGCCCACCTAGCACATCAAAGTGCAAGTAGATAAATAGGTACCACTCCAGCGGGAAGGTAAATGGCATTTCCGTGTGCTGCTCTGGTTCGCCAGAAGCGGCTTAGTCATGCTGGCCACATGACCCAGAAGCTGTACGCTGGCTCCCTCGGCCAATAAAGTGAGATGAGCTTCGCAACCCTAGAGTCGTCCATGACTGGACCTAATTTTATTGTATTGCATTCTGTTGTATTGTCAAAAAAATTGATATATATAAAGGTCCTTTTAACCTGTTTAGGTGTTTAGCATATATGAGATCCAGTACACTCTTGGAAGGCACAAGTAGACCTCAGACAACCAACGCTGGATTTTCTCTATAGCATTGCTTTATTGATTAACAAACATGACAAGACAGGGAACATGCACTCAATCACACACACATCCATACATTTCCCATACTCACCACTCTACACTGGATTGATCAGACCCAGTAAGAGTCGCGAGTGACTGGACGAAACTGTCAATGTCTGGCACACAACTGAGGCTGGAGGGCTTTGCAATTTATACACAATGTTGTCTATCTGATGCTTGGCAATTGCTGATGCTTACACAACTCCTTACTCCTTGTTGTTGGCATGTTTTTGGCATCTCACATCCTTGTCCTTGGCATCATTTCACAATTCTTATCTGATCTGAATATTGTGTAAAGTTGTATAGCCCACCTCCAAGCCTCCTTGGGCGTACTGTTCCTGGCACACGCTGTTTTTGCCAAAACATTATGATGTTTTCCACATTCCATGAGCTCTTATACAAAACTGTTCGTGATCAGTTCACTGACAGTTCAAAGACATTGCATCCATTTTGTGGTGTTCTTCAGCGATCTTTTTGGCCCATGCAAACCATACCATTTGCTATACAGTGGTGCCCCGCAAGACGAATGCCTCGCAAGATGAAAAACTCGCTAGACGAAAGAGTTTTCCGTTTTTTGAGTCGTTCCGCAAGACGAATTTCCCTATGGGCTTGCTTCGCAAGATGAAACGTCTTGCGAGTTCTTGCGAGTTTGATTCCTTTTTCTTAAAGCCGCTAAGCCACTAAGCCGTTAATAGCCGCTAAGCCACTAATAGCCGCTAAGCCGCTAAGCCGCTAATAGCCGTGCTTCGCAAGACGAAAAAAACCGCAAGACGAAGAGACTCGCGGAATGGATTAATTTCGTCTTGCGAGGCACCACTGTATATTAGAAGAAGAAGAAGAAGAAGAAGAAGAAGAAGAAGAAGAAGAAGAAGAAGAAGAAGAAGAAGAATAGGAGGCCCCATTAGCTAAAGTGGTACCTCAGGTTAAGAACAGTTTCAGGTTTAGAACGGACCTCCAGAACAAATTAAGTTCTTAACCCGAGGTACCACTGTAAAAGCAATGAATGTCACTCAAAACTCATGTCACTCATGATTTCATGGTCTTTTAGTGTCCATTTATGACTTTTTCGACTGATAAGGCAATTAGGTCCCTACCACATTCACACAAACAACTATAATGCAATGCATTTTGCTGATGGGACTGTTTTCATCTCACTTGAGGAGGAGGGAATAGGGGGAAGATTCTATTGATCCTTTTTCCTCAGTTGTAACTGCAATGTACAGTATAGACATGTTAAGAAGCCTTTATCATCTATCTATCTATCTATCTATCTATCTATATCTATCTATCCATCCATCTATCCATCTATCTATCTATCATCTATCTATCATCTATCTATCTATCTATCTATCTATCTATCTATCTATCTATCATCTATCTATCTGTCTGTCTATCTATATCTATCCTGCTCCCCCCATTTTCCTAGAATAGGTGTTAAACTAACTCACCTGTAATTTGCTTGATAGGGATGGAGAACAGTAGGAATGATTTCCCCCTGCTGGCCGTGACAGACTGTGTCTTGAACTCTTCAGCTGCTCTACTGGGGGAAGAGTCATCCATTCTCCAGAACAACCCTGCCTATGGTCTACAACAGTTAGGGTCTTTTTTGAAAAATTCATCTTCCTTGAATTTGTGAAGTTTTTTCACCTTCCTTCTTCTGAATTTTGCTTTGTTCACTGCCTATTTCTGTTCTATTACTGTTATCTTTCACGGCGCAGGTTTTCTTCCCCAGCCTTAATTTCAGCACTGTCTCCCACTTTGATTTCCCTTTACTGTTCTCTCTGCTCCCTGGGGTCTTCATCTTCTCCCTCCTCCATCCCATCTCCACCACAGAGACAGGAATGTTTTGGCTTTGCTTTCACCTGGCTGGGCATGGGTGGTTTGTTAGTGGCTTTTTCTGAGATTGGACTTTGGTATACCTCATGTCTCTTAGCGTGCAGCTGCTAATTTGAGTGTTTTTATGCCTGGTCTTCCCTTTGACAGGTCTCCCCTTTGAGCCCTAGTTTACCTGCCCTTTTAACATTTTGATGTTTAGGGCTGTGTTGCTGGTGGCAATCACTTTAGCACAAAGAGTTTCAGAGTAGGAGGCCTAGTCTTCAGACCTCCAAGTCTGCATTTTTTATCAAGGTAGCCACCTCAGCTACCTGTAATGGTAATTTTCCCATTGTGGATATTTGTAGGGTGGCAACATGGGCTTCTCCATGAAGCTTTGTAAAGCACTATAAAATAGGCTCAGGGACGCGGGTGGCACTGTGGTCTAAACCACTGAGCCTCTTGGGCTTGCCGATCAGAAGGTTGGTGGTTTGAATCCCCACGATGGGTTGAGCTCCCATTGCTCGGTCCCAGCTCCTGCCAACCTAGCAGTTCGAAATCACACCAGTGCAAGTAGAAAAATAGGTACCGCTCCGGTGGGAAGGTAAACAGTGTTTCTGTGCACTGCTCTGGTTTCACCAGAAGTGGCTTAGTCATGCTGGCCGCATGACCCAGAAAAACTGTCTGCGGACAAGCACCGGCTCCCTCAGCCTGTAAAGCGAGATGAGCACCGCAATACCAGAGTCGTCTGCGACTGGACTTAACTATCAGGAGTCCTTTATCTTTAACTTTTATAAAATAGGCTCACTTTCATCTGCTGATGCAGTATTTGAGGAGAAGGCCCTCCAGAGAGCCTTGCCACAATAGGTGGATGCCAAGGAAGGCCTCCTTGGACTGAGGAACACAACCCTGGTGTTTGCCTACCAGAAGTGTCTTCCATCCTTATGAGGCAAAAATGGAAATTTTACTAATCATTAATTTCTATTTGATGAAAGGATGAGGACATTCTGCAGACCTCTCCTTCCTCTGTGTCCTGTCCCCCCCCCCAGCAGGTTTTCATGGCTTAGGGCTTCTGTGTCAGTGCCTTACAGCTTTCAAAAGTTGTTTAGAATATTAGTGTCTTGTCTTGCCTTGTTTGCCTTTCCACCTCAAATGTTTTCAGGGCTGTTTCCTCTTTCCTCTGTGTCTCTCAGCACTCTTTCTTTGAAGTTACACCTCTGAATGGACAGATTCCGTTTTTCAAGTTGTGGTCTTTTGGGGTTGAGGAGTTTGCCTTTGCTTTGCCAGTTGAGAGGGACGGCAACATGATTCTCCTTGCCTACCAGAGAGGAGCTGAAGAACTCAAGACCCTGTCTGTCACGGCCAGGAGGAATCGTCATCGGCACCAGGAAAGTCCTCTGTTCGTTTCATCAGATAGGGATTTGCAGTATGTAAAAATTCCATTTTTCGAAGTTCCCCTGTTGATTCCATTTAAGAAATTGTTGCTGCGTTGGCTCCTTTCCAGTCTGCAGGTACGGAAGGTGATTTTAGGCTAGGAGAGAGCAGACATCCAGTCCAAATTGACTACTGATTAGTGCTGCCATTTGTTTTTAGATTCTGGAAGACTGGTATGCCAAGCCTGACCGTGCCAAATCCCTGTGTCTATATAATAGGTTTCTGCCGGGATCCAAGAGGCTGTTGGGAAGACACCAACTGCAGGGTCCGAAAACGGAGCATATGTAAGAAGAAGCCTGATAAAAGATGGTACACATGAAGCCCTTGAAACTGGATTCCACAATCTCTCCACTAAAACAAAGACAAAGCATCGATCCCTCCTTTAAAGAGTCAACTATCCAGGTTGTGGAATTAGAACATTTATGAGCTCAAGTCAAAAGCACTTTGTCAAATCTGGTTCCTCCATGCTGGAAAAAAGACACTTTATTTTGCAACCACAAAGACTTGGACCTCCAATAAAATAAAGTGTGGAAGAGTTCAGTCATAGCCTGCTTCAAGTTGCAATAAATTAATTTGGTAAATCTACCATGGCTTTGCATCATCCTTGGACAAGGCACGGGTCAAAGATCCCCATCTTGGAGGTACTCAAACTACTTTGGAATCTGAGGTGAAGTTGACTGGCTCTATGGCTCCAGAGCCTTGGGAGGGATTCTAAGGTGATTTATAAATTAAAACAAAACAAGGTAGCGAGTACTGGTTGTCCCACACCCTTTAAAAATAAGATATTATTGTGTTCTAATTGAATGTTACAAAAATAAACATTGCTTATTAGATTCTTTGAAGAAGGTGAAGGAATTAATCATTCCGATTGAGAATTTTTGCAGAGATGCACATCATATATATATATATATATATATGCAGGTTTTGGTGTCTTCGGGTGTCTTCCCGTGTAAGAGTTGGGGTGTCTAGGCGACGTTTCGACGAGGTCTCACTCGTCATCTTCAGGCTGGTGCTTTCGGCTTCTTGTTACTGGAACAGAGCAGGATCTCAGTGTTTGAGTTCCTATAAATACTGTTGAGGGTGTGGTGTATAGCCTCCAACGTTCTGGGCAGAGAGGAAGTTCCCAGGTTCTCTCTGCCCAGAACGTTGGAGGCTATACACCACACCCTCAACAGTATTTATAGGAACTCAAACACTGAGATCCTGCTCTGTTCCAGTAACAAGAAGCCGAAAGCACCAGCCTGAAGATGACGAGTGAGACCTCGTCGAAACGTCGCCTAGACACCCCAACTCTTACACGGGAAGACACCCGAAGACACCAAAACCTGCATTCCTGTACCCGTGAAAATCTACGAAAGCATATATATATATATATATATATATATATATATATATATATATATATATAGGTTTTGGTGTCTTCGGGTGTCTTCCCGTGTAAGAGTTGGGGTGTCTAGGCGACGTTTCGACGAGGTCTCACTCGTCATCTTCAGGCTGGTGCTTTCGGCTTCTTGTTACTGGAACAGAGCAGGATCTCAGTGTTTGAGTTCCTATAAATACTGTTGAGGGGGTGTGGTGTATAGCCTCCAACGTTCTGGGCAGAGAGGAAGTTCCCAGGTTAGTGTGTCTTTTCTTCTTTTGTTCATTAATTACTTGAGGGATATCTTGAGTGATTTCTTGAGTGATATTCTGAGTACCACTTAGGAGGGTCATTAGGTGTGGATTAGTTGCTAAAGCTTTCGTGTCTTGACCTCTTGACCTTGTGAAGAGTTTTTTCTGAGAAGATGGCTGTACTGCACTTAGTTGTGCTCTGGCTTGGCTTCGTGTATAGGGGCGAGCTGTGGTTTTGTGCCCTGTGCCAGCCAGATCTGTGTAGGGATTGCAGGGGGGTGCAGCATCCGGAGGTGCCACTATGGTTTGGCTACTGGATGGTGTCTGTAATTTATCTGTGGAGAGGGTCTGGGTTTGGGTCTGGTGTGGTTGATTGGAGATGGCGTTCTGTGTGCCTCTGGTTCTGGTGTCGGTTTTTGTGGGGAGGGCTATTTTCCAGATGTCTGGCAGGCGGGACGTATCGTCACGCTTGTTCATGTTGTGAGGGTGTTTCTCTATCTCGATGGCTTCCATGATTATTCTCTTGTGGTGGTGTTCCATGTTAAAGAGCAATTTGGAATCTGAAAAATTAATTTCGTGTCCTGTTTCTTTCATGTGTTGGTAAAGAGAGGAAGTTTTTTCTTCTTTTTTGACGGCATTCTTGTGTTCTGCGATACGTGCATTTATTCGTCTGTTTGTTTGTCCAATGTACGTGGCTGGGCAGACTTTGCAGGGTATTTCATAGACCCCTTGGTTTTCTAACTGGATTTTATCTTTGGGGTTTCTGAGGATATTGGCTATTTTTTGGTTGGTGCAAAAGGCTGTTTTGATATTGTGTTTATGGAGGATTTTGCTAATTTTATCTGTAGTGCCCTTGATATAAGTGCAGTACAGCCATCTTCTCAGAAAAAACTCTTCACAAGGTCAAGAGGTCAAGACACGAAAGCTTTAGCAACTAATCCACACCTAATGACCCTCCTAAGTGGTACTCAGAATATCACTCAAGAAATCACTCAAGATATCCCTCAAGTAATTAATGAACAAAAGAAGAAAAGACACACTAACCTGGGAACTTCCTCTCTGCCCAGAACGTTGGAGGCTATACACCACACCCCCTCAACAGTATTTATAGGAACTCAAACACTGAGATCCTGCTCTGTTCCAGTAACAAGAAGCCGAAAGCACCAGCCTGAAGATGACGAGTGAGACCTCGTCGAAACGTCGCCTAGACACCCCAACTCTTACACGGGAAGACACCCGAAGACACCAAAACCTGCATTCCTGTACCCGTGAAAATCTACGAAAGCATATATATATATATATATATATATATATATATATATATATATATATATATATATTAATGTGCCTTAACTGAAAGTATTTAAATTATGGAGCTCTGTATCCATTTACCACATCCTGATATGAAATAGCCTGGTAGTTTATGATGAGACCCAGTAATAAAATTATGCCCTTTTGTTTCCAGTACAGATTTCAGCACTGGAAAATTGAAATTTGATAATCCTAGACCAAGATATGGTCCAAATTTATACTAGAGTCTCCAAGCAGATGGTCTAAAGCTAGGAATATTTACCATCACACCCCAAGACATCTTGCTTCCCTGTCTCTTTTTCCAGCTTTCTCCCTGACTAAACAAAAGCTAATTTTTCTCCGGTTCTCCTCCCTACAAGAGGATGTGGTCTCCAGACAAGTAATGAGATGGGGAAACTACCACCTCCTTTGGGGAGCACCATTAGCTAGTTGTTCCCATGGCAACATGGCTAATAATAATAATAATAATAATAATAATAATAATTAAAAAAAATATTTATATCCCGCCCTCCCCAGTGGAAGCCGGGCTCAAGGCGGCTAACAACAATAAAACAGTACAACAGTACAACACAACACTCTAAAATCATTCATTATAAAATTAACCCATTAACATGGCCAGTGCCATTATCTTAGCAAAGAGAATGGTTGTCTCATAATGGCATGTGATTGACAGGTGGGTGGTCCTGCCCACAAATTTGTTTTTTTTTTAATAAAATTTTTATTGAGTCTTCAAGATTTACACACACACAAACAATACACAACACAAACATACAAACACAAACACAAACACATATAATTTCAAATCCCTAATTTCTTAACCACTTTCCTGGACTTCCCCACACCTCCCCCTCCTGCATTCCAACTTCAATAGTTTATTCAGCAAGTTCTTATCTCCCTCCTTTACCTTATTAATATTTTACATAATTCTTCTTAGTTAACCAAATTTAACTTATAAACCTCAGTTTAAACCAAAATACCCATCCTTTACATACTTTTCTAAGGACGACCCCATTTCCCTTCCACAGATTTCCCAATTTTTGTATTATTTACAAAACAAAATAACAGAAAACAGCAAATAATTATACACCCTTTGGATTCCCAAACTCTCGCCCCCCCCCCTTTCCCAGTCTCAATCCTCAACAAGTATCCATCAGTCTGTCAACTCTCAGCCCGGATCCATCACATCCGAGGCCCTTAAGCCTCTTTCAGTCCCTCTCTGCCGGTTTTGTTGGTAGTCTTTTATAGTAGACATCGAATCTCGGAGAAGCTCTGTCCCAATGGGATCTATATTTCTTCCAACCAGACCTCCGTACTCAGAAGTGGAGCCCAAATCATGTTTCTTGTTCCTTTTAAATCCAAATGTCCCAAATGTCCCAAAGGCTCCAATTTTCACCTTAATCAAATTTATAATCCATAGGTCTTCCGATCTCCCCGTGGGGAGATTCCTCCAATCCTCATTCTCAAGTTCAAACCAAATTTTCGTCATCCAGATCTTGTTTTCTTTGTAATCCATTTTTACAGGCAACTGGTTGTCCTTTTTCACCTGCAACATTTCAGCTCCTCCTCCCAACTCCTCTGAGTCTGCACATATCTCTTTTTGTTCGACTGCAGAATTTTCTTGAGTCAAGTCCTTGGGACCATCAACAAGATTATTTACTTTCAATTTCAAAGTCAAAACATCTGTAGCCATAGCTGCACTCTGGTCTTGTAATTTTCCCACGAGAAAGAACATTCTTTCCAGCTCCACCTGTAATTTTCCATCTGCAGCCATTGTAATGTCTCAGAACCCCCTCTAGAGGGGTTCTGGTTACTTAATATTCTTTCTCCAACAGTCTAATTACTTTGTTCTTATTTTTTCTTTATTTTCAACAGTTTCAAGTTAAATGTATCAAAAATAACCAGCAGAAATAACAGAAGGCAAATTCTTGTAACTTTGACAGCTCATTTGACAGCTGTCAAACTCTTTATTCCTCCTCAACAGGCTCTCTCACGGATCACTCCTGGATCCCGGGGGGTTGCGCCTCAGCTCCTTAAAATCAGTTCTTATCCTCCAGCAAAATACTTATAGTGCCAAATCGTGGAATTAATAACTTTTATCTCACAAAGAGAGAAATGGTCTCTCGACCTTAGTTATCCAATTCTTGCTTTAAATTGTCTACAAAACGGGGGGCGGACTTCCTTTTAACGCATCCCCCGGTCGTGCCGAATTTAGAAGAAAAAATTTAAGTCCAATTTCCGTATTACTCACGGGTTGTTACTTTTACAGCTCAAATGTTCAAGGAAGAAGTCAGCGCTCTCCAGCCATGGCTCGCGGCTTCACTCCGTAGAAGAAGCGATCCACTCACAGCACCACGCCACTCTCCGTCACCAGCTCTGAAGCCTTTAAAAAGGCTTCTTCGCTGGTCGGGGAGGGCGCAAATGGTGCCCCCGAGTTACCAGGTCCACAGGCTTCCACGCCTGTGGTTTCTGAGGGTCCCCGCGTCATCGCCGTGGCAGGACCCGTCTTCCACGAAGCTGATTCCCTCCGGAGCTCGGAGGGAATCCGCCATTTGCCGATCGCGCTAACCCGGAAGTCTCGTCCTGCCCACAAATTTGGCCCACAAGGCTGAGCCTTATAAGGACCTGTTCTTTGAGGCCAAAAGGTTTTCCCACCTCTGACATAAGACAATTTGCTGTTTACATTGGTCGTTTTCTGGGTTGGGTGATTGTTACAGGCATTTTTTTGCCTCACTTCCACTCTGCCAGGGAGTGTTCAGAAAATGTCTTGCATTTGATTTCTATTTTCCCTTATGACAGAGCAGCCAGGCAGAATCGTAGCCATGTCTTTGGTATTCTGAAGGCAGTATACCTCTGAACAGTCATTGCTGGGAATCACAGGTGGGGAGAGTGGTGTCACATTCAGAGTCTGCTTCTGGGCTGCTAATAAGCATCTGGTTAGCCATTTTGGGCACAGGATCCTAGACCAGATGGGCCTTTGGTCTCATCCAGCAGGGCTCTTCCTATGCTCTTAAGCCCCAAAGGGGTAACCGCTATCAATGCCATGTTTGGGAGGAGTCCTGAGCCAGGCACTTTCCATGGACTCTCTGCCCCCCTCCCACATTGAGTCTACCTCCCGACTCCCATTAGCACCAACCACTGCTCTTATTCTTCCTCATTGCTACCACCTGCTTGCTTGCCATGCAGAGATCCAAAGGGCGAGCTGGCAGTGGCAATTATTGCTGTTCCTTCTCAACAGCTCTGTTGTCTGAGCCAGAGTGAGAGGCAGGTGAACAAGCATGCAGGTTTCAAGAGTGAAGATAAGGAGCATCCAGTGCTTGCCTCTCAACAGTTGATTGATCCTTGATGCTGGGGACCACTTTGGGGTCAACTTGCCTGTTGACATTTCTTACCCACCACTGCTGGAAGTAGAATAATGCTGGAGATTATCCTTTCCTCAAGGCAGCCTCTCAGGGACTGGCTGAATGAAGAAGACTGGTGGGCAGTGAGTGCCCAAGGAAGAAGAAGACTTTGACCCCAGATCGTGGTGGTGGAACACTGAGGAGCAGTCTGGGGAAGGAAGGAGCTGGGAGGTGCTAGAAGCAGGGTGGTTGAGTGAATTTTTTGGGGTACAGGGGTGTCAGGAAAAGGAGGCCCTTCCAGGACAGGGCTAGAGGCTGAGAGTCGCAGTGTGAGCACTGATTCAGATAGAAAGGAATCAGAGGTTGCCTTTGCTACCCAACAGCAGGATAGTCCCAGTCCTACTGGTTCTCCTCCCTTTCTGACACCCCACTCAAGGAGAGTCTGCACACTGCTGAGCAATGGGCCAGATAGACCTAGAGAAGGAGCCCACCCCCTCGACACAGCCTTTGTCTGCTTGGGGGGGATCCAGAGTGAGAGGCTAGAGTGAAAAGGCGGGTGTGCTGTGCCTTGGGGTAACTCGTGAAATGTGATCCAGAATCCAAAGGTTCTGCTGGGAGTCAGTCCGACAGGGCCAAGGCAGGACACAAGGCAGGAAACCAGGCAAGGACAGGTACAGGATCTCAGGCAGGATCTAGCATACAGTAATGTTGCTCCCGCAAGCTGGGGCAGGGTCCAACAGCTTTTTATCTTTGTCGGGGTAGAGGCCGGTCTTGATCCCCCAAGGACTCACCTCCCTGTCTCGCCCGAAGGCGAGCACTCCTCCTGTGAGAACTCAGGTCTCTCCTTCCCTCAGACCTGAGTCTCTGCAGATCGGGAGATGTCGGTGGGTTACTAGACCCAGGGGCCACCTCAGCCTCCCCTGACCCAACCAGTAGTGGAGCAGCTGTAAGTGATGGCCCAGCTGGAGGCAACGAGGTCATCCCCACATCTGGAGCCAGGGCAGGCTCAGGCCCCTGACTTGGCCCAGCTGGTGCTTGTTGCAGGGGAACCTGTGCAGACTGGGACTCTTCAGAATCAGGCCCCAGACTAGGTTCAGATGCTGCCTGAGGCAAAGGATCCGGTGCAGACTGGGTCTCCTCTGGTTCCAAGTCTGAGTCCGAGTCCCAAGCCATCACAGCAGGGTCAGTGGTCAGTTTCAGCAACATCTCCAGCTGGATTAAGACGAGCCAGAAGAACTCTGCTATGATGTTACTTTCTGTGAATAAAAGCTGATTGCATTTCTTGCCTCGTGTTCTTTCCTGCCCTGTGGATGACCTGTGCTCGCCTGACAGTTCCTTGACAGTCTCCTCTCACTAACTGTAAATGCCATTGCTAGGCAATTGCCCCTGCTCTGTCTGGTGCAGGAAGTGAGATATCTGGGACTGCAGGTGCTATTCAGTCCTCCTTACTGTTGTGTCTGCCTCACACAGCTACTGCTCTCTAAATCCGGTATATCTATATCTACATAATGAATGAATCCATTAAAAAATGCTGTGAAATGTTTTCCTGGGCTTATGCACTATGTTGAATGCTGATTTGGCATGGCAGTCAGCCAATCAGGCAACAGTAGAACCTGAATGGCAAGAGTTCTGGAATGTTCTGCATCAAAGGGGTAGGTGGTTGAGCTACTGAAGGAAGGAACAACTGCAGGAACAAACAGAGGAAAAGAGAAGAAAAACTGGCTGAGGCACCACGGTATCCAGACAGGGCACTGCTGGGTGGGGAACATTACTCAAATGTACTGGAGCTTAATGTTTGCCCGGATCCTTTATGGCTGTTCTTGAATTGAAAGTATCAGACGAGGTTCAAGAGCTTCTGTGCCAAGGCTGCCCTCCGCTTTCCATCAATGCCACTTTAAAAGAGATGCCCAGTATAAAAAACTTGTAGTCCACTAACATTTGCTGAGAGTAGTCCCACTAAAGTTAATGGGCTTAAGTTTCTTGTGATCAGTAGTTCCACTGGATCTGCTCCGTGTAAAAGTTGGCTGGATACAAGCCCTTATTTACAGTAAGTAAATATGACTCTAAGGTTGTGGTGCTCATCTCGCTTTATTGGCCAAGGTAGCTGGCGTACAGCTTCTGGGTCATGTAGCCAGCATTACTAAGCTGCTTCTGGCTAACCAGAGCAGCGCACGGAAATGCCGTTTACCTTCCCACCGGAGCAGTACCTATTTATCTACTTGCACTTTGATGTGCTTTCAAACTGCTAGATGGGCAGGAGCAGGGACTGACCAATGGGAGCTCACCCTGTCGCGGGGATTCGAACCACTGATCTTCTGATCGACAAGTCCTAGGCTCTGTGGATTAACCCACAGTGCCACCCGCATCCCTTACAGTAAGTAGCACAGGCCAAATAAGTCAAACAGGAGAAGCAAGGAAAGAGTCTGCTTAATTATATCTGGCCTGATGCTTCTAGATCAAGGGAAGTAATAATGCCACTGTATTCTGCTCTGGTCAGACCTCACCTGGAGTACTGTGTCCAGTTCTGGGCACCACAGTTCAAGATGGACACTGACAAACTGGAACGTGTCCAGAGGAGGGCAACCAACATGGTCAAAGGCCTGGAAACGATGCCTTATGAGGAATGGCTAAGGGAGCTGGGCATGTTTAGCCTGGAGAAGAGGAGGTTAAGGGGTGATATGATAGCCATGTTCAAATATATAAAAGGATGTCACATAGAGGAGGGAGAAAGGTTGTTTTCTGCTGCTCCTGAGAAGCGGACACGGAGCAATGTATCCAAACTACAAGAAAGAAGATTCCACCTAAACATTAGGAAGAACTTCCTGACAGTAAGAGCTGTTTGACAGTGGAATTTGCTGCCAAGGAGTGTGGTGGAGTCTCCTAAGGGAGGTCTTTAAGCAGAGGCTTGACAACCATATGTCAGGAGTGCTCTGATGGTGTTTCCTGCTTGGCAGGGGGTTGGACTCGATGGTCCTTGTGGTCTCTTCCAACTCTATGATTCTATGATTTTAAGCCCAAGTTCCTGGCTTTACAGGGCAAGGAGACAGAAGAATTGCCCTCCTGAATAGGGAAGCACTGCCGACAATGTTCAACCTGCAGACAGAGGGAGAAGTGGAGGACATGGCAAGGCCTCTCAGTGTCCTCCTTGGGCTGCTGCCACTCCTTTTCTTTCTTCAGAAAGGCAGAGGTAGATTGATTTATGCTTGATAAGGTCTACAGCGAGAGGAAGCAACTTATTCCAGCACCCTCTGTGAACCTCCCCTTATTATACACTCTCTGGCTTCCTTCGAGGTTAGAGGTCACCAAGCTTCTTAGCCCTGCCTGAAGACACACTTGGATTTCTGGTGGTGCCACGGACACCACCCCTTCTGCTCAATTCCCTCTCCACACACCTAACATCTTCATTCTGTAGCTTTGACCCACCCCAACTGCAAATTGATTCCTGGTGAGCTCTCCACTTAGCTGAGTCTGGAGCCCTTCTCCACAGAGCCCTTCTGTGTATTTAAACCATTTTGCTTCCCCATCAATCCCTGCATCACCTAGTGTGAACCATCCTCTCTCGTCCTTCTGCAAACGCTTTCCTTCCCTGACTCATCATTTGAGCATCCAGCCCCAGAATTTCTGCCTTTTCCTTTCCTTCCATAGGTAAAGGTAAAGGGACCCCTGACCATTAGGTCTAGTCGTGGCCAACTCTGGGGTTGTGGAGCTCATCTCCCTTTATTGCCCCAGGGAGCCACGTACAGCTTCCAGGTCATGTGGCCAGCATGACTCAGCTGCGCACGGAAATGCCATTTACCTTCCCGTTGGAGCGGTGCCTATTTATCTACTTGCACTTTGACATGCTTTCAAACTTCTAGGTTGGCAGGAGCAGGGACCAAGCAACGGGAGCTCACCCCGTCACGGGGATTCGAACCACTGACCTTCTGATCGGCAAGTCCTAGGTTCTGTGGTTTAACCCACAGCGCCACCCACGTCCCTTCTCTTTCCTCCCATAACTGTATCCTAATCCACTGTGGCAAGACTTGCCAATAGCCTAGCTCTTTAGTTCTTACTTCTTCTTCACTCTTGATCCCTCTCTGCTTGCAGTTCCCCATTGTGTTTTTATCCTCTGGCTGCTGAAGCTTCTCTTGGGTTATCTGACTTGCATCTGCAGTTGACCATCGAATTGACAGAATGAGAGGACAGTTGCTGCACCAGCCTCTCCTGGCACACTTCATTACCTGCCCTTTGACAATTGATGTGTCTTGTAAGACCCACCTCTTTTGTTCTGTTTTGGTCTGAATGGTTTTATTTATTTTATATTTGAATAGTTTTATCTGCAATTTATAATTTTATATATTCTGTTGTTGTAACCTGCCCTGAAACCATGTGGGTAAAGGACAGATAAGAGATCTTCTAAATTAACAACTGAAATAGGTAGGCCTTGAGAAATTATTTTAATTGTCCACTTCATTTCATGGTTATATAGAAGGACTCCAGGATGAAACACCACTCAAAATGAGATAAGATGGTCCTGTCAACAAAAGAAGGTAAGTTTCTGCAGCCTGCTATTTTGATCGGTTTTTGACTACTAAATTATTTGCTGAAAATTGTGCTAACTGACAACTTCATTATATGCTTCTGAACACAGGATGACATAAGGTGCCAATTCAAATGAGCAGATAAAATGGCGGGAGGCTTGACATTCGTGGAACGTAAGTTGTTTCTGATATTTCTTCTTCAGTGCAATTCAGAAAGACAGATTTCCATCATGCGGAAAATTGGGTGAGGAGGTCAGGCCAAAATTATGTTTCAGTCTGCACTCTTGATTCAAAATAGTGCCTGGTATCTAAATGGTGATGAAGACCACTGCCCCCACCTTAGGAACTCTTGTGCCAAGTGTGGCAACAATATTTCAAGATGGTGCCAGGCATCCAAACATCAACAAAATGTGCCGCCACCTCGGCAACCCTCATGCTGAGTTTGGTGGTTGTGATTATGTTAATTTAATTATTTGTACCCTACCCATCTGACTGAGTTGCCCCAGGCAGCCGCTCTGGGCGGCTGATGTCTCAAGAGGACATTAAAAAAATGAATAGACAGACAAACAAACCAACCACTTTCCAGAATACAGTAATACCTTGGTTGCCAAACAAATCGACTCCCGAACGCCGCAAACCTGGATGTTCTAGTTTTTGAACATTTTTTGGAAACTGAACGTCCGATGTGGCTTGTGCTTGAGTGCAGGAAGCTCCTGCAGCCAAATGGAAGCCGCGCCTTGGTTTTTGAATGGTTTTGGGAGTCGAACGGACCTCCGGAACGGATTAAGTCCAAGAACCAAGGTATTACTGTATACAGTAGTTTATTTCCATACATAATGAATAAACTCCATCTTTCCACAAATTTAGTTTCCAACTGTCGACCTTCTCTAATGCTGCTATAATTTAATAATTTAACTGTTTATGCTATGCTGCCCTATTCTCCAGAATGTTCTACTCGAATCTTTTTGGGTACAATACCGTAATCTGACATTAATAGTTGCTTGAGACAATTCATCCCACGAATTCACCCTACTAACCAGACCAAAAGCAGTCTTCGAATAAACAAATGCAGAATACAAGAAACATTTATTTACTCTGACATACTGGGGATTCAACTGAGTAATTACAAAACAGTGCTCAACTGCTGAATTTCCTTCTTGAAATTCTATTTACTCCTGGGGCAATATATTTGCTTCCTTTAATTCAATGCTTCTTTCTTGACAATAGGTACCGTGAATACAGTTTGCTCGCTGGTAACAATGGGGAAATTGGTCTATAATTTGCTGCGTCAGTCTTGTCACCTTCCTAAATATGGGAACCACAATTCATTCATTCCACCCCTTGTGTCACAATAATAAATGACCAGTCTCATTTATTGCTGTAAACATGGTGGGATTATAATTTGGACCTGAGGGGATTTTCATTGCCTGAACTAGTTTGAGTTGAGCTTGCTTTAAACTGAAATGAATGCTGAAATTAGTAACTCCTAGCTTATATGTAGTACTTTTGAATCTGAAATTGAAGCCTGCATTGAGGCTGGGCAGAGAATGAAGCCTACATTTTTTTTCCACCATGAGCTGCTTTTTCCAGTAATTAGGTCAGTAATCTGTGGGGCTAGGCTAGGTTGTTTTGGTTTTTTAACCTCTCTCCAAGTATAGGATTTATTCTAGGTTTCTGGTTGCAGTTTATTGTGTCTCTAAAGGCCCCCCTGCTAGAACTGAGCTGAAAATTGAATTTCTGCAGGATCACTGTTCCTGAGCTACAAGTTTTTCAAGATTTACCCTACTGGGATTTAGCTGCTGGCACACAATGGCTTTTCTGTGCCATTGTTGCAAGTTTTAGCTGATGTTCTAATAAATTACATATTATGTGACCCAACCCCAAAATGCAGCTTCAAGAACCAGTGTGGCTTCTAGATCCAATGCGGCTTCCAGATCTAATGTGTCATCCAGATCCAATGTGGCTTCCAGATCTAATGTGTCATCCAGATCCAATGTGGCTTCCAGATCGAATGTGTCATCCAGATCCAGTGTGGCTTCCAGAACAAGACTAAAAAGGAGAAGAAAACAGGCCCCTGCAAAGGGTATGTATGCAGCACACAGAGAAGTTGTTCATAGCATAGTACGTTTCCGAGCACAATTCAAAGTGTTGGTGCTGACCTTGAAAGCCCTAAACGGCCTCGGTCCAGTATACCTGAAGGGTGTCTCCACCCCCATCGTTCTGCCCGGACGCTGAGGTCCAGCGCCGAGGGCCTTCTGGCGGTTCCCTCATTGCGAGAAGCAAAGCTACAGGGAACCAGGCAGAGGGCCTTCTCGGTAGTGGCGCCCGCCCTGTGGAACGCCCTTCCAGCAGATGTCAAAGCGATAAACAACTACCTGACATTCAGAAGACATCTTAAGGCAGCCCTGTTCAGGGAAGTTTTTAACGTGTGATATTTTACTGTATTTTTGGTTTCCATGGAAGCCGCCCAGAGTGGCTGGGGAGGCCCAGCCAGATGGGCGGGGTATAAATAATAAATTATTATTATTATTATTATTATTATTATTATTATTATTATTATTATTATTATTGCATAGAGGAGGAACAGTAACAGGAGGCATCTGTGACCAGTCGTGGTGGGGAGGGCTGGAGAAAAGCTAGCAGTGCTTTGCCAGCCCACTTAGCTCAACAAACAGCAGAGGTTGAGGGTTTGAGTCAGTCATCATCTTCTGGCTATGACAGTGATGGCGAGAAGTCTCAAGTTTCAGCCTGTGACCTCTCCTGATCCACATTTGTGGAAAAGGCTTCACAAGATTCAGCATATCTAACCATTTAAACAGGGAATCTCAATGGCAGGCAAGAAAGATTCCACCATTCACTGGCCCTGGCAGTTGACAGGGGAGAAAAAATCAGAAAACTGTCCATGGCTTGCTCATCCTGAGGACCTTGTGAGGGGTGATACCAGAAAACAATGGGTCTTGACAAATCTGTAGGATAAGTATCTTATATGTCGGGGCTGCCATTTTATTTTTATTTTTGCCAAAGTTTTAGGAAATTCACCAAAAAAATAACATTTCTTATATGGGCCGCCATACGCCCAGGTTTTCAACGGACAAATCCCAAATATGTTCAGGAAATTCTGGACTTATGGCAGCCCTATTATATGTTTTGAAAACACCGCTAATGATTTATAGATTTATTCAATGTGGGTTATGCTTTTAAACACGTTTATTGTATATATGCAAATATCTCTGTGTGTATAAGCCATTATTGTAAAAACAACTCTATCCCAACCCCCCTTACTGGGATAATAGTCAGTGGCGTAGCGTGGGGGGTGCAGGGGGGGGCCGGCCGCACCGGGCGCAACATCTGGGGGTTAGGGTTAGGGGGCGCAAATCCACGGGTTAGGGGTGAAAATCCACGGATTAGGGGGCGCAAATTACTTGCCTTGCCCCGAGTGCTGACAACCCACGCTACGCCACTGATAATAGTAGGATGTTGGCTCATGATATTTAATGCAGAGTTTTCTTTCTTTTTGTCCTTCAAGGGAAGCTAGCTGCTTTTTTGCATAATATACGAGACTTGTTTCCATCTTCCATTGGTGTATTTACTGCAGTAACGCTGTGCCTGATCCTATTTTTTGCCGCACTCGGGACAACTATTTTGTGTAAGTAGCAAAGAAAACCCATTAAATCCTCTGGACTGGTTTCACTTCAGTGTGACGTAGACTTTCAAACAGAGTGCGCCTCTGCTAAGCCATTTCCCCGAAATAACGCTGACCTACCCGGCACCTGCTGTGGGCACAGCTCATTGTGGGAAAGCAGCCTATAAGTATATTCACCCAATCAATCAATTGGGCAGGTAAAGACATGGCTACCTAGCAATGCTGGGAGCTTAAAGTGTGCTGTGAATTTTTCCTTGGTGAGCAAGGCTCACTGACAGAGCAAATCAGCTGAGCCTCTTTGAAGACACAGCCTTTAGAACAGAGCTCAGCAAACTTTTTTAGGAGGGGGCTAGTCCACAGCCTCTCAGACCTTGTGGCGGGCCAGACTGCATGCGCATGCATGCACACCCAGATGGTGGAGGGGAGCTTCTCTCCCCCCCTCTCCCCCAGCCCCTCCCCTCCCCTGCTTTCCTACCTCCTCCACTGTTCTGCCTGGGGTTGGGAGCCAGCGGCAATGGCGTCACCTCTCCTTTCCGGGCCAGCTTTCCCAGGCACCAGTGGTGGGGCCAGCAGGTGTGCTGCGCCCGCGACGCGCCCGTCACAATGCCCACAGCACGACCATGGACGGAGATGCCAGGGGCTGGGTGGCGAGCCTCAGCACACGGGCGGTGAACCTTCGGATTGGCTGGCACCAATCAAAGGCCAGCTCCCTTCCTCCGCAGGGTGGGGAGAAGCCAGGAGGAGGAAGGGGGAGAAAGGGGGTGCCACCGCGGTGGGGGGGAATGGTGCCCTAATTTTTTTGCAAAAAAATGGCGCAGCCTAAACGATCATGCTGATCCAAGCGGCGATTCCAGGACCGTCCACGGGCCGGATCCAGAGGGCAATTGGCCCTAATCTGGGCCACGGGCCTTAGTTTGCCAACCCATGCTTTAGAAGGTGCGTTGTGAATACTAATAAACTCACCATCAGACCTCTTTCCTCTATCAGTCTACAGAGGAAAAATGTCTATTTGCATGCCCCATGGGAATCCATATCTTATCAGCTGATTGGTGTTAACTCTATCTTATCTTATCAGCTGATTGGAGTTTATTTGCTCTAAACACCAATCAGTTGATTGGTGCTAAGAACAAGCCCTGTTGAAGTTGCCACCTGATGTCATAATGATGTAAGGTGAGTGACAGGTGAGTAATCCCATCCACCTGTCAAAGTTGGCCCACAGTGGTTGTGTGGGAAATAAGAATCTAGTCCACTGGTCAGATCCCGTTTTACACACACACACACCCCGCTATATATGGAGGAGATAAAGTGACTTTGCCTGTGCTGGCAGTGTCTCCTAAAAATGCAGGTACATCACATCCCTCGTCAGTTATTATGTCATTACCCAATGTGCCCATGATGCTTGCAGAACCGCATTCTAGGTAGGACACAATGGATTTAGTAGACAGGGTTGGGGAAAGCAGTACATGCAGTATACAAAAGCATAGATTTCATGCTAGAAAATATTACTTCCCTCCAAGCAAAGCAGGTTCCATAGCTAAGGCATGGGGAGCCTTGATTCAAAACCAGTCTCAGAAATTCCAGAGTGGGGGATCAGCCATGCCCAGACAAGTGTGTTAGAATACAATTTCTTTTATTCTTAACTCATTTCTAGATATTCAGGGATCAGGAGCGTCATCTGCTGTAGTAAAAGCATTTAAGAACATTAAGGATTTTATGATAAAAAGGGAACCCTCTCTCAAAGGCAAGAATGGTAAGCAATGGGTTTCAGTCTGTGCATTCAAGACCACGCCTCCCCCCTGCCCAACCCAGGGATATCACCCCACAGCAAAACTGTTTAAATAGAAGTAATAGATTAAATAGAAGTTTTCCCCCTAGAGGGAGACTGTGAAACTGTAACCAACTCCTGGGAGCTGGCAGCTGTTACAGATTACAATCGTGGGAATAGACATCTGACCTTCAGGACAATGTATTCAGAAGCTCTGTTGTGTGCTTTCTATAAAACAAATGCCCTACTGGAACAGCTACATGAGAAGATGAATTTGATGGCTGATTCGATTAGAAAATTTGAACAGGCAGTGGGAAATTTTGAACAGGCAGTGGGAAAATATGTGGAGCCCACCCAGGAATTAAATCAGGAGTGTGCCCTGACAGAACAGGCCCAACAGGAATATGAACTTTTGGATTTGACAAATGAACTTGGAAAAAGCCAGATTTGGAAAGAAAAAGTTTGGTTTGGTCTGGAAATGGGGGGTTGGATAGACCCTCCTATGCAGGGATGTTTGGACTTTTCAAGTCTGGCAATGGGCCGTGAGATGTTTGGGATTGTGGGGGCTCTCAATTTTGGAGGGATTTTGAAACATGTCATAGAATCATAGAATCATAGAATCATAGAATCATAGAATCATAGAGTTGGAAGAGACCACAAGGGCCATCGAGTCCAACCCCCTGCCAAGCAGGAAACACCATCAGAGCACTCCTGACATATGGTTGTCAAGCCTCTGCTTAAAGACCTCCAAAGTTGGAGACTCCACCACACTCCTTGGCAGCAAATTCCACTGTCGAACAGCTCTTACTGTCAGGAAGTTCTTCCGAATGTTTAGGTGGAATCTTCTTTCTTGTAGTTTGAATCCATTGCTCCGTGTCCGCTTCTCTTGAGCAGCAGAAAACAACCTTTCTCCCTCCTCTATGTGACATCCTTTTATATATTTGAACATGGCTATCATATCACCCCTTAACCTCCTCTTCTCCAGGCTAAACATGCCCAGCTCCCTTAGCCGTTCCTCATAAGGCATCGTTTCCAGGCCTTTGACCATTTTGGTTGCCCTCCTCTGGACACGTTCCAGTTTGTCAGTGTCCTTCTTGAACTGTGGTGCCCAGAACTGGACACAGTACTCCAGGTGAGGTCTGACCAGAGCAGAATACAGTGGCACTATTACTTCCCTTGATCTAGATGCTATACTCCTATTGATGCAGCCCAGAATTGCATTGGCTTTTTTAGCTGCCGCGTCACACTGTTGGCTCATGTCAAGTTTGTGGTCAACCAAGACTCCTAGATCCTTTTCACATGTACTGCTCTCAAGCCAGGTGTCCCCCATCTTGTATTTGTGCCTCTCATTTTTTTTGCCCAAGTGCAATACTTTACATTTCTCCCTGTTAAAATTCATCTTGTTTGTTTTGGCCCAGTTCTCTAATCTGTCAAGGTCGTTTTGAAGTGTGATCCTGTCCTCTGGGGTGTTAGCCACCCCTCCCAGTTTGGTGTCATCTGCAAATTTGATCAGGATGCCCTTGAGTCCATCATCCAAGTCGTTGATAAAGATGTTGAATAAGACCGGGCCCAAGACAGAACCCTGTGGCACCCCACTAGTCACTCTTCTCCATGATGAAGAGGAACCATTGATGAGCACTCTTTGGGATCGGTCAGTCAGCCAGTTACAAATCCACTGAGTGGTAGCATAGTCAAGACCGCATTTTACCAGTTTCTTTACAAGAATATCATGGGGCACCTTGTCAAATGCCTTACTGAAATCAAGGTAGGCTATATCCACTGAGTTCCCTTCATCTACCAGGCTTGTAATTCTGTCAAAAAACGAGATCAGGTTAGTCTGACATGACTTATTTTTCAGAAATCCATGCTGACTATTGGTGATCACAGCATTCCTTTCTAGGTGCGCACAGACTGTTTGCTTAATGATCTGCTCCAGAATCTTCCCTGGTATTGATGTCAGACTGACTGGGCGGTAATTATTTGGGTCCTCTCTTTTCCCCTTTTTGAAAATAGGGACAACATTTGCCCTCCTCCAGTCTGCCGGGACTTCGCCTGTTCTCCAGGAATTCTCAAAGATGACTGCCAGTGGTTCTGAGATCACATCTGCCAGTTCTTTTAATACTCTTGGATGCAGTTCATCTGGCCCTGGAGACTTGAATACATCTAAACTAGCCAAGTATTCTTGTACTATCTCCTTAGTTATTCTGGGCTGTGTTTCCTTTGCTGAATCATTTGCTCCAAATTCTTCAGGTCGGGCATTGTTTTCCTTATCGGAGAAGACTGAGGCAAAGAAGGCATTGAGAAGTTCAGCCCTTTCTGTGTCCCCTGTTTGCATTTCACCATCTTCTCCTCTGAGTGACCCCACTGTTTCTTTGTTCTTCCTTTTGCTACGAACATACCCATAGAAGCCTTTTTTGTTGCTTTTAACCTTTCTAGCAAGCCTGAGTTCATTCTGTGCTTTAGCTTTTCTGACTTTGTGTCTACACGTGCTGGCTATTTGTTTGAATTCCTCTTTGGTGGTTTCCCCCCTTTTCCATTTTTTGTACACATCCTTTTTTAATCTTAACTCAGTTAAAAGTTCTTTAGATAGCCACCCTGGCTTCTTTAGGCACCTTCCATGTTTCCGTCTCATTGGTATTGCCTGATGTTGTGCTTTTAGTATCTCCCTCTTAACAAACTCCCAGCCATCATGAACTCCCTTTCCTTTTAGTATTACTGTCCATGGGATCCCACCCAGCACTTCCCTAAGTTTTATGAAGTCAGCTTTCTTAAAGTCAAGAAATTGAGTCCTAGTATGCTTGGCTGCTCCTTTCCGCTGTATAGTAAACTTCAGAAGAGCATGATCACTCGCGCCTAATGATCCTTCCACTTCTACCCCACTAACCAGATCATCAACATTGGTTGTCTTTAAATACCACATGGAATTTAGTGTCGATTATGGAAAAGGAGCTGATCTTTCGAGAAGGGTCAAAAATATTGCTAAGCTGGAGTTCCCACAAGTGAAACAAGCAGGAGACAAGGGAAAATACAGTTACAAATATGAAGAAGAGCTGCGGAAGGGACATGGAAGAGACTTAAGGGCCTCGGATATTAGGATACCAGGTTAATGCGCCAGATTGATGGGATAATGAGGACTGACAAAACCCGGGACCAGGAGGAAGGGACGCTGGATGAAGATTGGATTTGTTTTTATTTCCTTTTTTCACTACTAGGACTGTTTTACAAAATTGATGAATGTTAGAAAAATGTTGGAATGAAATTACTTGGCTTTAGAAAAAATGTTTAAAGAATTATGCAAGAATATTATGGTTATGAGAAGTTGGTAAAAATAAGATTTAAGTTTTAAGTTTCAAGGTTTTTTATAGAAAGATAAGATTAAAATAGTTTAAGGTAATGTAATGACAGAATATTATGAAATATGGAAAGGATTTGCTGTGACAATTAACAAACAGGATACAAGGAAGGGGAGGAGGAGGAGGTCAAGGAAAGAGGGTAATGATAGTTGAGGAGTTGAGAATAATGGATTTGTTTTTAAATGTTTTTAAATGTTTGTGGTGTATTTTGTTTGTTTGTTTGTTTTTCTCTTATTTTGAATTTGTATAAGTGGCTTGTTTTTTTTTTCTTTTTCTACTTTGTTTTTCTTCTGTAACTTTAAAAAAAAATTCCAATAAATATCATTTTAAAAAAAACAACAAAATGCTGACCCCCGATTGGCGGCAATCCCCATGACACGCCGGTCACCCCCAAGGATGCACGCCATGCCTCCGCAGGTGGCGTGCCATGCCCCCTGGGACGTGCGCCATGACCCTAGGGATACACGCCACACACCCCGGGACGAGCGCTTCTCCCAGTACCGGAGCAGGTTGCTTCACCTCTGGGTTCATGTGCTTTTCCATACACCAGCCAGAAAACACAGGCAGTAAACTTGGCTTAAGTTACAGTAGTGGAAGTTCCTAAATTCTTGGTATAAGAACACAAGAATGACTTGTAAGAGCCCTGCGGTCTGAGCTGCAGCAACCGGCTCAAAACCTCTTCACATGCTGAGCTTCTTGGGTAGACTGAAAGTGAACAAAGGCCTTGATTAGCTTCGTCCCAAGGTGAGGGAAAGCGACCTAGCTAAGCCTGGCAGGACAGCTTATTCTATGGTGTTAACCCCTCCATGCATTAATTATACTTCAGCATGTTGGTTATATGAGGCTGCTTCTCCCATAAGAACTTATTCTCAGCAGGGAGGGGGGAAATGCAGGGAACTGGATGCACTGCAGTAGGTGGAAGAAAAATTAAACACCCTTTTATCATCTACGACTTTCTTTTTGGAAATGCTATCCCTTCATTCATAGTATTCAGCCAGAACAGAGAACCTTGCATTTGCTGAAAAGATGTAGTTTAGATCTGATAAATCAGACTCAAACATAACACATACTCTTTATATGCTTGTCTGTTTTGGTATGAAATCGCTTGTGATTGGTTTTGCTGTGAAACTCAAGAAAAACAAGGGAGTGAACCTGCAGGTCCCATAAGAAATGGAACCTACAAGCTTAGGCTTTTATTTTATTCACATGAGGACATGATTTGGGTTAAGCCTGCTCTTTCCCCTCGATGATGCCAGACTCTGAAAATCAGGACTGTTCTTTCTGGGTCCTATATTTGGGTTCTGCTTCTTCTTCTTCTTCTTTTCATGCTAGAATGTGACCGTTCACTGGATTTTTGGAAAGTGGCTTTTAATATACATTGATGGATGTTTGAGATCCCACTGGCTTGAATTATTCAAACCTTTTAGATGCTGAAATATTTCGTGAAACTCAGAAGTTAGCAGACAAACTGGTTGACTTGATCATCAATGTGACTGAAATAGAAGATGAAATTGGTAAGTTTCTTTGAGACAGTTATGCTGGAGAATCATGGTTATCTGCTTCCACCTTCCATTTCTCAGCACCACGGTGGCTCAACTGCTGGATCAAGAGGGCAGTACTAGTCTGTTGGAATCCCTTCACAGACACTTCTCCATGAAACGAGCCTAAATGTTTTCATTATACGGACAAACGTTTTAGAGGGTTGAGTATCCAGCCGTTTCAATAAATTATGATGGATTATAATAGGAGTGGGACGCTGTGGGTTAAACCACAGAGCCTAGGACTTGCAGATCAGAAGGTCAGCGGTTCGAATCACCACAACGGGGTGAGCTCCGTTGCTCGGTCCCTGCTCCTGCCAACCTAGCAGTTTGAAAGCACGTCAAAGTGCAAGTAGATGAATAGGTACCACTCCGGCGGGAAGGTAAACGGCGTTTCCGTGCACTGCTCTGGTTCGCCAGAAGCAGCTTGGTCATGCTGGCCACATGACCCGGAAGCTGTACGTCGGCTCCTTCGGCCAATAAAGCGAGATGAGTGCCGCAAACCCAGAGTCGGCCACGACTGGACCTAATGGTCAGGGGTCCCTTTACTTTTACCTTGTAATAGGCGTATGTAATGCTGTGTGTGTGTGTGTGTGTGTGTGTGTGTGTGTGTGTGTGTGTGTTTGTAAAGAGAGAAAGAGAGAGATACCTTTAGCTTGGCTTCTCTTATTTCCCTATTTTCCTCCCTTCTCTTTTCACTGCAAATTCCCGGCTTGTTTCAAAGAGGATATTAGTAAAAAGCTTCGTCAGCAATGGGTGCCGTACAAGGAAGTCTTATATTTATTTGAAGACAGAACAAAGCCATGGCACAAAGCAATAACAGCTTGTGAGGATGAAAAATCCATGCTGATTACTATTGGAAGTCTTGAAGAGGAGGTGAGCAGAACACTGGAATACACAAACACCAAAACTATTCCTTCACAATTTGATTATTTTATGCCCTTTGGGTGCTTATGAAACTTCTGTAGCATCTCAACAACTTCCTGCTCCTTTCCTCCACAAGCAGAAAAAAATCACGGGGCAAAATTATATAAACTGTGCTCCAACGATCAAAAAGTACTGGAGATTTAGGGGGGTGTTTATTTTTTCAAATAGTGTTACAAAAGTTGGGTGCCACCCCCACTCTCTGCCAAGCGGTAGCAAGTGTTGATGGATCTCAACCAAAACTCTCTTCCACCGGCTGCTTAGTCTGTGTAGTCCAGGATGACGACTCAGGAACATAACGTGCTGAACAGTAACTTGATGTGTATTTGCTTTTATTATATACATAGTATAGCACAGCTTTGTACAAGTTACTATATGCACAGACTCAATTCAAACTCTACACCCCAACCTCTGAACTCCAACACCAAACTACTGTGTCATGCTGCTTATAAGGGAAAACCTTAACCCAATCATTACCTGCTGCTAGGCTTCCCTGTCTCCAAGCAGACTTTCTCACATACTTTTGCTTAACTTGGCTTCTTGCCAACTCATTAATTGTCCACTTCAAAGCTGCAGTTTCTCACGAACCTCAACAGCAAGATCCCAGGAGGTTCCTAGCACTCACCCAGGGTCTGTGTTCCTTTAGAGAACTGAGACACAGTAGAGACTGCTGTAGCTTTAAGAAATATGGTTTATTTGCCTGTTTACACCTTCAGTCTGCATGGAGTCCAGATCCTACAGCACAGTCATTTCAAAAGGGTGCAGCCCTGGAGTCAAAGGCATCTCCCAGCCAGACTGCAGGCAGCCTACCCAAGATGGATTCCAGTCTTTCTTCTCTTCTTTATTCTTCCCAGCACACCTTGCTAAAGACTTTCTTTTCCCGTCCCTTCACACCCAGTTACCTTGGTCATCTTCTGTCTGCCCAGGCCCAAGATTCCTCTTAGATGGGCCATCAACACCTTTTGTCATGTTAATACCTCTATTCCAGGTGAGGCCTTGGCTTGGAAGGGAACTTTAGCCTGTGTTTTTCCACTGCAATCTTCCCTTCAATACTCCAAATAATCAAAATTCTACTGCAGAGTTTATGAACCAAGCTAAAAGTATCAGATTATTGGGCACTTTGCTAGAATGTGTTTTGAGTTGCAGACTGGACATAGTACAATGTCAATTTCCTTACACCTCCTGGTATGAGAAAGAGAAAGAGAAAGAGAAAGATGAATGTCAATAAGTGCATAGGTGCCCAACCTGAATTAATTCACCTCTGATAATTATAATAATATAATTATATTATATAATTGGTACCATTTTTTTGAGCCCCCCCCATTATTCCTTTCATCAGACATTCAAATGAGTACATGTAGGTGGGAAAAGAGACCAAGCTTGTTCCTGTGATGAAACATTCTCCTGCCCATGCACATTTCATGTTTGTTTCACTACTGGAAGAGACTGTTTTTCTCCTAAGAAAGATATGTAATCTGGAATTGATTTGAAAGAGGATTCTGGTTCCTCATTCCTAGGAAAGACCTTCTGATTGTGCTCTTTGCAGGAGTTTCTAGAAAGAGAAACCAATACTGCACATCAAGACTCGTGGATTGGTCTTCCTTATAAGGATGGGAAATGGCAATGGTATAACGGTTTTAATGTTGGAACCACGTGAGTGTAAACAAAATTTCTCTGCTTATTATATTGTAGAAACTTTGTTAGGCATTCATCTCTGAGCACACTTGTTCTGCTTTACCTGCATCAGGAATTCACACAGGCTGCGGTTTTATGTTTCTTTTTGAGCTCCATAGGAGTTTAGTAGAAGGCAAACAACCATCTCCTGTCCATTTTAATCAAAAGTTGACATGCAGTGATCTTGAGTATTTAAAAAGTCTTGATAGTTTTGTTGTCTCATCTTTAGCAAGCCAGCCATGGGGGGCCCGTCATTACCACCTTATTTACAAACAGTCCAGAGGGTTGCAATGGCTGTCAGCCCCGTGCCCACTTGGACTCAATGTTGCCATCATAGAGCTCAACAGAAAGGAGAACGGGAACAAAAGCAGTATTAGTTGGCTCTGCCTATCACTGGTTGTTGCTCTGCTATCCATTTTTTCTGACCCCACCAAATGAGGTTCATCAGTGGTGTAGGGTGTAGGGAGGATGAGGGGACTGTCACCCCAGACACAGTTTTTTTGGGGGCACATCATGGCATCCTGCCTCAGCATAAGCAGTTGCGTTCTTCTCAGTGCCCTCCTGCAAGCTCAGTGATGCTTTTCTGAAGAGCATTGTGCAAGGAGGGCATTGTGGCCTGTTGCGTCCTTCTGTTGGCAACTGAGAAGGAGGCAACAGGCATGCACCCTGGACCCTGCGAGTAAGTCCATAGCACTGGGCTCACAGGGACCAGGGCTCAGGAATGTTGCATCTTTCTCAGCCACCCTCCAATTGGAGGGCACCATGAGAAGGATGCAACAGTTCACAGCACCCTTCCTGCAAGCCCAGCACCGCTCGCAAAAGCAGCACTGAGCTTCATTGCTAGAGTAGTATTTTAAGCAGCAGTTTTTCCAGCCTGCCCTCTCATCTGCTTTTCAGGCCTGGTTTAATTTTTCTGCTCCAACTATTCCCCCCCCCCCAAAATGAAAATGTTTGTTATCATGATTTTTTAAAAGAAAAAAAGAAAAAAGTGATTGGGTTTTGTTGTGGTGTGGTTCTGTGGCTTTCCTTTAATGAGACACCCCACTCACCTCTAGAGTTAAATTTCCACAAGGCTTAACAAAATGAGTGCCCCTCCCCCAATCTGCCACCCAATTCTCATGTATCAAATAGGGGGTGCTTTGTTTTATTCTACAATTTATTACCTGCTCTTTAGTAGGGGGATGCCTTCTGCACTAATTGCAATATAACTGTGAGAAATAAAATACAATAAAATTATATAGTGTGAAAAAGGCATCAGATAACGTACCGTGGGATGTATAAAGTGAGAGACAGCTCACAGTGACAAAAAGGAACTTCCCCCATAATATATTTTCTGCTGATGGACAGAATCTTTTTAAAAAATAAATAAATCTATGCATTGCAGTTATGAGTAGGTGGCAACCCTGAGACAGAAAACAGGAGTGTGAAAGAAGTGAGCTGAACATTTCCTTAACATTCCGAAATAAAGTAAATATCCAATGTGGATTCATTACTTTTGATTCACTTATTTCTGGTGCTACCTTTTGTTTTCAGTTACTGGAAGGCAGGTATGCCGCATGATTTAGATAACAAACGCTGTGCCATCCTAAAAGCACATTGCTCTACCCCCAAAAAATGCTGGGAAAACATTCCCTGTGATAGACAAAAAAGATGGATATGTAAGAAGATGCCTGATAAAAGGTGGTACACGTTAAACCCTTGATGAAACTGGATTGCATGAGCTCTATGCTAAAAACAGACCACAGTGGATCAATCCCCGCTTTTAAAAGTCAGCTGTCCGGGTTATGGAATCAGGGCATGGGAGAGCTCAACCCTCTGCTGTCAACAATCAAAAGCACCTTGTCAGTATTCCTTCCTCAGGACTGGAAGAAGAGATCTTATTTTGCACCCTCAAAGACTTGGACCGCATGGAAGAATTCAGTCCTAACTGACTTCTGTACTTCCAATAAATTAATTTGGTATAATGTTACAGGTCTAGAGTTAGTGAATGTTAGAAATTAATAAAATGGTGGAATTCAGGTAATATTGGGGACATTGAGGGGGAAATACAGGCTGCAGCAGGTCTCCTGAACTGTGCCAAACACGGAAATTGCTGGGTTTAGCCTATGCAAACTAGCCTGGGCTGAAGTTCTGGCCAGGCTAGTTGAGTGCAAGCCATTATGAAACAGTGGCAGTCATCAAAAATGAAACACCCTTGGGTCTGTGCACAACCGGGGTTGCCAAGAGCATGATGAGAGCATGATGCGACATAGGAAAAACGTATCCCTTTTAAAACTGAGAGATTTGGAGAAGGGGAGGGGCCGCTTAGCAAAGGTTCTTGGGAAGAAGAAAGGAGGGGCCAGAACTTCATATGGGGACTGGAGGACAGAAGCATCTTGGCAGGCTGGCTGAAGGCAGGCTGGGGCAGCGGCAAGGAGCTGTCTTGCAATCTGATGCTGCACTGCTGTGGGGAACAAGCCACTCTTGAGATGTGAATGCTATAACCTCTGCACTCCCTCCATCTACACCCTGGTGTAAATATGTGTAAAATAAATCATATTTCTCAAATACATGACAGTCTCTCTTGCGTCTTTTTTATATCATTTTTATTAAGTCTCCAACAATATTCTAAAGCATTGGTCATCATATACAATTTTTAAACGTACAAATTTGCTTCCTGACTTCCCTCCTGTCCTTTCCTGGTGTTTGTTTTTTTACTCCTTTTCATTAGCTGCTTTACAACACATGTATTTTTATTTTCTAAACCCCGCTACCATTAAATCTTTCATTAATCCACTGCTTATATTTTTTAATCCTGACCGCAACTTCAACGATTGGTGATATTTTGAAAGGTAACCCATCCGGGGTCTCCATTCTTCCTTAAACACTTTATCATTATGTCCTCTTAATTTGGCAGTTAATTTCACAATTTCAGCATACAGTGGTACCTCAGGTTAAGTACTTAATTCATTATGGAGGTCCGTACTTAACCTGAAACTGTTCTTAACCTGAAGCACCACTTTAGCTAATGGGGCCTCCCACTGCCGCTGCACCGCCGGAGCATGATTTCTGTTCTCATCCTGAAGCAAAGTTCTTAACCTGAAGCACTATTTCTGGGTTAGTGGAGTCTGTAATCTGAAGCATATGCAACCTGAAGTGTATGTAACCCGAGGTACCACTGTAGTCCATCCATTTCATAAGCCAATCCTCCTTAGTTGGTAATCTTTTCTCTTTCCACTTATGTGTATATAAACTTCTAGCTACTGTTGCCATATACATAAATAAACTAGTCAGCTTTCTTGGGACCTGTGTCCCCATTATTCCTAGAAAAAAGGCTTTGGGTTGTTGTTTTTTAAGGGATTATTAATTTAAACATCCTTTTCAATTCGTTACAATTTCCCAAAAGTCCTTCAACTTTTTACACTACCACCACATGTGATAAAATGACCCTTCCTCCTGTTGGCCTTTCCAGCATATACCTGGTATATATTTTTACATTTTTGCTCATTTTTGTATAAATAATTTTTATACAGTTTTCTTTCAACACCCTGGTGTAAATATGTGTAAAATAAACCATGTTTCTTAAAGACATAACAGTCTCCGCTGAGTCTTGTCTCCCAATGGAAACACTGTCAGGAGCTCGTCCTACACTCAAGTAGGACCCTGGCAGAGACACATGCCCGGCTGGCATATTCTCTCCCTCCTGATCAATCATTCGGGAGCTTCAAAAACTTTCCTCAGCCCGAACATCATAGCAACTGATGCCAACAGACATCGGCACACTTAGGGATCCACAGAGTCTTCACAGATTGCGTGCCAGACCTCAGCAACTCAGCATTTTGGCTAATCTACTTTATTTACATATAAACACACCCGGAGCACTGCAACATGGCTCCCTCTCTCTCTAGCATCAGACAGCAAAGAGAAAGAACAAAGGACAATAGTCCCAGTACACGGAACACAGTAACACAAACATCCTATCTCTGTCACTTCCCACTTTGTGGAGTCAAAACATACACCGTCATGTGATAGACAAAAATCCCACGACTGCAATCATGGAGCAGGAATTCTAACAAACACATCCCTGAGTAACTGCCTAAAACCCTCTGGAATCTTGCTACCACCTGATTCAGCAATTCAGGGTGGCATGCAACCTCTTGGTAGCTTAGCCAGATGCTGAAGATGTGATGCGTGCACAGCAAAGAAGGACCCTGATGCAGCAATTCCTGGTGGGCGCTCCAATGGAGTGGGTGATGGTGGGTGTACTAAGGATCTTGCCTGAAAAATGTAATAAAAAATATTTATTAAAAAAAAAAAGGATCTTGCCTGAAACAGGGACTGGCAACCATTATATTTGGGTTGCCATGGATTATTTCACACAATGGCTGGAGCCTTATGTGATTTAAAAAACAAAAACAAAACCAGTGTGGTAAGAATTCACCTCTACACCACCATGTTTGTCCTCAGAGGAGAGGACAGTGCTCTCACCATTACCAGGAAGAGTCACCATTGTTTGGTCAGAACCCACTTGACCCTCCTCCTGGTCTAGGTCTGTGGTTTTGGATGATACCAAACCAGCAACTCTCTCCACATCCTGTCCCCTAAGGAAAGATCATGGCAGGTAATGGGAAGCTTTAATGTGGGGCAAAACCTGGGGGTGGAGCAATTTACAAAAATGTATCAAAAGATGTCATAAGCCCTCCCAAGGCTCTGAGGTGGTTTCAAAGTATCAGAGCCAGCCCACGTCACCACAGATTCCAGATTGATCCAAATAAGTCCAGAACGGGGAATCTCCACTTGGAGTGGTGCCTCGGAGGGTTGTGGACTCACCTTCCTTGGAGGTTTTTAAGCAGAGGTTGGATGGCCATCTGCCATGGATGCTTTGGATGCTTTAGTTGAGATTCCTTCATTGCACAGGGTTGAACTAGATGGACTTTGGTTTCCCTTCCAACTCTACAATTCCATGAACACCTATTAAACAAAATTAGCATGGGCAATGGAAATGGATGATGGGAATTGTAGTCCAGTAGCATTCGAAAGACTGCAGATTCCCAAGAGCAGCATGATGGAACACAATGAAGAGATTCCCCAGCAGGTTGCGGCAAGTGAACATTTTGCATTTTATAGTGTTCCAAAGATATTCATGAGCAGCCCTTTCATGTGTGAGAGTGCCTTGAAAGTAGAGTAAGTGACTTCTGCTATTTGTGGAGTGCTGATTGGCTGCCTGCCAGTCCCAATCAGGAAGGAGCAGAATGGGAAGAGTTCTGGAATGTTCTGCATCAAAGTGGAAGGTGGTTGAAGCCGTTGAAGGAAGGAACATCTGCAGGAAGACGCTGAGGCAGAGAGAAGATAAAGGATTCAGTGAGGCACCACGGTATCCAAAGTGGGGGGAACAAATCATTCATAATCAGCTGCCTTTTTCTAAGTCCAGCCATTGGTTGTCTTGCCCCCTGTGCTATCTAGCCAACTGGCAACAGCTGCCCAGGATCTCTGGCAAAGATAGGTCTTTCTCAGACCTACTGCTGGAGCTCCTTATGATGGGAGATGCTGCGGATTGTATCAGGGCCTTTTGAATGAAGTACCGTATTTTTTGCACCATAACACTCACTTTTTTCCTCCTAGAAAGTAAGGGGAAATGTCTGTGCGTGTTATGGAGGAAATGCCTACGGGTGGCATGCCTACAGATTTTCCTCCTCTAAAAACTACGTGCGTGTTATGGTCGGGTGTGTGTTATAAAGCGAAAAATACGGTATGTGCTCTGTCACTGAACTAGAACTCAGAAGGACCCAATTGTCCTATTATAGTGGGAGATGAGAAGATTCCTGTAGTTCTCCAGGGAATAGACAACTCCATGTTTGAAAACAAAGTGAGGGTTGGATGCACGCAAGTTTTTCATGCCAGCTCCCTTGTATGAATAGCATGGTGTGACTGCTCTGTAAATGGTAGCTTTGTCTCAAGACATTATTTTAATACTTTACTCCCTTAAATGGTCACATAGAAGAACTCCAAGATGAGACAACACTCAACATGAGGAGATAAGATGGAAGCCAAGAAAAAGATCTTGTCAACAGAAAGAGGCAAGTTTTTGTAGGTTGTTATTCTGATTTGTCTTTGCCTGCTAAATTCTTTGATAGAAGTTGTGCTAACTGTCTACTCTGTCTTATGGTTCCGAACACAGGATGACATAAGGGGCCAATCCGAATGAGCAGTTAAAATGGTGGGAGGCCTGACATTCACGGAAGGTAGGTTTTTCTCGCTGTTATTTCCTCTTCAGAGCAATACAGGAAGGCAAAGTTACTCTACTCACCTCTGAGCCTTCCTTCTGTCCTTCTGATTCCTGCTTCCTTTCCTTCCTTCTGCCATGAGAGTGTGAAATTGAGGGACAGGGCAGAGATTATCTCTGGGCAACACTATTCTCAGATTGAGCGCCTGCCTTTTTTCCACCTTCCGACATTTTATTAAATTTAATAAAAGAGATGAACCATACTGTTCATTAACTGAAACAATCATTTGATGATTTATCCTTTACTTTGTTACTCCACCGTCAGCACATATGAACTGACATTTAGTCCTAGATTCATATAGTCGTACCTTTATTCAGCTTGATTAATGATGCATTTAAATAGCATTGCTATATATTTCACCTAATCAATCCCCTGGATTAACTGCCTTTTATACCTTACTAGCAGGTAGTGCTTGATGCTGCCTGGGACCTCAGAATGTTGTGTTCTTTAAATGGACACTGTAATATATGAGTTTGGACCCATTGTGCCATCAATTAGGTGAAGTCATGCCAAAGACATATTTGATTCAAAATGGCACTTGTGGAAAGACCCTGTCAGGCTGCCAAAAAGCCCTTCCGTCTGGGGTCCAACGCTGTAAGCAGAAACTGGAACGGCTTGGCCGTAATTAACATTATTGCTCAGTAACCAAGGAGACAGCACACTGCACATAAATCAGCTAAGCAAGTCAGTTGCAGAAGCTACAGTTCCATCCTCTCTCTTCAGTTCCATCCTCTCTCTTCCTTATTTATACCTCCCTCCGTGCGTTGCTTCGCTGTGACTCAGCTTCTCTTCCAAAGAAGACCTCCTTCTTTGGAGGTCTTTAAGCAGAGGCTTGACAACCATATGTCAGGAGTGCTCTGATGGTGTTTCCTGCTTGGCAGGGGGTTGGACTCGATGGCCCTTGTGGTCTCTTCCAACTCTATGATTCTATGATTCTATGATTCTATGAATTGTTCTAGCCTTTTCTCGACCCTTCTTTCTGTGGCTACCTCAAGCATCTCCCCTTCACCCTCACTCTCTGTTGCTGATTCCTCCCTGTCCCACCAGCCTGAACCTGGGTCAAAGTCCCCTCCCCTCTCAGGTGCCTCCTGGACTACTGGCTGCCCCCAGTCTTCCTCAACCAGCCAATCCCTGACAGACACCCAACCTCACCACAGGAAACCTCATGCAGAGTTAGGTGAAGACATCTCAAGTCTTGGAGGGGCTTACCCTACTGGGGTTTAGCTCCTAGTACACAGCGCCTTTTCTCTTCCCTTTTTTACGAGCTGATGTTCTAATAAATTACATACTATGTGACCCAACCCCACAATGCAGCTTCAAAAACCAGTGTGGCTTCTAGATCGAATGTGGCTTCCAGATCGAATGTGGCTTCCAGATCCAATGTGGCTTCCAGATCCAATGTGGCTTCTAGATCCAATGTCTCTTCTAGATCCAGTGTGGCATCCAGAACAAGACTAAAACGCAGACGAAAACCACCACCTAGAAAGGGTATGTATGCAGCACACGCAGAAGTGGTTCATAGCATAGGCGAGGAACACACTGGAAAGGAAAGGTGGGAGAGCAACAGGAGGCATATGTGACCAGTCGTGATGGGAAGGGCTGGAGAAAAGCTAGCAGTGCTCTGTCAACCCAGCAGGCTGACTTAGTCAAACCAACCAAGCAGGGTTTGAGTCCAACGTCCTCTGCTGGCTATGGCAGCGGTGGTGTGAAGCACCAAGCTTCAGCCTATGTTCTCTCCTCTCTACTTATTTAAACAGGGAACCTCAGACAGAAAGAAATGTCAGGCAAGAAAGACTTCTCCATTCACTTAGCCTGACAGTCGACATGGGAGACCAGCTTAGAAAGCCAGCTTTGGCTTGCTCATCTTGAAATCCTTATGGTCATTCAAGTGTGGCCTGAGTGCTCCATCACAGAGTGGAGTGGGAGAAGCTTGGGCGACCCATCCATGAGGCAGACTGAGGAAACTGCCTCGGGCTGTAGAATCTAATGGTCACATGCTCCTCCATCACTGGAGAAGTGGTAGAAGTGGTTTCGGGGTGAGAACTCAGTGAAATTGCCTGAAGACTTCATGTCTTGTGTGGCCTCACCAGGATCTTGGGTAGATCACACAAGGCCTCTGTCCGATCTCATGGGGCTCTTGTGAGATCTTGCCAGAACCCAGAAGTCTGGTAAGCCAGACTTCAGCAGATGCAGCAAGGTGGGGTCAATGGCATGCAAACATGGTGCCACCTTCCCATTTTGCCTCAGGTGGCAAAGCAGAATGGACCACTCCTAGGGAGAAGCTAAAGCTATGTATGATGAGGGACTTCTTGCATCTCTTTATGGTGAGCCCAACTGGTGCCAAGGCCATGCTCTGGTGGCTTCCACTGGGGACTACTTATTGAGGTGCTGTTCATATAATCTTTTGTTCCCAAGTCTGCATCCTTGTTTCAGATTGTTATAAGAAAGGATAGTGTGTGTGTTTTGATGTTTGGAATGTCTTAGTTGTTTGTTTAGTGCAGAATCCTTAAGAGACAACTTACATATTTAGAAAACACCACTAACAATTTATAGATTTGTTTGATATAGTGTTTTAAAGCTCCACTGGGTCAGGCAAAAGGCTCATGTAGTCCAAAACCCTGTTCTCACAGTGGCCAAACGGATGCCTACAGGAAGCCTGCAAGCTGGACCTGAATACAACAGCGTAGTCCTTATTTGCAATACCCAGCAATGGGTTTTGAGAGGCATTTTGCCTCTAACAGCGAATGCAGAACATAGCCGCTGTAGCTGGTAGCCATTGGTCAACCTCACCTCTATGAGTCTGTCTAACCTTCTTTAAAGCCTCCCAGGTTGATGGGCATCACTACTCCTTGTGGGAGTAAATTCCATAGCTCAACTATGTGCTCCGTCTCACCTTATTTTCTTGTATATATGTTAATAGCTTTATGCGTTAGCAAGAATTCCAAAAACACAGCAAAATGAACCATACCTTAATGGGATAATGGCGGGATGTTCATACGTGATTATTAAAGCATAATTTTCTTTCTTTTTGCACTTCAAGGAAAATATGCTATGCTTTTGCAGTACATAACAGACTGCTCTGTACCTTCCCTTGCTGCAACTACTGCGGTGGTGCTGTGCCTGGTCCTGTTTTTTGCTGCAGTTGGAGTAATTAATCTGTGTAAGTTCAACTGGGGGGGGGGGCTTTAGAGTTTTCCTGGTTGGCTTTACATCATTTTGAACACTTCAATCTCCCAGGACATTCTATACAAGATCTCAAAGTAGCTGTTTTACTACAAAGGAATTTCAGAAATAGACGGAAAGAGAAGCTGCTGATTTGCAACTCATTACCAAACTTAAAACCATGGAGAGACCTGGTCTGAACAAAGACATTGGATTCTTATCTCATTATACATGACTAAGCCATTTTTCACCTTCTCACCCCTTGCCTTTTCCTGTAAGACCTATTACAGTCGTTAAGAGTCGTCAACAGGCTCACCTCAGCTATCTGCCAATCTCCCATTCCCACCACCCTTCTGAGTAACACCCCTCCCCACCTTCTCACTATATAGAAGGATCTGGCAACTTCTGTTTCAGTGTATCTGAAGAAGTGTGCATGCACACGAAAGCTCATACCAAGAACTAACTTAGTTGGTCTTTAAGGTGCTACTGGAAGGAATTTTTTTATTTTGACTATGGCAGACCAACACGGCTACCTATCTGTAACTGGAATCATTTTGAAGAACACTTTCAAGAGTGGGGGCATCATCTAGCCTCAGCTAATCCCTTTTACCTCCCAGTGTGTGAGGTAAGGAAGTGGTTGAATCTCACCCATTGAAACAAATGCTTCTGTTTCTTGTCCCTGAATACTCCAGAGACTTCATAGGCCAACTTTATTTATTTATTTGTTTGTTTGTTTGTTTGTTTGTTTGTTTGTTTGTTTGTTTGTCTGTTTATATCCCGCCTTTCCCCCAGACTGGGACTCAACACACCCAACAGTAACCGCCAGGTCCTAAAGGACCCCCTAACACGGGTCCTAAAGGATCTTCACTGACTCCCAGTACATTTCTGAGCACAATTCAAAGTGTTGGCGCTGATCTTTAAAACCCTAAATGACCTTGGCTCAGAATACCTGAAGGAGCATCTCCACCCCCATCGTTCAGTCCGGACACTGAGGTCCAGCTCTGAGGGCCTTCTGGTGGTTCCTTCCCTGTGAGAAGTGAGGTTACAGGGAACCAGGCAGAGGGCCTCCTCAGTGGTGGCGCCCACCCTGTGCAACGCCCTCCCATCAGGAAATAAACAACTACCTGACTTTTTAGAAGACATCTGAAGGCAGCCCTGTATCAGGATATTTTTAATGTTTGATGTTTTATTGTGTTTTGTATGTGCTGGAAGCTGCCCAGAGTTGTTGGGGAAACCCAGACAGATGGGTGGGGTATAAATAATAATAAATTATTATTATTATTATTATTATTATTATTATTATTATTATTACAACAGATAAAACAGAGAAAGCTAAAAACATAGATACGATCACCACCAAACAGCAATTAAACACTAATGGAATTATAATAATATATATAAAGAACTATTAAAAATAACAACTACAAGAAAAAGTCACAGCACCAGCCCTTTCATTCAAAACAGTCAGTTCCTAAAAGTCTGTTGAGATAAGAAAGTCTTCACCTGCCATTGGAAGGACAACATTTTGGAGCATCCTGCAGAGATCTCTCTCTATGCGTGCAATTCTCTGCTCCTATTTCTTCTAATCTTTGCTGAATAAGAGATTCCTTCTCTTAAAGCAACTCTCCTAAGTTGTACAGGGGATCTCTGTTTAACACATTTGCTGGCTGTGCCTCCTCCTAGGAATACGGGTCTGCAGTCTGTCCGCCTTGTTCCTTCCTGCTCATGTGGTGGCAGAAAGCCTTTTCCACTGGCAAGATAAAATGGGAGGAAGGTGTTGCATTCCTAGTCCGTTATGATGTCATCACCCAATGTGCCCATGATCTTTGCATGACTATATCCCAAGGAAGACATCAAATCACAATGGATTCAGCAGGGCTGGGAGAACCAGTTCACCAGGTATACAAGACTGCAGATCGCCTGCTAGAAACTATGATTGTCATACAAAAAGCAGATTTCACAGCGAAGGCACAGGGAGTCTTGATTCAAAAATCATTCTAAGCAATTATTATTTGGGGGGGGTGTAGCACACTCATGCCCAGACTAGTGTGTTGGAATACCATTTCTTTTTCTCTTTAATCCCTTCTAGATATCTACGAGCAGAACAAAATGCATCTAGAAAAGAGAGCAATGAAAACTATCAGAGACTTTATGATAAAAAGGGAACCGTCCCTTCAGAACAAGAACGGTAAGCGATACGTTTCCATCTGTATATTCATGAACACTGCTCCCCAGCCATACACCCCATCAAGGGGTATTGCCCCACAGTAGTAGTGATGTATGGAAGTGAGAGCTGGACCATAAAGAAGACTGCTCGCCGAAGAATGGATGCTTTTGAATTGTGGTGCTGGAGGAGACTCTTGAGAGTCCCGTGGACTGCAAGAAGATCCAACCCATCTATTCTGAAGGAAATAAGCCCTGAGTGCTCACTGGAAGGACAGATCCTGAAGCTGAGGCTCCAACACTTTGGCCACCTCATGAGAAGAGAAGACTCCCTGGAAAAGACCCTGATGTTGGGAAAGATGGAGGGCACAAGGAGAAAGGGACGACAGAGGACGAGATGGTTGGATAGTGTTCTCGAAGCTACCAGCATGAGTTTGACCAAACTGCGGGAGGCAGTGGAAGACAGGAGTGCCTGGCGTGCTCTGGTCCAGGGGGTCACGAAGAGGCGGACACGACTAAACGACTAAACAACAACAACAGAACTTGTTTCAAGTCTCTCCGCTAACCCAGAAATAGTACCTCAGGATAAGAACTTTGCTTCAGGATGAGAACAGAAATCGGGCTCCGGCAGCGTGGCGGCAGCAGGAGCCCCCATTAGCTAAAGTGGTGCTTCAGGTTAAGAACAGTTTCAGGTTAAGAACGGACCTCCGGAATGAATTAAGTACGTAACCAGAGGTACCACTGTATCACTATACTTCTGAAAAGTGCTCACCCTTCGTGCCAAGCTATTCCCCACTTTTATTTTCAATTTATTGATAAGATGGTTAATAGCTATGGAACTGACATGCATAGAACTGAATTAATAAATGGAAATTGTTGTGACTCAGACCACATTAAATGGCTTAATTCTAGCATTGGCCCCACACAAATCATTTGGTTTGGCTATTTTGAGAAGCAGGCAAGTGAACATTGCCAAGTGATGCCAGTTTCAGCCATGTACTTTGGAACATTGGAGGCTGGAGTTGTGTGAGTTTAAAACATGGGTCCCACCGCTAACCTCTGGCATCTCCTCAGTTGTGGTTCCAACTCAATATTCTCATGGCTTTTCTATTATTATTTTTTATAAATTTTTTTATTGATTTTACAAATTTTTTAAAACAATACAAACATATAAAAAGACATACACACACGTATAGTTTCAGTTACAGGTGGGTAGCCGTGTTGGTCTGCCATAGTCAAAATAAAAAAATTCCTTCCTGTAGCACCTTAAAGACCAACTGAGTTAGTTCTTGGTATAAGCTTTCGTGTGCATGCACACTTCTTCAGATATCTGAAGAAGTGTGCATGCACACGAAAGCTTATACCAAGAACTAACTTAGTTGGTCTTTAAGGTGCTACAGGAAGGAATTTTTTTATTTTGACGTATAGTTTCATAACCTTTTTTTCGTAAACCATGTTTCTCAGACTCCCCCATACCTCCCCTTTCTGCATCCCAATGTCCAAAAGTTTTTAGCAACTCTACATATTTCTGTCAGTCCTCTGTCCTCTTAATCTTTCCTTTAGTCTAGTCTTGTATCACTGTAACCCTTTCTTACTGAAAACCTCGACATTCTAGCATTCAGCAAGTTTATAGTAGTCCTTAAGGTAGATTTTAAATTTCTTCCATTCTTCTTCCGCCGTCTCCTTTCCCTGGTCGCGGATTCTGCCAGTCATCTCGGCTAATGTCATATAGTCCATCACTTTCATCTGCCATTCTTCCAGGGTGGGTAGATCTTGTGTCTTCCAATACTTTGCGATGAGTATTCTTGCTGCTGCTGTAGCATACATAAAGAAAGTTCTGTCCTTCTTTGACACCAATTGGCTGACGATGCCCAATATTCTCATGGCTTTTCTAAAACTTTTATTTAATCCTATGACATTCACTTTGAGAATTTTGTGTACTGAACATTTTGCAGCAAACTGTAAGTTTGAACGTGGAGAACTTGCCCGAGAACATTTTCAGTTGCAGAAAGCACATATCTATTGCTGGCACCATGAATACTACTTTGGGGCCTAAGTTACCCTTAAGGAAGCTTGAACCTGCACTCGTACATTGAAAATTCCACTTGAATAGGGCAATCTCCGTCCAGTGTGTCCTTGTGTGCTCTTCACAAAGAAGACACACAACCCACTCCCTTTCAAGAACCATGAAGGTCAAGCCACAAATTGGCCTTCTCCAGGAGATAGGACAGGTTTTACCATCAGTATACCAATATCCCTCAGTAGAAAGGAAATGGATGTTAACAGTTGACCCAATTGGGGCAAGAGTGGAGTAAAGCTTGGTCATCCCAGACACTGAGAACCAGGACTCCTCCTATCTAGGCTCCATAGCAGGGTTCTGCTTCTTTTTTCCACGCTAGAATGTGATTGTACATCAGATTTTGGAAAATGACTTTTTTATATACATAGATGGATGTTTGCATTACCACTGACTTGAATTGTTCAAACCTTTTAGATTCTGAAATATTTCGTGGAGCTCAGAAGTTGGCAGATGAATTGGTTGCATGGAACTTCAAAGTGTATGAAGTACAAGTTGCAATTGGTAAGTTGCTTTGAGACAATGATACTCAAGTATTGAAATTTGTTTGTCTGCACAGCTCTTGAAGGTTCAGGGGCCCAGCTGCCCTCTGCCTCTCACACACTACTTTGATAAAACAAATTGAGCAATTCAGATCTTCACAATCCAGGAAGAAATTCAGATGTGAAGAACCTTGCGCCTTTGGGTTTTTGTGGCTCTGCAAGTTGATGAACTTCTTCTTGAATGACTTTCTAATTAATGGTGGAAATTGGTTGGAATTATGGAGTTTGGGATACAAGAATGTCTCACCCCCAATATGAGGTGAGCCAAGACCCTTCCAGATTTAGTCTTGAGATCATATTTCTTCATCAACACTACCACTGCAAATCAACTGAGAGTGCTGTTGTACAGTGGTGCCTCACAAGATGAAAATAATCCATTCCGCGAGTCTCTTCGTCTAGCGGTTTTTTCGTCTTGCGAAGCAACCCTATTAGCGGCTTAGCGGATTAGCGCTATTAGCGGCTTAGCGGCTTAGCGGCTATTAAAGGCTTAGTGGCTAAAAGGCTATTAGCGGCTTAGCGGCTTAGAAAAAGGGGGGAAAGCAAAAAAAAAATCGGAACACTCGCAAGACGTTTTCGTCTTGCGAAGCAAGCCCATAGGGAAATTCGTCTTGCGAAGCAGCTCAAAAATGGAAAACCCTTTCGTCCAGAGGGTTTTCCGTCTTGCGAGGCATTCATCTTGCGGGGCACCACTGTACTCAGATCCTACTTGCAAGAGTTCCAATGGGCCACTGTGAGAACAGGATGCTGGAATACATGGGTTCTTTCCTGATCCAGAAGGTGTTTATGTTTTTAATCACAGAGCCTAGGGCCTGCCAATCAGAAGGTCGGTGGTTTGAATCCCCATGATAGCATGAGCTCCCGTTGCTCAGTCCCTGCTCCTGCCAACCTAGCTGTTCAAAAGCACGTCAAAGTGCAAGTAGATAAATAGGTACCGCTCCAGCGGGAAGGTAAACGGCGTTTCCGTGCGCTCCTCTGGTTCACCAGAAGCGGCTTAATCATGCTGGCCACATGACCCGGAAGCTGTACGTCGGCTCCCTCAGCCAGTAAAGTGAAATGAGCACCGCAACCCCAGAGTCGTCCATGACTGGACCTAATGGTCAGCGGTCCCTTTACCTTTACCAGGTCCCCTTGCACCTGGGATGCTGCTGTTGCAGTACTTCAGGTGTGAGTGGGAATGAGAGACCTTTATGCTGCTGTTCCACTGTCATGTAAGTTTGGGAGAAGACAGAGGTGTATCAGGGAAGGGATTTCATTGTTAGTTTAGGAGTCAGAAAATCCCACTAAATTGAGACTATAAGTGGACTCTAATTGTTGTGGGTTTTATGTCATGAGACACACCTGAGTACCTCGGTGATGCACATTTGACAGTGGGGGAGGGACAAGGAAAGTTCTACACCAATGGGGTGGCCTCCTTTTTTGCATATTTTCACTGAAATTCCAAACATTATCAGTAAAAATTAGTAAGGATGGTACCCATTTTAGTGCAGACCTAGTATATAGCTTTCTAATAGGCTGTCTAGATAAATGTATGAGAAAATTATCTGCAAATCAATTGGTGAATGCAAAGATGGTAATAGGGAGGGAAATCAGTGACACCTTCTCATTGATTTCCCTCCCTATTACCATCTTTGCATTCACCTCTAAATATGTTCATTACAGGAACAAACGTTTCAGAGGGCAGAAGGCTGGCTATCCTGTTACATTAGTAAATTGTGCTGGATGGTAATGAAATATCATTATGTCATTCACTTCGAGTTTGTGTGTGTATTTTAAAGTGATCCACAGGCCTTCAACTTGGCATCTCTCAAATTCTGCCCCCTCTCTTTTCCCTGTGAATTCCTTGCTGGGTTGAAAGAGGACCTTATTAGAAAATTTCGTCTAAAGTGGATGCCACATGCTGGGCTTCTCTATTTGTTTGAAGTTCGAAGAAAGTCATGGTTCGGTGCAAAAGAGTTTTGTGAGGAGGAAAAGTCCTGGCTGACATTTGTTGAAGATGTTGGTGTGGAGGTGAGTACAACACCAGGAAACTCGCTATAATGATCTCTAGCAGGCAAGCAGCCTGATAAGCAGCAAGGACTCTCTGTCAGTTTTATATAAGTTTATATACAAACACACACACACACATCCAAAGAATGGTGTTCTGCCTGCTCGCATTAACCTTAGTTGCTCAGTCTGACTCATTGTCCCTTGCCCAACAGGAAGAACGCCAAAATCCCGCCTTTCGTCTCCTTTCCTTCTGTTGCTCTCCGATCTTCTCCAATGTCCTCGTTTGAGGACTGCAGGGCTGGCTCTTCCCCAGAAGACTCAGCCTTCAACACTGGCTTATCTGGTGGTTGCATGGCAATGCTTTGGTCAACTTCTCACTCTTCCTCTCCTTGGGAGCTAACTGCTTCTTCCCAGGAAAGGAGGGAGCCCGGGCTGTTCTGTCTAAAATCAGACAGACAGCTCCCATCTGCAGAGTCAGCCCTTTGCTCACTCAGCTCAATTTGTGAGGCTGACTCTTCCACTGTGCTTTGGGGGGCCACATTCCTGACACTCTCTTGAAATTAATTGATTTTAAGTCCTTTGGGTGCCTGTAAAAGTTCTCTGGCAGCCTTCGCATACTAGTGCATGAACATCTTACTTCCCCCTCTTTCTCCACGAGCAGAAAGATGTCATGGGGCACTCTTGAATGAATTGTGATCTAGTGAAGGGAGAGTACTGGATGCTTGTTTTGCTTTTTTCTAGCAGGGGAGGTAGTATCTATTAAGAAATGTACAAGTAAAGCAGGTGGAAACCATCAGGCATGGAACTAGAGAGGCAGTCTTTAAATTGTATCAGTCCCCACAAATGAGGAGGTTTTAGGCCTGCAAAAAGCACAGCAGAGGATCTGGGATTTGCAGCCCCAGTGGTGAGTCAAGAAAGGAGAGAGAAAGGGCATGCCGGAAGGGGGTTATATTGCAAGCTCTGTCATTAAGAGACAGGATCTAATGATGAAAGGAATACCCAACCTCACAGAGTAAAGGACTCTGAAGATCCTTGGTATCTTGAGAGAGTACTCTCCTGTGTGCACTCAGTTTAAGGGTTCAGATTCTAGGCTGACTGATTTTCCTTCTGTTCCTCCTCTAGCTGAGTTTTTACTGTTGTCATGTTTTTAGCAAGTTGTGTGGGGGTTTTAAACTGAGCTTTAGTATTCTAGAACTCGAGGGCTGTCCTTCTGGGCTGTGAAGCAATGGTTCCTAAATTGAAACCCATGTCAGGCTGAGTTTTGCCCTTGGGTTGGGGTTGCCCATCCTTGATTTAGCTGCAAGGTGTAGGAGGCAGAGCCCATCTCTGTGGTACAACTTCCCTCTGTCAATTCACATTTCACTCCCGTTGAACATCTGGAGGAGCCTCTTGTCTTCCAGAGAAGATGCATTGTCTGGAAATAATTTGAAAGGGGGTTCTGGTTCCTCATTTCTAGGAAAGACTCTGGTTGTGCTTTCTGCAGGAGTTTCTAGAAAAAGAAACAGAATTTGCACATGAAGATTCCTGGATTGGACTCCATCATGAGAATGGACAATGGAAATGGCATCATGGCCCAAATGTAGTAAACACGTAAGTGTGAACAAAAATTCTTTACTTTTCATATTGTAGAAACTTTGTCGGGAATTCACGGGTGACAGATTAATAATAGGTATGATGGAGAAGCAAGTTCACTATCTTCAGAGTCAGTGGACCTCAGTTTCTCTTTCCAAAAAACCCCACTTTTTCAGATGGAGCCAGGAGTAATAAACTATTTTGAAAATGTTGGGGTTGAAATATAGGATTGTAAAATTCTTAAATAAGCAGATGGACTTGATTGCAGTTTCCTGAGCATAGCATTGTGTATTCCAAGCAATGCACTCATTCTTTGCCATTTTGTGTGAGAAATAACTTGCAGGAGGAAACTATAGAGAGGGAAACTACCCCCCATTTTCTGCTGATGGACAAAATCTGAAAAATACAAACAATGCACTACAATTATGAGTAGCTGGCAATCTTGAGGTAGAAAGCAAGAGTGAGACAGAACTGAGCTGAATATCTCATTAATGCTAGAAAAAAAGTAGACATCCTGCGTGGATTCATTAGTTTCAGTTGATGGATTTCTGACTGCTGCCTTTTGCTTTCAGTTATTGGATGCATGGACAGCCTGACAAAATAAAAGAAGAACCCTGTGTCATATTAAAATCACATTGTTCCAGAACAACTAAATGTTGGGAAAACATTCCCTGTAATGTAGAAAAACGGTGGATATGTAAGAAGATGCCTGATAAAAGATGGTATACGGTAAAACCTTGATAAAACTGGATTCTGTGAACTCTATGCTAAAAGCAATGGATTAATCTCCCCCTTAAAAAAATCAGCAATCCAGGTTATGGAATTGGGGCATGGAAGTGCTCAACTCTCTGCCATCAACAACTGAAAGCACCTTAGCAGTCCTGTTTCCTCAAGACTGGAAAAAGAGACCTTAATTTGCAACCTCAAAGATTTGAACCTCCAAGAAAATGAAGCGTCAAAACCAGCTTCTGTACTTCCAATAAATTAATTTGGTATAATCGTTGCTTTGTATTCTCCTTGCACAAGGCACCACTTCAAGTCAAGGATCTCTGCTCTGAAGATATTCAGACCATCTTCAAATCTGTGGTGAAGTGGGTTGGCTGGGATAGTCAGTTCTGTTCAGTGGCGCTAATTCCCAGGAAAATGAGTAAAGTGTAGCAGCCTCAGTGATTTCTCTACCAACAGCTGCCTGTCTGTCAGAGTTCTTGGAGTAGAACATTGGCTGTGTTTTTTGCTTTCTGAGGTTCATCTGTTCTATCTTTCTGTTCCTTCCTTCTTTATTCCAAACCAGTCCTTTCCTAAAATTACGGTAACTCTCTTGCATGCCATACTTTTTCCTTCCCTCTTGTCGTGTTGTTTGGGTTTATCTATTATGTAGTGTTCATTATTATGTCTGTTTAGGAGTCTATGATATTTGGTTGGCCTTACTAGGAAAGCCAAACACTGTAGTCACCAGAGTTTCACAGAATCATGGAATCGCAGGATTGTAGGGTTCAAACGTACTACCAAAGGTCATCTAGTCCAATCCCCTGCCTATGCAAGAATCTCAACTAAAGCATCAAAAACAGAATATCCACTACCTCGCAAGGGAGACCGTTCCACTGTTGAACAGCTCTTACTGTCAGAAAGTTCTTCCTCATGTTTAGTTAGAATCTCCTTTCTTGTAACTTGAAGTCATTGGTTTGAGTCCTACCCTCCAGAGCAAGAGAAAACAAGCGTGCTCCACCTTGAGATATTTGAAGATGGCTAACATATCTGCTCTCAGTCTCATCTTTTCCAGGCAAAACATACCCAACTCCTTCAACCACTCCTCATAAGGCTTGGTTTCCAGACCCTTGGTCATCTTAGTCACTCTCCTCTGCACACCTTCCAGCTTGTCAATATCTTTCTTAAATTGGCACAGTCCTCCAGGTGGAATCTGACCAAGGCAGAACAGAGCAGGACTATAACTTCCCTTGATCTGGATACTATACTTCTGTTGATGCAGCCTAAATACCATTCACTTTTTTTTTTGCTGCTGGATCACCCTGTTGACACATGTTCAGCTTGTGGTCCACCAAACCCCCTGGATCCTTTTTCCCATATACCACTAGTTAGCCAGGTGCCCCCCACCTTATATTTATGTAGCTGGTTCTTCCTGCCTGAGTGCAGAACCTTACATTTGTCCCTATTTTGTCCCACAGCCCTTATCCAGCCAAGCCTCTCATGACCTGCCATGATCTTTTCCTGGAGAACAGAATGTGGAGAGGGTTGTTGGTTTGGTGGAATCCAACCATCACTTCAGATGGTGTTGTCCAAAACCACAGACTTTTTGGAAGGAAGTTGCCATCGTAAAGTTGCCACAATAGCTGCCACTACTTGGATGAACCCTTAGAACTTTCACAGAGCCGTAACTACACTTGCCTCTCTCCAGGGAGGGTTAGACAAGACAGGAGTGTGTCAGGTTGGTGTCACCACTGGAAGGTCCCTCAAGTGACTTCAAGCAGTGGTGTCCAACAACTCACCTGCCCATCGTTCCTGAAGGATGCCCCAACACATGTTCTGCCAGGGACTGTACCTGGTGTTGGACAATATATGTCCAATAATCAATTAATAGACACACAACATATAATAAACAGAAGCAAATGTGTGTAGGCAACAAAAGCAAATACAGTGGTACCTCGATTCTGGAACGTCTCTGTTGATGAACATTTCGGAACCCGAACACTGAAAACCCAGAAGTAAATGCTTCCATTTTTGAAAGCACCTTGGAGGTTGAACGGATTCTGCTGGGTGTTTTTTCAATTTTCTCAGTTGAATTTACAGGCAGCCCTTTGCACCTCAGTTTTCAAATGCTTCGGAACTCAAACGGTCTTCAGGAATGGATTATGTCTGAGAACCAAGGTACCAATGTATAGTTTTAAAACTGGGAATGTATAGCATAGGCCTGAAGCACAAGATGTAACACCTATGCTAGTTAGGGAAAACAGTGGGTGGCATAGAGATGTGGTGAAGGAAGCATCCTTGGTATAACATACCACAATGCATGGGGTCTCCAAGCTGCTGACATAAAATCCAGGTATCAATAGGATAAAGACCAATCCCAGTTCAAGATTAAATGTCAACCTCACACTTGTCTTACAAAAACTAAATCAAAATGAAAGACGCTTAACTTGTAACTGGGGGCCACTCCTTGATCTTGGGTACAAAAAGACCACATGCCCAGTGGGTGGATGATGATGTGCTGCTAGCAGAAATGTGCTATGCAAATAATACATAACTTTTGTATTTTGGCTCCATTATTATCAAATAATGGAGGTTTACAAACAAGATAGAAAAATTGGCTTCCAGGTGGAGAAATCAAAATTAGAAACTGAATTGTTAGAACCCAATACCAAGAATTTGTCAAGAATGTATAATTTGCTGCTGAAATGGAATACACAAGATGAAACAGTGAAATCAGCTATGATAAAATGGGCACAGGACATTGGTCATAACATTATGTTTGCTGACTGGGAATGGTTGTGGAACACCGGTATAAAATTTACGGCATGTAATGCCTTAAAGGAAAATATCATGAAAATGATCTATAGGTGGTACATGACCCCAGTCAAGCTAGCAAAAATTTATCATTTGCCTGATAATAAGTGTTGGAAGTGTAAAGAAACTGAAGGTACTTTCTATCACCTTTGGTGGACATGCCCGAAGATTAAGGCTTTCTGGGAAATGATATATAACGAAATGAAAAAGGTACTTAAATGTACTTTCCCTAAGAAACCAGAGGCCTTTCTCTTGGGCATTGTCGGTCAATTGGTGTCAAAGAAAGATAGAACCTTTTTTATGTACGCCACGACAGCAGCAAGAATACTTATCGCAAAGTATTGGAAGACACAAGATCTACCTACTCTGGAAGAATGGCAGATGAAAGTGATGGACTATATGACATTGGCTGAGATGACTGGCAGAATCCGCGACCAGGGGAAGGAGACGGCGGAAGAAGAATGGAAGAAATTTAAAATCTATCATAAGGACTATTATAAACTTGATGAATGTTAGAATGTCAAGGTTTGGAGAATGAAAGGGTTACAGCGATATAAGATTAGACTGAGGGAAAGATTAAGAAGACATATGCTTGACAGAACTACTTAGAAGTTGCTGGAAAATTTTGGACATTGGGATGCAGAAAGGGGAGGTATGGGGGAGTCCGAGAAACAAGGTTTATGAAAAAAAGGTCATGAAACTATACGTGTTTGTATGTCTTTTTATATGTTTGTATTGTTTTAAAATTTTTTGTAAAACCATAACTTTTGTATTTTGGATCCATTACATTTTGTACCTCAGCATTCCAAATACAGTGGTACCTCAGGTTAAGAACTTAATTCGTTCTGGAGGTCTGTTCTTAACCAGAAACTGTTCTTAACCTGATGTACCACTTTAGCTAATGGGGTCTCCCGCTGCCGCTGCCACCACCGCACGATTTATGTTCTCATCCTGAAGCAAAGTTCTTAACCTGAGGTACTATTTCTGGGTTAGCAGTCTCTATAACCTGAAGCGTCTGTAACCTGAAGTGTCTGTAACCCGAGGTACCAATGTAGAAGGCTAAAAAATATTCAGAACTAAATTGTGCTTTTAAATTTCAATTGCTTGCCTGTAGTTGATATGGTCTCGGTAGTGGCGCCCACCCTGTGGAACGCCCTCCCTTCAGATGTGAAGGAAATAAGCAGCTATCTTCTCTTTAAAAGACATCTGAAGGCAACCCTGTTTAGGGAAGTTTTTTATATTTACTGCTGTATTGTTTTTAACACTCCATTGGAAGCCGCCCAGAGTGGCTGGGGAAACTCAGCCAGATGGGCAGGGTATAAATAAATTATTATTATTATTATTCTGGGTGGAACTGCTGGATTTGAATAGCTGCGAGATAACAGTCCATGTTCCAAATTTAGTCTCAGAAGAAGAAAAATCCAACAATTTGAGGGATGGGGTGCTCATCCACTTAACTGAAGAAGTTCCCCAGAAGTCATTTAGCCCTGCGGTTAAAGGGGACAGAACATGACTGTCATTTGCAGAATTCCAAAGATACTCGTGAAGGTCACTTTTGTGCATGAGAGTACTACGGAAGTGGAGTAAGCAATAACTAAACTAGATATTTTCCTGGACTTCTGCTATATGTGGAATGCTGATTGGCTGCCTGCCAGTCCCAATCAGGGAGGAGCAGAAGCTGAATGGGAACTCTGGAATGTTCTGCATCAAAGCGGAAGGTGGTTGGAGCCGTTGAAGGAAGGAACATCTGCAGGAAGAAGCTGAGGCAGAGAGAAGATAAAGGACTCCGGGAGGCACCACGGTATCCAAAAGGGGAAAGGGGATAAGTCGCTTGTAGTCTGCTGCCTTTTTCTAAGGCCATTGGTTGTCTTGCCCCATGTGCTGTTTAGCCCAACTGGCAACAGCTGCCCATGATCTCTGGAAAAGAGAGGTCTTTCTAAGGCTTCCTGCTGGAGATCCTTCTGATGGGAAATACTGTGGATTGAACTGGAGCCTTTTGCATGAAGTATGTCACTAAGCTAGAATTCAGAAGGCCCCAGCTGCCCCTTTACAGCGGGAGAAAAGCAGTCTGCTTCTCTCCCACTGTATTTTCAGGGAATAGGAGATTCCATGTCTATAAATGAAGTGGGGACAGGATGCCAGAGAGCTTTTCATGTCTACTCCCTTGTATAATGAAGAGCTTGATATGACTGCTCTGTAAACGGTAGGTTTGACTCAAGACATTATTTTAACAGCCTAATCCATTAAATGGTCACTAAGAAGAACTCCAGGATGAGACCCCACTCAAAATGAAGAGATAAGATGGCAGCTAAGAATAAGGTCCTGTCAACAAAAAGAGGTGAGCTTCTGCAGACTGCTACTCTGATTTGGTTTCTGAGCACTAAATTCTCTCATAGAAGTTGTGCTAACTGTCTACTCCTTTATATGGTTCTGAACGCAGGATGACATAAGGCACCAGTCCAAATGAGCAGTTAAAATGGCGAGAGGCCTGACATTCACAGAACGTAAGTTGTTCCTACTTTTTCCTCTTCAGTGCCATACAGGAAGGCGGAGTTCCTGAACCCAATCTTGGGAGGGAGACCTTGAGCCTTCCTTTCTGCAGAGTTTGGGGATGATATCTCAAGTGGCACAAAAATGGAACCTGGTATCTAAATGGTGATGAGGAGCACCCCCCACCCCCACCCTGGGAACATTTGTGCCAAGTTTGGCAACAATGTTTCAAGAAATGGCAAAACCTATGTAAATCCCAATTCTGTCTTCCATGGCATTAGCTACCCCTCCCAGTTTGGTGTCATCTGCCAATTCCTTCAGCCAAGTTGTGTATAAAGTTGTTGAACTATCCCTTGCTTTTTCCTGTAGAACTAATTGCAGTCGTTAACAGTCGTCAACAAGTTTACCATACCCATTGATTCAATCACCCATCTCCCAATACCCTTCTGAGAAATACCCAGGCCACCCTCCCACTATATATAAGGGTCTGGTGACTTCTCCTTCATTGTATCTGAAGATGTGTGCATGCACACGAAAGCTTATAGCCAGAACTTAGTTGATCTCTAAGGTGCTACTGGACTATTTTTTAATTTTAATTATGACTGTGTCAGACCAACATGGCTTCCTACCTGAATCAGGGAACCATTAGTGAGTACTCTTTGGGTTCGGTAAGTCAACCAGCTACAAATCCACCTAACAGTTACCTCATTCAACCCACACTTTACCAGTTTCCTCACAAGAATATCATGGGGAACTTTGTCAAAAGCCTTACTGAAATCAAGATACACTATGTTCACATCATTCCCCTGATCCACCAAGCTTGTTAAAAAAACAGAAATGAGATTTGTCTTGCAGAGTAGAGCTGAAAACTGAATTCCTGCAGGATCATCACTCCCTACAATTTTGCTCCTGAGCTACAAGTTTTTCAGGGATTTACCCTGCTGGGATTTAGCTGCTAGCACACAATGGATATTTTGTGCCATTGTAGCAAGTTTTAGCTAATGTTCTAGCAAATTACATACTATGTGACCCAACACCACAATGCAGCTTCAAGAACCAGTGTGGCTTCCAGATCCAATGCCGCTTCCAGATCCAATGTGGCTTCCAGATCCAATGTGGCTTCCAGATCTAATGTGGCTTCCAGATCCAATGTCTCTTCCAGATCTAATGTGGCATCCAGGTCAATACTAAAACGCAGACGAAAACCACCTCCTAGAAAGGGTATGTATGCAGCACACATAGAACTGGTTCATAGCCTAGTCGAGGAACACACTGGAAAGGAAAGGTGGGAGAACAACAGGAGGCATATGTGGCCAGTCGTGGTGGGCAGGCCTGGAGAAAAGCCAGCCGTGCTCTGTCACTCCAACAGGCTCCTTTAGCCAAGCAAACTAGTTCTATGCCAGCCTCAGGCTGTGTTCTCCACTGATCCACAATGTTGTAAGAATTTACCTCTATAGCACTGCTCCTCAGCCAGGTGAGGAGCCAAACCTTTAAATAAGCATGCAACAAAGAGAATCTCAAGCCAGGCATCTTGTAGGGACCTCGTTTATTAAAGCTATTTCGCAACAGGACAGCCTTCGCTCTACTGGGAGAGAGGCAGGAGAAGTGTGCTCTGTTGATCCTCATTGATCTCGCACTGCTTTTCACTACCATCAACTATGGTATTCTTCCAGAGGGACTGACTGATCTGGGATTGGGCGACACTGCTATGCAATGGTTCTAGTCCTGCTTGGGTCACTGTGCTTGGGGAGTTCTGTTCAGCACCATGGAGCCTTCAGCGCAGGGTTCCTCAAAGTTCAGTTTCATCCCCCATGCAGAGTATGGTCATCCAGATTTTGGAGTGTGTTGTGAGCAATGCTGATGACACACAGCTCTATCTCCCCTTTACATTTGCAGGTATGGCAGTTGACATACTAGACCGATGCCTGGCCTCAGTAATGGACTGGATGAGAGCCAATAAACGGAAGTTTAATCCAGACAAGACTGAGGTGCAGTCAGTGGGTGGTTCCCTAGACAAGATGGGTGGGATATGGCCTGTTCTGGATGGGGTTAGACTCCCTCTGGATCCATTACTGTCACTTGAAATGAAAAAGCAAAAAAGTTAGCCATGGTACTTAAGCAGATTTTCTTTCTTTTTGTCCACCAAGGAAAACTCGCTGCTGTTTTGCATGAGATAAAAGAGTTCTTTGTCTCTTCCATTGGTACATTTATTGTAGTGATGCTGTGCCTGATCCTGTTTTTTGCTGCATTTGGAGCAGTTAGTCTGTGTAAGTCTAGGCTGTGTAAGCCTTTAGCATTATCCTGGTTGGCTTTACGTCAGTATGAAGAATACTTTCAAAAGTGTCACCATAATCCAACCACAGTTAAGCCCTTTCACCTCCCATTGATTCCAGTGCGCAAGGTAAGGATGTGGCTAAATCTCACCCATTCAAATAAATGCCTTTTTCTTGCCCCTCAATAACTGCTTAGCTGCTCCAGAGACTTTTTAGGCCAACATTATGAAGCAACCTGTGCAGTCACTTGTCCTACTTGCAACTCCCTGTTCGTCTTTCTTCTTATCTTTGCATGCTGGGTAAGAGCTTGCTTCTCTTAAAGAGACTGTCACAGGTTCTGCAGGATATCTCACGGGCAAACAAAAGAGGTCTTCAAGTCATCTAGGAAGCCATCCTCTGTCTCTGACCTTCTCCCTAGCCCTAGATGAGTAGACGTTGTCAAAGGACAGGGAAATCATATTGATTTCTGAGCGCAATCAGATGTTTGTGTGTGTCTCCTTTTAAAAGTCTAAGCCCTTCGTGTGTTACTTATTCATTTGTGGGATGAATTTAAGGTTCTGGTATTGACCTAGGAAGTCTTCACTGACTTGGATCCCAAGGGTCTGAAGGACACATTGTCTTGTACAACCTGCTCAGGTCCCTAGATCTTGGACATAGGAGTGGATTGTCTCATTGTCCCACTGTCCATTAGGTGGCATGACAGAAAAGAGCCTTCTGTGTGGTATCACCCTGATTGTGAAATGTCCTAGCTCTGGAATTATATAATGCATCAACACTTGCCATTTTGGCACCTGGTTAATATCTGTTTGTTTTCCAGATATACTGGTGTGAATATTAGGCGTTTTCTGGGTATTGGTGGGGAATATTAGTTTTTCTGCTTCCAGTGGGAATTTTGAGGGCACGTGGTGGGCTGGGCTGGAGGGGACAGGAGAAAAAGCTTCCTTGTCCATACAGAAGTCCATTTCACCAGTGGCACTGCGGCACTGGATGTGGCCCTAACTCTGAGCTTTTACTTTATCTCATTTATTTAATGTTGTTACGAGATGTTGTAACCTGGCCTTTATTTATCCACATTGATTTTATTCAATTTATAGACCACCCTTCACAGGGTGATCTACAGGTTTCATTTTAATGCAATTTTATTACTGGAATGCTGCCCACTCTGCTGCCTGATGCTTCATTAAACACTTTTCCTTTGAGATGGGAAGAGCCTTAAAAAATTGCTAACACACGGGGAGCCTTGATTCCAAATCAGCCGCAGCAATTCTTGGGTGGAGGTACCGTCGCATCAGCTGACTCACCATTTCTTTCCCTTCTAACTCTTCCATAGATATTCATAAACGGGATCACAAAACACCTGAAATAGATTTAGCAATGAAAATGATCAGGGACTTCATGATCAAAGAGAAACCATCCCTCCAAGGAAGGAATGGTAAGGAAGATGTCATAGTCCATACACTTAGGGCCACTCCTTGCCCCTGCTCCAGCAAGGGGTATTGCCCCATAGAAGAGCTTCTTTCCTTTCCACCTGGCCAGACACACCCAGCCCCACTGAAGAGGCTCCTCATGAGGCCGGAGGAACATTGCCTGACTTGGAGGCATGAAGGCCGCTCCCTGCAAGGCCCTTTCCACCTGGCCTAGGGGGCAAGGCCCACACTCACCAGCCCCACTGAAGAGGCTCCTCATGAGGCCGGAGGAACATTGCCTGGCTGTGGGGCATAAAGGCCGCTCCCTGCAAGGCCCTTTCCACCTGGCCTAGGGGTGAGGCCCACACTCCCCAGCCCCACTGAAGAGGCTTCTCATGAGGCCGGAGGAACATTGCCTGTCTGTGGGGCATAAAGGCCGCTCCCTGCAAGGCCCTTTCCACCTGGCCTAGGGGTGAGGCCCACACTCACCAGCCCCACTGAAGAGGCTTCTCATGAGGCCGGAGGAACATTGCCCGACTGTGGGGCATAAAGGCCGCTCCCTGCAAGGCCCTTTCCACCTGGCCTAGGGGGCGAGGCCCACACTCCCCAGCCCCACTGAAGAGGCTCCTCATGAGTGCCGGAGGAACATTGCCCGACTGTGGGGCATAAAGGCCGCTCCCTGCAAGGCCCTTTCCACCTGGCCTAGGGGGCAAGGCCCAGACTCACCAGCCCCACTGAAGAGGCTCCTCATGAGGCCAGAGGAACACTGCCCGACTGTGGGGCGAGGAGGCCGCTTCCCGCAAGGCCCTTTCCACCTGGCCTAGGGGGCTGGGCCCACACTCACCAGCCCCACTGAAGAGGCTCCTCATGATGCCAGAGGAACGTTGCCCGACTGTGGGGCGAGGAGGCCGCTTCCCGCAAGGCCCTTTCCACCTGGCCTAGGGGGCTGGGCCCACACTCACCAGCCCCACTGAAGAGGCTCCTCATGAGGCCGGAGGAACATTGTCCGGCTGTGGGGCGTGAAGGCCGCTCCCTGCAAGGCCCTTTCCATCTGGCCTAGGGGGCGAGGCCCAGACTCACCAGCCCCACTGAAGAGGCTCCTCATGAGGCCAGAGGAACACTGCCCGACTGTGGGGCGAGGAGGCCGCTTCCCGCAAGGCCCTTTCCACCTGGCCTAGGGGGCGAGGCCCAGACTCACCAGCCCCACTGAAGAGGCTCCTCATGAGGCCAGAGGAACACTGCCCGACTGTGGGGCGAGGAGGCCGCTTCCCGCAAGGCCCTTTCCACCTGGCCTAGGGGGCGAGGCCCAGACTCACCAGCCCCACTGAAGAGGCTCCTCATGAGGCCAGAGGAACACTGCCCGACTGTGGGGCGAGGAGGCCGCTTCCCGCAAGGCCCTTTCCACCTGGCCTAGGGGGCTGGGCCCACACTCACCAGCCCCACTGAAGAGGCTCCTCATGAGGCCGGAGGAACATTGTCCGGCTGTGGGGCGAGGAGGCCGCTTCCCGCAAGGCCCTTTCCACCTGGCCTAGGGGGCGAGGCCCACACTCACCAGCCCCACTGAAGAGGCTCCTCATGATGCCAGAGGAACGTTGCCCGACTGTGGGGCGAGGAGGCCGCTTCCCGCAAGGCCCTTTCCATCTGGCCTAGGGGGCGAGGCCCAGACTCACCAGCCCCACTGAAGAGGCTCCTCATGAGGCCAGAGGAACACTGCCCGACTGTGGGGCGAGGAGGCCGCTTCCCGCAAGGCCCTTTCCACCTGGCCTAGGGGGCTGGGCCCACACTCACCAGCCCCACTGAAGAGGCTCCTCATGAGGCCGGAGGAACATTGTCCGGCTGTGGGGCGTGAAGGCCGCTCCCTGCAAGGCCCTTTCCATCTGGCCTAGGGGGCGAGGCCCAGACTCACCAGCCCCACTGAAGAGGCTCCTCATGAGGCCAGAGGAACACTGCCCGACTGTGGGGCGAGGAGGCCGCTTCCCGCAAGGCCCTTTCCACCTGGCCTAGGGAGCAGGGCCCACACTCACCAGCCCTACGATGTTAAATATGTATTCTGTAGTTGACCTCCTTTGTAATGTTTTATTTTGAAATCTTTAAGATAATATTTCAGTTTTCTGCTATGTTGCTTTGACTGTATACTTTATACAGTGGTGCCCCGCAAGACGAATGCCTCGCAAGACGGAAAACTCGCTAGACGAAAGAGTTTTCCGTTTTGGAGGTGCTTCGCAAAACGAATTTCCTATGGGCTTGCTTCGCAAGACGACAATGTCTTGCGAGTTCCTGCTGGGTTTTTTTCCTCCTCCCCCTTTTCTAAGCCGCTAAGCCGCTTATCAGCTGATCCGACCAGCAGATAAGCCGCTAAAAGCCGCTAAAAGCCCTAATAGCGCTAATCCGCTAATCCGTCAATGGGCTTGCTTCGCAAGACGAAAAAACGGATTCTTTTCGTCTTGCAAGGCACCACTGTATTTGACTTTCTTCAGATTGTTTTATTTATGTTTTATTGATTTAATATGCTGTAAACCGCTTGAGATTTTTCTTAAAAATACAAAGCGTTATGGAGGGGGGGGGCAGATCAATACTCAGCAGATTACAGACCACCCTGAATGCTAGAATGTGGCCAGTCACAAGTTATAGGGAAACAGCCTTTTTATAGAGTTGAACAGCTGTTTGAGATCTCACTGACCTGAATTATCCAAACCTTTCAGATTCTGAAATACTTGATGAAGCTGGGAAGTTAGCAGGTGAATTGCTTATATGGGCAGACAGAGCAAATGAAGTCCAGTCCGCAATCAGTAAGTTATTCTTAAAATGGTGATGCTAAGAAATCAGAGGATAGGGGGAACCCATGTACTGAAAGCCCCTCATCTGCACAGCTGTTGAAGGTATAAAGGTCCCACCCTCCTCTAGAATCTATCAATTCCACTTTGAGAAAAAGGCCAAGCAACTCGAGGGAGAAATTTGGATTAGAGTTTTGTGACTTTGGATTTTTGTGGCTGTGTGAATTGATAAACTCCTCCTTGAATGGATTCCTAATTGGTGGCGGAAGTTGGCTGAATTCTGGGAGTTTGGGATATGAAGACTGAAGTGCCTCACCCTCCATATGAGGTGAACAGGGACCCCTCCAATGCTTAGACCTCGGGTCATTGTGCCTCAAATTGGGATTTGCTCATTATCACCCGACCACTGTGACTCTACCCTGCCAACCATTGTCAGCACGGCAAATGAGGAATTTGCTGGACCTTACACATTTGACACGGACACAGGTGGCACTGTGGGTTAAACCACAGAACCTAGGGCTTGCCGATTAGAAGGTCGGTGGTTCGAATCCCCGCGACGGCGTGAGTTGCCGTTGTTCAGTCCCTGCTCCCGCCAACCTGGCAGTTCAAAAGCACGTCAAAGTGCAAGTAGATAAATAGGTACCGGAAAGGTAAACAGCGTTTCCGTGCGCTGCTCTGGTTCACCAGAAGCAGCTTTGTCCTGCTGGCCACATGACCTGGAAGTTGTATGCCGGGTCCCTCGGCCATTAAAGCGAGATGAGCGCCGCAACCCCAGAGTTGGCCACGACTGGACCTAATGGTCAGGGGTCCCTTTACCTTTATCTTTACACTCTTGACAGAGTGAGTTCCAGCGGATATCAATGTAGCTGAAATCTCCCATGACTACTATATCTCTCCTATAGCAGACACCCACAGTAATGTCTCTGTGAAAGAAACAGGATACCTTTCTGTTACTGTTCCACTGTTTGTTAAGACTGTTTGTTAATACTGCGAGAGGTATCAGAGAAAAAGTTTAGGAGTTAGAAGAGTGTTTCGCAAACTTAGGTCCCCAGCTGTTGTTGGACTACAACTCCCATCATCCCTAGCTAGCAGGACCAGTGGTCAGGGATGATGGGAACTGTAGTTCGAAAACAGCTGGAGACCCAAGTTTGGGAAACACTGAGAAGATCGCTGCATCCCATTGAATTGGAGCTCTCTCTCAGTGTGGTTTATACCTGGTCCTGAATGCTCTAGAGTGAAGCACTTCTGACAGGCTATTTCTGGGGAGGGGAGGTTGTCAAGGCTATGCTGAATGATTACATAGGTTACAAGAAAAATGCCACCTTTAAAAATGAGGTGGGGGGGGAGAGTTGCTTAGAGCAAGGTGTTCTGGGAACAAGAAAGGGGAAAGAGGTAGAATTCAATGTGGCTGGAGGAGGCTGCACTGGCATGCAAGAATCTCATCTGAAGTATGTTGTCTAAATATGTGTCAAATAAACGACACTCACCTCCACTATTCCTCAATTTTCTCAATGGAAACACAACCCTGGGCAAGCAACTGGAACCTCCCAGAATCTTGCTACTGTTCGGGCAGAGATTGGGGGTGCCACACAATCTTCATAGGATTACCAATCTGTTGATGAATGGAAACAGTGGAACAAGGAAGGAAATGGAGTACAAATGACCTGGCTAAATGTGTCCTTTATTAGAACCTTTCAGAGTAGCTACCATGTCTTTTGCTGGATTGTAATGAAATATCAGTATGTAATTCATAATGACTTTATGGGGGGGCAGGTTCTGTTAGACCTTCAGCCCAGCTCCTGCTAAATCTGCTTTTCTGCCCCCACCTTCCCACTTTCTGGCTTGGTTCAAAGATGACCTCACATCAAATCATCGTCAAAAGTGGCAGCCATACAAAGAGGCTCTCTATTTATTTGATGATGGACTAGTATACTGGCATGATGCAGAAAGGCTTTGTGAGAATAAAAAATCCAAACTGATTATTATTCAAAACGACAAAGAGGAGGTAAGCTAGCTGAACACTGTATATAGAAATGGCATGAATAATCCTTTGCAATTTGATGGTTTTAAGCCTTCCTGGGCAAGATACTTTGGCCATAGCTGCACCATGCATTTAAAGCATGATTGTACCACTTTACGGTCATGGCATCCCCCAAAGGATCCTGGGAAGTTTGTTAAAGATACTGAGAGCTTTTTAGCAGACCTCCTATTCCTCTCACAGTGTTACAATTCCCAGAGTTCTGTGGATAGATAACCCACTTTGGAATCTGAGGGGGGAAGGGATTGTGGGAAACACCAGGGGGCGATGATGCAAAGCCCCCACACTTGAAACCTCTCTGGGCATCTTCCCTCTGGAGAACAGCACAGGACATTCTGTAACTCTTCGGCCCCAGTGCACAGCAGCAGCACATATCCCAAGATATGTGAACACTCAAACAGGCTTGTTTACACATTTTTGTCTACTTAAAGAAGAAGCCATGGTCCGATCGGAAAAATACAAATATTTTGGATACAAAACTAAAAAAATAAAGAAAAATTAAGTTTGCAAAACAATAATTACCATGTGCTTAGGGTAGATCAACATGTCAGTGTCCACTTATCCCCAGTGTAAATATGGCATATCGGCAAAAGTCAGAAATTGAAAGATAACTATAGCACATACACGAAAATCGATTTCTGATTTGAAATCAGCATTGAAAGAACATATAAGAACAGTTGAAAAATCTCATGCAACAGAAAATGGAAAACAAATTGTTCCCCAGCATACTGTGTATCCCAAGGGAATACATTTTTTTGCATACCTCCAACTGTACATAGATATACATGCCATTTTCAATGCTATACATGTCATGTTCAATGCTATACGTCACTTACATTTATGCTCATATTGTAATACTTTGGCTATGTGTTTAATAAAATATTGAATTATTGCATTGTGAAAAACAAAGATTATGGTGAAAAGTGAAAACATGAATTGCAAAAAAACTAGAGCTTACAGAACAAAACCAACTTCAGATATGAAATCAGCATGTCGAAATTAGGTTAGAACAACTGCAGGTGTCAATGCAACAAAAAAATTGTTTCCCAGTGAATTGCTTATTTCCTTGACATCTGACAGGAGGCCGTTCCTCAGGGCAGGTGCCACTACCAAGAAGGCCCTCTGCCTGGTTCCCTGTAGCTTAGCTTCTCGCAGTGAGGGAACCACCAGAAGGCCCTCACCACTGGACCTCGGTGTCCGGGGTGAACAATGGGGGTGGAAACGCTCCTTCAGGTATACAGGACCAAGGCCATTTAGGGCTTTAAGGTCAGCACCAACACTCTGAATTGTGCTCGGAAACATACTGGGAGCCAATGCAGATCTTTCAGGACTGGTGTTATATGGTCTCGGCAGCCACTCCCAGTCACCAGTCTAGCTGCCGCATTCTGGATTAATTGCAGCCTCTGAGTCCCTTCAAAGGTAGCCCTGTGTAGAGCGCATTGCTGTAGTCCAAGCAGGAGATAACTAGAAAATGCACCACTCTGGCGAGACAGTCCGCGGGCAGTTAGGGTCTCAGCCAGATTACCAAATGGAGCTGGGAGACAGCTGCCCTGGACACAGAATTAACCTGTGCCTCCATGGACAACTGTGAGTCCAAAATGACTCCCAGGCTGCACATCAGGACCAGGGAGCCCTCTACACCAACCCGCCCCTTTCCCCCAAGAACAGTACTTCTGTTTGTCAGGATGCAGCCTCAATCCATTAACCACCATCCATCCTCCAACCCTCTCCAGACACTCACACAGGACCTTCACTGCCCTCACTGGTATTGATTTAAAAGAGAGGTAGAGCTGGGTATCGTCCGCATACTGATGAACACCCAGCCCAAACCCCCGATGGTCTCTCCCAGCAGCTTCATGTAGATGTTAAAAAGCATGGGGGAGAGGTTGGAACCCTGAGGCACCCACAAGTGAGAGCTCAGGGGTCTGAACACTCATCCCCCAACACCACTTTCTGGACACGCCCCAGGAGGAAGGAGCAGAACCACTGTATAACAGTGCCCCCAGCTCCCAGCCCCTCTAGACGGTCCAGAAGGACGTTATGATCGATGGTGTCAAAAGCTGCTGAGAGATCCAGCAGAACTAGGAAACAGCTCTCACCTTTGTCCCTAGCCCGCCGGATATCATCAACCAACACGACCAAGGCAGTTTCAGTCGCCTAGTGAGGCCTGAATCCCGACTGAAAGGAATCCAAATTGTCCGCATTCTCCAGGCGTGGATTGTTGTTCAGCAGCAATCCGCTCAATCACCTTGCCCAAGAATGGAAGATTTGAGACTGGGCAATAGTTGACCATTTTGACAGCATCTAAACATGGTTTTAAGAAGCGGTTTAAAGACCGCCTCTTTCAGTGGGCCTTGGAAGGCTCCCTCACAGAGGGAAGCATTCACCACCCCACAGCGCCCAACACCCCACCCTTCCCAGCTCACTTTTATCAGCCAGGATGGACAAGAATCAGGAAGACAGGTGGCTAGTTTCACTCATCCAAGCAGCCTGTCCACATCATCGGAGGTAACAGATTGGAATTGATCCCATATAACATGACTAGACAGGACTCCAGCACTCTCCTGCCTCGGCCCTACTCCCATGGTGCAATCTACCTCCTTCCGAATCTGAGCAACTTTATCTGCAAAAAATCTTTGAAAAAGCATTGCAGGAGATCTTGGGATCCCTACCAGGCCCTGATGATAAAGGTAGTTCCGATAGATTGCGAACCACTTGAAAGAGTCTCCTGCCACTGTTTTCTGCAGATGCAATAGAGGGGGTGAAGAAGGTCCTCTTCACCGTCACCATTGCCACTTGGCAGGCTTGAAATTGAGCTCTGACCTGTGTCCAGTCCGATTCAGAATGAGTTTTCTGCCACCAGCGCTCTAGCAGTCTCAATGATTGTTTTATTGTCCTCAGCTCCAGGGAAAACCATGAGGCTGTCCAGGCTTCATGCAATCGGAGAGGGCAATTCAGAGCCAGACAGTCAATAGCCCTGGTTAACTCTGCATTCCAACAAGTCACCAGGGAATCAGCTGAAAGCCATCAGCATGGGATAAAACATCCCCTAGCACTCTCTGGAAACCATTTGGATCCATTAAGTGGCAGGGGCAGACCATCCGAATCAGTCCCATCTCCCTGCAGAGGAGAAGGGTCGCGGAGAAGTCCAGTTGCACCAGGAAGTGATCTGACCATGACACTTCTTTTGTTTCACTTTTACTTAGTGTCAGATCACCATCATCCATAGAGGTGAACACCAGGTCGAAGGCATGTCCACGGCTATGAGTTGGGCCAAACTTATTTAGGGACAGCCCCATGGAGGCCATGCTTTCTACGAAGTCCCAAGAGGCCCCTTGTAATTTTGTGTCGGCATGGATGTTAAAATCCCCTAGGTATGATACTTCACAGTGCAGATGAGGCCACAGTCTCGGGGTGACCTGAGAGGGGATTCTGGCCTCTTATTCCTAGGAAAGACTTTCTGATTGTGCTTTTAGCAGGAGTTCCTGGAAAATGCAATTAAAAACGAACAACATGACTTCTGGATTGGGCTATATTATATGGGAAGATGGAAATGGATAGATGAAACTGCCCTTCTCCGAGGGTGAGTCTGGAAGCAACCTTTCTCTGTTTATTATATTGTAGAAATTTTGTTAAGAATTCATGTTTCTTTCTTCATTGAAAGCTCTTCCTGTCCTTTGCCTGCATCTAGAACCCAGCACAGTATTTTATCTCCATTGCATTTTATGTTCCATGTCAGAAAGGCGGTTTTGTAGAATGGAAGCAATATTATATTGTCCAGCTTCATCAGAAATGGTAATGCTGCGTAGTTTGACGGGGCTTGGGCTTGATAGTAGTTTCATGCTCAACAATGAAGGGCTTCTACACTGAGACAAGAAATCGCCCCACATGGCAGGGGCTGGTCCAGTAGAGCGAATGTGCCTCACCAACCTCAGTCTGTCCTCAGCCTTCTTATACCTACAACCAATCTTGGGTGGAGCTGAGGTGGTTCTTCCAGTCGTTGCTTCCACATATGGTTTGTCTCCTTGCCTTCCACTCTGCCACTACTTATGGGCACCAGCCACCTAGGACTCCACATAGCCAAATGCCCCTTCACCCATGCCTTCTCACAGTCTCTCTCCACCCTCACCATGTACATGGACACTGTAGTCCTTCAAATCATCCCTGTTGTTGTTGTTGTTGTTGTTGTTGTTGTTGTTGTTGTTGTTCTTCTTCTTCTTCTTCTTCTTCTTGTTCTTCTTCTTCTTCCTCCTCTTCTTCCTCTTCTTCCTCTTCTTCCTCTTCCTCTTCCTCTTCCTCTTCTTCTTCTTCTTTAGCAGTCACTTGTAGCTGAGTAAGATTGTCTTAACACTGAGTCCGTAAGTCACTATGGAGGCCAATTATGGAAACACACATCCTTCCACAGTGGGGACATTGGTTTCCAGGCAGGAGTTGATCACGGTGAGGGTTTGCCAAACATGTCTTCCTCTTAGCACATTTCTCCCTTTTGTCCTGAGTTTGAGTGTCTTCAAAGTCCGTGACACCTTTGGTAAAGGCTATTCTCCAACTGGAGTGCTCATGGGCCAGTGATTCCCAATTGTAGGTGTTTATACTACATTTTTTTTTATTTGCCTTGAGAGAGTTTCTAAACCTCTTTTGTTGACCACCAGCTTCACACTTTCCACTTTTAAGTTCAGAATAGAGTAGTTACTTTGGAAGACAATAATCAGGCATCCGAACAACATGGCCAGTCCATGACTAGTGCAGGGTGGCGACAGAATGTCCCCTTTGCCTCCCCCTCAGCTCTGCTCCCCACCATTCTTTAGAAGACCAAGCAATGCTTTTTTACCTCATCTTGTTAAACTATGATAGTTTGAGGAATTCTACTGCTTCTTAAATATTTGCTGAAGTGTCGGAATGCAGGTACACAGGGCTTGCTTTGTTCCATAGTATCATTCAGTGGTTATTGTAGCTTTCCACCACCACCATCCCAGTTAATTACCAGCTCTGGCACTACAGAATAAAGAACCTACTTCTCTTTATCTTCTATTTAAAAAATAAATAAATTCAGTGTTGTACACCGCTTTGAAATATTTCGCCATTTAGCATATATAAATACTTTTCTAAAAAAATACCTCCGCATGGGTTGCTGCTGTATTTTATCACCATTTCCTGAGTCTTTCTTAACTGCAGAATCCTATGTCCACTCAGAACTAATGAGTGTGGAGAAAGAGGATAGAGAAAAGGTTTTCTCCTACTCTCATAACACTAGAAGTCATCTTTTGCAATCAACACTAGAAGTCATCTTTTTGGAACAATCCAAGGAGACGTTGAATAAAAATAAGGGGGGTGGAAGGGAAGGGAAGGGAAGGGAAGGGAAGGGAAGGGAAGGGAAGAGAAGAGAAGAGAAGAGAAGAGAAGAGAAGAGAAGAGAAGAGAAGAGAAGAGAAGAGAAGAGAAGAGAAGAGAAGAGAAGAGAAGTTTGGAAAACCATTCATATGTGTTTCATCTGTTATGTAATGACGCTTACTGCCAGGGTGGGCTCCGTTGTGGGTTGGCAACAAAGGTTACCTGGATCCGGCAATTGTGCTGGAGGTGAGAGGTTTTCCCAGGCTATGGTGAACCCTTTTTGGCTTCACCCAGACCCAGGAAGTGGATCGCAGACTGCCTGCCTATTTGGCCCATGGCAGGCAGGATGCGGCACCGGCTCCGCCCCTGGGATGGATCGGACTGAGCCGGCAGTCTTAACTCTGGTCCACTCCATGGAATTTTAATCTTTCTTTACTAGGTTGTAGGATATAGGTAGAAACAGGGCTTTTTCAGGTAGAACTCACAGGAACTCAGTTCTGGAACCTCCCAGGTGGGTGCAATTCAAAGAGAAAGAGGGAGGCATTCATGGTGAGTTCCGGCATCTTTTTTCTAGAAAAATAGCACTGGGTAGAAATATAGATACATAAAAGAATGCAAATTTGTCACTGCATCTTTCATTTGTTCACTTAGAAAATGTTAGTTTCCAGGGCGGGTGCTGGGTATATATATTTTTTTTCTGAAAGGAGGTGGTAGGCCACATAGGTTTAGGAGCCTCTGCTTTAAAGCCTTCCAAGTTGGTGGCCATCACCACCTCCTGTGGAAGTGAGTTCCACAAGTTAACTTCATGCTGTGTGAAGAAGCCTTTTCTTTTGTCAGTCCAGCTTCATTGAATGCCCTGTAATCCGAAGTTCTGAGAGAGGGAGATCTCTTAATGCTGAAATAAAGTAAACATCCCATGTGGATAATTTGGTTTTGACTGACTCATTGATTTGTGCTTCCTTTTCTTTTCAGTTACTGGGTAGTCGGCAAGCCAGATGACCTGAATAATAAACGGGCTTGTGGAATAAAAGCAAAATGTACAACACCACTGCGATGTTGGGAGAACTTTCCCCGTCTTGATCAAAAAAGAAGCATATGTAAGAAGAAGCCTGATAAACGATGGTTCAATTAAAACTCTTCGTGGACAATGAATCGACCCACCTTTAATAGAAGCCATGATCAATCATCCAGATTATGGAATTAAGAGCATGGAAGAGATCAGGTCTCAGACACCAGCACTCAAAAGCCTTTTGTCAATCCTGCATCCTCAGGTGACCTGATTTTGCAACCTCAGATAATGAAAACTCCTGGAAAATAAAGCAAGGAGGACTCAGTCGTAGCCCACTTTCTGTTGCAATAAATCCAATACAGCCTTCCCCAACCCAGTGCCTTCTAGGTGCCATCAGCCCTAACCAACAGGTTGCGTTGGAGGGCACCAAGTGGAGGAAGATTGATTAAGTATGCTTCCTAGAGGGGAACATTTTACCAGATTGGGGGGGGGGGGACACAACACTCCTGTCTTTAGGGATTACTCCCCCTATTGGGAACAGGAAGGGTCTTCGTGGCCTCTCTAGGTGGAGGAGCCATTTCACTTCCCCCAGACCAATCCTGCCTGCAGTCAGAGCAGTGGTGTCTCTCTCCTCTTTATTTCTGAGAGAATTGGTCTTCCTGTGAGTGTGTCAGTTTCATAGAATCATAGAATCATAGAGTTGGAATAGACCACAAGGGCCATCGAGTCCAACCCCCTGCCAAGCAGGAAACACCATCAGAGCACTCCTGACATATGGTTGTCAAGCCTCTGCTTAAAGACCTCCAAAGTAGGAGACTCCACCACACTCCTTGGCAGCAAATTCCACTGTCAAACAGCTCTTACTGTCAGGAAGTTCTTCCTAATGTTTAGGTGGAATCTTCTTTCTTGTAGTTTGGATCCATTGCTCCGTGTCCGCTTCTCTGGAGCAGCAGAAAACAACCTTTCTCCCTCCTCTATGTGACATCCTTTTATATATTTGAACATGGCTATCATATCACCCCTTAACCTCCTCTTCTCCAGGCTAAACATGCCCAGCTCCCTTAGCCGTTCCTCATAAGGCATCGTTTCCAGGCCTTTGACCATTTGACCAGTTTCCTTTGTCTTGTTCCATATTACGACTTGCAAACGTCAGTTGGCTCATAAACTGCCAGGCATGGGCCCACTATCAGTTAGTACTTCAACACACTTCGACCAGTGGGGTCAACAGTGAATCCACAGCTCCAGCAGTCTTCCAGCTGAACATCAGAGTTTTCCTGCTTTCCAGTAGTCATCTTTTCAAGAGTTCCTGATTAAGAAAAACCTCTGTCCTACTCAGTTCAGTTCTAAAGTGAGGGTGCATAAGTCAGCAAGCCTGACTTTTGGTGGTGTACTGTTGCTAGGCAACCCGGTGCACCTGGCATCCTATCTCTAAGCAAGATAAACAAGATCCAAACATAGGCCAAGCAATTTCACTCCTTTTCTAATTACACCTTCTTTGCTTAATTTCTTTGAAATCCTGGATTAGTCTCATAGTGTTATCCTGTCCTTAAGAGTTATTTTGGTCCATTAAATTAGACTTTTAAATTTCAATTGCTTGCCTGTAGTTGACATGGTGGGTGGAACTCTGCTGGACCTGAATAAATATTTAATGCCTAGGGTTAAGCGGGAAACTGTGAGATAACAGTCCATGTTCCAAATTTAGTCTCAGAAGAAGAAAAATACAACAATTTGAGGCGTGGGGGTGCTCACCCACTTAATTGAAGAAGTTCTCCAGAAGTCATTAAGCCCTGGGTTAAAGGGGACAGAACATGCCTGTCCTTTGCAGCATTCCAACTCATGAAAGTCACTTTTGGGCATGAGAGTACTATGGAAGTGGAGTAAGCAATAACTAAACTAGATATTTTCCTGGACTTCTGCTATATGTGGAATGCTGATTGGCTGCCTGCCAGTCCCAATCAGGGAGGAGCAGAAGCTGAATGGGAACTCTGGAATGTTCTGCATCAAAGCGGAAGGTGGTTGGAGCCGTTGAAGGAAGGAATATCTGCAGGAAGAAGCTGAGGCAGAGAGAAGATAAAGGACTCCGGGAGGCACCATGGTATCCAAAAGGGGAAAGGGGATAAGTCGTTTCTAGTCAGCTGCCTTTTTCTAAGGCCATTGGTTGTCTTGCCCCATGTGCTCTTTAGCCCAGGATCTCTGGAAAATGGAGGTCTTTCTAAGGCTTCCTGCTGGAGATCCTTCTGGTGGGAAATGCTGTGGATTGAACAGGATCCGTTTGCATGAAGTATGTCACTAAGCTAGAATTCAGAAGGCCCCAACTGCCCTATTACAGTGGGAGAAAAGCAGTCTGCTTCTCTCCCACTGTATTTTCAGGGAATAGGAGATTCCATGTCTATAAATGAAGTGGGGACAGGATGTCAGAGAGCTTTTCATGTCTACTTCCTTGTATAATGAAGAGCTTGATATGACTGCTCTTTAAACAGTAAAGGTAAAGGTAAAGGTAAAGGGACCCCTGATCATTAGGTCCAGTCGCGGATGACTCTGGGGTTGCAGTGCTCATCTTGCTTTATTGGCCGAGGGAGCCGGCATACAGCTTCCGGGTCGTGTGGCCAGCATGACTAAGCTGCTTCTGGTGAACCAGAGCAGCACATGGAAATGCCGTTTACCTTCCCGCCAGAGCGGTACCTATTTATCTACTTGCACTTTGACGTACTTTCAAACTGCTAGGTTGGCAGAAGCAGGGACCAAACAACAGGGCTCATCCCATCGCGGGGATTCGAACCGCCGACCCTCTGATCGGCAAGCCCTAGGCTCTGTGGTTTAACCCACAGCGCCACCCGCATCCAATCTTTAAACAGTAGGTTTGTTTTAAGATATCATTTTAACAGCCTAATCCATTAAATGGTCACTTAGAAGAACTCCAGGATGAGACACCACTCAAAATGAGGAGATAAGATGGCAGCTAAGAATAAGGTCCTGTCAACAAAAAGAGGTGAGCTTCTGTAGACTGCTACTCTGATTTGGTTTTTGACCACTAAATTCTTTCATAAAAGTTGTGCTAACTGTCTACTCCTTTATATGGTTCTGAACGCAGGATGACATAAGGCGCCAGTCCAAATGAGCAGTTAAAATGGCGAGAGGCCTGACATTCACAGAACGTAAGTTGTTTTTACTGTTTCCTCTTCAGTGCAATGCAGGAAGGCGGAGTTACTGAACCCAATCTTGGGAGGGAGACCTTGAGCCTTCCTTTCTGCAGAGTTTGGGGATGATATCTCAAGTGGCAGAAAAATGGAACCTGGTATCTAAATGGTGATGAGGAGCACCTCCCCCACCCTGGGAACATTTGTGCCAAGTTTGGCAACAATATTTCAAGAAACGGCAAAACCTATGTAAATCCCATTTCTGTAAATCCCATGGCATTAGCTACCCCTCCCAGTTTGGTGTAGAACTAATTGCAGTCGTTAACAGTCATCAACAGTTTTTCCATACCCATTAAGTCAATCACCCATCTCCCACCACCCTTCTAAGTAATACCCCTCCCCACCCTCCCACTGTATATAAGGGTCTGGTGACTTCTGCTTCAGTGTATCTGAAGAAGTGTGCATGCACATGAAAGCTTATACCCAGAGCAAACTTAGTTGGTCTCTAAGGTGCTACTGGACTATTTTTTAATTTTTTATTTCGACTGTGTCAGACCAACACGGCTTCCTACCTGAATCAGGGAACCATTAGTGAGCACTATTTCGGTTCAGTCACTCAACCGGCTACAAATCCACCTAACAGTTACCTCATTCAACCCACACTTTACCAGTTTTCTCACAAGAATAACAAGGGGAACTTTGTCAAAAGCCCTACTGAAATCAAGATACACTATGTTCACATCATTCCCCTGTTCCACCAAACTTGTTACTCCATTAAAAAAAAAGAAATGAGATTTATCTAGCAGAGTAGAGCTGAAAACTGAATTCCTGCAGGATCATCATTGCCTACGATTTTGCTCCTGAGCTACAAGTTTTTCAGGGATCTCCCCTACTGGGATTTAGCTGCTATCACACAAAGGCTTTTTTGCAAGTTTTCGCTGATGTTCAAGTAAATTACATACTATGTGACCCAACACCACAATGCAGCTTCAAGAACCAGTGTGGCTTCCAGATCCAATGCAGCTTCCAAATCCAATGTGGCTTCCAGATCCAATGTGGCTTCTAGATCCAATGTCTCTTCCAGATCTAATGTGGCATCCAGGTCAATACTAAAACGCAGACGAAAACCACCTCCCAGAAAAGGTATGTATGCAGCACACATAGAACTGATTCATAGCCTAGACGAGGAACACACTGGAAAGGAAAAGTGGGAGAGCAACAGGAGGCATATGTGGCCAGTCGTGGTGGGCAGGCCTGGAGAAAAGCCAGCCATGCTCTGTCACGCCAACAGGCTCCTTTAGCCAAGCAAACTAGTGCTATACCAGCTTCAGACTGTGTTCTCCGCTGATCCACAATGTGGTAAGGATTTACCTCTCTACCACTGCTCCTTGCCCAGGTGAGGAGCCAAACCTTTAAATTTAAGTTTAATCCAGACAAGACTGAGGTGCAGTCAGTGGGTGGTTCCCTAGACAAGGTGGGTGGGATATGGCCTGTTCTGGATGGGGTTAGACTCCCTCTGGATCTGGATGGGGTTAGTCTCCCTCTGGATCTGGATGGGGTTAGTCTCCCTCTGGATCTGGATGGGGTTAGACTCCCTCTGGATCCATTACTGTCACTTGAAATGAAAAAGCAAAAAAGTTAGCCATGGTACTTAAGCAGATTTTCTTTCTTTTTGTCCATCAAGGAAAACTCGCTGCTGTTTTGCATGAGATAAAAGAGTTCTTTGTCTCTTCCATTGGTACATTTATTGTAGTGATGCTGTGCCTGGTCCTGTTTTTTGCTGCATTTGGAGCTGTTAGTCTGTGTAAGTCTAGGCTGTGTAAGCCTTTAGCATTATCCTGGTTGGCTTTACATCAGTATGAAGAATACTTTCAAGTGTCACCATAATCCAACCACAGCTAAGCCCTTTCACTTCACATTGATTCCAGTGCGTAAGGTAAGGATGTGGCTAAATCTCACCCACTGAAATGAATGCCTGTTTACTGCCCCTCAATAACTGCTTTCAGACTTCTTAGGCCAACATTATGAAGCAACCTGTGCAGTCACCTGTCCTACCTTGCAACTCCTTGTTCCACTTTCCTCCTAGAAAAACAAGTGTATGGTCTGCTTCACTGAGTGGTCGGAACAGCTGAATTCAAACAAAAGAGGTCTTCAGTTTATCAACCACCCTTCACAGGGTGATTTACATGTTTCATTTTAATGCAATTTTATTACTGGAATGTTACCCACTCTGCTGCCTGATGCTTCATTAAACACTTTTCCTTAGAGATGGGAAGAGCCTTTAAAAGTTGCTAACACACGGGGAGCCTTGATTCCAAATCAGCCGCAGCAATTCTGGGGTGGAGGTACTGTCACATCAGCTGACTCACCATTTCTTTCCCTTCTAACTCTTCCATAGATATTCATAAACTGGATCACAAAACACCTGAAATAGATTTAGCAATGAAAATGATCAGGGACTTCATGATCAAAGAGAAACCATCCCTCCAAGGAAGGAATGGTAAGGAAGGTGTCATAGTCCATAGTCCAGCAAGGGGTATTGCCCTTGACTCAGCAGGAAGAAAAGTCACTGTGAAGTGGCTGGACTACAGTAAGATAGTAGTAGGTGGAAGAAGAATTATGTTCCATCCTTTCACTTACCACTTGCCTTCTGGAAATGCTGGACCCCAAGCTCATATCCCCATTCATAGCATTCATCAGGAACAAAACTGGGAGCCCATGTTTGCTGAAGAGACATATAGGCTGTGTCCACATTAGAGTGTTCATGTGTGTGTGTGGAGACACTGTTTTTGCACCTTCAGCCTCACACGAGCTATATTACAATTTTATGCCTCCAAAATCTATCCCAGATGTTCCCGTCCACACTAGCTCAACAGCACAGTTAATCATTTTGGCACCAGCCACAATGACTAGGTTCTTCCACTCTTAATGGAAGTATATCTTCGAATACCAGTTACTGAAAACCACAGGGCAAGGTTCTCTTGCACCTAGGTACTGTTTACAAGTTGAACTTTGGCCCACTTGACAATTCTCAGCTGTGCTGGAGTCCTTGTACCCAGAAGACAATGGTTCAGCCCCAAACCAGAACATCAGCAAGACTCCATTCTAAGACCTGCAAAATGATCCAAGTGCCATGACACCCAACAACCAATCTGAACTGCCCTTAGTCCAATAAGAAGACCACAATGTGCACACCCTGGAGTCATATGCTACTGCCCCGCCCCCAGCTTTAACTAGCCAGAAAGGAGAGCAGTAAAGAGAGCATATCGCCGAGTGTGTTAGTGCAAGCACTTTGCTCATGTCTCCATCGAAAACTAACCCCAAGAAGAAGTGGGCAAGAGGCAGTGTTGGATGACCCACAACACCTCTCTAAGGCCCTTTCCAACTGGCCCAGGCGTCTTAGAATCATAGAATAGAAATCATAGAATCCTAGAGTTGGAAGAGACCACAAGGGCCATCGAGTCCAACCCCCTGCCAAGCAGGAAACACCATCAGAGCACTCCTGACATATGGTTGCCAATCCTCTGCTTAAAGACCTCCAAAGAAGGAGGTCCACACTCACACTCTTGGCCCACACTCCCCAGCCCCACTGAAGAGGCTCCTCATGAGGCCGAAGGAACATTGCCTGGCTGTGGGGCATGAAGGCCGCTCCCTGCAAGGCCCTTTCCACCTGGCCTAGGGGGCGAGGCCCACACTCACCAGCCCCACTGAAGAGGCTCCTCATGAGGCCCGGCTGCGAGTGTGAAGGCCACCATCAGAGGGCCTTCTCAGTGGTGGCACCCGCCCTGTGTAACGCCCTCCCACTAGATGTCAAAGGGAAAAATAACTACCAAACTTTTAGAAGACATCTGAAGGCAGCCCTGTTTAGGGAAGCTTTTAATGTTTAATAGGTTATTGTATTTTAGTGTTTTATTGGAAGCCTCCCTGGGAAAACCCAGCCAGATGGGCAGGGTATAAATAATATAATATTATTATTATTATTATTATTATTATTATTATTATTATTATCATTATCATTATCATCATCATCATCATCATCATCATCATCACTGCAAGGCCCTTTCCACCTAGCCTAGGGGGCTGGGCCCACACTCACCAGCCCTACTATGTTAAATGTGTATTCTGTAGTTCACCTCCTTTGTAATCTTTTATTCTCAAATCTTTAAGATAATATTTTAGTTTTCTGTTACGTTGCTTTGACTGTATACTCTATGTTTGACTTTCTTCAGATTTTTTTATTTATGTTTTATTGATTTAATATGCTGTAAACTGCTTTGAGATTTTTCTTAAAATATAAAGCGGTATAGAAATTTTAAAAATAAATAATATATAAACAATGTCACATCAAAGTAATTGCAGAGGCAAGCAATTTTATCCTCAGTACTAAGTTATATAAGAATTAAAGACCCCGGGTGTATATTTTTTATTTTAATAATAGTGTTTCATATTAATTACATTTAACCTTTTAAAATGTACAGCGGTGTAGCGTGGGTTATCAGCACCCGGGGCAAGGCAAGTAATTTGCGCCCCCTAACACCTAACCATGGTCATTAATACGACAAGACGCGCGTCTTTGGGCGTCACGGCGCAGCCTTCTCGGTCTCCCTCCCCGGCCCGGCTAGTCCCGACGCGTCTTCTTTCTGGCGCGGGGAGGGGGCTTCTTTCTGGCGCGGGGAGGGGGCAGCTCTGGGGCCAGTGCGTCGGCAGGCCTCCGGCGCGGGTGGGGGGGCCCCGTCGGGGCGGGTGGGCGGTCTTGGCGCGCAGGCACTAGAGCGCCGCCGATGGCGGGTTTGGCGGGCTGCGCGCGTCCAGACAGCGACCCGAGCCTGGGCGGCGTGGCGCTTGGTGCCGGAGCCTCCGCCCGCAGCGCCCCGTCGGGAGACCCGGCCGGAAGAAGCCTCGAGCCGGCTGTCGAACGCGGTTGAAGCAGCCAGGGCGGCATGGCAGGCGGCGGCGGCTCCTCGGCGACTCCACGCGGCCAGCCCAGCGCGCTGGCCGAGCCCCGCAGGCGAACGCTGCCCGTCGGTGAGGAGGGGCTGCCTGGCGCGCCCTCCGTGGCCCTGACACGCGGGGACCGCGGCGAGCGCTGAGAGCTGCTGCCAGCTACAGCCTGCGCCCGGTGCGGCTGGCACCCCTGGCACCCCCCACGCTACGCCACTGAAAATGTATGAGGCTTGATTTCTGTGAGTTCTGCATTTGTGAGTCTCTCTTTATTTGACCCTGGAAGCAGCAGAAATGGCAGGATGTTTTCCTATGAGTTAGAATCAGGGTGTTAAGCAGAAATCCTTGGAAGTTTCCTGAAAGACAGATGGAGGAATGTTATTAAAGACTGATCATAGACTAGGTGGCCAGAGCAAAGTGGGATATCCAATACCTAAAAAGAGCAAAAGGCTTAGACACTTCTGGTCAACCCCAAGGTGATAGTGGGGGAAGTAGAGAGCAGGAAGACACCATACATGTTTTCTATCCTATGGCTTGTAACCTTTCCTGACATATGAGAAGATGTTTGGTGACTCTTTGTTTGCTGTGTTTGAACTACAATATAAGCTTTTGTTCTGAAGCGCATCAGGACAGACCTTCTCAACTAGCACCTTGGGTTGAGCTCTGTCCTATTGCAATAGATAAATAAAATACAATTGTACCTTGGAAGTCAATTGGAATCTATTCCGGCAGTCTGTTCGACTTCCAAAACATTTGGAAACCAAAGCGCGGCTTCTGATTTGATTGTTTGGGAACCGATTTGGTCAGGAGCCAAGGCGTTTGAGATCCAAGGTACAACTAAATAAAAATACTGAGTCTCTAAATCTGGATGCTGGGCTCGAAATAATTTCCTTGGTTCTGTGGTTTATTTAAAAGGTGGTCCCACACCTGGGTAACAAACAGAAGTGTTGCAGAGGTGAATTCTTAGCACACAAGCAATAGAATCACAACGCCTCTCTAAGATCTCCAGAGCACAGTTAATCAGATCAATGCTCAGCAGATTACAGACCACCCTGAATGCTAGAATGTGGCCAGTCACAAGTTATAGGGAAACAGCCTTTTTATAGAGTTGAATAGCTGTTTGAGATCTCACTGACCTGAATTATCCAAACCTTTCAGATTCTGAAATACTTGCTGAAGCTGGGAAGTTAGCAGGTGAATTGCTTATATGGGCTGACAGAGCAAATGAAGTCCAGTCTGCAATCAGTAAGTTATTCTTAAAATGGTGATGTTGAGAAATCAGAGGATAGGGGGAACTCATGTACTGAAAGCCCCTCAACTGCACAGCTGTTGAAGGTATAAAGGTCCCACCATCCTCTAGAATCTTCTCGGTTTCTGGGGGTTTTCCTGTTGTTATTCTGTCTCTCACAGCTACAATAAACCTACCATTAAAATTATGGACTGGTCATTTCTTCGTCAGAGGGCAAACAGGCAAATTTAGCAGGGGATCAAATACACTCACAAACACACCTCGGTATGAGAAGAGCAATGAGAGACACTCCAGGGTATAATGTTCTGTACCTCCTCCATTGAAGACTTTATCTGCAAGCAGAATCATAGAATTGTTGAGTTGGAAGAAACCCCAAGCATAATCTAGTCCAGTAATCTAGTCCAACCCCCTGCAATGCAAGAATCTCATCTAAAGCATCTTGTCTAAATATGTGTCAAATAAACCATACTTCTTAAGCACTCACCTCCACTATTCCTCGATTTTCTCAATGGAAACACAATCCTGGGCAAGCAACTGGAACCTCTCAGAATCTTGCTACTGCTCGGCAGGGATTGGGGGTGCCGCGCAATCTTCATAGCATTACCAATCTGTTGATGAATGGAAACAGTAGAACAGGGAAGGAAATGGAGTACAAATGACCTGGCTAAATGTGTCCTTTATTAGAACAAACCTTTCAGTGTTAGCTACCATGTCTTTTGCTGGATTGTAATGAAATATCAGTATGTAATTCATAATGACTTTATTTAAAATACAGTGGTACCTCGGTTTACAAACTTAATCCATTCCGGAAGTCCGTTCTTAAACCAAAACCATTCTTAAACCAAGGCACGCTTTCCCTAATGAGGCCTCCCACAACCGGTGCCCTTCTACCGTTTGGATTCCGTTCTTTGACCGAGTTAAAGTTCTCAAACCAGGACACTACTTCCATTTTTGCAGAGTTCGTAAACCAATTCGTTCTTAAACCGGACTGCTCTTAAACCAAGGTACCACTATAATAATAATAAAAAAATCTGTAAGACCTTCAGTCCAGCTAAAACTGGTTTGTTTGTTTTCCTCTCTCTCTCCGCCCCCCCCCCAAAAAAAATTTCTGGCTGGATTCAAAGATGACCTCACTTCAGATCATCATCAAAAGTGGCAGATATATAAAGAGGCTCTCTATTTATTTGATGAAGGACTAGTAGACTGGAGTCAGGCAGACAGCTTTTGTGAGAGTCAAAAATCCAAACTGGTTATTATTGAAAATGAAAAAGAGGAGGTAAGCTAGCTGAACACTATATATAGAAATGGCATGAATGATCCTTTCTAGAGTGGGATTGGGAAACTGCAAGCAAGAGGCTGCGCAGGGTAATTTGATGCTGCTGGAACAATGGAGGAAGGGAAGGCTGGCATAGAACTAGAGACTGTTTAGCTGAGAGAGAAATGCCTTTCCCCCTCCTAAAATGAAGGGATTCAAAGAAGATGAAGATGTAACTCAGATTAAAATTAGGACTCTTGGATTGTATTGGTATTATCCTGCGTAGTGAGTGATGTAGCAGAGCAGATTCCCTTCAATATAGCAGGAAGCTAGTTTGCAGATTTGTTTGAATCTCTTTAGTTAAGTAATCCAATCTGGCTTGCCAGATGGATTATTCCTGGTGTCCCCTTTTATCCCTCTTAAAAGAATAAAGAAACGAGTCTTTCCTTTCGAAATAACAAGAGGTTTGCTCACATTTCAGTTCATGATTTGATCCCTGAAAGGCAGGCTTTACTTAGTAGTTACATAACAATCTGTGAGTTCATCTCGCATGGAGATTGAGATCATGTGCTGACAGCAAAATTTACATCAAGAGAACAAAATGGCTGCAGGAGAGCAGGAAGCAAGAGATCAGCAAGAGAGGGAGGATGGCTGCGTGATTCGGCTCTTTTATGGAGTCAGCCAGGGCTATGCCTATCTCCTAGATCACATGCAGGGGGAAGGATGCTCCAGACGAGTGGAACAGGAAGTTACACTGACTGGATGTCCCCTTGCTTGTGCCCACTCGAGGGAAATAAGCATGTTGCATTTGACTGCACCAGTGGGTTACATCCCACAGAGCAGACAATAAGAACTGAGTGAACCCCAAGTGAAGTGATCCAACTTGATAAAGGAAGCCTTGTTGCACATGCTAACAGCAAACCCCAACAGTGAGTTCAGACAGGACATTCCTGCATTTCAGGGGGTTTGACACTTGGGGTCCCTTCCAACTCTACAATTCTGGGATTCTGGGCTAGAAAGGAGCAGATTTGTCTGCACAAAGGAGAACTGGGATTTCTATTGGTGGGACACATCTGTTCGAGAATCTCGGATTTGGGGAGAGGCTATAATATGGATTTGAACTGTGAAATATCTAGGAGAATGTGGTTAGTGTCGGCGTCCTCCCCCCCCCCCAAAAAAATTTAAATATTATGGGCTGGTTGCTATGATCTTACTGGTGCGAAATTACACCAAGCAAGATGGTTGACCTTGGAGTTTCTATCTTAAAGAATCATAGAACCATAGAATCATAAGAACCATAGAACCATAGAATCACCTTTTTCCAGGTTCGAGAGCCAGTGTGGTCTAGTGGTTAAGAGCGGTAGTCACGTAATCTGGGTAACCGGGTTCGCGTCTCCGCTCCTCCACATGCAGCTGCTGGGTGACCTTGGGCCAGTCACACTTCTTTGAAGTCTCTCAGCCCCACTCACCTCACAGAGTGTTTGTTGTGGGGGAGGAAGGGAAAGGAGAATGTCAGCCGCTTTGAGACTCCTGAAGGGGAGTGAAAGGCGGGATATCAAATCCAAACTCTTCTTCTTCTTCTTCTTCATAGAGTTGGAATAGACCGCAAGGGCCATCGAGTCCAACCCCCTGCCAAGCAGGAAACACCATCAGAGCACTCCTGACATATGGTTGTCAAACCTCTGCTTAAAGACCTCCAAAGAAGGAGACTCCACCACACTCCTTGGCAGCAAATTCCACTGTCAAACAGCTCTTACTGTCAGGAAGTTCTTCCTAATGTTTAGGTGGAATCTTCTTTTTTGTAGTTTGGATCCATTGCTCCGTGCCCGCTTCTCTGGAGCAGCAGAAAACAACCTTTCTCCCTCCTCTGTGTGACATCCTTTTATATATTTGAACATGGCTATCATATCACCCCTTAACCTCCTCTTCTCCAGGCTAAACATGCCCAACTCCCCCAGCCGTTCCTCATAAGGCATCGTTTCCAGACCTTTGACCATTTTGGTTGCCCTCCTCTGAACACGTTCCAGTTTGTCAGTGTCCTTCTTGAACTGCGGTGCCCAGAACCAGACACAGTACTCCAGGTGAGGTCTGACCAGAGCAGAATACAGTGGCACTATTACTTCCCTTGATCTAGATGCTATACTCCTATTGATGCAGCCCAGAATTGCATTGGCTTTTTTAGCTGCTGCGTCACACTGTTGGCTCATGTCAAGTTTGTGGTCAACCAAGACTCCTAGATCCTTTTCACATGTACTGCTCTCAAGCCAGGTGTCACCCATCTTGTATTTGTGCCTCTCAATTTTTTTTGCCCAAGTGCAATACTTTACATTTCTCCCTGTTAAAGTTCATCTTGTTTGTTTTGGCCCAGTTCTCAAATCTGTCAAGGTCGTTTTGAAGTGTGATCCTGTCCTCTGGGGTGTTAGCCACCCCTCCCAGTTTGGTGTCATCTGCAAATTTGATCAGGATGCCCTTGAGTCCATCATCCAAGTCGTTGATAAAGATGTTGAATAAGACCGGGCCCAAGACAGAACCCTGTGGCACCCCACTAGTCACTCTTCTCCAGGATGAAGAGGAACCATTGATGAGCACCCTTTGGGTTCGGTCAGTCAGCCAGTTACAAATCCACTGAGTGGTAGCATAGTCAAGACCGCATTTTACCAGCTTCTTTACAAGAATATCATGGGGCACCTTGTCGAATGCCTTGCTGAAATCAAGGTAGGCTACATCCACTGCGTTCCCTTCATCTACCAGGCTTGTAATTCTGTCAAAAAACTAGATCAGGTTAGTCTGACATGACTTATTTTTCAGAAATCCATGCTAACTATTGGTGATCACAGCATTCTTTTCTAGGTGCTCACAGACTGTTTGCTTAATGATCTGCTCCAGAATCTTCCCTGGTATTGATGTCAGACTGACAGGGCGATAATTATTTGGGTCCTCTCATTTTCCCTTTTTGAAAATAGGGACAACATTTGCCCTCCTCCAGTCTGCCGGGACTTCGCCTGTTCTCCAGGAATTCTCAAAGATGACTGCCAGTGGTTCTGAGATCACATCTGCCAGTTCTTTTATTTTTATTTTTTATAAGATATTTATTAAGATTTTCAAAGTATTACAAAAGAAAAAAGAAAAAAAGAAAAAAATACAAAATAAAAAAATGGTTAAAATCAACTCCATCTTTCCATTACTTATTTTTCATTAGCTTATTTCCCGGACCTCCTCACGCCTCCCTTTTTTGTATTCCAATTCGGTTTGTTGGTTCAGCAAATCCCTACCCTCTTTCTTTATCCTAGTCTTTAATTTTAAAATATTATGACATTAAGTTTTTACCTAAATAATCCATTTTTCATATTCCCTTATAATATTACAGCTGAAAACCACTTAATTTCTATCCAACATCATTCTAACATTCATCAATTTTACAATATTTCTGTAGATAGTCTTTAAATTTCTTCCAAATTTCTTCCACCGACTCTTCTCCCTGGTCTCGGATTCTGCCAGTCATTTCCGCCAGTTCCATATAGTCCATCACCTTCATATGCCATTCTTCCAGAGTGGGTAGCTCTTGTGTCTTCCAGTACTTTGCAATAAGTATTCTTGCTGCTGTTGTGGCATACATAAAAAAGTTCTGTCCTTCTTTGGCACCAATTGGCCAACTATGCCCAGGAGAAAGGCCTCTGGTTTCTTCAAGAAGGTATATTTAAATACCTTTTTCAATTCATTATAGAGCATCTCCCAGAAATCCATCTGCCAGTCCTTTTAATACTCTTGGATGCAGTTCATCTGGCCCCGGAGACTTGAATACATCTAAACTAGCCAAGTATTCTTGTACTATCTCCTTAGTTATTCTGGGCTGTGTTTCCTCTACTGAATCATTTGCTCTAAATTCTTCAGGTCAGGCATTGTTTTCTTTATTGGAGAAGACTGAGGTAAAGAAGGCATTGAGGAGTTCAGCCCTTTCTGTGTCCCCTGTTTGCATTTCACCATCTTCTCCTCTGAGTGACCCCACTGTTTCTTTGTTCTTCTTTTTTGTTGCTTTTAACCTCTCTAGCAAGCCTGAGTTCATTCTGTGCTTTAGCTTTTCTGACTTTGTGTCTACATGTGCTGGCTGTTTGTTTGAATTCCTCTTTGGTGGTTTCCCCCCTTTTCCATTTTTTGTACACATCTTTTTTTAATCTTAACTCAGTTAAAAGTTCTTTAGATAGCCACCCTGGCTTCTTTAGGCACCTTCCATGTTTCCGTCTCATTGGTATTGCCTGAAGTTGTGCTTTTACTATTTCCCTCTTAACAAACTCCCAGCCTTATCTGTCATATGTTGTGGTTCGAGGACCCGACCCCCGCGATGCGGAATGAATACACAAGGACACATGATATAAGGTTAATGGGCATGGAAAGGCCACAACTTTATTGATTACAGCAGTGGAAAAGGTATTGGCTTAGGCATTGGATCTCTAAAGCAAGTGGGTTTATTCACCAGTAGGTGGAGCCTGTTGATGCTAATCCAACTATAGACTCCCCCCTGATGTCACCGAGGGTCGTGCTATGGCCTCCCGCCAAGCAGGCATCGGACAGAACACACGACCGCCAGATTCCTTTAACGGAATACCCAAAAATTGAAGGCATAGGCGATGGCCACACCTAGCCCTTCGACACACCACAACACATTATTCCAATGCCTAACCTACCCACCAATACCACAAAAGTTGTGACGATTGCTACGAGGTAGGCGAAAAAACCAAAAAGCCTAATGCCAAATGGAAAAACTCCTACCAGGCCCCCTAGACAACCATAGCAAGGCCAATGACCTAAGCCCTAACTCTAAAGGAGTGGAGGGTGGGTGACTCGCAATGAGATGATGGCGAAGAATGAGGCCGGGGAGAGGCTGGCACCGCAGCAAAAGGCTGCTGAACACGCCCCCTCCGAGGCACCTGGTTGGCTGCCTCCCGAGGGGCGTGGGTGCCAGCCAGGTGAGGTGGAGGCAGGGGGCTACGCCCCCTGGTAGGGGCGGTGCTCGGGCTCCCGTCCACAACCACTCCCCTCTCTTCCAGGGAGGAGAGTCTTTCTACTAATGAATTTGTGGATGTTTATTCAAAACCTGCCAAGACCACAAATCCTTTTGTGGTCTTTTAAAATAGTTTGTAAATAGTTCCAATTCTTCCTTGAAATCACGATTGTCCTTCTCACACAGTTTATATGTCAACTTTGCCAACTTTGCATAGCTCATCAGTTTTTCTTGCCATTGTTTTTTCGTCGGGACTTCCTCATTCTTCCATCCTTGTGATAACATCATCAACTCCCTTTCCTTTTAGTATTACTGTCCATGGGATCTCACCCAGCACTTCCCTAGGTTTTATGAAGTCGGCTTTCTTAAAGTCAAGAAATTGAGTCCTAGTATGCTTGGCTGCTCCTTTCCGCTGTATAGTAAACTTCAGAAGAGCATGATCACTCGCGCCTAATGATCCTTCCACTTCTACCCCACTAACCAGGTCATCAACATTGGTTAGGACCAGATCTAAAATGGCTGTTCCTCTTGTTGCTTCTCCCACTTTCTGGACAATGAAGTTGTCTGCAAGGCCAGTGAGGAATCTGTTTGACCTTATGCTCTTGGCTGAGTTTGACATCCAACAAATATCCGGGTAATTGAAGTCCCCCATTACAACTATCTCCCTTCCTTTTGCATGCTTGGCCATCTGTTCCAGGAAGGCATCATCTATCATCACCGTTTGGCTTGGGGATCTATAGTAAACTCCCACAATGAGGTCTCTGTTATTCTTCTCTCCCTTAATTTTGACCCAAATGCTCTCACTTTGGCCTTGAGGTTCTAAATCTTGGATCTCTTCACAGGTATACACATCCCTGACATATAACGCCACTCCTCCTCCTTTCTTGTCTGGTCTGTTTCTCTGAAATAGATTGTATCCCTCCATTATTACATTCCAATCGTGGGACTTATCCCACCAGGTTTCAGTGATGCCTATTATGTCATATTTAGTTTGCTGTACTAAGAGCTCAAGCTCATCTTGTTTATTTCCCATGCTTTGTGCATTAGTGTACAGACATTGAAGTCCATTAATCATTCCCCCGTGTCTCTTATTTAAGGATTTTTTCCTCCCACCACTAGGTCTGTGTGCTGTTTGCTCCATTTGGTCTATGACATTTGGATGATCATCTTCATCAATTGATAGACTCCTACCTTCAGGAGCACTGTCTCCCTCCCCCACATTAGTCAGTTTAAAGCCCTCCTGGTGAGGTTTCTGAGATTTTTTGCAAAAGCATTCCTCCCAACTGTTGTGAGGTGCAGCCCATCACTTGCCAGAAGTCCATCTTCAAGAAACTGCAGTCCGTGATCTAAGAATCCAAACCGTTCCTGTTTACACCATTTGCGAAGCCAGCTGTTCACTTCCCCTATTTTCCCCTCTCTCCCTGGGCCACGTCGTTCAACTGGGAGGACAGATGAGATGACAATTTGTGCATTTAATTGCTTCAATTTCTTGCCCAGAGCCTCGTAGTCTCTTTTGATCTTCTGGAGGCTATTGCTTGCAGTGTCATTGGTTCCCACATGAACCAAGAGGAAGGGGTATTTGTCAGTGGGTTTTATGATTCCTTGCAGTCGTTCAGTTACATCTTGGATCTTAGCCCCGGGGAGACAGCACACCTCCCGAGACATCTTGTCAGGCCCACAGATCACTGCTTCTGTTCCCCTCAGTAGGGAATCCCCTATCACCACTGCACGCCTCCTCTAAGGTTTGGTCGGGGTTCTTCCGTGAGCTGTCCATTCCAAGGTCGCCTACACATTCCCTGAGGACTGACTTTGCTGCTCGTCTTCATATACCTGATCGACTGTAATGAGGGTGAGATCCTCAAATGGAGTCTGTTCTTCGTCTTCCATGCTAGGGGAGAGGACTTCAAAGCGATTGTGTATTTCTAAACAATCAGAGCGAACCCTGGACCTCCTACTTCTTTGAGTCACGTTTCTCCATATATCTGGCACCTGTGTTGGTGAACTAGCCTCCTTCTCAGGGGTGTCCCCTGTCTCCTCCTTGGTGGAGACGGTGTTCTCTGTTGCTTCCAAGAAGAGCTCCAGCTCTCTAATTCTTTGGAGCGTAGCTACACGTTCCTCCAGTTGCTGGACTTTGTCTTCAAAGAGGGCAATCAACATACAATTGCTGCAGGTAAAGCTGCCTGCAACCTTTGGCAAGATGGCAAACATTGCGCAGGAACCGCAGGCGACTGCAGCTGTTCCCTCACCCTCCATCTTGAAAACGTGTCGTTGGGGGTGTCTACAGTGGTCCTCCATCTTAAAAAGCGTGAAGACAGGACAAATAACCCCCCCAAAAAAAAAACCTAGGTCTCCCCCAACAAACGTTTGAGACTAGCTCCCCTAAATCTAAGAGCTCTGATAAGCTCCTCCCACAGCTAATCACCTGCCTCAACAGAAACCCTGCCCCCTCTGACTTTTGCACAGGGAGAGCAGCTAATCAGCCACAAAGAAACACACACACAAGAAAACTCTTTTGCTCCTTCTTCAGCTGCTGCCCTGCAAGCTCTGATAAGCTCCTCCCAAGAAAAAGACTTCAGACTACATGTGATGTGGGACAGAGGAGCTGAGCAGCAAGAAGACTAATTATTGGACTGGATTGCTATGTTACTATATATGCATATGGAAGGAGAGAAAGTTTTATTTTAATTAACATTAATTAATGATTTAGTAGGGATTGACAATCTGATAAGTAGCCTTACTTGTCAAAACTGGAAATGTTAAATAATGTATGTGCAGGAATTTATTGCTAGAGAGCTGTTTGAAAAGTAAAAATATTGTATTTTGTAAGGTTATTTGTAATGTCTGAAGAAAAGCTAGAAGTAATCAGGAAATATGATGCAGCATGAAGGAGACTCATTAACATGTCTAGGAAGACTTATGGGAAGTCAGATTTGGAAAAATGTTAAATTTGTTTTAATTAGTGACTAATTTGTAAAGAAAAAATGAAAATCAATAAAAAAATATTTGCCCCCCCCCAAAAAAAACCCCTACAGTTCCCAGGATGCTTTGGAGGAAGCATTGAGTGTTTAAAGTGGTATGATACTTCACAGTGCAGATGGGGCCACAGTCTGGGGGTGACCTGAGAGGGGATTCTGGCCTCTCATTCCTATGAAAGAGTTTCTGATTGTGCTTTTAGCAGGAGTTCCTGGAAAATGCAATTAAAAACGAACAGCATGACTTCTGGATTGGGCTCCGTCATTTCGTTGGATGGAAATGGATAGATAACACTTACCCACCACGATAGTGAGTCTTGAAGCAACGTTTCTCTGTTTATTGTATTGTAGAATCTTTGCTAAGAATTTGTTTTTTGCTCTTCATTGAAAGCTCTTCCTGTCCTTTGCCTGCATCTAGAACCCAGCAGAGTATTTTATTTCCATTGCATTTTATGTTCCATGTCAGAAAGACGGTTTTGTAGGGAGGAAGCAATATTATATTGTCCAGCTTCATCAGAAGTGGTAATGCTGCGTAGTTTGACAGGGCTTGACAGTAGTTTCATGCTCAACAATGAAGGGCTTCTACACTGAGACAAGAAATCGCCCCACATGGCAGGGGCTGGTCCAGTAGAGCGAATGTGCCTCACCAACCTCAGTCTGTCCTCAGCCTTCTTATACCTACAACCAATCTTGGGTGGAGTGGAGGTGGTTCTTCCAGTCGTTGCTTCCACATATGGTTTGTCTCCTTGCCTTCCACTCTGCCACTACTTATGGGCACCAGCCACCTAGGACTCCACATAGGAATCTGGAATCTGAGGATTCTGAGAGGGGGAGATCTCTTAATGCTGATATAAAGTACACACCCCATGTTGATGGATAGGGACACCAAGCCAGATGTACGGGGTATAAATAAATTAATAATAATAATAACAACAACAACAACAACAACAACAACAACAACAACAACAATAATAATAATAATAATAATAATAATTTGCTTCTCACTGACTCATTGATTTGTGCTTCCTTTTCTTTTCAGTTATTGGGCAGTCGGTAAGCCAGACAACCACCTTTATAGACCAGTCGGTGCAATAAAAGCAAAGTGTGCAACACCACTGCGATGTTGGGAGAACTTTCCCCGTCTTGATCAAAAAAGAAGCATATGTAAGAAGAAGCCCGATAAACGATGGTTCAATTAAAACTCTTCATGGGCAATGAATCGACCCACCTTTAATAGAAGCCATGGTCAATGATCCAAATTATGGAATTAAGGGCATGGAAGAGATCAGGTCTCAGACACCAGCACTCAAAAGCCTTTTGTCAATCCTGCATCCTCAGGTGACCTGATTTTGCAACCTCAGATAATGGAAACTCCTGGAAAATAAAGCAAGGAGGACTCAGTCGTAGCCCACTTTCTGTTGCAATAAATCCAATACAGCCTTCCCCAACCCGGTGCCTTCTAGGTGCCATCAGCCCTAACCAACAGGTTGCGTTGGAGGGCACCAAGTGGAGGAAGATTGATTGAGTATACGTCCTAGAGGGGAACATTTTACCAGATTGGGGGGGGGAGTGGAACATAACACTCTTCTTAGGGATGACTCCCCCTATTGGCAACAGGAAGGGTCTTCGTGGCCTCTCTAGGGGAGGAGTCGCCCCACTTCCCCCAGACCAACTCTGCCTGCAGTCAGAGCAGTGGTGTCTCTCTCCTCTTTATTTCTGAGAGAATTGGTCTTCCTGTGAGTGTGACAGTTTCCATTGTCTTGTTCTATATTACGACTTCCAGACGTCTGTTGGCTTATAACCTGCCAGGCATTGGCTCGCTATCAGTTAGTAATTCACCACACTTCGACCAGTGGGGTCAACAGTGAATCCACAGCTCCAGCAGTCTTCCAGCTGAACTTCAGAGTTTTCCTGCTTTCCAGCAGTCATCTTTTTCCAGAGTTCCTGGTTAAGAAAAACCTCTGTCCCACTCAGTTCAGTTCTAAGTATAAAGTGTTTATTGTCTCACAAGACAAAGATAAATGTACTAACTACTGTAATACAGTTCTTCTGGTCTTAGAAGTAAAGAAACAAATATACAGAGAGATCCACCAGCTCTTTACCAAGCTAGCTCACACTACGCTGTGTAAAACCCACCAAACACAGTTGCTCACAGACTCTCGCCTTGTTGCCCCCAGATTACAGAATGCAATGCAGACTTGACTTCTATACCAGTTTCTGCTCATATGCACATTCCTGAGAAAAAGTGAGGTTGGATAAGTCAGCAAGCCTGACTTTCAGTGTTGTACTGTTGCTAGGCAACCCTGTGCACCTGGCATCCAATCTCTAAACAAGATATTGAGATCCAAACAAGCAATTTCACTCCTTTTTCCAATTACACCTTCTTTGCTTAACTTCTTTGAATGTCTGGATTAGTCCCATAGTGTTCTCCTGTCCTTAAGAGTTGTTTTGGTCCATCTCCTGTGTCTTCTCCTCTTCCCTTCTGTGGTTTCCACCATTTTGTGCTTTAAAAAATGTAAAAAAAAATCCTCATGTGTATTCCTCCCTATCATCTTGAATATGAATGAGGAGGGAGTATGGGGGTATTAGTGTGAGCCCAGCAGGGCTGTGGAGTTCCAGAGAGGCTCACTTAAGTGTGATCAGGCCAGGGACTTCCCACTTCTCTCACACAGAGCAGGGACACTTTGTTTTCTATACAAAAAAGTTTCAGAAGGTAGGTAGGAGGCTTCCTCCTCCTGACTCAGAATCAAGTCTGCTTTCACGTCCTGTGGGGGTGAGGCTGTTGGCTTTCACACACCGTTGGAAGGATGTCAGCTCAGACAGGTAGGTGATGGAGACAGTAACACAGGGATATGCTCTAAAGTTTGCATCTCATCCTTGAGGCATTTTTGTCCCAACACCTTGTTCCCAGGTTCTGGAGAAGCACCAGAATTTTTGGTGGCTATAAATCATCTCCTGGAAGTGTGTGTGTGTGTGTGTGTGTGTGTGTGTGTGTGTGTGTGTAGTGAGAGCTGGACCAATAAAGAAGGCTGATCACCAAAGAATGAATTCTGGTGCTGGAGGAGACTCTTGAGAGTCCCATGGACTGCAAGAAGATCAAACCTCTCCATTCTGAAGGAAATCAGCCCTGAGTGCTCACTGGAAGGACAGATCCTGAAGCTGAGGCTCCAATACTTTGGCCACCTCATGAGAAGAGAAGACTCCCTGGAAAAGACCCTGATGTTTGGAAAGATGGAGGGCACAAGGAGAAGGGGATGACGGAGGATGAGAAGGTGGGACTGTGTTCTCGAAGCTACCAGCATGAGTTTGACCAAACTGCGGTAGGCAGTGGAAGACAGGAGTGCCTGGCGTGCTCTGGTCCATGGGGTCATGAAGAGTTGGACAAGACTAAACAACAAATACACACACACACACACACACACACACACACACACATATATTCTTTATATAATTAATTTTACAACATACCAAAATTTAAAAAAGAAAAACTTGGAAAGCAAACAATGTATCATATATGTTTTATTTCAGCTCCCCTCCCCATTCTTTCTGCAGTTCCTTGCTTTTATAATATTTTACTGCATCATCTATTGGAAAACAAAATCATCAAACCAGTTGGTCCTTAACAGAGGAAATAAGGGGTCTATTCGATATTCAAAATATTCACTCCAGAATGACATCCAAATGATCTTTTCTGTTAGGCAATATTTTCCCAATCTTCCAGCCCAGCTATAAGGCTTCTAGCAAATATGTAAACTAAGTATTTTCCAAGAAGAAGAAGAGTTTGGATTTGATATCCCGCTTTATCACTACCCTAAGGAGTCTCAAAGCGGCTGACATTCTCCTTTCCCTTCCTCCCCCACAACAAACACTCTGTGAGGTGAGTGGGGCTGAGAGACTTCAGAGAAGTGTGACTGGCCCAAGGTCACCCAGCAGCTGCATGTGGAGGAGCGGGGAATCGAACCTGGTTCACCAGATTACGAGTCCACTGCTCTTAACCACTACACCACGCTGGCTCCCGGACTTTCTGCTCTATGTGGAATGCTGATTGGCTGGCTGCCAGTCCCAGTTAGGGAGCAGCAGAAGCTGAATGGGAAGAGTTCTAGAATGTTCTGCATCAAAGTAGGAGGTGGTTGGAGCTGTTGAAGGAAGGAACATCTGTCTGCAGGAAGAAGCTGAGGCCAAGAGAAGATCAGCTGATGGGAGCACCACGGTATCCAAATAGGGGCAGAATTGGGTGGGGGATGTTATTCGTATGAAACTGCCTTGTACTTAAGGATGGGTAGATTAGTCGGTTTCTCATCCATGTCACTTTCACATGTGTTTCATATGTGTTTATTCATAAGTCCATTCCATCCTGTTTCTATGCTGAGGTGTGAATTTTGACAAGAAAGAAAATTCGGTATGAAAAATTGTATTCAAATATGAGTTTTAAACACAAACTAAGTGTTTAGATATATATATATTATTTCGGCACACACGTTTCTGAATGTATTTATCACAAAGTACACAAGTGTGTGTGGTGTTGTTGTTGTTTAAAAATGCATTTGTATTTAATTTGAGCCAAGGACCATATCACAAAATTTGGAAATGCGAAAAACCCAAATGATAATTACATTTTGAGCTGCTTATTTGTTCAGGAGGTGCAAATTAGGTCGGTCTGCTTAAGAAGGCAGACAGAACAAAATTCTCTGTCCCTCTTTTCACTGAGTCAGAGAATTCCCTGCCTTGCCCAGTGCTGCGTGATCTGACATGGTCACCCACACTTCAAAATCTCAGGCATTGCTTTGCTGCTGCTGGAGATCCCAGAGGCTTTCTGGGTGCAAATGCTGTGTTAACTATGCTCCACAAAACTGCAGCCAGCCTATCATACAAAGCAGGAGGAGCATAAGAATGAACGTTATGAGTGCTCCTTAAGTACTCCATTCGTCTTAATGTAGCCTTCATCAACCAGGTCTGTTGCAGGTCGTTTTGGATTACAATTCCCATCAGCCCCAGCCAAATACCATTAGGAGGATGCCAGGTTTGTGAAGGATGTCTTTTAGTTACAGTTTAAGCAGTCTACAAACCTATTTATGTATGCTACAACAGCAGCAAGAGTCTTGTTATCACAAGGATGGAAGAATGAGGAAGTCCCGACGAAAAAACAATGGCAAGAAAAACTGATGAGCTATGCAAAGTTGGCAAAGTTGACATATAAACTGTGTGAGAAGGACAATCGTGATTTCAAGGAAGAATTGGAACTATTTACAAACTATTTTAAAAGACCACAAAAGGATTTGTGGTCTTGGCAGGTTTTGAATAAACATCCACAAATTCATTAGTAGAAAGACTCTCCTCCCTGGAAGAGAGGGGAGTGGTTGTGGACGGGAGCCCGAGCACCGCCCCTACCAGGGGGCGTAGCCCCCTGCCTCCACCTCACCTGGCTGGCGCCCACGCCCCTCGGGAGGCAGCCAACCAGGTGCCTCGGAGGGGGCGTGTTCAGCAGCCTTTTGCTGCGGTGCCAGCCTCTCCCCGGCCTCATTCTTCGCCATCATCTCGTTGCGAGTCACCCACCCTCCACTCCCTTAGAGTTAGGGCTTAGGTCATTGGCCTTGCTATAGTTGTCTAGGGGGCCTGGTAGGAGTTTTTCCATTTGGCATTAGGCTTTTTGGTTTTTTCGCCTACCTCGTAGCAATCGTCACAACTTTTGTGGTATTGGTGGGTAGGTTAGGCATTGGAATAATGTGTTGTGGTGTGTCGAAGGGCTAGGTGTGGCCATCGCCTATGCCTTCAATTTTTGGGTATTCCGTTAAAGGAATCTGGCGGTCGTGTGTTCTGTCCGATGCCTGCTTGGCGGGAGGCCATAGCACGACCCTCGGTGACATCAGGATTAGCATCAACAGGCTCCACCTACTGGTGAATAAACCCACTTGCTTTAGAGATCCAATGCCTAAGCCAATACCTTTTCCACTGCTGTAATCAATAAAGTTGTGGCCTTTCCATGCCCATTAACCTTATATCATGTGTCCTTGTGTATTCATTCCGCATCGCGGGGGTCGGGTCCTCGAACCACAACTTATGACAGATAAGGCAATGATATGTACAATTTTATAACATGCAGAGAATAATATGTATAAACAAATCAGAGAGAGGAGCCGAGGGAAGTCTTTGGAGGGTGGGAGTGGGAGGGAAGGGGGAAATGGGAAAATGTAATTGGATATATTGATTTATAAATTGATCTGCTAAAAGTGATGATAATAATAATAAAAATATTTTAAAAAACAAAGTCCATTATATATTTCCGTAGAGAACAATCCAGGTGGAGAAGCCAGTGAAAATGAATAGGCAAAATGAAGAAAGGCAGTAGTCCCCCATCAGGAGGTAAGTTGTTTCTAATTTTATTTTCAGTTCACAGGAATACAAACCATATTTTTATATTTGGAGCAAGGCCCAGGGGGCTCCATTCTGTCTGCTTTCCTTGCTTGTTTCTCTTTAACTGGAGAGAGGATGTGAGAGACACAGCTACTCCCAGTTTGGGCTTCTTTCTCCATTTAAGAATTAGGGATGGGGAGAAACTCAGCTCAGTTCACATTTAAAGGTGTACTTATCTGATTCTCACTGTCCAGAACAACATGCAAACTGAAACAGAGCCATACTCTGAAACTCACACTTCTCCAAATTTGTCCAGCCAAGCAATGTTTATTTAAAAACACACACACATGTATTAGCAGTAGGTGTGCATAAAAATGCATGCATTGATAAAAATAACATACAAAAAAACTTTAGCGTAAGGTAATTCCTTTGCAAATTTGTAGATTAGGCAAATTGCAATAAAATATGTGCATATTAAGAGAAATTCGCACTAAAACACTGGCGAATTTTCATTAGAATGTGTTTTTTTAAAAAATAATAATAATCACAATCTAGTCTGGAAATGTGGAGAACTGAATTAAGAATTGGAAAAAATGAGAAATTGACATCTTTGCCCATCCCCAATGAGCAAAAAATCTTACCTGGTCTTCTGCAAGCCCTCTGCTTCCTCTTTCTTTTTCATCCCTGCCCCCTGTCACACGCTGCTTACTATGGCTTACTACAGGGGTCAGCAGACTTTTTCAGCAGGGGGCACCACGGTCCACTGTCCCTCAGACCTTGCGGGGGGCAGGACTATATTTGGGGGGGTGAACAAATTCCTATGCTCCACAAATAACCCAGAGATGCATTTTTAATAATAGCACACATTCTACTCATGTAAAAACACACAGATTCCCAGACCGTCCGCGGGCAGGATTTTGAAGGCAATTGGGCTGGATACGGCCCCTGGGCCTAAGTTTTCCAACCCATGGCTTAGTTCTTGGTCTCTAAAAGCTCAGAGAAGTAGCCACGTATTGACTTGGTGTATAAATGTCAACAACAAAAGTGCCAGAAAAATTTCAGTGGGTAGAAAATTCCAAAAATGGGGCATCATGGCAGAAAAGTTCCATTAGCGAATCACTGCCAAATTTATAGATCTTAACTTCCAGCCAGGAACATGAAGAGAAAGAAGAACTCCTCCAGGTGTTTAAGAAATTCAGTAATTTATACATGTAGAATTCAGATGAAAATGTCTAGTTAAAATCAGTGGGACTCTGCCTATCTTTCTGAATATAAGCCTTTATATTTTGCAATGCTTAGCAAGGTTTTGTTGTTGTTGTGTCTGTGTGTACTCTATATGGAGTAAGTTAGGTGTTATTGACTATTGCCTTCTATTGATCATGATGTTTATTTTATACTGGCATTGTTGATGTACAGGGGGAAAGGCTAGGGGAAACAAGAAGCCAACGCTGGCCCACCCAACTCACAAGCTGAGGTGACTGCCTCAGGTGGCGGAATCCATGAAGGCAGCAGATCCAGCCTCTAAGGATCCAGCCTATGTTATGACCAATAGGTCCTTTTCATCTGTTTAGTGTTTAGCATAAATGAGACCAGTAGTACACTCTAGGAAAGCGCAAGTAAACCTCAGACAACCAACGCTGGATTTTCTCTGTAACATTGCTTTATTGATTAACAAGCATGACAAGACAGGGAACATGCACTCAATCACACAAACATCCATACTGTCAGAGGCTTAATGCTGTCCAGCTGGCATAGATAAGACTCCGGGCTCCAAGCCAGTTCCAAACTATTTGATTTATTTGACAAAGTTCAAAAGTACATCTCCAGCGTTTCAATTAGCGTCCGTCCCCTTGTTGCACAGTTGCCGCGTCTACTCTTTTTTTTTTTCCTTTTCCGTACCCAGCATGCAAGTCTGCAGAAACCCCTCCCCTGACTTCCTCTGTGTACAGAATGACTTGTTCCCGGCTCATCCTCCTCCCTCTCTACGTCAGACTCACTGTCAGACGACAGGCTGCTAATGATCTCTTTCGGCTCTCTATAATTGCTGGTTTCTGTTCTTTCATCTTTTCCCGTTTGCCTCTCCCTGGCACATACATCTCCCATACTCACCACTCTACACTGGATTGATCAGACCCAGTAAGAAACACGAGTGACCGGACGACAGCTGTCAATGTCTGGCACATAACTGAGGCTGTAAGGCTTTACCATTTATACACCTTGGTCTTCCGTTACACAACTCCTTACTCCTTGTTCTTGGCATGTTTTTGGCATCTCACATCCTTGTCCTCAGCATCATCTTGCAACTCTTATCTTATCTAAACATTGTGTAAAGTTCTACAGCCCACCTCCAAGCCTCCTTGCACGTACCGTTCCCGGCACACACTGTTTTTGCCAAAACATTATGATGTTTTCCACATTCCATTAGTGCTTATGCAACACAGTTCGTGATCATTTCAAAGGCATTGCATCCATTTTGTGATGTTCTTCAGCCATCTTTTCGGCCCGTGCAAACTACCATTTGCTACACCTGCTGGTGCTGTAGTGGCGGCAATGGTGGCAAGGTGTATTGAAGGATCTCGACCATAACCTGTTGAAGGATCTCAGCCATAACCTGTTGAATATTGCAGAGCATACGCAGACTGTCCAGAAGCAGTCGGTTGCTAGCTGGCAGGATGAAGCAGGAACAAGACGCTGCTATTAGTAACTTTGTTACTTATAGGTTTATTATTTACAGCAGACTCACAAGTTACTATATACAGGATACTCTTGGAAAACTGGCCCCCTCGGGAGAGGCTGGCCCCTCTCCCAGGCTCCTGGGACCTGTTTACCGGTGATCTTCCCTGGCTGGCATCCCGGCAGTCCAGGGAGATCTTGATAGGCGACACCTCCCTGATGAAAGGTGCACACCCCCTTCCCTCTTGCATAGCAGCAGGAGAAAGAAGATAGTCAGAAAGTCTGCTACATCTCTACAGTTTATTTCTAACTGTACAACTGTACAAAAACATGTCCGTTCACTCAGACTTCCCCGAGCAACTGACTCAGACTTCCTTCACACAAGCAACAGGAAGGTCTCATGTTACACAAAGAACAGATCTCTGAGAAATCCCTGGAGCTTCCTGTCCCACGGTTAGCTCCATCATGTGATGTAAACATCCAGCTGCTTGTTCGCAGCTGCGTAGTAGTCATATCCCAACAGATACAGACATGGATCTTAACTCTTTCTGAACAAATTCCAACTAACTCTCAGAACAACATTGACCAACCAGCCACTATCCAACAGGAAGGTCATGTGTCATCATGCCTATGTGAGTGGCCTCGTCCAATAGCAGAGTTGTATCCAAGGTCCCATATCTCTAGGCAGAATAACTCCCTCTGCTCAGTCTTCTTGGTCTTCGGCCAACTCCTTAATTGCTTTTGTGGGAAGCTGCATCAGATAGCACATAGGCAAAAATCCCAACAGGGTGCTCCTTGGAAGACAGAGGGAAGATTTGTGACAAGCCCATAGTTATCAAGTTATCAAGCTTTCAGTCCAGTGTAGGTTTATTGAGCAGCAGCTTTCAAAGCTTTTGTGGTTTAGGTGCTGCTGGCTAAAGCCAGAATATATGAACAAGCTTATCCACTGGGATGATGCCAGGATGCTTTCTATGGGTGGTCCAAGGACAATTTCCGTTCCTTTTTTTCCTTCCAGAGACACTGCCTGATGAGGAGGAATCTTACTATGGTGAATGGGCTGTTGGGTTCCTGTGTGTCCTCATGCTTTCTATCTCAACTGTGCTGCTTGTTCTGTGTAAGTTCCTACTCTTATAGCAAAGAATATGAAGAACCCTTTCAAAAAGAGGGGAGGCACAACCCTACCTCCATTAAGTCCTTGTACTCCCCATTGACTTGATTCAATCTATGTGGAAACCCCCCACCAGCTAAGCTCTGCACAAAGAGGTAGCTGATTGCCACATTCCACTTGCGCTCCAGTGCACTGTCTCCTTTCGTATGTCAACGCCTTTTCCAGGACTGAGCAATGGCATTAGAAATTGAGTCCTTGTGACCATTGCAGAGGGAGGCATGTGTGTGCTATGCTCAGAATGACCATCTCACTAGGTTGTGTCTAAACAGTACTCCTTTTCTACCTTCCTTGGTATTAGATTATTTGGAATCACAAGAAGTAGCACTAAAGATCAATGCTATGCAGAGGATTCGGGAATTCATGGTCAGTCGAAATCAGTCCTTTGAACACATGAACGGTAAGTAATGAGTTGCAGTGTTGATGCTCAAGTCCTTTCCCTCTCTCCCACGCTGGGTCATCATCCCATTCCTGAAGGAGGGCTTACAGTCATGTAAAGAGGGAGTATTGCCCACCTGTCTTCCAATGCCTCTTCTCTAAGAATACCCTTCTATTCCATTCACAATATTCAGCAGTTGTGTAACCCCATATGGAACCCAAGATTCCCCCTTCAGTTTTGGAGGGCAGTTAGGAGCAGGCCATTTCCCCCACTTGCTCCAGAGGCAAGGCTATCAAATGACTTTGGGCTCAGTACCTTTAAATGCCAGTCTATAGTTAGAGACCAATTCATTCCGTTTCCTCTGCAAAACCCTCCCATTAACCTATATATACAGACAAACAACAGAAGTGTAAATGGAAGCCAAACTCTGCATTGCCAGCCAGACGGCACAGGTTTACATCAGACTTTCTTTCTCTTGTTACCGGAACTGTCCAAGGGCCTATAACTCCACCCAGACCAAGACAGAATGTAACTTGTGAGGCTCTGTCTGTTGTCCGAATTGGACAGCTCCCCAGGGTGGGTGTACAGTCATACCTCAGGTTACAGACACTTCAGGTTGTGTGTTTTCAGGTTGTGCACCGCGCTAAACCCGGAAGTACTGGAATGGGTTACTTCCGGGTTTTGGCGCTCGCACATGCACAGAAGCGCTAAATCGTGCTTTGTACATGCACAGAAGTGCCGAATTGCAACACCCGGGCATGCGCAGATGTGGCGCTGTGGGTTGCGAACGTGCCTCCTGCACGGATCACGTTCACAACCCGAGCATCCACTGTACAGTGTACTGCTTTGCCATTTTTTAAAACATGCCGTTCCTATATTACTCCAAGCCTGGAAGACTGGGTTTCCCATGGATGTTAATTCTCTTCAGTAGATGAATCACCCAAGAACTGTCTCCCTGCCACAGTATAAGGGGTTAGGGTTAGGGTTGACTTCAGGAGCCAATTATTAGGATAGATTAAGGTCGAGGGGGTGACTTTCTGTCTAATCTTCTTCAGGCAGGGGTTAGTTATATGCCCACTTATTTGTGTTTACGGGAACAGAAGGTAATGGTTTCTTGAACTGCAAGAAATATTCCATAATTCCTTTTTTCATTCAGCTGCAATTGTGTCCTGAAACCAGGGGAGAGTTCTCCTACTGGCTCGGACCAAGCCCAAAGTCATTTGCATAGCCCTGCTTCTGAGGCAAGTGGGAGGAGCAAGCCATTCCTGGGTAACTTCCATCTATTGAAGAGAAAGGAAGTTCGCAGTAAGTCCAACATACCTTTTTGCCAAAGAATCTGATGAAGTTTAGTCCTGAGGAATTGCAGCAGAAGTTCACTAGCTGATTCCCCTTTCTTTGGTCCATTTTGTTTGAACTCATCAAAACTTCTCACACAGAACATTGCAATGTGCTCTATGTGAGGCTGCCCTTGGAAGAAACTTCAACTGGTCCAAAATGTAGTGGCCAGTTACTGGGCAGGGTTCCTCTTAGATCTTAGATAGTCCATTTTTAATTATTGCTGGCTTTTAAAAAAGTGACATGGAGGGAAGTGTGTGTTTGTGTAAGGAAGGGCTAGAATTGCTAATAAACAGTTTAAACTTCAATTCAGTGATGCATTTATACTTTTTCTCTCTTACCTGGGAGGAAATCCCATTGCATCTGGAAGATCTATAGCAGGGGTCATCAACCTGGTCCCTACCGCCCACTAGTGGGCATTTCAGGATTCTAGGTGGGCTGTAGTGGGTTCTACGGCGCAAGCTGAATCCTCCTTCCATTGAGCACTGGTGGGCAGTAAGGAAATTTTACCATCAAAAAAGATGCATTAGTGGGCAGTAGGTATAAAAAGGTTGACTACCCCTGATCTATAGGATCACAGCTGTAGTCACTGCAAGGTGATCTCTAGGGTTTGGGGGCAGAGTTGGTGGGATGAGAGCTTCACCAAGTTGAGTTGCGGGTGGGGGACCAGGGATAGATATAACTAACTGGGCAATCTGCGCACGGAATCATTGCACCCTTTGCAGGATCATGTCCATAAGAGCCATTTCCCGTACACAATCATGGGGGTTGAGACAAAGGGACACTGATATAATGGCATACACTAACCAGGATCCCTCCCTCTTGGTGATCCCTGCTGCAGAGAATCAGGACTGCTCCCATCAGCATAACCCTGGGATCTGCTTCTTGTCTTATGCCAGAGCGCAACAGAATGTAACGCAATTACCGTAATTTTCTGATCCTAAGGTGATATTATTTCTGTAGAAATAATTGGCTAAAACTGTGTGTCTTCTTATACATGGAAAGCTGAGGGGTGATGGGCGATTTGGCGTGTATTTGGTTGCTGTGGCAAGGCCTGCTGATGATTGGCTGTGTCTGCGGCAATTGGGCGTTTGATTTGTGGCGTGCGTGCCATCTGCTGTGGTTTCGTTGAGTGTGCAGTTGGGCATTCCGCCCCCCAAAAAACTTAACATCTCTGGGCAGTCTCCCCCTCCAAAATTTTATTTTTTGTCCCCAAAAATATGGGTTGTCTTATACATGGGGGCGTGTTATACATGGAAAAATACAGTACTCTGTGTGTGTGTGTGTGTGTGTGTGTGTGTGTGTGTGTGTGTGTGTTTTGAGATCTCCCTGACTTGATCCACTACAACTTTTTAGATTCGGCAATACTCAGTGAAGCTCAGAAGTTACTGCAGGAAGTGGTCAAGATAGATTCTAAAATTTTTGAATTACAGCTATCAATTGGTAAGTTACTCTATGCGACTGTGATGCAAACAAATCAGAGGACAAGGAGAACCTTGCCCAGCCGAATCTGTACCTCCTGAAAGTCCCACAGCCTCTGAACATGGTGGTGGTCCCTTTTTGCATCTGGCCACTCTTGAGCCTCAACCATGTGCCTTCCCACATAGTCCAAAGCACGTGGAGCAAAACTCCCATCAGCCTCAGCCAGCACAGGAGCTTACCAGGCGGGGGAAGGGTGCCCTATTAAATAAATAATTACATTTTATTTATATCCCACCCACCCCACCCTTTGCCAAAGCCGGGCTCAGAGCAGCTAACATCATACAAGTAAGACAATGCATAAAAACAAGCAATCAATAAATTGAGATACATCCCACGATTAATTCAAACAAACTGGACAAGTGGCAATCTTCAGTTTAAAATTGAAGGTGGTTACCAACTGTTTCCGCTAATATTATGAGTACCTGTGAGCGGGCTGGGAACCTCCTTCGTGCTTGTTCTTATACAAGGAGAAAATGAGTCAGACTGAACCCTGGCCAAAGGCCTGGCGGAACAGCTCCGTCTTGCAGGCCCTGCGAAAAGATGTCAAATCTCACAGGGCCCTAGTCTCTTGTGACAGAGCATTCCACCAGGCCAGGGCCACAGCCAAAAAGGCACTGGCTCTGGTCAAGGCCAGTCTGATCTCTCTGGGACCCAGAATCTTTAGGATGTTGTTATTTGCAGACCGTAAGGTCCTCCGTGGGGCATACCAGGAGAGGCGGACCCATAGGTACGAGGGTCCTAGGCTGTATAGGGCTTTAAAGGTTAAAACCAGCACCTTAAACTTGATCCTGTACTCCACTGGGAGCCAGTGCAACTGGTATAGCACTGGGTGAATGTGATCCCAAGGCAAGGACCCCATAAGGAGTCTCGCCGTGGCATTCTGCACCCGCTGGATTTTCTGGGTCATTTTCAAGGGCAGCCCCACGTAGAATGAGTTACAATAATCAAGCCTGGAGGTGACCGTCGCATGGATCACAGTGGCAAGGTCGGGGCGAGAGAGGTAAGGGACCAACTGCTTAGCTTGGCGGAGATGAAAAAATGCCACCTTTGTAATAGCTGTAACCTGCGCCTCCATAGAAAGGGTGGCATCAAAGACTACATCCAAACTCCTGAGGGAAGGCGCCGGCACTAATTGCGCCCCCACAAGGGATGGGATTTGGCCCCCCAACCCCATATCATCTTGACTCAGCCAAAGGACCTCTGTCTTCGAAGGATTTAACTTCAACCGGCTCCCACGTAAACATCCAGCCACAGCTTCCAAACTAAAAAGTTGCACCGGGCAAGAGCTAGTGGATGCAATGGAGGCTGAGAAGTAAGACTTCTTTGCAGCCTTCATTGCCATCTCATAGATTTTCATAAACGCCCTATAAGATGTTCTTGTGGCTCCGTCACGGGCACCCTGCCATACTCGCTCTAGCCGTCTGAGGTCCCGCTTCATTTTCCGGAGCTCCTCGGTAAACCGGGGAGCCCAGTTTCTGCGGGGTCGCAGAGGACGCCTAGGTGCGATCTCATCGATGGCCGCCAAGCTCAGTCAATGAGTCGCCAGGGGGAGCAGGGTCCCGCAAGGCCTGACGGAATCCATCAGGGTCCATCAGCCTCCACGGGTAAGCCCAAATAGGCTCGCCACCTAAGGAGGGTGGGGGCGGGAAGTCAATCCTGGCCTTCAGTGCATAGTGATCAGACCATGGCACCTCCATCAAGGGGGACATGATCACATCTACGCCTGCACCAAAGATCAAATCCAGCGTGAGGCCTGCTTGATGTATGGGGCCCGAAACAAACTGGGAGAGCCCTAGAACCTCAAGCTGGTTGTGAGATTCAAATGTTGCTCCTCTTCCTCGCCAGCTCTAGCAACTGATTTGCATTGCCAGGATAGGAGCCAACTTCCGGGGGCTAAGGTCCCTTTGCCCCTCCCAACTGTGTCTGTTACAGTGTTTCCTAATTAGATGTAAACAATAAATCTATAATGTTTTGCCCAGGTTTGATTCCCTGTTTTGAGATATCACAAATGTTCTTGGGAATGAGCCAACAGTGTGACGCGGCAGCTAAAAAAGCCAATGCAATTCTGGGCTGCATCAATAGGAGTATAGCATCTAGATCAAGGGAAGTAATAGTGCCACTGTATTCTGCTCTGGTCAGACCTCACCTGGAGTACTGTGTCCAGTTCTGGGCACCACAGTTCAAGAAGGACACTGACAAACTGGAACGTGTCCAGAGGAGGGCAACCAAAATGGTCAAAGGCCTGGAAACGATGCCTTATGAGGAACGGCTAAGGGAGCTGGGCATGTTTAGCCTGGAGAAGAGGAGGTTAAGGGGTGATATGATAGCCATGTTCAAATATATAAAAGGATGTCACATAGAGGAAGGAGAAAGGTTGTTTTCTGCTACTCCAGAGAAGCGGACACGGAGCAATGGATCCAAACTACAAGAAAGAAGATTCCACCTAAACATTAGGAAGAACTTCCTGACAGTAAGAGCTGTTCGACAGTGGAATTTGCTGCCAAGGAGTGTGGTGGAGTCTCCTACTTTGGAGGTCTTTAAGCAGAGGCTTGACAACCATATGTCAGGAGTGCTCTGATGGTGTTTCCTGCTTGGCAGGGGGTTGGACTCGATGGCCCTTGTGGTCTCTTCCAACTCTATGATTCTATGATTCTATGTACTGGAATGTTGCAGGGTTGGATTATGTCAAAACTCTGGCTTGTATCATATTGGCACTTAATGAAATACATGTACTTCTGAGATGCATATTAAAATCTGCAGAGATCTAAAAGCTGGTTCCTAATGTCCGCCTTTCTTGTTCTCGGTGGGTTCCTTTTATGATCCGGCCACGTTGGCTCAAAGACGCCTTCATTGAAAGGATATCCACTGGGTGGAAGCAACATGATGGCCACCTCTATTACCTTGACGCTTATGAAACGGCATTTTTTTATGCCCGAAGGGCATGTAGAAACAGAAATGCTACTTTGACTCCCATCACAACTGCTAGCGAGGAGGTAAGCCTAACAATGGGATGCTAGAAGGCAAATGCATTCACATCACAATGATTTTACAATCTGACCCTTGAGTGAAGTGGGGGCCCCAAAGCACCCTTCTATGTCGCTGAGGAGGACCATAGAGGGGGGACCAACTGGATGGTACTATTTGACAGAAGCCAATAATAATAATAATAATAATAATAATAATAATAATAATAATAATTTATTGTGTATTATTTATACCCCGCCCATCTGGCTGGGCTTCCCCAGCCACTCTGGGCGGCTTCCAAAAGAATATTAAAATACTGTGATACATCAAACATTAAAAGCTTCCCTAAACAGGGCTGCCTTCAGATGTCTTCTAAAGTCTGGTAGTTGTTGTTCTCTTTGACATCTGGTGGGAGGGCGTTCCACAGGGAGGGCGCCACTACCGAGAAGGCCCTCTGCCTGGTTCCCTGTAACTTGGCTTCTCACAGCGAGGGAACCGCCAGAAGGCCCTTGGTGCTGGACCTCAGTGTCCGGGTAGAACGATGGGGGTGGAGATGCTCCTTCAGGCATACTGGACCGAGGCCGTTTAGTAGCTCCTCTGCTGGGTTATATTCGCACTTATGTTTCGTGCTTCTGAGTGCTTTTATGATGCCTTAGCATGGTGGTGCTTTACTTGGAAGTCACCTTGTTTTGTTATGTTTTGTTTTGTTTTGATCTTTCATATTTTAATATTTCCCTTTCCCTTTCGATTCTATATATGGGGGTGGGATGGATGTTTGGGTGGGCTGGGGAATTTGTTAGATTTTGATGAATTTGTAATTTTTGCAGTTTTTGTTTGTATTGTTTTATTGTTTTCTGGGTTGTTTTTGTTTTTTGTTTTTATTGTTTTAAGGTTTTATTGTTCTAGGCTGCGAAAGAATAATATTAATTGCCATCAATGGAGGCCACTATGAGGCCTGGGATTGCTACCGTGGAGGGGCGAGGGAGGTATGGCGGTGGGGGCAGATGTTACAGGCGAAGGGGATCGAGATATGGATACGCTCGTACCCTTTCCAATCTGCGCCCCATCCCGAGGGACGAGGGTAGGGTGAGCAAGGATTACTCACCTCCGTCACTGGTGCTGTGCAATGCCAGGTCTATAGGCAATAAAACCGCCACCCTGCGGGATTTCTTTATCTCGCAGGGGGTCGACCTGGCTTGTGTGACAGAGACCTGGGTGCGCGAAGGGGCAACAGTTACCTTACGAGAGATGGCGCCCCCGGGTTTCTCTGTCCTCCACCAGTCGCGGACTGTGGGCCGGGGGGGAGGGGTGGCATTATTAATCCGGGAAGATTGTCCTTTCAGGGCTCTACCATCGCCATCGATCCCCGGCATCGAATGTGTTGGCCTAGTGTGGGGCTCCGAGGAGAGCTTGGCTGTCTGGCTGGTGTACCGGCCACCTAGCGCACCAGCAGCCACCCTGTCAGGCCTATTGGAGGCGGTGGCCGGCTGGGCCTTGGAGTTCCCTAACCTATTGGTATTGGGAGACTTCAACTTCCACGCTGATGCCACTCCCTCCTCACAGGCTCTGGACCTGGTGTCTTCCATGGCGACACTAGGGCTCTCCCAGTTTGTTTCGGGCCCCACACATCAAGCAGGCCACACGCTGGATTTGATCTTTGGCGCCGGTATAGATGTGATCATGTCTCCTTCGATGAAGGTGCCATGGTCTGATCACTACGCTCTGAAAGCCAGGATTGACTTTCCACCCCCACCCTGCTTAGGTGGCGAGCCGATTTGGGCTCGCCCGCGGAGGCTGATGGACCCTGATAGATTCCGTCAAGCCTTGCGGGACCTTGCTCCCCCTGGCGACTCATTGACTGAGCTTGTTGAGGGCTGGAATATCCAGCTCCTGGCAGCCATCGATGAGATCGCACCTAAGCGCCCTCTGCGACCCCGCAGAAACCGGGCTCCCTGGTTTACCGAGGAGCTCCGGAAAATGAAGCGGGACCTCAGACGGCTAGAGCGAGTATGGCGGGGTGCCCGTGACGGAGCCTCAAGAACATCTTATAGGGCTTTTATGAAAACCTACGAGATGGCGGTGAAGGCTGCTAAGAAGTCATACTTCTCGGCCTCCATTGCATCCGCTAGCTCTCGCCCAGCGCAATTATTTAGTATAATCAGGTCTTTAACGTCCCTTGAGGGACAGCCAAATTTAAATAACAAATTGACACACGGCTGTGAGGCATTTGCGAGCTTTTTTGCGGAGAAGGTCTTGTCGCTCCGCCATGACCTCCCTGCCAATTTGGATACAATAAAGGAACTGGAGGCCCCTCGACTGTCCTCGGGTCCAGTATTGGACCACTTCGACCAGATATCCCCAGCCGATGTGGACAGACTCCTCCGAGCTGGAAAGCCCACCACCTGTCCTCTCGACCCGTGCCCGTCTTGGCTGATTAGAGCGTGTCCAGACGAGGTGCGGGCCCTCCTGGGGGATATCATCAATTTGTCCCTTGGCACGGGGACATTCCCAGGGGAACTGAAGGAGGCAGTGGTGCGCCCGCTCTTAAAGAAAACATCATTAGATCCTTTAGATCTATCCAATTACCGCCCGGTTTCGAATCTTCCGTTCCTGGGTAAGGTGATTGAGAGAGCGGTTGCTGAACAGCTTGGTGGGTTTCTGGATGAAACATCGGCTCTGGATCCATTCCAGTCCGGCTTCCGCGCTGGTCATGGGACCGAGACGGCTCTGGTCGCCCTAACAGATGACCTTCGTAGACAGCTGGATCGAGGCGGGTCGGGGCTGCTGATTCTTCTAGATCTATCAGCAGCTTTCGACATGGTCGATCACGAACTTCTGGACCACCGCCTTGCCGACGTGGGGATCCAGGGCACAGTCCTTCAATGGCTGCGCTCGTTTCTCTCTGGTCGGGGACAGAGGGTGGCGCTTGGGGGGGAATTGTCATCGCGCCACTCCTTGGTGTGTGGAGTACCTCAGGGTGCGATACTCTCCCCGATGCTTTTCAACATCTTTATGCGCCCCCTCGCCCAGCTTGTTCGGAGTTTTGGGCTGGGTTGTCATCAGTATGCCGATGACACCCAACTCTATCTGTTGATGGATGGCCATCCTGACTCGGCCCCAGACACACTGACCAGATGTTTGGAAGCTGTGGCTGGATGGTTACGTAGGAGCCGGTTGAAGCTAAATCCTTCGAAGACAGAGGTCCTGTGGCTGGGACGGGGCGATATGGGATTGGGGGGGCAACTCCCATCTCTTGCGGGGGCGCAATTAGTGCCAGCACCGTCCGTTAAGAGTTTGGGTGTAATCTTCGACACCTCCCTTTCCATGGAGGCGCAGATTGCAGCTATAACAAAGGCGGCATTTTTCCATCTCCGCCAAGCTAAGCAGTTGGCTCCTTACCTCTCTCGCCCTGACCTAGCCACTGTGATCCACGCGACGGTCACCTCCAGACTGGATTATTGTAACTCGCTCTACGTGGGGCTGCCCTTGAGACTGACCCAGAAACTCCAGCGGGTGCAGAATGCTGCAGCGAGACTCCTTACGAGGTCTTCGCTGCGAGATCACATTCACCCGGTGCTATACCAGCTGCACTGGCTCCCGGTGGAGTACAGGATCAGGTTTAAGGTGCTGGTTTTAACCTTTAAAGCCCTATATGGCCTAGGACCCTCGTACCTACGGGACCGCCTCTCCTGGTATGCCCCACAGAGAAACCTACGGTCTTCAAATAAAAACATCTTGAAGGTCCCAGGCCTCAGAGAGGTTAGGCTGGCCTCAACTAGAGCCAGGGCTTTTTCGGCTGTGGCTCCGATCTGGTGGAACGCTCTGTCACAAGAGACCAGGGCCTTGCGGGACTTGACATCTTTCCGCAGGGCCTGCAAGACAGAGCTGTTCCACCAGGCCTTTGGCCAAGGCACAGCCTGACTCCCTCCCTCGGCAATCTTCGCAGAGCTCTGGCCCAATGGTTGCCAGTGGCTTGAATTAATTAATTTTTATAATGAATGATTTTAGAATGTTGTTTATGTTGTACTTTTGTACTGTTTTATTGTTGTTAGCCGCCCTGAGCCCGGCTTCGGCTGGGGAGGGCGGGATATAAATAAAATTTATTATTATTATTATTATTATATTTGATTTTACAGATATAAATTTATAACAAAACCAAATACATATCCATATAGAGATTTCTCTGAAACTCGAGACTTCCCCCATCCTCTCCATGGGTCCTATTGTCAACAGTTTCAACTGCATATTATTTCCTAGTCTATATTTTATATCTATCCATACTGTCCATAGTATTTGTTACACTACAAGCAAGATTAAAATCCTGCTAATGTTTTCATCTGCTTGCAGATTTATTCTCCTAAATAAATTCTAATTTTTTCCCATTCTTTCTTGAAGTTTTTCTCTTCTTAGCTCCTGAGCTTTCTGGTCAGTTTTGCCATTTCAGCGTAGTCTTGGTTTGCTATTGTTCTCTGATAGAGACTCTTTCTTCTTTCCATCTCTGGGCTAGTAGCATCCGTGCTGCTGTTGTCGCATACATGAAGAGTCTTTTCTGTTCCTTTGGGATGTTGGTACCTACAATTCCTAATAAGAAGGCTGCTGGGTTGTTGTTTTTTTCCAAAAGTTATTTTAAACTATTTTTTCCAATTCATTGTATATCATTTCCCAGAAAGCCTTTATTGCCTTACTTCAGGCATGTCCAACAGGTAGATCATGATCTACCGGAAGATCACTGGATGTCTGTGGTAGATCACTAGTAGATCATTGGCTCCCCCCCAAAGAAGTTGAACAACTGTGGCTCTCCTAAAAAAAGCTCAACCTCCTCCTTGAAAAAACTCAACAACTTTGACCTGAATCCAAAAATGGGGGGGGGGTAGATCACTGCCAGTTCTTAACTCTGTGAGTAGATTGCAGTCTCTTGGGAGTTGGCCAGCCCTGCCTTACTTGAAAGCCACCTTGCATGTGGAGATGCGCCACTCAAGCCACACAGCCCCTTCCCTGCAACCTAAAGTGGTACAATCTGGGAAATGCTCCCTGTCACACGTCAGCATGGATGGTTGGTTTCTCAGAAAGATGCTGAAGTAGAATAACCAATGTGGTGCTTCTGCCCCAGCAAATCCGCTCCACTTCCCTGTGGGGAGGAGTTGCGGTGGACCGCACAGCCACCCACTCTCCTCCGGGGGCGGGGAACGAAGTCCCGCGTTGCCCAGGGGATCCCGGTCATGTCATCGACCAGCCAGCTAATCCAGCAGCTGGTGGGGGCGTGGCCGGGAACACTTAAAATCAGGCACGAGCCAGAGGGCTTCCTCTTGGCTCGCTTCTTCAAACTCCCTCCCTCCCTATTTTACAGGTTTTTCTTCAATGGCCTTGCTATGGACCTAGGTTGGTCACCGTTTTGGTTGATGTGTTGTATCAGAAACTGTGAATCAGATTGATTTGCCCTTAAATGTGAACTCAGTTGAATTTCCCCCTTACCCCTTATTCCAGGTGAAGACACTCTATTTCTGTCTTGCAGACTTTTGTGGAATCACTGTCCAAGGCATCCAAACAAAGTGTATGGATTGGACTCTTAAAAGATGGCAAAAGCTGGAAGTGGATTGATGGTAAGACGCCATTCACAACCAGGTGGGTCCATGAAAAAGCTTCTCTGCAGCCTTTTATTGTATAGACTTTCTCAAAAATAACGTTACTAAGAGCTCTTCCAGACTTTCACTATTTTCGGGTGGCATTCAATTGACAAATTCAGGTTGTGCAATTCAACCTGTTTCTCTTCGAAATGGAATTCTGTGATAAGGAAAGTGTTTGATAACGCTTGCTTGCGGTAACATAGAATCATAGAATTGTAGAGTTGGAAGGGACCCTGAGGGTCATCTAGTCCAACCCCCTAACATCCCTGACAGATGGCCATCCAGCCTCTGCTTAACACCTCCAAGGAAGTTGACAATCTCCCAAGGGAGACCGTTCCACTGTTGAACAGCTCTTACTTCCAGAAAGTTCTTCCTGATGTTGATCTGCAATCTCTTGTAACTTGAATCCATTGGTTCAAATTCAAATTCTCAAACCATCTACTTAGTGTGAGAAGTCTGCTTCTACTTTAGTGCTAAGAGTCTGCACACTGCACAGAGCTTTTTTTTTCCCCATAGCAAAAGTAGAGCGCCATTCTGGATTGATTTGTATTGCCTCTTCTTTTCAGCTTTTGGGAGCCAGGTCAGCCAGACTCGTGGGGTCCCTTAAGGGAAGATTGTGTTGAAATTCGAATGAATTGTGCAACCCCAGGAAACTGTTGGAACAATGTTAGCTGCGATGAGAGAAAAGCTGCAGTTTGTAGGGTGAGTCCAGAAGAAAGGTGGATGACGTAAGTCGCAAGTGCTGCTCTCCCTGATCTACAGGCAAAAGGGGGGGGGGAATGGACAGGGCGCCATTTTGCTGCAAGTCAGCTTACCACCTTATGAAAACGGTGCGTGAAAAAACTCCACTCCTAGTTAATCCTACTTCCTCAAGGCCGGAAAAATAGAACTTATTTTGAACCCCACAAAGATGGACACCAAAAAATAATGCATGAATTACTTCAGTCATATCCCACTCTCCATGACAACAAATCAGAGTGAGTATACATGAACATTCCCCTTCCCTGGATTTTGACTTTTCCTTCAGATCTGGCGAATCCATGCATTAAAAGTTGTGAAAAAGCAATGCTTTGTTGTTGGCACCGATTATGGCAGCCCTACGGGGGCTGAACAAAATACAGTGGTACCTCGGGTTGCATACGCTTCAGGTTACAGACTCCACTAACCCAGAAATAATACCTCGGGTTAATAACTTTGCTTCAGGATGAGAACAGAAATTGTGTGGCAGCAGCAGGAGGCTCCATTAGCTAAAGTGGTGATTCAGGTTAAGAACAGTTTCATGTTAAGAACGGACCTCGGGAACGAATTAAGTACTTAACCTGAGATACCACTGTATCCTACAGTTGCTATCGGTCCTGATTGTGGGGCCAAGTACTGAAGTGAAGGGAACCACGTCAGCCAAGGAGGTTTAAGAAGGAATGGGGCAGAGCTAGGCTCCTCTTCCAAATATCCGAGACGGGGCATAGGTCTGAGGCCATAGGTTGCCTAGACAGCTAGTTAGCAGGTAGTGTTCTTGTGTATTACTTGCACATTAGGATCTGATGTAAGCGAGTGCTTCACCAATAATGAATTAAAGAACCAGTCGCTTGTCCTTGTTCATTCGGGTGTGTTTGGGAAAGGCAGTGTCAAGGCTTGAGCCTAGCGTAGGTCAGCAACAAAAAGCAATAAATCACCCGAGGCCAATGAAGTTAAATCTTTATTCAAAGAAACAAACCACAGCTCAAGCCCAGTGGTTTTAGCAACTGAAGGTCCCCACCTTCCCACGCCTCTAGGGCTCCTCCTCTCCTGGGTTTTCCCCACGCAGTCTCAAACTGCATCTGCGCACAACTAATCTCCGTTCCACTCTTTTCATAGGCGCCGACTCCATGGGGCCTGAGGGGGCTCGAGCCCCCTCAAAAAATTTTGGGGGGGGGCTCAGCCCCCCCAATAATCTCGGGCGCCCTTCCAGCAGAGCGCCGCCGCCGTCCCCCGCCTCCTCCCCACCTGCTCCTTCGCCAGCCAGCCAGCCAGCCGCGCGCCCTAATCGGAGAGCCCCGGCCGTCCCCCGCGAGATTAGGGAATCCCCGGGGGCGGGGGCTCCTGCCTCGCTGCTTCGCAGCACCACCGCCACTGCCAAGGCACTGCCGGAAATCCCGCGAGAACAGGGGAATCCCGACTGGCCACACCTCCCAGCCAGCCAATCGGCTGGCTGGGGGGCGTGGCTTGCCCTATTTAGGGCCGGAGCCACTTTATTTGCATATTCATGAGCTTATTTATTATTCATGAGCTTTCCCGGGCCCCCCCAATATTTTTTATAAGTCCGCGTCCCTGACTCTTTTCATATTTCTCTGCACGTTATCATAGGTCGGGGGGAGGGTAGCTGGTCGCAGCAGGAGGTGGAGACTCCCTGGATTATTCAGCGCCTCTTGCCGCCCTCCTCTCCAGCCTCTGCTTCAGCCTCAGAGTCTGGACTGCAGTCTGCCACCGCCTCTTCCTGCTCACTAAACTCTGTTGCCCTTCCAGCTTCCAACGTCTCCTCCTCCCAGTCTCCTCCCTCTGGCCACTCACCATCAGCCCAACACCAATCCCCTGGCTCTGAGCCTTCTTCCCCTGATGGTTCCCTGGCTGATGCCTCCTACCACTTTTCTGCATCCGACCAGTCCACAACAGGCAGGAGAGGCCACGCTCCATGCCTGCTGCCATGGCTGAAAATGAGAAGCTAGTTTTAGAGCATGGGTAGGCAAACTAAGGCCTGGGGGCCAGATCCAACCCAATCGCCTTCTAAATCCGGCCCACAGATGGTCCAGGAATCAGTGTGTTTTTACATGAGTAGAATGTGTGCTTTTATTTCAAATGCATCTCTGGGTTATTTGTGGGGCATAGGAATTCATTTTTATTTTTATTTTCAAAATATAGTCCAGCCCCCCACAAGATCTGAGGGACAGTGGACTGGCCCCCGCTGAAAAAATTTGCTGACCCCTGTTTTAGTGTGCGTGTCTGTGTATAGTTGTTATATATTCTGTGCTTCCATCCTGCACCCCACACAACTGCCCCATGCCCCAGTCCCATTCATTGGAGCTGTCAAGTGAGTGCATATGGACCCAAGTGATTCCAGCACCCATTCCTTCCATCTTTGTGTGGCATCTCCAGCCAGTGCCTACAGACTCTGCTTCACGTCCAATCAGTGCATATCCTACAACTTTTCATACTACAAGCATTCCAGTGTGTGTGTGTGTTGCCCTGTGTTTGCTGTTGAAATAGCAAACAACAACAACACAACAACAACTGCCCTTCGCCACAGCAGGTCCCAGGGTGGGTTACGAAAAACTTAAAATTGAGAATTAAAAACAGTTAAAACAGATTGCAGTCACAAGAATAGGATGAGGCCTGAAAGCACACATCTCATGAGTCAAAAAGGTAAAGGTAAAGGGACCCCTGACCATTAGGTCCAGTCGTGACCGACTCTGGGGTTGCGGCGCTCATCTCGCTTTATTGGCCGAGGGAGCCGGTGTACAGCTTCCGGGTCATGTGGCCAGCATGACTAAGCCGCTTCTGGCGAACCAGAGCAGCACACGGAAATGCCGTTTATCTTCCCGCTGGAGTGGTACCTATTTATCTACTTGCACTTGGGTGTGCTTTAGAACTGCTAGGTTGGCAGGAACAGGGACCGAGCAACGGGAGCTAACCCCACCACAGGGATTCGAACCGCCAACCTTCTGATCAGCAAGTCCTAGGCTCTGTGGTTTAACCCACAGTCAAAGACCAGGGTAGAAACGTGCATCTGTAGTCCCTCCAGACAGCAATAATATAATATGTTTGAGGAAGGATCCCTGCACTGCTAATGAGGCAGACTAAAACCACCACTATTGCACTATCTTTGTGTCAATAACATGTTGCATAATGCACTTGCCTGAAACCGCTGACCTGGAGGGGCCCTTACACTCTGAAAAGCGGAATAACACCAAGGTTACAGGTTCGATCCCCATATGGGATGGCTGCATATTACTGCATTGCAGGGGCTGGACTAGATGACCCTTAGGGGTCAACTCAGCAACTCTGATTCTGATTACTGAAACCAATTTATTGCCCAGTGTTGGCTTGAGTAGAGAAATGGGCCAGGTTTAGATAGATGCATTTTCCAATGGTGTTTTCATTTGCTCTCGTGGCCAGATGTTCAAACCGTTTTAAACTGGCCCCATCGCTTCATGGTCCCTCTGTTTTTTGATGTCACACAGGTGCTTTAGAAAAGACATTCCATCCAAGACAAGATGTGGGAAAGGGGAGGCCTCTCTTAAGAAGGGGCTTTGCTACCTGAATATAAGCACTTACAAATAATATATTGGGTTGTAGTCCACTAAGTCCTACACAGAGTAGATACATTGAAATGAATGAAACTGCCAGTCATGTCCATTAACTTCAACGCATCTACTCTGAATAGGACTAGCATTGTTTTAAATCCTCTGCTCAATTAATTCAGACACCCTCGTCTAATCTGACGGTTGCGTTCAAAGTGGCTTGCAGCCCAAATATCCATGCCTGACCCTTTCTTACCACGTGTGCCTGAGTTAGAGAAGCCACCATCGGAAGAGAGTATCCACGTTTTGCCATTCTGTACCTGAAGGGCAAACACTTCTTTCTCTGGTACATCTCTTCATGAACAACAGCAGCCGTAAAAAATGTTCCCACGGCAGTGCTTGGGAACTTCATGCTACAATTGCTAGTATGCTGTAACTTGGTCCCTTTACCCCCTGGGAAAATGACTAGCATTTGTGATTGAGGAAATTAAAATTCCCATTTTCTGACCACATTAAATCCTCTAAAACAGAGCTCCTATATGCTCTGTCCAGGATGTGGGTTTCCTTCCTTTAGGACAAGTATGAGTAACCTGTGACCCTCCAGATGTTGGAGGGCTACTACTCACATCAGCCCCAGCCAGCATGGGCAACGGTCAGAGATGGTGGCAGCTTCCGTGAAGGTTTTGAAGCAGAGGTTGGAAGGCCATCAGTCACAGATTATTTATCTGTGATTCCTGTGTTGCAAGGATTTGGACTAAATGACTCTTGGGGTCCCCTCCAACTCTACAATTCTATGATTCTGCAGCAACATCTGGAAAGCCACGGGTTCCCCACCCATGCATTAGAGCTCTGCCAAAGGCAGAGGGCTCGTCTGCACTTCCGCTTGTCCAGTGCGTGAAAGTTTTTGCTTCCGATTCCTTTCCTACAGCCTTGCAGGGATTGTTTGAAAAAGAAGGGGGAGGAACCATAGCTCAGTGGTGAAGCACATGATGTCGCAAAAGCAATCAAATCTGGAAGCTTGGGAGCAGATTTCTGTTTCTTAAAGTGGTGTGTTATGTTGAATAGGATCCAAACTGAAGCAGTCTGATTGGTCCTAGAACAATAGGATCCAAATTGCAGCAGTCTGCTTGGTCCTAGAACAATAGGATTCAGAATGCAGCAGTCTGATTGGTCCTAGAACAATGCAGCAGTATGATTGGTTGGCATGATGTTGCAAAAGCAATCAAATCTGGAAGCTTGGGAGCAGATTTCTGTTTCTTAAAGTGGTGGGAGACCTTAGGCCCAGGGACCACATGTGGCCCTCAAGCCTTCTCTACCTGGCCCTTGGAATCCTTTATTCTCCTACTTTGCATCCCCAGTTTTTCATTGGCTGGAATGTGCATCAATTTCTGGTGCATGTGCCTAGAAGGAAGGGGCACAGAGGGTCAACAGAACCCACTGAACCTTGCCTCCAATGCTGCCAGGTGCCCACGCACAAGGCTTGGAGGATTCCTGGAGCCCGCATACCAGCTTAGCCCTGGTCACCCATGCAGGGAGGAACCTGGCGGGCCAACGCAGCCCTTGGGAGGCAAATCCCATGCCCTCCGATGATGGCCAGGCAGACATTCAGCAAGAGGGCTGGGGATGCGGCGGGCAGAGCAGGACGGGGGATCCCTGTGGGGGTCACCACATCATAGCCCCTAAAATTATGCGCCCAGGGCTGTGGTCCCCCTGCCCCCATCACACTATGCCCCTGACCCAGGCTACATCTGGAGGGAGGAAACACAACACATCTGCTGAATGTTGCCCTGCTCCAGAGCTCTGCCTTGCCAACAGAGTAGACCCAGCCAGCCTTCCCGGGGAGGAAAATTGCAACCCTTCCTCAACACCCATCACTCAGGGCACAGACATCCACAATCAGCTGATAATAGCACACATACTCCCATCTCTCTTGGCGTCAGGCAACTGAAGGAATGGTCCTTGAATGAGATAGAATTTTCTTGTTCGCTCTTGTTCATTCTGTGGCTGAGCAGACTTCCCATGAAGTGAAATGAAACACGTTCCATCTTCACTCTAGTGTGGCTCCAGGCAACGGGTTTGTCAAATTTTACAATTCTCCCGTATCTAGGCTCTCCTTACAAACCCAACTGTGAAGTTCGTGGCAGTTACACTCGCTCCAATTTTTTTCTCTAGATGAAGGAATAATGGAAGCACAATCTTCCTCTGAGTCTCCATAGTTCTCCCAGCTGTTGGGATTGCCAGCAGACCAGTACCTGGGGGTGCAGGAGGGCTTGTATTATAAAATCGGAAAAAAGAGGATGAGCCTAACAAAGCTAGGGTTGCTATATGTCCAGATTTTCCTGGACACGTCCTCTTTTTCATGGTTAATTTTTTTGTCCAGGTGGATTTTTAAAATTTTGCAAATCCATGTTTTTGGTTTTCATCCCCCCCCCCAAAAAAAAAAAATTCAGCCAAAGCATTGCAACTGGCAACCCAACTGAGCGCTAGGCGTGGCTTCCACGAACTGACCAATCACATTGGAGGTAGCTCAGATCTGGAACAGGACAGGTGGGTACCGCCCCCCAACATAAATCCTGTCTATGCCCATGCTTTGTGTTATGTCCACTCGCTGTGGAGGAGCCACGTAGACTTTGAAGGAGACAGTAAAAATGGTGGTCCCAGGGAGGCAATGCTCAGATCTCCCATCCACAACCAGCAAGGAACACTCTCTTTTGTGTCAACGAGGTCCTATGAATTCTAAAGGTAACTTCTCTCTTGCTGGGGCCTGAGCACTTAGGACCGGCACCCCAAATGAAGGGGACCCTAAGTTCTGCTACAGAGTTTGCAAGAAATGGTGCAGTTGTCTCAGACATGCAGAAGCATCACCTCCTGGGGTATGGTTTTTGTAGACTCACTGTGTTATTAATCTGGAGCCATCTGTCCACTCCCACTTGCCTTCCTCACTTTCATCTGTAAGGCCAATCCAGGCAGGAGTGGTGAGTTGAGAAGTGATGTAGGTCTGCAGAAAGAGGGAACTGGAATTCAGCATCATGGCAATAAAGAGATACAAGCATTCCTGGGCTTCCATATGTCCTTTGCTCCAGGATGTCTTTTTCAAAGTTCATAATCCTTGACAAGTAAACCCACGTTATGTGCTAAGCAATTAAATGGGCTCCATGACCTGCATGAACAATTCACACCACTTGCACATCCATCACCAAATCTCGGAACTGCCAAAAAATTAGGGGGAATGTTCTAGGGCATGGGTAGGCAAACTAAAGCCCAGGGGCCGGATCCGGCCCAATCGCCTTCTAAATCCGGCCCACGGACGGTCCAGGAATCAGCGTGTTTTTACATGAGTGGAATGTGTCCTTTTATTTAAAATGCATCTCTGGGTTATTTGTGGGGCATAGGAATTTATTCATTAGTTTTTTCCAAAATATAGTTTGTCCGCGCCCCCCCCCCGCCCCCCAAGGTCTGAGGGACAGTGGATCAGCCCCCTGCTGGAAAAGTTTGCTGACTTCTGTTCTAGGGTTCCCAAGCAATGAAGCCCCACCATCACCTGCTGAGATTCACCATCACTTCATGCGCATATGGGATCGTGCTCAAAGTCACATTCTTTTGTGGTGACACATTTCAGGACAGGATCTGTGGCAGACCAGGGTTTGTGGTGTGTGGAGAGGAAGAAGGTACAGCAGTATTTGCAAGAGGTCATGAAGTATTTGCATGTGACAGTTAAAAGACAGTCAGAAAAATACAGGCATTGGAAAAGATGCTAATAAACCCCAAATAGCAAGAGAGAAAGAAGAGCAATGTATATATTGTTCAGTATACATGAGGTATAACAGTATCCCTGAAGGAGCATCTCCACCCCCATCATTCAGTCTGGGCACTGAGGTCCGCCTCTGAGAATCTTCTGGTGGTTCCCTCCCTGTGAGAACTGAAGCTACAGGGAACCAGGCAGAGGGCCTTCTTGGTAGTGGTGCCCACCCTGTGGAATGCCCTCCCATCAGATGTCAAGGAAATAAACAACTATCTGACTTATAGAAGACATCTGAAAGCAGCCCTGTTAAGGGAAGTTTTTAATGTTTGGTATTTCATTGTTTTTAATATTCTGTTGGGAGCTGCCCAGAGTGGCAGGGGAATAAATTATTATTATTATTATTATTATTATTATTATTATTATTATTATTATTATTATTATTATTATTATTATATAACCTGTTCTTCATCAGTCAGGATGGAGGCCAAATGGGCATCTCTGGACATGCAGAAGTTCTCGGCATCATACCAGGTCTTTTTCCCTTTTGAAACGTAGTAGAGATTCTTCCCAAAAAGCTTCCAGCCGCCAGAAGACTTTGCACCTTTCTTGAAGAGGTTTTCTAGGAGGAATTAATGCAAAGACTTTAACATACCCGGCACTGTGTTGCATGTAGACTAAGGACAGTTCTGGGATTTGGGGAAGAGTCACCCTCTCAGTCTGGCTTACCTCAAAACATTTTGCTGGGGGAATGGACTCAGTCGGTTGACCCAACACATGCTTTGAGCTTTTAGGAGGAAGGAAATGACCCCCAAGACAATAAACATTGTCTCAAAGTGTTCTCATTGGAAAGGTTCAGGTGGGAAGATTTTGATCAAACTTGAGAGGCACTTATAATCATTGTCTATGAGGCTGGTGATGGTCATGACCCAGGATATTGATTCAGAATCCTCAGCATTAGAAGACTCTATCCCAGAAAGAGTTTAAAGACCGGTAGAAACACATTCCCTAGAGCTCTTGTGTTGGGGAATTGCTGAAGAACCCTCTCCTGCGGCAGCAGTGATAAGAACACGAGCCCCATGCTTCAACTTGTAGTAATGAAATAAAGAGAACCATATCATATAAGGTTTTGACCTACTGAGCATGCTTGGACTGTGGTCAGACTATGCTCAGTAACTGGAATGAAATACTATACAGTCATACCTCGGGTTACAGAAGCTTCAGGTTGTGTTTTTTCGGGTTACAAACCTGCCAAAACCCAGAAGTACCGGAACAGGTTATTTCCGGCTTTCGGTGGTCGTGCATGCACAGAAGCACTAAATTTTGCTTTGCACATGCGCAGAATCACAGAATCACAACCCATGCGTGCGCAAACGTGGCACTGCAGGTTGCAAATGCTGCAAGTTGCAAATGTGCATCCCGCATGGATCACGTTCGCAACCCAAGCATCCACTGTACTGAGATGAAATCTAATCCTGCAATAAAAGTCTAGCAGACCATGGGGAAGCTCCTTTGTTTAAAATGGTAGTCAGCACGCATGCTCACACTGTTTGTAATTTGGGCTGCTCATAGGGAGACAGCTGTGGGGAGGGAAACTATTGGATAGGAAATTTAAACTTAATGGAATGTGTGGAATTTGTGCCAAATGTATAAAACTGTTTGGAGCGTTTTGTCCGGGGCCAGTTAATTTGGGGAAACATCCCTGCTGGTCCTTTCTGCACAGAAATAAAATACAAATACGACTCCTTCGCCACCCACTGACTCATGTGATTTTTGGTATATCAACAAGACAGGGCAAGCTTTGATTGCAAGAACCTGACCCAGTTCAGATTACTGAACACCACGGCCTGCTCACTGGAAGCTTCTAGAATCCCATGTCTATCATCACGCTGTTTTCAGAGAAGGCACACTCCCAATTTCAGCTGCTTGGTACTGACCAGGAGCCCTGCCTTTCAAGGAACAACCAGGAGCTCACTTTCTGGTGTTGTGTATGACATCAGCTGTGAGGCAGGTGGAAGTTGTTTGTGGGAAATGACCTCATTGGGACCCATATCAGCCCTTATCAATGAAGACCTTTTTTATTTCAGCAGGCATCTTACTGATTTTAAAGCTAATTTTAACTATTTTTACCTCTATCGTATCAATATTACAGTGGTGCCTCGCAAGACGAAAAGAATCCGTTCTGTGATTCTCTTCGTCTAGCGGTTTTTTCGTCTTGCGAAGCAAGCCCATTGACGGATTAGAGGATTAGCGCTATTAGCACTATTAGCGGCTTTTAGCGGCTTATCTGCTGATCGGATCAGCTGATAAGCGCCTTAGCGGCTTAGAAAAGGGGGGGGAGGAAAAAAACCCAGCAGGAATTCACAAGACATTGTCGTCTTGCGAAGCAAGCCCATAGGAAATTCGTTTTGCGAAGCACCTTTCGTCTAGCGAGTTTTCCGTCTTGCGAGGCATTCGTCTTGCGGGGCACCACTGTATAACCTTTTTGTAGCCTGCTTAGAGACTATACAGTGGATGCTTTAGTTGAGATTCCTCAGGATCCCTTCCAACACTACAGTTCTATGATTCTAAGCAGTATATACATTGTTGAAATAAACAGGCCTGTGGGTCAGAGGTTCCCTGCTACTGGTTTAGAGAATTTATGTCAAACCAAAACCTTGAATATTAAATAGACTCTAAAAGAGTTACCCTGGCTGCTTGAGCTATATGATCTTTGGTGGCTGCGTGTGAGACTAGCTGTAACCTTTGAACCACCTTGAAGGACAGCCCATAGCTGCCAACTTACAGATTTGAAAATAAGGGACCAGCAGCCTTGAAAATAAGGGATCAGCAGCCAAAATAAGGGATTTTCCGGGCACAGGTACATTCAACTTCTGAGCCCCTCCGAGCCAAAGGCAGAAAGCCCAGCCAGCAGCCAAACGAAGCCTCAAGCGGTGGTTCCCACAGCGCAGCAACCCGGCAAAGGGGATGCAGCAAGGAAAACCACCGTCACTTCTCCGCTGGGAAGCACTGAGCAAAGGCGAGTCCCCAGGCAACGTGGCTGATTTGATCAGCACAAGGCATGCAAGCTCCACCCCCCCAGTCGTTCTTAGACTCCTTATTGGGTGAGCAACGCAGCCAAGCAACACAGTTGGAGCCTCCCTCCTACCTGGCCGGCAGGGAGGGAGGGAAAGGAGCTGCTTCCTTTGAAACCCGGGAAATTTAAGGGACATCATCAATAAGGGACAGCAGCGGGACACAGCCCTGGGATAAGGGAGTTTCCCACCAAATAAGGGACGGTTGACAGCTATGGGACAGCCCCACATTGAACACATTGAAAAAGTCTGCCCTGGAGGTTATTAGAGGGTGAACCATTCCCATCCTGGAACAACAAGACTCCACACAACTGAAGACATCTGAGCTTCTGGTAACAAGCTGGATTCTAATAGTATCCCGAGACTACAGACCTAATCCTTCCCAGGGGTGGAGGGGCATACATTCAGAACAGGCTGCCTACTCAATTCCCAGATTGAGGAACTATCATTCCATAGCACCTTCATCTTGCCAAAATTCAGCCTCCATTTACTGGTCGCTATCCATCTAGCCCATCACTGTCTTCAAACACTAATCAAGCGCATGCGCTTCTCCACCTGACTCAGATGACAAGGATAAATAAAGCTGGGTATCATCAGCACACCGGTAACACCATGACCCTAATCCCCTAAAGACCTCGCCCAACAACCTCAAGATGTTAAGCACTGTTGTTTTCTGCTAGCTAACACATGAGTGTTTAACCTTACATCAGGTGACAAAGGTATTTGGCTGAAAATCTCCATTTTGAAAGGGAGTTGCCTTTAGTCTTCATTTCCTGATCTCCGAGGAAGTAAGGATGTTTAAATGTCTCTGCAGGAAAACAACTTCAGGCAAAATGGAGGCCATAAGGAGAGAGACTTTTTTAAAAATAGTTCTGTTTGGAATTATATTTTATTTCTAAGATGCTTGGTCTTTGCTCACAGCACAAGATATTAATGGAATTATGTGGGTGTCTCTTTGATGCTTTTTATCTGTTTTGAAGACAGTTCTGCAAGTAAAGTTTTTGAATAATATCTAATGGGTCTGGGCAAAAAGAGTCAGTTTTTATGAATCCGGTCACTTCAAACTGCACCCTGTTAATATCTGCAATATAACCCACAGTATCACATTTCAGCTCATCTATGTTTGCTTGCCTTTATATTCCCAAAATGTGCCACAGCACCATATTGAGGGTTGAAGGCACTTACGGTACTTTACTTTCCGCTCGTTGTAGAGGTTTTCGGCATCTGCTATGTGCTGTGGCAGGTTCGTGACTTCTTCAGCTACCTTCATGGCTGAAAGCATCCCCAAACTTAGATGAGGGTTTCTTTTCTCCCACCCAACACTTCCATTTATTTAAATAACTGTCTCCCACCAACTTCCTATCTCACCCAAGGAAACAAACAAATCAAGTGTAAAAACTCCCCCAAAACTAAGACAGTTGATAGCTTAAAGAACATTAGCAAAAACCCAAAATAGCCTCCAAAATCAAAATAAGGATCCCCAGAGTGGATGGGTCAACCTAGCCAGATGGGCGAGGTACAAATAATAAAATTGGTGGTGGTGGTTTTTAAGGTGAACAAATAAGTTCTTCAAGTTCTGAAGCCATAGACCAATCAGAATCATGTGTCAGAGGATGATACTTTACATATTCACCTTACTCCTTATTAAGATCATTAGACAAAGACTAGAAAATATGATTGTGTGATTCCTACCCCCAAATATGAACAGAGTTTGCACTGATTTCACCTTGCTGTCTAAATATTACAGATACAATTTCTCTACCTAGACTAAATCTGCATCTGCCCTGTTTCCATCCGCAACATGCAGAAAGCTAAAGGAAAAGATGGTTATCCTAAAGAAGATAGTTCACTGTATCCACCAATAATCAGCACTAAGGACTAGAATCCTGAAGCAGACCAAAAGCACAAGAAGGAAGGAGCCTGTATACAGATGTAGAGCTCATCCACACATCCATGTGAGTCGTGCCTAAAAAACACTGATCTGAGTGTTTTTTCCCCTTGGGTCCAAGCAATTTTGCCTTTGGCCCACCGCTTTCCCCCAGGAAACCCACCCAAGTGTTATATCGGTGCAAACATCAGTCTGGAGAAAACCAGATTGACGTTTGCTCTGATTCAGTGGCAAACAGCCAGTTTCCCTTGGGGGGAAATGGCGAGGCAAGTGGAAGTGTGGGTGAGCTCTCATTCAAAAGATCAGTATGAAGTAAGCAGCACATAAGCGACACACAAAACGCTACCAAACCATTCTACGTTCTAAACCTTATATTAACAATCCAAAAATTGAGAGAGCTATGTACAAGATCTACTACAGAAGCCACAAACAGAAAACTCATTCAAATTGTGTCCAAAAGGAAAATTCAGTCTTTAAAGTTCCTTTAGCCAGGCTCCTGTAGATATCAACAAAGGTAAGCTTGATGAAACGAAGTGTCGGCAATGTTACGCACGAGAGTTACACAGGGTGCCGGCGTTTGTCACCTGTTTCGCCCATGAAGAGTCTTAGGCTTCTTCAGTAAATTCTCTCTCACGGTTTTGATATACAGTGGTACCTCGGGTTAAGTACTTAATTCCTTTCGGAGATTCGTACTTAACCTGAAACTGTTCTTAACCTGAAGCACCACTTTAGCTAATGGGGCCGCAATTTCTGTTCTCATCCTGAAGCAAAGTTCTTAACCCGAGGTACTATTTCTGGGTTAGCCGAGTCTGTAACCTGAAGCGTATGTAACCTGAAGCGTATGTAACCCGAGGTACCACTGTATTTATAAACATTCAAGTCCATACGTTACATTCCTTCTTGGCTTAAGCTACAAAATTTAGTTTCCTTCTTCAGGAAATTCTCCCTCAAGATTTTGGTGTATTTACATACATTGGCTTAGCAAATGAATAAATGTTTAAGTCAAGAAAGAACTTAGCATATGAAGTTGAATGTATGTAAATACACCAAAATATCGAGGGAGAATTTCCTGAAGAAACTAAATTTTGTAGCTTAAGCCAAGAAGGAATGTAACATATGGACTTGAATGTCTATAAACATATCAAAACCGTGAGAGAGAATTTATTGAAGAAGCCCAAGACTCTTCAAGGGCGAAACAGGTGACCAACGCCAGCACCCTGTCTAACTCTCATGCGTAACATCACCAACACTTTGAGCAAACTTACCTTTGTTGATATCTACAGAAGCCTGGCTAAAGGAACTTTAAAGACTGAATCTTCCTTTTGGACACAATTTGAATGAGTTTTCTGTTTGTGGCTTCTGTAGTAGATCTTGCACCTTGTTCTCTCAATTTTTGGATTATTAATATCAGATTTAGAACGTAGAATGGTTTTGTGTGCTGCTTATGTGCTGCTTACTTCATACTGGTCTACTACGAGAATTGGCGGCATAGGTTCATTTCTTCAGTATTCATTCCAAAGATGGCTTCCATATTTCCTATTGATGGAAGGGGAGATCCTAAGCTTTTTTTAAGTTTGTACTGGATGTCTTGTGGCATAGTTCCCACACAGCCAGGTCAAGAAGAACTTCCTGACAGTAAGAGCTGTTCGACAGTGGAATTTGCTGCCAAGGAGTGTGGTGGAGTCTCCTTCTTTGGAGGTCTTTAAGCAGAGGCTTGACAACCATATATCAGGAGTGCTCTGATGGTGTTTCCTGCTTGGCGGGGGGTTGGACTCGATGGCCCTTGTGGTCTATTCCAACTCTATGATTCTATGATTCTATGATGTTCAGTGTTCTTTCTAGGTTCTCTTGTTCTCTATCTTCTGTTGGGGCTTTTGGGGGGGCAGGGGGTGTTCTAAAACAACCAGAAACAGATGATGATTGTCCTTCCACTTACGATTTTCAGTCATGAGATCGTTATTTCTTAGCCCAGTTGCCATTGCGGTCCTCAGTTTGTCCATTGGCTGATCAAGTGGGCTCTCCTTTTCTTTATTCATCTTATAAACTAAAGGCATTGAAACAAATGCAGGTAATTTTAATGTGAAGCTGTTAAAAGCTTACACCTAAATAACCTTTCCTCATCTCCCTGCATACACACATCCCCCCCAAAAAGTGAAGATACCTTCTTCAGAGTTTGCTTCACTATGCCCAGGACTGCCTAAGTGAGGTTACAGGGAACCAGGCAGAGGGCCTTCTTGGTGGTGGCACCTGCCCTGTGGAACGCCCTCCCATCGAGGAAATAAACAACTATCTGACTTTTAGAAGACATCTGAAGGCAGCCCTGTACAGGGAAGTTTTTAATGTTTGATGTTTTATCGTGTTTTTAATATTCTGCTGGGAGCTGCCCAGAGTGGCTGGGGAAACCCAGCCAGATGGGCGGGATATAAATAGTACATTGTTGTTGTTGTTGTTGTTGTTACATAGGGAGAAAGGTCTCAAACAGGGATCTTTACCCAATATCCTTTTAAACAGACCTTTTTTAATTAAATAAATAAATAGAATTTATATACGACGTGATTGTAACCAAACACTTTAGTGGTTTGCAAGAAATCTTAAGACTGTCAATGAAAACAGTTCAAAACAAGTAAATTAAATCATTTTTTAAAAAATAATTAAAATCAGCCATAAGCCAAAAAGAAATCAAGAAACATCAGCATCTACATTTGCCTAAACAAAAATGTTGTAAGTGGGCAGCAAAAAGAATACAGCGAAGGAGCTTGCCTGATATCAATGGGCAGGGAATTCCAAAGTGCAGGTGCTGCCACACTAAAATAATGATTTCTTAAAAGTATGGAAAGAGTATTGTTTAGCATAAGGTTACCAGATTTTTTTCAATGAATCCGGGGACACTATAAATAAATAAATAAATGCATACTAATGTTCAGGATGTTGATGCTGCAGCGATGGCGGTGGCAGAGGGAAGGGAGGCTTCATACTGCCTGTCGGAGCAGCCCCATCCCAACTCCTACTTGCGTGCAAGCAGGAGGGGGTGGGGATCCCTCAGCTGGGAAGGGAGGCTTCCCTTTGCCTAACTGAGAGATCCCTGCCCCCTCCTGCTTGCACGCAAGTAGGAGTTGGGAGGCTGCTCCGATAGGCAGCATGAAGCTTCCCTTCGCAGCTTAGTTGCTGGGGTCAGGGAAGGTGGAGGCAGCCCGGAAGCTGTGTCTTAGAGCCCCTGCGCCACCATCATGTGAGGACTTCCCAGCAGCTCCTGAAGCCAGCCAGAGCCAACTGCTCCGGGCTGCTGAGACTGCCACTGCTGCGTTTCCCAGGGACATTAGATGAAATCCGGGGACATTCCAGGGATGGAATTTGTCCAGGGACTTATTCACAAATCCTGGGACTGTCCCCGGGAAAGGGGGATGTTTGGTAACCCTAGTTTAGCACCTGTAAAGTGTATGTTCTTCCATTCAAAGCAGCAGAATTGGCATATATTGGGTAAGATGATTATTATTATTATTATTATTATTATTATTATTATTATTATTATTATTATTTATACCCCACCCTCCCCAGCCAGAGCCGGGCTCAGGGCGGCTAACACCAGTGAAATCACAATAAAAACATAATAGGGGAGGGGGAAAGAAACAATTTAAAATACAGGTTAAAATACAATTTAAAATGCAGCCTCATTTTAATAGTAGCTAGCCCATAGTTCAAAACCATAAGGGGAGGGAAAACATAAGGGTCAGACCGAGTCCAAACCAAAGGCCAGGCGGAACAACTCCGTCTTGCAGGCCCTGCGGAAAGATGTCAAGTCCTGCAGGGCCCTGGTCTCTTGGGACAGAGCGTTCCACCACGTCAGGGCCAGTGCTGAAAAGGCCCTGGCCCTAGTTGAAACCAATCTAACCACCTTGCAACTTGGGACCTCCAAAGTGTTGTCTTTTGTGGACCTTAAGGTCCTCCGCGGGGCATACCAGGAGAGGCGGTCCCATAGGTACGTGGGTCCTAGGCCACATATCCCACCAGTAAACCCATCCCAAGCTGTTAAGGGCTTTTCATACCATAAGTAAAACTTTGCACTTGGCGGGCAAAACTAGGCTTCTTTCACAAGGATCAAAGACCCAGTTTAGTACACAGAGAGAGAGAGAGTCTGGGAGCCTCAATGGCACCCATCTGAAGGCTTCACGCAGGGCAAAAAAACCTGGCTAGCTCCTCGCCCCCAAAGCTACATCTCTGCACCTGGCATAGTAACAACACAGCAAACAGTGCAAATCTCTGAGCAGAGGGTTTACATGCCAACAGGACTCACTCCTATCAGCAAGTGTGGCTACAGTGTTCCGAACTCACTGCAGTTTCCGGATGAAGCACAAGGGAAGCCCCAGATAGATTGCATTGTAGCAATCCAGCCTTGGTCACCAATGCCTGAACTGTTGTGCTCAGACTCTTGTGCTCACACAGAGCTCCTCCGCACGAGGAGGGATCAATATGTGCTTGATCAGCCGCACGGTTTACGGAGGGCATCGCTGACGTGTGCAACGTCAGCCAGGAAGAAAGTGTGGCGCCCACTTGCTAGCACACTGTTATGGCCTGGGAATCAGATTCAGAGGCTGAACCTGAGGAATCCCAGCCTGCACAGGAGTCCCCGCCTCCAGGACCAGCTGAACCGGGAATGGGGCTTGAACCTGAAGGGCCCTCACCTGTGCCAGATCCTCAGGAGCAGACACCAGCTGAATCTGCTCTGGCTCCGGAGGCAATGGAGGACCCATTGCCTGCAGGTGCTCCACTCTCAGCCCCGTCAGGGGAAGGTGAGGTTGCCTCTGGGTCCGGTAACCCTCCAGCCTCTCCTGAGCTGCAGAGGCTCAGGGCAGAGAGGCAGAGGGAACTAAGTTCTCACAGGAGGAGTGCTCGCCTTAAGGCCAGGAGAGGTGAGTCACCTGTGGACCTGGGCCGCCCTAGGCCTCGGAGGAGATAAAGGCCAGTCAGCCCAGCCCCAGGTTGCGGGAGCAACATCGTTGGTAACCTGTTCCTGCCAGCACCCTGACCTACTCTCCTGAGTTCCTGACCATGCCCAACTCCTCACTTTGGACCTTGCTTCGCCCCTGACGGACAGCCTCCTTACCCTCGACCTAGGACCGGACTCAGACCACGCCGCACGGTAACACACACACACACACACCCCCGGGACAAGCACACACACCAATATACAGCACGAGGTAAAGTCAACAAGAACGCAGGCAGCGGAGATTGGTCAAGAGGTGATTTGAGTGAACTTACAGAGGAAAGCCGTGGTGACCAAGACACAAAAGCAGATGAAGGCGAAAATCCCGAGAAATATCCATCCAACCTTGAGAGGAATTCGCCAGCGTGGTTTCGGTTTGGTCGGAGGAGCAGCACCGGGTTTCCCTTTGGCCGCCGCTGCCGCCGCTGCTCCTGCTGGTGGCGCTGCTCCTGCTGCTGCTGGTGGTGTTGGTGCCGCCGCCGCCGCTGCCGGCTTGGGGGCCATGGCTGAAATGACAAGAAGAAACACCCATGAAGACAAGGGCTCAGAGGACAAGCTCACCATCAGGCCTCTAACACTGAACTGAATTTATTATGTCGGTCACAGACCAGTTCCAGCCCACATACAATATCAAGGAAGTCATAAAACATGATAGAGATACATTTGAATTTGCAATTAGGTATAACAGGTATAGCAACAGTTAAAAATATATATAAATTAAAACTTACTCACTAACATATCACCTAAAATTATCATTTAAGGCCTTAATCATTATAATAGCACAGCTTGTTCCTTAAGTTTTATGGCAAAAGCACAGAATTTGGCTACCCTTAACATGATCTTAACGTGATGATGCGGGTGGCGCTGTGGGTTAAACCACAGAGCCTAGGACTTGCTGATCAGAAGGTCGGCAGTTCGAATCCCCGCGACGGGGTGAGCTCCCATTACTTGGTCCCTGCTCCTGCCAACCTAGCAGTTCGAAAGCACGTCAAACTGCAAGTAGATGAATAGGTACCACTCCAGCGGGAAGGTAAACGGCGTTTCCGTGCGCTGCTCTGGTTCGCCAGAAGCGGCTTCGTCATGCTGGCCACATGACCCGGAAGCTGTACTAATAAAGCGAGATGAGCGCCGCAACCCCAGAGTCGGCCATGACTGGACCTAATGGTCAGGGGTCCCTTTACCTTTTAATGTGATCTCAGGATCCTTGTCCTCTACCCGGGATTTTAGACATTGAAGTTCAGATTCATCTGGAGATTTTTGCATAGCAGGGGTAATAAATACCGAGTGTATATCCCCGTAGAAATGGCAGCGTAACAAGGCATGAGAGACAGTTTCTACCTCCATCAAGCCGCAGGGGCAGACTCATTCCAAGGCCTCTAACATCTCCCCATTTGCCAATTTTGTCATGGTACCAAAGACCCAACAGGTAGCAGAAAGCAATAGCACACTGTGATTGCTAAGCATCAGCCCATTGCACTGTTATTCGTGGCCGAGGCAGCGTCTAATTCTGGGGATTCGGCCAGCAAAGAGGGAGATTCAAAGAGGTGGGGTGGAATCTTAGGAAGAAACTCAGAAGTTTGTAAAAATTACACATGGCATGTAGATAGTAGGCAGAGAAAAGTTCTTCCTCTCTCCTAGCACTAGAACCCATCAGCATCCAATGAAGCTGAGTGTTGGAAGATTCGGGAGAAACGAAAGGAAGTCCTTCTTCATGCAGGACTGTGGAACTCCCTGCCACAGGAGGCAGATATGGGCACCAACTTGGATGGCTTTAAAAGAAGGGTTAATCCAATTCACAGAGGAGAGGGCTACCGACAGCTACTGGCCACAATAGCTACGCTCCACCTCCACACTTTGAGGCAGCAGTGTTTCTGAGTACCAGCTGCTGGAATCCACAGGAGAGGAGAGCTGCTCTTCAGCTCATGCCATGCTCCTTGGTTTGCCAGGGCATCTGGTTGGCGTCTGTGAGAACAGGATGCTGGGCTATATGGGCCCTTGGCCTGATCCTGCAGGCCCTTCTTATGGTCTGATCAGCAGACACCCTCAGAAGGTGGTGGACTCTCCTTCCTTGGAGGTTTCTAAGCAGAGGTTGGGTGTCCGTCACAGATGCTTTATATGAGATTCCTGCAGTGCAGGGGGTTGGACTAGATGACCCTCGGGGTCCCTTCCAGCTCTACAGTCCTATGGTTCTATTACATTCAGGTGATCAGAAACATCTTCAAAGCTGAGAAAGAGCAGCTGCTAACAGCTTTTAACAATTTTTTTAAGCTCTCAGATAAAATTGTTCATTGCGGAAAGAAAAAGAAGGAAGTAATTTAAGCTCCATCAACAGAAGGCTAATTATTATTATTATTATTATTATTATTATTATTTATTTATTTATACCCCGCCCATCTGGCTGGGTTTCTCCAGCCACTCTGGGTGGCTTCCAACAGAATCTCAAAATACAAAAACCTATTAAACATTAAATCTTTCCTAAACAGGGCAGAGACATCACCTTGCCAACAAAGGTCCTTATAGTTAAAGCTCTGGTTTTCCCAGCAGTGATGTATGGAAGTGAGAGCTGGACCATAAAGAAGGCTGACCGCCGAAGAATTGATGCTTTTGAATTCTGGTGCTGGAGGAGACTCTTGAGAGTCCCATGGACTGCAAGGAGATCAAACCTCTCCATTCTGAAGGAAATCAGCCCTGAGTGCTCACTGGAAGGACAGATCCTGAAGCTGAGGCTCCAAGACTTTGGCCACCTCATGAGAAGAGAAGACTCCCTGGAAAAGACCCTGATGTTGGGAAAGATGGAGGGCACAAGGAGAAGAGGATGACAGAGGATGAGATGGTTGGACAGTGTTCTTGAAGCTACCAGCATGAGTTTGACCAAACTGCGGGAGGCAGTGGAAGACAGGAGTACCAGGTGTGCTCTGGTCCAGGGGGTCACAAAGAGTCAGACACGACTAAACGACTAAACAACAACAAAACAGGGCTGCCTTCAGATGTCTTCTAAAAGACTGGTAGTTGTTGTTCTCTTTGACATCTGGTGGGAGGGCGTTCCACAGGATGGGTGCCACCACCAAGAAGGCCCTCTGCCTGGTTCCCTGTAACTTGGCTTCTTGTAGTGAGGGAACCGCCAGAAGGACCTCAGCGCTGGACCTCAGTGTCCGGGCAGAATGATGGGGGTGGAGATGCTCCTTCAGGTATCCTGGACCAAGGCGGTTTAGGGCTTTAAAGGTCAGCACCAACACTTTGAATTGGTGGCTAAGGTTACCGAGGGCCTTCTGGCAGTTCCCTCATTGCAAGAAGTGAGGTTACAGGGAACCAGGCAGAGGGCCTTCTTGGTAGTGGCGCCTGCCCTGTGGAACGCCCTCCCACCAGATGTGAAGGAAATAAGCAGCTATCTTCTCTTTAAAAGACATCTGAAGGCAGCCCTGTTTAGGGAAGTTTTTAATATTCAATGCTGTATTGTTTTTAACACTTGAGTGGAAGCCGCCCAGAGTGGCTGGGGAAGCTCAGCCAGATGGGTGGCGTATAAATATTAATAATAATAATAATAATAATAATAATAATAATAATAATAATAATAATAATAACAACAACAACAACAACAACAACAACTATTCAGGAATTGCCCGTGTGTATCTACCCAACACTGAATATCCTCCTGCAACACAAGGACCTAAGAAGAGGCTGCAGGATCAGACCAATGACCCATCTAGCACAGCATCCTTTTCTTACAGGGGCCGACCATATGCCCTGGGAAACCTGCAAGCAGGATTCGAACTCAAGAGCAGCATTCCCCTCCTGCGGTTTCCAGCCACTGTCCTTCAGAAGCATTGCTGTCTCTGACTAGCATAGGCGGGCAGGTGTGGGGGATTCCCTGGTCCTGAATGGGGTAACTGTGCCCCTGAAGGACCAGGTGCGCAGCCTGGGAGTCATTCTGGACTCACAGCTGTCCATGGAGGCACAGGTTAAATCCGTGTCCAGGGCAGCCGTCTACCAGCTCCATCTGGTATGTAGGCTGAGACCCTACCTGCCTGCAGACTGTCTCGCCAGAGTGGTGCATGCTCTGGTTATCTCCCGCTTGGACTACTGCAATGCGCTCTACGTGGGGCTACCTTTGAAGGTGACCCGGAAACTACAACTAATCCAGAATGCAGCAGCCAGACTGGTGACTGGGAGCGGCCGCCGAGACCATATAACACCGGTCTTGAAAGACCCACATTGGCTCCCAGTACGTTTCCGAGCACAATTCAAAGTGTTGGTGCTGACCTTGAAAGCCCTAAACGGCCTCGGTCCAGTATACCTGAAGGAGCGTCTCCACCCCCATCGTTCTGCCCGGACGCTGAGGTCCAGCTCCGAGGGCCTTCTGGCGGTTCCCTCACTGCGAGAGGCCAAGTTACAGGGAACCAGGCAGAGGGCCTTCTCGGTAGTGGCACCCGCCCTGTGGAACGCCCTCCCACCAGATGTCAAAGAGAACAACAACTACCAGACTTTTAGAAGACATCTGAAGGCAGCCCTGTTTAGGGAAGCTTTTAATATTTAATGTATCATAGTATGTTAATATTCTTTTGGAAGCCGCCCAGAGTGGCTGGGGAAACCCAGCCAGATGGGCGGGGTATAAATAATAAATTATTATTATTATTATTATCCTGGCTAGTAGCCATCAATAGCCCTCCTCCTCCGTGAATTTTGCTAATTCTCTTTGGAGACCATCAAGGTTGCTGGCTATCACTGGCTCCTTTAGGAATGAGTTCCGTAGCTTAACTACACACTGTGTGAAGAGCTTTGCCTCTTCAGGGATTCTGGCGCTGCGTTCAAGACCCAATAAGCAGTGGGAAACCCCAGCATTTGGTGGCCACCAAGCAACAGGCAGTTGCAAATGCGATTCGTGGCTGGTGCTGCATCAAATTAAGGCAAGTCTGTCGTGATGCAAAGAAGGCAAAGGTTAGGAGGAAACTCAGAAATATCTGGAGGAGGTGGGAAGGAAGGAGAAGTCGCCTAACAGATTTAAACTATCTTTTAAATTCTCAAATAAAAGCATTCACTGTGAAAAGGGAACAGTTTAAGCTCTAGTAAGGGGAGGTTGAGGTTAAAAATTCAAGGATTACCTAAGTAGATCTTCCCAACATTGGATAATCTGCTGTAGTGTCGAGGCAACTACTGTACCTCCTGATTCTGGTTCACTTTAGGATTCCCTTCCAGATTATCTGTCCAGGATTTCCCTTGCTCTTCTTCCGAGTCTGATTCTCTTGAACCCTATGCTATTTCTGCTCTATATTTCCCATGGATTCTTATGCCTCCCTCCCACGGCCTTATACTCACTTCCTTTGTCCTCCCAGGATGGTGCAAGCAGCAGCCCTGTGACACAAGCCGCTTGCTGATTGGCTGCCTGCCCTGCCCTGCCACCATTCACCATCACAAGCACACCTGTGGCTGAAAGGTAAGGCAGATTGTGATGGCGCTGGGCCTGTGAGGAGGCAGCAGTCTTTGGCATCCCATGTCAAACCAAGTGGGGCAAGACCCTTGTGGCTAAAGAAAGGTCCTTCACTGGCTCTGTGAGCCTAGCTGTCTCCCACCTTCAGAATCTCCTAGAGGGAGTTTGCGACTCAGATGAAATTTGACCCAGCACTATTCCTAGAATGCCACTATTACTATCAGCCACTGTGTGGTTTTATTTTCATACATTAAGCTATTTAAGTAAGTGTGTGTGTGTGTGTGTGTGTGTGTGTGTGTGTGTGTGTGTGTGTGTTGAAAGAGGAATACTTTCAAAACTTTTAGGAATAATGGGAAGGCTTCTTGGTGACTACAGGGGCACTATCCAATCTGTCCTGTCCGCAGCTGGCTTTTGCTGGACAGCTCTGAGCCAAGTTATTATTTATACCCCGCCCATCCGGCTTGGCTTCTCCAGCCACTCTGTGCGGCTTCCAATAAAATATTAAAAATACAATAAAGCATCAAACATTAAAAACTTCCTTAAACGGGGCTGCCTTCAGATGTCTTCTAAAAGTCAGATAGTTGTTTATTTCCTTGACATATGATGGGAGAGTTTTCCACAGGGCGCGTGCCACTACCGAGAAGGCCACTACTGAGATTAATATTGACATGGCGTCTTACCACTGAAGAACCACCTCCTACACTTTGGATGAGGACTGAGACAAACCAGTGCAGAAAGCAGAGCCCAAGAAGCCATGGGCTACAGCATTTCTCATCTGGTATTTAAGCTCTGCAGTACTAGACCCTTGTAACCTACAAAGTGATTCAGATCTCATACCCTCCAAGTGTCCCAGTTTTCCAGGGACAGTCCTGGAATTACGAAAGCCGTCCTGGCGTCTGGTTTGATCCTGGAATGTCCCTATTTTCCCTGCCAGTACTGCCGCCACTGAGCCCAGAGAGGAAGATGAGCCGGCACTTGTCCCAAGCTGTGGAGGCAAGGCAACATCCCATTGCCTCTCCATGACCTCTCAATGGCTGCCGCTGCCAGCCTCCTCTTTGGGCAGCTCGTAGCGGCGGCTGAAGAGCAGGCAGGGAAGGAGAGGGGCTGCCACCAATGAGGCCCAGCACTGCATGACATGCTGGTTCTGAAGGGCAGGCAGAGGGCAGGGCCACCCTGCCAGGGAGACGGGGGTATCAGGCAGGCCCCCAACTGGCTCCAGCCACCAGCCACCAGCCGGCAGCCGGGCGATCTCCAGGTCACGGAACAGCATCAATCAATCAGCGACTCAAGCCTCAGTAGCCTTCTGAACCTACCGAGCACGCTAATTAGCAGAGTGAATACCGTATTTTTCGCTCTATAACACGCACCCGACCATAACACGCACGTAGTTTTTAGAGGAGGAAAATCCGTAGGCATGCCACCCGTAGGCATTTCCTCCATAACACGCACAGACATTTCCCCTTACTTTTTAGGAGGAAAAAAGTGAGTGTTATGGTGCAAAAAATACGGTAAATCTCCACAACGGAAGTGGCGGACAGAGTCACGTGTAAGCATATTTACAGCATTTATTCAGCATAGTTCAGGAACAAAGGAAAAACATGTCTGCTTCCCTTCGTGTCCAGCAAAACAGCAATGCAAAACAGCGGCGTAGCGTGAGTTGTCAGTACCCGGGGCAACGCAAGTAATTTGCGCCCCCTAACCCGGGGCAAGGCACGTAATTTGCGCCCCCCCTAACCCCTAACCTGCGAGTTGCCGCTGGCGCTGCCGCCCAAACGACGCCGCTTGCCCGGAGGAGGAGGGGGCAGAGAGGCGAGGAAAATGCAACGGCCCAGCAGCTGCAGCAGCAGCGGCGGAGGCGGGGCTGTGAGGAGGGGCTGCCTGGCGCGTCCTCCGCGGCGAGCGCTGAGAGCCGCTGCCTGCCGGGCGCCTTCAGCCGGGACGCGCGCACAGCTCGTCGGTTCCGCGAGACATGCGGCTCTGCTACAGCCTGCGCCCGAGGCTCTTCGGCGACTCCAGAGGCAGCGAGCGCCCCCCCCCCAGATGTTGCGCCCGGTGCGGCCTGCCCCCCTGGCACCCCCCACGCTACGCCACTGATGCAAAAGCAATATACAAAATGGAAGATCCCAGCAGAACTGTGCTGGAAGTAAACAGGCATGTGACACACAACAGTCATGCCTGTTCCTTTTAAGGTGGAACGGAGAAAGGAGGAGTGGGACACTGTTACCCTACAAAGGAGGGTCTTGGTTTCACCAGTTCTTCAAGCCAAAAGAAGACAGACAGAACGTGGAAATAATTAAACTTTATTCAGAGGATTTCTCCAAGAGCTGGGCTTAGAATACAACATTCAAGGCACCTTCATAATATTCTCTATAAATGATGACCTTGTGCACAGGCCTTCCTAATAATATGATTGGTTATCTGAACTCATGAACAGCTTATGGGCCCTTTCAATTGGATGTTCCAACTACGGAACTGTTTTTTTTTACCTTGGAACTCACCTAGCTTACCCAGGTGTCATCACCCTCAAGCTGATTCCAGTCAGTCTTTTAATTGGCAAAATAAATAAGCATTATCTAAGTTGGCTGTTATGAGGGTCTGCTTTTGCTAAGCGTGTTGTTAGGAAAGGGTAGGCAGAAAATATGCAGAGATAAGCACACACCTTGGGTCCGCAACTCATGGATAGCGTGTTTCTGAAGAGCAGAAGGGAGACAGAATTTCTGAGCAGAAAAGGAGACTAAGAGCCTATATGGTCGGGGGGGGGGGGCAGGGGAAAAGGACAGAGTGCAAGGAGTCTTGATTTAAACAAAAAAAAATTAAATAAAATTCAGTGTCTAGTCTTGCCCCTTTCTAAAATGTATTTATTAGTGTGTGTTTTTCTTTTTGTAAATCTACCAAGGAATAAAATAAAATCAGAATTAAGGGTTTTCTCAGGACAGTGGAGGGCATTGTGCTGTGTCCCTTTGGTGTGGTGGTGGTAGAACTCACCCTTCTTCAGATAGGAAATGCTCTGAGGGAGAGGGACCAAAAATGAGGGAGGGGAGAGAGGAGGGTCATTTAGAAGGTGGACTGAGAACTCGGGAAGGGGGGCAGAAGCACAGATGCCAAAGAAACAGCTGCAGGGCAGAGGAGAGACGGGAGGGGGGACACAGAGACTCAGATACCCATTTGCTCATCACATGGTCCCATCTTGGGAGGGGACAAGTGGGTGGGTGGGAGGAGGGGGTCTCACTCCCAGAAGTATATGCTCATTTGCGCTGCCCCCGTGTTTCCTGTTGCGCTGATCATTTGCTCTCCCCATTGTAATTCAAGCCTTCCGTTTCCAATTGCCGTGTTCTGAGTCTATATTTGGACCTTATATTTGGTGCTTTTGTTTTTGCTATTTATTTTGCATTTTTTTGTTTTGAAGCTTTTTCAGTTAATTTGTATTTGTGACTGTGTGGATTCCAGTTCAGCTAATTGATTGATTTAATTGATTGATTGATTGATTGATTGATTGTGTGACTGCGTAAATGGATAAAAGCCCCCCCCATCCAAACAATGACTATCATCAGCGCAGGTAAGAATTTTTTTTATCATCTACAATACTGTTTTATTTATTTTTTAGTACAGTACATTGATTATTGATTTCGTTTTATGGATCAATGGTATCGTTAGATAGTAAAATTCATGTTAAAATGCTGTTTTAGGGGTTGTTTCTAAAAGTCTGGAATGGATTAATCTGTTTTGCATTACTTTCTATGGGAAAGTGCACCTTGGTTTTGGAACGCTTTGATTTTGGAACAGACTTCCGGAACGGATTAAGTTTGGTACCACTGTATACTTATGCCAGATACTTTCACTCTAGCCTGTGAAAACAAGGAAGACTGGAGTTTCCCCATGGAACAATGTATTCTTGCCTCTTTGCATTGTGGGAAATCCTCCATGATTCCCCTGAACATGTAGGCAGGTAGCCATCAGGGGAAGTTCCTGAATCTGCCATTGTTTGCTCAGATGGGCATCCCGATTGTCTTCATCAAATGCCAATGCTTTGTGTAAAACTGTCTGGAGCCACGTGAAACTTGCTAAGTCCACTCACCCCTCTTGGTGCGGTGGCGTTGCTGGATGGAAGAGGCTTCACTGGGTCCCCGACGCTGGAATTCAAACGGCAGTGCCCTTCCTGATACGCGGAGGGGTATTTGCCCCCGCCGCCATTCAGGAGCTGGATCTCAGCCTGCACCCTGCATTAGTGAAAGGGGATGCAGGCTGGGGTGTGGGCGGAGCCAGGGGCGGAGCCAATGGAGCCAACGGTGGGCTTCCCTCGGATCCGCCCCTGCCCATTTAAGCAGCCCACACCTGGGGCATGTCCTGTTTGTTCCTGCGCTGGGTTTTCTCCCCATCCTACCCACCCACGGTTTACGCTGATAGGCAATGACTTTGCTGTGGCTACGGTGGTCACCGTTCTTACTGGGCCGGGTAGGAATTTGCCCACCAGGCTAACTGGCACTGACCCGGTGGTTTTGCCAACCTCATAGCAATTCGTCACAACTGGTTGAGCATTGGGGCAATCCCTTGTTTTGGACGGAGGGGAGGTTGTAGCCGCTGCCTGCCCCTCCAAACGCTGGGATATCCCATTTAAGGGATCCAGGAGGAGTGGCCATGTCTGCACGCCCAGAGGCGCCAGGGCCAAAGGCACTCCCCCAGACAGCGGTCCCTGCCGGGGTCACCCTATTTCAGTGTTTCCCAACCACTGTTCCGCGGCACACTAGTGTGCTGCGAGATGTTGCCTGGTGTGCCGCAGGAAAAATTAAAAAATTCGAAAGATTTTTTTTTTAAGTCAAATTTTCGATTGGGGCGCCGTCACTAGATGACCCCTGGGGTTCCCTCCCTCCCTCCCACTCTGCGCCTCCCTCCTCCTCCTCCTCCGGGGAGGCCCTTCCTGGCTCTCGGCCAAGGCTTGGCGGCTGCCACTCACTCACTCGCTCGCCCACCCGTCCCTCCATCCCTGCACCCGGCCTCTCCCCCTCCGTCCCCGGCGTGGGGGCTGCCGGGATCCATAGTCCCCTCGCCCTTGGGCTCCGCGCCCGCGCGGGGTGCGCAAACTACGTTTCCCAGCGTGGCCTGGCGGGCCGGGCGTTTTGTTTGAAGCGCTCTTCTCCCGGCCATAGAATGAGCGCAGCGGCGGCGGCCGGGCGGGCAGGGGCTCTTCCGCGCAGACCCCACGCAGCCTGCCTGCGCCCCCGCGGAGATCGGGCGGCAGGATGGAGCCCGGGGATCCCCGCGGAGGCGGAGCGGCGGAGGCGGAGGCTGCCCCCCCAGGTAGGGCTGCGTCGGGGGGGGGGTTATTTTTGCAATGCTGCATCCGCGCCGGAGGGGACGCATCGGACCACGGGGAGACCCCTTGGCGGGCGTGCAAGGCAATGCATGCGTGCAGGCGTTGCATGGAGTGCAGTGCAATGCAATGGCAACGCGGCGCCCTGCATGCATGCATGCAACTTCCACCGGCGCTCCGGACTTGACAGGTGAGGGGGGTCCCCAGTGGGCGGCATAGAGAGCCGGGAGGGCGAAGGGGAGCCGGGGGGGAGCAGATTGAAGTGTTCTCCTACTGGTTTCTCTGTTTTGTGATTCTTGATGTCAGAGAAACCAGTAGGAGAACACTTCAATCTCCCAGGACATTCTATACAAGATCTCAAAGTAGCTGTTTTACTACAAAGGAATTTCAGAAATAGACTGGAAAGAGAAGCTGCTGAATTGCAACTCATTACCAAACTTAAAACCATGGAGAGACCTGGTCTGAACAGAGACATTGGATTCTTATCTCATTATACATGACTAAGCCATTTCTCCCCTTCTCACCCCTTGCCTTTTCCTGTAAGACCTATTACAGTCGTTAAGAGTCGTCAACAGGCTCATCTCAGCTATCTGCCAATCTCCCATTCCCACCACCCTTCTGAGTAATACCCCTCCCCACCTTCTCACTATATAGAAGGATCTGGCAACTTCTGTTTCAGTGTATCTGAAGAAGTGTGCATGCACACGAAAGCTCATACCAAGAACTAACTTAGTTGGTCTTTAAGGTGCTACAGGAAGGAATTTTTTACATTCAAAAGAGTGTTGTTGTTTTCTTGGCTCTGGGTCCTTCTTCACCTCCTGCCAAAGGTGGTGGGGGCGAGGGGGATTCTGTTGCAACAGATAATAAAAATCAGCCTTGGTTTCACGGGATTTCTGCCTCAGCTCATTAATCTCTGACTGGAAGCGAACTTAGGGAGTTGGGCCATTGAAAAGCACACCCTTATTTTCTGGTAACAGTTTCTGTACATCTTTTAAGTCATGTGTGCCACACCTTGTGTTCTCTTCAATTCTTATGGCAGTTGTTGTGTACTGAGTTGAATAGGATCCAAAATGCAGCAGTTTGATTGGTCCTAGAACAATAGGATTCAGAATGCAGCAGTCTGATTGGTCCTAGAACAATGCAGCAGTATGATTGGTCAGCAGGAGCCACCCAATCCAGCTCCAGGTGGAAGTGAATCCGCAACCTGATTGGCCTACAGGAGAATCCTGGAATTAGCCAATCACGTGCTGCCCATTGTGTAAATAATGTATATAAAGCAGATATTTTGGGGAAACTTCCATTCCTCGCTACTATGAGCTGAATAAAGAGCATGAAATCCACACTCAACTCCAAGTATATTTCAGCGGTACTCTCCACTTACCTGTCTTGTATCTCATGGCAAATATCCAGACAACGAGCATTAGCATTTCTTCGTATGAAACTAACATCTCGTCAGCCTTCGTTTTGGTTTAGTTTTTATGTCTTATTTATGCGAAGCTCTGTTTTGTTATTTGGGTTATATGGAATATATATATATATATATATATATATATATATATATATATATGCTTTCGTAGATTTTCACGGGTACAGGAATGCAGGTTTTGGTGTTTTCGGGTATCTTCCCGTGTAAGAGTTGGGGTGTCTAGGCGACGTTTCGACGAGGTCTCACTCGTCATCTTCAGGCTGGTGCTTGACGAGGTCTCACTCGTCATCTTCAGGCTGGTAACAAGAAGCCGAAAGCACCAGCCTGAAGATGACGAGTGAGACCTCGTCGAAACGTCGCCTAGACACCCCAACTCTTACACGGGAAGATACCCGAAAACACCAAAACCTGCATATATATATATATATATATATATATATATATATGCTTTCGTAGATTTTCACGGGTACAGGAATGCAGGTTTTGGTGTCTTCGGGTATCTTCCCGTGTAAGAGTTGGGGTGTCTAGGCGACGTTTCGACGAGGTCTCACTCGTCATCTTCAGGCTGGTGCTTTCGGCTTCTTGTTACTAGAACAGAGCAGGATCTCAGTGTTTGAGTTCCTATAAATACTGTTGAGGGGGTGTGGTGTATAGCCTCCAACGTTCTGGGCAGAGAGGAAGTTCCCAGGTTATTGTGCCTTTTCTTCTTTTGTTCATTAATTACTTGAGGGATATCTTGAGTGATTTCTTGAGTGATATTCTGAGTACCACTTAGGAGGGTCATTAGGTGTGGATTAGTTGCTAAAGCTTTCGTGTCTTGACCTCTTGAGCTAGTGAAGAGTTTTTCTGAGAAGATGGCTGTACTGCACTTAGTTGTGCTCTGGCTTGGCTTCGTGTATAGGGGCGAGCTGTGGTTTTGTGCCCTGTGCCAGCCAGATCTGTGTAGGGATTGCAGGGGGGTGCAGCATCCGGAGGTGCCACTATGGTTTGGCTACTGGATGGTGTCTGTAATTTATCTGTGGAGAGGGTCTGGGTTTGGGTCTGGTGTGGTTGATTGGAGATGGCGTTCTGTGTGCCTCTGGTTCTGGTGTCGGTTTTTGTGGGGAGGGCTAATTTCCAGATGTCTGGCAGGCGGGACGTGTCGTCACACAGAACGCCATCTCCAATCAACCACACCAGACCCAAACCCAGACCCTCTCCACAGATAAATTACAGACACCATCCAGTAGCCAAACCATAGTGGCACCTCCGGATGCTGCACCCCCCTGCAATCCCTACACAGATCTGGCTGGCACAGGGCACAAAACCACAGCTCGCCCCTATACACGAAGCCAAGCCAGAGCACAACTAAGTGCAGTACAGCCATCTTCTCAGAAAAACTCTTCACTAGCTCAAGAGGTCAAGACACGAAAGCTTTAGCAACTAATCCACACCTAATGACCCTCCTAAGTGGTACTCAGAATATCACTCAAGAAATCACTCAAGATATCCCTCAAGTAATTAATGAACAAAAGAAGAAAAGGCACAATAACCTGGGAACTTCCTCTCTGCCCAGAACGTTGGAGGCTATACACCACACCCCCTCAACAGTATTTATAGGAACTCAAACACTGAGATCCTGCTCTGTTCTAGTAACAAGAAGCCGAAAGCACCAGCCTGAAGATGACGAGTGAGACCTCGTCGAAACGTCGCCTAGACACCCCAACTCTTACACGGGAAGATACCCGAAGACACCAAAACCTGCATATATATATATATATATATATATATATATATATATATAATCAGAGGTTTTGTAGATTAATTTGATTTCCCCATATTTACATATTGGGGTGGAGTGGAGCTATTCCTGAAGCAGGAATACTATTTCTACCAGAGCATTCCTTTGACAAAGACGATTATATGAACAAAGATAGAAAGCTTCCTCATTACCAACTGTTAGGTGTATGCCGGCGTGGTTGCTCGCGGGCGAACAGGCAAGACCCCCACTGCTCTTTTGAAGGCTTTATTATCAGTGCAAAAACATTCACAGTGCAGAACGACTCAATTCCATGTCTGCTCAGTCACTAGCAGAATCTGGGAGTGGACGGTCCTTAAACTTTCCCCAGCAGAGCAGTCTCTTGACCCCCATCCTACGCCTCCCCTCTCGGTGCGTAAACCAACTGCACAGAGAGGGCGTGGGCAAAGGGGGACCTGCCTCCCCCCCGCTTTGCGGCTCTCTCTAGCATCTTCCAAGCCCTGCACCCCTTCCCCACTGGAGGCGGGGCTTCCTTCCTCCGCAGAAGAAGAGCTGCTTCTCACGATCTTCGGAGGCTCCCTGTAACCGAACTGCCCTTCCACCTCTCGCCTCTGAGCTGATGGCAGTTCCCTGACACCAACAATGGAAGAATGGTTGCTAAAATTAACTGACTTAGCTTGAAGGAATGGGTTTCCCAAATCTAAAAAAACCTGACTGTGTAGTCAGTCTGGAACGGGCCCCAAAATCCGCATTTTTCCTTCTCCAAGGGAGCATTTCTAAAATGCTTTAACTTGAGCTCTTGAGCCAAAACCCAGCTGTATAAACAAGTGCTCAAAGCGCTCTCCTTTATCAGTCCGTGACGACAATAGATGACCTTGGCTGTTCCAGTGGAGCAGGGATGGCACGTCGGGGTCTTATCTTACATCCTGACCACACTCTGATGCACAGACCTAGTCCAGGAACAGCGCCAGGAGACCTTCTTACCCCAAGATAAGGAATACAGGAACAGGATCACCCTTATATGGTCAAGAGTACAGGAAGAGGAACACCCTTTTATGGTTAAGAGTACCGGAGCAGGAACATCTGTGATGTCGACCTGCGTGTATAAGCTGACGTGGCTGGATTCCTGGGGAAGGGGGGAGAGGGTGCCTGGAGGATATATATACTGCATGAAATTTCTCATTTCTTTGGACTTGCTGTGAACTGACCACGCAAGTGCCTTTCTGCTGCTCCGGAGAGCAGAAATAAAGAACTCTTTCTCTGAACCATCCTCGGTGTCTTTTGACTCTTTCTTCCCTCTCGGGAGCAATGCTCACCCAACCAATCGGTAAAGTCTAATAAGGCTACAAGCTGAGATGACAATATTGACAGGAAAAGGTCGTTGTTAACATTGACTAAATATTGGAAACCTCCCATAGACTATTTTTGTGAAAAAGAATATGAAATAATGACATCTGGATCTGGAGATTGAAGATAATGTTTATAGAAAGTGGGTTTTTTTAGGTGTTATATCGGAGTGGATGAAGTTATTAGTATTTATTTATAGCAGACAGATGAAGAATTGGAAGTTCTTTCATCTCTGAACTGTATTTTTTCTATTGCCTCTTAAAAACTCTTTTCAGTCTCTTTTTTCTTCTCTCTCTTCCTTTTTTTGCCATGTTTTTATCTTTCTTAGATGAATGTTGGACAAAAAAGATATTTGAGAGAGGATACTAATTGACTATTACAAATAGAAGCTGTTTCCCCCTAGTGGAAGTCTTTAAAACTGGTTACTTTAAAAGAGCTGGGCTAGGGGAATTTCCAGTCACAAGATAAGAAACTGTGAGACTTTGGGACTGACCTTGAATTTGTTAAGTGTTATGGCAAATGAAAAGGGAAAAACAGAACAGCCAGCAGCTGGGGGAACATTGAGATCCGGTAAGACATGGCAGCAACCCAGGAGAGCTTCAACATCAGGCCCCTCAGCCACTTCTGCGACTGCTGTTTCTGCATCAGTACAATTAAAATCAAAAGGAATGTCGACAGAAGAGGCTCTAGCAGTTGCATTAAGTAAGATAAATGATTCACTGGAACAACTTAATAAGAAAGTGGACACTGCAACTGAAAGTATAAATAACTTGGGACAAAAGGTGAACACTAATACAGAATCCATTCAGAAATTGATACAGGAATCCACTTTGACACGGCAGACTGCGGAGGAAGCTAGGGAGAAGGCAGCAGCAGCTGATTGTAAAATAACTCAATTGGAGAAAGAGGTAGTGCCAACCCTACAGAGACAACTTGATGAACACAAGGTGACGCTTGCTATGATTGAACTTAAAGAAAAACAGACAAATTTGAGGATCAGAGCCATACCGGAAATGGAGAAGGAAAGCTTGATAGATTTTCTTACACAGGAATTTGCTGATTTTTGGGAATTGGATTTGGGTCAAGAAGAGTTTAGAATTGTGAAGGCATTTAGACTTAGAAGAGGAGGGAAGAAAGAGAAGAATAGAATAAGAGACTGTTTGATTTCCCTCCGGACCAAAGAAGAGAGAGACAAAATTTTGGGTTGGCACTACCAGAAGAATCTAGAAATACATCAGTCAAGAGTGGAAATTTTTAAAGACGTTCCACAATACCTTTTGGATCTTAGATCCAACTACGAAGATATTGTTGCTCTGTTGAGAAGGAATAAAATCATCTTTAGGTGGGAGTTTCCCCAAGGCCTATCTTTCAGCTTCAAAGGAAGGAAAATAAAAATAAGTTCAGTAGAAGATAAAGTAAAGTTTCTGATTAAATACGAAGAAGATCTGGAGAAGGGAACTGGAAAAGAACCAACAGCATTGGATAGAAGATCACCAGATAGAGGACCAGAGCAAAGAGCATTGGACAGAAGATCACCAAACAGGGGAACATTGGATATATCGACATTATCCTTTGGATTGGACCTCCCAGTGAATGTGCCATCATCACTACCAACAGAAGAGGAGCAAGCATTGGGTGCAGTTGGGGGGGGGGTACCAGAGTAACCACATGATGGTGCTGCAGGTCTTGAGTTGGAATGTGAATGGACTGAACTCCCCCGAAAAAAAGTGGAGAGTATTTCATTTATTGAAAAAAGAGCATTTGGACTTGATTTGTTTACAAGAAACACATGTGATAAGGCTACATAGGAAGATATTGAGTAATAAAAGATTAGGCCAAGAATTTATTTCATCGGATAAAGTTAAAAAAAGAGGAGTGGTCCTCTATGCAAAGGAGAGCCTATCACCAAAATTCATATTTAAAGATGATCAAGGAAGATTTGTCGCAATTAAAATTCAATTACAAGGAGAGAAATTTCTGATTGTAGGTATTTATGCACCAAATGAAGGAAAATCGGAGTTCTTTAAGAAGCTACATGAGACTTTGATGGACTATATGGACTACAATATGATCTTGATGGGAGACATGAATGGAGTGGTGTCTACAAATATGGACAAGGCACAGAGACAGGTAGTCACCAAAGATGGTAGACTACCAAAAACCTTGTTTGACCAGGGACGCGGACTTAGAAAAAATATTGGGGGGGCCCGGGAAAGCTCATGAATAATAAATAAGCTCATGAATATGCAAATAAAGTGGCTCCGGCCCTAAATAGGGCAAGCCACGCCCCCCCAGCCAGCCGATTGGCTGGCTGGGAGGTGTGGCCAGTCGGGATTCCCCTGTTCTCGCGGGATTTCCGGCAGTGCCTCCGATTAGGGCGCGCGGCTGGCTGGCTGGCGAAGGAGCAGGTGAGGAGGAGGCGGCGGGGGGCGGCGGCGGCGCTCTGCTGGAAGGGCGCCCGCCCGAGATTATTGGGGGGGCTGAGCCCCCCCAAAAAATTTTTTGAGGGGGCTCGAGCCCCCTCAAGCCCCATGGAGTCGGCGCCTATGTGTTTGACATGACTGAAAGTATGGACTCAGTTGACATCTGGAGAATGAAGAACCCTCTGGGAAGAGAGGGAACTTTTTTCTCTGAGGCTAAAATGACTTGGACAAGAATTGACCAAATTTGGGTAACCAGGGGACTGGTCCCGAAGATCAGTAAAACGGAGATTTGCCCTAGAACTTGCTCTGACCATAATACTGTGAAGATGGAAATGAAATTGACGTCAATTGGTTCCTCTAGATGGAGGATGAATGATACCTTGTTTAGGAATGAAGAGGTGACCAAGAAGGCCCAAAAAACTCTAAGAGATTATTTTGAGATAAATATGAATACTACAGTGGAAAAAAGAGTAATTTGGGACGCAAGCAAGGCGGTTATGAGAGGATTCCTAATACAACAGAATGCAATTAAGAAGAGAATTCAGAATGAAAAAAAGGATAAAATCCTGGGGAAAATAAAGGAAGGAGATAAAAAACTGAGAGCAAAACCAAAGTCACAGGAGATCCTGAAAGAGATAAAGCTATACCAAACACAATATACGAAGCTGATGAATCAGGAAATAGAATGGAAGATCAAACAGATGAGGCAAAAGACATTTGAATCGGCAAATAAGTGTGGAAAATTGTTGGCCTGGCAGATAAAAAAAAGACAAAAACTCAATACTATTACGAACTTGGAAGTGGAAGGTAAGAATATACAGAACCCAGTGGAGATCAGGAAGTGTTTTCAGAGATACTTCAAACAACTTTACACACAGGAGAAGCAAAAAGAAATGGATATTGATCGATTTTTAAAAATGAATGGACTACGTAAAATCTCTCAGGAAAAACAGTTAATGTTGAACTATAAGATAACAGATCAGGAGGTGGAAGGGGCCATCTAAAACATGCAATTAGGCAAATCTCCAGGACCAGATGGTTTGACTTCAAGATATTACAGATCTTTGAAAGAATGGTTAATACAACCATTGAAGGAAGTCTGCAATGAAATATTGGAAGGAAGACAGGCACCAGAGTCGTGGAAGGAAGCTTAGGTAAAGGTAAAGGTACCCCTGCCCGTACGGGCCAGTCTTGCCAGACTCTAGGGTTGTGCGCCCATCTCACTCAAGAGGCCGGGGGCCAGCGCTGTCCGAAGACACTTCCGGGTCACGTGGCCAGCGTGACATCGCTGCTCTGGCGAACCAGAGCCGCACACGGAAACGCCGTTTACCTTCCCGCTTGTAAGCGGTCCCTATTTATCTACTTGCACCCGGGGGTGCTTTCGAACTGCTAGGTTGGCAGGCGCTGGGACCGAACGACGGGAGCGCACCCCGCCGCAGGGATTCGAACCGCCGACCTTTCGATCGGCAAGCCCTAGGCGCTGAGGCTTTTACCCACAGCGCCACCTGCGTCCCGGAAGGAAGCTTACATTACACTTATACCGAAAACAGAGACTGAAAAGACACAGCTCAAGAACTACCGCCCTATATCACTGCTTAATGTGGATTACAAAATCTTCGCATATATTTTGGCTACAAGATTTAAAAAGGTGTTAGCAGAAGAAATTCATACAGACCAAGCGGGCTTTCTCCCAGGCAGACATCTGTCTGACAATACGAGGAATATAATTAATATTCTAGAAAAACTACAAGTGAATATCAATACTAAAGCAGTCTTGATATTTGTGGATGCAGAGAAAGCCTTTGACAATATTTCTTGGAGTTTTATGAAGAAGAATTTACAGGGGATGGGGGTAGGACAAGGTTTTGAAAATGGTATAGGTGCAATTTATTCAGAACAAAAGGCAAAATTAATTGTGAATAATGTGATGACAGAAGAGTTTAAGATTGAAAAAGGGACACGACAAGGTTGCCCAATTTCTCCATTGCTTTTTATATCGGTCCTAGAGGTTTTGCTAAATATGATTAGAAAGGACCAAGAGGTTAAAGGTATACAGGTGGGAGCTAAACAGTATAAATTGAAAGCATTTGCTGATGATTTAGTATTGACTTTACAGGAGCCAGAACCTAGTACTAAAAGGGTATTGGAACTGATTCAAGAATTTGGACAGGTTGCAGGTTTTAAGTTGAATAAGATGAAAACCAAGGTTCTAGAGAAAAATTTAACTATGAATGAGAGAGAGAAGTTTCAGGAGGAGACAGGACTAACATTGGTTAAAAAAGTGAAATACTTAGGGGTTAACATGACTGCTAAAAATGTGAACTTATTCAAGGATAATTATGAAAAATGTTGGACTGAAGTGAAAAAGGACTTAGAAGTATGGACAAATTTGAAGTTATAATTGTTAGGCCGAATTGCTGTGATAAAAATGAATGTTTTTGTTCCAAACATTGCAAATTTTGGATAAGATGGATTGTTTCAAGAAGTGGCAGAAGGATATTTCTAGATTTGTTTGGCAGGGCAAGAAGCCTCAAATAAAATTTAAGATATTAATGGATGCTAAAGAAAGAGGTGGATTTGCCCTGCCAGACCTTAAACTTTATTATGAATCAGCTGCTTTTTGTTGGCTGAGAGAATGGCTGCTTCTTGAAAATACTGAAGTGTTGGATTTAGAAGGTTTTAACAATGTATTCGGATGGCATGCATATTTGTGGTATGATAAGGTAAGGCACATAAAGCATTTAAAAATCATATTGTTAGAAAAGCATTGTTTAATGTTTGGATAAGATATAAGGATTTGTTAGGGGGGGGAACCCCAAGATGGTTGTCACCAATGGAAGCGAAGGCACAGAAAAAACTCAATATGGAGGCCAAATGGCCGAAATATTGGGAAATTCTGGAACAAGATGGAGAGAGAATAAAATTGCAGAGCTTTGAAAAATTGAAAAACAAAGTGCGAGATTGGCTCCATTACTATCAAATAATGGAGGCATACTAATTGGACAAAAAAGTTGGTTTCCAGGTGGAAAAATCAAAATTGGAAACAGAATTGTTAGATCCAAAAACTAAGAATTTGTCAAGAATGTATAACTTGCTGTTGAAATGGAACACTCAGGATGAAATGGTGAAATCAGCTATGATTAAATGGGCACAAGATGTTGGACATAACATAATGATGGCTGACTGGGAACGGTTATGGACCACAGGTATGAAATTTACGGCATATAATGCCTTAAGAGAAAATTTAATGAAAATAATTTATAGGTGGTACATGACACCAGTTAAGGTTCAAAAAATCTACCATTTGCCCGATAATAAATGTTGGAAATGTAACGAGACTGAAGGTACATTCTTTCACCTTTGGTGGACATGCCCAAGGATTAAGACATTCTGGGAGATGATTTATAATGAAATGAAAAAGGTATTTAAATATACCTTCCTTAAGAAACCAGAGGCCTTTCTCCTGGGCATGGTCGGCCAAGTGGTGTTAAAGAAGGATAGAACTTTTTTTATGTATGCAACAACAGCAGCAAGAATACTCATCGCGAAATATTGGAAGACACAAGATTTCCCCACCAGGGAAGAATGGCAGATGAAGTTGATGGACTACATGGAATTGGCGGAAATGACTGGCAGAATCCGAGACCAGGGAGAAGAGTCGGTGGAAGAAGACTGGAAAAAGTTTAAAGACTATTTACAGAAATACTGTAAAATTAATGAATGTTAGAAAAATGTTGGAATGAAGTTATATGGCTTTAGTAGAAATGTTATAAGGAATTAAGTATAAATAGATTATTAGAGCATTAAAGGGAAAAATAAGGTTAGAATGTGTTAAGACAATTATAGGATAGAAAACAGAGGAAGATGGAAAGGAATTGCTGAAACAATTAATAGAAGTGGAATACAAAAAGGGAGGTGTGAGGAGGTCGTGGAAATTAGTGAAAGAAAGATAAAATATTGAAATTGGACTGTGTTTTAAATGGTTTTTGTTTTGTTTTGTTAGTTGTATGTTAGTGTTTTGCAGTGTGTGTTTTTTTGTATTGTATTGTATTACTGTATGTTTTTTCTTTTTTGGTTTTTTGTAGTATTGTGTTCAATTTGTTGGAAAACTAATAAATATTATTATTTTAAAAAAAGATATTTGAGATTAAGTTTTGTATTTCTCTTTATAAACTCTAATAACATTTAGTTTAAAAAGAAAAAAGGGGGGAAGCTGCCTGTACTCAGCATTTAGTTGTTAAAGTAAGGGCCACACTTTTAACTGGGGGGGGCAGGTTTTGCTGGTGCTGTGAACCCTTGAGTACCCCCAGAAAAAAAGTCTGATTTCCACTATTTATTACACATGTGTGTCACAGCAAGCCTATCTTAAAATAGACGTGCCAACCTGCATGCAATGGTTTAAAAAAAAGGAACACCATTCTTAAGACAAGCCTGCTATCTGCTGTTTTATTAACTGGGGCATTTTTTGAGAGTCTTAAATCTTTTTTCTTTCTTCCTTTTAATGCATGCATTAGAGAAGTCACAATCAGAAGAGACTCTCCCACATGTACTTTCCTTTCTAAACCCGTTGATGCCAGTGGCAGGAGGTAAGGTAAATGGGTTGTGGGCGCAGGCTATCCTGCAGTTGTCAGAAGGCTGTAGTTTGGCTATTTCACGTCCTCCCCTCTCTTGGAAGAGATAACTGGCGGGCACGATGAAAGAAATGAAAAGGCCTGTTTGCTAACCACAACAGAGCTGCCATCTTTAATTCAGGACATGAGTTTCCTTCCTTTAAGAGCTCTGCCAAGGGCAGCTATTCCCATCCCAAGGATCTGCCTGATAAGACAGCAACCCTGCCCTGAAGGCAAATGGCAACTCTTCCTAGCCACCCATCACATGGGACACAAATCTCTCTAACCAATTGATAATAGCAAACAACCTCTCAAACTCTCTTTGTTTCACGGAGCACAAAGAACAAGGCTTGGGTGGAATTGGATGTTTCTGTTCGTTCTGTGGCTAAGCAGACTTCTCCTGGAGTTGAACAATGGAATGAAAACCATTCTCCCTTCAGTAAGGTATTGGCCCAGTTTTCCCCAACTTTATGGTTCTTCAATGTCTATGTTCTCCTTACACACCCATTTATGTAGTTTGTGGCAGTAGTCGTCATTCCAGTTATATCCGCCAGATGACGGCACGATGGATGTGCAGTCTTTCTCCAGCGCTCCATCATGCTCTGAGTAGCTAGGGTTGCCGAGAGACCAATATCTGGGGGCAAAAGGTGGAAAGACTTCCATTAATAATAAAAATAAATAAATAAATAAATAAATAAATAAATAAATAATAAATAAATAAATAAATAAATAAATAAATAAATAAATAAATAAATAATTTTATTTGTACCCCGGCTTCACCAGCCAAGACCAGGCTCAGGGCGGCTAACACCAGATATAAAACAATTGATTAAGATACAACTTAAAAACAAGATTAAAATACAACAGTAAAATGCAGCCTCATTTCAATAGAAACTCAAATCAAAAACTTTTTGGGGGATGAAAACGTCAAGTCTTCACCAAGGCTGGTCCTACGTGGGCCTGAAAAAAGCCTGGGAAGTCCCCAAATAGGAGTTCCATCACTGAAGGAGGAAGGAAAAAGGAAAGAGGGGGAGGGGATCAAGTTGATTCCAAGCCAAAGGCCAGGCGGAACAACTCTGTCTTACAGGCCCTGTGGAAAGAAATCAGATCCTGCAGGGCCCTGGTCTCATGAGAAAGAGCATTCCACCAAGTTGGGGCCAGTGTTGAAAAGGCCCTGCCTCTGGTTGAGGCTAATCTGACTTCCTTAGGGCCAGGGACCTCTAGGGTGTTGCTATTTATGGACCTTAAGGTCCTCCGCGGGGCATACCAGGAGAGGCGGTCCCGTAGGTATGAGGGTCCTAGGCCATTAAACTGGAGAGACAGAGAGAAGCTAGGTCTACCAAAGCAGAAGAACGAGGGTACTGCACCACTTTTGAACTTGAGCAAACTTTTGAAGACTCACTGTGCTTTAGTTCTGGATCCATCTGTCCATTTCCAGTTGCCTTCCTCGTTTTCATCTGTAAGGCCAATCCAGGTAGGATCACTGAGCTGAGAGGTGAGGTAGTTCTGCAGGAGGAAGAAACAACCTCACATGACAAAATGCCCAAACTCAGCGACTGAAGCATAAGTACCCTATTGGTCCGAATATAAGTTGCACTTCCTCCTCTCCCCCCCCCCCCAAATTCTGACCGTGAAAAGTTAAAGTCCGGCTTAAATTCGCGACCTTACCAAAATTGGCTTTTACGATATCGCTGCTGAAACAGACATGCAGTAAAACGGAGTGAATTTTAAAGGAGCGGCTGATATTTGGGTATTGTCTCTTTTTTCCTCCATGAATTTTAAAGGTGCGGGTTATATTTGCGTGAGGCTTATCTTTGGGCCAATACAGTATTGTGCACATTGGCAAAGCAGTCTGAATTGCATAAATAACACACTTCAGGAATAACCTCAACCTCTCTTGCCAGGAACCTGTTTAGTTTCACCCTACGTTAAGTGGGAACATGCTGGAGAATTTGCCTGACATTTTCTTGTGGTGACTCACTGCAAGAAATGTCAGTAGCGGTGGACAAGTGAATTTCACAAAAACCTATTTTTCGTCTTCCAACATCTTCCCGTCTTAAGCTGCCGTGGAACGCCAAGGTTTTCGAGGACGCAATTTGAAAGCCACTGCACACATACTGCATTAATTCTGTCACCACCACCATTCATAGGGGAGAGAGAATAAGAACAGATCATCTATCCAGGTAGGACGTGAGAGCAGTTTACCATCTGCTACCTCCCTGTCCTCCATTTGTGGTACTTCTCCAAGACATTTGAGCCTCCTACAGGGGGCAAGCCGCAAGCTGCACTCAGGAATTTTCAGCTAACAGGTCATGGACTTGCTTCAGCTTCCTGGAACAGCCTTAAAAGTAACATCTTCAGAAGTGCTATTGCCCCTTTGAGAACCATGAAGGTAAGGGAGGCCGTTTGGGTAACTGCTGTCTTAATTATGCAGTGGGGTAGAACTGGAAAAAAACAATCATATTTGGCAACCAATATATCCCTTTGGTTTCAGATAGTATATGGGTAAGGTAAAGGGACCTCTGACCATTAGGTCAAGTCGCGGACGACTCTGGGGTTGCAGAGCTCATCTTGCTTTATTGGGAGCCGGCGTACAGCTTCCGGGTCATATGGCCAGCATGACTAAGCCGCTTCTGGTGAACCAGAGCAGCGTACGGAAATGCCATTTACTTTCCCGCCAGAGCGGTACCTATTTATCTACTTGCACTTTGACGTGCTTTCGAACTGCTAGGTTGGCAGGAGCAGGGGCAATGGGAGCTCACCCCGTTGCAGGGATTTAAACCGCTGACCCTCTGATCAGCAAGTCCTAGGCTCTGTGGTTTAACCCACATCGCCACCTGCGTCCTTAGTATGTGGGTTGATGAGTCTTAAAAGCCTGGGACATAAATTTTCACAGCCCTCTTGTGGCTACAGACACTCCAAGCGTCCCTATTTTCCAGGGACGTCCCTGATTTAGAGAAACTGTCCTGGTTTCCGATATGATCCCACAATGTCCCACTTTTCCCTGTTTTCATGGGAGAAATGTTGGAGGGCATGGAGCTATTCGACTCCCAAGCCATCTGAAGGCAATGCTATGCAGTGGTACCTCTAGTTACTAACTTAAATCATTCTGGAGGTCTGTTCTTAACCTGAAACTGTTCTTAACCAGAGGTGTGCTTTTGCTAATGGGGCTTCTTGCTGCTGCTGTGCCTCTGGCACACGATTTCTGTTCTCATCCTGGGGCAAAGTTCTCAACTCGAGGTAATTCTTCCAGGTTAGCGGAGTTTGTAACCTGAAGCATTTGTAACCTGAGGCATTTGTAACTCGAGGTACCACTGTATAGGGAAGGTTTTTTTAAATGTTTCATTATGTTTTTATATATGTTTGAAGGGGACGCAGGTGGCACTGTGGTCTAAACCACAGAGCCTAGGGCTTGCTGATCAGAAGGTCAGCGGTTCGAATCCCCGCGATAGGGTGAGCTCCTGTTGATCGGTTCCTGCTCGTGCCCACCTAGCAGTTCGAAAGCACGTCAAGTGCAAGTAAATAAATAGGTACCGCCCCGGCGGGAAGGTAAACGGTGTTTCCGTGCGCTGCTCTGGTTCGCCAGAAGCGGCTTAGTCATGCTGGCCACATGACCCGGAAGCTGTCTGCGGACAAATGCCAGCTCCCTCAGCCTATAGAGTGAGATGAATGCAGCAACCCTCAAGTCATCTGCGACTAGACCTAATGGTCAGCGGTACCTTTACCTTTACCTTATATATGCTGGAAGCTGCCCAGAGTGGCTGGGGCAACTCAGTCAGATGGAAGGGGTATGAAGGGCCCCGTTTTCATGTTGCCACCCTCTGTATCTCTCGAGGAGGAGGTACACGAATGAGGGCCTCAGAAGATGATCTCAGGGTCCAGGTAGGTTCATATGGAAAGAGGCGGTCCTTGAGGTATTGTGGTCCTGAGCCATTTAAGGCTTTATAGGTCAAAACCAGCACTTTGAATTGGGCTCAGAAACTAATCGGTAGTCAGTGCAGTCGGACCAGGTAATATGTTCAAACCATCTTGCCAGTCCGGTGAGCAACCTGGCCGCTGAATTTTGCACCAGCTGAAGTTTCCGAACCGTCTTCAGAGGCAGCCTGACATATAACACATTGCAGTACAGTGGTACCTCAGGTTACAGACGCTTCAGGTTACAGACTCCGCTAACCCAGAAATAGTATTTCAAGTTAAGAACTTTGCTTCAGGATGAGAACAGAAATTGTGCTCCAGCGGCGCGGCAGCAGCGGGAGGCCCCATTAGCTACAGTGGTGCTTCAGGTTAAGAACAGGTTAACAACGGACCTCCGGAACGAATTAAGTACTTTACCCAAGGTACCACTGTAGATACATTTCTTTTTTTAATAGTTTCGTGCAGTACTTTTTTTTCTGTTGGGGTACGCATACCCCTAAACATTTTGTGAATCAAAGTTTGGCCTCATTGAGGGGCAGTATTTCAATACGAGTAGGAAAATGAGAATAACCCTTAACATTTTTTAAGGGGGGAAAAGCACTAGTTCCATGTCTTCCATCAAGCAAAAAATAACTGGAATATAAAGCAAGCTTTACGTTACGCGTTAGCATTCAAGCATCATAAATAAAGCACAGATAATGCAAGGAGCTGCACTTTGTGGGTCATGAAATATTTGCATGTGAAAGTAAGAACAGGGGTGGACAGAACAAAACACTTTGAATCCCAAATATCAAGGGGTGAGGAGGGGGGAAAGAAACATATAAGACCTGCTCTTCGTCACTTAGGATGGAGGCCAAGTGGGAGTCTCTAGTCAGGCAGAAGCTCTCGGCATCATGCCAGGTCTTTTCCTCATTAGAAATGTAGTAGAAACTCTTCCCAAAAAAATCCCAGCCACCAGCAGTCTTCGGTTTACCTTTCTTGAAGAGGTCTTCTGGGAGGAAAAGAAAGGCTTTTGAAATAGCAGGCATTGAATTGAGTATATGCTGGAAGGGCTTTTGAAATCTTGGTTTATTCATTCATAGAATCATGGAATTGTAGAGCTGGAAGGGACCCCAAGGGTCATCTAGTCCAACCCCCTGCAATGCAGGAATCTCAGCTAAATAATCCATGACCGATGGCCAGTCAACCTCTGCTTTAAAACCTCAGGAAGGAGAGTCCACCACCGCCCAAGGGAGACTGTTCCACTGTCAAACAGCTCTTACTGTCAGAAAGTTCTTCCTCATGTTTAGCCAGGATCTCCTTTTTTGTAACTTGAAGCCCTGGGTTCAAGTCCTACCCTCCAGAGCATGCTCCCTCTTCCATGTGACAGACCTTCACATATTTGAAGGTGGCCATCGTATCTCCTCTCAGTCCATGGATAAAACAGACACAATGAGATAGGCTACTAGATAAGTGTTTCGTGGTTATTGTATTTTTGTTTGGTTTTAAAAACAAATAAAAAAAAATTTGAGCAAGAGGTTGACATCCCTGCTCAGGCCTTAGGCATTCTGGGTTACCTGAGGTTATTCTCATATGCCTTTCTGTACTTCATAGGATTGTTGCAGGGATAAAATGGATAATCTAATGCATGATGTTCTGAGCTTCTTGAAGGAAGGAAAGAACCCCATTGAGAATAAACGTTATATCAATAGTGTTTCCATTGCAAAGGATCAAGTGAGTAGATTTTGATAAGCACTTCAGGGCTGCTTATCATCACCATATTTGAGGTTAGGGTGGATAATGGAACCCTCTGCATTGGAAGAGGTTCTGTAGGCCAGGAAGGGTGCTGAGGTTGAAGTTGAATGCTGAGATTGAGGTTGAACCCTGACAAGACAGAAGTACTGTTTTTGGGGGACAGGGGGCAGGCAGGTGTGGGGGACTCCCTGGTCCTGATGGGGTAACTGTGCCCCTGAAGGACCAGGTGCACAGCCTTGGAGTCATTCTGGACTCACAGCTGTCCATGGAGGCGCAGGTCAATTCTGTGTCCAGGGCAGCTGTCTCCCAGCTTCACCTGGCACACAGGATGAGACTCTACCTGCCCGCAGACTGTCTCACCAGAGTGGTGCATGCTCTAGTTATCTCCTGCTTGGACTACTGCAATGCGCTCTATGTGGGGCTACCTTTGAAGGTGACCCAGAAACTACAACTAATCCAGAATGTGGCAGTTAGACTGGTGACTGGGAGCGGCTGCCGAGACCACATAACACCGGTCTTGAAAGACCTACACTCTGAGCCGCTCTGAGCCCGGCCTTGGCTGGGGAGGGCGGGGTATAAATAAAAAATTATTATTATTATTATTATTATTATTATTATTATTATTATTATTATTATTATTATTATTATTACACTGGCTCCCAGTACGTTTCCGAGTACAATTCAAAGTGTTGGTGCTGACCTTGAAAGCCCTAAATGGCCTCAAAGGCCCAGTATACCTGAAGGAGCATCTCAACCCCCATCATTCAGACCGGACACTGAGGTCCAGCGCCGAGGGCCTTCTGGCAGTTCCCTCACTGCGAGAAGCCAAATTACAGGGAACCAGGCAGAGGGCCTTCTCGGTGGTGGCACCCACCCTGTGGAACACCCTCCCACCAGATGTCAAAGAGAAGAACAACTACCAGACTTTTAGAAGACATCTGAAGGCAGCCCTCTTTAGGGAAGCTTTTAATGTTTAACAGACCACTGTATTTTAATACTTTGTTGGAAGCCGCCCAGAGTGGCTGGGGAAACCCAGCCAGATGGGCAGGGTATAAATAATAAATTCTATTCTTCCATTCTATTCTGAGATTGGTGAAGAATGTCTCCCTGGTGCTCTTAGGACAAAGCTTCTCAAACTGTGGGCTGGGGCCCACCAGTAGAACTTGGACCACTCTTAGGTGGACCTCTCTGCCAAAGTCTGCCCAGTGCCTCCTCACTCACCTGCTCCACTCATTGTTTGGACCAAGCCAGCACCAACAGCTCCCTATCTCGCTGTGAAGGTGGCTGGGAGACAGAGACGTTCAACGATGGAAAGAAGGTCTACCTCATCGGAGGGGAAAAGGCCAGAGGAAGTGTTGAAGGAAATTAGAAAGTGAGCTGAAAGTAGGCGCTGGTGGTATTAATACAGTGGTACCTTGGTTTACAACCATAATCCTTTCCGGAGGTCCTTTTGTAAACCAAAACAGGTTGTAACCCAAGGCGCGCTTTCGCTAATGGGGCCTCCCAAAAAAAATTGTTCATAATCCCCCCAAAAAATGGGTTGTAATAAAAAAAAGTTTGCAAACTGGGACACGCACTGTCGGACTTGCATTCACCCAAGCTCCTCCGACGTGATTAACGACTTGAGCCTTTGATGAGGCTTCAAGCATGTTTCCCCTTTATGCAGAGTATCCAGCACAGGGAAGGAGCCAAGATAGCATAAGCTACATGGCTAAAGAGCGTTTTATTCCTAACTACGCAGACAGAAAATAAAATACATCCTCTCTCTGTGAGAACAGAGAGCAACCGAACAACAAAGGAACAGGAAACCAGCAACATCTCATCCGTCTCCTGTCTTCCGTGAGAATTCCAACAGCCTGGAATCTTTGGAATGCAAAACAGAGTCTTGTGACTCCAAGAGCACTGCACAGTGGCCACACACAGAAACTAACACACACTTCTGGGTTTGACGTGTTTGTAATCCAAAACGCATGCAAACCAGACTGTGTGTAAACCAAGGTACCACGGGAGATAGAGAGAAATGAGCTAAGAGAGGGAAGCTGCTACAGGGGGACAAAGTGAAAGTGAAAGGACCAGGAAGGAAGAATGAAACAAACGGGGCAGTATGAGGTGGATGGGAGTAAGGTACCATTTAAGGGTGAAAGAGTGGGAGAGCTTACCCAGGGTTTGGATCTCCTGGAACGAAGGTTAGCGGAGACTGCTCTATCCTTATGGCATATAGTTTTATTTACACAAATATACAACAAAGGTCTGAATAGTTAAAGCTATGGTTTTCCCAGTAGTGATGTATGAAAGTGAGAGCCGGACCATAAAGAAGGCTGATCGCCAAAGAATTGATGCTTTTGAATTCTGGTGCTGGAGGAGACTCTTGAGAGTCCCATGGACTGCAAGAAGATCAAACCTCTCCATTCTGAAGGAAATCAGCCCTGGGTGCTCACTGGAAGGACAGATCCTGAAGCTGAGGCTCCAAGACTTTGGCCACCTCAGGAGAAGAGAAGACTCCCTGGAAAAGACCCTGATGTTGGGAAAGATGGAGGGCACAAGGAGAAGGGGATGACAGAGGACGAGATGGTGGGACAGTGTTCTTGAAGCTACCAGCATGAGTTTGACCAAACTGCGGGAGGCAGTGGAAGACAGGAGTCCCCTGAGCACGAGGCTGAGGGGCTCGCAGCATTAGTACTAAGACGGCTCAGCCTGTAGAGCATGAGACTCTTACTCTCAGGGTTGTGGGTTTGAGCCCCACGTTGGGCAAAAGATTCCTACACTGACTAGATGACCCTGATGGTCCCTTCCAGCTCTATTCTTCTAGTGCAAAATCTCTTGCCTCTTCTGCATCTCTAGCTTCTAGCCTGCTTTCTCCTCAGCCACACACAATACGCTCCTGTTGTTCTCTCCACCTGACAGTTGGGGAGGGGGAAACCCACCCATTAATGGGGGGCACTATCACTTAGTTGTAGCTCTGGCAGCATAGCCCATTCTTTTGGGATGCTGATAAGGACACTTACGTGGCCAGGTAAGGCCAATGTCTGACCCGTTCAACAAACTCCTCTTGTCATATTCTAACCTCACTGGCTGCAACACCCCAAGTATCAGAAGAGACTTGGCATAATTCAGACTGACACACACACAAAGCAAACAAACAAACCCCTGCAACAAAAAATAAACAGATGAGACCTTGGAACAGTTCCTTTCCTGAGCATCTTAGAAGGCCCATGGGGGAGAAAATATCACTGTGAACTGGACTGAAGACTATACAGGGCTGTTTCAAATCTTCTAGTTATTAATCCCCAATAGAGTTTGGTTCCCGAGCCCACCGTAAACTCTGATTATCAGCATTTAACTTTCATTTAAGGTATTCTTGGATTTTGGTGACAGTTAATGGGCTGCCAATTTCCCATGCTGTAATCAGAGCATGTGACAGACAAACTTCAACTCACATATATTTGCTTGCCCTTGTATTTTCAAGATGGGTCAGATTTAGACATTTATTTGTTAAATTATAATTTTCATTTTACAACAAACAAAAGCGAAATCCCTTAAAAGCAACTTATTACATGTGTCCTATTTCGACACCCCTCCCCCTCTTTCTGTGGTTCCTTATGTTTATGATATTTTTGCTGCATTTCCAAATTAAACCTATTTATTATTTATCCAATGTATCCAATGTATGTTTTATATCACTGCACATTTTTACATTATTCCTTTAATGTCTTGCTCTGTTTACAATAATCTTATAATATATTCAATAAACTATTTCCATTTTTTATTTTAAAAAACTGCACATTTTTACATTAATCCTTTAATGTCTTGATCTGTTTACAATAATCTTATAATATATTCAATAAACTATTTCCATTTTTTATTTTAAAAAACTTTGTCATCTTGGTTTCTTATTCTCCCAGTAAGTTTTTCCATTTCTGCATAGTCCAGTAGTTTCTGTTTCCATTCCTCTTTAGTCAGAACATTTTCTTCTTTCTATCTTTGGGCAAATATCATTCAAGCGGCCGTGGTTGCATACATAAATACATTTTTATATTATTTAGGTAACACTAGTCCCATAATTCCCAAAAGCAAGGCCTCTGGGTTCTTAATAAAAGTTATCTTGAACATCTTTTTCACTTCATTCGTATTTAGACATTTAGATACTTACTGTACTTTCCTTTCCGTGCTTGGAAGGTCTTTTCCGATTGTTCTATTTTTGCTGGCAACTTTGCCACTTCTTCTGCTAAAGCTATGGCTAAAAACATTCTTAGAGTTAGGAGTTTATTTTTTGCTATCACCAACCTATATACACAGATGCCTTTGCTAGTTTATTTAAATAACCTGTCTTCCAATCTCACAATGTAGGGTGCCCAAGGGAGTCAACAAGTCAGGTATAAAACAAAACACCATATTCCCCCCCCCCCGGAAAAACAGCAACAATGCACAACCTTCCCCCCCCCCTCATAAAACTAAAACCATTAAGTGCTAAAATTAAAAAATTGTCCAGTAGCACCTTAGAGACCAACTAAGTTTGTTCTGGGTATAAGCTTTCATGTGCATGCACACTTCTTCAGATACACTTCAGTGCATGCACACGAAAGCTTATACAGTGGTGCCTCGCAAGACGAAAAGAATCCGTTCCTCGAGTCTCTTCGTTTTGCGGTTTTTTTGTCTTGCGAAGCAAGCCCATTAGCGGCTTAGCGGATTAGCGCTATTAGCAGCTTAGCGGATCAGCTGATAAGCGGTTTAGCGGCTTAGCGGATCAGCTGTTAAGCAGCTTAGCGGCTTAGGGTCAGCTCATAAGCGGCTTAGCGGCTTGGGGAAAAGGGGGGGAGGGGAAAAACCCACAGGAACTCGCAATACATTTTCGTCTTGCGAAGCAAGCCCATAGGAAATTCGTTTTGCGAAGCCCCTCCAAAACGGAAAACCCTTTCGTCTAGCGGGTTTTCCATCTTGCGAGGCATTCGTCTTGTGGGGCACCACTGTATCCAGAACAAACTTAGCTGGTCTCTAAGGTGCTACTGGACAAGTTTGTTAATAAAAATATTTATTCCGACTGCGTCAGACCAACACGGCTACCTACCTGAACCATTAAGTGCTGAAAGCAATGTCTGCAACAGCAAGAAAACAGCAAGAAAATTATCAAAGAAGCCAGAATGAATATTAGATAAGGGGAGCAAGCAAGTTGTTCTTTTCTTCTTTAAATTACAAACATTATAGAATGTTTTATAAACAATATTTAAACAATTAGCAAGCATAAAGTGCTGCCTTCCAGGATGAACGCAGGTGTTAAGCCTTGACCCACATGTCACCATGGGAAATCTTTTATATTACTGATTACCGTATTTTTCGCCCTATAGGACGCACTTTTCCCCCTCCAAAAATGGAGGGGAAATCTGTGTGCATCCTATGGGGCGAATGCAGGCTTTTGCTGAAGCTTGGTGCGCACCGACCCCTCTCGCTCTCCAGGCTTCAGGAAGCTATCAGCAAGCCTGGGGAGCCCGCAGGAGTTCCCGCAGGGCTCCCTAGGCTGCGGATAGCAGCCTGCTGGCCAGAGCGCGGGGGGGGGGGGAAATATTTTTTTTTCTTTATTTCCCCCCCCCCAAAAAAAAAACTAGGTGCGTCCTATGGGCTGGTGCGTCCTATAGGGCGAAAAATACGGTATACCTGAAGGAGCATCTCCACCCCCATCGTTCTGCCCAGACACTGAGGTCCAGCGCCAAGGGCCTTCTGGCGGTTCCCTCATTGCGAGAAGCCAAGTTATAGGGAACCAGGCAGAGGGCCTTCTCGGTGGTGGCGCCTGCCCTGTGGAAAGCCCACCCACCAGATGTCAAAGAGAAGAACAACTACCAGACTTTTAGAAGACATCTGAAGGCAGCCCTGTTTAGGGAAGCTTTTAATGTGTAACAGACCACTGTATTTTATATATATATATATATATACATTTTTTAGACCACTGTATTTTAATACTTTGTTGGAAGCCGCCCAGAGTGGCTGGGGAAACCCAGCCAGATGGGCAGGGTATAAATAATAAATTCTATTCTATCCTATTCTATTCTATTAAATCCACATCGTGCACTTCAATTTTAAGCGCTAGGATAATTTCTCCCTAGTGGCTTCTGTGACTGAGATGGGAAAGTACTGTATTATTGTTACTAAACGATATAAACTGAGACCATAGGGAGCCAAACCTATCCTTCTATGTTATTCCTTTTATCACCCTCTGATGGTCAGTTTGGCATTCCATAACTGTTCTATTTCACACATACTGGTTGCACGTTTCTGTGGTGGGAGAGGGTGCTTTTCCCCTCAGCTGGAAGCAAATACTTGTCTCACTGCTGTCGTAAGAAAGAAGACCAACTCTTTATGTTTGACACTTGCATTGATATTGTTTTCTTTTGAAAGCAGGGCTAACATGGGATCGGGTACAAGATGTTGCCCCTTAAGGATGACAATGAAAAAAATTGGATCCTGAAACCTTTAAGAAGCAGACAGTCTCAGCACATGTGGAGGATTGTGCCTTTAAGATTACATCCTCTCCACCTTCAGAAGATTCTTCCATTTTACTTTCTTTCTTCTGAGATTTTAAAAGTGGGCAGCTGTTTTTAAACCAATGAAAAATGAACCAGTCTTTCTGTTCCACTTACGAGACGTGTGAGCGATCTTCGGATTCCTGAGCCCATCTGCCATATTGACCCTCAGTTTTTTCATTGGTAATAGAAGCGGGTTTTCGGAATCTGTGATCAACCTGATATCTAAAGTTGTTGAAACAAGGGAGGGTGCTTAGATTTCCAGCTGCCTAATATCTGCTTACTTATTAATAATGTCTGTACATTATTATGACAAAATTCCCATGACAAAATGTTCAGGCTGGCTTATAAAAAATAAGAATGAAGCAATCTCAATAAAGCTCTATGGTATTCCACTCTGGCTGCCAGGGTTTGCCCAGTTGGTAGAACAAGGGCAGGCAGCTTTCCTCTTCAAGATTTTTACTGTCTCACACAAGGTAGAGACTGTCGCCTGGTTGAGATTTCTTCTATGCTGGTTAAACATCTGCCTTACATCAGATAAAGATCCTCTCCTCAGCAAAGTCTTGTCAGGCCCCTTTCTTTCCCCATGGCTACAACAGTTTAACAAGGAGGTACAACAACTTGGGTTGTCAGTGGAACTTTTGTGATCGATGTCCCTACCATCTGCCAAGGCTATAATAAAATCTAGGTTGTGGGATATTGAATGCCAAGAACTAACAGTAGCAGCAGAGAAAACATGTTCCCCTCTTTATTTCCAACTTTCTTGGGCACATGAAACTAACCACAATTACCTTGAACCTCTGCTTAACTCTCAAGAAAGAAGGGCATTTTTGCTGGCCAGGTTTAATTCAAATCCATCAAACCTCCTTTGGGAAAGGTTCTCAGGCAGGGTGGAAGGAGAAAGAACTTGCCCAGGTGAAGACCACCTAGTGGAAACCCTTACAAATATGGTTCTCAGTTGTAAACTAATAATAATAATAATAATAATAATAATAATAATAATAATAATAATAATAATAATAATAATAAATTTTATTTATATCCCGCCCTCCCCAGCCGAAGCTGGGCTCAGGGTGGCAAACAACAATCAAAATAATCCAGCATTCTAAAAACATTCATTATAAAATTAATTAAAATCAAATTGATGGCAACCATTAAGCAAAATTCTGTGCAGATTGCCAGAGGAGGGGGTCAGGCTGTGCCCTGACCAAAGGCCTGGTGGAACAGCTCTGTCTTGCAGGCCCTGCGGAAAGATGTCAAGTCCCGCAGGGCCCTAGTCTCTTGTGACAGAGCGTTCCACCAGATTGGAGCCTCAGCCGAAAAAGCCCTGGCTCTAGTTGAGGCCAGCCTAACCTCTCTGTGGCCTGGGATCTTCAGGATGTTTTTATTTGCAGACCGTAAATTTCTCTGTGGGACATACCAGGAGAGGCGGTCCCGTAGGTACGAGGGTCCTAGGCCGTATAGTGCCCATATGCTGATCTCCGTCAGCAATTTCTAGATCAACTCTGTATCCCCAAATGGAAACCAGAGTTGGAGGTCATACATTTTCTATTACTGAGGAATGATCAGGAGCTCACCAAGTTAGTGGCTAAATATCTCTATTTGGTTTTTTGTCGTCGAAATACACTGCAGACGTCTGATCTCCCTGGAGACCAAGAGATGTGACAATAGACTGCTCTGCCTCCTTTGTTTTAGCAAATGTTTTGTGCCACTGGGGAAGTGGTAATTCTGTACTGATTTGTTTTGGATGTTGTATGTGATGCCAATAAAAGGTTTGATGAATAAAGCAACAATCAAAAGCAATATACACACAGTTCCCTCACCACTATGCTCCCACTGCAAGGTACTTGCCTCCCCAAGGACACATGCTGAGATGGAGTCCCTACGGAAAGACTGGCACAAGCTGGGAAAAGTCTGGGCTCCGGCCAGTGGAAGTTCCACCCAGGGACCGGTGTCCATTCACCAGCCATGAGGAGAAGGAGGCACCTTCAAAGCCCCAAAGACCTGGCCTAGGTGCAGCTCACCTCCTCATGGCTCCAGAACGCAACAGTCACACAGCCTTGGTGAGGGAGCCAGGTTGCGCCCCGTCAGAATTCTGCGCCCGGGGCCATGTCACCTCTCTCCACCCCACACTACGCCACTGTGTTTTTGCCAGGTGTCTCAAAGAAGATGGTAAAGGTAAAAGGACCCCTGACCATTAGGTCCAGTCATGGCCGACTGGGGTTGTGGCGCTCATCTCGCTTTATTGGCCGAGGGAGCCAGCGTACAGCTTCCGGGTCATGGCCAGCATGACTAAGCCGCTTCTGGTGAACCAGAGCAGCACATGGAAACACCATTTACCTTCTCGACGGAGTGGTACCTATTTATCTACTTGCACTTTGACGTGCTTTCAAACTGCTAGGTTGGCAGGAGCTGGGACCGAGCAACGGGAGCTCACCCCGTCGCGGGGATTCGAACCGCCGACCTTCTGATTGGCAAGCCCTAGGCTCTGTGGTTTAACCCACAGCGCCACCCGCAACACTCAAAGAAGATGGTACCTGCCTAATATTAATAGGCGAGGAGTTCCAAAGTTCAGGTGCCACCACGCTAAACGAGTGGCTTCTTACAAGTGCAGAAGGGGCACCGCGTGGCATTTGGAAAAGTGCAAGTTCCGAAGATGGAAGTAAACTGGTGTTGGCACGTACAGAGTGAAACAATGCCTCAGGCAAACTGGTCCACGGTTTTTATGCGTGCCAAACGCAGGTTGGTTTGTTTAATCCTCCTGCGGCGATTCTAGTGCGTGGCAAGAGAAAGCAGGCAGCGTAGCTTATTCAACAGAGGTTGCACGACAGCAGCTCGAGCTGGACTTACAGAGAACAAGCATAGTGAAGAAGCTGATAATGCAGATGGTTCCAAAGGTGGAATAGAATGTCCATTTGAGCTTCCCAGGAGGTGGTTTTGGTGGCTCCTCTGGCTTTTCCGCCGCTGCAGGTTTCTTTGGGGCCATGGCTAGAGAGACAAGCAGAAAGAAACACCCACGAAGAGACTAGCTCAAGAGACAAGCTCACCATCAAGCCTCAAACACGTAGGCGCCATCTATGCAGGGCCATGGGCGCCCAGGCACCCGCAAAGTTCTACATCCCAGGGCATGCACGCGGCCTCCGGGAGGGGCATCTCTGGCAGCCAGCACCGCACGCCAGGCGTATTTGCGCAATCAGTGGGCAGATTTTTCATGACAATCGCGAAAATCCACCCACTGGGGGTGTGAGCACCACCACGCCAATCCGCCCAGGGGATTTTGTCACACACACTATTGGGATTTCAGCTCCGTTCTTCCGAACTGATAAGGCTCATCTTCCTCCAAGCCCTCCCAGCAGAGCATTAAAACCACACAACGGAAGGATGAGATAGATATGGGCTACATGCTATGCTTTATTACTACGCTATGCAGAGAGCAAAGGAATATACATCTTCTCTCTATGAGAGCAGAGAGCAACTGTACAAAGGAAACAAAAGAACAAAGGAAACAGGAAACCAGTAACGTCACATCCCGTCTCCCTTTCCCGTGAGACTCCAACAGTCTGGAATCCCTGGAATGTAAACACAGTCCTGTGACTGCAAGCAGCTGCACAGTGAGAAACAGAAACTAACACACATCCCGGCATGACACCCGGGGCTGGTCGCATGCCCTGCACCTCCCTTGTGACGCCCCTGACCATCAATAGCCCTCTCTTCCATGAATTTCTCTGATCCTCTTTTAAAGTCATCCAAATTGGTGGCCATCACTGCCTGCTGTGGCAGGGAGTTCCATAGTTTAACCATGCACTATGTGAAGAAGAACTTCCTTTTAATCTTTAAACATTTAGCTTCATTGAATGCCCACAAGTTCTGGGCACTATCTACTGATTATATGAAGAAATATTATAAGCAGACAATTAGCCTAGCAGGATGGTAATATTTTCAGCAGTGTAAGTTAGAACTAGAGATAATGGGAAGAGCAGAGAAAGACTGGGGAAACTAAGAAGACGTGAGAGGAACTGGAAGTTAAAAGGAACCATGTATTGAGAGGAAGGGAAGTCTGACAATGACTGTATTTTTTTTTTTTAATGTAATAGAATATGTAATATGTAATTATTTTCAGGTTTTGTTTTGTTTTTGCATCGTAATGTATCAGAAATGCAAATAAAATAATAATAATATCCTGCAGCCTTTTAAATGTATCTGTGAGAAGGGGCGATTGTTGTGTTGTTGTTTTGCTTTAATTCTTCATTGTGTTTTATCTTGTATTTTATTCCATGAACCACTCTGAGATATTTCAATGAAGGGCAGTACAAAATTTTAAAAAAATAAAATGCCCACGACTTTTAGCATTATGAGAGAGGGAGAGGAAAAACTTTTTTCTATCCACTTTCTCCATGCCGTGCAAAATTTTATGAACTTCTATCATGTCACAACTCAATCACCTTTTCTCTAAATTAGAAAGTCCCAAATGCTGCAACCTTCACTCATTGATCATTTTGGGTTGCCCTTTTCTGAGCCTTTTCCAACCCCACAACACCTTTTTTGAGGTGTGGCGGCCAGAATTGTGCCCAGTACTCTAAGTCCTTTCACACCATAGATTTGTATAATGACATTATGATCCTCCTGAGTCCTGGCAGTTTTGTTTTCAGTTCCTTTCCTAACGATCCCTAGCATGGAATTTGTCTTTTACACAGCTACCGCACACTGAGTTGACATCTTTATCCGTCTATCTACTACAACCCCAAGGTTTCATTCTCGGTCAGCCACTGCCCGTTCAGATCCCATGAGCACATACAGTGGTACCTCAGGTTAAGTACTTAATTCGTTCTGGAGGTCCGTTCTTAACCTGAAGCACCACTTTAGCTAATGGGGCCTCTTGCTTCTGCTGCACCACCGGAGCACAATTTCTGTTCTCATCCTGAAGCAAAGTTCTTAACCCGAGGTACTATTTCTGGGTTAGTGGAGTCTGTAACCTGAAGCGTATGTAACCCGAGGTACCACTGTTTCTGAAACTAAGGGGTTTTGACCCCAGTGTCTATCAACTTGTTTTCAGTGAATTACATTTGCAATTTTACCACCCGTTCACTCAATTTGGAGAGGTCCGTTTGGAGCATGTCACAATTTCGATCACAATTTAAGGAAAAAAATCCTTAAATAAGAGACATGAGGGAATGGTTAATGGACTTCAATGTCTGTACACTAATGCGCAAAGCATGGGAAATAAACAAGATGAGCTTGAGCTCTTGGTACAGCAAACTAAATATGGCATAATAGGCATCACTGAAACCTGGTGGGATAAGTCCCACGATTGGAATGTAATAATGGGGGGATACAATCTATTTCAGAGAAACAGACCAGACAAGAAAGGAGGAGGAGTGGCGTTATATGTCAGGGATGTGTATACCTGTGAAGAGATCCAAGATTTACAACCTCAAGGCCAAAGTGAGAGCATTTGGGTCAAAATTAAGGGAGAGAAGAATAACAGAGACCTCATTGTGGGAGTTTACTATAGATCCCCAAGCCAAACAGAGGACATAGATGATGCCTTCCTGGAACAGATGGCCAAGCATGCAAAAGGAAGGGAGATAGTAGTAATGGGGGACTTCAATTACCCGGATATTTGTTGGATGTCAAACTCAGCCAAGAGCATAAGGTCAAACAGATTCCTCACTGGCCTTGCAGACAACTTCATTGTCCAGAAAGTGGGAGAAGCAACAAGAGGAACAGCCATTTTAGATCTGGTCCTAACCAATGTTGATGACCTGGTTAGTGGGGTAGAAGTGGAAGGATCATTAGGCACGAATGATCATGCTCTTCTGAAGTTTACTATACAGCGGAAAGGAGCAGCCAAGCATACTAGGACTCAATTTCCTGACTTTAAGAAAGCCGACTTCATAAAACTTAGGGAAGTGCTGGGTGAGATCCCATGGACAGTAATACTAAAAGGAAAGGGAGTTCATGAGGGCTGGGAGTTAGTTAAGAGGGAGATAGTAAAAGCACAACGTCAGGCAATACCAATGAGACGGAAACATGGAAGGTGCCTAAAGAAGCCAGGGTGGCTATCTAAAGAACTTTTAACTGAGTTAAGATTAAAAAAGGATGTGTACAAAAATGGAAAAGGGGGGAAACCACCAAAGAGGAATTCAAACAAATAGCCAGCACGTGTAGACACAAAGTCAGAAAAGCTAAAGCACAGAATGAACTCAGGCTTGCTAGAGAGGTTAAAAGCAACAAAAAAGGCTTCTATGGGTATGTTCGTAGCAAAAGGAAGAACAAAGAAACAGTGGGGTCACTCAGAGGAGAAGATGGTGAAATGCAAAAATGGTCAAAGGCCTGGAAACGATGCCTTATGAGGAACAGCTAAGGGAGCTGGGCATCTTTAGCCTGGAGAAGAGGAGGTTAAGGGGTGATATGATAGCCATGTTCAAATATATAAAAGGATGTCACATAGAGGAGGGAGAAAGGTTGTTTTCTGCTGCTCCAGAGAAGCGGACACGGAGCAATGGATCCAAACTACAAGAAAGAAGATTCCACCTAAACATTAGGAAGAACTTCCTGACAGTAAGAGCTGTTCGACAGTGGAATTTGCTGCCAAGGAGTGTGGTGGAGTCTCCTTTTTTGGAGGTCTTTAAGCAGAGGCTTGACAACCATATGTCAGGAGTGCTCTGATGGTGTTTCCTGCTTGGCAGGGGGTTGGACTCGATGGCCCTTGTGGTCTCTTCCAACTCTATGATTCTATGATTCTCTTTGTTTTACTGGCCCTGAACAATTGGTTGACATCAACATACTTCATACACCTCACTGCTTACTCTAGATCATTTGAAAGCATAGATCCCAACACTGATCCTTTGGGGCCTTCACCTTCTCCATTTCTCCCTTCGGGGAGCTGGCCATTTCTTCCTCCTCTCTACTTTATGCTACTTAACCAATTCCTGGTCCACAAAAGGACCTCTCCTCTCATTCCATGACTTCTAAGCTTACTCAGGAGTCTTTGGCGAGGCCTATTTCTCCTTTCTCCACCTACCTTTCTCACTTTCCTATCTTCCCAACATAGTGCAAGCAGCAGCTGTGTGAGTCCAGCTGCTTGCTGATTGGCTGCCTGCTCTCCTCTTCCACCATACACAATCACAAGCACACCTGTAGCTGAAAGGTAAAATGCATTGTGATGTCACTGAGGGGGGTGAGGCTGCAGACCTTGGCATCCCGTGTCAAACAAAGCAAGGCAAGAGGATCCTCACCCATTGTGGGTGTAGATACCAGCAAGTTTCTCTTCTCAGTCTCTTCCGGCCTAAACATACCCAACTCCTTCAACTGTTCCTCACCAGGCTTGGTTTCCAGACCCTTTGTCATTTTGGTTGCCCTCCTCTGCACATGTTCCAGCTTGCCAGCGTCCTTCTAAAATTGTGGCACCCAGAACTGGACACAGTATTTCCTGCTTGGCAGGGGGTTGGACTCGATGGCCCTTGTGGTCTCTTCCAACTCTATGATTCTATGATTCTATGATTCTAAGTGTGGTCTGACCAAGGCAAAATAGAGTGGGACTATTACAATACAATATGATACGATACGATACGATACGATATGATAATCTTTATTGTCATTGTCCCATACAAAACAACGAAATCGAAAATATCCAAATAAGACATTCAAAACCAACAAGCCTGCTATCCCAGCTATCCCAACCTGGTTAGCCCCCTAAAAAAATACTCTGACGCCCCATTTTAAAATACAATATACTCCCATAGAGACTCCTTACACTGCATTTAAAACCAAAATCGCATTTGAATAGAAACTGTTTCTCAGGCAGCTAGTCCTAGTCTTTATAACCCTGTACCTTCTTCCAGAAGGCAGAAGCTGAAAGAGATCATTTCCGGGGTGCGCACTATCCTGCACTATCTCTGCAGCTTTCTTATAGCACCTGGAAGCATAGATTTGATCCAAGGTGGGAAGAGTGCACCCAATTATTCTCTCTGCAGTCTTTACACCCCACTTTACAACCCTGCATTTTCCCTGACCGTGCAGCTCCCAAACCACACACACAGACCGTAAGTCAATACACTCTGCACAATACAATGCTAAAATTCCATCAACAGGTCCTTTGAGAGATTGTTTTTCCAGAGGATTCTCAGAAAATATAACCTCTGCTGTGCTCTCTTCATCAGGTCTTGGCTGTTTTCTCCCCAGGTTAGGTCATCTCTCAACTCCATTCCCAGAAATCGAAACACCGAGATCTGTTCCACGCACTTCCCCTCAATAATAATTACTTCCCTTGATTGGGATACTAGACTTCTGTTGATGCTGCCTAGAACAGCACTGGCTCCTTTTTTGCTGCAGCATCACACTGTTGACTTTATAGTTAGGTTTGTAGTCTACTAAGACACCTAGATCCTTTTCACATGTACTACTGGCAAGTCAGGTGTCTGCCATCTTATATTTGTGAAGCAGGTTCTTCCTGCCTAAGTGCAGAACCTTACATCTGTCCCTACTGAAATTTATTTTGTTAGCTTGCATCCAGTTCTCCAATCTGTTAAGGTCATCTTGAATTCTGATTCTATCTTCTGTGGCATTAGCTGTCCCTCCCAGTTTGGTGTCATCTGCCAATCTGATGAGCATCCCCTCAATTCCTTCATCCAAGTCATTTATAAAGACGTTGAAGAACAATGGGCCCAGGACAAAACCCTGCGGCACCCCACTGGCGTGTCGAGACCCCAAAGCCACCCTCTCGTTGAGAAATAACACACACAAGGACACGGATATTAAGTTTCTGTTATTGGGCAAATTTGGCCACAACTTTATTGAATTACAGAATGTGAGCGGTATTGGCTTAGGTATTGATTGGATCCGACTATATCTGACTCCTGCCCGATGTGCAGGAATTCCAGTAAGGGTAAACCACCAAAAGGGGGAGCCCCGTTGATGCCTACCAACTCAAGCTCCCCCTGGTGTTCCTGCTGGGGTCATGTCATGGCCCTAGCCCCACCCCAGGCTTCAGAAAAGATCCACACACCCGGATTCCTTTAATGGAATACCCTTAAGCATGGAGGCGCAGGTGATGGCCGCACCTCCCCTCCCCCATCACAAGGTCAAACAATGCCTAACCGCAACCCTAACAAAGTTGTGACGATTGCTACAAGGTAGGCGAAAACCAAATGGCCAGTGCCAATTTGCCAAGTGGAAAAATTCCCACCAGGCCCCTTAACGGCGACCAACCGAGGTCCATAGCAAGGCCAGTGCCTAAAACCTTCAAAATAGGGAGGGAGGGTGGGTGATTGAGGAAGCGAGCCAAAGAGGAAGCACTCCAATTCACGCCTCTGGTTAAATGGTCCTGGCCACGCACCCCTGGCCAGTGGATTGGCTGGCCATGCTCTGACGTGGCCAGGATCCCCCGGGCAACGGGGGACTAAGTCCCCCGCCCCCAGAGGGGAGTGGGTGGTCATGCGGTCCACTGCAACTCCTCCCCACAGGGAAGTGGAGCAGATTTGTCACTTTTTCCCAGGATGACAAGGAACCATTAATGAGTACTCTTTGGGTTCGGTCAGTCAACCAACTACAAACCCACCTAACAGTTACCTCATCCGGCCAGTTTCCTTCCTTAGGGACACGGATGGGGGCTGTGCCTTTCCAGATATTGGAGGGCTATCAATCCCACCAGCTCCAGCCATCATGGCCAAAAATCAGGGTTGATGGAAGCTGCAGTTCAGCAACAGCTGGAGAGCCACACATTCTTTAAAAAGCTCTGTCAAATGCACCTCTTGGGTCAGGGAACCATTTAGCAGGTGCTGTTGGGTGGAGGGAGCTGTTGGTATTATTGATATTAATATCAATATTAATATGTGCCTTGCAGGACATAATCATGAGAAGAAAAGACTAAGGAGGAAACCCAACACAGATCTGGAGTGGAGCCTCTACGGCAATTGGACAGCGCTTTGAACGCCTCCTTCCAGCAATTCCTGCAGCCAAGCTGGAGCCAGATTAATTGCTCTGCTTTCCTTTGGACCCCATCAGGGAGGCCGAGAGGGGGGCCTTGTCGTCTCGGCCGCCCAGGACCTCCAGACTAACTGCCCAGGCTTGGGCCCCAGAGAGGTCACTTGAGTGCTGCAAACACAGAAAAAACAACACGGGAGGCAGCGGTTACGAGTTATACGCTCAACCTGATTGGCATAAGATATTAGCAGCATGGTTTCTTCATTGGAGGTCTTTAAGCAGAGGCTTGACAACCATATGTCAGGAGTGCTCTGATGGTGTTTCCTGCTTGGCAGGGGGTTGGACTCGATGGCCCTTGTGGTCTCTTCCAACTCTATGATTCTATGATTCTATGGTTTGCCTCCACCAGCAGGAGAGATCATTGTGTCTCACTGGTCAGCTGTGCAGTGACCAGAGGACAAATGGCTGCTAGAAAATATAAGATTTGACCCACCTTGGAAGACTGGCAGATGTAACTAAAACTAATAGATTACATGGAGATGGCGGAAATGACTGGCAGAATCCGAGACCAGGGAGAAGAATTGGTGGAAGAAGATTGGAGGAAATTTAAAACTTATTTGCAGAAGTACTGTAAAATTTTTGAATGCTGGTGACATTGAAATGAATTGCAGGGGCTCTAGCAACAAGGTAAAATGTAAGATTGGATTAACAATAGATAAACTAATAGGACACGAATTTGCTGAATTAATTATTAAAAGGGATACAAGAACGGGAGACGTGAGGAAGTCAGGAAAATAAGTTAACTAAAAATGAAATTATGAAAGAGGGAATTTTTGTTTTTTTGTTTTTCTATATGTGTTTTTCTCTCTTTTTTCTTTTTTCGTGTTTAAAGTGTGTATTTTTGTATTTTGTAACTTTGTATTTTCTCTGTCTTTGTATTTTTCTGATTTTTTTTATTGTTAAAACTTAATAAAATTCTGATTAAAAAAATTAGAAAATATAAGATTTGAAAATATTAATCTATTTTTCAGTTTTGATTTTTGGCTTTTCTCTTTGTTCTTATTCTTTATTCTTTATTCTTTATTCTATTAACTGTTTTTCTACTGTGTATCTTTTATTTTTTTTGCTTTTGTAGTTTGAATGTTGGAATTTGTTGGAATTTGTTTTTATTGTTTGTGAAATATTAATAAATATCATTTTTAAAAAAACACAAATGGCTGCTGGGAGGAGCACAGAGAGAAGAAACACCCTGGTACATCTGCAGCAGCACAACCGGAGGCCTTCATCTGCCCCAGCTGCAACAAAACATGTCTCTCCCACATCGGTCTCTATGGCCACAGCTGTAACGCTCCAACGGTTTGACTTCACCCCCCAAAGGCACACTCCTCCATTGCCTCCTGAGACAGGCGGATGCCGGCATTTAATTTTTGTATCTTCATTTTAGACCTTATTATTTTTTCTGTGGAAATTGCTTGATTTGGTTGTGTTCTGTTAATGTATTTTTTATTGTTTATGACTAATTTTGTTGTGTTTGTAATTATGTGGACTTTTTTTTCACATTGTAAGCCACTCTGAGCATGGGTTGAACTATGGAAAGCATACAAGGAAAATTATTTATGTATGTTTCTATGTATGTAGCTTCTCCCATCACTTCCTGGCAGTTGAGGGTTGGAGCGGGCAGCAAACACTGAAGGTAGCCTGAATATTGCCATGCCATGCTATCTTCAACAGGGTAGCCCCTGCCAGCCATGACCTGGGAGGAAAGTGGCAACCCTATAATGCCCACCCAGCCCTCGTGCTGTCTTCCCAAAGCCACGTAAGTGAGCTGCCCAACTTTCAGAAGGAGATTCGAGTCTCTGGCAGGGTCCTAGAGTCCTCCTACCTCCTTCCCAAAGCTGGCAAAGCACTAACTAAGCTTTGGGAAAGAATAATAATATTAATAATAATAATTTTATTATTTATACCCCACCCTTTCCGGTTCAAAAACTGGGCTCAGGGCGGCTAACAACAAATTTAAAACACTTTAAAACACTTAATTATAAAAGCAGCATAAAATACAGTATAAAAACATGAATAACAATCAAAATAAAAAAATCAATTAGATAATCCCCAGGGCTAGCTAGCTGAACTGATCCTACTTAGGCCAGCGAGTAGGCCAGGGGAGAATTAGCTGTGGGGTCTCAGAGCAGGTACCGTATTTTTCACCCCATAGGACGCACTTTTTCCCCTCCAAAAATGAAGGGGAAATGTGTGTGCGTCCTATGGGGCAAATGCAGGCATTCGCTGAAGCCTGGAGAGTGAGAGGGATCGGTGCGCTGGGCTCCTGTGGCTTGCAGAGAGTTGCCTGCATGCCAAAGGCTGGGCGCGCTGAGCTCAGCGCGCCCAGACTTCACGTGGCTCTCCGCAAGGCGTGGGAGCCCGGCGCCAGCTCCCACGGCTTGCGGAGAGTTGCGTGTTCTGGGGGCTGGGGTCGGGGGAAGCTCGGGTTTCCCCCGTCCCAGCCCCGCGCCTGGGGGGAAAATATTTTTTTTCCTTTATTTCCCCCCCAAAAAACTAGGTGTGCCTTATGGGACGGTGCGTCCTATAGGGCGAAAAATACGGTAATCTTCATAAAAGGGGAGAGGGAAGGAAAGAAGGAGAATAAAAGATCAGGCTAAGTTCAAATTGAAAGCCAGGCGGAATAGCTCTGTCTTACAGGCCCTGTGGAAGTTAAATCCTGCAGGGCCCTAGTCTCATGGGACAGAGCATTCCACCAGGTCAGAAATCACTGAAAAGGCCCTGGCCCTGGTGGAGGATAGTCTGACTTCCTTAGGGCCTGGGAGCTCTAAACTATGGTTATTCATGGACCTTAAGGTCCTCTGTGGGGCAGACCAGGAGAGGCAGTCCCGTAGAAGCAGCAAGGAAGCAACTGTGACAGCAGGGATCCCTTCCCAACAAAACTAAGACATTTCTTAATTTAGTTAGGTATTAGCGCAACTGCAGTGCTTAAACGGAGACCCTCCAAGTGCCCCTGTTTTCCAAAGACAGTCCCGGATTTACAGAAGCTGTCCCAGTTTCTGATTTGACCCCAGAACGTCCCACTTTTCCTTAGGGCATCCCTATTTTCATCAGAGATATATTGAGGGGTTGTCTCTATTTTTATCAGAGAAATGTTGGAGGGTATGTTAAATGTCCATCGTATCTGAGAAGAGCACCAGAACAACTGGTCATGCTCTGTGACTTGCTAGCAGCCCTGCAAGGTCCAGTAGGTGCCAGTTTCCAGGTACCCATCACCTGAGAAACAGATCCCCACAGCCAACAGATAATAACAAAGCACACTCTAATCTCTCTTGGTTTCAGGCAGCTAAAGGAACGGTGCCTGGATGGAATCAGACGTTTATGTTTATTCTGTAGCTCTGAAGGCTTTCCATGGGGTTGGATGGTGAAATGCAAAGCATTCTGTCTTCACACAAGCGTTGGTTCCCCCAACTTTACAGTTCTTCGATATCCAGGTTTTCCTTGCAAACCCATCTGCGCTGTTCATGACAGTAGGCATCGTTCCAGTTATAATTGTTACTTGCAGGCACAATGGAGACACAGTCCTCCTCTATTTCTCTGTTTTGCTGTCTGTGGGGAGGCTCATTGTGAGACCAGTACCTGCGGAAAGACTTCCCATTAAACAGGAAAGATAGAGACAGGCTGGGTCTACCAATGAGGAGGAAGCAAGGCATGCTGAGACCTGTGGGGTGAGAATGGGATGCAGCCCCCTTGGATTGTGGGAGGCAGGAGGGCCACATTTTTAGACGCTCCCCAACATCATCATCATCATCATCATCATCATCATTATTATTATTATTATTATTATTATTATTATTATTATTATTATAAAAAAGAAATCCCTGCAAGTTGGGAAGCGTAACACAGAAACTTAACCACACCTCAAAATAACTATGGGATGGGTGTCTCCTTTTCCCAGGAAGAGGAGAGGCTGTATCAGACTGTATTTGGACCCTTGCAAGATTCTGAATAGGGACGTGGGTGGCGCTGTGGGTTAAACCACAGAGCCTAGGGCTTGCCGATCAGAAGGTCAGCGGTTTGAATCCCCGCGACGGGGTGAGCTCCCGTTGCTCAGTCCCAGCTCCTGCCAACCTAGCAGTTCGAAAGCACACCCAAGTGCAAGTAGACAAATAGGTACCACTCCGGTGGGAAGGTAAACGGCATTTCCGTGCACTGCTCTGGTTCGCCAGAAGCGGCTTTGTCATGCTGGCCACATGACCCAGAAGCTGTACGCCGGCTCCCTCGGCCAATAAAGCGAGATGAGCACCGCAACCCCAGAGTCGGCCATGACTGGACCTAATGGTCAGGGGTCCCTTTACCTTTACCTTTTAAGATTCTGAATAGTGTGGGACATTTGACAGGCAAGTAAGTGTGCTCGTCTATACCTGGGAAAGAACCATCTGAACACCATAATACAGTGCATATCTTAGAACAGTGTTTCCCAACCTTGGGCCTCCAGCTGTTTTCGAACTACAATTCCCATCATCCCTGACCACTGGTCTTGCTAGCTGAGGATTATGGGAGTTGTAGTCCAAAAACAGCTGGAGGCCCAAGGTTGGGAAATGCTGTCTTAGAACATGGAAAGAAGGTGTTCAGGGGTTTACTTCATTGTGCGCCTCCCACCTTCACATATACACACACCCTGGTCCATGAATGTCCGTGACACAGGAAACACTCCTGTGTGAAATGCTGCGGCAATTTCTGCAAGATGACTTGACTTTTCCTCTAGTGTTTGGGAACAATTCCTCGACACCGCCTATTTCAGACTTACTCTTTTTTAAATCGGGAGCCATCTGTCCATTCCCATTTGCCTTCCTCCGTTTCATCTGTAAGGCCAATCCAAGTGGGGTCACTGAGCAGGGAAGTGACAAAGTTCTGTAGAAAGAAGGGACAACCTCACTCGACATTGTGTCAGGTCATTGAGGCAAGAAAGAGACAACAGCCTGCCCAGGGTTGCACATGTTGGTAAGCCTTCACAGATTTGCCAACATAGCCCTAAATGTGTGGTAAGAAAAGTTAGGTTCTGTGCAGTATAATTGGTTTAATTGTCGCAGAGATGAAGAATGGCTAAAGGTATATTGCTGAAATGTTTAACATGGGGCTGTATTAAAGCCAACCAGAGCACTCTGAGCTCTTGCTGAGTTGAGAATTAACTGATCATTGTTCTCTGGTAGCTAACATGTGAGTGTTGTAACCTTAGATCATGTGAGAGGTGTTGGGTTGCAAATTCGCCATCTTGAAAGCTTCCTTTGTCTCCTAAACTCTATGGAATGAGGCTGCAAATGAAGTTCTCCTGAAGGGAGAGTAAGCAGCCTAAAGCCAATGGAGGCTGGAATGCAGGCTGTGGGGAGAAACAGACCTCTGCTTCTCGGTCTGCTTGGATCATTTCACATTTTCTAAGATGTTGAGCCTGTGATGGACAGCACAAGACAATGTATAGATATTTTCATTGTATCTTTGATGCTTGTGTTCTGTTTTTGAAGAGTTCTGCCAGTAAAACTTTGAATAATATTTTCATGGGCCTGGACAAGGCTTCATTGCCAAAGGCCTCAGTTCTTATGCTTCCAGTCGCTTCAAACTGCACAGCATTAATATCTGCAACAGGTTCAGTGTAACCCACATAAACAATTTTCATTTTAAAAAATTCTCTGCCCCAGGTTCTGAGCCAAGAAACTGCTTACACAACTGTAATGGAGCCTCTGCAGGTTGCAAAATATTCTGGGCCGTGTTCTATAATGACTTTACATTGAGATGCTACCATTGCCTACTGGGCTTCACCATCGCTGCATGTGCAATGGGATTGTGCCAAAGAACCATGCTCTCCTGCTCCAGAAAGGTCAGACATGGAGGACAAATGCCTTTCAGTGAAGCCTGCCTGTCATTTCTAGCTTAATTGAGGAGCCTCTTGTAAGCTTTCATGGAGGCCCGGGACTATTTGGGACAGAATTTTCAAGCCATTGCATTGATGCTACAAAGGCAGAATAGTAGCAAAATCATCGAGTTGGAAGGTACCCTGTGGATTTTCTAGCCCAACCCCCTGCAATGCAGGAATAAGCACCTGTCCCTTACGGGGATCAAACCTGCAACCTTGGTGTTATTGTCACCACACTCTAACCAACTGAGCTATCCAGCTGGGATGTGTGGATAGGAAGCAGGCAAGAAATAGTACAATATTTGCATGCGAGAACAGAAAAAAGAGAAGCAGATGTCTATAACCTGTTCTTCATCCGTCAGGATGGAGGCCAAGTGGGCGTCTCTGGACTCGCAGAAATTCTCAGCATCATACCAGCTCTTTTTTCCTTTTGAAATGTAGTAGAGATTCCTCCCGAAAGCATCCCACCTACCAGAAGACTTCCCACCTTTAATGAAGAAGGATTCTAAGAAGAAATAAGTAGGAAGAAGAGGATAATGTATTCTCTTCTGTACATAGTTGAATTCAACCCCCCCTGCTCATCCCTGAGGAACAATGGGTGACGTGGGGTAATTCTTGCAGCCTAGCCTACCTCCAAGGGTTCTTGTGTCGATAAATTGGATAATCCAATCCACGCTGCTCTGAGCTCCTTTTGGGAAGGGAGGGACCCCAAATATAAGAAATGTTGGGAATTGCAGCAGAACCCACTTCTGGGTCCCATTAGAACTGAATTCATATTTCCCCATTTTCTGTGAGCCTGGGAACACCAACCTATCACTTCAACACATGCTTAAAATCTAGAGCTCTGCTCCACAGTCAGGTGGAGCCAAGGTCCTCTTGCAACAGAACCATGACCCTCCCAGCCAGCACTTTCTGAAATAATGCATGACCTGAAACACAACCATTCCCCAAATTCTCCGAATTTTGAATTTCAGTTCTCCAGCAAAGGAATTTCACAAAAATGCATATACTAAAGTAAAGTTTGTGTTGAAATGCTTATGTCTTGCGAAGGTAGCACACAAGAATGCATCTTGTGAGCTGAAATCATTTTGCCAAAGTATATATATATAGCACAATTTAATATGACTATGTGCATATGAGGAAGAAGCTTGCTCCAAAATTCTGGTTTGTTTTCATGAGAACCTTTTCTTAGCAAAACAAAACAAAAAACAAATCGCAAGTGGGCGTGGAAATCTTGAGAACACCAGAAAAATGAGAAGCTGAGACAAACCAAAACTGACACATGCTTCCATCCCCGGAGGGCAGAAGCTGAGAGAGGTCTGAGCGTGGGAGAGAGGGTTTTGCATACATCTGCCCAGAGATCTGGATGCTGATATTGTCAGTAATTTATGCACTCTGCAACAGTTAATTGAAATGCCCAGGTCGGGGCCATGCACCTGGTCTGTTGACTAAGCTCAAGGACACTGGAGCTCAGAAGCTGTAAATACAGTTTGGCCTTGGTACAGTAAGTGGCAGCAAAGGTGCCAACTCCTTGGGGCCCAGGGGGCCCGGGCACCCACAAAATTCCACACAAAGGGGCTGGGCACTCACAAATTTCAGTGCCAGAGCCATGCACACTGCATGGCACCCATGGCCCTGGGCACCCACAGTTGTGGGGCCAAGATGGCGCTCTTGCATGGCAGGCAGTTCGAGGTGAACAGTAGGGGTGGTGGATGCAACAGAGAGAAAAGCAACAAAGAAAAGGATTCTGTTTTGTATATAGTTTTCTGTCTTTCAATAAAATGCCATCAAATATTCAAACGCAGGCGCTGCTGCCTGTTTGCGCAATCTGTTTGCGCAAGAGCCAACAGATGTGTTTCATAGCTTCCTCTCTGTGCCACATCTGGCGTTCAACCAAAGTGGCCTCTAATCTTTGTGCCTGCCAGCCGGGGGGGGGGGGTCCTTTCTGCAATTTAAGCATGCGCCTCTTGCCATTTGATTGCCCTTGCATTCTCAAAAAGTGCTGAGTTCAGGCATGCAGCTACTTACGGTACTTCAGTTTCCGTTTCTTGTAGGCCTTTTCAGCCTCTTCTAAATGGTCTGGCAATGTCTTCACGTCTTCTGCTACCTCCATGGCTATAAGCATTCCCACAGTTAGAAGGTTTCTTCTTCACCTTCACCACCACAGACACATTTGCTTGTTATAGTTAAGTATTTATATCTTAGCCTTACAACCAGGGAAGTCTGGTGTGAGAACAAAACTAGGTAGATGATAGATAGATAGATAGATAGATAGATAGATAGATAGATGATAGATAGATAGATAGATAGATAGATAGATAGATAGATAGATAGATAGATAGATAGATAGATGATAGATAGATAGATGATAGATAGAGACAGACAGACAGACAGACAGACAGACAGACAGATGATAGATAGATAGATGATAGATAGATGACAGAGAGAGAGAGAGAGAGAGAGAGAGAGAGAGAGAGAGAGAGATGATAGATAGATGAGAGAGAGAGAGAGAGAGAGAGAGAGAGAGAGAGAGAGAGAGAGAGAGAGAGAGATGATAGATAGATAGATGATAGATAGATAGATAGATAGATAGATAGATGATAGATAGATAGATAGATAGATAGATGATAGATAGATAGATAGATAGATAGATAGATAGATAGATAGATAGATAGATAGATAGATGATAGAATATTATTGTCAGAAGAATGGAAGCAAGAAGAATTACCGACGAAAGAAGAATGGCAAATGAAATTAATGGGCTATGCAGAATTAGATAAATTAACAGGAAGGATTCGAAACCTGTGGGATCAGAGATTCTTAGAGGACTGGAGTAAATATTTGAATTATTTAAAAAGCAATTGTGATAAACAGATTACGCTAGTAGGGCTGCAAGAAGTTCTGCAAGGAGGACTTTGTGAAATACTGCAAGGAAGGCTTTGAAAAGAATTATTAGTTAAGGACAATTAAAAGTAAAAGAGAAATTAAGAAATGGAGAATAAGGGATAAAGAACGGAAAATCATCAGAGGTTGTTGACGGAAGTCTAAAACATTGTATAAGAAGTTATGTTAAATGATTGTTGGAACTTATATGTTTAAAAATTAATAAATATATATTTTTTTTTAAAAGATAGATGATGATAGATATAGATATAGATATATAGATATAGATATAGATATAGATATAGATATAGATATAGATATAGATATAGATATAGATATAGATATAGATATAGATATAGATATAGATATAGATATAGATAACAGAACCCACCCAGCCCAGCCTTCCTCTGCATGTGACTAGAGGTGGGCGTGGCCTCACCTGCGCAGATAACGACAAAAGCACAGGGCAGGGCAGCCATCTCTCTCTCTTTCACCACATGCATCGAAGAAGCAACATCTGCTTAGCCAAAGATGCTCTCTTGGCCTCCAGCCAAAAGAGGACAAAGGGACTGTCTCCTTATGAGATAGTTTAGCTTACTTTTCCAAGCTAAGTCTGCCTTCTGGGATCCCATTGTGAACACAATGTGTGGGTAAACCTTTTTTATACTTTTATAGAAGACTGTGTCGTGTCTTATCTTTTATGAGGGAATAAGGGGGAAATACCAGAACAGTTATTATAGAGGCTTTAGCGAGCCTGAGCAAACGCATCCGCTGCGAGTTTAAAAAGGGGAATGTTACTCTGCTAAATTGTGAACTTGTTTACACAAGTTGGAAAGGCTATAATCAAACAATATATCCTTCTCCTGCATCCCTGAACATTCCCACATTGTGGACCTTACTCCCTGTGAACACACACAAGATGGATAACTCTTAAGCTCTTCACTTTGCTTATCAGGCTCTAGAAGCCTCTCCTGCTGTCTCTGGAGGCTCTCATGAGATCTCACAGGGCCATGAGAGATCTCAAAAGAGACTCTAGAGCACATGGGAGAAGATGCCCAGAGCCCAGTAAGCAAAGTAAAGAGGTTAAAAGCTATTCTTGTGCCAGGAAAACTCAGTGCAAAAAGAGTTTTTAAGCCTTACATGCATTCAATTCATGTAATTTCAACTGCCTGGCCACCCAGCACATAAATTTGAAATCTTGCAAGTTAAATGCGTGTAAGTTGCAAGTTACTTGCATACCTGTGGTACACAGAAGTGGTGACATTTTCCGTAAAGCCTGACCAAAAGTCTACATCTGTGTCTTATCTGTGATGCCTTCAAGGCAGCCCTTCGTATTTGCTTCAGTGGAATGGAACAGTGGCGTAGCGTGGGTTGTCAGCACCCGGGGCAAGGCAAGTAATTTGCGCCCCCTAACCCGTGGATTTGCGCCCCCTAACCCTAACCCCCAGATGTTGCGCCTGGTGCGGCCGGGCCCCCCTGCACCCCCCACGCTACGCCACTGGAATGGAAGCAGCCCCCATCCCCTTTTAAAACCCAGTCAGGAACAAACCATCCTTGCTTTTCCACTTACCATTTTCGGAATTGATCTTGGGACGGTTGAGTGAGGCAGCCATTGTGCTCCTTAGCGTGATCAATGGGTCTGTGCGAGGATCTTTAGGTAGTTTTTTCAGCTTGAGATCTAAAGTTATAAAGACAAGGATGAGTGCTAAGATTTGCAGGTGCCCAATTTCTGCCCCAATCTGCTTCATTTGAAACCTAGGAGCCTACAAAGGACTTTTCACTTCTAGGAGGCAAAGGAGAATATCCTGCTGAGGACCTCTGGCCCTGCCCAAAGTGGCTGGGGCAACCCAGTCAGATGTGAGGAGTACTATTATTATTATTATTATTATTATTATTATTATTATTATTATATTTACATCATCTTCATTTCAATACTCTCAATTTTTCTAATCTTAAATGCAATGCTCCATCTCTCTGACGCATTTTGCAATTATTATTATTACCGTATTATTTTTAAAGACTCATGAAAATTCTTCAGCATTCTCCAGTAAATTGCTCCTAATAAGCACATTTGTGTATGCGGTTTTGAGTAATGCACACACATTTTTTCTCCTAATATCTTACAAATTTCTCCTACAATGACTTTTAAATGCGACATTCGTTTTTATGCACATTCCCTGTGTTCTATACATTTTCATAAACGCTGGCATCGAAAAATTCAGAGACGTGCTAATTTCTGAGGTCGGCTGTATGTTGGTGCAGATAGATTCAGTGTCAAATGTTACTTGGACTGAGTTTCTCCCCCATAGCTGGACCCAACAAAGAATATTTGTATTACTGGCTGGGTTTTAAACCCAGCACGAGGTCTTAAATGAAGCTCTCTTGGTGCATTGCATGTGTGAAGGAGTTCTACAGCTTGAAGGGAAACACTGTCTGCCACTCACCCCCTCCAGGGGTTGTGACTCTCACTGCCCCTGTCCCCTCCCCATGTCCACCTGTTTAGCACTGAAGTCTGCAAAGCGATGGCTCCATGGCGCTCATCTGCCGTTGATCCATGCATAAGGTTGCCATATTTCAAAAAGTGGAAATCCGGATACAAAAGGTTGGTGTGTTTTGTTTGCAAAATCTCAAATCACCTTTAATTTTGCCGGCTATGTCCAGGAAATTCCAGACATAGGCAACTCTCTCCATGCAACATCAGGTGTAGAGGCCAGCAGTGGGGACTTGGGTTTGAACCCCTCAAAGTGCAAAGGGCTTGAGGGGGCCACTTGGGAAAGCCTCATCGCTTGTGCATGAAGAACGCCCAGCTCTTCTGGCCACATGACCAGGGACCCTGCCAACCGTCCCTTCTCATGTTCACCAAGGGCACAGCCAACAGATGCATTCTAGATGTGGGGTGGCCTTCAGGCCCAACCCTGCGCTCCCTTGCTCACTAGGGCTGGGAGATATATTGATACACTGTCCAAAACCAGTTTGAAGTCCATATTGTGATATCGGTTTCATAATTTTTGACCTTGTTAGGATTCTTGCTCCGTGTTTGCAGTCATGGGATTGTAATCTATCACATGACGGTGTATGTTTTCATTCCACAGTGTGGGAAGTGACGGAGACAGGGTGTTAATGTTACTGTGTTAGTGGGACTATTGTCCTTTGTCCTTCCTCTCTTTGCTGTCTAATGAGAAAGAGGAAGGAGCTAAGTCAGAATGCTCCGAGTGTAATATATGTAAATAAACGTAGATTAGCCACAATGCTTTGCTACTGAGTTTGTTACGCAAACTGCGAATTCTCTGCGGATCCCTAAGTGTGCTGATGCTTCTTGTTATCAGTCGCTGTGATGTTCGGGCAGAAGAAAGCTTTTGAAGCTCCCGAACGATCGACCAGGAGGGAGAGAACATGCCAGTCAGGCATGCCAGTCTCTGCCAGGGTTCTACACGAGGGTAGGACGGTGCTAACATATATCGCGAAGCATGACGTGTGTGCTATGCAAAAATCACAGTGTTGGGGAAACCATGAAGCCAGCCAATGCTCCATCTTTATTTCAGACATTGTGATATATTGGTATATAGAAATGCTTAGCTAGTGATATACAGTATCACAATGTTGGAAACCAGACATCGCCCAGCCCTAGGTAACAGTCTGGCCTATATAATCATAGTGACTGTAGAGTTGGAAAGGACCCAAAGGGTCCATAGCTGTCAACTTTTCCCTTTTCTTGAGAGGAATCCTATTCAGAATAAGGGAATTTCCCTTTAAAAAAGGGAAACGTTGACAGCTATGAAAGGGTCATCGAGCCCCAAACCCTGCAATGAGAATCTAGTCCCCCTTCAGCAGGAAAACCCAAGTAGGACAATTTATTCTGGATGGTTCAGGGGGGTGCATGATCAGGGGGAGCTGAACTTACAGGAAACACCCATCCCGATTGCCACGCCAATTAAGGTTATTATAGCGATGGTGATGACAGTCCACACGACTTTCACACGGGTTTCATTCCTGAGAAGAACGATAGTTTTCCGTGGCGGTGGTGGTGGCGGTGGCGATCCTGTTGTGGGTGCTTTTTTCTTTGGAGGGGCTTTTGCTTTTGCTTTCGGTTTTGCTTTCGGTTTAGGCGCCATAGCTTGAATGACAAGAAGAAATTAAACCAAAAAAACTGAGTGTGAAGATGACTCATCGAGGGAAAGATTTACCATCAGGTTCACTTTTGCCCATCTGGGGTTTATTTACTTATTTACAAACTTTTTTTGAATTAAAAAAAAACCCATAGCAAATGTAAAGTGTTGCCTTCTGCGACAAACGCATGTACAGATGTTAAACCTTGTAATCATCGGGCTGTACAGTGAAGTCTAAGCGGTATACAATCAATAGTTTGGGGAAATGGGCAGATCAGCCCAAATGCAAATCTCTCAAGGGAAGTTACAGATAGTTAGCCGTGTTGGTCTGCCATAGTCAAAATAAAAAAAATTCCTTCCAGTAGCACCTTAAAGACCAACTAAGTTAGTTCTTGGTATGAGCTTTCGTGTGCATGCACACTTCTTCAGATACACTGAAACAGAAGTTGCCAGATCCTTCTATATAGTGAGAAGGTGGGGAGGGGTATTACTCAGAAGGGTGGTGGGAATGGGAGATTGGCAGATAGCTGAGATGAGCCTGTTGACGACTCTTAACGACTGCAATAGGTCTTACAGGAAAAGGCAAGGGGTGAGAAGGTGAGAAATGGGTAAGAATCCAATGTCTCTGTTCAGACCAGGTCTCTCCATGGTTTTAAGTTTGGTAATGAGTTGCAATTCAGCAGCTTCTCTTTCCAGTCTATTTCTGAAATTCCTTTGTAGTAAAACAGCTACTTTGAGATCTTGTATAGAATGTCCTGGGAGATTGAAGTGTTCTCCTACTGGTTTCTCTGTTTTGTGATTCTTGATGTCAGAATCACAAATCTCAAGGGAAGAACAGAAAGAGGCTCTCCAGACTTCTATTTGCTAGCCTCTCTAGCCTTGTTAGGAAGGCTGAGAGATAGAAGGCCGGAGACTTCATTTCATACTCTAAACTGGACTGAGTTGGAAAGGAGTTTTCTTAACCGGGAACTCTGTAAAAGGACGACTACAGACTTTGGTGTTCTGGAGGAGTGCATACTCCGCTGGTCGCACTGGTCAAAGGATGGTGTGGTATCAACAATCAACAGTGGGCCCAAGGCTAACATTTTCTGGGCCAGCTGGCTTCTACAAGTCATGGCACACGCTTCCGCTTGTTCCCTGATTTCTAGATACAGGTCTGAGTGGTTTCCCCTTTGCCCTGCTGCTTTCCGATTTAACACTGAATTGGAACAAACGGCACCCTTTTGGGAACCTGGTCGCTGCTGGTTCTGATTCAGAGGTAAACCACAGTTTGCCCAGGGGGAAAGTTGCAGGGGAAACAGAAGTTTGAATGAGCCATCAGACAGAAGAGAGAGTACTGTATCATTGTTACGAAACGATATAAATCAAGACCCTAGGAAGACAAAGCCATCTTTCTTTGTTATTCTTGTTATCGCCCTCCGACGGTCAGTTCAGTGTTCTGTAAGTGCTATATTCCACATTACATTGGGTCCACGTGTCTGTGGAGCTTTTCTCCCCCAGTTGGAAGCAACTATTTGTCTTGCTGCTGTCATAAGAAAGAAGATCAACTCTTTACGCTTAACATTTGGGTTGATATGGTTTTCCACCGACAGCATGGCTAACACGGGATCGGGAAAAAGACGCTGCTCTGTAACAACGGGGAAATTGGCACTGTGCACAACACCCAGTCAGCAGTGGGAACTGTCAACATTGAGTGGTCACAAAGCAGCGGCCGGTTGCACGTGCAAAGGTGATTATTATTATTATTAATTTAATTTATATACCGCCCTATAGCTGGGGGTCTCAGGGTGGTTCACAGGAGGCAGATCTTAGGAGGGAAACATCTTCAAGTTGCAGAAGGCTGGAAAAAGAGCAGCTGCTTTTAGCAATTTAAAAAGTTATCCGATGAAATTGTTCTCTCTGCGAAGGGCCGGAAAGAAACCATCTAAACTCTAGTAACTGGAGGCTGAAGTAAAATACTCTGGGATTGCAGCATTAGGGGGCCGCATACTGTACCTTCTCCTTTATCTTAGGATTCCCTGCCAGGTTACCATTAAAGGCTATCACTTGCTCTTCCTCCGAGTTTGATGCAATTGATTCCTGCAATACTTCTCATCCGCATTGCCCATCACACTCCCTCCTCCTGCCTTACTAACTTCCTTTGTTTTCTCAATGTGGTGCATGCAACAGCCCCGGGGATTCCAGCTGCTTGCTGATTGGCTGCCTGCTCTCCCCTCCCACCATTCACAATCTCACCTGTTACTGAAAGGTAAGGTGAATTGTGATGGCATTTGGGGGTGGGGGGCAGGGTGAGGCAGCAGTCTTTGGCATCCCATGTCAAAGAAAGTGGAGCAAGACCATCCCCACCCATCATGGGCAATGGTATCAACAAGCTCCTCACCTGCTTGGTGAGACTAGCCGTCTCCCATCTTCCTAGTCCCCGGAAATATTTTGGGGCTGAAATCAGGCTTCAGGCTCTATGAGACAGTTGGGGAGCAGTCATTGGGGGATCTGAAGCAAAGTTTCATCTGTACGCTGATGACACACTGCTCTTTCTTTGTACCATCTGAATTGGATGTGGAAGTGAAGTTGGTTGGTTCTGCACTGATACCTGAGTGCAGTGGTGGACCGGATGGAGCTCAATCAACTGGTTTTAATTTTTTAAAAATGATTTTTATTGCCATTTAAAAACTTTACAGATCTTACACCATCTTTTCTCTTTACAATTGCATCCATAATCTATTTTTCTTTCCTTACATATTCAACAAACTGGTTTTAAATCCTGGCTCTGTGGGTGAATGGCTCCTGTGTCCTGGAGATTGTTAGGATATTCCGTTCAGAACAGGCATGGCTGTTGTGTGTCACATGCCTGTTTACACTCCAGCACAGCTTGCTGGGAACTTCCGTTTGTGTAGAGCTTTTGCTTATGCTGCTTGCTTTTGGACACGAAGGAGAGAAGACATGTTTCCTTTTGTCCTGCTGTACGCTGAATAAACTGCTTGCAAATATGCTCACACAGCCGTCTCCTGCCACTTCTGTTGTGCAGCGTTATTTGCTCTCCTGAGTGTGCGTGCCCAGCTTCTGAAGGCTTCTGAAGCTCAGGCCACAGTTTCATGCTGATCCAAGGACTGGAGATCGCTCGGCACACCGGCCGGTGGGCTGGGGCCTGCTGGGGGCCCACCAATTGCCCCCAATTCCTTGACTGCATCCCACAGAGATAGATTAGTAACCTTTTTTGGACAGGGTTGAACTGCTTCAGAAGAGAGGAGCATGTAGTCTGCAGATACTTCTAGATCCATCCCTTGTTGGAATCTCCGTTCAAACAAGCTGATAAGGCCTCACCTTCCTCCGAGCCGAGCCTTTGATAAGGCTCCAAGGCACATTCTTCAATCAGCAGAGTTCCCAGCAGCATGCGGAAGAGACGAGAGGTTTGGGCTACATTGTAAAGAGTTTTATTTCTAAACTACGCAGAACAAAAAAGACATCCACTCTCTATGAAAGCAGAGAGCAAAGGAACAAAGGAAACAGGAAACCACTAACGTCACATCCCATCTCCCTTTCGTGAGACTGCAAGGTCTCTGGAATGTAAACAGAGTCCTGTGACTCCACGCAGCTGCACAGTGATAACAGAAACTAACATCTCTGTCACTTGAGGGCCAATGAATCATAGAATTGTAGAGTAGGACGGGGCCCTGAGAATAATCTAGCCCAATGCAGAAATTGTCGGAGGTTCCATACGACCGAGCTGTAATGGCTCTCCTCCTCGTTGTATCTTCGGAATCCATCCAGGTTCTCCTCCAACGATGATTAATGACCTAAGCCTTTGATGAGGCTCAGGCACGCTCCCCCGTTACTCAGAGTATCCAAACAGCAGAAGGAGCCGAGAAATGTGCTATGTTGCTACTTTTATTCCTAACTATGCAAGATAGAAAAGAATATACATCTGCTCTCTGTGAGCTGTAAGAGACAGTGAACAACTGGAACAAAGGAACAGGAAACCAGTAACATCAACATCTGTCTCCCGTATCCCGTGCGACTTCCAGCAGTCCGGAATGTCTGGAATGTCAATAGAGTCTTGTGACTCCAAAAACTGCACAGTGGCATAACAGAAATCTAACAGGAATACGCAGCTGCCCCTTAGGAGAATCGAACCTGCAACCTTGGCTTTGTCAACACCATAGTCTAACCAACTATCAGTAGTAGATAGGTAGCCGTGTTGGTCTGCCATAGTCAAAATAAAAAAATTCCTTCCAGTAGCACCTTAAAGACCAACTAAGTTAGTTCTTGGTATGAGCTTTCGTGTGCATGCACACTTCTTCAGATACACTGAAACAGAAGTTGCCAGATCCTTCTATATAGTGAGAAGGTGGGGAGGGGTGTTACTCAGAAGGGTGGTGGGAATGGGAGATAGGCAGATAGCTGAGAGAGCCTCTTGACGACTCTTAACGACTGTAATAGGTCTTACAGGAAAAGGCAAGGGGTGGGAAGGTGAGAAATGGTTTAGTTATGTATAGTGAGATAAGAATCCAATGTCTTTGTTCAGTCCAGGTCTTTTCATGGTTTTAAGTTTGGTAATGAGTTGTAATTCAGCAGCTTCTCTTTCCAGTCTATTTCTGAAATTCCTTTGTAGTAAAACAGCTACTTTGAGATCTTGTATGGAATGTCCTGGGAGATTGAAGTGTTCTCCTACTGGTTTCTCTGTTCTGTGATTCTTGATGTCAGATTTATGTCCGTTTATTCTTTGGCGTAAGGTTTGGCCTGTTTGTCCAATATAGAGAGCTGAAGGACACTGTTGGCATTTGATGGCATACACAATGTTAGACGATGAGCAATTAAATAGTCCCGAGATGGTATGTGTGATGTTGTTGGGGCCAGTAATGGTGTTGTCCGGGTGTATGTGGCAGCAAAGTTGGCATCTGGGTTTATTGCAGGCTCTGGTGCCAGTGTCTGTGTTAAGTCTGGTTGTAGTATTATTGTGGGTTAGGAGTTGTTTAAGATTGGGTGGCTGTCTGTAGGCAATGAAAATAAAACCACAGCGGACCTTGCCACTAAACTCTGCCAATTTGTCCTTACCCACAACAACTTCAAATTCGGTGATGACCTGTTTCTTCAGATCAGCGGCACAGCAATGGGCACCCGCATGGCCCCACAGTATGCCAACATCTTCATGGCAGATTTAGAACAACGTTTTCTGAACTCCTACCCACTCAAACCTCTCTTGTACCTGCGATACATTGACGATATTTTTATCATCTGGACACATGGTCAACAGACCCTGGACACCTTTCACCAGAAATTTAATGATTTTCACCCCACAATCAACCTTACAATGAATCAATCTATGCAAGAAATACATTTTTGGACACTACTATAAAAATACAGGATGGGCGCATAGACACCACCTTATACCGCAAACCAACTGACCGACAAACATATCTACATGCCTCTAGCTACCATCCCAAACATACCAAACAGTCCATTGTATATAGCCAGGCACTACGTTACAGCCGCATCTGTTCCAATTCTACAGACAGAGACTCTCACCTAAGGGATCTACAGCAAACCTTCTCAGAACTAAAATACCCAGCAGATGAAGTTAGACAACAGATCAACAGAGCCAGACTGATACCCAGAGAGAGCTTGCTGCAAGACAGACCCAAAAAAGAAAATAACAGAACACCTCTAGTCATCACATACAGCTCCCAAGTTAAAACAGTACAACGCATCATCAGAGATCTACAACCTCTCCTGGACAATGACAGTTCTCTTTCTCAAGCTCTGGGAGGAAGACCTTTCATTGCCTACAGACAGCCACCCAATCTTAAACAACTCCTAACCCACAATAATACTACAACCAGACTTAACACCTTTGTCTGCTTCTTTAATTATTATAATTAAAGAATTAAATTCTTTAATTATAAAGATATTATAATTAAAGAAGCAGACAAAGGTGGAGCTGTCGTCATCATGAACAAAACTGACTACATTCAGGAGGCTCACAAACAACTTTCCAATACCGCCTTTTACACAAAATTGGACTCAGACCCCACACAAGAATACAAGAAAGAACTAAACAAGATTGTTAAGGAGCTACCCCCCCCCCCCACATCCAAGAACAGATCCTCACCAACACACCAACAGAACCTCGACCAGGAACTTTCTATCTTCTACCCAAAATACACAAACCAGGAAATCCAGGACGCCCCATCATTTCTGGTATTGGCACTGTTACAGTGGGTGTCTCCGGTTATATGGACTCTGTTCTGAAACCATATGCCATCAATGCTCCCAGCTATGTACGTGACACCACAGATTTTCTGAGGAAAATACAATCTTTAAATAATCTTCCCAACAATACTATACTAGCTACTATGGATGTGGAACCTCTGTATACCAACATCCCACACAACGATGGTTTACAAGGTATAAGGAACACCATATCAGATAAAACCACAGCGGACCTTGCCACTAAACTCTGCCAATTTGTCCTTACCCACAACAACTTCAAATTCGGTGATGACCTGTTTCTTCAGATCAGCGGCACAGCAATGGGCACCCGCATGGCCCCACAGTATGCCAACATCTTCATGGCAGATTTAGAACAACGTTTTCTGAACTCCTACCCACTCAAACCTCTCTTGTACCTGCGATACATTGACGATATTTTTATCATCTGGACACATGGTCAACAGACCCTGGACACCTTTCACCAGAAATTTAATGATTTTCACCCCACAATCAACCTTACAATGAATCAATCTATGCAAGAAATACATTTTTTGGACACTACTATAAAAATACAGGATGGGCGCATAGACACCACCTTATACCGCAAACCAACTGACCGACAAACATATCTACATGCCTCTAGCTACCATCCCAAACATACCAAACAGTCCATTGTATATAGCCAGGCACTACGTTACAGCCGCATCTGTTCCAATTCTACAGACAGAGACTCTCACCTAAGGGATCTACAGCAAACCTTCTCAGAACTAAAATACCCAGCAGATGAAGTTAGACAACAGATCAACAGAGCCAGACTGATACCCAGAGAGAACTTGCTGCAAGACAGACCCAAAAAAGAAAATAACAGAACACCTCTAGTCATCACATACAGCTCCCAAGTTAAAACAGTACAACGCATCATCAGAGATCTACAACCTCTCCTGGACAATGACAGTTCTCTTTCTCAAGCTCTGGGAGGAAGACCTTTCATTGCCTACAGACAGCCACCCAATCTTAAACAACTCCTAACCCACAATAATACTACAACCAGACTTAACACGGACACTGGCACCAGAGCCTGCAATAAACCCAGATGCCAACTTTGCTGCCACATACACCCGGACAACACCATTACTGGCCCCAACAACATCACACATACCATCTCGGGACTATTTAATTGCTCATCGTCTAACATTGTGTATGCCATCAAATGCCAACAGTGTCCTTCAGCTCTCTATATTGGACAAACAGGCCAAACCTTACGCCAAAGAATAAACGGACATAAATCTGACATCAAGAATCACAGAACAGAGAAACCAGTAGGAGAACACTTCAATCTCCCAGGACATTCTATACAAGATCTCAAAGTAGCTGTTTTACTACAAAGGAATTTCAGAAATAGACTGGAAAGAGAAGCTGCTGAATTACAACTCATTACCAAACTTAAAACCATGAAAAGACCAGGACTGAACAAAGACATTGGATTCTTATCTCACTATACATAACTAAACCATTTCTCACCTTCCCACCCCTTGCCTTTTCCTGTAAGACCTATTACAGTCGTTAAGAGTCGTCAAGAGGCTCTCTCAGCTATCTGCCTATCTCCCATTCCCACCACCCTTCTGAGTAACACCCCTCCCCACCTTCTCACTATATAGAAGGATCTGGCAACTTCTGTTTCAGTGTATCTGAAGAAGTGTGCATGCACACGAAAGCTCATACCAAGAACTAACTTAGTTGGTCTTTAAGGTGCTACTGGAAGGAATTTTTTTATTTCAACTATCAGTAGCTGGGAGTGCCTTCTTCCAGCTTCAGTTCCTAGGGCACTAATGGACTAAGATAGCTTGGCCATGGTAGCTTGAACTTTTAAAGTATTTTACTGCTGGCATCCCATCTGTCTTGGGGGACAGCAGAAGAGCACGCCTTCGAGGATGAAGTCAAACCATTGGAGAGTTACAGCGCCTGTTGTGGCTAACTTCTCGTATATTTTGCTTCACTGTAAAACTTTGTGGTGCACAAATTTTATGAAACAAACAAACAATAAATAAATATAATGAACCTGGCACTGGTAACTTCCAGAGTGGATTACTACCTTGCAGTCTTTGTGGAACTTCCCTTGGTCTAAATCCAGAAGTTGCAAGTGGTCAGCTGCAGTTCTGCCCCAATAGGAATCATGGAATTTTGCCTAAAATTGCCACCATAATGACAACAGCATATTAATATTGTTGTGAGTTGGGGGGGGGGTCCTGCATGGTGCCTGAGTTCCTCCCAGTCCCTGGGGTCCTGGAACCAGCAAGGGTTAAAACCTAATAGAGGATACCACTGTTGAACTAACCGTGAGATTAACCGTGAACTAACTGTTGAACTTCTCAGTGAGATTATGGCCCTAAGTACCGTCATTAGTATAACAAAGGAAGTTGCTCTGTGCCAGAGGACAAATGGGTGGGCCCCCTCCCTCCCCTGGCAAGTAGCGAGAAGGGCAACAGTGAGTGCAGGGGTTGTGAGAGGGCTGGAAGAAGGCTGCAGGCAGAAGCCCGGGTGTGAGAGCCATGCTTGCTTTCTGTGGGATTCCAAGGCTGTGACTAGGGGGGAAGCAAGTGTTGGCATGCAACCAAGGAAACAGGGGCAATTTGGCAGGCTCCCAGCTGGCTCCAGCCCACCGGCCGGTGTGCCGGGCAATCTCCAGTCCTTGGCGCAACATCAGCGACCCAAGCTTCAAAAGCTAGGGCACGCTACTCAACAGAGTAAACGCTACACAACAGAAGTGGCAAGAGAAGTTGTGTGAGCATATTTACAAGCAGTTTATCCAGCATAGGTAAGGTAAAGGGATCCCTGACCATTAGGTCCAGTCTGGGGTTGCAGCGCTCATCTCGCTTTATTGGCCGAGGGAGCCAGTGTACAGCTTCTGGGTCATGTGGCTAGCATGACTAAGCCGCTTCTGGCGAAGCAGAGCAGCACATGGAAATGCTGTTTACCTTCCTGTCAGAGCGGTATCTATTTATCTACTTGCACTTTGACGTGCTTTCGAACTGCTAGGTTGGCAGGAGCAGGGACCGAGCAACAGGAGCTCACCCTGTCGCGGGGATTCGAACCGCCGACCTTCTGATCAGCAAGTCCTAGGCTCTGTGGTTTAACCCACAGCGCCACCCGCGTCCCTTTTATTCAGCATACATCAGGACAAAAGGAAACATGTCTGATCTCCTTCGTGTCCAAAGCAAGCAGCTAAAAGCAAAAGCTATACACAAACGGAAGTTCCCAGCAAGCTGTGCTGGAGTGTAAACAGACGTGTGACATACAACAATTCCACAACGGAACGGAATATCCCAACAACAAGATCTTTTGGGGTTTTGATGCTGTGAGCCCCTCCATCCTAGGCTCAGACTGTGTATATGTGTAAATAAACCACATAAAGACACTGCAGTCTCGGCTGTTGCTCATTCTAAGGAATCTGGACCCTGGATAAGAGTCTAGAACCCCTGGGATTGTGCACCCCTCTGAGATTAGAATGGCATGCAGAAAATGTTGGAACTGTATGTTGAGATGCGTCCAAGGGAACGGGGGCAATTGGCAGGCTGGCTCCAACCCTCCGGCCAACAGCTGGTTGAACTCTGGTCCTCGGTTCTGCATCAATCTGCGACTCAGAGCTTCAGAAGCCTTTCAGAAGCTGAGCATGCAAGCCAGCAGAGAAAACAAACTTCGCAATGGAAGGGCAGACAGAGGCATGCATAAAGCATATTTACAAGCAGTTTATTCAGCATAGATCAGGTCAAAGAAAACATGTCTGCTCTCCTTCATGTCCAAGAGCAAGAAGCATGAGCAAAAGCTATACGCAAATGGAAGTTCCCAGCAAGCTGTGCTGGACTGTAAACAGACATGTGACATACAACAACTCCACACATCTGTGGAACGGAACATCAATATCCTAACACTGTAATGTGAGCAGCAAAAGCAATTAAGCTGGTGAAATAAAACGGAACTGAGAATGTACTTTTGCTATAAGCCATATAGAATCATAGAATTGTAGAGTTGGAACCCCAAGGGTCCTCTGGTCCAATCCTGTGCAATGTGGGAATCTCTGCTAAAGCATCCATATAGAAGGGATAAGTATTCTTGAGGAGCCAGAAGTCTACTTGACCAGGTGCCCCTCAGATCAATACTTTGAGCACATCTATTTGTGCCATTTCCTGGTAGGCAATTGAATTTCATGCTGGATCCTGTACACTGATTAGCTCAGCAAAGCATTGGAAAGGGAAGCAATCCTGTGGAACTAGCTGCAGAAATAGAATGAAATAGAACCTTTTGCCGTTCCAAAGAGCTCCTCTCTGGGGACAATCTATTAGGAATCTCGGGGTCACTTCCTAGGAGGTGACTTTGTACAGGTTTAAAATGGTCACTTCACAATGGACGCGATCTTGGGGTGGCCCCCCAGAATTTCTTTTTATTGTGCATTCTGCTGAAGTTTGATACATATATACTGTGCAGACATAAGGATTCTGGATGAAAGAATGAAGAAACTTAAGTTTTATTATTCCTGGCAGACAAAGCCATTCTGAGAACAGGCTTGGCCTATGGCCAGTAGGACCAGGTAATATCTGGTTTTCATCATCGTGGTATATCACCAGCTAAGCATTGCAATATACTGATATATCACAACGTCTGAAGTAAGGAGAGAGTGATGTAGAGGCATTGCCTGGCTTCACAGTTTTTCCAGCATTGTGTTTTTTGCTGGCGGCTGCTATTGTGATTCGCTGCCCCTCTGCAGAAGGCAGGGAGAGCTGAACCAGCAGAGTTCACAGGGGCTGCAGGAACTGAGAGAAACATTGGCTGGCTTCACAGTTTTTCCTACGTTGTGATTTTCGCATGACACACACGTCATGATTCGTGATATATTGCCAGGCCAAAAACCAATCCCACAATATGGACTTCAAACCAGTTTTGGACGATATATCTGTTGAATGGTCTCTTTAAATTTGAAGGTTCATTATTGTTCCACAAGATGTGTATGTCTTTAAGGGCCAGAGCAAATAACGTGACCTAGTTTTACAGCTGTGAAGCAGTATAGTAGGTGCTGTTAAGTTATGTTAATTAAGCTGTTTGGTATAATATATAAAGAGCAGCACCTAGCTCTTTCAGTACTCTGGTGGTTGGGTCATGCTTATTGATATATTATAATTAATGTAAAAGGAGTTTTTGTTATTAAAACCTAGCTAAAGTTATTTTGCGTTCCTTGTAATGTGTGGTCTCCCCAGCTCACCTTCTGCAGTGCAACTAGTCTGCAAATAGCCAACAATATCGCCCAGCCCTAATGGCCAATATGGAGTGAAGAGGTTAAGACACATGCTCAGACACCCTTGAACTAGCTAAGAGGAGAAGAAGCAGGGAAGCGAAGCCTGAAATGAATTGATCCAGCATACCAACAAAAAGTTACTAAATGATAAGGAATCATTGGGGAGGAATGACAGATCCGCTCTCGGTCAGAGAAATAAAACAGAGCTGACAACCAGGTAAAAGAAAGCAAGACAGGCTCTTTAAGACTCATCTTTATTGATCTGCTGCAACAAAGTCACTCCCCGCCCCCAACAAAAGGAAGAGAAAGAGCCCTCAACAAAGCCAGGAACAACTTTTAAAACTGCAGAAAGTGCCCAGCGCCATTTGAGGATTGAACATGCTTGTTTATAAAAAGTGGCTTTGTTGGGTGTTATATTTGATTGGATGAAGCAAATATTGGTTTTATATAGTGGACATATGAGGAATCAAAAACCCTTTATTTTCGCCATTTGTTTCTATCTTTATCTTTTAACCTCTTTTCCACTCTTTGTTTATTTATTTCTTTTTCTCTTGCTTTCTCCTCTCCAAAGAGAGGGGTTTGCTCTCCCAGACCTGAAATTGTATTACTAGGCAGCATGTTTGTGTTGGATGAAGGAATGGGTGGAACTAAAAAATGCAAACAACGCAGACCTAGAGGGGTTCAACCTATCTTTTGGATGGCATGCTTACCTTTACTATGGAAAAACCAGGCTGCATAAGGGATTCCTAAACCACATAATAAGGAAGAACTTATGTAGTGTTTTGGCAAGACACAAAGACCTTCTAGAAAGGAAGACCCTTGATTGGATATCCCCTACTGGGGCTGTGGCAGTGAAAAAAGTAAATTTGGATAAGAATTGTGGTACTTATAAGGATCTCCTTAATTTTAAAAGATTAAAAAAATAATAATAAGGAAGGGATTCCAAATTAGATTACAGATTGGTTTCAATATTTTCAACTAAGTGAGGTCTTTAAAAAGGATAAAGAAAGAGGAGGCTAAGAATTTGGGCAGGAAATGATATTAGGGAACAACAAATAATAACCATAATTTTTAAGTGGGGGGGAAGGACTTCAGGCCGGCTCGTTTACATCGCGTGGTCCGGCATGCGCTCGGCACTGCATGTAAGTAAGAGGGGCCCAGATCGCAGCCCAGATGGCCTCCCACGAAGCCTCCCTCTAAGCGCCCGGTGCCCTTTATCTGCCCCCATCTAGGGAAGTCTGCGCCACAGGAGTGCCAGCAAGCAGATCAGGTGGCTTGCAGGTTGTGCCATCCTCTCTTGGCGCCAGGATCGCACAGGGCACTTCCCTGCTCCCCTCGCAGACTCCGCAGGGAGGCGCGCAGGCAGCGACGCGGCCAGAAAGGGGCGCCCCGTGACCACCCCCAATTGTGCCCATCAGGCACCCAGGCAGCCCCAGCAACAGGGGACGTGAAGGGGCTTCCCTGAGTGGGTAAGGGAGCGAGCCCTGACTCCTGGACACTCAGCCTATGGTGCCCTCCAAAATCTGGTGCCCTGGCGCCCTGCGCCACTAACGTCTATGGGTAAGACGCCCCTGAAACAACCTCTCAACTCTCTTGGTTTCAGGGAGCACAGAGAACAAGGCTTGCGTGGAATAGTATATTTCTGTTCATTCTTTCTAAGCAGACATCTTCTGAAGTTGAACCATGGGATGGAACCCATTCTGTCTTCAGTCACGCGTTGGCCCACGTTTTGCCAACTTAAATTTCTACGCTCTCCTTACAAACCCAGTTCCGTAGTTCGTGGCAATAGGTATCACGCCAATTGTTTCCAGCTAGCGAAGGCACTATGGATGTGCAGTCCTTCTCCAATCTTCTCTTGTTTTCTGTAAAGTAAGTGTTTTCCTCGTGCCAATACCTGGGGCCAGAGAGGAAAGACTTCCATTAAATCCAAGACATACAGAGAGGCTGGGTCTACCAAGGCAACAGAATGAGGAGGATGTGAGAGGTGGCAAGACCTGTTGAGGTGAAATGGGCTGTGACACTGTTATGTACTGAGCTTGGATCCTAGAACAATGGGCAGGTAGGATCCTAGAAGGCAGCCACCTGATTGGTCTGCAGGAGCCACCCAATCCAGCTCCAGGAGGATGTGAATCAGCAACCGGATTGGCCTGCAGGAGCAGTCCAATCAGGCTCCAGGAGGGGAGTTGAATCAGCCAATCACGCGGGACCCATTGTGTAAATCAGGGGTCAGCTGGCCTGGTTAATTTGGGGGTGCATCACATATGCATGTGCAAGGCACCGCAGCAGATTGTGTTGTAAAGATTACTTAACTTCTTTACATGCTCAAGAACAGTTCCCTAACACCTCTTGAAATACCCCCCCCCTTTCTTAAAAAAGACTTACTGCTTTGTTACTCTGGAGCCATCTGTCCATTCCCATTTGCCTTCCTCCTTTTCATCTGTAAAACCAATCCAGGCGGGGTCTTTGAGCTGAGAAGTGATGTAATTCTGCGGAAAGAAGGAACGACCTCAGCTGACAAAATGCCCCGATTCAGCTACCTAGGCCTGAGCAATGTGGCAGTAAGGAACTGCACATTTAATGCTGTGACTTGTTGCGAGGCAGATGGAAACATGTACTTCGAGGGAGATACAGTGGTAAATGGATACAGAGCTCCATAATTTAAATACTTTCAGTTAAGGCACATTATAAATTTTATATATACAGTGGTACCTTGCAAAATTCGCTAGACGAAAGAGTTTTCCGTTTTGGAGGTGCTTCGCAAAACGAATTTCCTATGGGCTTGCTTTGCAAGACGACAATGTCTTGCGAGTTCCTGCTGGGTTTTTTTCCTTCCCCCCCCCCCTTTTTCTAAGCCGCTAAGCCGCTTATCAGCTGATCCGACCAGCAGATAAGCCGCTAAAAGCCGCTAATAGCGCTAATCCGCTAATCAGTCAATGGGCTTGCTTCGCAAGATGAAAAAACCGCTAGACGAAGAGAATCACAGAACGGATTCTTTTCGTCTTGCGAGGCACCACTGTAATGTGATGCGGAGGCAGAAAAGAGAATACTTGTGTCTGGTGCCTATATCAGCCCTGTGGCACCACTGGGTGCCCAAGATTTTGATGGTGATGTTTACTTATTTTATTTATTTATTCCTTTCATCACCAGAATGCATATTTCCTGTGGTGGGTTCACCTGAGATCTGATACTCCCTACAAGTGGTTTTCTACAAATGCTTCGGCATATAGTAAGTGCAGATGCAAAATGTGCCAACTTTGCAAAGAGGCTTAGGCACATCTCCTGCTATTAAGAATTCACTGTGCAGTTAACTTACAGTACGATAATCTGTCTACCTACTCAAAAGTAAATGCCTCTGTTTTTAATGAGGTTTCCTCCCAGGTAAGTGGGAGCAGGACTGCAGTCTTGGATTCCTTGTGTGGAAAGAGTGGAAAGGCTTCGGAACTTAAATATGGGCAGTCCACTGTGTTTAACGCTATTTTATAAAAAAGGAGTATTAAATCACATAATCTGAGCACTATTAAATTATGATTAATATTATTATTTTTAAAAATGCATTTTAATATCCTGTTAATTATCTCAGTGCTTTTGCTGTTGGGGAAGAACACTGGAAGATGACATTTGGCAGGACTGTGTGAGGGGAAAAAATAATGTTTGGAATACTTATAAAAATGGCATGGAACATCTCCGGAGTTAATTCTTTCACTTGCCTCCTCATTGAGGGGAGGAGGGACTGGACTTTGAAGACTTGCCGGGGCTCTGGCAGGGCACCAGATCATTCTTCTACTAATAATTATAACTAATTAATTACAAAGAGAGAGACCTTTCCAGAGTAACTCTGAGTCATAAAAGGAGATCAGGAATTAATTAACATGGACATAATATTTGATAAAGGAACAATTGATGAAAATTAAAACCTCACACAGGAAGAAGAAAGGAGAACTTCACTTGTGAATTTATAAATTATTATATGTGTTAATATGAACTGAAGTTAATCATTGTAGCTGTGGTATAAGGAATTTTATCAAGAATGGATTATATTTGGTTTGAGCAATAGTCTGGAGGCAGAATTAAAGAGAACAGACCCTGAAGTACAGCACGTGGGAAGCCATACAAAATTCATAAATGGCTATGTACTGTATTTTTTGCACCATAACACTCACTTTTTTCCTCCTAAAAAGTAAGGGGAAATGTCTGTGTGTGTTATGGAGGGAATGCCTACGGGTGGCATGCCTATGGATTTTCCTCCTCCAAAATCTACGTGCGTGTTATGGTCGGGTGCGTGTTATAGAGCGAAAAATACAGTAATTGATTTGTATCTGAATTGGTATTGCTATTTGGTATCAATATAATTTGATGCATATTGGATTTTTGTAATTGAAAATGAATAGAAATTATTGAAAACAAAAACAAAAAACAAGGCAGCCATGGCAATAGCTGCAAGGAATCATAACACATTTGCAGGCGTGGGCAAGAAGAACCAAGGCTGACAGGAGCATTGGGCACTAGAGAAGAAGACCACTTTGTGGAAGAGAGGAAGAAAAATATATATAACCTGTTCTTCATCACTTAAGACGGAGGCCAGGTGGGAATCTCTGGACACACAGAAGTTCTCCGCATCATACCAGGTCTTTCTTCCTTTTGAAACATAGTAGAGATTCCTCCCAAAGGCATCCCAGGTACCAGCAGATCTGGCTTTAGTATCTTTCTTGTAGAGATTTTCTATGAGGGAGAGAGAGGAATGCTGCTATTGCATGGTGCATGGACTGAAAGCAGTTGTGCACAAAATCAACATTGCGACATAATATATTAAAATGTAGCTCTCCAGTTGACCACCAAGTTCAGTATGTACAAAATACAAGTCCTATATTGTCAGTGCCGTGCTACATTCTACATTCTAATTTCTCCATCTTCTCTTGTATTTTTCTGTCTGTCGTATTCCTTAGAAGAGTGGCGTGAAATAATCTTCTAAGTGTCTAATGAAGATGATTGGGTTGGCAGACAAAATACAGTGGTGCCTCGCAAGACGAAAATAATTCGTTCCGCGAGTCTTTTCGTCTTGCGATGTTTTTCGTCTTGCGAAGCACGGTCCGTCGCAACTGCGCCTCTTCAAGCAGCTTTAAGAAAAAAGCGCAAGACATTTTCGTCTTGCGAAGCAAGCCCATAGGGAAATTCGTCTAGCGAAGCAACGCAAAAACGGAAAACCCTTTCGTCTAGCGAGTTTTCCGTCTTGCGAGGCATTCGTCTTGCAGGGCACCACTGTAATAATAATAATAATAATATATAATTTTATTTATATCCCGCCCTCCCCAGGTGAAGCCAGGCTCAGAGCGGCTAACAACAGTAAAAGTAACACAGCATTCTAAAATCAATTCATTTTAAAATCAATTCAAAATCAAGGAGCTGGGCATGTTTAGCCTGGAGAAGAGGAGGTTAAGGGGTGATATGATATCCATGTTCAAATATATAAAAGGATGTCACATAGAGGAGGGGAAAAGGTTGTTTTCTGCTGCTCCAGAGAAGCGGACACGGAGCAATGGATCCAAACTACAAGAAAGAAGATTCCATCTAAACATTAGATTAGGAAGAACTTCCTGACAGTAAGAGCTGTTTGACAGTGGAATTTGCTGCCAAGGAGTGTGGTGGAGTCTCCTACTTTGGAGGTCTTTAAGCAGAGGCTTGACAACCATATGTCAGGAGTGCTCTGGTGGTGTTTCCTGCTTGGCAGGGGGTTGGACTCGATGGCCCTTGTGGTCTCTTCCAACTCTATGATTCTATGATCTTCTATGATCTATGATCAAATTAAATTAATGGCACTGATGGATGCTGGCCCAGGCAGACAAGACAAGGATTCCTGGATTCCCAGTTTCGCCCAAAGATTATTTCCCTGCAACGCTTGGGCTTTTCTGCTGACCTGTGGCTCCACAAGCATTTGCTTCAATGGAGGAGGGGGTTTGATTTAAAGGCAAACCTGCCCAATTTGCCCTCTCTGAAACGACCTGAAACACAACCACTCCTCAAAAGTTACACTCCTCTGGGTTTTGAAATGCAGTTCACCAGGCAAGGAACTTTGGAAAAAGGCATAGACCAGGGTAAAGGGAGTGTTGAAATGCCTATGTCTGTGATGACAACGGGGGAGGAGGGCGGGGACCGCATCCTCTTAAGAGGAAATTACTTTGCAAAAAATAAAAATAAAAATTGCATCTGAATCAAAACTGCAAGCAAAACTGGGCGTATTGAGGAGAAACGTGCGCTGAAATGCTCGTGCATTTTCATAACAACCTGTTTTAAATAAATGCGAACTGCTGTGGAAATCTGGGAAACTGAGAAGCTGAAGAAAGAAACCAAAATTGACAGAGCACGGCCTGAGTAAAACACAAGAGAAAGCTGCCGAATGGCTGAGATTGAACACTGATATGTCCCAACTCCTTCCCTTAGCCGGTGCTCTATGCCAGCATTTAATGTTCATTCAGGGTGGCCTTTAATTTTTGTGGAAGCTAAGGGTGTGCCCACCCCCCTTTTGCAATTCTAGCATTCCAGGTGTTATGTACTGAGTTGAATAGGATCCAAAAGGCAGCAGTCTGATTGGTCCTAGAACAATAGGATTCAGAATGCAGCAGTCTGATTGGTCCACAGGAGCCACCCAATCCAGCTCCAGGTGGAAGTGAATCCGCAACCTGCTTGGCCTACAGGTGAATCCCGGAATTAGCCAATCACACGGGGCCCATTGTGTAAATAATGTATATAAAGCAGACATTCTGGGGGAACTTCCATTCCTCCTCACCACTATGAGCTGAATCAAGAGCATGAAATCCACTCTCAACTCCAAGAATATTTCACCACCCTTTCAGTTTCTGGCTCACCGTCATATCCATTTGCTCCCTTGCGTTCTCAAAGTGCGCCCCGTATTTAGACATGCAGGTACTTACGGTAGTTTTTCTTCTGCTCTGCATATTCATGCTGGTTGCTTTTCAATGTGTCCATCAACGTCAAAGCAAAATCTGATACCTTTATGGCTGAAAGTATTCCCAAAATTAGAATGAGAGTTTCTTCAGCACCAGCCCAACCCAGACCCAGACACATTTGAACATGTTATAGGGTTGTCATGTTATAACAAGGAGGACACCCTAAAATTGTTGAGATTTTTTTTGTAAAAAACGCCAAAAAAACCCCACAGATTTTTAATTGATTTGGCTAAGATCCAAAGTGCTGCCTTTCGGAAATTCCCCTCTCCCCGGACTGAAATCCCAGTAATGAGGACAAGGCAGGGATGCCCCCTGTCTCCACTGTTGTTAATCCCAACATTGGAAGTGTTAACTAGAGAAATACGGGGAAATGATGAAATAACAGGAATTAAGGTTGGGCTGAGAGAGTCTGAAGTCAAAGCCTTGCGGACAACATTGCGTTGACGTTGGAAAATCTGATAGAAAGTGTCCCAAGGACAACAGAAACAATAACAAAATTTGGCAACTTAGCAGGATTCTATATAAATAAGGGGAAGGGGGGAATGATAGTTAAAAATCTAGACTCACAGGCAAAAGACTCAAGAATATTATGAGAATTAAAACAGGGGGGTTAAACATTTGGGGAAATGGATATCAGCAAAGAACTTAAACCTTTTCCAGGATAACTATGTTACAATTGTGGGATGTAATCAAATGCAACATTCCTTCCTTAGAAGGTTGTTTTAAACTGTGATTAAGAAGTTTCAGTTGTGCTAGCATTGTCAATAAATATTAGTGCTGGCATGTTTGCTGCTCTGACCTCCTTTGGAGGAAGTTGGGGGGGTCTATAGCTAAATAATAAGAATAAGTGCTATTTTTCTAGGGAAAGGGTTACTGGAACTCACCATCAACTTTCCCCTCGTTCTCTTAGAATGGCAATGGTGCCCACCTGAGAGGTGCCGGAACTCAGTTCTAGTGAGTTCCAGCTGTGGGGGAAGCCCTGGGAACATCCTATCATGATTTGATATTATGGTGGGTATTGCTATATACACAGAACCCACAAACTTCCTATAAAGGCTAGCCAAAATTCCACATCTGTATCTTCAGGAGTTGCCAACAAAGGCCTGTATAGTTAAAGCTATGGTTTTCCCAGTAGTGATGTATGGAAGTAAGAGCTGGACCATAAAGAATTGATGCTTTTCAATTATGGTGCTGGAGGAGACTCTTGAGATTCCCATGGACAGATCCTGAAGCTGAGGCTCCAAGACTTTGGCCACCTCATGAGAAGAGAAGACTCCCTGGAAAAGACCCTGATGCTGGGAAAGATGGAGGGCACAAGGAGAAGGGGACGACAGAGGACGAGATGGTGGGACAGTGTTCTCGAAGCTACCAGCATGAGTTTGACCAAACTGCGGGAGGCAGTGGAAGACAGGAGTGCCTGGCGTGCTCTGGTCCATGGGGTCACGCAGAGTCGAACACGACTAAACGACTAAACAACAAACAACAATCTTCAGGAGATGTCCGCCTTTTCTTTTCAGAACTCAGAGCTATGGAAACTGTGCAGCACCCCGCATTTCAAAACCGGAATTGGAAATAAACAGTTATTCCTATCCCACTTACCATTTCCGTAATTGAGCTTAGGGCGTCTGTACGAAGCGGCCATTGAGCTTCTGAGTCTGTTCAACGACGGTTCAAGGTGATGGGGTGGTTCCGCTAGCATATTGCTATCTAAAGGTATTAAGACAAGGACGGGAACTCAGATTTCCAGCTGCCAAACAACGCCCCCCCCCCAATAACCCCATAATAAGCACATGAAACTGCCATATTCAGAGGTTGAGCCGTGTTCCACCAAGCCTTGGACTGTCTTCTCAACAGGTAGTAGCTCTTCAGAGACTCCTGCAAAGCTCTCTACCAGCTACCCAGCCTGAGATCACAGAATCATAGAGTTGGAATGGACCCCAATGGCCATCTAGTCCAACCCCCTGCATTGCAGGAATCTCAGCTAAAGCATCCATGACAGATGGCTATCCAACCTCTGCTTTAAAACCTCCAAGGAAGGAGAGTCCAGGCGAACTTCCCTGGGGAGAGCATTCCATAGACGGGGAGCCACTGCAGAGAAGGCCCCGTTTTCATGTTGCCACCCTCTGTATCTCTCGAGGAGGAGGTACACGAATGAGGGCCTCAGAAGATGATCTCAGGGTCCAGGTAGGTTCATATGGAAAGAGGCGGTCCTTGAGGTATTGTGGTCCTGAGCCATTTAAGGCTTCATAGGTCAAAACCAGCACTTTGAATTGGGCTCAGAAACTAATCGGTAGCCAGTGCAGTCGGACCAGGTAATATGTTCAAACCATCTTGCTCCGGTGAGCAACCTGGCCACTGAATTCTGCACCAGCTGAAGTTTCCGAACCGTCTTCAGAGGCAGCCTGACATATAACACATTGCAGTACAGTGGTACCTCAGGTTACAGACGCTTCAGGTTACAGACTCCACTAACCCAGAAACAGTATTTCAAGTTAAGAACTTTGCTTCAGGATGAGAACAGAAATCGTGTGGTGGTGGCGTGGCAGCAGCGGGAGGCCCCATTAGCTAAAGTGGTACCTCAGGTTAAGAACAGTTCAGGTTAAGAACGGACCTCCGGAACAAATTAAGTTCTTAACCCGAGGTACCACTGTAATCTAACCTTGAGGTTTCCAGAGCTTAGACAACAGTAGTTAGGCTATCCCTGTCCTGATAGGGACGTAGCTGGGCCACCAGCCAAAGCTGATGGAAGGCTGTATAGTTACTTATCTCCTTGGCTTGGGGGGGGGTCACAAAACGGGCCACCCTCCAACATTTCTCCGATGAAAATAAAGACATCCTAAGGGAAAATGGGACATTCCAGGATCAAATCAGAAATCGGGACGGCTTCTGTAAATCTGTGATTGTCCCCGTGATTGATATACACTCATGGTTTATAAAAATAGGAAGAATTAAGGAATGCTTTTCATAACATAGATGGACACATTACGTGTTGCTTGTAATGTTAACAATGTGTTATTAAAATTTGATGCCAGAGGTTTCTGCAGAGCAACCAGGAACCAGGCAATAGGCAAACTGCATTGTTCCCAACAAAAAACAGGTAAGGGATGTTATTTAATGTACAGTGGTGCCTCTGGATACGAACGGGATTCATTCCAGAGCCCTGTTCACATCCTGAAGTAAACGTAAGACGCGACTGTGCATCTGCGCGTGTCGCGTTTCACCACTTCTGCACATGCGCATGACGTCATTTTGAGAGTCTGCGCATGCTCAAGCGGCGAAACCCGGAAGTAACGCACTCCATTACTTCCGGGTCACCGCGGAGCTACTTCAACCCGAGGTATGACTGTACCAGTATGTCCTGTGACGTTTTAGAACAAATATCTAATATCTAGTATCGTTCTAATAACATTTAAAAGTTCAGCGTAGATCCAGCCCTGGAAAACAAGGGTGCTTGGAGTGTCTGTACGTGCTAAGGGCCCCTTCAACAAGCCTGCCGCCGGGTGCGGGGTGCCAACAGACGCATCTTAGCTGTGCCCAGCCCTCCTCCCGTTCACTGCGCGAGAGCACCTTGTTCAACCCTCTGTCCTTCAGCAGGAGAAACCAAGCGGCACAGTTTGTTCAGGAGCAGCTTAGGGAAGGTGTGTGTCAGCAGACAGAGTTGAACTTACAGAGATAGCCCATCACTGCAGCTATGGTACCAAAGACCAATACCGTCCCACCAATGCACATCCATATCATCTTTAAACGTTGCGGTGTCATGCCAGCATGTTCTGCTGCTGGTGGTGGTGCCGCCGCCGCCGCCGGCTTTGCTGGTGCTGGTGGTTTCTTGGGGGCCATGGCTGCAATGACAAGAAGGAAGAAAGACCCATGAAGACAACAAATTGAGGGGCAAGTTCATCATCAGGCCCCCTGCCTTTTGCCTATTCAGGGATTTGGGTGCTGCACTCAGGACCCAATAGGGAGAGGGACCCCCCTAGCCTTTGGTGGTAGCTGAGCGACAGGCAGTCACGCCTGCGATTCATGGATGATACTGCATTTCAAATTCAGACAAATCTGTTGTGATGCAATGGAGACCACGGGGGTCTCAAAGGAGGCAAATCTTAGGGCGGGGGGCTCAGAATCATCTGGAGAAGGTGGGAAAGGAGGGGCAGGTGCCTAACAGATTTTAACTGTTCTTTTAAGTTCTCAAATAATGACATTCACAGCAGAAAGGGAACAGTTTAAGCTCCAGTAATGGGGTAAAGGTAAAGGTGCCCCTGACCGTCAGGTCCAGTCGTGGACGACTCTGGGGTTGCATGCTCATCTCTTTCTATAGGCCAAGGGAGCCGGCGTTTGTCTGCAGACAGCTTCCGGGTCATGTGGCCAGCATGACTAAGCCGCTTCTGGCCAACCAGAGCAGCGCACGGAAACGCCGTTTACCTTCCCGCCAGAGCGGTACCTATTTATCCACTTGCACTTTGACGTGCTTTCGAACTGCTAGGTTGGCAGGAGCAGGGACCGAGCAACGGCAACTCACCCCGTCGCGGGGATTTGAACTGCCGACCTTCCAATCAGCAAGCCCTAGGCTCAGTGGTTTACACCACAGCACCACCCGCGTCCCTCCAGTAATGGAGAGCTGAGGTTAAAAAAAATCAGGGATTGCCTAAATTAGGTTTGCCATATTTCAAAAAGTGAACATCCGTACACAAAGGTTGTTGAGCTTTTTGGGCAAAATTGACACCCCCACCCCAAAAAAGAGAGAGGTTTCTGAGCTATTTTTAAAGGAAAATAGCCAAAAACAACACTAGCGACATAGGTTGCCATATGATCAGATTTTCCTGGACATTTTTTGCGATTCTTTGCCCGGACATTGCTTCCGACTGCGGTATTCCGGCTATGTCCGGAAAATTCTGGACGGATGGCAACCCTGGCATAAGAAAATCTTCCCAACATTGGATAATCTGCTGTAGTGTCGAGGCAACTACTGTACCTTCTGCTTGTGGTTCACTTTAGGATTCCCTTCCAGATTATCTGTCAAGGATTTCCCTTGTTCTCTTCGAGTCTGATTCTCTTGAACCCTACGCTATTTCTGCTCTATATTTCCCATGGATTCTTATGCCTCCCTCCCACGGCCTTATACTCACTTCCTTTGTCCTCCCAGGATGGTGCAAGCAGCAGCCCTGTGACACAAGCCGCTTGCTGATTGGCTGCCTGCCCTGCCCTGCCACCATTCACCATCACAAGCACACCTGTGGCTGAAAGGTAAGGCAGATTGTGATGGCGCTGGGCCTGTGAGGAGGCAGCAGTCTTTGGCATCTAAGTAGGTGAAGGTACCAGGAAACTCCTCATCAACTTTCTGACCCCAGCTGTGACCCTCCGACTTGTGTTCAGCTTGGGGTCCACCAAGACCCCTAGATCCTTTTCACACACACTGCTAGTAAGCCAAGTGTCCCTGAATGCTACTTCCAGCCTTGTGCCAAGTGAGCAGAGCTGGCAAGGGAAATCCCAGAATGATGATGATGATGATGATGATAATAATAATAATAATAATAATAATAATAATAACAACAACAACAACAACAACAACAACAACAACAACAACAACAATAGTAATTTATACCCTGCCCATCTGGCTGGGTTTCCACAGCCACTCTGGGCGGCTTCCAACCGAATATTAAAAACAATACGGCAAAGTTGCAAAGTCACTGTGTTTTTAACCACAAAGCCCACAAGCCTCTCTCTGGCAGCATGACAGTTGTGAGTCGAGGACCCGGCACCCACTTGAGGATAAGAAAGACACAAGGACGCAGTATATTAGGTTAATAGGCTAAAAAAAGGCCACAACTTTATTGATTACAGCATGTGAGTGATATTGGCTTAGGCATTGGATAAAACAACAGAGCTTGACTCCATACCCTCAGGAAGGGGTGAGTCTATCAAGGGTTAACCACCAGTAGAAGGAGCCTGTTGATGCAAATACAACAAGGGCATTGGACAGGATCCACAAACCACTGGATTCCTTTAACAGAATACCCAAAAAGTGGAGGGGTAGGGGATGGCCACATCCTGCCCTCCAATACACAAACATATTCCAATGCCTAACCGCCAATACTCAAAAGGTTGTGACGATTTGCTACAAGGTAGGCGAAAAACCAGGACGCGGGTGGCACTGTGGGTTAAACCACAGAGCCTAGGTCTTGCCGATCAGAAGGTCGGCAGTCCGAATCCCCACGACGGGGTGAGCTGCTGTTGCTCGGTCCCTGCTCCTGCCAACCTAGCAGTTTGAAAGCACGTCAAAGTGCAAGTAGATAAATAGGTACCGCTCCGGCGGGAAGGTAAACGGCATTTCCGTGCGCTGCTCTGGTTCGCCAGAAGCGGCTTAGTCATGCTGGCCACATGACCCGGAAGCTGTACGCCGGCTCCCTCGGCCAGTAAAGAAAGATGAGCGCCGCAACCCCAGAGTCGGCCACGACTGGACCTAACGGTCAGGGGTCCCTTTACCTTTACCTTTTAGGCGAAAAACCAAGTGGCCAGTGCCAATTTGCCAGTTCCTACCAGGCCCCTTGGACAACCAAGGCGACCAACCGCAGGTCCATGGCAAGGTCAAAAACATAGCAATGAACTAAAGGGAGGGTGCGTGCGTGATCCAACAAAAACCAGCAGCGGAATGAGAGGGCAGTGCTGCCGTGGCTGCATTTGAGCAGCTAAACCCCGCCCCCAAGCCTCTGCCCGATTGGTTGGCTGCCAGGGGGCGTGGCAGCTGGGACAGCTGAGCAGGAGGCCGGAACGAAAGGCTTAATAGAAAGGCGTTTGTCTTAGAGGGAACAGCTAGAGAAGAACAGGCAAGGCTGGTGGCATCGAGAGAAGGATGGCGCAAGAGATCATCTATGCGAATACAACGAAGTTTGAAGTCGGTGGTAAGGGCACACTTTAATCACAGGCTCCCTTCCCTTTTAAGAAATGTCTCACATTTTGAATCGGGGCTTGGTCTGGGGGAGCAAAGGCATTACAGCAGCGGATTAGATAGTTTCATGGAGAAGAAGGCTATCAATGGCTTCTAACCACAATTGCATCCCCTCCAGCGTTTCTCCAGTGAAAATAAGGACATTCATTGCTATTTTTCTAAGGGAAACGGGGCTGGAACTCATGGACACCTCTGTCATTCTCTTTGAATGGCAATGGTGCCCATCTGAGAGGTGCCGGAACTCAGTTCCAGCGAGTTCCAGCTGGGGGGGAATCCGTGGGGACATCCTATTCCATGCCCTCCAACATTTCTCCGACGAAAATAGGGACGTCCTAGGGGACGCGGGTGGTGCTGTGGGTTAAACCACAGGGCCTAGGACTTGCCGGTCAGAAGGTCGGCGGTTCGAATCCCCACGACGGAGTGAGCTCCCGTTGCTCAATCCCTGCTCCTGCCAACCTAGCAGTTCGAAAGCATGTCAAGTGCAAGTAGATAAATAGGTACCGCTCCAGCGGGAAGGTAAACGGTGTTTCCATGCGCTGCTCTGGTTTGCCAGAAGTCATGCTGGCCACATGACCCAGAAGCTGTACGCCAGCTCCCTCGGCCAATAAAGCGAGATGAGCGCTGCAACCCCAGAGTTGGACACAACTGGACCTTATGCTCAGGGGTCTCTTTACCTTTTTTTAGGGAAAAGCAGGGCATTCTGGGATCAAATCAGAAATGTGGAAGGCTTCTGTAAATCTGACATGGTCCCTGGAAAATAGGGACACTTGGAGGGTCTGCAATGGCTATGTTATCACTGCGCTCTGGGGTGCAGTAGTGCTTCTGAATAGCACCAGTTTCTGGGGAGTGTTGCTGTTGCACCCAGGTCCCTTTGGGGCATCGTGAGACCAGGATGAATGGGAGCCCTCTGGCCTGATCCAGCAGGAATTATAATGCACCTTTGTCCAAAGTGAATATCAAAGTGGCGGATATTGGGGAGGAGGTCTGTCTGCTCCTCTTTGCCCCTTGCAGTGTTTGAAATTCCCCAGGCACCAGAATATCAGAAGACCCTGCTGGATCCGGCCATCCATCTGGTAAATTTGAGGGGAGTGGCTTTCCTTGTGGAGGACAATTGTCTTACCTGAGCAATTGCTCTTACCTGTGGCAACACAATCCTGAGAGCCAGTCCTGGGTCTGGTGATAGGAACGTAAGGAGTCGTAAGGTCAATTGCCGGTGCCCGATGCGAAGTCTGGTGCAAGGCATCTTTTGCAAGAATGGGCCTGTCAACATCCTGCTTCCTCTCTGCTTATCAGTGCCCCAGAGTCCACAGTGGCTTCCTGTTGTGTGAAGGTTGAATTTAATCCATAATATGGGGCTGGGGGTGAGCTGGGGGACCAAACACACACCTACTGTGGTCCTGCGGGATGCAGTTGCTGGACTCTCATCCTCCTCTGAAAAGATGGCCGGAAACGATGGGGTGGAACTCAACATCTGCAATAAAGCTCTTGTGAAACTGCAGAGCTTGCAGAGTTTCACAGATGAAAATAAATAAGCTCTTAAGAAACATCCCTCCCGCCTGATTCCCACACCAGCTCGTGTGCCCCACCCAAACCAGGCATCAAGCGAGACACACTGCAGAACACACCTGCAAATGGACTAGAGACAAAATGTAAAAAATAAGACATTTATATTATGTTATATTTTTGAAATTTTTTTGTAAACATTTTTTATTAAGTTTTAACAATGCATAATATAAAAGAAAAAATACAAAGACAAGAACAAGAGAAATATAAAAACACAAAATACATACTACAAAATACAACAATACAAACATTAAACACAAAAATACAAAAATGCATACATTAAAAGACTAATAGTAAAAAAGAAAAAGCACATATAGAAAAAACACAAAAATTCCCTCTTTCTTAATTTTATATCTTAAATTCACATATTTTCCTGACTTCCTCACATCCCCCGTTCTTGTATCCCTTTTAAAAGTTGGTTCAGCAAATTCATAGCCCTTAGTTTATCTATTGTTGGTTTAATCTTAAATTTTATCTTGTTGCTAGAACCCCCACAGTTCATTTCAATGTCATCAACATTCAAAAATTTTACAATGTTTCTGCAAATAGATTTTAAATTTCCCCCAATCTTCTTCCACTTGCTCTTCTCCCTGGTCTCGAATTCTGCCAGTCATCTCCGCCATCTCCATGTAGTCAATTAGTTGCATCTGCCAGTCTTCCACGTATATTTTTGACATTTTTTGTCTTTGGGAAGTTCTATGTAATTGACTGCATAGTTGTGTGTGCTGTGTTTCTTTATCTCTCTGTATTCCTTTGCATTGCGTTTTGCAAAGGCACCAGAGCGGGTTTTTTCTTTCTTTTTTAGTGGGGAATTTATTATTTGTTTCTATTCAAAAATATATACTTATAGACTGCCGATTTGCATAGCGTATGAACCTAAAGGCAGAATGAAGTGCAATCCCACAATGGACCAGAGCAACTCCATCTCAAACGCATCTCATAAGAGCACATAAGGAGAGCCCTGCAGGATCAGGCCCAAGGGGGGTTCCCCCCCCCTCAGCCTAGCATCCTGTCCTCACAGCAGTTAAGCAGCTGCCCGTGGGAAACATGCAAGCAGGATCTGATCCCAAGAACTCTCTTCCCTCCTTTCACTTCTCATATTGTTTTGGGAAGTGTGAATTAGATGGGGGGGGGTAAATTGGCTTTAAATGTGAACTAGAATCATAGTATCATAGAATTATGAGTGCCTGGAGGCAGTTGGAGTATGGATGGTGGCTAACAGATTGAGGCTGAACCCTGACAAGACAGAAGTACTGTTTCTGGGGGACAGGAGGTGGGCAGGTATGGAGGACTCTCTGGTCCTGAATGGGGTAACTGTGCCCCTGAAGGACCAGGTGTGCAGCCTGGGAGTCATTCTGGACTCACAGCTGTCCATGGAGGTGCAGATCAATTCTGTGTCCAGGGCAGCTGTCTCCCAGCTCCATCTGGTAGGCAGGATGAGACCCTCCCTGGCCACGGACTGTCTCGCCAGAGTGGTGCATGCTCTAGTTCTCTCCCGCTTGGACTACTGCAATGTGCTCTACGTGGGGCTACCTTTGAAGGTGACCTGGAAACAGCAATTAATCCAGAATGCGGCAGCTAGACTGATGATGGGGAGCGGCTGCCGAGACCGGTCTTGAAAGACCTACATTGGCTCCCAGTACGTTTCCGGGCTGAATTCAAAGTGTTGGTGCTGACCTTTAAAGCCCGAAACAGCCTCAGTCCAGTATACCTGAAGGAGCATCTCCACCCCCATCGTTCTACCCGGACACTGAGGTCCAGCGCAGAGGGCCTTCTGGCGGTTCCCTCATTGCGAGAAGCCAAGTTACAGGGAACCAGGCAGAGGGCCTTCTTGGTGGTGGCACCTGCCTTGTGGAACACCCTCCCAGCACATGTCAAAGAGAACAACAACTACCAGACTTTTAGAAGACATCTGAAGGCAACCCTGTTTAGGGAAGGTTTTAATGTTTGATGCATTACGGTATTTTAATATTTTGTTGGAAGCCGCCCAGAGTGGCTGGGGAAACCCAGCCAGATGGGCGGGGTATAAATGATAAATTATTATTATATTATTATTATTGTAGAGTTGGACCCTGAGAGTCGTCTAGTCCAACCTCCTGCAATGGAGGGATCTCAGCAAGACCATACATGGATTTCTCTCCCCGCCCCAATCCCTATTCTTCACTGGGGCACCACTCAGTGCTACTCAGCCCCTCATGGTTTTTTCCATCGAGTTTTATGTAAACTGCTTTGCTTGTTTTTAATGGTATGGTTCTAACCTGCCCTGCCTGAGACCTGCTGGTGGAGGGCAGGTAAGAAACCTTACCTGCCTGAGGGGGTCGTAGTCCCCTGGAGCCTCACGTTTAAGAGAAAGCAGGGTGGGGGGATGAAATTTTAATCTTTCCCACCATCCTCTGCCTCCTTCAGCTTCTTCTCCACCTCGCAAGAGAGACATCTCCACCACCATCATCGTGACGCTCCTGACTCTGCTGCTGCTACTGCTGGCCACCTCCCTCATTGCAATGGCCCTTCTCTGTAAGTACAATTACACGTTTCCTACTTTGATCTCAATTACATCTGTCCAGGCCCCAATGGGTGGTGAGAGTGCCTCTGAGGACGTGCAGAACGACGCAACCACTTTGCTGCTTCGGGCGATCACACACAGGCTTCCATTATGTAATAAAAAAATTAAGGTCTTTTAAATGTTCATAAATGTACCAACCAAGCACGTACATAGATGTGTGGACCACATGTCTGGAGCAGCACAGGAAGACCTCCCTGGAACTATTTTGACTCCCAAACTGACCAAATGTTTTCTCTGCAAGGAGGGAGGGGATGAGGGAACCTTCCCATTGTCTCAGGGATTGGGTAATCACCATCTCAAAGGAATGGCCAGACTACCATCTGATAAGGCATTATCAGATAACCTGCCAGACAGGAGATAAACAACGCACTCAGATTTCTGTTGTAGACCGCCCTTTCTGTTATGTAGGTATGATATAATAATAATAATAATAATAATAATAATAATAATAATAATAATAATAATTTTTATTTATACCCCGCCCTCCCCAGCCAAGGCCGGGCTCAGAGCGGCTTACAAGCAATAATAAAAACAAATTGAATGATTACAACTTAAAAACAAAATTAAAATACAACATTAAAATATGGAAACATTAAAATATTAAAATGTAGCCTCATCGCAGGAGGAGAAGGAAAGGAAAAAAAGAAAGGGAGGGAGGGAGGGAGGGAGGGAGGGAGGGAGGGAGGGAGGGAGGGAGGGAATCAAATTGGTTCCAAGCCAAAGGCCAGGCAAAACAACTCTGTCTTACAGGCCCTGCAGAAAGAAATCAGATCCTGCAGGGCCCTGGTCTCATGAGGCAAAGTGTTCCACCAGGCCGGGGCCAGTGTTGAAAAGGCCCTGGCTCTGGCTGAGGCTAATCTAACTTCCTTAGGGCCCGGGAACACTAGGGTGTTGCTATTTATGGACCTTGAGGCTCTCCGTGGGGCATACCAGGAGAGGCAGTCCCGTGGGTACGAGGGTCCTAGGCCGTGAAGGGCTTTAAAGGTCAAGACCAGCACCTTGAACCTGACCCTGTACTCTACCGGGAGCCAGTGCAGTTTGAAAAGCACTGGGTGAATATGCTCCCGTGGCAGAGACCCCGTGAGGAGCCTCGCTGCAGCATTCTGCACCCGCTGGAGTTTCTGGGACAGCTTCAAGGGCAGCCCCGCGTAGAGCGAATTACAGTAGTCAAGCCTGGAGATGACCATCGCATGGATCACTGTGGCCAGGTCGGGGCGGGAAAGGTAAGGGACCAACTGCTTGATGCGGTGAAGGTGGGAAAATGTTGCCTTGGCTGTTGCTGTAACTTGCACCTCCATGGAAAGGGAGGCGTCAAGGATTACACCCAAACTCTTAACGGAAGGCAATGGCACTAATTGGGCCCCCGCAAGAGAAGGGAGTTGGTCCCTCATCCCCATGCCATCCCGACCTAGCCATAGGACCTCTGTCTTCGAAGGATTTAGTTTCACTCGGCTCCCACGAAACCATCCAGCCACAGCTTCCAAGCATCTGGTCAGTGTGTTCAGGGCCGAGTCCGTGCGGCCATCCATCAGCAGATAGAGCTGAGTGTCATCAGCATATTGGTGACAGCCCAGCCCAAAGCTCCAGATAATCTGGGCAAGGGGGCGCATAAAGATGTTAAAAAGCATTGGGGAGAGAATTGCGCCCTGCGGCACTCCACACACCAAGGAGTGGCGCAACGACATTTCCCTCCCTAGTGCCACCCTCTGTCCCCGACCAGAGATAAAAGTGCACAGCCAGTTACGGGCTAAGCCCTGTATCCCCACGTCTGCGAGGCAGTGATCCAGAAGATCATGATCGACCATGTCAAAGGCTGCTGACAAATCTAAAAGGATCAGCAATCCTGACCCGCCTCGATCCAGTTGTCTACGGAGATCATTTGTGAGGGCAACCAGAGCCGTTTCGGTCCCAAAACCAGGACGGAAACCGGACTGAAATGGATGATATATCGGGAGGGTGGTCTTCAGCTACACCCCTTCTGTGATGTATAGATGATGTTTCTGGGGGTGGTCTTGGACTCCAGGGCGGGCAATTTAAAATGTCTATATAAAGGCAGGCACACCTTGGGTTTCCCCAGCCACTCTGGGCAGCTTCCAACAAAATATTAAAATACAATAGTCTGTCAAACATTAAAAGCTTCCCTAAACACGGCTGCCTTCAGATGTCTTCTAAAAGTCTGGTAGTTGTTCTTCTCTTTGACATCTGGTGGGAGGGCGTTCCACAGGGCGGGTGCCACCATCGAGAAGGCCCTCTGCCTGGCTCCCTGTAACTTGGCTTCTCGCAGTGAGGGAACCGCCAGAAGGCCGTCGGCGCTGGACTTCAGTGTCCGGGCAGAAAGATGGAGGTGGAGACGCTCCTTCAGGTATACTGGACCGAGGCCATTTAGCGCTTTCTCTGGTTGGCCTCTGTTATTGTCTCCTACCGATGGAGAACCTACAAAGGACTCTATAAGGGCTCTTGTGTCCCCCATAAGGGAATAAGGGCAGATTTTGTTTATGACAATTAAAAGCTAAATGCTGATCACTGCCCACCCCTGAAAATACCCCGCAAAAATGAGAGAACCAGAGCAAAGGTGAGGTTTTTCCAAGTGGGAGGGAAATTAGCCTTGAAAAGCGATGGTGGGGAAGGAAGGGATTTGATCTAAATAGGGAAGAGTTGGCTGGCCTGCAGAAAATGCCACCGGCCCCATTGCCAGGAAGACCAGCAGAACAAAATCTTGGAAGGGCCAAAGTGCCATTGGTATTCAAGAGGCATGCTCAAGGATGGGCTGTAACATCCCAAAAGATACTGCAAGGCTCCCTAGATCAGGCAAAGGCAAACTTTGGCCCTCCAGATGTTTGGGACTACAATTCCCATCATCCCTGATCACCGGTCCTGTTAGCTAGGGATGATGGGAATTGTAGTCCCAAACATCTGGAGGGCCAGAGTTTGCCTATGTCTGCCCTAGTAGTACATAGGAATTTGCAGGAGAACATGAATGATAGGTCCCTGCCCCGTGGAGCTTACAAAATCTAGAATTTGGCAGGGCAGGTAGGAGAGGCAAGGCTACTCAAATGGATTGTGGGCCAACGCAGTTCCGTTTGTGCCTCCGCTGCAGTTGGGAGGAGAACAAAAAAAAAGTTCCGACCCTGTTAAAAAGAAAAGGGGTAGCAGGGAGTTCTGAGCAAAACTCCAAACTCTGAAATCTGTTCAGCATTTTCAGATTTTTGGATTTCCTACTTTGCACGCCCCCTTCACACTTCTTGCCTTCGCTGGCACTTTTATTTGGAAGTTAATCCTGCATGTCTGCCATGTCAGGGCAGATAAAAGAAAGTCCTTCTTCATGCAGCGCACAGATAACCTGTGGAACTCCCTGCCACAGGAAAGAGTGATGGCCACCAATTTGGGTGTGTTTTAAAAAGGATTATTAGACAAATAATTGTCTAATAATATTAGACAAACCACAAGAAGGGGGAGTGCTGCTCTTCTGTTCGAATCCTGGTTGTGGGTTTCCCACAGGTCGGCCATTGGCTCGATCCGGCATGCTCTTATGATGTTCATATGGTTTGTAGATTCCCAGAAGGAGAAGAAACTCCAGGAAATCGAAGGAGTGATGGAGAAGATCAGAACCTCCCTGTTTCTCAGCAATATCTCTCTTTCACCAGCGGAAGCATCTGAGAGTAAGTTGCAAAACCCAGAAATGAGGACAACCCTCAGAGTATGTGAGGATGGGAAGGGCTCCTATTTTTAATCGTTTCCCTTCCTTTCCTCCAGATGATTTGTGCCCTTCGTCATTTAATTTGCATAATGAAAAGTGTTTGTCCTCACAGCCAAGCTAGGAAAGTACGGTAGGTTATTGTTGTGCCCGTTTTACAGTTGGGAAACTGAGGCTGTGATAATAGGCCACGCAATGCGTCTATGGCATAAGAAGTGGATCTTGCAGGATCAGGCCAATGGCCTACCTAGCATCCTCTTCTCACAGTGGCCAACCAATGCCCCTATGGGAAAGCAGCAAGCAGGATCCGACCACAAGAGAAACACTCTCCTCTCCTGTAGTTTCCAGCAACTGGCAGATTTTAAATACCTCCTTCAGGGATAAGGAACACCTGTTTCTCTGATTAGAGTACCCTGTGCCTTTAAACAGAAACCCAACAGGTGCAGCTGCCCCAATCACTGCATCTCAGTGATTTTCTTAGACAGAGAGAAGTTTATGAAAACGTTACTTTTTGTTAGAATTCCTGCTCCGTGACTGCAGTCATGAGATTGTTGTCTTTCACATGACGGTGTATGTTTTGACTCCACCAAGTGGGAAGCGACGGAGAAAGGATGTTTGTGTTACTGTGTTCCATTAAATTGGGACTGTTGTCCTTTGTTCTTTTTCTTTGCTGTCTGATGCTAGAGAGAGAGGGAGCCATGTTGCAGTGCTCCATGTGTGTTTATATGTAAATAAAGTAGATTAGCCAAAATGCTGAGTTGCTGAGGTCTGTTAGGCAAACTGCGAAGACTCTGCGGATCCCTAAGTGTGCTGGTATCTGTTCGCATCGGTCGCTGTGATGTTCGGGCTGAAGAAAGCTTTGAAGCTCCTGAACGATCGACCAGGAGGGAGAGAACATGCCAGTCAGGCATGTGTCTCTGCCATGGTCCTACTCAAGTGTAGGACGAGCTCCTGACACTTTTCTCCTAGTCTCCATTTCACAAAGCTCACTTTGGTCTGACACTACACCGAACTCTGCCCTTCCAGGTGTTCAGCTGCTCCAAAACATCTCTGAGGCTTTCTACAAGATCCAAACCCACCTGGGGAACGTCAGTGCGTCAAAAACCGCTATCCAGAATCGTCACAGTAAGTAGGGGTCAAAATCAGTGAAGAAGACCTCTTTCCTTCAAGGGGAGTCAGAATCCCAAACCATCTCCGGTTCTGGACATAAGCGGTGCCAACTTCTTAAACGCCTACTGCTCCTGTAATTGAAACATATTAGGAGGTGGCAATGTTGGTCCTTATTCAATTAAAGGACTTTGCCACATGATTTCTGCATATCACGATCCAGTTAAAGTTGCAGGGGCAAAACCAAGTCCCCACCCCAACTTGAGTTATGGCGATCCTCCTGGCCAGACCTGGGGCAACCACCTCCCAAGGGAGTCTGTTCCTCTGTTGAACAGCTCTTAACATCAGAAAGTTCTTTCTGATGTTTAGTCATAATCTCCTTCTTGTAACCAGTACATTTCCGAGCACAATTCAAAGTGTTGGCGCTGACCTTTAAAGCCCTAAATGGCCTCGGTTCAGTATACCTGAAGGAACGTCTCCATCCCCATCATTCTGCCCGGACACTGAGGTCCAGCTCCGAAATGAGGTTACAGGGAACCAGACAGAGGGCCTTCTTGGTAGTGGCGCCCGCCCTGTGGAACGCCCTCCCATCAGATGTCAAGGAAATAAGCAGCTATCTTATCTTTAAAAGCCATCAAAGTGCAAGTAGATAAATAGGTACCGCTCTGGCGGGAAGGTAAATGGCGCTTCCATGCGCTGCTCTGGTTCGCCAGAAGCGGCTTAGTCATGCTGGCCACATGACCCGGAGGCTTTACGCCAGCTCCCTCGGCCAGTAAAGTGAGATGAGCGCCGCAACCCCAGAGCCGGCCATGACTGGACCTAATGATCAGGGGTCCCTTTACCCTTTACCTTTAAGGTATGTATGTTCCAATATTTCTCACTGTCCGATTTCCGTAACCATTCACCGAACTTTCCGGTCACACCTTGTACATGTAATGAACATGTAAGAATGTTCAAGAACTGTGGTTTTTCACGCCTCTGCATGACAAGCTCCTTCTTGAACTGAATGGGGGGCGGGAGTTGGCAATACATAAATAATATTTATGCACACACGCCATGCTTGAGCCCCCATCCCTTCTCTAGCATACATCCATTCCCTTTTTTGAGACACTCATGCTACATCCTCGAACAGACGATGGCCAGATCCAACCCCTCCAATCAGCCTTTCCTGCAGTTCAGGGTTCCTGAGACCCACTCCCGTTTTCTCTCCCAAAGGGGAACTCCTGGCATTCCTCTCCACAGGCTGGAAGTTTTACAACGGCAGCGTCTATTTCGTTTCCCAAAAGGCAAAGCCCTGGCAGGAAGCTGAGGACACCTGTAGAGCCCAGGGGGCACACCTGGTCTCCATCACGTCAAAGGAAGAGATGGTGAGCACACACACAGGGCCGTCTTACCCATAGGCGCTAGGGGTGCGGGGTGTTAGTTTCTGTTTGCCACTGAGCAGCTGCTTAAGAGTCAAAGGCTCTGTTTACATTCCAGAGACCTTCCAGGCTGTTGGAAGTCTCACGGAGGCAGGAGACGGATGTGATGTTTACTGGTTTCCTGTTCCTTTGTTCCAGTTGCTCTCTGCTTTCATAGAGGGAGGGTGTATTTTTCTTTGCTGTCTGTGTAGTAAAAAATAAAGCATAGCGATGTAGCTATAAATCACTTCCCTGTGCTGGAAACTCTGCTGAACGGGAATGTGCCTGAGGCCTCATCAAAGGCTCAGGTCGTTAATTATTCGTCGGAGGTGATTCCGAAGGACTCGGCAAGAGGAAGATGAGCTTTATCAGCTTGGCCGAGCGGAGATGCCTACACGGGGCACCTGGGCGCCAGGCTGAGTCCAGGGTCCGAGAGTTGAGTCCAGGGAAGAGCCCGTCTGTCGGTCAGAGCGCTACAGTGGGCTCTTCTGCTGCGGGCGGCTCTGCGCTGCGAGTTCAGGGACAACCAAGTCAGCAAGACGCTGAGGCGGCCGGCTGGCTCCACCCTCCTGCGCACCTGGGACTGGGCAACCTGGGGGAGGCGCCGAACGGATCTCTGCACCCCGGAGCCACATATGCTTAAGACAGCCCTGCACACACACTTCAAAACACCTGGATTTACCTGCTCAGCTAACAAAAACAACAGCACCTGGGCTTGCCCGAAACATTTTCCTGGCCCAAGCAGCCGCCTTAAGATTGCGCTGCCACCTTCTTTGCTGGCCTCTGCTTTTGCACTTTTGCCAGCAACTTAGCCTGCCACTATTACCAGGCCAGTCCCCTTCCTGGGAAAAGCAGCTGCTCCTGCTGCTCTCTGCGCATCAAGCAGCTGCTAGAGACACAAGGGTTTGTTTCCTTGGTCAGTTGGCATTTCTAGAGTTGAGGGTCCTTTGCACAGAAGGGGTTAGGCACAACTCGCTGATTCCTAAAGTCCCAGCCTGCCTCTGGGAACTGGGTGGGGCTTACTTCTGAGTAAATGTGCACAGGATCAAGCTGCCCAGCTGCAAATCTAAAGGCCATTTGCTGCTGAGCCAGGATGCTTTTTAACATCTTTATGCGCCCCCTCGCCCAGCTTGCCCAGAGTTTTGGGCTGGGTTGCCATCAGTATGCTGATGACACCCAGCTTTATCTGTTGATGGATGGCCATCCTGACTCGGCCCCAGACACACTGACCAGATGTTTGGAAGCTGTGGCTGGATGGTTACGTGGGAGCCGGTTGAAGTTAAATCCTTCGAAGACAGAGGTCCTATGGCTGGGACGGGACGATATGGGATTGAGGGGGCAACTCCCATCTCTTGCGCAGGCGCAATTAGTGCCAGCATCGTCCGTTAAGAGTTTGGGTGTAATCTTCGATACCTCCCTCTCTATGGAGGCGCAGATTACAGCTATAACAAAGGCAGCATTTTTTCATCTCCGCCAAGCTAAGCAGTTGGCTCCTTATCTCTCTCGCCCTGACCTAGCCACTGTGATCCACGCGACGGTCACCTCCGGACTGGATTATTGTAACTCGCTCTACGTGGGGCTGCCCTTGAGACTGACCCAGAAACTCCAGCGGGTGCAGAATCCCGTGGCGAGACTCCTTATGGGGTCTTCGCTGCGTGATCACATTCATCCGGTACTATACCAACTGCACTGGGTCCCAGTGGAGTACAGGATCAGGATTAAGGTGATGGTTTTAACATTTAAAGCCCTATACGGCCTAGGACCCTTGTACCTATGGGACCGCCTCTCCTGGTATGACCCACAGAGGAACTTACGGTCTGCAAATAAAAACATCCTGAAGATCCCAGGCCACAGAGAGGTTAGGCTGGCCTCAGCTAGAGCCAGGGCTTTCTCGGCCGCAGCTCCAATCTGGTGGAACGCTCTGTCACAAGAGACTAGGGCCATGCGGGACTTGACATCTTTCCGCAGGGCCTGCAAGACAGACCTTTTGTCAGGGCGCAGCCTGACTCCCTCCTCTGGCAATCTGCACAGAATTTTGCTTAATGGTTGCCACCAATTTGATTTTAATTAATTTTATAATGAAATGTTTTTAGAACGTTGGATTATTTTGATTGTTGTTAGACGCCCTGAGCCCAGCTTCGGCTGGGGAGGGCGGGATATAAATAAAAAATATTATTATTATTATTATTATTATTATTATTATTATTATTATTATTATTATAGAATGGTATCCTGTCCCTGAGCCTAGTTCTCTCTTTCTCTTTCTTTCTCTTTCTTTCTCTCTCTCTCTCTGCAACCCTGGACCACTGTGGTTTGAAACTGTTTTGCAGGAATACCTTGTCAGGGAAGCCAGAAGTCAGCACTTTTGGATCGGACTCTCTGACCAAAATACAGAAGGTGTTTGGACCTGGGTGGACGGCACAAAGTACAACAAAAAGCTTAGGTGGGTCTGATCAGCTCTTAAAAAAAGAAGAAAACACAGTGTGTGGCTTTCTGTATTCTTTCACTTCAGGTGCCCCTACAAAACAGACTTTTTCATATAGTCCTCACCTCCATCCCAGGAGACCCCTGGAAAAGTGCTACTCTGTGATTTCCTAAAACAAACCAAAATCAGGAAAGATAATCCCTGACCAATAGGGATCTTTGAGTAATAGGGACCCTGACTAATAGGAACACATCATGCTCCTTCTTCTGGGATAGTTTGACCACCTTTGGTCGCACTCAGCTCTCACCTGTGGCTCCTAGAATGTGTTAGCATGCGACAGCGGCCATATCCCAGGAATGGCTTCGACTGGCCGGCTAAACAAATAGACGGGAGCTGATGGGTCTCAAGCCCTCAGTGAGTTAGGGACTTGCAAAGACAGGCTCTAGGAATTGAGTGGACAAGACTAATAGTGGGTCCAACTGTCAAAAAGGTGATTTCTGCACATGCTGTAGAGCATGGATAGGCAAACTAAGGCCCGGGGACCAGATCTGGCCCAATCGCCTTCTCAATCCGGCCCGCGGACGGTCCAGGAATCAGCGTGTTTTTACATGAGCAGAATGTGTGCTTTTATTTAAAATGCATCTCTGGGTTATTTGTGGGGCATAGGAATTCGTTCATTTTTTCCCCCAAATATAGTCTGGCCCCCCACAAGGTCTGAGGAACAGTGGACCGGCCCCCTGCTGAAAATGTTTGCTGACCCCTGCTGTAGAGGGAAGAGAGGGGCAGGTGGGGTTCATCCACCTTGGAAGGCAGCCCATCGAAGAGAAGGAAAACTCTGATTCTAAACTTCTGGTGCCTTGCGGCACATCTTCCAGAGAAGAAAAGGCCAAGGAGCAGTGGCGTAGCGTGGGGGGTGCAGGGGGGGCCGGCCGCACCGGGCACAACACCTGGGGGTTAGGGTTAGGGGGTGCAAATCCACGGGTTAGGGGGCGCAAATCCACAGGTTAGGGGGCGCAAATTACTTGCCTTGCCCCGGGTGCTGACAACCCATGCTACGCCACTGCCAAGGAGTAAACTCTACACAAATCTGGAGTCCCTAAGACGGTTGGCTGGCACCTTGCACGCCTTCTTCCTGCAAATGCTACAGCCAAGCGGGTGCCAAAAATATTGCTCTGCTTTCCTTTGGACCCCATCAGCGAGGCTGAGAGAGGGGTCTTGTCGTCTGGGCAGCCCAGGACATCCAGGCTTGCATCCTGGGGGGGTCACTGTGGCACTGCTATCATAGCAGTTTGACTTCACCCGCAGAGGTGCACTCCGTTGTCTCTCAAGACAGACGGAGGCCAACAATGGATCTGTTGCACTGCATGCATAAAGGTAAAGGGACCCCTGACCGTTAGGTCCAGTTGCGGACGACTCTGGGGTTGCGGCACTCATCTCGCTTTATTGGCCGAGGGAGCTGGCTTACAGCTTCCAGGTCATGTGGCCAGCATGACTAAGACGCTTCTGGTGAACCAGAGCAGCGCACGGAAACGCCGTTTACCTTCCCGCCGGAGCGGTACCTATTTATCTACTTGCACTTTGACGTGCTTTCGAACTGCTACGTTGGCAGGAGCAGGGACCGAGCAACAGGAGCTCACCCCGTCGCGGGGATTCGAACCGCCGACCTTCTGATCGGCAACTCCTAGGTGTTGGAGGGGGATTTCCAGCTGGTGGCAGAGGACAGAGTGACTCCAGGAGACATAGGTGTAAAAACCCAAACTAAAACGAAGACTTTATTACTAAACAATAAACACAAACTCTGGTGGGTGTTATTCCTGCAGGCAGGATACAAAACTCAGCTTTTTTCCTTTATAGCAACGGCCAGCTGCAGCCAATTAACCCCAGAAACTTCTTAAAGGTATACACACATGTTTCTGTGCCGAATGTCCTCTAACACTAGGCTCTGTGGTTTAACCCACAGCGCCACCCGCGTCCCTAAGATATATATATATATATATATATATTAAAGCATGCCAGCTATATAATCACAGCCTCTCGCCTTCTTTTCCAGTTTCTGGGGACAAGGACAGCCAGACAACTGGCATGGAGCACCACAACATGAGGAAGACTGTGTTCACCTCTCAACGCACTGGAATGACGTCAGCTGCACATACAACTATAAATGGTTCTGTAAGAAGGTCTTCTCCTGAGCAGATGCCCCGCTGCCTTTCCAGGACAGGACTAAGGGGCCACCGAACCCAGTTTTCTGGATCCAGCGGAGGACAGCCAAAGGTCTCCAGAAGCTCATAAGCAGCTGTCACTCCAGGAGAGGCCTAGCCCCATGACTGCCGGATTTTCTTAATCGATGGGAACACTGCAGGAAAACCCTCCACCCTCTTCCTTTTCCCCAATCCGCATGTCAGAATTTTAAAGGCCTGGAAGAGGCAAGGCTGCCTTGATGGACTTTTGCCAGACGGAAAAAGCAGGTCGAGCAATCAATTTTAGAGTTGCCTTTGTACCAAAGTCCCAAACTTTTAGTGCCCACTGAGCCCCCTACCCCATAAAAAGGATTATTCAGAAGAACCCTTTGCACAGCCCACTAAGGAAGACAATAACGCGACAGAATTCAATAGAGAGGCAATTTATCTGGAACCCAAATAAAGCTATTTAGTTTGATTAATTCAACAAACTTGATCCAGGGAGACCAGCTTTGCAAAGTCTGATTTACAGCTCCCGCACCCACCTGCTACGGCCTCGGTCCTGTATACCTGAAGGAGCGTCTCCACCTCCATTGTTCAGCCCGGACACTGAGGTCCAGCTCCGAGGGCCTTCTGGCGGTTCCCTCCCTGCGAGAAGCCAAGTTACAGGGAGCCAGGCAGAGGGCCTTCTCGGAGTGGAAATGTTTTGATTAATATATGGCAAAATATTGCTCAAAAAAAGATACGCTAATATGCGTAGATTAAAATGTGAAGTACTGGATGGAAGAAAAATTAGTAAGGAAAGATAATAAGAATATGTAGATGATTTGAGAAGGTTGTAGAATGCAAAGATTATTGTAAATTGTAGAATGTGGAGGAAATCGAGTGGGGGCGAGGAAGGAGAAAAGAATAACATGATGGACTGAGGAAATAGAAGTGGTGTTGGTTTTGGTACATCTGTATTGTAATGTGATATGTGAAAACCAATAAAAAAAAGAAGGGCGGAAAATGACTTGAGTTTTTTGGCAGAGAAGCGGTAATAAGTCTCTGAAGCCCCATCTCCTCCTCCTCCTCCTCCTCCTGTTTCTTCTCCATCATGCCGTGTGCCGTGTGACGTTGCTGTCGCACAGAGCACATTTTCACCCACCTGCAGCCCCTCTGGGTGCTTGGGACTACAAATCCCATCATCCAGTGCTGGCTGTGGACAATAGGAATTGTAGTCCCAAGCGCTTGGAGGGGCTGCAGGCAGTTCTAGGCTGGCATACGCAGCATGCAGCAAACCAGCTGACCCGTCCTGAGCTGCCCACGGCCGTTCAAGCCTCCATCCCTTTGGAGATCTTTCATTTGCCAAGCGCCGCGCTCGCCTCTCTCTCCAGGCCCAGCACAAACTGGTCGTTCAGGAAGAGCAGCTGCCCGTGCGGCAGGAACTTGTGGAGAAGGACCTCTGTCCTGTCGGCCTTGAGGACGACGTCGCTCCCTGAGCTCAGCAGCTTGAGGTGGTCGACCAGGGTCTTGGCAAGGTGCTTCAAGGTGCTCTCGGCCAGCAGGAGGTTCTCGTGGGGGTCGCAGACCAGAGCAAAGCCCAGGCACTGGATGCCCAGCCACAGAACGGTCTTGTCCTCAGAAAAGGGGTCCCCCGTGGGGAGGCGGAAGACCCCCGACGGGGCATCCTGGAGAGAAATGGGTTCGTCAGGGAGCTGGGCTAGGTGCTCGGACTGAGGCTTCCCGGAGGCTTGCTGGTGGAGTTTGCAGGCTGACTCCACTTGCCTGCGAATAGAGAGGATGCAGAGTTTTGACGTTTATCGGAGGGAGCTTTCCTTCCATGAAGGAGCTTGCGGGGAGAGAGAGAGAGACGCAGAAAAGTGGTGTGCATAAAAAGAGCAGCGCTGGATCAGGCCAATTGCCCACTTGTCCAGCAGCCTGTTCTCTCAGTGGCTGACCTGTGGGAAACCAACAAACCACTATAGTGGTACCTTGGTTCTCAAACTTAATCCGTTCCAGAAGTCCGTTCCAAAACCAAAGCGTTCCAAAACCAAGGCGCGCTTTCCCATAGGAGGTCATGCAAAACGAATTAATCCGTTCCAGACTTTTAAAAACAACCCCTAAAACAGCAATTTAACATACCGTAAATTTTACTATCTAATGAGACCATTGATCCATAATCTGAAAGGAATAATCAATGTACTGTACTATAAAATAAATAAGACAGAACAGTGGTACCTCTGGATGCGAACAGGATCCGTTCCGGAGCCCCGTTCGCATCCTGAAGGGAACGCAACCCGCGTCCGCGTGTCTGCACGTGCGTGGGTCGCGATTCTCCACTTCTGTGCATGCGTGTGATGTCATTTTGAGCGTCTGCGCATGCACAAGCGGTGAAACCTGGAAGTAACATGCTCCGTTACTTCCGGGTCACCGTGGAGCGCAACCCGAAAATGCTTAACCCAAAGCTACTTCAACCTGAGGTATGACTGTATTGTAAATGATAAAAATTAAAATTATTTTTTTTTCTTACCTGCACTGATGATAGTCATTGTTTGGATGGGGGGCTTTTATCCATTTCCACAGTCACACAATCAATCAATCAATCAATCAATCAGTAGCTGAACTGGGTTCCACACAGTCACAAAAACAAATTAAATGAAAAAGTCTTAAAAACAAAAGCGCAAAATAAAGAGCAAAAACAAAAATGCCAGGCTTGATCCTTTCTGGAAGTCCGTTTGACTTCCGAAATGTTCAAAAACCAAGGTACAGCTTCGGATTGGTGCAGGCGCCCTGGAAACAATAGCTGACAGCCGCGTCGAACGTTCCGAAAAACGTTAAAAAACTGGAACGCTTACTTCTGGGTTTTCAGAGTTTAGGAACCAAGGCGTTTGAGAACCAAGGCACCACTGTAGATGGTTGGGTGGGAGAGCTGCGGTAGGAATTCACACCTCTTCAACCAATGCGCCCCTTTGGTTCCAGACAGTACATGTGTAGAGGAGTCTTGAAAGCCCGTGACACAAATTTTCATGGCCCTCTAGCGGCTATGGTGGCTCATTCACCAGAAGTGACGTATTTAACATTAATTCTGGAAGTTTATATTCCGTTCTGACCAAACTAAGCCTCCTGGTGTACATTTTCCCCTAGGAGGCTGAGTTAGGTCGGAATCACGTACACACTTCCAGAGCACAGCATGCAGGTTGCGTTACCTGGCGACAGCCAGGATCTGCTCCTTCTTGCGCAGCCGCTCCTTCTCGCGATCCTGGGGACCACCATCGTCCAACCCTTCAGGGCCAAAGACCCTGGAATAGAGCACTCGGCAGCAGCCGGCCTCTTCCCCGGGTCGGCAGCGTAACGTCTGGATGAAGAAGGCGTGGACCATGGCGGGAGGCTGGGCGCTGCACAGGGCGGGAGAGAACATGGGATAGCTCAGTCGGTAAAGAAGGAGACTCTTTTTCCAATAATTTTTTATTGTTTTCTTTACATATGCTTTCTTAACATACATTAAAAGACGCCTGCTTCTTGGGAGAAAAGCAATGACAAGCCTAGACAGCATCTTAAAAAGCAGAGACATCACCTTGCTAACAAAGGTCCGTATAGTTAAAGCTATGGTTTTCCCAGTAGTGATGTATGGAAGTGAGAGCTGGACCATAAAGAAGGCTGATCACCGAAGAATTGATGCTTTTGAATTATGGTGCTGGAGGAGACTCTTGAGAGTCCCATGGACTGCAAGAAGATCAAACCTATCCATTCTGAAGGAAATCAGCCCTGAGTGCTCACTGGAAGGACAGATCCTGAAGCTGAGGCTCCAAGACTTTGGCCACCTCATGGGAAGAGAAGACTCCCTGGAAAAGACCTTGATGTTGGGAATGATGGAGGGCACAAGGAGAAGGGGACGACGGAGGATGAGATGGTTGTACAGTGTTCTCGAAGCTACCAGCATGAGTTTGACCAAACTGCGGGAGGCAGTGGAAGACAGAAGTGCCTGGCGTGGTCTGGTCCATGGGGGTCACGAAGAGTCGGACACGACTAAATGACTAAACAACAACCACCATACATTCTTCAACATATAGACTATTCTGCTCTGCCAAGTTCGTGACTTCCCTCCCTTAAGTTGGTATCCTTTATCAGGTCCATTCGCATATTTTACAATTTCACATCTTATCTATTTTACATTGCAAGAGTTACTTCAATCCTGCTAGTCTTTTTAAATTTTTACAACTCTCCTTCCAATACAGTGGTGCCTCGCAAGACGAAAATAATCCGTTCTGTGATTCTTTTCGTCTAGCGGTTTTTTCGTCTTGCGAAGCAAGCCCATTGACGGATTAGCGGATTAGCGCTATTAGCGCTATTAGCGGCTTTTAGCGGCTTATCGGCTTATCGGATCAGCTGATAAGCGGCTTAGAAAAAGGGGGGGGAAGGAAAAAAAACCCGCAGGAACTCGCAAGACATTTTCGTCTTGCGAAGCAAGCCCATAGGAGATTCATTTTGCGAAGCACCTCCAAAACGGAAAACTCTTTCGTCTAGCGAGTTTTCCGTCTTGCGAGGCATTCGTCTTGCGGGGCACCACTGTATTCAACAAATTTACTCCAATTGTCCTGGAATCTCTGATCGTCCTGATCCCGAATCCTTCCGGTCAGTTTGGCTAGCTCTGCATAGTCTCTCATTTTCGACTGCCACTCTGCAATAGTAGGAACTTCTTGTGATTTCCAATTTTGGGCCAGCAAAGTCCTTGCCGCATCTGCGGCATACATGAATAACCTTCGATCTTTTATCTTGATCTCCTTTCCCATCAGGCCGAGCAAAAAAGCCTCTAGCTTTTGGGGGAAGATATATTCCAATATTTTCTTAAGTTCATTATAAATCGACTCCCAAAATTTCTTCACTTTATCACACGTCCCCCACATATGATAATATTTCCCCATCCTCCTCTTCACACTTCTAACATTTTTTATCCCTCGCCCTATACATTTTTGCCAACTTTGCCGGCGTCAAATGCCATCTATAGATCATTTTCATTAAAGTTTCTTTCAGAGCCGTACATGCTGTAAATTTCACAATTCCACAATTTTATCCATGCATCCAATTCAGTGTTATGCCCAAAATCTACAGCCCATTTTATCATAGCTTCTTTCACTTCCTCATCTCTCGTAAACCATTCTAACAGCAAATCAGACATTCTGGATAGTGCTCTACCTCTGCTTTCTAGTAATTCAATTTTGGGTGAAGAAGGCGTGGACCATGGCGGGAGGCTGAGCGCTGCACAGGGCGGGACAGAACGCGGGATAGCTCAGTCGGTGGAACTCTTAATGTCTGGGCTGTGGGTTCGAGTCCCACGTTGGGGGAAAAGATTTCTGCATGGCAGGGGGTTGGACTAGATGACCCTCAGGCTCCTCCCAACTCTATGATTCCAGTCACAGCCCTATGCAGTGGCGTAGCGTGGGTTGTCAGCACCCGGGGCAAGGCAAGTAATTTGTGCCCCCTAACCCGTGGATTTGCGCCCCCTAACCCGTGGATTTGCGCCCCCAACCCTAACCCCCAGATGTTGCGCCCGGTGCGCCCGGCCCCCCCTGCACCCCCCACGCTACGCCACTGGCCCTATGCTCCATGAATTTGCTTCTGAAGTAGGAGGTTTCTTGCAGCAACCATGGCTAAATATCCACTGACAGGCCCCTTTTCCTCTCCAGGTTCAGAGGCAGAGACTGGGTGGGAATTCCTTAGCTGAGATCCCTTCACTGCAGAACTAGATCTGATCCCCACAGCAGCAACACTGTGAAATGGGAGACGCAGGGGCTGACCCCGCTCCCTCCCAGCTCTAACCACTGAGCAGCACTGCCTCTCCTGCGAAGAGACGCCCGCGGAACCTTCTGCCACTGGAGCATTGCCAGCCCGCCCCCCCCCACTCACCCCACTCACCCGTCTTCCCGGCGGCAGCGGCCAGAGGCTCCCGGACCCTCCGAGAAGCGAAGGCGAAGCTGCACAACAGCTGCTTCTAAGGGGAGGGATGGGGAAAACTACATTTCCCAGCATGCCGCGCGGGTTAAAAGTCGGCTCAGCTGCCCGCTGGAACATTCCGCTATGCACTCTGGGAGATGTAGTTTCGTGGCGTAAAGCTGGCCGCCCGGCCTGACTGCCGCTTCCTTTCGCGCCATGCGCATGCGTCTGCCTGTAATTCTTACTATGATTGGCTAAAGGGCTAAAGGAGGCGCGGCTTCACAATTTCCGGGTTCATAGAGCGGTTGGGCGTCTCCCAAGTGCGAGTGGCAGGCACTCGGCCAATAGGAGGAAAGAGAAGGCTTAAGAGCCGGGAGGCGGGGAAAGTCTCCCAAAGGGAGCAGGCGCTGATTGGGCCGCGGTTCCGATAGACAAGGCTGCGCCTCCAACGATTGGCTAGTCCTGCAGAATGCAAAACTAGGCTGGATTTTGGAGCGCTCTGCCCCTTTGATGGGTTTGAGCCCTTTGATCAGGCATAGGCAAACTCGGCCCTCCAGATGTTTTGGGACTACAACTCCCATCATCCCCAGCTAACAGGACCAGTGGTCAGGGATGGTGGGAATTGTAGTCCCAAAACATCTGGAAGGCCGAGTTTGCCTATGCCTGCCTTTAATATTTTCATTTTCAAAGCTTTGGGTGGGTTTTGGATACATTTTAAAGTAAATTCCTCCCCAAAATGAATTCCTGCAAGGGAATAGGTCTGCAAGTGCAGCAGGAGACCCTTCCCTCACCCAGACGGCTTAGATTCATCCAAATCCCAGCCTTTCCCTCTCTCTCCTGCTTTAATCAAAATTTATCCGTCGGGAAGGGGGGGATCAGATTATTATTATTATTATTATTATTATTATTATTATTATTATTATTATTATTATTTTAAAAAAAGGTCTGCTGCCAACAACTTGTTTGTGATATCTAAGTGACCGACAGCACCCAGCAATGAAACGGCTAGCACATTTGCAAAGCTAAGCAGGGTCCTTTATGGTTTCAAAGTGGATGGGAGACCATGTGTTGAGATTCCTGCATTGCAGGGGGTTGGCCTAGATGACCCTCAGGGTCCCTTCCAACTCTTTGTTGTTGTTTAGTCATTTAGTCGTGTCCGCCTCTTCGTGACCCCCTGGACCAGAGCACGCCAGGCACTCCTGTCTTCCACTGCCTCCCGCAGTTTGGTCAAACTCATGTTTGTAGCTTCGAGAAAACTGTCCAACCATCTCGTCCTCCGTCGTCCCCTTCTCCTTGCGCCCTCCATCTTTCCCAACATCAGGGTCTTTTCCAGGGAGTCTTCTCTTCTCCTGAGGTGGCCAAAGTCTTGGAGCCTCAGCTTCAGGATCTGTCCTTCCAGTGAGCACTCAAGGCTGATTTCCTTCAGAATGAAGAGGTTTGATCTTCTTGCAGTCCATGGGACTCTCAAGAGTCTCCTCCAGCACCAGAATTCAAAAGCATCCATTCTTCGGCGATCAGCCTTCTTGATGGTCCAGCTCTCACTTCCATACATCACTACTGGGAAAACCATAGCTTTAACTATACAGACCTTTGTTGGAAAGGTGATCATAGAATCATAGAGTTGGAAGAGACCACAAGGGCCATCGAGTCCAACCCCCTGCCAAGCAGGAAACACCATCAGAGCACTCCTGATGTACACTCCTGGTGTACATAGCTTCTCCCAAAGCGGCCTGGGGACTGCAGTCTGCCCTTCAGAGAGCCACAATTCCCAGCGCCCTTAGCAAACTACAGTTCCCAGCATCTTTTGGGTAGAAACCATGATGTGCTTTAAAGCTTTGGTGTGGGTGTGACCCTATTTGCAAAAGGACAGAACAACACTGTCAGTTGTCAGCCAGCAGGGGGCGCTCCAAGATTGGGTTTGCAATCTGCCACAGTCTTAAATCCAATAAACACACAAGACATAACCGGCTGTACGTTTGAAAAATAATATATACTATTCATTGTATTGAATTGTAGATTTCAACAGAAATAGCTCACAAAGTTCAACGAAAAACGTAGAAGAACCAGTGGATCAGTTCATTCTCTAATCAGTTTATGCATAAGGTCCTTATATGTGAAAGTGTCTATTCCACTTGTCTGTTCATAAAATCCAACAATCCACACGAAAAGTTGTTGCAGTTCCACAGAATCCTTTCACAGAGTCTAAGACAATGATTTCTGGAATATTAGCCTTGTTTCGCCATCTTGGGCTTCATCAGTAGTACAAACTCATATATTATATCACAGGCCAGTGGATCTTATAACATAGCAGAAGGGTCTTTTACTTAGCCGGTTACATCTTGTGTGTTTATTGAATATGTTTCACATAACCAGAGGTTTGTTGTCGTTTTGCACAGTCTTAAATCCAGCATGATTTGAAATTTCAAATGGAGAGCCAACGATGCCAAAAACGTAGAGAAGAGAGAAGCAGAATACATTCATTGCAATCCACTAAATTCATATTAAACAATTAAAATTCGTGGTGTACCCACACTTTGTTTCAAATTTGGGTTTTAGTTGCCTTCTATCTCTTAATCTTATGTATTCAAGTAATTTTGTACATTGGGCTGCTTCCTAAACTTTCTTATCCAGTCTCCCCCTGTTACAGGTTTTTTGCTGTGATTATATATATCGCATAGCTGTGATTCCTGCATTGCAGTGGGTGAGACTAGATGGCCCTTAGGGACTCTACAACTCTATGGTTTGCCATAATAGATTTAGCAACTGTCAAAAATAAGAAAACATTATAACTCAGGCCTTAAGCATCCCAGAATACTATGCTTCTATAAAAGCTTCAAGCTTTAGTTCATATTCAACTGCTGTTCGAATTCCAGCTAAGTTCTATTCAAAATAGACCTGCTGAAATTAGGGGCCCAAAGCTTGTCATACCCATTAATTTCAATGGCCCTACTCTGCTCTGATAAACGTTAGATAAGGATTTGCAAAGAGCCCTGCAGCTGGATCAGGCCAAAGGAGCCCATCCTAACACGAGTCAACAGTGTGATGATGCAGCAGCAAAAATAAGCGAGTGCTTTTGCACACACAAAAAAGCAACTTTTTCTTAGTAACAGCAATAATAATCATAATATATCCCCTGAATCTCCTATGCTGTGATGGAAGCCTCCCTGTTTTGCACCACCATGCCCTGAAAGGCTGTGAAAATCAAAGCAACAGAAACTAGGAAATTGCAAGGGTTCTTTGAACTCATTCCCCTACCCAGCACAATTTTAGAAGGTGGCTTTCCTTTCCATTTGCCTGCTGTCAAAGTTTCCCTCCCAAATAAATGCCTGTGTGTGTGTGTGTGTGTTGTGTGTTGTGTGTGTGTTGCTGCAAGAGGAGACTCAACGCAGAAAAGCAAGACCAAGCTTGAAAGTTGTGCCTTTGGGAGAACTTTAGTGGAGGTTACGAATTTTCAGACACTCCCTCAATTCGCTTCCCACGCTTCTCCTTGCCTGGGGGCCAAGACTCCCAAGTCCAGCTCCTCCCCTTCAGATTAGGGAGCCAAACCAGGGAGGGTGCAGCTTCTTAACCCTTCTTGTCCTGGCGGTTTCCAGAGAGAGTTTTTTTAAGGCCTGCGCAAAAGAGGACTTTGGTTTTCTCAAGGGGTCAGCAGTTACGCATCTTTGGCCACTATGACAAAGTCCTCAGGCGTGGGGGGGGGACAGCATGGTATAGTGGTTAGATTGTTGGGTGGGAGCCTAGGTTCCAATCCCCACTAACGCATGACGCTGCTTTGCTTGACCCTGGGCTGCTCAGCATCTCCTGGCAGAGTCTACCTCGCAAGGTTGTTGTGAAGGAGAACCACCACCGTATGGTGCAAAAGGGGGAGATGAAATTCACTTAATTATCGGGGGTGGAGGGAGAGAGTTGCTCTTTCTTTATTTCCCAAAATTTTGCAGGCAAGATGGGAGGGGATGGAGAGGGGAAGGCGACCTTTCGGCTGCTGAGTCAAGGTGTCCTGGAAAAGGTGAAGACGGCGAGAGATGAGGGCCAATCCTAGGCCGGTTTATCAGAAGAGGTTCCCTCCAGTCCCCATCTTAAGGAACAAATTCCGCTCAAAATTTCTGATCTGTTACCCACCTACACAGACACACACACATGCTTCAGACGTCACATCAAGAAGATTGTAGCCCCTTTGAGCCCATTTTGCAGGGTTGCCAACTGCTGGTGGTGAGGACAGATTTGTATGCAAAAAGAACAGAGTGGAGTTTTTTTTAAAAAAAAAAAGTTGGCAAACCTGCTTCTTTCTCTCATTTATGCCTTCTCTCTACCTCTCTTTTAAATCAGAAACAGTGAAGGTTCTGTGTGAGTGTCTGGAGGTGGTTGGAGGATGGATGGCGGCTAACATATTGAGGTTGAATCCCGACAAGACAGAAGTACTGTTTTGGGGAGACGGGGTGGGCTGGTGTGGGGGACTCCCTGGTCCTGTATGGGGTAACTGTGCCCCTGAAGGACCAGGTGCGCAGCCTGGGAGTCATTTTGGACTCACAGCTGTCCATGGAGGCGCAGGTCAATTCTGTATCCAGGGCAGCTGTCTACCAGCTCCACCTGGTACGCAGGATAGACACTCCCTGCCCACAGACTGTCTCGCCAGGGTGGTGCATGCTCTGGTTAACTCTCACTTGAACTACTGCAATGCGCTCTGTGTGGGGCTACCTTTGAAGGTGACCCGGAAACAACTACTAATCCAGAATGCAGCAGCTAGACTGGTGACTGGGGGTGGCCGCTGAGACCACATAACACCGGTCTTGAAAGACCTACATTGGCTCCCAGTACGTTTCCGAGCACAATTCAAAGTGTTGGTGCTGACCTTTAAAGCCCTAAACGGCCTCGGTCCAGTATATCTGAAGGAGCGTCTCCACCCCCATCGTTCTGCCCGGACACTGAGGTCCAGCGCCAAAGGCCTTCTGGCAATTCCCTCACTGCAAGAAGCCAAGTTACAGGGAACCAGGCAGAGGGCCTTCTCGGTAGTGGCGCCTTCCCTGTGGAACCCCCTCCCTTCAGATGTGAAGGAAACAAGCAGCTATCCTATCTTTAAAAGACATCTCAAGGCAGCCCTGTTTAGGGAAGTTTTTAATATTTAATGCTGTATTGTTTTTAACACTCGATTGGGAGCCGCCCAGAGTGGCTGGGGAAACTCAGCCAGATGGGCAGGATTTACCGTATTTTTTGCTCTATAACACGCACCCGACCATAACACGCATGTAGTTTTTAGAGGAGGAAAATCCATAGGCATGCCACCCGTAGGCATTCCCTCCATAACACGCACAGACATTTCCCCTTACTTTTTAGGAGGAAAAAAGTGAGTGTTATGGTGCAAAAAATACGGTAAATAAATTATTATTATTATTATTATTATTATTATTATTATTATTATTATTATTATTATTCTAAAATACCGCCTGCCATGTTCCCATCAGCCTTCCCTGTTGCCATTCCTTCACTGAAGTTTTATTCCCTCCGCAGTCTTTCCCAATTTAGAATTCTCCATTATTTGAGGGTAGCGTTCTTTCCCAAGCCTTGCGCTTAAAATCCTGAGGACTGGGGGTGGTTTGCTCTTCGGCAAAAAGTGAATAATAAACATTTTCTTTTCATTGCAGGCCTCAGGAGAAAGCATGGCCAGGCAACAAGAAGTGCAGAAACAGTATTTCTCAAGTTCGTCCCTGTGTGTGTTTGCAAATGAATTGTGACCTGTTCTCTCCACTGCAATAAACTTGACTCCAGTTAAATTACAGAACCCAAACCATTGCGACTCCTCTGCCACACACCTCTTAACCTGTCGTGAAATAAAATCGTGCCAAGTGGCCAGGGGGGGGAAATACCAACCACGGGACAGAGAGATCCGAAGGCTTTGCAGGATGGGATTTGTGATTTTAGAAGGCGGAGGGGGTCCTGTTCTCCAGCGTGGGACGGAGGAAAGGGCCTCTCTTTAGTCACATGAAGGTCCCACATGCGAGGTTTGAAGACCGAGTGCAGTGGCTTAGCATAACAGTGATTCACAATTCCGGGAAGACTTGGCACAGAGTCCGGAAGCCTGAAATCTGAAGCTGAGCAGGAAGGGCCTGCCCTCCTAACTTCTGCAAAAGTCAGCCAAATTCACATTGCAGGGCCACGTGAGAGGGTTTCCCTCAGCCTCACACGTGGCTCTCTGCCCTCCAAAAAGAGCCATTATTTAAACCCAAACATCCCCCCGCTGCAAAGCAACATATGTACGACCATGGTTGTCGCTGGGGTTGTTGGTTTTTGTATACTTCTCGTTGGTGTTTTGTGCATATGTATATACAGTGGTACCTCGGGTTAAGTACTTGATTTGTTCCGGAGGTCCGTTCTTAACCTGAAACTGTTCTTAACCTGAAGCACCACTTTAGCTAATGGGGCCTCCCGCTGCCTCCGCGCCACAGGAGCACAATTTCTGTTCTCATCCTGAAGCAAAGTTCTTAACCCAAGGGGTACTATTTCCGGGTTAGTGCAGTCTGTAACCTGAAGCGTATGTAACCTGAAGCATATGTAACCCGAGGTACCACTGTATATAGACAGACAGATCGCAAACACACACATTTATTATTTCCTAAAATGTATACGCCACTTGATTGTCAAAAGCAAACAAACCTCAAAGCTGTTTACTACAATGCAGTTATTTGTTAAAAAAAAACCCAAAACGTTCAAAAATATTAAAAACCAGCCATAAACTAAGACACACACCAGCATTCTAGCCAACTGGGTTGGCTTGCCCAGTGCTATTTTCCTAGAAAAAGAGGTGCCAGAGCTCGCCACGACCTGCTGCCCTCGTAGAATGTCCAGGGCACCTACCTGAGAGGTGCTGGAGCTGAGCTCCGGCAGAAAAAAAAAGCCCTGGGTTTGTGTAAACAAAAATGTTTTCAAGGGTGTGGTGAAGGAGCCTGCCTGCTCTCAAGTGGCAGGGAGTTCCAAAGTGTAGGCACTGCTACACCCAACGGTCAAGTTCTTACCAACGTGGAACGGGTATTAGGTGGCACCTGTAACAGTTCCAGTTCTGATGATCAAAGCAGCCAAGAGGTCGTATCTGGGGTAAGGCGATCTCACAGGTAAACTGGTCCCAAGTTGCTAAAGGCTTGTGTACTAACAGTTGTAGAATCATACAGTTGGAAGGGACCCTGAGGGCCATCTAGTCCAACCCCCTGCAATGCAGGAATACGCAGCTGTCCCATATGGGGATTGAACCTGCAACCTTGGTGTTATCAACGCCATGTGCTATCCCACTGAGCTATCCAGGCTTGTTGTTATGTTTATGCCCTGTCTTTTGCCCTAACAGGGACTCAAGGCGGCTTACGGATAAAATATTAACAGCTAAAAACAATTACACATGAATAGAATTAAAACTATGATTTTACACCATGAACCCTAAGTACCCCCAGAATCACACTGCTATTATCCCCTTCTTCTTTAGGATGGGGAACAAATGCCTTAACTATGGCATGAGAATCTGTTCAACAGGTCCAGCTCCTCCCATCACAGATTCTCTCCAATGGGAGCAGGCAGAAGGTCCTACATCTGCAGGCGGAGCTGAGAAAGCGTCCCTGATTCCAGAGCTGCTGCCAGCCTGTGTAGACAAGACAGCAAGGTGGACCATAGAATCATAGAATCATAGAGTTGGAAGAGACCACAAGGGCCATCGAGTCCAACCCCCTGCCAAGCAGGAAACACCATCAGAGCACTCCTGACATATGGTTGTCAAGCCTCTGCTTAAAGACCTCCAAAGGAGGAGACTCCACCACACTCCTGGGCAGCAAATTCCACTGTCGAACAGCTCTTACTGTCAGGAAGTTCTTCCTAATGTTTAGGTGGAATCTTCTTTCTAAAGACCAATAGCATCACTCTGTATAAAGCCACTGTCTAGGTATATCTCACCTGTTGTCTAGCTACATTTCTCTGCACCATGTCTGATCTCCAAAGCACTATTGAATCACACACCCACATATTCATAATAATAATAATTTATTATTGATACCCCGCCCATCTGGCTGGGTTTCCCCAGCCACTCTAGGTGGCTTCCAACAAAATAATAAAAACACAATAAAGCATCAGACTTCCCTAAACAAGGCTGCCTTCAGATGTCTTCTCAAAGTCAGATAGTTGTTTATTTCCTTGACATCTGGTGGGACAGCGTTCCACAGGGCGGGCACCACCACCGAGAAGGCCCTCTGCCTGGTTCCCTGTAACTTTACTTCTCGCAGGGAGGGAACCGCCAGAAGGCCCTCGGAGGTGGACCTCAGTGTCTGGGCAGAAAGATGGAGGTGGAGGTATACTGGGCCGAGGCTCTTTTGGGCTTTAAAGGACAGCACCAACACTTTGAATTGTGCTCGGAAATGTACTGGGAGCCAATGTAGGTCTTTTAGGACTGGTGTTATGTGGTCTCGGTGGTCACTCCCATCACCAGTCTAGCTGCCTCATTCTAGTTGTAGTTTCCGGGTCACCTTCAAAGGTAGCCCCACATAGAGCTCATTGCAGTAGTCCAAGCGGGAGATAACCAGAGCATGCACCACTCTGGCGAGACAACAGGCAGGGAGGGTCTCACCCTGCATACCAGATGGAGCTGGTAGACAGTTGCCCTGGACACAGAATTGACCTGCGCCTCCATGGACTGCTGTGAGTCCAAAATGACTCCCAGGTCCCACGGGGCACAGTTACCCCATTCAGACCAGGGAGTGCTGCACACCCGCCCGCCCCCTGTCCCCCCAAAACAGTCCTTTTGTCAGGATTCAACCTCCATCTGTTAGCTGCCATTCACCTAGGTTCCAAAGTGTACCTTTAAAAATGCACACCCAGAGACACACAGGCATTGTATGCCTTCGCCTCCCCAGGAAGAAACCTGACTTCCATTTCCAAATCAAACCATTTCAGGTGTGGGGCGGGAAACAATAGTTTCTTTGCACGTGATGTGGAAACGTCTCTGCTGAGACAGGCTCATATACCTAACCATTTGGCTTGGGCAGGGCATAGACCACACAGGCATCTGACTCCACACCAGCGGGAGCGAAGTCAGTGGTGGGGCCTCCATTTAAGCCCAGAAGGCCCCACGCCCTTCTGTGTTCGTAGCTCCAGACACGCCTGCATTCCAGGCATAGTCCTCCCTTTCATGAATGGAAAAGCATCTCTTGTGTTAAAATGCAAACAGTCTGAGAAGCAGCTGTGTTACTCATTCAGAGGTTGCACAAGTTGGCAGATTGTCACCTGGGGCGCCCTCCAAGTGTTTTGCCCTTCTGCAACTCGCGCCAGGAGGGCGCCAGCTTGGGAGACGGTCAGATCGCACATGTCACTGTTTGCGCATTTATTTTCTTTGCAAATGGCGCAGGTTCGCAAAGGCCCAACAAAATTTAAGCCAGACAAAAGCAGTGAGTGAAACCCCATGCGTAAGGCTTCCTCGATTTAGGTGCAGGGACCAATCTAACATTTTAAAGCAGAAGAAGCCTGGCAGGATCCTGACCCTTGCACCAGGTGTGTCAAAAAGGAGTGTCAGCTTTCAAAACCAGAGCGGGAGCCCAAGACATTTGGTGGCCTGAGGCAGAGAAGCAATCAGCATCTCCACCCTCCAGCACTCAAGGTGCCCAAGGCCACTCAGGTTATTTTGGTGCCTGAGGCCAAGCAAAAAAAAGGAAGAATACAGCAGCAGTACATTAAATAAAAAAGGGATGCGGGTGGCGCTGTGGGTTAAACCACAGAGCCTAGGGCTTGCTGATCAGAAGGTCGGCGGTTCGAATCCCCGCGACGGGGTGAGCTCCCATTGCTCGGTCCCTGCTCCTGCCCACCTAGCAGTTCGAAAGCACGTCAAAGTGCAAGTAGATAAATAGGTACCGCTCTGGCAGGAAGGTAAACGGCGTTTCCGTGCGCTGCTCTGGTTCACCAGAAGCGGCTTAGCCATGCTGGCCACATGACCCGGAAGCTGTACGCCGGCTCCCTCGGCCAATAAAGTGAGATGAGCGCCACAACCCGAGTCGGCCACGACTGGACCTAATGGTCAGGGGTCCCTTTACCTTACATTAAATAATGAGCAATTTGCTTTCTCCTGATACCCCAAGTCAGCTACTTCATTCCATCTAATGGCAGAGCCAGGGCAGGAGACGTTTCTCAGTCTGAGGACCAGTTTCCTTCTGGAGAACTTTCCAGGGGCCTCATGCAGCAGTTTTGGGGGCCATCCGTTAGTGATTCTCCAGTTGTGGTTCCTGCGTTGCTGGGGGGTTAGACTAGATGTCCTTTGGGGGTCCCATCCAAATGCGCTATTCTACCGTTCACGCGAGAGAGGAGCAATGGATACAGCCCTTAACTTTCTACAGCGAGGCCTTATTCCAGACAGACGGAAGCTACGAGGTTTACACCTGGGCAAGCAATTTCATTCTGACCGGCTTTGGGGAAGGCTGTGCTAGCTAGAGCAGTGAGAGAGGAGTTCCACAGCCTTGCCAGGGTTTATTTTAAACTTTCAACGTTGACGTGACCAAGGCTCCCTTCCAAGGCATGTGTTGGGACAGCTTCCCAACTTTTGAAGAGCTCACATCAGATTTCCCCCCGGATGCTGCCAGCGAATCGCGCAAGTGAAGGGTTTGGCTTTTTGAACTGATCTGGATAAAGCAGCACGTGGTTCTGCTCTGGGTGGGTAGAGGCATTTCGCTTCCCAAAAACGTGAGCCACGTGAACTTCTGCCCGATTTGGCAGCCATCGATTGTAGGTTAGGGAAGCGCGTGCCAAGGAGGCCAGCAGCGGCAACGTGACACAAAGAGGCCGTTTAATTCCTGGTTTTAAAGTTTAAAAAGTTAACCGAGAGCTGCCAGCTGTGAATGCAGTTTATTTTGAAGGCTGTTTGGAAAACAGCAGCGCCTTTTCTAACCACCACGAATTCAGTTTATTGATTGCCTTCATAGCTCCCCCCCCAAAAAAAATCTATGGGTATTGTTGTCTCCCACAAAAACCCTGTGTGGAAGTAGCAGCCGAGAGGCAGTGGATCGGCCTGAGATCACCCAGTGAGCTTCATGGGCGAGTGGGGATTCGAACCCTGGTCTCCCAGGACCTAGTGCTACACTCTAACCACTGCACCACACTGCCTTTGGACAGGATCTCTTCTGCAAGCTATTCTTCTGTATTTTGATTGAATAAAGTCTCCAGCTAAGCCAAGCTTGCATTTCAGGTGGTTTACGGCTTGCTAGCCTGTGCATTTAATATGGGAGAAAGCTCCACTGGGCCTGATTGGATTTACCTCCAAGTAAACGTGCACAAGATCCAACCTCTCCATTCTGAAGGAAATCAGCCCTAGTGCTCACTGGAAGGACAGATCCTGAAGCTGAGGCTCCAAGACTTTGGCCACCTCCTGAGAAGAGAAGACTCCCTGGAAAAGACCCTGATGTTGGGAAAGATGGAGGGCACAAGGAGAAAGGGACGACAGAGGACGAGATGGTGGGACAGTGTTCTCGAAGCTACAAACATGAGTTTGACCAAACTGTGGGAGGCAGTGGAAGACAGGAGTGCCTGGCGTGCTCTGGTCCAGGGGGTCATGAAGAGTCAGACATGACTAAACAACTAAACAACAAAACATGCACAGGATTTGCTCTTAAACCTATATTCCCACGTTTATAGATTCAACCAAGGCAAAACGTATTACTACTATATTGTAATATTCCTATAGGAGCCACCTCCTCCAAGCTGATTTGAACCTGGCAACCCTCATTCATGTCTCTGAGGTCTCAGAACTGGACTAAATAAATGTTATTTGCAGAGCACTGCCTTAGAAGATTCAAATCCCATTGAGACCACGGTTGTGGTACCTAGTCCTCATGAAAGTTTTTTATCATTTCTAGGAGGAAAGCTAGGATCCCACCTGCACACACTTGTTTTTTTTTTGTGTGTGTGTGTGTTTCTACAGCTTTGAGGGGTAGTCCCACACAGTCATCCTATCCCTGCCAGGTATTTTTTTGTGGGGGTGGCATATGAATTGAATGTGGCAGTAGCAAAAGTAGATAAGAGGGCACAGTAAGGCCAAATGGCTTGGGAGATGTGGAGGGGTAACAGGCGAGGCAGGAGACTGTCCTACATAAACCTACATGGTCTACTCTAAGCAATGTGGGCAGTGGAAACAGCCTTTGAGTGTGTTAAGAAACCAGGACGGCAAATAAACCCGACGCCATGGCGAAATACCAAAAGAATTGCAATTTCTGGGTAGAGCAGACTTTTGGGACAGATGGTGCAAAAATTAAAAATAAATTGACAGCCCTTCTTTTCCTAGAAAAGTGTTCAGGGGTACTCTCATTTTCCTATTCATATTGAAATACTGCCCCCCAATAAATGTTTAGGGGTATGCATACCCCTACTCCCCCCCAAAGAAAGAAAGCACTAGTCCTGTGGAAAAATCACCAACCCCAGTCAAGTCGCATTCACACAATAGAAGGGGAAATCATGTGATTAGCTGAGATTCCTGCATTGCAGGGGGCTGGACTAGATGGCCTTGGGTTCCCTCCCAACTCTGCCGTTCTGCGATTCTGTGAATCTCCCACTTCAAAGGGGAGCGACCACCGCAGCTCGCCAGGAAAGCTCTGTACAAAGACCAGCATTTGAGACTTTTTCTGAAACAGCTTCGCAGTTTATTCACTCCCTGATTACACATGGCAGCGTTAGGGGTGGGGCGAAGGGACAAAAAAAGAGCATTTTTCCTTTTTCCAATGGAAGAAATGTCAAGGGGTGCAGAGAGCACACCCTGGGTGTACAAAGCAAACAATCATCATTCTTGCGATATCCGGGAGCCCCTCTCCCCCCTCAGGTGAAAACACAAGTTTAATACCCACTTTGATGCCAAACCGGAATCAAGAGTTTTACAGATGGTCACCCCGACGCAGAGAAAACCCAAGTGTGGGCTTCAGGATCATGAACCATGAGCATAAATAGATATATATATACACACACAAATAGAACCTTTCCTCTGCATCAGAGCAGGGTCTCAGCGGGAACTTCAAGCGCGAGGTGGAGGGCCCCAATTCCCCGGTTCCCTGCAACCCAGGAGGGGAGTCAGGGATGCAGGATTCACAGTAGAAGCGACGGCTCACAACTTGCAGAGATTAAGCGCCACCGTGAAGACGCGGGAGGCACAGCAACCGGGTCCGAGCCGCGTCCAGAATTAGGTCGGTCAACAATGGCAGTGGAACCGCACGCCATTCCAGGCGTTTGGGAATACATTGCCCATCAGCCCCAGCCAGACAAGGTGCATGATGGGTGTTGTAGTCCCAAGGCATCTGGTTAGCAATGGCTGCAGGGCTCATCACAGTGATGTGGAGGTGGTTTATTAAGAGACAAGTGCAACACGCACGCACGCAAGTTGGAAGCCACCAACGGGCAGTAAACAGTTCGAAGTATAGAGTCTCCAACAATTTGGTGGCACACACGAAACGCCACAGATCTAAGCCTGACCAGTGAGCAAAGGCCTGGCCTCTCACGCTACAAATCAGTTAACGGAAAGTCCTTTTTCTCTAGACGGAAACATACAGCATTCAGGTAGAGGGCTCTTCCTCTCCCCAATCCCAAAAATAGTCAAGCTACAAGACGTTTCTTCAGAGCTCTAGGGTGGGGTTTCCAGGGCAGGGAGATAGTTCCAAGTGCCAACACTGAAGCCCATTAGACTCCTTGTCACCCAGATACTGGCAGGTTTTTTTGGGGGGGGGAGCTGGGGGCTTTTCGTAGAGGACAGTCCCCCAAATACTAAAACGCAGTATTTTTTTTCTTCAAAATGTTTCCCTTCCGCTCAGAACTTCTGTGAACATTTCTGCCCAGCATCCTGGGCTCACTATAAATAAACTGCATCCAAATTTAAAAGGTACACCTCTGTTTTCCATTCATCTGCCACATGCGGTGGAAATAAAAGAGGACTGGTAGAATGGGTTTGCGGTAAAAACAAAAAATTAAAAGCACTCCCCAATTTTTTTTAAAAAAACACACAAAATCTACAATTCTTCTGTATCTGAATTAAACATAAAAAGGTATTCAGAAGAGCCTGATAGGAGTGATGATCCCACAACTTCATTAAAAAAAAACAACAGCAAGTCGTTCTACTTTCAGATTTCAACGTTGCAAAAACACAGAACGTGGGAATCTGTGCAAACTAAAGAGTTCCTTCTAAGTGCTTTCTCCCCACATCTGCGCCCCGGTCCTTTGCGGCGTGCAACTGGAAAGAAGCTTTCGTTGTGGACAGAGCTGATAAACCTTTGCGCCCACACGGGAGGCAGATTCCCCAGTCAGGAGCACAGGCGGGCTTACTGAGTTTCTTTTCAATGGTAGCCCTGGGGTAGGAGAGAGGAAAAGACTGGCTTCCCGGGCGCATTTCGGCCTCTGAAATCTTCGCCTCCAAGTGGACAGGCCCTTCGATGGGCCTCATGCACAACAGACCATGCACAACCTCAATGTCGCTTCCTATGCAATTTGTGGGGCAGGATTCCTCGTTGCCCCTCTAGTGGACGTTTCCCAATAGCTGCCTAGTTTCCCCCCCTCTTGAAGGGAGGCGGCGTCACAAGCCGGAGGGTGCAGGAGATTCTCCCCCAAGTTCTCCCGGAGAAAAGGCTCAAAAGCTGGCGATAGAAGCACGTCTCCGGGGTCGGAGAGAGAGAAAAAGACCCAAGCCGGCAGAGGGAGATTCACAGCATTTGAGGCAGGTTCCAGCCCGCTGGACCCAGAGGTATCGCTATTGCTGGAGTTGCTCTTTAGACAAGCAGTTGCGACTTCCCCCCACCCTCCCCAAAAAGCAAATCCCAGAATCTGAAGTCTCCAAATGAGCACAGTCAGTGGGGGGAAAAAAGAAACGTTGATTGTTTTTCCTGCGCTGCAGAAGTCCACCCTGAATTAAATGTGTGAGGAAAAAATGGCTGGCTCCTTAATTCCTGCAGCAGCAGCCCCTCTCCCCAAATATCCCCCCCCCCCAACCACTCCCTCCCCGCCTTAGAAGTTCTTGAGGCGGCTGTATAGCTCTCGCTTGCTTTTCTCCCCAGCCCATGTGCGGCTCTTCAGGCGGAAATTGCGAAGGTCTTCTTTGAAGTCTTTGTGGTGCATCGGGCGGTAGTTCTGGGGTTCACAGTGCATCTGGTTTGGGGGGGAAGAGGAGAAAAAACAGTGCTTAGTTTATTTTGGGGGTTGCTACTGTTATAAGAATTTTTAGGTCTCATATATACATGAGCCTTTTATCATTTTGGTTGCGCTCCTCTGCACACCTTCCAGTCCACCTGTCTAAGCCCATCGCAAAAAACTCACTTGATATTGCGGGAAGAACTCTTTATAGCCTCCTTTCAAGACGTACAGCTCAGGATAGTGCAGGGAAGGGTAATCGTTGCTGGCCCGGTCTTTTTCCCTGACAAAACGGCACCTATGGAGGAGAGCGCAAATTGTCAACACACATAATCTTAAATACGGAGATGCAGGTACACACAAACGCACACACACACATACGGTTTTCTTGCTGTTCTGGGCATCAAAGGACTAAAAGTACAGGGTCAGGTTTAAGGTGCTGTTTTTGACCTTTAAAGCCCTATGCGGCCTAGGACCCACGTACTTATGGGACCGCCTCTCCTGGTATGCCCCACGGAGGACCTTAAGGTCCACAAATAACAACACTTTGGAGGTCCCAAGTCGCACGGTGGTCAGATTGGTCTCCACTAGGGCCAGGGCCTTTTCAGTAGTGGCTCCGACTTGGTGGAACGCTCTGTCCCAAGAGACTTGGGCCCTGCGGGACTTGAAATCTTTCCGCAGGGCCTACAAGACAGAGCTGCTCCGCCTGGCCTTTGGTTTGGACTCAGTCTGACCCTTATGCTTCCCTCCCCTTAAGGTCTTGATTTATCAGCTATTTTAAAATGAGGCTGCGCTGCATTTTAAATTGCATTTTAACCTGTATTTTAAATTGGTTTTTTTCTTTTCTCCACCCCCCCTCTTTCCCCCCTATTATGTTTTTACTGTGATTTTATTGGTGTTAGCCACCCTGACGGCTGGGTATAAATAAATATTATTATTATTATTATTATTATTATTATTATTATTATTATTATTATTACTCTTCAAGCCCCTAGTCCTGAAGGAAACGAAAATCTGAAAACACCTATTTCAGAAAAACTGGGAGTGGCTGGGTTTCAGGAGAGGAGGCGGCAGAAGCTACTCACGTCCTGGGTCCTCTCTCGGAGGAGAACTCGCAGTGGAAAACAACGATCACCCTCTTTGCCGGGTCACACGGCACGATGGGCTTCTTGAGAAGGAACTCTTCCACATCCTTTTCCAGAGGAAGGTTCACAGCGCCCTGGAGAGAAAGGCAGGGTCAGGGCAGGATCCATCAAACAGAACCATAGCAAAAAGCATCACCAATTCCCTCCCTTCCACACCTGGTGTGCAAAACACACTTTTAAGTGCAGGTATGCGACAAAATACGAAGCTTGTTGAAATAAGGGAATCGATCTTGAGAGAACAAAGATTTCTGTAGTGAGCAAGACTCAGACTTCCCACCAAAGACTCTCACTTCCACTCGATGCTAAGTTTCTAGAGTGATACTTTCCAATTTTGTAGAATCAGAGTTGGAGGGGACCCCCCAGTGGCTATCCAGTCCAACCCCCTGGACAGGAAGATGTCAACAAGCCCTCGACTAGTCCAGGATTATAGAGTTCTATAGGGTCATGGGTTTTGTGCTTTGCCAGGACTCTTGAACTTGAAATGAAATGAACTGAAGGAGCGTCTCCACCTCCATCTTTCTGCCTGGACACTGAAGTCCAGTGCCGAGGGCCTTCTGGCGGTTCCCTCACTGCGAGAAGCCAAGTTACAGGGAACCAGGCAGAGGGCCTTCTTGGTGGTGGCGCCTGCCCTGTGGAACGCCCTCCCACCGGATGTCAAAGAGAAAAACAACTGACTTTGAGAAGACATCTGAAGGCAGCCCTGTTCAGGGAAGTGTTTAATGTGTGACATTTTAATGCATTTTTAATCTTTGTTGGAAGCTGCCCAGAGTGGCTGGGGAAACCCAGCCAGATGGGCAGGGTACAAATAATAAAAAAGATATTGTTGCTGTTGTTGAAATGCGGTCCAGTTTTAGGAAGCCAGCAGCTGAAGAGCTGGACACTGATCTGGGGGACAAGGAGTGTTGAAAGGTCACCACTTCCCAGACCTCCTCTGGTAGCCTGCAAGGCGGGTTCTGCAGGCAACAGGAATAGCCTACCTCACAGGAGGGGTTTGCCAGAGCAAAAGAAAGCCTTTTTGCACGACAAACACAACACCAAATGCAAGGGCCACCACTGATTCTTCATTTTTTAAAAAAAGCATCCATCAATATACAGTTTACAAAACACTGAGGATACAGGGAGGAAAACACAATTTGATAAGAGAGAAAAATGATGCAAGGTTTTGTTTTCCCTCCAAAGTCGGTCATGGGGAGTGAAGGGGGCTGGAATAGATGACCCCTGGTGTCCCCTTCCACCTCCAAAATTACACGAAGGGATGGGGCCACGAACCTCAGGGGTCAGAAGTAATTCTCAGGAGGCATACTGGGCTTATTCTCTTTTTTAAAAACAAGCTTAGTTTGGCTTTTGAGTGGTTGCCCCCACCCCACAAATGCCCCCACTGGGAATAGCACCATGTATTGGGGTTTCCAGAGGTGGGGCGTCATATGGAAGGAGCAACCAGCTGCCATTGGCAACACGACCCAACTAAAATACTACAAAAAGGTAGTCGCTGGTGCCCTGTGTCCAACCTGAGAAGGACGTTGTTTTATTGGCACCTGGAGGGTCCCAAGCCGGGCAGGACTTTGGCAGGGTGATCCCCCAGCCCTTTGAGCTGCGCTTGGGACAGGGGAGGTTCCTCGAACCCGGGGCAGATACGGTCCAGCACCCGACTCCAGCCGGTGACCTCAAGCAGGCAGAGGGGCTCACCTTAATGTGGCCTCCTTCGTATTCATAGGGGTATCTGCAGTCCACGATCACACAGTTCTCAATGAGGTTGCTGAACTGGCCCGTCAGCACAGCCGCCATCTGCGGGCAAACGACAATAGTAAAAAATAAGCCATATATATAGAATCACTTGTATTATTTTGCACCCGAGACATTAAGCACTGCTTGCTGCCATCCTGGGAGTGCAGCCTGGAAGAGGCCACTGGTGCCAGACTTCATTATTATTATTATTATTATTATTATTATTATTATTATTATTATTAAGTTTTTATTTATACTTTTCACGTTTGTACATTTCATTAGCTCTACAATCATTTTAACATTTCAAAGTTTGACTTCCTTCCCCCTCTTTCTGCAGTTCCTTAAATTTATCATCTTCTGCATATCCAAATTCATTTAATTTGCTTATTTAATTATCTACTTTAAATATATACTCTTATAATAATAATAATACTGATAAGAAATGTTTATTTATACCCCACCCTTCCCGGTTCAGAAAACCGGGCTCAGGGCGGCTAACAACAAATTTGAAACACTTTAATTGATGCTACAAAAAAACCAGCATAAAATACGGTATAAAACGTGAGTAACAATAAAATCAAAAATCAAATTGATAGGTAGGATTTGGTAGGAGTCTAAAAAGCCCTGGACACAAATTTTAATGGCTTTCTAGCGACTATGGTGGCTCACGTATCAGAAGTAATGTATTTAGTGTTAACTCTGGAAGTGTAGACTCAGTTCTGACCAAACTCCTACTGTATATTTTGCTCTAGGAGGCAGAGTTTGGTCAGAACCGGGAGACATCGGTTTCTAGATGCAAATTTCCTCCCAGCTCTCCTTCCCCCAGTATAGCATTTTTGAACAGTTGCATTGGGGCACAAGATCCATGGGTAAAGCAAGGCTGTATGACCAGGTCTTCAAGGTGGTGGCCCCAACAGCTGCGGAAAGCAAAGCTACAGGTCCCTTGTGCGAAAGAGAAAGAAGCAGCCCAGGATATTGGATTCCAAACTTGCTTACCATTTCTGGAGAGATGTACTTGAGGTCCTGGTGCTTCCCTTCCACCGTTTGCAAAACGTAAGCCTAGCAGGGAAACAAATGCATTTTAGTTCTTCTGAAAGGCTACAATTTCATTCAATTTTGCATTGTTTTGTGTTTGCACTGGTACGGTGAGCAGTCTTTTTTGGCCAAAAGGCAGTACAAGCATAGCATAGCATAACCTAACACGGTTTGCAGGGATGCAAACAGCGGGATTCTTGCTGGTACCTTCGAGAAGTCTCCAATGAGCTCCCGATGGTCGTTGTCCAATATGTTTGCGATCTCGCTGGGGCAGCAGGAGCGAGAGCGAACCAGACGAGGTTTCTAGGAAAAGCGGACGAGAAGGACTGTTAGGGAGGCTGCACGGCCACATCCAGGATGCCAAACCCAGTAAGCATCCTGAGATCGGAACAGGGAGCCATCGGCCCTGTACTGCGACTCCCATCAGCCCCAGCAAGCATGGCAAAGAATGGTGGGAGTTGTAGATCACTGAAGGCCAGAGGTGGGAACTTTCTCCCGCTAAAACCGGCAAAGACTCCTTCCTGGGCACCAGCAATGGGCTCAAGAAAACCATTTGGGCAGAAGCTACATCAGAATCTCCACCCAGGTTTTTACTTTTTAAATAACAACTGATAATGTTATCACTATATTCTGCTTTGAAACTTTCGCCGCAGTCAAGCGCTACACAAATCTTGCAAAATGAAATAAACAAAGCCACAACAAGTGTACAAAAAGCCGCTGTCACCCCTTTCTTCTGATGCAGCCCCCAGAAATTGAGCAAAACCTCCCAAGAAATACGTGGCAACCCATTTTAAAAGACCGGGCCAGAAAGAGCCCTTAGGACTTGGAAAGCTAAGGATCGACCGGCCTTCACACCAGCAGCCTGCCTCCCAATTATATTATTATTTAAATTCATTAGTTGCTTTTTTCTTTGCCGCAGTAATTTGAAGCAAACTCCAACATCTTAAGCAAAACACACACGTTAAAAAGAAAAATCTGAAAGTTTAAACTACATTAAAATATCCCTGCAAAAAGGCCGCAGATGGTTCAAAGCCAAAGGCCTGGTGAATGAAGAACGTTTTTGCCTGGCGCCTAAAGATCTGCAACGATGGTGTCAGATGTGGAGAGCATTCCACAAGCAGGGAGCCACCCCTATAAAGGCCCTGTTCCCTTTATTGCCGCCTTCAACCCTCCCTCTTCCCACGTCCTTGTGAGGCAGCCTCTGTTGCATGAATTACCGGCTCTTCTTCCTTCTCTTCGATGGCGCCGCCAGCCAGACTCTTCCGCCTCTTGTTTTTCACCGGCGTCTCTTTGTCCTGGGGCCGGTCCAGCCGCTTCAGGATGGGCCTGATGACGGCGCTGGGCATGGACGGGGAGCGGAACAGACGGCGGCATTTGCCTGTTCCCAGGGGGCTCTGCTTCAGTTTGGGGGAGAAAGAGGGAAATCGTGAGACTCCAATACTGCATGAAAGAGAGACAGACCTTGGCACGGTACTTTTTATTTACCGTATTTTTCACTCCATAAGACGCACTTTTTTCCTCTTGAAATCTAAGGGGAAATGTCTGTGCATCTTATGGAGCGAATGTGTGGTCCCTGGGGCTGGGGGGGGCTCCTGGGCTTCCCCCGCCAGCCCCGACAAGCTCAGGGAGCAGTGGGAAGGCTGCGCACAGCCTTTCCGCTGCTCCCCGACCTGCTCTTTGGGGCTGGCAGTGGGGGAAAGCCGGGCTTCCCCCCGCCAGCCCAAAGAGCAGGTCAAAAGGAACCTGAAGCCTCCGGAGCACAGCGGGAACTCCTTCTGCGCTCCGGAGGCTTCGGGTTGCCTTCACTGAAGGCGACTGAACACACCTTGTTTACACACATAAAAAAAATTCTCCCCCTCACTGCGCAGCGCCCCTTCAGCCAAGCGGGAGGAGAAATGGAAGGGGCTCCGTTTCTCCTGCCGCTTCGCTGAAGGGGCGCTGCGCAGAGAGGGGGATAATTTTTTTCCTTGTTCTCCCCCTCTAAAACAAGGTGCGTCCTATGGTCGGGTGCGTCCTATAAAGCGAAAAACACGGTATATAGACTTTTAAAAATGCAACAAAGACAAAGCCATTTCACATGGCCTCGAAAAATATATTGTTTGTGGAAATATCGCGGGGTCAGGAGGAAAGGCCTGAGACAAAGTGTTTTCCTGCATTGCAGGGGGCTGGAATGGATGACCTTCAGGACCCTTCCAACACAACGATTCTAGAAATTCTCCACCACTGTTTCTAAGCAAGGTCCACATGGGGGAGGCTTGAATCAATTTGTCTTTCCCCTCACAAAAGTGGGGCAAGGCTTTGCCGACCTGGCAACCTCCGGAGGCTTCGAACCAAAACTCCCATCAGCCCCTGCCAGGACATAGGAGTCACTGGAACAGGCTAACCATGCAGACAGTTTCAATCTCAGCAAGTAGCTGGAAGGCCAGGCGGCCATCCGGCCCTAGCTTATCCAGAGCACCCCACTGCAATAACTCTTTATTAGCAAACAAAACACACACACACACAATCTGCACAGGGGTGTCAGGCCTAATGAGCAGAGCAACTCATCTCCGGTAGGTCTTCCCCCATGAAGCAGTTGCTGAGTCTGAAGGTCCCTGACTCCCCATAGCTTCCTAAGTCTCCTCCTCTCCAGGATTTCCCCCAAGCAATCAGAGACTGTGCCTCTGTGGAGCCAACCTCTCCTCCGCCCTCTTCACGCCTCTCCTGGTTCTTGGAGATTCATCTCTACCTCTCTCCTGCTTCTGCCTCCAATTCTGGGCTGCTCTCTTCCCCAGTCTCTCCCTGCTCAGTGAGCCCTGTTGCCTCTTGATCTTCCAACACATCTTCTTCCCAGTCCTCCCGCTCTTACCACCCGTTGTCGTCCCACCACCACTCCCCACTCGGGAAGGAGATGGGGATCTCAGGAGAGGAAAGAACGAGGGAGAAGGAAGGCCTGACCTCAAGCTGAAGTTTCTCTTCCTTAAAATGCCACGCCACCACCAGTACCAAGACCCTGGTCACCCACAGAATAAATTCTTTTTTGGAGGGGGGGACAGGGACAAACAAAGGGTGTTAACACGGCACTGTCACGTACCAGGCTGGACTCATCTTCCTTCCTCACCAGAGGGGCCATTAGCAAGTTCTCCATACCCAACGGGAAATTTCCATCGCCCTGGAGGAGGGAAGGCAGGACCCATTTATTGAAGCGGGGCTGGCTCAGGAGACCCCCACCCCAGGCTGGGGGTTTGTGCAATAGGAAAGAGAGGGCAGGGGAACCCCAAAGAAAACCCAACAGTGATACAAAAGGAGCAAGGGGCTAAATCTAACAAGCGGGCAGCCTCAAAACACATCAGAAGAAAGATAGCCAAAGTAAAGGAATTTAAAAACAAATCCAATAAATCAAAGCAGCCGATTTTTAAAGCTTAGGAGAACAAAATATTCTGTACTAGCTGATTTCTGGGCCATTTTTTGATGGCTGCCCCACATACAACACAGGACAGTACTCTTATCTGTATATTCGAAGCTGCCATATGTAGTGACGCTACTGGATCAAGTTACAAGAGATCTGCCAAGGATTCTTTACTTGTGGTTTTAGAGCCTGAGAGACCAGGGTTCGAATCCTCTTAAGCCATGAAGCTCACCAGGGTGATTCTTCAGCCAGCCGACATTTCTCTGCCTAGCCTGCCTGACACGGTTGTTGCAAGGATGAAAATGGAACTATGGATGCCACCATTACCTTCCCCGGAGGAAGGTTGGAATATGTCATACAAAAAGGCAGCCCTTGCACAGACCCACAGCGCTGTTCCCTTGGGTCTTCTACAAAATTCTACAAAAATTTCTAGAAATTCTACAAAAAACTACCTTCTGTTGAGTCCGAGCTGCAAGCAATGACAAACTCCACACAGAATTCAGAGAAAACCTCAATACTGATAGTATATTTTCTATCCAGGTCACAAAGACAAGTTCAAAAATCGGCCAGCTGTGTTTAGCACAGCTCTTCCCCTTCTATATGCCTAACAAGCAGACAACTACAAGTCCAATTAATTTTGTGACTTTGGAGAAAACTCAACAAAAAACAGCAGTTCGCACACAGACATCAAAAAACAGCAGCGGAAATGGTGGGACAGGCTGAGGTTTGCAGAGTGAGCTGTGAAGGTTAAATTGCAACGCCAACCAGGTTTCTCTAGGAATTTGCACCACTGAAACCTACTCCCAAGTCGGCCTTGCTTGGGATTGCAGTTCAAGCAGACAGAATTTTGCTTTCTTGGACGCAAGATAGGATCTTAAAAGCCTTACCTTCAGGTCTTCCTCATCCAGGATTTCCAAAAACCCATCATCATCATCGTTATCTTCGTCAACCATGAAGGAGGTCAAGGACGAGCGGCGGAGGTAGACATGGCTATCAGACCGTGGGCTCCTGTTCTCTTTCTCTGGGCTCGAATACTGAAAGGGGCAAGGAAAACAGAACCATCAAGACATTTTGCATTTATTAAAACCCTTTATGCCCTACGAGAAGGCTCCCAGAGTGGCTTTTAAAAATAATAATAATAACAGCAACAATAATAATAAATTCAGTAGCATTACTCTTGGGTTTGCAATCTTTAAAAGACACGGCACAAGAGGAAAAAGGGACAGGAGGGAGGAGGAAAACATGAAACAGTGAAAGACATGAAATGGGAGGGGGCTGAAAAAGCCACCATTGTGTGTTTGTTTCAAAGCAACTTGCCCCTCCACCTTGTCTATTTTATTATGGGCATATCCTGTTCGACATCAAACGCACAACAATGGCAGCAGGATGTAACAGGAATCCCAGGAGATCTCCCACCCGGGGTCTGTCTAGACTAACACCTGCTTAACTCAGTTATGTGACTTTAATTGGCAGTATCAATTGGCTGCAAAAGAAGGAAAAACCTGGGGGGTTTCTATGCTTGCCACTTCTGCAACAAAACCAGTTCTCTCCCCCCCCCCCCAATGGTGGGTATTGACGAAGAATTGAGTGCAATGCTCAACATGGCAAATGTTCTCCCAAAACGCAGCAACTGCTGGGACTGTGCATGTCTGCATCTAACCTAAGCTGAGAGTCACAGGCACAGTTATCATCTGGCTGAGAACCAAAAATCCATCTTGGCTTTAACGCCAAGAAATAGACAATGAGAGGCGACCAAAAACTGCAGAAAAACAAATAAATCAGAGAGTATTGCTCTTACCCAAAAGAAGCACACTCACCATGAGGTCTGGAGCAGAGTTTGGCCTCTGTGCAAAGGGGTCCTTCTTGCCAGCCCCACCACCGGAGAGGCGCAACCTGCCCGCAGGTCGCAGGGGCTTCTTGAAGATGGCACCTTCCTGCAGGGGGAGGAAGCAGAGATGCGCTGCAACTTTCGGAAGGACGCGAGGAAGTCGCCCGTTCCGCAGCGCTGCGCAGTGGGCCGGGGGGGGGGGTTAGGGGGCTGCACCAGGAAGGCACAGTTCTCACCACTTACATTTTCCCCGTTGCCTTGGAGGCCAGAATCCGTCTCGGCCGCCGGTGGGCTGTTGAATTCTTTGCTGTTGGAAATGTTCCTCAGCGTGGGACTTGAGCCCAGAAACTGCACCTGTCAAGCCACAGAAGGAGGATGAGTTTTGCACTCAGGTTTAGATTCTCATGGGCAACCCCACAGGACAAGCGTCTCCACCCTCCATCGTTCAGCCCGGACACTGAGGTCCAGCTCCAAGGGCCTTCTGGCAGTTCTCTCACTCTGAGGTTACAGGGGACCAGGCAGAGGGCCTTCTCGGTGGTGGCACCCACCCTGTGGAATGCCCTCCCATCGGATGTTAAGGAAATAAACTACTGTATCTGACTTTTAGAAGACATCTGAAGGCAACCCTGTTTAGGTACGTTTTAAAATGTTTGATCGTGTTTTTAATATTCTGTTGGGAGCCGCCCAGAGTGGCTGGGGAAACCCAGCCAGATGGGTGGGGTATAAATAATAAATTATTTGTTGTTGTTGTTATGAAATGCCCACAAAAAGCAGGGAATGAATTTCTGCAAGCACATCCTACATCACTGCAGTTCCTTGCATTGCAAGGGGTTGGACTAAAGGACCTCTATGATTCTACAATATGGCTGCTGAAAGATTAGAACTCAGCCTAGCTGCACAAAGACTCCCTTGTTCCTGAGCATGTAAAGAATATTTCCGTCCCTACTTCTCAAGATGAGGAGGCACCAAGCGAAGCTTCCCAATTAAAAAAAAACAGGTAAACTTACCGGCAAAGATCGGATTCTTCTGATGGGAAGATAATCACTGCAAGGAAAAAGAGAGAAATCATCGTCAGCTGCAGACTTTCGAACTCTGTCCCACTGGAGATTTTTATCCTACTCTGAATCTGTGCCTGGTTTTTTGCATATGAAACTGCTGTGTTTATTGTTGGTGTTCTATTCTCAAATCACTTTGCAATGTTCCATTAAAAAGATACAGTGGTGCCCCTCAAGACGAAAAACTCGCTAGATGAAAGGGTTTCTCGGTTTTGCGTCGCTTCACTAGACAAATTTCCCTATGGGCTTGCTTCGCAAGATGAAAACGTCTTGCGCTTTTTTTTAAAGCCGCTTGAAGAGGCGCAGTTGCGACGGACTGTGCTTCGCAAGACGAAAAACATCGCAAGACGAAAAGACTCGCGGAACAAATTCTTTTCGTCTTGCGAGGCACCACTGTATTCACATCTGGAACGGGATAAATAGATATTTAATCGGGTTCTGCCAAATCTAAGGACTGGCTGATACTTTCAGAGGACTCCCAGACAGAAAAGCTTTCTCCTGACTGTCCCGCCTCTGGCTGCAGGCAAGGGACTGTGTCTTATGATTCAGAGAATCATAAACCTGTAGGATTGTGGAAGAGACACCAAGGGGTCATCTAGCCCAACCCTGAAACACACTTCCTGGGTGTGCAAAGGCAGAATGTCAAATGAATAGCTGTGAGTCCCGCTTGGTAAATTCTCCTTCACATGCAATAGCAATTTCCACAAGGGACATTTGCAGCCTCTCAACAACGCCCCAACAATCCCAAAGGGCAGATCCAGGCAGGACTGACCTCTATGAAAACCTGCAGATAAACAGCTATCAATCAGTGGAGGCAATACTGAGTTAAGACAGTACAAGGCAGCTTCCTGCATGCAGACCAGGAAAACCTTGCCGCTTGATTCTGCTGCATGCATAGGCGACCTAGTTAGTTCAATCTCCCCAGCGCCATAATGGGAGCCTTGCCAATAATAATAATAATAATAATGAGCAGAGACAGGAAAAAAGCCCATCCACCAGCCCCAGGAACCTGGAGATAATAAACCCTGAAATATTATTAGCGTCTGCAAGTCTTGGCGTGCTCAGGTGACGTGCAGAAGGTAGCAGATGGTTTCTTAAGCAAGACAGGAGTGGGTGGGTGGGGGTGAAGCCCTCAAGGATGGGGAGTTGAGAGCATCTCAAAGGAGAAAGGGGGAGGGAGAGAAAGAGTCAGGGGGCTTTCCTGGGTCATTGTGCCACTGTAGGATGTAAAGCACTTACTTTCTGAAGACTCTCTGAGACCCAAACATGTTCCTCTCAAACCTGTTGGACGAAGACAGGAAAATCATGCATGTTTCGCTCAGTGCCAAAGGCCACCCCCAATGTGTTGCTGCGAGAGTCCCTGACTGGGGGGGGGCCAGCAGCCTCCCAAGGGTGCCGTGTGGGCTGGCGTGGGTGCGAATCAGGGCCAGCTACATCCTAATCCGGGCTCTGTTGCCCCAAAAGCAGAGAGGGAGGCAGAAATCCTCCCATTCACAAAGAAGGTACACAACTTAAGACCTTCAAAAGAGCCTTCCTGGATCAGGCCCGGCTAGTCCACAATGGCCACGACCCAGGTGCCCCAAAGGGGAATCCACACAGCAGGATTCGAACTCAAGAGCAGCGCTCCCACTTCTTGTGGTTTCCAGCAAGTGGGATTCAGGAGCGACTGCGGAAGCAGAGCAGAGCCATTGTGGCCATAACCCTTAACTCCTCCTCCTCCTAATCCACTTCTAAAGCCATCCAGTTTAGCTGCTATCACAGCTTCCTGTGGCAGGGAGTTCCACAGTTTAATGGACAGATGGACTTCGTTCTATATGTCCCAAATTTCCCAACATGCAGCTGCCTCGGATATCCCTGAATTCAAGCGTTAGGCGAAGAGGGAAGAAAACTTTTCCCCACCCTTTTTCTCCCCTGTCGTAAACTTCTGTCGCCTCGCCTCTTCCTCGCCTGCTCTCTAAATCAAGCAATGCACCAAAAAAGGCCGTCAGCTGACCAAAGCTACGCATTTTTCTTTTTCAACTCTGCACTTCAGAAACTAAAAGCAGTTGCCCAATGTCTTGCTTTTTTGTGCTGAGTTCAGAATGTGTTCCACTATAGCCATACCATGCTCAGACATTCCTGTCTCTGCTGTGCAGTGGTTACACACACACACAGTTTCCCAGCTGCCCTGAGATGGGGCCCCTTGCGCTGTGGCCACTCGAGAGTTAATAAGCGTGGCCCAGCCGTTGCAGGGTGGTCTTTGTGGAGTCGATGAAAGCCGATGAAAGCCTGAGTGACTGCCAAAGGCTTGCCAGCTGCTGCCAGCTTTGGGCAAGGAGGGAGGGGGCCTTGGTTCAAGGATCCCCTGGAAAGAGGATCAAAGATCCCTTTCTGCATGAAGTCGTGGGGAGAACAAGGGCATTCCCATGGCAGCGGGTGCTGCTGCGAATCCGGGTGGGGACTCTCCCGGGTGCCATCTGCCAGCTACATGGCACAAACCCAATCCCCCCCTGGCTATTGCTGAACACACACGCCCATCGCCAGCTTTCTGAGTAAGGTTATTCCCCTCTTCCGTTAAGCAATATTTGCAACAGAGAATCGGTGGTTCGGCTTAAAACACTTAATTGATGCAACGAAAATCAGCATAAAATACAGTATAAAACGCGAATAACAATAAATCAAGAATTCAAAATCAATTTAGGGGGGAAATCCATCCAATAAACATTAGCTGATCACCAGGGCTAGCTGGCTAAATTAGTCCTATTTGGGCCAGTGAGGAGACCACTGTGCAGTGGTCCGGGGCTGGCTTGCTGCGTAATCGCACAGAGTTGCCCTAGATCAGTTCCCATTATCCCTGACCACTGGTCCTGCTAGCTAGGGATGATGGGAGTTGTAGTCCCAAAACATCTGGAGGGCCGAGGTTTAGGAAGCCTGCTCTAGAGTCACTGCATCCAGGCACACCTGGACTGGCTGGGCTCACAGCCCACAACCCGCAGGTCCCAACCAAAAGGGAAAAGGATTCAAAGCCCACCCAACCCCTCGCTGCAGGCTCTTCACAAAGGCAATCTCCACCCACCGCAGACAAAAGAGACATGATGTATTGGTTAGTGCCAGACAAGGGCATGGGTTCAAATCCCGCCGCTCAGCTTCCTAGGTGTGGCCTTGGGGCCCCATTGCTATCTTATCTCAGCCTAGCCTACCTCGCAGGGGTGTTGTATGGGGGCGGTTAAACAAAGAGGGAAAAGAATGGATGCCACCTTGAGCTCCTGGGAGGAAGAGCTGGGATATAAATACAGAAAATGAAAATACTAATAGGAAGGGAACAGAACTAACTCCCCCCCAATGGAAGGCCACTTCTCACAAGCCACCTAGACGTGGGGGGGCGCCTCTCTCCAAGGCTTTCCTGCCATTCCCCCCCCCTTCAACTTGCACACAAGCAAGTCGCAGCCTAGCAGATCCCCCTTTGCGTCTGTCCCCCCAAGTACAAAAGGCCTCACTGAAGCAGCCCCCGTTTCAAGAGGGGCGCCTGTTGCATCTCCCGACACCTTTGAAGATGGATGAATGCAAGAGAAGGAGGCAGAAGAGGAGAGAAGTATTTAAGGTCCTTCAACTGGACACTCCCAAGGAATGCAAGCTTTTCTCTCAAAAGACCAAGAGGCTGCGGCTTAGAAATCCAGGCAGATGCTTCAATAAAGGGGGCGGGTGGAGTTCCAACCATCTGTCTCCGATCCCCATTCACCCGCCTTGCAGCTGCCAGGCTGGAAACCGCCCCCCCCCCCCACAGGGCAGGTGCAAAAGGGGACTTTTAACTTGTTAAAAAGACCTAGCTGAACCCTTTTTTAAAAAAAACTCTTTGGTTGTGGGAAGCGAGAGAAGCTTCTAATTGCACGATCTCAAAAAGGTGCCTTTTTAAATAATATTAGGAAAAGGGAAACAGGACACATTTTGCCCAGCAAAAAAAGTGTGTCAACGGTGTAGTCAGTTGCCGGGTTTTGAGAGGGAAACATATGAACTTGCCTTAATTCCAAAAAAAAACTCCAGTATTTGGGAAGGGTCCCTTGTCACGGATGGACTGGCCCTGGTTTCAGTAAAACTACACCCCCCCCCCTTAAAATGCTGGCTTGACTTGGCTTGCCCTTCGAGTGCCCAGGGGTCCCTGCCTGCCTTCAGCCCCTCCAACTAATGGGGAGGGGGAGTTTTAATCAAGTTTCGATAATGTTGGCAAACTGATCAGCTGCAGCAACAGATTAAAAGCTGCAGAACTTTCAGCAAGACCCAGACTTCTGTGGTTCAGAAGGGGGGGGGAGAGATAAACTGAAGGAAAAAGACCCCCAAAGGACACACGTTTCACCGCCCCCCCAGGCCCAATGAGTCCCTGGCATATTGGGGGGTTCAAGTAAAATAAAAAATGCAATTCACTGTGGTTTCCCAACACACACACACTTTTTATTAACTGTCTTAAATTGTTGTTGTGCTTGGTTTCTCCCATTGATAATTTCATCTCTCTCTTTTTCCCTAACTGCTTGCAAACCGCTTTGAGGTGGGAGTGTTATTTTCTTCAATCCGGCGCTGTGCGAATTTTACGAAATAAATAGATAGGGTAAGAGCAGGCAGCCTTTCGAAAGCAAAGCAACCTTTTGAAAGGAAACCCTCAGAGTCATCCTGACCGGCAACTTTGCAGCGTCTTTCCTGTTAGACTCTGAAGACATCGACAACAGGAAACCGTCAGGAGTGCGGTTAAGACCTTCACCCATCAAGTCCCAAGAACTAGACAGGGGTCCGCCCACGCAGCCCCACACCTATTTTTTTGGAGGGCAGGTTTCAAAAATACCGGTTGGGGAAGAAGTTCTTATTTTCCAACCCCTGAACCATCTCTTGGCAGCGGCATGGCCCAAAGCTTTTTGCTTTCTGCTGGCAAAGGTGGAGCGCTCTTAATTCTCCCACGGAGACTGGTTTTTCTCAAATCTGCTGCTGAGGGATGGGAGAGGCCTGTTTTCCCACAAGACCACACCTGTCAACCCCTCTTGGCTCGCTGGAGGCAAGGGAGGCCTGGGCCAACCTGACTATATAAGTGCATCTGCAGGGGACTGGACTAGATGACTCTAGGGACCTCATCCAACTCTCCTGGTCTGCCCCGCAGAGGACCTTAAGGTCCATGAATAACCATAGTTTAGAGGTCCCGGGCCCTAAGGAAGCCAGACTATCCTCCACCAGGGACAGGGCCTTCTCAGGGATGGCTCCGACCTGGTGGAATCCTCTGTCCCATGAGACCAGGGCCCTGCAGGATTTGACCTCCTTCTGCAGAGCTATTCCACCTGGCTTTCAATTTGAACTTAGCCTGATCTTTTAGTCCCCTTCCTTCCCTCCACCTCCCCTTTTTTACCCGCTCTGGGATCCCACAGCTAATTCTCCCCTGGTCTCCTCGCTGGCCCAAGTAGGACTAATTCAGCCAGCTAGCCCTGGTGATCATCTAATGTTTATTGGATGGATTTCCCCACTAAATTGATTCTGAATTCTGAATTTACTGTTATTCACGTTTTATACTGTATTTCATGCTGTTTTTGTTGCATCCATTAAGTGCATTGCACACCCTACAAATTTTGGTATTTCAAGCGCCTGAACATAGATTCTCTACTTATGATACCGGAGGCCATGCAAGCAGATTTTTGGACTGTTGCGCGCAGCCCTAGGCACAGAACAGCATTCTGGCGCACCCTGGAATGCCGGCGCGATATGGGAAATGGATTAGTCACAGTGGATGCAAACTTCCAGCGAAGACCAGCATTTCAAAGTACTGAAATCTGGGCACTTCAAATACATTCGAGGAGAGAACAAAGGCCACCCCAATCCACAAGCAGTAAAGGGATTAAGAGGGCAAGAAAACACATCCTCAGCTTTGAAAATTCACCTGAAAACAACCAAACCATAAACCTGCCACACACCCAGCAAACCTGAAACCAGCTACCTCACCCTCTCCAGCAAACGCAGGAAGGTTCGATCAATCCCCAAAGATTAGAACCAAATCTTTTAGGTTTCAGCCCCCTTGGGCTGAACTACAGATCTGAAACTGTTTTTTTAGTGCCCACCATAGCTCCTGCTGAAGAACTTCAGGAGATGCACTCTGGGTGCAAGTCCATGCCACAGCAGATTGCGGTTAACAGGAATGGAATTCACACTTCTTGAGAATGGCACAGATTTCAAATTAGGGGAAGCTGCCGTGTTGTGGTCCTTTCCTCAACAAGGCCAGATCATTTTGAATAACGGTGGAGAGAGGACCCTTGTTTTTTTTTCCAGCAAACACAGTTCCACCGAGGGAGTCAAGAACTCTTATCCCCTTCACCAGAAAAGGGTCAGGACCCACATTCCCCAGCTTGCCACCATGAGCCATTTGGAATTGCCACATTTGCAGGGAAGAACACTTTCCTCCTGCGGTTTCCAGAAACTGATATTATTATTATTATTATTATTATTATTATTATTATTATTATTATTATTATTATTTCTTCTTTTATATATTGTGATTTTATGTCGTGAACCACCCTGCGATCTACGGGTAGATCTCATTATTGTTATTAGTTATTATTATTAGTTGTAATAATCATAATCATATGACCTCAGGGTGGTTCACGACATAAAATCACAATATATAAAAGAAGAATACATAATAAAAGCAAAACGAAAGGCGACCAAATAATCTCCCCTTCCACAACACAATTCTTGAGCCATTTGCTGATGTTTCTTGGAAAAAGCCCTTGGCCCTTTCTGTTCCAAGAAGCTAGCAAACTAAAACTGCGTATCAGCAAACTGCATCAAAAGACAGAGCCTCGGGATTAACGCTTTTTCACGCTCCATCAAATCCTCATTTAAAGCCTTTCTGCTGGGGGCTGATACCAAACCACCAACACCTCCCTACCCTCCAAGGGTCAGCAAAAAAAATCCAACTTACACATCTTCCAAGATCTCCAGCTCTGGCTCCATTGGGGAATCCGGGCCCAGGCCTGTGCCAAGAACAACAAAAAGTTCACATGAGGAAAGAGAAATAGGAGGAGTATCGCTAAGGCCGTTGGGATGGGAGGGAGCCCCCCAGCCCCCTGGCTTTTGAGGTCTTCCGTGGGGTTCCTCTCTTCACATTCTGCTAAGAAAGAGCCTGGCAAAAGGCACATTAGGTTTGGGGAGCTTATGGGATAATGGTGGGGTGCAAACATTTGAACAGGCAACGAGAGAGAGGGCATATATTTGGGCTGCCATACAAAGATTCAGGGCTTGGAAAGGAGAAGGGCACTTCTTGTGTTCCAGGTACGCAGAAACCCTGGACTTTTCCAGGAATTACTGAACTGAAATTCCCCACACCCCAAAAAAACTCTGGCCACCGCCCCCTTAAGCTCCATAAACTGCGCCCCGTGCCCCCTACCCCATAAAAAGCATCCTTCAGAACTGCGGCTTGCACAACCCACTAAAGAAAATGGTTCAAACTGTTTAGTTTGATTAATGCATGGGTAGATCTGGCCCAATCAGCTACTAAATCCGGCCCATGAACAGTCTGGGAATCAGCGTGTTTTTACATGAGTGGAACGTGTCCTTTTATTTAAAATGCAATCTCTGGGTTATTTGTGGGGCATAGGAATTCGTTCATCCCCCCCAAAAAAAGAAATATAGCCCGGCCCCCCACAAGGTCTGAAGGACAGTGGACTGGCCCCCTGCTGGAAAAGTTTGCTGACCCCTGGATTAATGCAACAAAAGGGATGGAATTGGTCCAGCGATGACAATCTGATAGTCTAGATAATCGATTTGGTCTGAGTTCAGCCACCCTGCAAAAGGCCACACATTCTCCTAATCCCAGATCATATAGAATCTGTGATCCTGGATCACAGATCGTCTGCTTCAGGCCATGCCAACCCCTGATCTGCAACTGCAGGATACGACCTCCTAGGAGAGTCTCAGATGCTTTGGGGAATGCCCTGCTTTTACAGATTAAGGGTTTTACAGATTAAAGGCAAGAACCCCTCTGGAATCCTATCAAGAGAGATAAACGAGGTGGGAAAGCCAGCAAGATGTTTCTCCCTTCAGGCATCCCCAAACTGGCGCCCTCCGGGAATCTTTGGACGACAACTCCCATCAGCACCAGACGCTGCGGACAATGGTCAGGGATGGTGGGAGTTTTAGTCCCACGCTTAACTGGAGGACCAGCGTTTAGCTGCCTTTGCACTCCAAGAGATCAGGGGAGTTCGCCTGCGCCCAAAGACCCATTATGACCGGCAATGGAAGGGTGCCTACTAGAATTAACAGGCTTAACCCAGATGGCAAAATCGGCATGTTTAATCAGAGAAAAGAGACAAGCATCCCATAAAAGACCCCAGTCAGGACTGCTCTTCCCAGAGAGTAAGAGCCACTCCTTTCGCTTTAATTGGGGTCGGTTGTTTTTGTTTGCTGCTATGACATGCATTTTTATGTTTTTATATTGCAAACCTCCTTGTGATCATTGGGTGAAAGGAGATACAAAATTAGTTATTATTATTATTATTTAACATAATGTAGGGGAGACACACTAGTCTCCCCTGCTTTGCAGGGGGTCCCTTCCAACTTTATGATTCGATATGATTCTGCCCAGCACCGTTTTAAAGTTCCATACTGTTATTCATGTTTTTATACTGTATTTTATGCTGCTTTTATAATTAAGTGTTTTAAAGTGTTTTAAATTTGTTGTTAGCCGCCCTGAGCCTGGTTTTTGCACCGGGAAGGGCAGGGTATAAATAAATTATTATTATTATTATTATTATTATTATTATTACAAGGTTGGAAGACAATTCAACAGGGGCTGTTCCCATCTCTCTGCACTCAGTGAGCAGGCAGTTTTTTCTTAACACCCCCATGACATAGTTTAGTGAAGCACAGGAGCCCCATTTGGGGAAGGCAGTTGGCAGCCGCCTCCAAACACCGACCTGAATCTCCCGATTCCTGCGAGGACTCAGAGGAGACGGAATCCTGCGAGGACCACTCTTTCTTGAAGTCAAGGCCCAGTCGCTTCCTTCTCTTGGGTGTGTCACAATCACTGCAAACCAGGAAGAGAAAAGACCAGTGATTAAGAACCTTGGAATATAATATTATTAATAATAATGATAACAGTAGTGGAAGCCCACCCATATGACTGGGCAGCTCCCAACCTATATAAAAACATAATAAAACATCAAATATTAAAAGCATAGCTTCTGTTTTGTTTAAAATCACGTTGTCTTTCCAAGGCAGCCATGTCCGTATGTGTTGGACGTGCCCCAAGGTAAAAGACTTCTGGGAAAGGATTTATAATGAACTGAAAAAAGTGCTGAAAAACACATTAAAAAACCAGAAGCCTTTTTACTTGGTATAGTGGGGGGTGAAATCCCCAAAAAGGATGTTACTTTTTTTCTGTCTGCCACAACAGCTGCGAAAATATCGCCAGGGAAGAATGGGAAGAAACAAGATGAAGATGATGGACTATATGGAACTTGCCGAACTGACCGGGAGACTCCGAGACCAGAGAGAGGAGACAGTGGAAGAAGATTGGAAGAAGTTTAAGGAATATTTGAAAAAATATGTTAATATTTAAATCTTAGAATAGCTTTGGAAGTGGATTTAGGCTGCAGGGTTAGAAGTAGAAGATAGTGTATTTTAAAGTAGCATTATTTGTAAGTGATAAAATGTGAAGGTTTTCTATGGTTAAAGTAAGTGTGATAAAAAAAATGGTTAGAAATTATGATATGTAAACTGCTAAAGATGAGGTGAAATGAAAATCACATAGGGGGGGACTTGGGGAAGCCCACCTAACAATGTTTAGAAAAAATAAGGATAAGACAAGAATCTGTTTGTATTGTTTGTTTTTCTGTTTGTGTTGTTTATTTGTGTTATAAAATGAATAAAAAAAATTGGGGTGGGGGAAAAAAGCGAGATGAGCGCCGCAACCCCATAGTCGCCTTTGACTGGACTTAACCGTCCAGCGGTCCTTTACCTTTTCCCTTTAGGCCAGCCACTCTCTCAGCCCAAGATCAGCGTTACAGCCAAGCGTAGATTTGAACCCAGAGCTTCCCACCCTAAGTCTACAATGTGCTGCAGTCGCGCTCCTTTCAACTAACTTCCCTGTTTTACTTTTTTTTAAAAAAGGATCTGGGGAAGAGTTTTGTGAAACAGAGAAAGCTTGCTCACTCCTTTGCAACTTCCCGTTTAAAAACTAAGGAGAGACGGACATGTTTGCTGGTTCCAGATTGTCACAGCTCCGCTTGACCTTGGGGGGCACACCAAGTTTCAGGTCTCTGGGCAACGTACAGAGCGCCAGTCACCTTATCATAAGCCACAGTGAGATGCCAGCTGCTCAATGATTAACTTACGGGGCAGGTCGGCTAACAGATGGGAGAGGCTGCTGGGCAAGGTTAACTGCAGGCCCAGAGATAAAATAATACATCTCGCACCCATTTCCTCTCCCTCCACCCAGCTGCAAAAAAAATGTTCTTGCCAAAACCCCTGAGGGAGTGGGCGAAAGCACAGAGAGCCCAGGAGAAGGGAAGGGGCTGGTCTAAGGTCTGACCTGAGACCCCACCAGCCTGTCTTTGTGCTTGAAGTCCAGTGCTGATTTCTGTGCAGGCAGAAAAGTGGCTTCTCTGCTAAATCTAGGAGTTTTTTCTCCCATGCACAGTAGGGGCTTCACTACCCACTGAGTGGTAGTTCCCCCTCCAACACCCCCCCACATGTGTTCAGATTGCAAACTGGGCCTTTCCAGCACCCAATTCGCCGAGTAGAAAAACAGATGTGTAGAAATGGAAGAGACCACGGGGGTCATCTAGTCCAACCCCTGGCAACGCAGTACTCGAACTCAGGACCCTGAGATTAACAAGTCTCATGCTCTACCGACAGAGCTATCCCCAGTCTGCACTCCACCAGAGCCCTCCTCCCTGGGAGATACTCCTAACCTTGCGAAGCTGCTACTGTTGTTGGACTACAAATCCCATCATTCCCCGACTGCTGGCCCTGCTAGCTAAGAGATGATGGGATTTGTAGTCCAACAGCAGCTGGGGAGACCGAGACAGATGAACCCCAAAAGGCCTGAGTCACAGTTAAGGCAGTTTCCTCTACTCCAAAAAAATAGAAGCCCCCCCCCCAAATCCTGTTACAGGTTACAGACACTGTAATTATAAAAACAGTCATGCAGCTGCAGTTTCACAAGAGCCAATTTTTCTGCAAAGCCTTTTGCTTCTGCCAGGCAAGAGCAAAAAAAAAGTCCTGTGCGCGCCCCCGCCACATGAAAGGCATGCAAACATTATTTGCTCTGCTGCACACCCTGGCAGGGGAGGGAGAGGAAACCACACACACACACACACTCATACTCCAAGCACGCATTATTTCTTCTTTTTGAACAGAAGTGACATTGTGCAGGCCAACAGTCCTACTGCGAGGAGGCAGGAAAGAGTGTTTCAAAGAAGGGAGGGAAGAGGAAGAGGTTAGAACAAAGTGGGGGGAGAGGGGGGGAGAATAAAGAATGCATGCATGCAACCACTGGAGGACAAAAGGGAGCATTTAAAAAGCAACCTAAGAAAGCAGGTTTACATGGACTTCACCCTATGCCCTGGGTTTAACAACTGAACTCAGGTTTTGATAAATCCCCATTTGATTTTCCTGTCCCGCTGCTGAGCACATGTGTGCAGCTCCAACCCATTCCCCCCCTCGCCCAAATATGCATGCTTAGGATTACAGCCTAATGCACATTTTTTTCCAAAAGGGAAACTCCCTTCAGAAAGCCTCAGGGCTGCTGCTTGCAGCCCACCCACCCAAAACTCAGATGAACCAGTTCTCTTCTCCAACATGGAGGCAAGATGGTTGCATGGAGTGGGGGGGGGGGGAATGGTATATTGACAGGGCCCCTAAACAACCACAGACTCCCCCCCCCCACAATACTCCTCTCACCAGCCAGACCCCCCATCTTGCATGTGATTATTCAGCAGGGCACCACACATTAGCCAACAGTAAAATCCCACAAGACAAATGGAAAAAGCAATGGATCTCGTTTCTAGCGCATGCATGCAAGTTCCCAAAGGCTGTGTGGCACAGTGCTTAGAGCAGGCATGACCAAACGTGGCCCTCCAGCTGTTTTGGGACTACAACTCCCTCCATCCCTAGCTAACAGGACCAGTGGTCAGGGATGATGGGAATTGTAGTCCCAAAACAGCTGGAGGGCCACGTTTGGCCATGCCTGGTCTAGCAGATGTCACTCAAAGGGGTTAGAGTGTGGCCACAGTGGGTTGTTGTTTTTTTCCACATGTTTGTTTATTTGCCTTCATGAAAACATTATTAGCGCTTGCTTTTAAAAAAGAAGAAAAAAGAACCAGTTTAGTTTTACACTATTCAACCATGTTTGGAATGGCTGGTTTCACATCTGACCAAAAATAAATGTTAAGAGTTGTGTTCATATTTCAATTATATAGTTCGATTATGGCATAAAGGCTGACTCTTAGAGGCTTAGAAAGTGTTGGAGGGGTAGAATAAGGAATGAGCCCCACTGTGCAGGGAGAAAAATATATAGATTCCCCCTGGTGGGGTAATTAATAAAAGACTTAGCGGAAGTTCCTGCATTGAAGTGGGCTGGGATAGATGAGCTTTGGGGTTTCCCCCTTCCAACTCTACGATTCTGTAACCTTTTGGGATCGCTAGATCCAAAGCGTACCCAGCGGTGAAGCTGTTAGGAATGTGGGTTTTTAGACCTTTTTAATATCCTGTTTGCACTGAAAACAGCAGGCCTTATTTCCAAGAAAGCATGCACTGTGTTGCAGGGGGTCCTTCCAGAATAAAAGCGCCCTTAAATTCAACAAGCGCATGGACCACACAGCTCAATGCATCAGGTGCGTTCAGGTGCACGATGCACAACCCTGAACTGGGAAAACAGGAGTGCGTACAAGTCTGCGCACACTCAAAGTGCTTCTTGCGGCCTTCCAGGAAAACAGGATGCGAGGCTTAGATGGGCGCCTGGCCCGGATCCTGCTGTGTTACTCTTACACTTGGGGAGGGGGAGAGAATGAAAGGATGGTAGGGCAGAGGAAAGACCCCGTGCATTGCAGTGGGGCTGGGCTAGAGGACCTCTGGGTTCCCCTTGCAATTCTACAATCCTAGGACGACCCAGAGGAAAACTGATCAGTGTTTAGGGTATTGGCAGGGCACCTTCCAGATGTTGCTATATTCCAAAGGCCACCCCCTCCCCCGCCCCAATAATCCCAGGCCTGATCCTGCTGCAAAACTCTTACACTGGGAGTGGAGGGAGAGAGAATGAAAGGAAAGGAAAGATTTAGTTTCTTTGCATTTCATGCATGGCAGTGGGGCTGTTCTAGGAGACCCTATATGTCTCATTCATTCATATATATATATATATATATATATATATATATATATATATACACACACACACACATACACCCACATATACACACACACACATATATATATATGAATGACAATCCTATATTGTTTTAATGTTGTATTTTAATCTTGTTTTTTAAATTGTATTTCAATCAACTTGTTTTTATTATTGGTTGTTAGCCGCCCTGAGCCCGGTCTTGGCTGAGGAGGGCGGGGTACGAATAAAATTTATTTTTATTATTATTATTAGGCAATCTCAAGGGGGGGCGGTTTGTTTTGTCTTTATTCTGCATTTTGAGTTTCTATCTTGTATATATATATTGCTGCCCCTGCCCGGAGCTCTGCGGATGAATATACATATTTATTTTTAAAAAATGGAGAAATAAAGGGGAACTAACCAGTGCTTAAGTTGGGGTAAAGCAGAAATGGAGGGGGGGCTCTTCCAGATGTTGCTAGCCCATCGCTCCCTCCCCCAGCACAATCCCAGACCCTGCAGCTGCGAGTCGCGCAACATCTGGAAAGGCGCCTCCGGCCTCTTTCCCAACCAGCCACCTTAGGGGGGCTACTGCAGCTCCGCAGGGACCCCGATTCCTCCTCGACCCCACACGTGTGTCCCCCCCCAATACCCACAGTCAGCCCTCCGCCTCCGGCCCCCGCCGGCATTCTTGATCCCGTTAAAGGCTCCCTTTGTCCGGCTCCCACGCGGCCAGGGCGCCCCCCAACCCTGCAAAAAAGCTGCTCGCTCTTTCCACCCAGGAGAGAAGTTGGGGGGCAGGAAGAGGGGGGGGGTTACAGACTCTTGCTTTTTTCCAAACGCACAGAAAAAAAACCCTTGCAAATGTTGCAAAGGCGCGCACGTGGCCCCCCGTCCCGTCCCGCAAACTACCCTTCCCCCTTTTCGCGTGGAATAAAACCACGCGCGCCTCTGCAAAGGCTGCACGTGAGGATCGGACTGGTGGGTCGCTTGCAAAAAGCGACACGCACCCCCCCCAAAAAAAATAATGAATTTCCTTTTAGGCCCAGTCTGTTTTTATACCACCCCTCGGGCAAATCCTGCGTGCACAAAATGACATGCAAAGCTAAATTCCTGCAACAACACACGCACCCCGCGGACCTGCAAGATCCCCAATTTTCCTCCTCCAAGGCGCTAGTCCTCGTGGTCTTACCTGCCCAGGCCGGTCAGCTTGTCCATATTCAGCGCCAAGGTGGTGACCGGGGACATCGCGGCGGCTCCGTCGCCCTCCGGGAAAAGGGTCTTGGGCCCGACGGCCAGGAAGCCGAGGGTCTTCCTGGATCTCCGGGCTTCGCGGCAGGCCGGGGGGGATCCCGCGGGTACCCGGGCGGTCTCCATCTGGGGCTGCTGCGCGTAAAGGCGAGAGGCTGGAGAGGATCCGAGTTTCTTTCTCGAAGCGCCGCGAAAATCAAAGGAGGAATCCGATCCGAGGGAATGATGGCTGCCCGCTTCGGCTGCGAAGACACGTGTCGGGGCGCGTTCCCACGAGCATGCATCCAGGCTCGGCGAGAGGCTGCCGCGCCGAAGTGCTCCCTGGTGAAAGAGGTGGTGCTTTGGAGAGAAGCAGAAATAAATATCCCGGAGGCTTCTTTTCAAAAGCTGGCGCTGCGAGGACTGAGCAAAAGGAGAGATGCTCGTTGCACAAGAGGAAGCAAGGATGCCCGGCGCCCCGAGGGGGGTTTTTATAGGCGGCTGGGAGGCGGGATGCAGGCGAGGAAGCTCCGCCCGGCGACGCGGCTGCCTCCGCGGATGCTCCGCCCGCATCCCTAGCCGCTTGCATATTCGAAAAATAACAGAGCCAAGAGGAGAATGTTGGGCAGCCAATGGCAGCGGCGCGGGAAGAAAGGAGGAGGAATTTGCAAGGGGGGGGGTGTGCACCGCGAGAAAAGTGCACGATGCACGTGCACGCCCGGAAAAAGGGCGGGGGGCAGGGTTGCACGCCCTCCAACAGCGCCGGATTTACGCATAAGATAAACAAGCTGCAGCTTTGGACCCCACTGTCTTGGGGGGACCCCCCAAAAAAATTAAAGGCGAAAAAAGCCCCTGGATGTACATTTCCAAAATATGAGATAAAAAATATTTGATAAAAAATGCATGTTTTGTTATGTACAAATGGCTTTAGATACTAAATTAAGGGGGGGGAAACTGGATGTACATTTCCAAAATATAAGATTAAAAAAAAAATTACTTTGAGAAAAATGCATGTTTTGTTATGTGCAAATGGCTTTAGATACTAAATTAAAGGGGGGAAACCTGGATGTACATTTCCAAAATATAAGATAAAAAACAAGTTACTTTGATAAAATACATATTGCTTTAGATACCTATTAGGTCCATAAATGACCATATAGCATATATCCAACACAAAAAACAGCGACAATTTGTTGTTGACAAAGGACAGCTGGACATATAAAGGGCCCCATTACCTTCAGTAGCTTAGGGCCTCATCAAACCTCAATCCAGCCCTGGAAACAGGAACGACCCCTTCCATAATGATAATTTTACTTTTTATACCCCACCCATCTGCCTGGGTTTCCCCAGCCACTCTTGGGCAGCTTCCAACATATATAAAAACATAATAAAACATTAAACAAACACAGCATGGCCTTCAGATGGCTTACGGGTCGGATAAAAACAAAAATGTTATTATTTATACCCGCCCATCTGATTGGGTTTCCCCGGCCACTCTGGGGGGCTTCCAACAAATACGTAAAGGTAAAGGGACCCCTGACCATTAGGTCCAGTCGTGGCCGACTCTGGGGTTGCACGGTCATCTCGCTCGATAGGCCGAGGGAGCCGGCGTTTGTCCACAGACAGCTTCTGGGTCATGTGGCCAGCATGACTTAGCCGCTTCTGGCAAACCAGAGCAGCGCACGGAAACGCCGTTTACCTTCCCGCCGGAAGGGTACCTATTTATCTACTTGCACTTTGATGTGCTTTCGAACTGCTAGGTTGTCAGGAGCAGGGATTGAGCTACGGGAGCTCACCCGGTTGCAGGGATTATTATTATTTATACCCCGCCCATCAGGCTGGGTTTCCCCAGCCACTCTGCGCGATTTCCAACAAAGAATTTAAATACAGTGGTGTGTTAAACATTAAAAGCTTCTCTAAACAGAGCTGCCTTCAGATGTCTTCTAAAAGTCCGATAGTTGTTCTTCTCTTTGACATCTGGTGGGAGGGCATTCCACAGGGCGGGTGCCACTACCGAGAAGGCCCTCTGCCTGGTTCCCTGTAACTTGGCTTCTCGCAGTGGGGGAACCGCCAGAAGGCCCTTGGTGCTGGACCTCAGTGTCCAGTCTGAACGATGGGGGTGGAGACGCTCCTTCAGTATACAGGACCGAGGCTGTTTAGGGCTTTCAAGGTCAGCACCAACACTTTGAATTGTGCTCGGAAACGTACTGGGAGCAAATGCCAGTCTTTCAGGATTGGTGTTATGTGGTCCCAGCGGCCATGCGCAGTCACCAGTCTGACTGCCGCATTCTGGATTAGTTGTAGTTTCTGGGTCACCTTCAAAGGTAGCCCCACTTAGAGCACATTGCAGTAGTCCAAACGGGAGATAACCAGAGCATGCACCACTCTGGTGAGACGGTCCACGGGCAGGGAGGGTCTCATCCTGCGTACCAGGTGGAGCTGGTAGACAGCTGCCCTGGACACAGAATTGACCTGCGCCTCCATGGAGAGCTGTGAGTCCAGAATGACTCCCAGGCTGCGCACCTGGTCCTTCAGGGACACAGTTACCCCATTCAGGACCAGGGAGTCCCCCACACCCACCCGCCCCTGTCCCCCCAAAAACAGTACTTCTGTCTTGCCAGGATTCAACCTCAATCTGTTAGCCGCTATCCATCCTCCAACTTGGGGGGGGGGGTTCAAAGCCAACCAGAAAGGCAAGGTGTAGAGCTTTTCACCCCACTGGACCAGCCTGTTGAAACAAAAACGTCTCTGCGTCCGACGTGATGGAGGTGGAGAAGAAGGATCATGGAAATTCTATAACTGTGACGTTGGAAGAGACCCTGAGGATCATCTAGTCTGGCCTGCAGGACTCTGCCTCTACCCCATACAGGGATTGATCCTGCAACCTTGGTGTTATCTGCACCTCCCTCTAAGCCAGGCGTCCCCAAACTCAGCCCGCCAGCTGTTTTGGGACTACAACTCCCATCATCCCTAGCTAACACGACCGGTGGTCAGGGATGATGGGAATTGTAGTCCCAAAACCGCTGGAGGGCCGAGTTTGGGGGTGCCTGCTCTAAGCGACTTAGCTGCCCTGTGATCATTTGCAAGGGGATCCCTTTTAATTCCACTGGATCAAACCTTCCCCCCAGAAACCATAGGAAAGGATTCTTAGTTCTGTGTGTGCTCTGAGCCTTCACACGTTGCCAATGAACCTTATTTTGGGGGGAGTGTCCAGGGGAGGGCAGGGGGAGCAACTTGGGAAGGGGTGCCTGTGGCAAATAATAATAATAATAATAATAATAATAATAATAATAATAATAATAATAATAATAATAATAATATTTATTTATATCCCAACCTCCCCAGCCGAAAAGCCGGGCTCAGAGAAACTCTGCTTTCCCCGAAAAAGTTGGCAATCCCGTTTCTTCAAGCGCTAAAAGCTCTGATGGATGATCTAGCTATGCTGCAAATGGCAAATGACATGGTAATTATTACTATCATCATTATTAAATTTATTTGCCTCCCCTCCACCAGCAGGTCCCAGGGCACCTTGCAACAATTTAAAATCCAGTATCAAAAATAGCTAAAACAAACTACAGGAAAGAGGAAACATTAATCTCAGAGCATCTTCAGGAGTTTTAAGGATGAGTGGTACGGAAATATTCTTAATACGTAAATATATAAATAAGGAAACTGCTCCTTTATTTCGATGGAGATGCTTGCAAACTAAAAACAAGGCACTAACCAACGCCATCAGCTTTGAGGATATTTTTGGAGTTGAATATTTTTACCTGACCTGTTTCCCCATTTAAACTTTTAGGTACTGTAAGATAAAATGAATGGGTGGGGTCGCTGCTGTTGTTTTAAAGTGTTAATGCTGTCATTAGCAGCGTGGGAAGAGCAATGGAGAAAGAACTGGAAATTTACAGCCTGTGAAGTATTGAGGGAAAATCTAATCAAGATGTTTTGTAGATGGTACTTAACACCTACCAGAATAGCTAAAATGTATAAGACAAAAACAGATCTGTGCTGGAGGTGTGGTGAAACAGAGGGGACACTTATACATGTTTGGTGCACCTGTGAAAAAATCAAAAGCTTCTGGAACACAGTGTATGATGAGCTGAAAAAAATGTTTAAGTATAACTTTATGAAAAATACAGGAGCTTTTCTACTAGGGATTACGGACACAGGTATAGCAAGAGAAGATCAGAAAACATTCCTCTATGCCACAGGAGCGGCAAGGATCCTAATTGCTAAAAACTGGAAAAAAGGAACTCTGCCAACAAAAAAGGAATGGCAAGATTAACTGTTAGGGTATATTGAACTGGCTAGATTAACAGAGGCAATTAGGTATCTGAAGAAGTGTGCATGCACACGAAAGCTCATACCAAGAGCTAACTTAGTTGGTCTTTAAGGTGCTATTGGAAGGAATTTTTTTATTTATAGAGGCAATTAGAGATCACACGAAACAAGAGTTTCAAAAAGCACAGGGAAAATGCAGAGAATACTTCACAAAACAGTGCCCTAAAATACATACCTGGACTTGTCTCGATTAATGTCTGCAGGAGACTTTGTGGATATTTAAGTTATAATTAGAAAAATCTTAATAATTATTCATAAAGGAAACAGTTTATAAGAAGTAAATAAGGAGACCAGATCCAGGATAAAGGAAGTTTTTTATTTGGTTGTTTGTATTGTTGTATGTTATGCTTATTGTATTTCTGTATTGGGGGTGGGGGGTTATGTTATGTTGTAAATAAAATTTCCAATAAAATTTACAAATAAATAAATAAAGTGTTAATGCTGTAGTGGTATTTACACTTTTTATTATGTATTGTTATTGCACTGCTGTATTTTGAAATATTTGTTGTGAGCCTGGTTGTGTTTCTGGAAAATTCAGCCTACATTGGAAAAGCGAAGGCAGCTTTCTGAAGAAAAGGAATGCAGCAATTCTGATAGAAATTACTGCACCGCCCTTTTAAAATCACCTTATTTTTGTACCCCTTGCACTCCTCTTACAATGGTGTACATAGTGTAAAGGTGAAAACAATTTTCACCCCTTTAGCTCCAGAATGCTCACTTTGAAACACAAAGGAAACGAATTTAAATTTTATTTATGCACTCATTTAAATTTTATCTAGGTGTTTGTGGGTAAGCTGCACATAGCTCCTTTGGTCTGTGACGTTGATTGGATTTTATTGATTGGATTTCATTCTCCAGCTGCCGCCCCTTCTTTCTGAAGAATGCCAGGGTGCATTGTAATGGGTTGTGGGTTTGCTTGGGGTGCAGTTTTGAATTTCAAAGCACTTTTATTCAAGGCAAAGAAGCACTTGCCACAAGGTCACCAGGGATGCGGGAGCTGAGATTCCTGCATTGCAGAATCCTTCTAACTCTACAATTTTATGATTCTAAGCTAGTGCCTACCCTTCAGAGGTTTCACTAAAGCTCTGGACACTCTGGCCAGCCAAGGCAATGGTCAGCGATAGTGATGTGAAAAATGTGGATTCCCCCCACAATTTCGTATGCCAGCCCTTCCTATAATTTTGAAGGAAAACGTCACCAATCCACTTTAATTTCTCTAATTGCAATGCTTCCGCAGCCAGCCATTCCTTAGGAAACACGTGGGGTTTTTATTCCTTCATTGTAAATGCAGCTGTCTACTCAGAAGCAAGCGCCACAGTATTTAAAGGAGCTTAAAGGTAAAGGTAAAGGGGCCCCTGACCATTAGGTCCAGTTGTGGACGACTCTGGGGTTGCAGCGCTCATCTCGCTTTACTGGCCGAGGGAGCCGGCGTACAGCTTCCGGGTCATGTGGCCAGCATGACTAAGCCGCTTATGGCGAACCAGAGCAGCGCACAGAAACGCCGTTTACCTTCCCGCCGGAGTGGTACCTATTGATCTACTTGCACTTTGACGTGCTTTCGAACTGCTAGGTGGGCAGGAGCAGGGACCGAGCAATGGGAGCTCATCGGCAAGTCCTAGGCTCTGTGGTTTAGACCACAGCGCCACCCGTGTCCCACTAATTATCAAGTGATTAATTGCTGAAATGGATAAACTGACAGATACAGCTCAGAGAGAGAGGGGGAGAGAGGCATAGGGTGGTTTGCTGGTGCCCGGGGTAGGGCAAGCGTTGCACCTCCTTGGTGGACTGGGCAGCTGGGGTGGGGGCACACACCAATGGGGGCACGGAGCCTACATGGAGGGTGAATGGATCCTGCCTCCGATAGGCTCCTCGCCCGCTGGACCATCCATCTCCCCATTGGACCAACCGATCCTCTGCCAAACCTCAGCTGCTAGGGCTCTAGGCTTTTATTGGGGGTGCCTGATCCCGTCCCCTCAAAAAATGTGCACCTGGGGCCACTGCCCGCCCGGCCTCCCCACATTTTGCCTCTGGAAAGAGGGCAGTTCACCAAAAGGAAATACTTTTTCAATGACTTTAGGGAGTAAGTGGACTCCGGCTTCCAAGTACTGGGACTCTTACTATAAGCATGTAATACATGGGTAGGCAAACTAAGGCCCAGAGGCTGGATCCGGCCCAATCACCGTCTCAATCCGGCCCACGGATGGTCCGGGAATCAGCGTGTTTTTACATGAGTAGAATGTGTCCTTTTATTTAAAATGCATCTCTGAGTTATTTGTGGGGCATAGGAATTTGTTCATTTTTTCCCTTCAAAATATAGTCCGGCCCCCCAGAAGGTCTGAGGGACAGTGGACCGGCCCCCTGCTGAAAAAGTTTGCTGACCCCTGATGTAATATTTGAAAAAGGAGTTTTAATGGAATGCAGCTCCCATTATTATTATTATTATTATTATTATTATTATTATTATTATTATTATTATTATTCCCTGGCCATCTGGCTGGGTTTTCCTAGCCACTCTATGGATTGTTGCTGTTTAAATGCTTCCAGCAATACACAGAATTGAACTGATATGGGGAGGTTGCGGTGGAAGGAATACGGCATTGTGAACATAGGAAGAGCCCCTGGATCAGGCCCATCGTAGTCCCGCATACCGTTCTCACAGGTTGGAATTTTAATCTACTTTGACTCACAGGGGAACTGCATACTGAATAGTTACTGAACTGCCAGATCAAGCAGCACACACCATTTTAGCTTTAAGCAAACAAGCGACTGAGCTATGGATTCTGCCTAAGAACTAGACAAACGAAAGACGGCAATATTGTTAGTTCCTGAATTCCCTGTGGCTCAGACCAGGCCTTTGTGAAATCCTAGATTTCATGGAAATACCGTATTTTTTGCACCATAACACTCACTTTTTTCCTCCTAGAAAGTAAGGGGAAATGTCTGTGCGTGTTATGGAGCGAATGCCTGCAGGTGGGGGGGGGGTCTGCTGCAGTCGTGAGCAGAGGATCCATGGTTCCCCTTCCTTCCCTCCTCCGTGGTTACAAAGCATGGATCCACATGGATCCTCAGGATTTTCGCATTGGGCTACTCCAAACTCACTGTCAGATCACATGTCTGTGGCCACAGCATGAACCACAAAAATCACATATCCACTATTTCGTTTAGAATTTTTTTTCTTGTTTTCCTCCTCTAAAAACTACGTGCGTGTTATGGTCTGGTGCGTGTTATAGAGCGAAAAATACGGTAGGTGGCAAAATCTTGCTTGCTTCGGAGGGCAAGTGTCTCTGCCCATGGCATAGGGCAGCCTTTGTTTGTGGTGCGAACCGAGTTTTGCTCTGATCAAACACTAATGAAAAGGTTGGGCTCCTCAATCGCTGGAATGTTTGCTGTATAGGACAAAGATGTATTTTCAATTGTCCTCCCAAAAACTCAGGAAAAGTGTGTGTGTGTGTGTGTGTGTGTGTGTGTGTGTGTGTGTGTGTGTTTGCATCCGCATGTACTTCACTTTTCTGCTTCCTTACTCTATAGAATCACAGAATTGTAAAGTTGGAAGGGACCCTGAGGGTCATCTAGTCCAACCCCCTGTAACGCAGGGGTCTCAGCTAAAGAATCCCTTGCAGATGGCCACCCGACCTCTGCTTAAAAACCTCCAAGGAAGGAGAGGCCACCATCTTCCGAGGGAGCCCATTCCATTGACAAAAAGCTTCTTCTCCATCGGAAGGTTCCTCCAGCATAAACGCTTCGTGCCACAACTGAACATGTTTGTGGTTTCCAATTCTGGTCATAAGAACATGCGAAAAGCTCTGCTGGGATCAGGCCAAGGGCCAACTTAGTCCAGCATCCTGTTACCTCAGTGGCCAACCAGGGAAACCCGCAGGCAGCAACGTGTCTTCGGAAGCAGTTGCAGCCTCTGACTGCGGAAGCAGGACAGAGCCATCCTGGCTAGTAAGGTAAAGCTAAATGACCCCTGACAGTTAAGTCCAGTCATGGCTGACTCTGGGGTTGCGGTGCTCATCTCGCTTTATTGGCCGAGGGAGCCGGCGTACAGCTTCTGGGTCATGTGGCCAGCATGACTAAGCCGCTTCTGGCGAAGCAGAGCAGCGCACGGAAACGTTGTTTACCTTCCCGCTGGAGTGGTACCTATTTATCTACTTGCACTTTGAGGTGCTTTCGCACTGCTAGGTGGGCAGGAGCTGGGACAGAGGAACGGGAGCTCACCCCGTCACGGGGATTCGAACAGCCAACCAGGGGCGTCTTGCCCATAGAGGCAAGTGGCGCGGGGCACCAGGGTGCCATGTTCTGGAGGGCGCCAGGCAAGAGGCGGAGGCTGGACGTGGCGCCTCCCGACATCAGCTTGCTGCCCTCGCCTGCCTCGCAACTCTGGGAAACGGGGTGTGGGTGTGTGGCACCAGAGGGATCTTGGCACCCCAGCGCTGGATATACTTAAGACAGCCCTGCCTCCGACCTTCAGATCCTCAAGCCCTAGGCTCAGTGGTTTAGACCACAGTGCCACCTGGCGAGTAGCCATCCTCAATTGCCTTCTCCTCCTCCATGAATTTGACCAAGCCACTTTTGAAGCCCTCCAGGCCGGTGGCCATCGCTGTCTCCTGCAGGGGTGAGTTCCACAGAGTAACTATGCATTGCGTGAAGAAGGACTTTATTTTATCCATCCTGAATGTGGTGGTGCTGGGCTTAGTCAGTCTGGCCAGGTGGCTTGGGGGCTTCGTACGTGTGACGTCATGCATGCAATTTGGTCGCAACTTGGCACCTCTGCCTCCCACAGAATCTCCTTGGAGAAAAAGATGGGATGTACAGTGGTACCTGTGGATGCGAACGGGATCTGTTCCGGATCCCTGTTCGCATCCTGAAGTGAATGCAACCCATGTCTGCGCGTGCGCGGATCACAATTCGCCGCTTCCGCGCATGCGCTTGACGTCATTTTGAGCATCTGTGCCTGCGTGAGCGGCAAAACCTGGAAGCAACGCGTTCCGTTACTTCTGGGTTGCCACGGAGAGCAACCCGAAAATGCTCAACCCAAAGCTACTTCAACCCAAGGTATGACTGTAGATTCAATAAACCAGCAAATAAAATGGAAATTTTTTAATTCACCATGTAAAAAACCATTGGGTGACATCCAGCGAAGTCATACTTCCTGAGTAGGCCTCTTGATATCAATGGAGTATGCCTAATATTGGCTGAAAGTCTTGTGACTGCTGCTATTTTGAAACCAGCTGTGACCATGAGAGTCAGGCCAGCGATGCTAAAAGGTCAGATGTTTGTAAGTGCCTTGCGAGTGACTCCATCTTTCCAGTGTGTTGACCTTGGGGGAACCAGGTGGCAAACGGGTGCCTGCCTCCAACTTGAATTCGGAGATTTAATTATCTGTTGGTCACTAGGTCTCAAGGTCGCTTGCGCTCTCTTTTAAAAATAGCTGTGTAAGGGGAAGTATGAGAAACCACCCTCCCCAATGGGTGGGTGGGGAGGCTTCTGAAACCCCATTATCACCAGATATCCTAAAATAATGGCTCCAGTGGGATCAGTGGCAGCTGGAGCTGGCAACCAGCAAGTGATCTAATCATGGGTTTTGTTATGCAGATGTGGCTCTGGGGATGCGTCAGAGCTCTGAGAAATCAGCAGGTAAATGGAAAATGGCATTAGTTTGGGGGCAGCTAGACTCCTTGATCTGCTCCTCCTTGCCAGATTGCAGAAGCCACATTCAGAGAAGTGCCTTTGCTCTGCCAAAGGCTAAGCTGAGGCTGAAGGAGCCAGGAAAAGGAATGCCAAGAATATCTGCAGCTAGAGAAAGCCACAGGCCAGTTAAGAGGCCAACCAAAACAAAAAGTCTATAAGGAATCTTTAAAGAATCTTTAGAAAACTATGGAGTAAAAGGAAACATCTTGGCAAAATTAGACTGATCCCTGTATTGTATAAATCTAAGTTCGTAGGGAGGTAAAAAGAAATTATGTAAGAAATATGTAACTGTGTGGTATAGAGTAATGGATAGATAAAGTACAGTGAGATTAACTGGAAATCAATTTTAAATTTCTTCTCTATAAGTTTTATAATTGTGTTCAGTATCAGGAGTATATATGATGATAATAATTATTATATTAATCTTCTTGTATCTTATAGTGTGGTGGTTTGTTTGATTTTTCTGTAATTTGTATGTTTTATTGTATGTTTGTTTACTTGTACGTAGTCTGTTTTCCCATAAATGTACTGTATTTATTTTAAATTAATAAATATATATTTTTAAAAAAGGAATGCCAAGAATATGTTTGCCCAAGGAGAGAGGTGTCAGAATGCTTGTGCCTTCAAGCATTTTACATTCTGGATTTGGTGCTCTTCAAAAAGAATATAATGTTATTTTTATTATCTGTATATATTATTATCATTATTGCCCGTATATGCCCATTCAACTGCTTTGATCTGCAGAAATGGCCCTGTAAAAGATGTCAATAGGCAGGGAGTTCCGAAGTTTTGGGTGCTGCCACACTAAAGGGATTCCTTTGCTAAAATGAGGAACGGGTATTACGTGACATCTATAAGAGTGCCATGTAATGGCAAAAGATTGCTGGCTGCGCATCACCAGGGAGCTTTATGGCTGAGCAGGGATGTGATCCCAGGTCTCCTTGCTCCTGCGCTGCATTTCACACACCACACTCTGCCGTATGGCTCCTGTGGGATCTTTGCCTGTGGCACCAAGGGGCTGAGCTGCCTTGGTGATATATGGAATGTCCCAGCTGCTCAGGAAATAGAAACCTGCAGTCCAGTTTCTGAGACTGAAGGGAAAGTTCATAGAATCATAGAATCATAGAGTTGGAAGAGACCACAAGGGCCATCGAGTCCAACCCCCTGCCAAGCAGGAAACACCATCAGAGCACTCCTGACATATGGATGTCAAGCCTCTGCTTAAAGACCTCCAAAGTAGGAGACTCCACCACACTCCTTGGCAGCAAATTCCACTGTCAAACAGCTCTTACTGTCAGGAAGTTCTTCCTAATGTTTAGGTGGAATCTTCTTTCTTGTAGTTTGGATCCATTGCTCCGTGTCTGCTTCTCTGGAGCAGCAGAAAACAACCTTTCTCCCTCCTCTATGTGGCATCCTTTTATATATTTGAACATGGCTATCATATCACCCCTTAACCTCCTCTTCTCCAGGCTAAACATGCCCAGCTCCCTTAGCCGTTCCTCATAAGGCATCGTTTCCAGGCCTTTGACCATTTTGGTTGCCCTCCTCTGGACACGTTCCAGTCTGTCAGTGTCCTTCTTGAACTGTGGTGCCCAGAACTGGACACAGTACTCCAGGTGAGGTCTGACCAGAGCAGAATACAGTGGCACTATTACTTCCCTTGATCTAGATGCTATACTCCTATTGATGCAGCCCAGAATTGCATTGGCTTTTTTAGCTACCGCGTCACACTGTTGGCTCATGTCAAGTTTGTGGTCAACCAAGACTCCTAGATCCTTTTCACATGTACTGCTCTCAAGCCAGGTGTCCCCCATCTTGTATTTGTGCCTCTCATTTTTTTTGCCCAAGTGCAATACTTTACATTTCTCCCTGTTAAAATTCATCTTGTTTGTTTTGGCCCAGTTCTCTAATCTGTCAAGGTCGTTTTGAAGTGTGATCCTGTCCTCTGGGGTGTTAGCCACCAAGTTGTCAGTGTGGTTGGGGTTAAAAATGGACACAGAGAAGGCTGAGGAGCAAAGAATGAGAATAGGGTTTGGGGAATGTGAAGGATAAGGAGGCCAGACAAAAGGAGACTGAAGATAGCACTTGGATAGCACGGGAATGGACTGATAAAGAGAACCCAAGGGGTCAGTTGAGGCGTTGGAGGGCGCTGCAAAGTAGCTGGCATTTGAGCAAGCAACGGAAATGATTGGCAAGGGAGAGGCAGAGGCAAATCGTCTCCAAAGGATTGTAAGGAAAGGCGACTCCTGCACAGCAGGGGGTTGGCCTAGATGACCCCTTAGGGTCCCTTCCTACTCAACCATTCTATGATCCTCTGAATACCTGTTTTATGAAGAACTGACCTTTCACGCTTGCCTAAAAGGGGCTAGATGAGGGATTTGGCATGGTGCGTCAAGACAACTCTTCCTACCGTTTGGATTTTGAGTTCTCAGGGAACCCCAAACTCTTGCCAGACCCCACAGAACTTTCAGCTTGCAACAGACTGGGACTCGAGGCCATTGGAGAGGCACTGAGCCCCTTCTTTCCTGGGGAGAAGGAGGTAGGATTCAGCAGAACGGTTCAGGAGGAAAGTTACCGGCGCTTTCTCCTCTGCTGGAAGAAAAGCTCAAAAAATGTTGCTTTTCTTTAAGGGCAGGATTCAGGAACCATTTGTGCCTCCACCTGGAAAGGAAGAAAGGAAGCATGTTGTTTGTTGTTGTTTTAGTCGTTTAGTCGTGTCCGACTCTTCCTGACCCCTGGACCAGAGCACGCCAGGCACTCCTGTCTTCCACTGCCTCCCGCAGTTTGGTAAAACTCATGCTGGTAGCTTCGAGAACACTGTCCCACCATCTCGTCCTCTGTCGTCCCCTTCTCCTTGTGCCCTCCATCTTTCCCAACATCAGGGTCTTTTCCAGGGAGTCTTCTCTTCTCATGAGGTGGCCAAAGTCTTGGAGCCTCAGCTTCAGGATCTGTCCTTCCAGTGAGCACTCAGGGCTGATTTCCTTCAGAATGGAGAGGTTTGATCTTCTTGCAGTCCATGGGACTCTCAAGAGTCTCCTCCAGCACCATAATTCAAAAGCATCAATTCTTCGGTGATCAGCCTTCTTTATGGTCCAGTTCTCACTTCCATATATCACTACTGGGAAAACCATGGCTTTTACTATACGGACCTTTGTTGGCAAGGTGATGTCTCTGCTTTTTAAGATGCTGTCTAGGTTTGTCATTGCTTTTCTGAAAGGAAGCATATAATCTCTCAAAAGCCAGCCAGACTTCAAGGGGGGGGGGTGCACAGTGTTTTGTTTTTGTTTTTTTAAGACAGGTCTCAGATGCAAGGATCTTACAATCCACTTGGGTCTCAGAAAGGAGCGGAGGGGATACAAATGGCAAGAGCACCAGACAAGGAAGTGGGGAGGGAGGGTAATAGGAAGGGCAGTGCTGGTATAGTGGTTAGAGTGTTCAACTACGACCAGTGAATCCCATGTTCACATCAGCTGTGATTCCTGCATTGCAGGGGGTTGGACTAGATGGCCCTTGGGAACCCAGTCAGATGGGCAGAGAAGAAGAAGAAGAAGAAGAAGAAGAAGAAGAAGAAGAAGAAGAAGAAGAAGAAGAAGAAGAAGAAGAATTCCTCGAAAGGAGAATGGCAGACGAAATTAATGGACTACACAGAATTGGACAAAACGACAGGAAGGATTCGAAACCTGCGGGACCAGAGATTTACAGAAGATTGGAAGAAGTATATGAATTATTTGAAGAGCAACTGCAATCAACAAATTATGCTAGTAGGACCACAAGAAGTTTTGTAAGGAGAAATACACCAAGTGTTACAAAGTAGAAAAAGATAGAGATATTGGTTATGAGTTTGAAATGTAATAGGGAAGATAAGAAATGCATACTGAGAGATTAGATTGGAAAATTTTCAGACAGGACTGATGGAAGTCAGTAAATTGAAGAAGATGTAAAAGTATGTTTAATTATTGTTGAAAATGGTATGTTAAAAAACCTAATAAAAATTTATATTAAAGAAGAATAAGAATTCCTGTCATTGTTTATTATTGATGGATAATCCTAATATTTCTTGCCATAGACAGTGGTAGCCGAGGGGAGAAAGCCACTTTGCAGAAGCCCACCCACCCACCCACACCCCAGCTTGGAGGCATCAAAGCGCTCTCTGGGGATTTTGTCTGCTTGTTGTGCAGCTGCCTTGAATACTTTTGAAAATGAAGTCCATGCACAACCACAAATCTCTTCTCTTCTTCCCGCTCCTCCCAGCCTGTTGGTGAAAAGGAACCGGGCCTCCCAGCCAAACTGAAAAAGGCAGATCTGGCAGGAACAGGAATCTGGGAGAATTTGCAGGAGAACCACGACCCAAGCGAAGCAGGCACAGAGAACCAACCATATTAGGCAATGGAGTCAAAATACGTGTGTGTGTGTGTTGCATTCTATAATCCTTTAAAAAGCTCCTGGGGAAATGTGAGTTATTGTATTTGACTGTCATTGGGAGGGATTAAATGACTTGCATTCTCCCTCTTGGTATTTATTCCCCATACGCCTTGATTTTTGCAGGCGATAAACCCAGCAGTCCTGGAAGAACAGGAGAAAAGCACAGCTCTGCTCATTCCAGCAGCTCACTTCCAGCAGGACACAGAAGTTATAACACCCCTCCACTGTTTATTTTCAGCATCCAATATTCAGAGATATACTGCTCCAGGGCATGGAAGATCCATGAGCGATCCACTTTAGCAACACTGGGAGCAAGGCATAAATTGCTCTTTTTAGTGGACTTTGGAACTCCCTGCCTCTTGACACCAGGCCTTCGCTGTGCTCTTTTCAGGGTCTGATGAAAACAGTCTTGTTTAGACAAGCCCGCCCAGGTGCTGTGAAGGTAGACGCAAGTTTTAATCTGCTTATCGCCTGCTGCTATTTTAACTTTTCAGAAGTAAATTTTAGGAAACAAATAAACAGACATTCCTTCAAATGTAGGAAGGAGATAAAGAGACATTCCTTCAAATGCTCAAAAGCCTGATGTGATTTCCTAGCTAGTTTCAAAGCGAAAAGGGCCGAGAGAGATTTAATTTCAAATGCGAAGAATTTGTAAAAGATGTCTGGAAGTCAGCAAGAGGGAGGGAAGGAGGTCGATACTTTGTTTGAGCAATGTTTTAAGTTATGGATTTGTGTAATGAAAATGTAATGAAATATGGAAAACTCAATAAAAATTATGTTTTAAAAAATAAAAAAAATAATTTCCTCCCCCATATTCAGTCTGCATGGAATTGGGGTGGGGTCTCCCAGAAGGGAAATAGCTTGCCCCACCTGTTTTGATAGACCTTGTGATTGCAGCAACAAAAGCCACACCAGGAATGACAATCTAATCAGTGCCCAGATTTTAACCAAATCATGCTTCCTTTGACCACTGGCAAGTGCAAACAGGGACAGCCCTTTGCCCCACTGAACGCACAGTCTTTACCCGCTTACCTGGGAGTAAGTTCCACTGAAGTCCAGTGGGACTTACTTCTGAGCAGACAGACAAAGCTTGCTCAATTTGCAATAAAGGAATAAACGCCCATGTAATTCCTAAGACATGGCTGGATGCGGAAGCATTGCAATGGAAGGATTTAAAGTGGATTAATGACCTATCCCTTCAAAATTATGGGAAGGGCTTTGCATGCCAGCAAAGCCCTTCATTTCCTTCATTTGGAGCCGGAGTTTTATTTTCAGGATAAAACAGGGCTCCGTTTTTGCACCTACAACCCCCCCCAACACCACTTTTAATTGTTCTCCAGTTGGAATTGTTCTACACTTGGAAGGTATGTTTTGGTTTTGGTTTGGTTCTAAATACATTTTATTCGATTTTCTTCCAACTATTGTATACAAAAGTGAAAATCACCATAACAGAAACAATAATAACACACACACACAAAACTATATACCAAAACAATTTCAAATCCAAAAATAGGGATTCTCTTAATCCCGCGACTTCCCTCCAGCCCTTCCCCTGGTTCCTTAATTTTTCTTTTCAACTGCATATCATTACTATTCAAAAAAAACATCATCATCCAATTTTCTCTATTATTTCTCTAAAACTACAAGTTTTCTTAAAATCCTGCCAGTGTGTTAACTTGGTTACAATACTTTTACAACAAACATTTCCCATTCTTTTCTGAATTTCTCGTCGTCTTGGTTTCTGAGCTTTCCAATTAATTTTAGCCATTTAGGCATATTCCATTAACTTGATTTGCCAGTCTTCTTTAATTGGGACAGCTTCTTCTTTCCATCTTTGGGCTAACAATATCCGGGCAGCGGACGTGGCATACAGAAACAATTTCTTTGGAAGGCATATTAAGGCAACATATCAGAGCAGCAGAGTCTCTACATTACAAATATCAAAACCATCCGAACTGCAATGGCTTCTCCCTGCCCCTCAGTTCTAAGAACTGCCACCTTAAAAATAAGTGCCGGCCTGTCCAGATCAAACATAAGAAAATAAGGGCAGCCTGATGGGTCAGGCCAACATGCTGTTCTCACAGTGGCCGACCAGACAGGATTTGAACACAAGAGCAGCTCTCTTGCGGTCTTAAACAAGCAGCTTCACAACAGATTGGGAAGAAAGTGCTGTGAGTTTCTGAGCGAGGAAGGGGGCATTGAGGCCGTGAGCCCGAGGCTCTCCTAGTTCCTGAATCCAGCAAGGATTCAATTGCTTCTTGATTGATAATGGCCACACTAAATATGGGTCATTAAGGGAACAAAAGAAGTGGCTCTGTGCCAGAGGACAAATGGGTGGAGGGGCCCCTCCCTTAACTGCCTAATACAAAATCCTTTAATGCTTGTTTAATGCTTGAGTTGAGCCTTTAATTCTTGCTTACCCCCCCCCCCCAAAAAAAACCTTTTCTTTCCCTCTGTATTTTTATTTGAAACCACACAGAGAAACTTGGGACAACCCAGTCAGATGGGTGGGATATTTTTATTTTTATTGTTGTTGTTGTTGTTGTTGTTGTTGTTGTTGTTGTTGTTGTTGTTGTTGTTGTTGTTGTTATAGCTAGCTAGAAGCTAGAAGCTAGAAGCTGGTGGGCTGCAGGCTAGGCACCTAAACAACAGAGCCATGCCTGATTTCTGCTGGGATCCCATGGCTGTGGCTATGGAAAAAGCAAGACTTTATTGGAGTGCAATGCTGTGAGCCTTTCCATCCTAGGCTCAGTTTGCATATATGTGTAAATAAACCATATATCCTAAAGACACCCAGTGGCGTAGCGTGGGGGGTGCAGGGGGGGCCGGCCGCACCGGGCGCAACATCTGGGGGTTAGGGGCGCAAATCCACGGGTTAGGGGGCACAAATTACTTGCCTTGCCCCGGGTGCTGACAACCCACGCTACGCCACTGAAGACACCAGAGTCTCCGCTGTCCCTCATTCCAAGGAAACCGAACCCTGGGGGAACTCCTGGAACCCGAGCTTGGAGACTGGTGTGACATGCAGCAATATATAAAGCAATAGCGCATATGGAAAACAAGTTTGAATCCCACACGGATGCCAATTAGGTTTTTAAAAAATCTTCAAGCTTTGCTGAAAACTAAAAGCTCTCCAATGCTAAGGTGTTCCACATAGCAACCGTTATGCAGGTGTAGAGTGCCTCTGAATTTGGAGCTTTCAATTAAGGATCAGGTGTGCAGCCTGGGAGTCATTTTGGACTCACAGCTGTCCATGGAGGCGCAGGTCAATTCTGTGTCCAGGGCAGCTGTCTACCAGCTCCATCTGGTACGCAGGATGAGACCCTCCCTGCCCACAGACTGCCTCACCAGAGTGGTGCATGCTCTGGTTATCTCCCGCTTGGACTACTGCAATGCGCTCTACGTGGGGCTGCCTTTGAAGGTGATCCGGAAATTACTACTAATCCAGAATGCGGCAGCCAGACTGGTGACTGGGAGCGGCTGCCAAGACCATATAACACCGGTCTTGAAAGACCTACATTGGCTCCCAGTACGTTTCCGAGCACAATTCAAAGTGTTGGTGCTGACCTTCTCGGTCCAGTATATCTGAAGGAGTGTCTCCACCCCCATTGTCCAGCGCCGACGGCCTTCTGGCAGTTCCCTCACTGCGAGAAGCAAAGTTACAGGGAACCAGGCAGAGGGCCTTCTTGGTGGTGGCGCCCGCCCTGTGGAACACCCTCCCACCAGATGTCAAAGAGAAGAACAACTATCGGACTTTTAGAAGACATCTGAAGGCAGCCCTCTTTAGGGAAGCTTTTAATGTGTGACATTTTAATGTATTTTTAATCTTTGTTGGAAGCTGCCCAGAGTGGCTGGGAAACCCAGCCAGATGGGCAGGGTACAAATAAATTATTATTATTATTATTATTATTATTATTATTATTATTATTATTACTACTACTACTACTACTACTATTACTATTCATGGGACTCATAGCTGACAGCGCAGTGTAGTGGTTAGAGTAGCTCTGAGGAGACCTGGGTTCACACCCTACTTGGCCCGAATTCTCTCACTGCGGGTGACTGTCTCCCAGCCTTTCCTACCTCGCAAAATTATTGAACCAATAAAATGAGATGGAAAACAAACAGGTCTGCTGTTACACAGAGGAAAACAGAGAGTAATAATGAATGAAATGAATAGAGTACTGGCCTCTGCTCCTCCACTATCTAGCCCCGTTTAAAGCCGTCTCAAAAACTAACCAACGCTGCATTTTGTGAATGCCACAAAATAAACTCTTTCATATATTTTTTTTCTGTTCTGAATCTCCCACACACACCCAAAACCTGTTTCACTGATCCTAGTCAAACTGTCAAACTGTTTTTAAAACTGCGTTTTTAAATTGCTGTAACCCAGCCTGGCACCTTATGGCAAAAGATGGGTAATAAATCAAAATAACCACTGCAACATACATGTCTTTCTGCCTCCCACTTATGAGAATGTGCCTGGGCTTGCTCTGAAATCAGAATATCCAACAGATATGCCCAGCTTTCTCTAGACAGGAAGGCAGGAAGGTGGGGAAACTGCACCTGTTGAATTTTTGCCTGCAGAGCAGCTGCTAAAGGCATACAAACCCTTTAGAGAAAAATATGCCCATCTGAGTTATTAGCATTTAGCATTGTAGCAGAGCTTTACCAACCTGCCCCAGTTGTTTTGGACTCCCGCCAGTGATGGAAATTGTAGTCTGAAACATCTGGAGGCAACCAGTCGGCAGAGACATCTGTCCTAAACCAGCAACAAAACCAAGTTCTCACAAAACTAGCTGAGATTCCTGCATTTCAGGGGGTTGGACTAGATGACCCTCGTGTTCCCTTCCAAGTCTACAATTCAATGACCCTATGATTACAGAGCAGTCTCTGCTGCCACCTGGTGGTGTTCTGGCTAAATGGACGTTGAGAGCTGACTTCCACATAACTCTACACAACAAAGCATTTTCTCTGATATTTTGCATGCAGAAGAATGCCTGGCCCATTCCCCGTTGCAAACAGTCCCTAAGGCTGAATGCTTTCCTGGGCAACAATAGGGTGCACTCGGGTCTTTTTTCCCCGGGGGGGGGGGGGAGAGACGCATTTTGTGAATCTTTGTACTTTTGTCCATTTACCGTATTTATTTTTCGCGATTTGAACTATAAAATGGTGATTTTCCTGAGTCAAAATGAGAGTACTCCTAAACATTTTTTCTTTAGGAAAAAAAGCACTGGATGCACTTAAAACTGCAATACCATACTGTGTAAACTGGGAGCAATGGGGGAATGAAAAACCATCTTCCGCAGAAACTGCTGCTTGCCTTCTATCACTGTGCCATTGAGAGCGTGCTCACTTATGGCTTATGTGTGTGGTACGGAAGCTGTACTACCCGGGACAGGATGGGGCTGTGCAGGGTTGTTAAGGCAGCAGAGAGCATTGTTGGCTGCCCACTCTCCACCTTAGAGCAGATTTATGCCACAAGGTGCCATAGGAAGGCACTGGACATAGTAAAAGATCCATCGCATCCTGGTCACTGTCTCTTCGAGCTCTTGCCATCGGGACGGAGATACAGGACGATGAAGACAAGAACGAGCCGTCTTAAGAACAGCTTCTTCTCCAGAGCGATCTCGGCCCTGAATGGGAAGCCCGGACTTTGAAAGTCATCTAACCTCCCTTGCTGTATTATATTGTATTGTTTAATTAGTGTTTTTATGGAGCAGTCAAGTAATTTCGTTGTCCCCGAAGGGGGCAGTGACAATAAAGATATTCTTCTTCTCTTATTCTTATGAATGAGGACCTGCAGTGGTTACAGCTGCTGCCTGGCAACTGTTTGCCTGATGGAACTGGCAAGCCTCCAGGGAAGCCTATGGTGTTTAGTGAGCCTTTGGAGAGAGCAAGACAGGTCTGGCTCCAGAAGGGGGTGGTGCCAGCTAAGTATTTTGGGGGGAAGGCTGTAGCTCAACTGGTAGAGCTTTGCACGCCATAAAAATCCAAGAAGACCCCAGCATCCTGGTCTCATGATGACCAACCAGATGGCCTGTGGGAAACCCAAGATCAGGATTCGAACTCAAGAGAAACGCTCTCCCCTTCTGCGGTTTCCAGCAACTGGTGGTCAGAAGCTGGAGGCCTCCAGCTATGGCGAGAGAACACGAGTTTGCCTAATCCTCTTTATTTTTTATTTAAAAAATTATTAACAATTTCAACATAACAAATTATCAAAACAAATCATCTTCATTATTCCCCCCTGTTTCCCCCCTCCCACCTCTTTATTGGAAGCTGCCCAGAGTGGCTGGGGAAACCCAGCCAGATGGGCGGGGTACAAATAATAAATTATATTATTATTATTATTTGATTTGAAAAGCAGACCACCACACTTCTTGTTTCCCAAGCACTGCAGGGGGTTGGGCTAGATGACCCTTTGGGTCCCTTCCAAGCCAAGAAAAGTACCAGCTGCTGATTCCTGTCGCTCAAGCTGCAGTTGAAGTCCCAGGAGCGAGCCGGGGAAGATGTTCGAAATCCCTTGTCAACCTTAGCTGCCCTTGCACTTGTGAATACGTCCCACTCTCCTGGCCTCTGTCCCCTATTCTCGCACGCTTTTTGGGCCCCCAGACACACAAACAGCCACTTTCTGTCTCTTTCTCCCCAGTTGCCTCTTAGCTGGCCAGCTCCCATCCCGTTGCTAGGCACCTGCTAAGATGCTCCGGTTGCCTAGCAACCTTGCTGTTGCGGTTGCGGTTGCTGGGCATCGGAAGAACTACCGCTCCCAGGGTGCTTTGGGGTTTGCCACACCTGAGATGGGGGGGTGCTGATGTTGCCATGGTCACGAAGGCAAACAATATGGCTGCGCCCAGCCTTGCAGGGCAGAAGGGAGCTGGCGGAGAAGCTCTGAGCCCGGTCCAGGGGGGCACCTAGAGGCTGCCAAGGATACAGGGGAGACGGGCATCAGCATGGCCAACGGAGAGCTGGACGAGGAGAGCCTGAACGACCTGTACAGTTGGGTCGATGCCATCCCTCTTTCGCGCCCCAAGAGGAACATCGCCCGCGACTTCAGCGATGGAGGTTTGGGGCGGCCAATTTTGTGTGTGTCCTGCCACTTGTATATGTGTGTTTCACTGTGGATTATAGAATCATAGCATCCGGGGCCTTGGGCTTGGGCCAATGCCAGCAGCCAGCAGCTGCTGCAAAAGTCATGCAGACTCTCTAATAGTAATAATAATAATAATAATAATAATAATAATAATAATAATAATAATTTATTCCTATCCTGTCCATTGGGCCGATGCCAGCAGCTGCTGCAAAAGTCATGCAGACTCAATAATAATAATAATAATAATAATAATAATAATAATAATAATAATAATTTCTACCCCGTCCATCTGGTTAGGTTTCCCCAGCCACTCTGGGCAGCTTTCAACAGAGCATTAAAAACAGGATAAAACTTCAAACATTCAAAACTTCCCTAAACAGGGCTGCTGCCTTTGGATGTCTTCTAAAAGAGTCCCTATTTTCCAGGGACAGTCCCGGATTTACAGAAGCCGTAATGCCAGTTTCCGATTTGATCCTGGAATGTCCCGCTTCTCCTTAGGACGTCCCTATTTTCACTGCAGAAATGTTGGAGGGGTATGTTAGGACATCTCTGTTTTCATCAGGAAAACGTTGGCGGGTTTGGGGTTATGTGACCCTTGAGACATACAACCTTTAGAAGGCATCTGAAGGCAGCCCGGCATACGGAATATTTTTTTAATGTGCAATGTTTTATTATGTTTTTATATACATTGGAAGCTGCCCTGAGTGACTGGGGCAACCCAGTCAGATGGGCGGGACATAAATAATAAAATTATTATTATTATTATTATTATTATTATTATTATTATTATTATTATTATTATTATTAAATAGGATGGCCCTATTTTTGTTGGAGAAATGTTGGAAGGTATGAGTCATAATAATAATAATAATAATAATAATAATAATAATAATAATAATAATAATAATAATAAATTTATTCCCCACCCCTCTGGCTGGCTTTCCCCAGCCACTCTGGGCAGCTCCCAACATAATATTAAAACACGATAAAAATCGAACATAAGGAGAGGTTGCTGAGATGTGGGGCCATGTGGGGCTCTTAAAGTCACCTCAACCCTGAGTTATGCACGCACTGTACTGAGGCAGACTAGGAGACTGCAATTAATCCAGAATGCGGCAGCTAGACTGGTGACTGGGAGTGGCCACTGAGACCACATAACACCGGTCTTGAAAGACCTACATTGGCTCCCAGTATGTTTCCGAGCACAATTCAAAGTGTTGGTGCTGACCTTTAAATCCCTAAATGGCCTCGGTCCAGTATACCTGATGGAGCATCTCCACCCCCATCGTTCTGTCCGGACACTGAGGTCCAGCTCTGAGGGCCTTCTGGCGGTTCCCTCCCTGTGAGAAGCCAAGTTACAGGGAACCAGGCAGAGGGCCTTCTCGGTGGTGGCACCCGCCCTGTGGAACGCCCTCCCACCAGATGTCAAAGAGAACAACAACTACCAGACTTTTAGAAGACATCTGAAGGCAGCCCTGTTTCGGGAAGCTTTTAATGTTTGATGCATTACTGTATTTTAATATTTTGTTGGAAGCCGCCCAGAGTGGCTGGGGAAGCCCAGCCAGATGGGCGGGGTATAAATAATAAATTATTATTATTATTATTTAGGTTTCATTTGGTAGGTTCTGTTCTGGTTAGAGACATGTCGGGTCGCCATAGATGAAGTTTGTAGGAAAAGCCAGGGATGGGGTGGGCTTTGGGAGGGTGGGGGTCAACAGCTGATTCTGCTCCTACTTCTCCCTGTTTTCCCATGCAGTTTTGGTGGCCGAAGTGGTGAAGTTTTACTTCCCCAAAATAGTGGAAATGCACAACTACGCTCCGGCTAATTCTACGCAGCAGAAGCTCTCCAACTGGGGACACCTGAACAGGTAAGTGACATCCCTGCGATATGCCCTGAATTTAAAACCCACTGCTGCCGGCTGAGATAGGGGACATGTCAAATGGGAACGCTGAATGTTAAACGCTGCTCGTTTTGCTTGGTGATGTCCTCGTCTTCTTTGCGGATTTCGCTGCATTTCGCTGCAAAACGGAGCATAGCTGGCCGCTGAACTTTGAAACACCTTTGGAAATCCATCACAGCCTTTCAGAGTTGCCCATGTACTCCCAGGAGTCAAAAATCTGGGTGCCTTAAGCAATTGGCAATCCCATCCTGATGTGTCCAAGGCATTGCACTTTGTGTTCCAGTGGGGACTTTGGATACGCTAACTTGATTTCATTGCAGCTAATCCAGAATGCGGCAGCTAGACTGGTGACTGGGGGCGGCCGCCGAGATCATATAACACCGGTCCTGAAAGACCTACACTGGCTCCCAGTACGTTTCCGAGCACAATTCAAAGTTTTGGTGCTGACCTTGAAAGCCCTAAACGGCCTCGGTCCAGTATACCTGAAGGAGCGTCTCCATCCCCATCGTTCTGCCCAGACACGGAGGTACAGCTCCAAGGGCCTTCTGGCGGTTCCCTCGCTACGAGAAGCCAAGTTACAGGGAACCAGGCAGAGGGCCTTCTCGGTAGTGGCGCCCACCCTGTGGAACGCCCTCCCACCAGATGTCAAAGAGATAAACAACTACCAGACTTTTAGAAGACATCTGAAGGCAGCCCTCTTTAGGGAAGCTTTTAATGTTTAATAGGTTATTGTAGTGTTCTGTTGGAGGCCGCCCAGAGTGGCTGGGGAGGCCCAGCCAGATGGGCGGGGTGTAAATTATCTATTATAATAATATTATTATTGCCTTTCTTCTTCTGCAGGAAAGTGCTGAGCAAGCTTAACTTCTCTATCCCAGAAGACATGGTCCGGAAGATTGCCCAGTGCACCCCTGGGATGGTAGAGTTGGTGCTGATTCCCCTACGGCAGAAAATCGAGGAAAAACAGAAACAGGCCAAGATGTCTAGCTCCTATCAGGTTAGCAGAGCCCGGAAGGAAGGAGGGATGGAAGGCAGTAAGCCCCGGCCTGTTGCATCTTGCACTGTTACAGCATTTCCGTTCACCTGCAACCTTGCAAGCAGTCCATGCAACAGGAAACTATTGTGCCCATTTTACAGATTACAGAACTGAGGCCGAGAGACAGCAGTTTGCCCCAGAGCGCCAACAACTCCTTGCTAATGGCCCAGCCAAGTCCAAACCGCTGCCTCCCAGATCCATGTGGAGCCATCAAGCCTGCGGGCTGCAAATGTGGCTTCTTGTTGCGCCGTAATCACTACTGCTCATACTCTGTGCTCTTGCATAGAGCTCATTCATTTCAATGGGACTTCCACAGGAGAACTTCCCTTGTCCGTTGGCGTTTTTTGGTCATTGCACCACAGTTTATTTTGCATGTGGGGACAAAGCCATCAGGTTTATGCCACAGAGTATAAATAAAGTGGGACAGTCCCTATCAGCAAAGCAAGAACCGGGTCAGGCTGCTTGCTATTTTTCTGGAGAGCAGCAGAGGGTGCTCTCCCTCAGCTCAGCAAACTGCATGTTTCAGGCACTGGGAAGACAGTGTCAAGATTAAGGCTGCAACTAACCGCATGCATTGTTTCTGAAAGACGTTTTCTTAGCATGTTCTTCTGAAATGTTTCTTGCTGTGCTGCAATGCCCAGATCTCTGGAAAGTGAGATAAATCGATGGGGGTGAAGTTAGATCTGGCCAAAGCAGCAGCTGGCTGCACTTTGGTTTACTGCTGAATCAGAAAAAAATGGATTGGAGTTTGTTCTGATTCAGCAATAAGCAGAGGGGTTTTTCCCCTGGGAAATCAGCAGGGCAAACGGAAAACCTCTTGGACGTGTGTTTCCTAGGCAAGCCCCTTTTCACGCCTTCCTCCCTTCTGCTTCCTTCCAGGGCCATCCTCCAACCGCTGTGGGCTCCTGCAGTCTTTGCTCCTTTCCGTCTCCATTGCCCCAGGTCTCAGCCTTTTTCCTCTTCAGCATACGCCCCTCCTCGAAGGTCCCCTCTCTCGCTCGCTCGCCCTCTTTCCCCCTCTGCTTATCTGACTCACAGGCTCCAGGCTGGGGGGCGCTTGGGATTGCCAGTTGAGTTTCCCTTTGCTTGAAGGCTTGTCCCTCCTCCAGCAAAAGGGTTGCCCACTATTGCAAAATGCCACATCCTTAAGGTAAAGGTAAAGGGACCCCTGGCCGTTAGGTCCAGTCGTGGCCAACTCTGGGGTTGCGGCGCTCATCTCGCTTTATTGGCCGAGGGAGCCGGCGTACAGCTTCCGGGTCATGTGGGCAGCAGGACTAAGCCGCTTCTGGCGAACCAGAGCAGCACACGGAAACGCCCTTTACCTTCCAGCCAGAGCGGTACCTATTTATCTACTTGCACTTTGACGTGCTTTCGAACTGCTAGGTTGGCAGGAGCAGGGACCGAGCAATGGGAGCTCACCCCGTCACGGGAATTCAAATCGCCGACCTTCTGATCAGCAAGTCCTAGGCTCTGTGGTTTAACCCACAGCGCCACCCGCGTCCCTGTTGGGCTGGTGAGCCTATGGCTAATTCAAGTGCCCTTGTCCATGGACATCAGAGCCTCCATAGCTGCAAGGGAACATAAGCAGAGCCTGCTGGATGAGGCCAATGCCCTATCCTGTACTCAGTGGCCGACAAGGTGTCTGTAGGAAACCAGCAACAGGATCTGAGCACAAAAACAAGCTAGGTTGGCAGGAGCAGGGACCGAGCAATGGGAGCTCACCCCGTCACGGGAATTCAAATCGCCGACCTTCTGATCAGCAAGTCCTAGGCTCTGTGGTTTAACCCACAGCACCACCCGCGTCCCTGCCACATCCTTACACCGATGAAATTCATAGAATCGTAGAACTGCAGAGCTGGAAGGGACACCAGGGGTCATCTAGTCCAACCCCTTCTTGCAATGCAGGAATCTCAGCTCAAGTATCCTGGCAGACAGCCATCCAAACTTTGCTTAAAATTCTCCATGGAAGGAAAGTCCAGCACCTCCTGAGAGAGACCGTTCCACTGTCAAACATTTCTCCAATGAAAATAGAGATGTCCTATTTAACTTATTTAATACTAAACTATTACTATTACTATTCTCAGAGCTAGAAGCTACAACATTTCTCCAACAAAAATGGGAACATCCTATTTTATAATAATAATAATAATAATAATAATAATAATAATAATAATAATAATAATAATAAATTTTATTTATACCCTGCCCTCCCTAGGCAGAGCCGGGCTCAGGGTGGCTAACACCAGTACAATTACAGTAAAAACATAATGGGGGGGGACCAATTTTAAATACAGGTTAAAATGCAATTTAAAAGGCAGCTTCATTTTAAAAGTAGCCCATAGATCAAAACCGTAAGGGGAGGGAAACATAAGGGCCAGTCCGAGTCCAAACCAAAGGCCAGGCGGAACAGCTCTGTCTTGCAGGCTCTGTAGAAAGATGTCAAGTCCCGCAGGGTCCTGGTCTTTTGTGGCAGAGTGTCCCACCAAGTCGGGGCCAGTACTGAAAAGGCCCTGGCCCTAGTTGAGACCAATCTAACCACCTTGCAACTTGGGACCTCCAAAATGTTGTCATTTGTGGACTTTAAGGTCCTCTGTGGGGCAGACCAGGAGAGGCGGTCCCGTAGGTCTTATTATCTTATTATTTATATCCCACCCATCTGACTGAGTTGCCCCAGCCACTCTGGGTGTCTTCTAAAATATTTTAAACAATAATAAAACACCAATCACTGAAAGCTTCCCTGTACAGAACTTTCTTCAGATGTCTTCGGATGTGTAGTTACTTATTTCCTTGGCTTCAAGGGGGTCGCATAACTCCGTACCCCCCAACGTTTCTCCAATGAAAATAGGGATGTCCTAAAGAAAAGTGGGACATTTCGGGATCAAATCGGAAACCGGGACGGCTTCTGTAAATCTGGGACTGTCCCTGGAAAATAGGGAGATTTGGAGGGTCTGAGGCGTCACAGAACTTGCTGGAAATGTAAAGGATTCTGGCAAGAATAAGAAGGGACTGTAACTCTCCTTCTCACCTGCGGTGAATATGCAAAAAAAGCAGATCTGCGTCGAGAGGCCAGTGCACTTATTCTTCCATGGCGTGAGCTGGGCTGCAAAATCTCTTTTCTTGGATAGATTCCAGGAAGGGAGCCAGGTCAGGGCTCTTTCATGCCAGCCTGACGCATCCAGGACTGTCGCAGAGAATATGAATGGCCGCTGTCCGAAAGCTCGAGCTGTTTGATCTGCCAAATGACAGCCGGCGTTTGTGGAGTAATGGGTGGGCCGTGCGCACCAAAACACTGCACTTGCACTCTGTACAGCACGTGCAGCTGTCAGACGAGAGAAGGAGCCAGCATTCCTACGTGCAGCCCGTTTGTGGGACTCAACGGAACAGGCACAGGCCAGCGCTGCAACTTGTTTAATGCAGCGCAGGGCGGCCTGGCTTGACCCTCCCTGTCCAGCATCTAGAAAGAAGCCAGGGAATTTCCACCCAGGGCTGGGGCAGGGACGGCATCCAGGAAACCCCCTTGCAGGGCAGGATTGCACTAACCCTTCCCCACTGCCTGCTCTCCCTCCCTGCCCCACAACTGGTATTCAGTGGTAACTGCCTCTGAACCTGGAGGTTCTATGTAGCAGTCATGGACAATGGTCATTTATCTGCCTGTCCTCAGTGCATCTGTCTCTAGTCCTCCATGGCTGCCCTTTCTTTCTTTGCTTCAAGCAGAGTTAGGGTTGCCATATTTTGAAGAGCACAAAAGGGTACACTATGATGACTCGTTTTAAATACCCCTACTATATGTAGGCTACAGAAGCTGTGATAGATTGCTGGGGGGGGGGCAGGAGAAGAGAAGAGGAAAGCAAGTCTTCAACCACCAGTTATGTCAATGCCTCATCCAGAAAGTATAACTCTATAAGACGCACAGACATTTCTCCTTACTTTCTAGGAAGAAAAAAGGGCATCTTATGGAGCAAAAAATACGGTAATCTCAAAAGCCCGGGAAGCCACCAGCTCACCTCCCCTTTTTCTGACAGCTTCTCACGAGCCCAAGAAATGATTTGGGTGGCTGTTCCTCAACTTTCTCTGCTGCTGTGGGATTAATCCTGCCCTGCTCAGAGGCTGCTGCGACCCCCATGCTCCTTTGCAAGCTCACACCTGCATGTTACAACTCAAACCAGCATCAGACCAGAAGGTGGGGAGGGGTGGGGGAAGCCAATTTAACTGAATAGTGTTGATGTGGCCAGGAGGGCTTTTCATGGAGGAAGGGAGGAGCGGGACCCTGAGCGGTCGGCCGAGTCAACTTGTTTTTCTTCTCTGGCTCTCTCGACACAGGAGCTGGGAATGCGCTCGACCCTGGAGGAGAACAACTACCTGGATACAGGTAGGATCAGTGTTTTAACTATACGGACCTTTGTTGGCAAGGTGATGTCTCTGCTTTTTAAGATGCTGTCTAGGTTTGTCATTGCTCTTCTCCCAAGAAGCAGGCGTCTTTTAATTTTGTGGCTGCTGTCACCATCTGCAGTGATCATGGAGCCCAAGAAAGTAAAATCTCTCACTGCCTCCATTTCTCCCCCTTCTATTTGCCAGGAGGTGATGGGACCAGTGGCCATGATCTTAGTGGTTTTTTTGAGGTTGAGCTTCATAAATGACTAAACAACAACAAAGGATCAATGTTGGATCAGGCCAGAACGGCAGAACATCAGAAGAACTGGCTGCTGGATCAGGCCGATGAGTAATCTGGTCCAGCATCCTGTTCTCACAGGGGCCAACCAAATGCCTGTGGGAAACCGGCAAGCAGGATTCGAACACAAGACCACCTCTCCCCTCCTGTGGTTTCCAGCAATTGGTATTTAGAAGCATTGCTCCTCTAGCTATGGAGGCAGCAATGGCTGGTAGTGATTGACAGCCCTCCTCCTTCATGAATTTGTCTAACCTTTGAAAGCCATCCAAATTGGTGGCCATTATTGCCTCCTGTGGCAGAGAGTTCCATAGATTAACTCTGCACTGCATGAAGAAGGACTTCGTTTTTGCCTGAACCTTCCAACACCCAGCTTTTAAATGTGTCTGTGGGTTATTGATTTGTTTCTGTCTTATTATGCATTTTGGGTTCTCATTTTGTGTTTTTCTGCCATGAACTGCCCTGTGATCTTGGGATGAAGGGCAGTATACACATTTTAACAACAACAACAACAACAACTAGAGTTGGAAGGGACCATGAGGTTCATCCAGTCCAATGCAGGAATCTTTTGCCCAACGTGGGGCTCGAACCCACAACCCTGCGGTTAAGAGTCTCCAGCTCCACCAAGTGAGGTACCCCAGTCCTAAGCCCTGGAGACTTGCTGCCAGTCAGTGTAAGCCAGGGGTCGGCAAGGTTTACCGGCCATGGGCTGGATCACTCCCACGGAGATAGTCCATGGGCCGGACTGGCGCAGCGCGATGTTGGAAATTGCATCTGCGCATGTCTGTGGCACCAAAAATTGCTTCTGCGCATGCCCAGATGCCAAAAATCACACCTGCATAGAAGCGATTTCCGGCGTCTGGACATGCGCAGATGCGATTTCTGGTATCTACGTATGCGCAGACGCCATTTTCGGCAAGGAGTCATGAAGTCAGGGGTCCGAGGATCAAGAAGCCAGGAGTCACAAAGTCAAGGGTCCGAGGATCAAGAAAGAAGGAGTCAAACGCAGCAAGGCAGGGGACGTGTTGCTGTGGCAAAGAGCCGAAGGGAAATGCTGACCTTATATCCCTTCCTGGCTCTTGCCACCTGGTGCTGTAAGTTACCAATTGGCCTCACCTGTGCGGCCGCGTCTTACCTCTCCAGAACAAACTTAGGAAGGCCCCAGTCCTGCAAAGTCCTATTGGTCACAGGGCTCCTGCACGCACAGCTGACAAAGGTCAAGGAGATTAGATAAGGTGGCTGCACAGAAGGCACGGTGGATGCGAGATCAGGTTGCAAGATGAGGAAGTGACTCTGGGGGAGAAGTGGGTGTAAACCTTAACTGGGAGCACCTTTACTCCGAGAACGAACTCTTTGCTCTTTCGCTGTGATCATTAGAATCTCTTTAAATGGTAAGAGACTATTTTTGCTTTGTTCTGCTTATGCACGGCCAAAGGGAGGGAATAAGCCGCTTCTCCGAACCCTGACACCATCCATCGCAATATTGTCAACACTGACTGGCAGCAGATGTCCAGGATTTCGGGCAGGAGTCTCTCTCAGCCCTGCCCGGAGATGCCATCAGGGACTGAACCCGGGACATTCTGCATGCAAAGCAGATGTTCTGTCACTGAGCTGTGGACCTTCCCTAATAAGATAGATCAATAAATAATAAATTCTCATGGGATTTTTTAAAAATAAAAATGTCATATAAAGGTATAGATAGCTATAAATACAGTCTCCGTTGAATTTTGGTTTCATTGCGGATTGCGGGGTGGGGATTTTGGAGGTCCTACGCGCCTCTCATTACAGTCTCTGTTTTGAATTTTACAGGCTTCACTTCAAAGCCCAAACCCAACAGCACCCAGGACTCTCCTGGGTTGGAAAGGTAATTTAAAAAAGAAAAGAATTAATGGCAGTTAGGGAAAACCTGTCTTGGCAGGGCTGGCAGTACAGCTGCAAGCAAATATTATTATTATTATTATTATTATTATTATTATTATTATTATTATTATTATTATTATTATTACCCTGCCATCACTGCCTCTTGTGGCAGGGAGTTCCATAGCTTAAGGAGCAGGTCTACCAGGTTGGGCAGCCCGGTGGAAATCCTCTTGGTTCTTTCTCTCACCTGAGCCCTGTGGCAGCCTCAGTGCCGCCCTGTCTGTGTCCTTTGCCAGACTTCCCCAGCATAGCGCCCCCCAGGCATATTTGACCACTGCTCAACTCCCACCCCTCCCTCCCCATCTTATCCCCACAAACAGCCCTGTGAGGTAGGCTGAGAGGTGGCGAACGGCCACGGCGAGCTGAGCAGGGATTTGAACCCCGGCCTCCCAGGTCCCCAAAGCCAGGCACTCTAACCACTAGACCACACTGATATTGCCGGACTCGCAGCACTCATCGGCGCCGGCAGCCAGCCAGCCAGGGAGGAGGAGTGGGGAGGTTGTAGTTCACCCACATCTGGGGGCGCCACATTGGCGAGCTCTGCTGCAAACTGGGATAGCTAAATGGAGCCTCCAGGATTAGTGGCAGACTAGCTGAAGACCTGCACCAAATCTGGGCTTTGGCTTTGACCCGGTAAAGTACCTGGCTGCTCTTAAGGTCAAGTGTGTGTGTGCGCACGTGCGCGTTTTGGGTAGGAACCCCAGGTTTTTGCACCACTGTGATCTCCAGAACTTTTCCTTGTCTCCAGGGGGCCCAAAGGACATCAGAGCTACACGGTGCCTCTGCAAACGGACGCCAACCTCCGACTCCACTTAGCAGAGAGGGAACAAGCCCTTCTGGCCTCGCAGGAGATGGTGCAGGTGAGAGAGGCCTGAGGGGAAGTTCATCTCCCCCACCTGAACTTTAGCCCTGCCCTGCCCTTCCTCAGCCTCACAGAGCCACCCAGTTGGAAGGGACCTGAAGTGTCAGGTGCCAACAGACTTAAAGATCCCAGTTCCTATTGCAGCAGAATGGGCATTATGTGGCACTTGCAACAGCGCCCCTTCTGCCTGTTTCTACAGGTGGGCAGGGTTAGTCTGGACAGACGTGTCTGAGGCTGTTAGCCACATGCACCACCCGAGGAACTCCCTGCCACAGGATGCTGGTTGTGGCTGCCTCAGGGCCCTGGGTCTCTTTCCTCTCCACCAGGAGCTGCTGGGGCTACCCTTCGAAATCTACCTCTCTCTGTCTCTTCCCTGGTCCAGATCCTTCAGATGAAGGTCCGCCGCTTGGAGCATCTCTTGCACCTGAAGAACGTCCGGATCGATGACTTAACCCGCCGGCTGCAGCAGGCGGAGCAGAGGCGGAAGTGAAGGCGCCGTCTCGGGTTCCCCTCTCTGGTGCCCATCAGATGATTTTTTCAAATGGCCAGGCCTTCTCTCTCTCTCTCTCTCTCTCTCTCTCTCTCTCTCTCTCTCTCTCTCTCTCTCCTGCCACCTCTTCCTTTGCGAACAGCTGCTTTCAGGCTCCAGGCAGGCTGAGAAGTCAGAGCAACAAAGGCTGGCAGAGGTCCCAAGTCTGGCTGGCGCGCGCAGATGGCCTCGCCGATGTCCAGAGGCCAGAGATGGGGTGAAAAAAAAGGAGTCAGCCCAGAGGTGCCAGGCCAGGAGGACATACCCTCAATTCTCCCCAACCCTCTTGCTGGTCCACATCCAAGGGATAGACTGCCCTGGTACAGGGGGCTCTGCTGATCAGGGATGAGAGCTCCCACTTGAGCTCTCCAAAACCAGCACTCGCTTGAGAGTTCCCCACTCAGCGACAGTCTAGGAAATGGGCTTTTGGCTTCGCTGTTGCCTTGGACGCCCTGCTTGCCGCCTCCTCACCTGGTGACTAGGTCCAGGCATGCCTCTGTGCCTTGCCCACTCTCTCCCAAGTCCTTGCGCTTGCAGGTGGCGCTGGAACATCTCAAAGGCTCTGAGGGCTGTGGATGGAGCAACAGGGCGTTCGGCCAGGAGCCTTGAGCTCTGTGACTTTCTGTTGAGGAGAAACTGTAGTTTCAGGGTGCACATAACATCCCTCAGGGGGGATCCTGCTGGTGCATTCCCCCGGGAAATGTAGTTCTGAGAAGAGCCTCAGGCCTTTGTGGGTGATGCGGCAATCAGGATCCAATCTCCTTCTGTGGGCCTTCTCTCTCTCCAGCATTGTTTTCAGCCTTGTGGGGCGATAGTTTTGGCTGCTTCTTCTGTCTCTTCACCTCCCTGCTCCCAGTGATGCAGATGTGCAGATGGAAGGGTTCCCCCACAGACCCCACTTTTTCTGCAGTGAGGGGCAGGCACCTCGTGCATTAAATAAGGGGTGGGTCACTCCTTGAACCCTGTTGGTGCCCGTGAAAGCTTTTGCACAACTGCACTCTGTGCCTCTGTGGCAAAGGGCATGCAAATCCCAGCTGTGAAAGAAAACGGTTGGGGTTGCAAACCCCAGCAGGCAAATGGGGCTCTTGCACAAAAGTGGAATCTGCAGATGCAGCAATGACGCGTCGTGACTTCCGCTTGATAAGTTAGTTGCAGGCCTGTGTTTTGAACATCGGTTCCCCAATTTTATTTTGTTTTTAAATCCCGTTCTCTTTTTAAGTCAACTTCCTTTTTTTTTTTTTGCCAAAATGAAAGACGGCAGCTTCTGCTGCCCAAAGCCAAGCTTTGCCAACCTGGTGCCCCCCAGATGTTTTGGATGACGGCTGGCGGGCCGGTCGTGGCTCAGAAAGCATAAACCGACGGCTATATTATTTGAAGATTGGTGGGCAAAGGAGACCGTCCTTGGCGATAGGAGAAAAGTCATTTGCCTTACCTCCAACCCCCCAAATCTAGACCTATCAGGTGGGAGGTTTTGTGAGAGCTTGGGAACACCACCTGTGGATGTCCTTTTACCTTGCAAGCCCTGTTTTTTTCTCTTGGGTTTTTGTGCTAAATCTTCACATATGCCAGGCCACTAAGGAAGGCTGGGCGTTTGCATCCAATGAATTTCAGTCCAAACGGAACCGAACGTTGTTGCGAGGGCTGCTTTGTTCTATTATTTGGCCCTTGATGGATGCAATTCAGTCTGATCTTGCAGACCTCCAACATTCTCTCTTATTGACCTCAGGACCTGCCCATCATACGGGGGTGTGCAGAATTTTTTTGCAGCAAGCTTCATTTATGGCGTCAGCAGACCCTGCACACAGCCTCCAACAGACCTCCGTACATAATTCTGCGTGGGCTTCACTGCTCAATACTGTGTAAGACTCCAAGCTTGCCACGTGGACTCTTGAGTAGGCTCTCCGCGTTTAGCTCCCATAACGACCTCTCCTTCCGACACAATAGATCTCAGGAACTGCCATGCAGATCTCAGAATCTTCTAGAGGTGCCTGCACCTGCCCCGCTGTTGCAAGGGAGGGTTGAATTCAGGGGTTGCCAACGCGGTGCTGTTTGACCCCAGCTCCCATCACATGGACCAGTGATCAGGGATGATGGGAGCAGCAGTCCCAAACCGTTTGAAGGGGCACCACATGGTCTAAACCATGGGGCCTTCTCCTAGTGCCCCAGGAAGCTGGAGGAGATGTCCCACTTCCTATTGTCCTCAGGCATCTAGTGAGCAATTCACATCATAGCTATCGTTTTCCTTGGTGAAAATGGCGCCTGTGGATTTTCCCCACCAGGCCTTTGTGACTGTTGCAGCCCAGAACACAGAACTTGAAGAGACAAGCCAACCTTCTTCAAAACATGCCATTCCACCGTGGCTGCTGCCCCAGGCTCTCAGAGGCGGACGCCACATTTCCTTATGCCACGCGGAAAAAGGAACGTGGCACAAGGGATGGGGGAAGGCTGGCACCATGCCACGCCCCAACTACGATGAAGGCACGCTTGAGCATTTGCTCAGGAGGTGCTGTCTAGGGCAGACACAAGACGGGCACCCGTGGCCCAGCTCTGATGTGAAAATGGTGGCGTGGACGACCAGACCCTCCCGCTGATGGAGCAGGCGTTCTGATCAGTTGCTTTTAATCAATCACTTTTCGATTATGGTGAAGCTAATGTTGCATCTGGGTAGCGTTGGGTCATCACGGGCCGGGGTTTCTGTACAATCGTGTTGTTTCTTTGCATAGGGGCTTGTCTGAAGATCTTTCAGCATTAAAACAGTTAATCCTTCTCGTTCCTCCTCTCTTTTATTTGGAGCACTCTAGCAGCAGGGAGAGGGCTCCAAAGGACTTTGGAACAGCACTCCCAAGCTAGGGCTCTCTCGATGCTTTAGGCAAATGCACGGGGAGAATGCTATCAATGGATACTAGCCACAATGGGCATGTTCTCCCCCCACTGCCAGAGGCGTCATGCCTCTGAATGCCTGTTGCTGGGAATCGTAGGCTGGCAAAGCTAAACGCACCCAGCTCCTTCAACCATTCCTCATATGGCTTGGTTACCTGGCCCTTGTTTGTCTTGGATGCCCTCCTCTGCAACACCTTCCAGCTGGCCAACATCCTTCTTAGATTGTGGTGCCCAGAACTGGACACTGGACTCTAGGTGGGGTCTGACCAAGGCCAATAGAGTGGGACTATTACTTCACTGAGCACTAAACTTCTGTTGATGCAGCCGAGAATAGCATTATAGAATAGAGGGACACGGGTGGTGCTGTGGTCTAAACCAGTGTTTCCCAACCTTTTTTGGGCAAAGGCACACTTGTTTGATGAAAAAAATCTCGAGGCACACCACCATTACAGCCCCGTGATGTCAGCGCGCAGCGTCACGCCGGGAGGGACGCACCAAAGTGTAAGTTTCAATTTTTTCCCTCCCCCTTGCCGGGGAACCTCCAAGCTTTGGGGGTGGGGGGGGGGAGGAGGCAGCAAAGCGAGGCAGGAAGGAGAGGGCGGCTTGGCTGGGTGAGCTTTGGCAGGGGCAGGGAATGAGAGCTGCGAGGCGGGCGCTGCGGACGGAGGCGCTGCCCGCCAAGCTCGCAGGCAGCCAGGCAGGCAGACGGCGAGAGCCCCACGCTGGGCGGCCTGTCCTCGCCGCCGCCGCCCCGCCTCTCGCCGCCCGACTCGCCCGCCTCCCTCCAGGCAACATCTCGCGGCACACCAGGCAACATCTCACGGCACACTAGTGTGCCGCGGAACAGTGGTTGGGAAACACTGGTCTAAACCACTGAGCCTCTTGGGCTTGCTGATCAGAAGGTCGGCGTTTCGAATCCACATGACGGGGTGAGCTCCCGTTGCTCTGTCCCAGCTCCTGCCAACCTAGCAGTTCGAAAGCATGCCAGTGCAAGTAAATAGGGGAAGGAAAATTGTGTTTCTGTACGCTCTGGCACTCATCACGGTCCTCCGTGCGCCAATAGCGGCTTAGTCCTGCTGGCCACATGACCCGGAAAGCTGTCTGTGGACAAACGCTGGCTCCTTCAGTCTGAAAGCGAGATGAGCGCCACAACCCCATAGTCACCTTTGACAGGACTTAACCATCCAGGGGTCCTTTACCTTTTACCTAGAATAGCATTAGCTTTTGTTTATTTTTTGCTGTTGCCACTGCTGCTGCATCATCACACTGTTGACCTATGCTAAGCTGCTGGTCTACTACGACCCCTAGAACAGTTTCACATGTACTACTGGCAAACCAGGTGTCCGCCATCTTATATTTGTGCAGCTGGTTCTTCCTTCCTCAGTGTACAACTTTGCATTTGTCCCTGTTGAAATTCATTTTGTTAGTTTGTTTTTTCCTCAATTTTTTTAAATTGATTTTCAACGTTTTCAACATCACATAAACAGATAAAAACATAAAAACACTCAACAAAGCTAACATAGCAATAAACTAAACACATACAAAAAAGATTTGTTCTTCTAGCACCCAACTTCTTCACATTAATAGGTGACTTCCTCGAATCCCCTCTAACTGAATTTCATTATATCACTTTTATAACAGTTCTCCAAATTCATATTTCTAATAATATTAACTCCTTTCATTTACTAACCTCTTCTCCTTTACTATTATTCTAATCCTTAATACTTACTAACACCTTTTCCTATTCTACCCCTAAGCCTATTTGATATATCCAAGGATTTTCTATTTATCTTATACCACAATATTTAGCTAAATATTCTTTAAATTCCATCCAGTCCTCTTGTGTCGCCTCTTCTTTCTGATCGCGGGTTCTTCCAGTCAGGTCGGCCAGCTGCAAAAGTCCATGATCTTCATCTGCCATTCCTCATTTTGTTAGTTTGGTCCCGGTTCTCCAATCTGTTACCGTCATCTTGAACCCCGATTCTGTCTTCTGAGGCATTAGCTATCCCTCCGAGTTTGGTATCATTGTCAGATTTGATGAGCATCCCCTCAATTCCTTTGTCCAAATTATTTATAAAGACGCCGAACAATGGGTCCAGGAGAGAACCCTGCAGTACCCTTACTTATCACTTTCCCCCAGGGTGACGAGGGATCATTATCCCGATTTCTGCCTTCTGCGTGACTGGAGCCTTGTTTCCAGAACCCCAGGTGCCATTTGCTCCCATAGATTGTATCTCATATCATCTCATTTGCTCTGTGTTCCTTGATCTCTGGGGAGGCACCATGGCGAAACCCAACCTCCTGGGTCCCCGTGAAGGGCAAATAAATCGGGCCCAGCAAAGGAAGCAGGAGACCAAGGCTGTCGATGACTAATGGGACGAAGAAACAAGACCCCTCTCTCAGCTACAGACCATCCATTAGTGAATTATGGATTCTGATGAGATTACCCAAGTTATTCTGGGCTGCCGGGAGCAGAAAACAGATCGTTCCTTGCCGCTTCTGGGAGACAAATTTATTTTCTCAAGTGTGGTGGGGTGGCATGTGGTTGCACAAAGCACATTTCGGTGACTGGCTGCAGAGGCAGACCGTCGTCACAACAACGCTTGACATGGGGGCATTTTTATAGACTAATTGGAACGGTAGAGTTGGAAGGGAGCCTGAGGTCATCGAGTCCAACCCCTTCAATGCAGGGGTCACAGCTAAAGCTATGGGATGTATGGTAATCCACTGGGTGTGAGATTTGACCAGCTCCGGCCCATCTGAAGCTGGTACAGGCTCGTCTTATCTTGAGCCCAAGCAGAGTGTAGTCCCGCAACGAAAGGATAAGCAGGCAATGTGCCACATGCTGAAGTTTATTTACAAGCTATGCTGAGAGCATACAAACACACATCTTGCCTCTGTGAGAGCAGAGAAGCAACTCATCTCGACACAAAGAATAATAATAATAATAATAATAATAATAATAATAATAATAATAATAATAATTTATTATTTATACCCCGCCCATCTGGCTGGGCTTCCCCAGCCACTCTGGGCGGCTTCCAAAAAAATTTAAAATACTACAATACATCAAACATTAAAAGCTTCCTGAAACAGGGCTGTCTTCAGATGTCTTCTAAAAGTCTGGTACTTGTTGTTCTCTTTGACATCTGGTGGGAGGGCGTTCCACAGGGTGGGTGCCACTACCGAGAAGGCCCTCTGCCCGGTTCCCTGTAACTTGGCTTCTTGTAGTGAGGGAACCGCCAGACGGCCCTCGGTGCTGGACCTCAGTGTCCGGGTAGAACGATGGGGGTGGAGACGCTCCTTCAGATATACTGGACCGAGGCCATTTAGGGCTTTAAAGGTCAGCACCAACACTTTGAATTGTGCTCGGAAACGTACTGGGAGCCAATGTAGGTCTTTCAAGACCGGTGTTATGTGGTCTCTGCGGCCGCTCCCAGTCACCAGTCTAGCTGCCGCGTTCTGGATTAGTTGTAGTTTCTGGGTCACCTTCAAAGGTAGCCCCACGTAGAGCGCATTGCAGTAATCCAAGAAACCAAGAAAACACTGAAAAACAGGAAACCAGTGTACGTCACATCCAGTCTCCCATTCCCATGGGAACCCAACAGTAACTCTGAACTGTGGAATGTAAACATTGTCTTGTGACAAGCATTTTGCTGCTCAGTAAGGGAAATAGAAACCAACACTGGGAGCAGTCAAGTACAACATTCCTTGTAATGCTAGAGAAGACATGCGAGGGAATGTTTGGTCCAGCCAGTCGAAACTTCCTGTTCTTCCTGGCTGGATCATCCTTCCTTTTGCATGTGATAGAAGGTGGGTGTGGCCTTCTCCAGGTAACTAAAGGAGTCACGCACCACACCTCTCTCTTTTTCACTTCCTTCTTTGTTGGACTAGGTTCTAGCTAGGACTGCTTTGCTAGCTCTCAGCTAGCAGAAGCACTGGGATTATTCCCCCATATAATAATAATAATAATAATAATAATAATAATAATAATAATAATAATAATAATTTATTTATTATTTATACCTCGCCCATCTGGCTGGGCCCCTCCAGCCACACTGGGCGGCTTCCAACAAAACACTAAAATACAATAACCTATTAAACATTAAAAGCTTCCCTAAACAGGGCTGCCTTCAGATGTGTTCTTAAAGTTTGGTAGTTATTTTTCTCTTTGACATCTGATGGGAGGGCGTTCCACAGGGCGGGTTCCACTACCTAGAAGGCCCTCTGCCTAGTTCCCTGTAACTTGGCTTCTCACAGTGAGGGAACCACCAGAAGGCCCTCAGAGCTGGACCTCAGTGTCCGGGAAGAACGATGGAGGTGGTCTCGCGGCCGCTCCTAGTCACCAGTCTAGCTGCCGCATTCTGGATTACTTGTAGTTTCCAGGTCACCTTCAAAGGTAGCCCCACATAGAGCGCATTGAAGTCCAAGTGAGAGATAACCAGAGCATGCACCACTCTAACGAGACAGTCTGCGGGCAAGGAGGGTCTCATCCTGTGTACCAGATGGAGCTGGTAGACAGCTGCCCTGGACACAGAATTGGCCTGCGCCTCCATGGTCAGCTGTGAGTCCAAAATGACTCCCAGGCTGCGCACCTGGTCCTTCAGGGGCACCTCTGCTGGTTCTTAGGTCTTGTTTGCCATAGCTCAGTTTAACCAACTGAGTGTGATGTTTACAGTGCTAAGGTTGCAGGTTTAGCTGCTGGAATGATGCGTATAGAGCCGAGGGGGTGTGTGCATTTTGTGTTTACATCTTATATTTTTATGCTGTGAACCATTCTGAGATCTATGGAAGAAGGGCAGTATGCAAATTTAATAAATGATGAAATTGGTAGTAATAATACCGTAATAAACAGCACTTTTTTCTGGAAAAAAGGTGGAGGAACGCACCACAAGGTTCATGCAGCAACTAAATGTGTGATGAATAAACTCAAGCAGATAACGATCTGAATTAGAAATGGCCACTACAGATATAGTGGGGCCTTTTCAGCACTGGCCCCGACTTGGTGGAACGCTCTGTCACAAGAGACCGGGGCCCTGCGGGACTTGACATCTTTCCGCAGGGCCTGCAAGACAGAGCTGTTCCGCCTGGCCTTTGGTTTGGACTCAGTCTGACCCTTATGCTTCCCTCCCCTTATGGTCTTGGATTTATTGGCTACTTTTAAAATGAGACTGCATTTTAAATTGCATTTTAACCTGTATTTTAAATTGGGGTTGTTGTTTTTTCCTCCCCCCCCCTATTATGTTTATACTGTGATTTTATTGGTGTTCAGCCGCCCTGAGGGTGGGGTATAAATAAAATTTATTATTTTTTATTTAATTATTATTATTATAGGTGGATTTTTGGCTCAGGCATTGGGTGCATATCCTGTTTCAGTTCTTCCGAGTGCTGTTGGTGGAGGAATTATTTAATTTAGAAAAGGCAAGGGAGAACTCAGTTCCCCCATGTTCCTGCTCAAACAACCCCCGCCCCCGATGATAAAATATACAACAACAACAGCAACAACAACAACTGACTTATCCAGCCTGGCTTTCTTTGGACCCCGCGAAGCGCCCTGCGGCAGAAGGTGCAGTAACAGAGCGGGGACGCTCCCGGCCGGCAGATCAACGCGGAAAAGAGTCAGGGGTTGTTGCACTGTATTGTCCTTTTCGCATCCCGCGCGCTCCATTCCCACGTGCAGCCGCACACGCGAACGGCCCCGCCCCGCCCTGCAACATTTCCGCCTTTGCCATTGGCCGAGCCTTTCCCGCCTCGGCCCCGCCCCGCGTTCTAAAGGGCGGTCCGCCCCGCCCCTGCCCCGCCCCCGCCGCCCCGTTCCCCCGCCCGCCATTGGCCGAAGGGCCTCCCTGCTGCGGCCAATCGGGAAGAGCCTCGCCCTCTTTGTTGCCCGCGCCAATGAGCGGCGGCGAGGGCGGGGCGTCTCCGAGCTCGGGTTCTCCGGGTGGGAGAGAGGCTCGAGCAGGAAGGACGCGGCCGGCCACGCCGCCGACCCCTCCGCCGCACCAGCCGTGAGTGCACCCAACCCCTTGCTCGCCCCCGATCGCCCCCGATCGCCCCCGATCGCATTCACACGTTCAGCTGCCTTGGGTCGCGAACGTTCACGTGTCTGCTCATTCACACGTTCAGCTGCCTTGGATCGCGAGCGTTCACGTGTCTGCGCTGTTAAGGGGTAACGGTAGCAATAAGCGTCTGGGAAAAGGGTCTCTGCCCCGCAGGAGTTTGCAATCAAAGTTTGATTTGTGGGGTTTTTTTTGGGGGGGGGGGTTGAGTATCAAGGCTAAGGGGCGACCTGACAGCAGCCACGTGCTTCAGAGGACCCTGGTCTCGTTTTGTCTTTACAAGGTTTTGTGTATGTGTGTTTTTATTATAAAGGGAGGGGGATAACTAGGTTGGATCCTGCTAGCGCCTGCCGTTGTGATTCCTCCTTTCTCTAGCTCTTCCCCGTGCTTCCTAATGCAGCTTTAAGCCTCTGTATTTATGCTACTGTTATTACTACTATTTGAACTGATTTTATAATGAAATGATTTTAGAATCTTGTATTATTTTACTGTTGTTAGCCGCTCTGAGCCTGACTTCGGCTGGGGAGGGCGGGATATAAATATAAATTTATTATTATTATTACCAGTTTTTTTCTCCGGGGGTGCACGTACTCCTAAACATTTTGTGAATCTTTGTACTTATGTCAATTTACTGTATTTATTTTCCCTGATTTGAACTATAAAATGGTGATTTAATGAGAGTACCCCTAAACCTTTTTTTATAGGGGGAAAAAAGCACTGACTATTACTATTATTAATTTGTTTATTACCTGCTCTTTGCCCTAAGGTTCCAGGGCAGGTTGCAGTACAACTCTCTCCCTCTCACCTGCTGCTCTCTGGCGCTGGTAGTTTCCCCCTGACAGAAACTCCCCAAAGCGTTCCTTCCTTTGTTAAATGGATGCTCTGCCTTCTCCACGAACATGCATCCAAGGTACCTCGCCACGTGACGTTATTGTGGGGAGATTGTGAGCTTCTGCAAGTGGGTCCTGCAATAAACTGAGCAGTCTTCTGGGTACCACAGCACCCTTTGTGATTGCACTAGACATCTAAAGGCAGCCCTGTTTGTTTTTTGTTTAGTCGTGTCCGACTCTTCGTGACCCCCTGGACCAGAGCACGCCAGGCCCTCCTGTCTTCCACTGCCTCCCGCAGTTTGGTCAAACTCATGCTGGGAGCTTCGAGAAAACTGTCCCACCATCTCGTCCTCTGTCGTCCCTTTCTCCTTGTGCCCTCCATCTTTCCAGAATGCGGCAGCTAGACTGGTGACTGGGAGCGGCCGCCGAGACCATATAACACCGGTCTTGAAAGACCTGCATTGGCTCCCAGTACGTTTCCGAGCACAATTCAAAGTGTTGGTGCTGACCTTTAAAGCCCTAAACGGCCTCGGTCCAGTATACCTGAAGGAGCGTCTCCACCCCCATCAGTCTGCCCGGACGCTGAGGTCCAGCGCCGAGGGCCTTCTGGCGGTTCCCTCACTGCGAGAAGCAAAGCTACAGGGAACCAGGCAGAGGGCCTTCTCGGTAGTGGCGCCCGCCCTGTGGAACGCCCTTCCAGCAGATGTCAAAGCGATAAACAACTATCTGACATTCAGGAGACATCTTAAGGCAGCCCTGTTCAGGGAAGTTTTTAACGTGTGACATTTTACTGTATTTTTGGTTTTTATGGAAGCCGCCCAGAGTGGCTGGGGAGGCCCAGCCAGATGGGCGGGGTATAAATAATAAATTATTATTATTATTATTATTCCCAACATCAGGGTCTTTTCCAGGGAGTCTTCTCTTCTCATGAGGTGGCCAAAGTCTTGGAGCCTCAGCTTCAGGGTCTGTCCTTCCAGTGAGCACTCAGGGCTAATTTCCTTCAGAATGGAGAGGTTTGATCTTCTTGCAGTCCATGGGACTCTCAAGAGTCTCCTCCAGCAGCAGAATTCAAAAGCATCAATTCTTCGGTGATCAGCCTTCTTCATGGTCCAGCTCTCACTTCCATACATCACTACTGGGAAAACCATGGCTTTAACTATACGGACCTTTGTTGGCAAGGTGATGTCTCTGCTTTTTAAGATGCTGTCTAGGTTTGTCATTGCTTTTCTCCCAAGAAGCAGGCGTCTTTTAATTTCGTGACTGCTGTCACCATCTGCAGTGATCATGGAGCCCAAGAAAGTAAAATCTCTCACTGCCTCCATTTCTTCCCCTTCTATTTGCCAGGAGGTGATGGGCCCAGTGGCCATGATCCTTGTTTTTTTGATGTTGAGCTTCAGACCATATTTTGCGCTCTCCTCTTTCACCCTCATTAAAAGGTTCTTTAATTCCTCCTCCCTTTCTGCCATCAAGGTTGTGTCATCTGCATATCTGAGGTTGTTGATGCATTACTGTATTTTAATATTTTGTTGGAAGCCGCCCAGAGTGGCTGGGGAATCCCAGCCAGATGGGCGGGGTATAAATAATAAATTATTATTATATTATTATTACTAGTGGTAGGGTATATCTAAGGTACCTGCCCTCCTGATCCAGCCAGCCTCCTGCCTCCTCAACCTTTCCCTCCCACTTGCAGTTTACCACATGGCCAATAAAAGGGGGCGCACAGAGGGTGGGATGGGGGGGGGGTCTCTTGTGCCCGCTTTCTGCCTCCAGCATCCCTGTTTTCCCTCCTCTCCCCCTCTTCCTCATAGCAGGACCATGGTACCAGGTGCCCTCCAGTTTCTTCCAGTTTCTCTTGCCAGGCTTCTTGAGAAGGTGTTTTGCCCAAAATCCGTTGAACCAGGTGCGAGGGGCAGAGTGGTTGCTTCTTGATCATGGGGTGCAGATCTGCAGCAGCATTATTATTATTATTATTATTATTATTATTATTATTATTACTACTACTACTATTATTACTATTATTATTTTATTATTTATACCCCACCCATCTGGCTGGGTTTCCCCAGCCACTCTACTAGCAGATCTCTGGTTGATTTTGTAACGGGATTTCTGGCGCCCCGATGGTTTAAGCACACCAGCAAAACGCCAACCCTCCTGCCCCAAATTGTGCTTCTGAGATGACGGAATCTCGGAATTGCTTTTTTTTTTTTTTTGCAGAAAATCCGCGGACACCATCAGATTCTGGTGCTCATAGGAAGCTCTTTGACTCAAACTTGATTTTAATTCCGAGTCTGCTTCCCTTGCGTCAAGCTATGCTTGATGGATCTTGGGGCTTTAGAAGATCCTGCAAGCCCTGGTTTAGATTGTGTTGTTTAATACAGGGACCTCAGTGTGAGCTAGAGCTAGGCAATGACTTTGGAAAGGGGGTTCGGGGGGGGGCTGCACAAGATGGAGGGGATCACCTGTATATTCCTCTTCCTCTCTTTCACCCTAACCACCCATCCTATAGTCCAAACATTTCCCTTTTCTGCAGCTGCTGCATCTCTTAACAGCTTTCTGGGAGCTGTTCCATACTCCCTGCCTTGTGCTGCCTGCCTTTTTCCTGACATATTATCAACTTTTTGCCGCCTCCTGCTTCAAGTAGGCAGGTGAACAGTGTGTGATGAGTGGCTCCCTTGCCCACGAACCTGCTCCCCTTTGCCCCTTTCCCAGTGACACTGTGTTTGGTGCAATACAGCCTTGGACACCACGGTGCCTTTTTGCCCAAACCCATTTGCCTTGGCTCCTACCTCTGAGCAAAATTCCTGCTGGTTTTATTCCTGCTCCTCTTTGATCTCTCGCCTGCTCCTTGCTCTGGACTCCTGTCTTTGCCTTTGGGGAGATATTTGTAGGGGGGCCAGGTTGGCACAGAGAGGGTAGGAAAAGGCAGGAAAAGACCTAGTGGTGGTGAGGATAGAGAGAGAGAATGCTTCATTTCTCTCTGCCCCAAATGCATTTTATAGGCTGTGATATTCCTGTGAAATTCTGGCTGATTTGGGTGGGAGAATCAATCAATTAACACCTTTGTTTTTAACAAGCAGTTCCTTTGTTTTGTTTTGGTACTGGAATATGGCAGGAAGAGAAGACTGATTTCACATAACAGGTTTTAATCGGCAAACGAAGTGAAAAAAAGCATCAGTTGATTAATTGACATGATCAGATCTTAGTGTAGTTGAGCCTTAAGGCCATACTTCCTGTATTTATATGTTATTTTGGTCCTTTTTTTAACTGTACGGGAAGTGAGAGGAAGAAAAATATTAAAGATGATCTTTGCTTTATTGGCCTGGTTCACACATAATTCTAAGCCATGGTTTGTTTAACGGCTAGCATTTTATTTAAAAAAGGACCATTCTTTCTCCAAAGTAATGACTAGTTGTCCATCTGTTTTTCCTTCATGCCTTTGTAGCTTTGTTTTGGACGGGGTTGCTGAACAAACCATGGTTAAGGAAGGATGTTGGACTGGCACATAACTCAAAGCAGCTGTTTAAAGTAAAGATTTGTCAGCCAAAAACAAACCATGTCTTCAAATGGTGGTTTGTGGGCAGTAAACATACCATAGTTAAGTTGTCAGGTAAAATTCACACATAATCCTAAAACACGCCTTTAGGAAATCATAACTTAATAAAGCATGTTTTCGTGTCTTGGGTGAACCAGGCCAATGAGAGGCAGTTTAACAACTAATTCTGAAGAGGTTTTGTGTTATACATAAATGTGCTCAAATATATTAAGCTGCCTGTGTTGGCTGGGGCTTTTGTCCAAAATACACGAAGGGCACCAGCTTGGGGACGTATGGAAGCCAAGCAGTTTTTTAGTTGGCAGTCTAAAAATCCTTTAATCAGCCGACAGTTCTAGTTGACGAAGATCCTGGGAGGCAGAAAATGGAGGCAGAAGCGGAAGATATGAGTGGAAAATGCAGAGAAGCTGGTTGGGGGGGTTCGTTGTTAGGAGACGCCTCTGAGCTTCTGGGGCAGTGGGTCAGGCTCTCTGGGGTGGGTGGGAGGAAAGCTTATGCCAGCGAGCTCTTTGAGGTGCTGCTACAAGGACTCGTGTTTCTACAGGCCAAGGCCTGCTTTACACATTCTGCATTTTCATGCACAAAGTGGGAAATGGAAAGAAACCAACGATGGCTGTTTGGGCTTGGTGGCATGTGTTGTTTGCAGCCCTGGGCTGCTTGCTTGTGTGTAGCATTGCTGCATGCAAATGTCTCCATGTGCACCTTGTCTCAGAACAAAAAAGGTGCGTGAATGCTGCCAAAAAGTGCCCAAGAGTAAAATTCAACTTTGAGCCCACAAAATGGTCTGAACGTAGAACATAGAAGGGGGTGGTTGTTGTTTAGCCGTGTCCGACTCTTCGTGACCCCCTGGACCAGAGCACGCCAGGCACTCCTGTCTTCCACCGCCTCCCGCAGTTTGGTCAAACTCATGCTGGGAGCTTCGAGAACACTGTCCCACCATCTCGTCCTCTGTCATCCCCTTCTCCTTGTGCCCTCCATCTTTCCCAACATCAGGGTCTTTTCCAGGGAGTCTTCTCTTCTCATGAGGTGGCCAAAGTCTTGGAGCCTCAGCTTCAGGATCTGTCCTTCCAGTGAGCACTCAGGGCTGATTTCCTTCAGAATGGATAGGTTGGATCTTCTTGCAGTCCATGGGACTCTCAAGAGTCTCCTCCAGCACCAGAATTGGGGTAAAATTACGCAAATAACACTGATAGATGATTTCATTTACCCATAACAATGCCTAGACAAAGAATGGATGCTTCCTCCCTGGACACCAAATGCGTTTTGACCCCCCCCCCAGGGGCAAGATCACCAAAACCCACACGTGCACCCTCAACCACTGTGATCAGTAAGCTCTCGGTCGCTTAGTCTAGCAGCGCATAAACTTTGGAACTCCCTGCCAATTGAGATCAAGATGGTGACTTCACTGTACTCTTTTCAGTGCCTGCTAAATAGCATTCTTATTTAGACAAGCCTGTCCTGACACTTAGAAAGTTGAGGGAATTTTAATCTGTTTTAGTATTGTTAACTTTTGTATGTTTTAAAACAGAGTTGCCAGTATGTCTTGATTTCAATGTTTTATACAGTGGAGCCTCGGGTTTTCAAATGTAATCCATTCTTAAAGTCCGTTCAGCTTCTGAAACGTTTGAAAACCGAGGATCAAAGGGTTGTCAGCAAGTCCAATGGGGGAAATTGAGAAACGAGCCTCGGAAGCCGTTCAACTTCTGAGGCGCGTTCGAAAATGGAAGTGTTCACTTCTGGGTTTTCGGCGTTCGGCTTCTGAAACGTTTGGCATCCGAGACGTTTGAAACCAAGGTTTGACTGTATTTTGTAAACACCACTTGGAGGGTGTTTTGTTTTGTTTACAATCAAGCGGCATATGAATTTTATTAAATTAAATAAATAAACATGCAATCTTTCGCCCAAGGTGAGCCCGTTGCGTGATCTCTATAGATGACCAGGTGGGGTGACCTGACCCACAATGAATACAAAGCAGAGCAGTGTATAGTGGTTTTTTGGGGTTTTTCTTTAGTGCAGTATATAGTTAATTGCAGGGGTTTGGACTAGATGATCCTTGATGCCCCTTCCAACTCTACAATTCTCTGATCCTCTCATTTTTCTGACCCTCTAATTCCCCTGCTTCTCCAGCTGCTCTATCAACACTTCCTGATACCTGCCTTATTCTGTGTTTACCACCTGTTCCCACTTTTCCTCTTCAGACCCGAGCGATGTGGGGCAGTTCGTCTGTGAGGGTAGGAGTCGTCCTTTCCTCTGTGTGTGAAAAACAATCTTATCTACGTTGCCTGCAGAGCATTCCCCCCACCGAGGGGATGGGGTCACTCCTGTTTCTGCATAGCTCTGTGTGTCCACCCCAGCTCTGTAACTATATCCACAAGGTCATGTATACCAGACTTGGCTGCAGTCCAGATCTGGTTAACGCCGTCTCTTTATGTCGCCGAACATCTTTTTCCTTCCCGGATTGTGTTACAAAACTCCTGTTAGATTTGGCCCACAGACAGGTGATTGGTTTGAAGAGAGCTGAAAGCGGTTCGAAAGAGAGGACGCTTTTCCCACGATGTGTAGACACACTTGCAGTCATAGAATAGGAGAGTTGGGGTACCGAGGGTCATCCATCCCAACCCCTTGCAATGCACGAATCTCAGCTGAAGCATCCCTGACAAACTGCCATCCAACCTCTGCTTAAAAACCTCCAAAAAAGGAGGTTGAATGGCTCTTGCCTTCAGGAAGTCCTTCCTGATACTCAATCAGAATCTTTTTCCTGGTGGTTGGAATCCACCTGTTTGCTCAATCTTTCACGTGACAGCCCTTTAGATAGTTGAAGATGGCCCTCACATCTCTTCGTCATATCTTCTCTTCTCCAGCTCCCTCGACCATTCCTCATCAGGCCTGATATAACCGGTAGAATTCTGCAGGATGGGGTCTTTGTGTGGGAAAACAGTCAAGATCCAAGGATCCCCAAAGGGTGGAGATGTCAGGCATCATCTTGGCACCCAGGCACCGTCACTTGGTCGCAAAATGTGCCTGGCTAATTTCAAACACTGCTTGCTGGTTGTGTTTGTGCGTGTATACAGTCATACCTCATGTTACGTCCACTTCACGTTATGTTCTTTCAGGTTACGCCCCGCGGTGACCCGGAAGTACCGGAAAGGGTTACTTCCGGGTTTCGCCGCTCGCGCAAGCGCAGAAGCGCAAAATGACGTCACGCGCATGTGCAGAAGCAGCGAATCGCAACCCACGCGTGCGCAGATGCACCACTGCGGGTTGTGTTCTTTTAATGTTGCGAACGGGCCTCTGGAACGGATCCCGTTCGCAACCAGAGGTACCACTGTACATATATATGACATACTGTTACATGCATATTTTTGGAAATAAAGTTGGGGCCAGTTAGACATGGTGGTTTCTCTCCCGCCTTCTCTCTCTCTCTCTCTCTCTCTCTCTATGATGTGGAATATCATAGTTCTGGCATCGCTAGGCGTGATCTCTTGAGCACATAGAGTGGCCTTCTTTCCCTCTACGCTAAGAGCCTGGCAAACAGCGACGGTCAGTTCCCCTTATCCCTTGCAGAAGGATAAATCAGTTGTGTGCTGGGTAGGGGGACTTTAGTTTTAAAATGGAAGAACTATCTGATGGTAAGGGCTGTTCGTCAGTGGAAGCAGCTCCCTCAAAAGACTGTGAAGGTTTTTAAGCAGAGGTTGGATGGCCACCTGCCAGGGATCCTTTAGCTATGACATTGCAGAGGGTTGGGCTGGATGACCCCTGGGGTTCCCTTCCAACCCTAGGTATCTATAAGCTTTCTTCTGAGCTCTTTCGCCTGACTCCAGGGGTGTGGGAATGGCTCGTGTTAACCAGCACAGCCACCTTGGGTAGGGACAGAGGATGCGGGGTGTGTGTGTGTGTGCTGCATGAACCCTAAGGGGCAGTGGTGGTGTAGTGGTTAGAGTGTCTGGCTAGGACGTGGGAGAGCTGGGTTCGAATCCCTACTTGGCCGTGAAGCCTTTGGTAATCCTCACAGAACTCTAGCCCAATGGTTGCCATTAATTTGATTTTGAATTGATTTTAAAATGAATTGATTTTAGAATGATGTGTTACTTTTATTGTTGTTAGCCGCTCTGAGCCTGGCTTCGGCTGGGTAGGGTGGGATATAAATAAATTATTATTATTATTATTTTTTATTAAGCTCACTGGATGACCTTGGGCCAAGTCGCTGCCTCTCAGCCTGAGGGTTAAATGTGGGAGGCGAGACCCCTGTACTCCACCTTGAGCTCCTAGGAGGAGGAGTTGGGATAGAAATGGAATAAAATAAACAAACACACTCCAGGTGCCCAGCTTCCTTTTTTAAGGGCAAGTCTCTAGCGTTTGTGATACCTAAAACGTCCAGACCCTGGTTGGTTGATTGGCAGCTGTCTGTCTCGAGAGACAATGGAGTTTGCCTCCGGGGATCAAGTCAAACCACCTCATTAGCAGTGCCAAAGTGACCTTTCCATGGTATTTACAGGTATACTGTATCTCAACAGGGAGGCTTTGTGTTGTTGTGGTTGTTGTGGCTAATAACCATTGATAGATTTCCTTGTCCAGGAAGCTAGCTTCTTCTGCCTCTTCTTCCTTTAAATTTGCCAAAGCGGCTGGTGGGTCCCGGACACCGTCCGCCATGGGCTTCTGCCAACACAGAAAAGGAAAGGGTGGGAGATCTTGCAATCAGAGTGCACCCTATGCAGGCGAGGGTGTGCCAGGGCGGGCACGGTGCCAGCCTCTGCAGCCGATGAGCCGGCTGCCAGGCGGTTGTTGCTGATGTTGCCTTTGTCCTCTTCGCCTCCTGAATCTTCGCCGGAGATCTGGCTGGGATGCCTTCGCCCAAGAGCTGAGCCAAACATTGGCTTTAATTTATTTTAAAGGGAAACAAACCCCGGTTCCCCTCCTTGCCAGGCTCCCTTTGTTCGCCTCTGGAATTTTTATTCTCCGCCGGGGAACAGCCCAGAATGCGCTGGTTGCTAAAGAGGGAATCGCCGTCGGAGGCAAGAACAAACGTATTTGCAAGAGGAGCAAGGGGTCTGTGCACCGCCAGGGCTTTCTGGGCGTGAAATTTCTGTCTAGCTCACACGAGAAATCTGTGTTCTGGGCAGTGGCGTAGCGTGGGTTGTCAGCACCCGGGGCAAGGCAAGTAATTTGCGCCCCCTAGCCCGTGGATTTTAGCACTCGAGTGCGAGTGCGCCCCCCAGATGTTGCGCCCGGCCCCCCTGCACCCCCCACGCTACGCCACTGGGGCTGGGGGCGAGCGAAGGAGCCAAGGCCCCCCCAAAAAAGGCTCAGCAGGAATTTATTAAATTTATTATTTGCGGAACCCCCGCGGGCCGAGGCAGCCGAAGCCCCCTCCCCTCGGGCGCCTCCCCGCCCCCTCCTCTCCTTGGGCTGTAGGTGGAGCTCCAGATCCGGGCTTGGCGAGCGCCTCTCCTCCTCCCAGCCGGGTCCAGGGGCTTCCAGCCGTGCTCCGTCCTCGCCCCCCCCGCTGAGACTTGCGCTGAGAGCCGGGAGACCCTCGTCCGCCCGCCGGCTTCCTCTCGGAGGGTTTTGGAGGAGCGCAGGGCGCGGTGAGGCCCCTCGGAGCTCTCCTCCCTCCCAGTCGGCAGAAGCAGCCGCCGCCTGTGGCTGGGCCGAGGGGATGGCGTCGGCGTCGGGGTGCGGAGGCTGCCCGTGCCTCGGCACTGCTGCAGCGGCTGCTCCTCCTGCGAGCAGTGAGTGGAGCGCAGCTGCAGCGGCGGGGGGGGCGCGCGCGCTAGGGCGCAAGGCTGGCGGTGGCGGCGGGGAGCCCGGCGGAGGAAGGAACTTGTCCCTTCCCTCTGGACTCGCGCCCCCCCAGATGTTGCGCTCGGTGCGGCCGGCACCCCTGGCACCCCCCACGCTACGCCACTGGTTCTGGGAGTCATAGAAGGGTAGAGTTGGAAGGGACGCCAAGGGTCATCTAGCCCTACAAAACTTACCGTATTTTTCGCTCCATAAGACGCAACTAGTTTTTAGAGGAGGAAAGCAAGAGAAAAAAATATTCTGAATGAAACAGTGGGTGTATGATTTTGGTGGTTCATGTTGTGGCCACAGACATGATATGTGATTTGACAGTGAGTTTGGGGTAGCCCAATGCAAAAATCCTGAGGATCCATGAGGATCCATGCTTTGTAACCACGTTTTTGTGCCATTGCAGCCCTACGAAACAGTGGCTGCATAGTCTTTTTGGTGCAGGCTGTAGCCATGGACTTGCTATGTGATTTGATGGTGAATTTGGGGTGACCCAATTCAAAAATCCTGAGGTTCCATGTGCTTTTACCTCCCACCTCCCAGGCAGCCTCCTTTATCGCTAGCGTTCCTTATCTCCCTCCTGATCTCTTGCCGATCAGCTGTTTCCTTTCAACACTCCCTTCCCTCTTGTTTGCCTTAGCGTCTTTTCCTTAGCTGGCACTGTTTTTTGCTCCTCCTTTTCTTCTAATTTCTCTCCTCATTGCTTTAGTCTTCCTGTCTCCTCTCCTTGCAAGTTCGCTGTCTTTACCTCCCCCCTCCCAGGCAGCCGTCTTTATCGCTAACTTCCCTTATCTCCCTCCCAGTCACTTGCTGATCAGGTGCTCAGCGGCTTCATTTCAACATCCTCTTCCCTCTTTCTTAAAAAAAACACCATGATCTGCTTTTCGCCCCTGGGCAATTCGGCTCCAGGGACTACGCATTCGCTCCATAAAACACACAGACATTTCCCCTTACTTTTTAGGAGGAAAAAAGGTGTGTTTTATGGAGCAAAAAATACGGTAGTCACATAGAAAGTGGACATGATAGTGTTTGTAATTGACTCCATGGGAAGTCTGTCTCTGAATCGAGCCAGGGAGTCTATATCCATCAGGCCTGCTGGGATCAGTTGTGACTCCTGCATTTAAGGGGGTTGGACTAGATGACCCTCGGGGTCCCTTCCAGCGCTGCAGTTTTATGACCAGTGTCCCACCTGTCAGTTTCATACAGTCATAGAATTGTTGGAAGGGACCACAAGGATCGTCTCGCCCAACCCCCTTAGTACCCCTTTGCCCGACGTGGTTCTCAAATCCACAACCCTGAGGGTCTTAGGCTCTACCAACTGAGCCAGGGGTCAGCAAACTTTTTCAGCAGGGGGCCGGTCCACCGTCCCTCAGAGCTTGTGGGGGGCCGGACTATATTTTGAAAAAAATAATGAACCAATTCCTATGCCCCACAAATAACCCAGAGATGCATTTTAAATAAAGGGACACATTCTACTCATGTAAAAACACGCTGATTCCTGGACCGTGTGCGGGCCAGATTCAGAAGGTGATTGGGCTGGATCCGGCCCCTGGGCCTTAGTTGGCCTAGCCATGGACTGAGCCATCAAGGTTTGATTCTTAATAGCTAAAATTCCTTCTCCTCCTTGTCCTTCTTCCCAGCCTCCAGCGTCAAAAACAGCAGCCTGTGTGCAAGGGGAGGACATTAAAACTAGATCATTTTTATAGAAAACCTTTTTCCCCCCAGGTGACTTAGTTGAAGAGCTGAAAGCAGATTAACCTCCTTTCTCTTTCTGTGCCAAATAAATGGAGCAGGTCCTTTTCATTTTAGGGTTTGCGCCGTCCGCAGAGCTTGCGCTTGCCTCGCCTCTGTCTCGGCTGAGTTCCTTTATTCTGCCAGAGGCATGCGAGGGTGTGGACTTTCATCATCGTCATCATCAAACCTTTATTGGCATCCCTCACGGAATAAATAGGCCAATGCGATCTCGTCGCCATTTCCACAGTACAGTCATTTGCCAAAGGGAAGAAGAGGCGAGTAATCTATTTCACCTTTGTGGGTCTCCAGCAAGGGCAGGATCCTGTAGCGTACTAGGGCGACAGAAAATCAAATAGAGGAACCTGGCTACTGTCTTGGTGAGCTCCTGGTCTCTCCCCTGTAGTAAGAAGTGTATAACCTCTGTCTCTGGTTTCCATGTTGGGATACATAGGTGGTCTAAGAATTGTTGGCGGAGATCATAATATATTTTACATTTATTTATTTTTTTAAATATATTTTTATTGATTTTTTTTAACATATCAGTTCCAACAGCCATACAACATATCTTCTCATCTTATACAATATTTTAGACTTCCGTCAACACCTCTGATGATTTCCCGTTCTTTATCACTTATTATGCATTTCTTTATTTCTATATTACATTTAATTGTCCCTAACTATAATTCTCTTCATAGTCTTTCTTGCAGTATTTCAAATAATCCACTTTACAAAACTTCTCACAGTCCTAGTAGCGTAATCTGTTCATCACAATTACTTTCCTAATAGTTCATATATTTACTCCAGTCTTCTAAGAATCTCTGATCCCGCAGGTTTCAAATCCTTCCTGTTAATTTGTCTAATTCTGCCTAGTCCATCAACTTCATTCTCCATTTGTCGGTAATTCTTCTTGTTTCCAAATATATTTTACATTTAAGGGCCATGTGAGCTAGAGTTTTCACCAGGTGAGCAACACATGGGCAGATCCTATCTCCTTCTGCCATACCTGCAAACCTACCCCAAAGGAGGATAGAAGGATTACAATTGAACCTTGTTGTTTAGTCGTGTCTGCCTCTTCGTGACTCCCTGGACCAGAGCACGCCAGGCCCTCTGTCTTCCACTGCCTCCCGCAGTTTGGTCAAACTCATGTTTGTAGCTTCGAGAACACTGTCTAACCATCTCGTCCTCTGTCGTCCCCTTATCAAGGTTTATGGTTCTTACATTCCAGGTTCCTATGCAATATTTTTCTTTAGAGCATTGGACTTTCCTTTCGCTTCCAGGCATATCTGCAACTGAGCGACCTTTCGGCTTTGGCCCAGCCGCTTCATCAGCTCTGAATCTACTTGTACTTGTCCTCCGCTCTTCCTCAGTAGCATGTTGGACGCCTTCCGATCTGAGGGGCTCATCTTCCAGTGTCATAACTTTTATATGCCTGTTGTCTTTGTCCATGGAGTTTTCCTGGCAGGGATACTGGAGTGGCTTGCCGGTTCCTGCTCCAGGTGGATCACGTTTGGTCAAAACTCTCCACTATGACCTGTCCATCTTGGGTGGCCCTGCACGGCATAGCTCATAGCTTCTCTGAGTTATTCAAGCCCCTTCGCCACGGCAAGGCAGTGATCCATGAAGGAGACAATTGAACCTAGCCAGCCAAAAAGCCCTTCTTTCTTGTGGGTTGAACAAAAATGGTAAATAATTAAGGTTAAATTCCTGCGCCCAGGAGACTCGAAAATAAAGAGGGGAACATGTTTTCCCCCACAGCTGAGATGAGTTCCTGGCAGTCTATGTCCCACAGCCTATTTTAACATGGCCTTGGCGATTGGAAAAGCCACAGCACCCAGGAGATCCTCTGAAAGCCCAAGTTGCCGTGACTTTGTGCAAAACAGTTGTAGCCCTGGGGAAGGGAAGGGGTCTGACAGTGAGACAGTGGACTTTCGGTGAGATGTTTTTGGTTCCTGGAGCCCTTGCCTCCCCTTTGTGCAAGGAAAAGCATTCCTCATGTGCGAAGTTGCCTTTTTTTGCATCCTGATGGATGGAAGTGAGACGATGCTGTTGCCACGGCAACGGAAGCGACGACGACGATGACATGCCTGGAAACCTTCTTCGAACTTTGAAGGTTTGATGAGGGCGGCAGCTGCGCCTTTTCTTAATTCAAAACTTTTGCAAGCTCCTTGAGGCAGAGACCTTTCTCTTCCGGGATGGTGTTCTGTATTTGTATCGATGGTGGTGCATGGCTTAATAAAAAACAGTCCATACATGCCGTGATCTGGGGGGCGGGGGGGGGCGGTCCCAGGAAAAGCTTCCCTCTGCAGAGTCGGGTGTTAACATATATGAGACTTTCTAAACTGGATGTCCTGCTACAAAATAGGTATAATGTGCAGCCAAGTGGGGCAGAACTGTACCCTTCCCCCCGCTCAGTTATTTAAGCTTTCCCACAGGAAATTTTCCATTTCGTAAGGTAAACAACAAAAGGGTGCAATTGCAAATAAAGATTAATCAAGATATTATTAGGCGAGTTTCCAAGTTTTTCCGTTGGCTTACTAAATGCAAGTAAGTAGACATGCTAACTTAGATCACTCTTGAGAATAGGGGAGTGGAATCTGTGGCCCTGCAGATGTTGTTGTTTAGTTGTTTAGTTGTGTCCGCCTCTTTGTGACCCCCTGGACCAGAGCACGCCAGGCACTCCTGTCTTCCACTGCCTCCCGCAGTTTGGTCAAACTCATGCTGGTAGCTTTGAGAACACTGTCCCACCATCTCGTCCTCTGTCGTCCCCTTCTCCTTGTGCCCTCCATCTTTCCCAGCATCAGGGTCTTTCCCAGGGAGTCTTCTCTTCTCATGAAGTGGCCAAAGTCTTGGAGCCTCAGCTTCAGGATCTGTCCTTCCAGTGAGCACTCAGGGCTGATTTCCTTCAGAATGGAGAGGTTGGATCTTCAACTGGACTCCAACTCCCATCATCCGCAGGACCTATGGTCAGTGATTAGGGGAGTCCAACAACACCTGAAGGCAGTGTTCGAAATTTGCCAGGCGCATTTTGCACTTGGCTATCGGCCGCTTGCGAGCAGGTGAAGATGCCCGGGCGTCACGATGGCGCCTGATGTCTCCATCAGCTGGAGATGCATGCCTGCGGATCCTTGGATCTCAACTCTTTTAATACGCTGATACCCCATCCTGTAGAATCCTATCAGTCATTGTTTATCTGTACAATCAGAAAGATTTTCAGGAACCAAAAGTTCATTCTCTCTGCAGCCTAAGCAGGAGCAGTGAACAACGTTATGGTGAATTGTTGCAGCTTGCCTTCACTTACCCCTTCCCCATTGTCCTGCTCACAGTTGTGAAGAATATTCCTGCATTATGAATGGTCCGTATGAACGTTAAGAAAAAGAGGTCGGAATAGGCCAATTACGGTAGAAGCTCAGTTTTCGAACGGAATCTGTTCTGGAAGACCGTTCGACTTCCGAAAAGCGTTTGAAAACCGAAGCAATTACTTCTGGGTTTTCGGTGTTCGAAAGCCGAAACGTTCGACTTCTGAGACATTCGAGAACCGAGGTTCCACTATATGTGGGCTGTTCCTGTTCCAAGTGACTTTTCTTCTTTAAGTTCTCAAAGCTCTTAACCTGGCTGAAGGCTGCCCTCTGATCTAGCCAGATGTTTAACTGAGAATCAATCACAGACAGTACATCATTTGAAAGATAAGACCAGGGGTCAGCAGACTTTTTCAGCAGGGGTCCGGTCCACTGTCCCTCATACCTTGCGGGGGGCTGGTCTATATTTTTTTTTGGGGGGGAATGAACGAATTCCTATGCTCCACAAATAACCCAGAGATGCATTTTAAATAAAAGCACACATTCTAATCATGTAAAAACACCAGGCAGGCCCCACAGATAACCCAGCGGTGCATTTCAAATAAAAGGACACATTCTACTCATGTAAAAACACGCTGATTCCCGGACCGTCCGTGGGCCGGATTGAGAAGGTGACTGGGCCGGATCTGCCCCCCGGGCCTTAGGTTGCCTGTCCGTGGATAAGACATTGGAGGTGTCTGGCTCCAAAATGGCAACTAGATGTTCGGTTTTGGCGACTGTAACCTTGGTTTAAGGAGCGATTTGTCGCCCAGCTTATATATCTGAGTTTCTCTCCCTGCTCCGCTCAACCGCATGGCTTCAAAATCCCCATACATTTTGCATGACGTCATGCGCAGCGCCAAGGCAAGCATGCAACCTGCACCCTTTGATGCCTTTTGGAAGACGGCTGTCCTTTGACGTCTCTTGTCTGGCTGGTGCCAGGCCCTGCCACCCCTGGGTTCCCTGCCTACCTGGGAAATAGAGGATGTGGTGGGGCAGGTGGGGGCTGCCTTTTCTTCTTACGTTTCCCAAGTACAGTAATGCACAACATTCCCTGCACCCCAACATGACGGGGACAAGATTATCGTGCTTGGCTTGGTGCCAGCTGCATGAGACAGGGCAGGATTCGGTCTGCCGCTGACGGTTGGAAGGCAGCGATTAAATTCTCCCACACTGTCTCTGCAAGACAAATTAGTACCCTAAATAAACTCGGCTGTGTGTGTGTGTGCGCAGAGCAGGCTTTCATGGTTCTGCTGCCGATGACGGAAATCTAGCAGCTTGATCCTGTTAGGGGCTGCTCTGAATGCTAAGCAGCGGGCAAAATGGATTTTTCAAAATCTCCTTTTGAAAAGGATAACTTTCTGATATGGAAGGAAGCTGGGAACTTGTATCCTCTAAATCTGTAAGCTCTTTTCGAAGACAGAAGGCACTGGAATATTTAATACTTTCTTTGTGTTGGCTACAGGAATTGGTATAAAGGGGAATGAATTATTGGGATTTAAATTCTATTTCCACCCCAAAGACATGGAGCTCTTTGCCAGAAGTTTCATTGGGCTTATTTGACTGGTGTGAAATTTTTGGGTACAGCTGAAGGGACCGGTCTGGGGCTGCTCCTTGCACGTTTCTCCGTTTATCTTTTAAAGTTTGTGCCAGCGTAATATTTTTCCACGTTGCTAAAATTCACGGACCTCCAACGAAGCTCAGCGCAGGAAGATTTCAGGGCAGACAAGATAAAATACTTCGGCGCGCAGTTAAACTGTGGAACTCCCTGCCACAGGAGGCAGTGCTAGCCAAGACCCTAGGTGGTTTCGAAAGAGGATTGGGCAAATTCATGGAGAATTAGGCCTCTGAATGCCCTCCACTGGGAATTGTTAGTGGGGAGAATACAGTAATCTTGAATTCAGGTCCTGCTCTTGAGTTTCCCACAGGGATGTGATTGGCCACTGAGAGAACAGGATGCTAGACTATCCCCCCAGTGACTCAGTGGGTCAGTTTGCATGGCTGTTCACCAGAAGGTTGGTGGTTCAAGTCCACCCAGGGACAGGAATTCTGCATGGCAGGGGGTTGGTCTAGATGACCCGTGGAACCCCTTCCAGCTCTACAATTCTGAGATTCTCTGACCTACAGCTGGGTGGTCAACAATGCCTAGGCAACACGATGACCATGTACATACGCGATAGACAATCTTTATAGAATTCCTTCAAACCATAACAAGTACAAAATGAGATCTTTAGTCTCAAAGTCTCTGAAAATCTTTAAATGAAGCGAGGGACCAGACTTTGTACGATGAAAGGCAAGCTGTGAAGCTTTGTGTATTCAGCAAATATGATGTCCAGCACTGAACAGTGATTGCGGATACAGTGGTACCTTGGGTTAAGTACTTAATTCATTCCGGAGGTCTGTTCTTAAACTGAAACTGTTCTTAACCTGAAGCACCACGTCAGCTAATGGGGCCTCCCACTGCTGCTGCGCTGCCGCAGCACGATTTCTTTTCTCATCCTATTTCTGGGTTAGCGGAGTCTGTAACCTGAAGCATATGTAACCCGAGGTACCACTGTATTGACTACTGTTTCGTAGAATTCTTCGTCAGCGTGGTGGGAAGATATAGAATTGCTTCATAAACCCATCTTATTTCGAATGAATATATATAAATGAAAATATCAAATGCTATGGAACAGCGCTCATGTCAGATGCTGACGAAGAATTCTATGAAACAGTAGTCAATATTCAGAATCACTGTTCAGTGTTGGATATCATATTTGCTGAATACATAAAGGTTCACAGCTTGTCTTTCATCGTACAAAGTTTGATACCTCACTTCATTTACAGATTTTCAGATGAGGCCAGTTCCCAATGCAAATTATTCTAATTCTGCAGAGGGAAATTTTCTAGCAAACACTCCCAATGCAAAAATCCCAGAAAGGTTATTGCTCAGAAGCTTGCCCCAGTGAGTAGGGATGCAATTGCTCTCAAAAAAAGTATAGAGTTGGATTTTTATTTTTAGTATAACAGAGCAGTTTAGTTACTGTTTGGAAAACAATTCCTTTCTGCTATATTGAATGCTAACAGCACACACAGGGTGGAAGCTGGCCAATTTGTTCTTGGTTTTTCTAGGGAGATAAACACCAATTTGTCTAGTTGTCCTGAAAGTACATAGAAAACTGGACAGGTGGGGATGGGATGCACTTTTAACCTTCTTAAATTGTGATGCCCGGAAGTGGACACAGGACTCCAGGTGGGCTTTAACCAGTTCAGAATAGAGAAGGACCATAACAAAACCCAATGTTCAGTTATGATATTTGGTTACCATAAGGACAAAAGAGGGAGCTTGCAGGATCAGGCCAATGGCCCTTTCAGTCCAGCATCCTGTTCTCACAGAGGCCAACCACATGGCCCGGTGAAAAACCCGCAAGCAGGATTCGAATACAAGAGCCCTCTCCTCCTCCATGAATTTGCCTAATCCTCTTTTAAAGCCACCCGGATTACTAGCCATTGCGGCATCCTGTGGGAGGGAGTTCCACAGTTTAACCAGTCGCTGCGTGAAAGAAGAGCTTCCTTTTCTGTGTCCCGAATCTTCCAATGCTCCTGAAGGACCAGGTGCGCAGCCTGAGGGTCATTTTGGACTCCCAGCTGTCCATGGAGGCGCAGGTCAATTCTGTGTCCAGGGCAGCTGTCTCCCAGCTCCATCTGGTACACAGGATGAGACCCTACCTGGCCACAGACTGTCTCTCCAGAGTGGTGAAGGCTCTGGTTATCTCCCGCTTGGACTACTGCCATGCGCTCTCCGTGGGGCTACCTTTGAAGGTGACCCGGAAACTACAACTAATCCAGAATGTGGCAGCCAGACTGGTGACTGGGAGCGGCCGCCGAGACCACGTAACACTAGTCTTGAAAGACCTACATTGGCTCCCAGTACATTTCCGAGCACAATTCAAAGTATTGGTGCTGACATTTGAAGCCCTAAACGGCTTTGACCCAGTAGACCTGAAGGAGCGTTTCCACCCCCATTGTTCTGCCTGGACACTGAGGTCCAGCGCCGAGGGCCTTCTGGTGGTTCCCTCCCTGTGAGAAGTGAGATTACAGGGAACCAGGCAGAGGGCCTTCTTGGTGGTGGCGCTCGCCCTGTTGAACGCCCTCCCAGATGTCAAAGAGAACAACAACTATCTGACTTTTAGAAGACATCTGAAGTCAGCCCTCTTTAGGGAAGCTTTTAATGTTTGATGCATTACTATATTTTAATATTCTGCTGGAAGCCGCCCAGTGGCTGGGGAAACCCAGCCAGATGGGCGGGGTATAAATAATAAATTATTACTATTATACAACATGTAATTTTATAAGCGGCTGTCGTGTCGCCTCCTATGGCCTCTTCTCTAAGCTCAAAAATCCCAAACACTGGGACGTTTCTTCGCAGGGTAGCTGCTCCATCATCCACGCAGTTCTTGAGATTTTACACGCACCACGTAGACCCAGTTCTGTTATCTGTCTCGGTGGCTTTCGGGGCTGAGGCAGGATTTGTGGCGCTGCGGCAGCTGCAGCCATTGCGTTCCCTGCGAAGCAAGCACAGACCAAACAGAAAGCCCCCCCCCCAAGCCTAGCCTGGATTACACATTCAGCGAGGAGGGGAGCAGGAGAAATGGCTGTGATCTTTCAACGCACGCAGCGGCGAAAGCACAGCAATGGCTATAACCCCGTATGTCTGCACCATTTTGGCAGAGGGATGTGGTTAGTGAAAAAAGCATTATATATAAAGTCTGGTGGCTGAGAGCCAAGCCCTGGGGCGTTTCAGCTTTTAAAGAGCTCCCTTCCTAATGGAAATGGGCTCGGTAAATAATATTTCCACGAGGAGGGAAAGAGCGGGGGGAGAGAAATCTATTTAGTGTTCAGCGTAGTAAGATGGAGGAAGGCAGCTGTTGGAGAGACAGCAAACACACAGAGTTGCCCCATTTGTTTTTTTTAAAAACCCAGGTACATGAAGCCAAGTTTGAGCTGTCGTGGTGGTGAGTCTGTGGCCCGCGGCTCTAATTTGGCCCAACCGGAGATCTAATCTGGCCCGTTTCCCCCAAACCACAACCACCTGCCTTCGCACATCTGAGATCATCAGGTGCAGGGAAGGTTGTAAGGAGAATAGGCCATTTAAGACCTTCGAAAAGTTAAAATACTGTTGTTGTTGTTTAGTCGTGTCCGACTCTTCGTGACCCCCTGGACCAGAGCACGCCAGGCACCCCTGTCTTCGTTAAAATACTAGTAAGCTCAAAACAGTTTTTAAACTCTCAGTAAACGAAGAGCAGATTAAATATCCGGGTAAGCTTGTCTAGAGGGACGCGGGTGGCGCTGTGGGTTAAACCACAGAGCCTAGGACTTGCCGATCAGAAGGTCGGCGGTTCGAATCCCCACGACGGGGTGAGCTCCCGTTGCTTGGTCCCTGCTCCTGCCAACTTTGCAGTTCGAAAGCACGTCAAAGTGCAAGTAGATAAATAGGTACCGCTCCGGTGGGAAGGTAAATGGCGTTTCCGTGCGCTGCTCTGGTTTGCCAGAAGCGGCTTAGTCATGCTGGCCACATGACCCAGAAGCTGTGCGCTGGCTCCCTCGGCCAGTAAAGCGAGATGAGCGCCGCAACCCCAGAGTCGGCCACGACTGGACCTAATGGTCAGGGGCCCCTTTACCTTTAAGCTTGTCTAAACAGGAATGCTTTTAGAAGGCACTGAAAAAACGCCGTCACTGAGAAGGCCCTGGCCCTGGTGGAGGATAGTCTGACTTCCTTACGGCCCGGGACCTCTAAAAACTATGATTATTCATGGACCTTAAGGTCCTCTGCAGGGCAGACCAGGAGAGGCGGTCCCATAAATACGATTGCCCTTATGCCCACTTGAGCTGCCTCCACGGTCAGTTGGAGGCAGAAATGCTTCTGAATACCTCTTTCTGGAAACCACAGGACGGGAGAGGGCTGGTTTTGTGCTTGAATCAGCCCAGTGGCCCACCCCTCCAGCCTCCTGTTCTCGCAGGGATCAACCAGGTGTCCATTGTGGGAAACCAGCAAGGAGGACCCCAGCGCAAGATCCGTCTCCCCTCCTGTGGAAGCAACAGCAGAGCCATCCTGGCTGGGAGCCATCCATAGTCCTCTCCACAAATTTGCAACCCGGTGCTCCGTATATTTCCTTGAAAGTGAGCCCCATTCTGACCAGTGGATAGTGGGGGTCAAATTGCAGCCTAGTGGGGCAACCCTATAGGGTGTTGACTCGGATGTGGTTCCCTTTGTGTGCAATGGGGGCTTCTTGAAGGTAAGCCTGCCTCCTAGGATTGCAGCCTTTGCCTCCAAGGTGATTTCCCCTAATCCCTTCCTTTTCTTGCTAATCCCATAAGACCCTCAGTACAATCCTTTCCCTGTATGTTCATTCCCTCCCTCCCTCCCTTCCAAGCACAAACAATCTCTTTTGCTCTGCCATTTTTGGGAATGCTAGAAATGTGGTTTGTTTTTATTCCCAGTGTTTTAAAGCCCTATACGGCCTAGGACCCACGTACTTATGGGACCGCCTCTCCTGGTATGCCCCACGGAGGACCTTAAGGTCCGCAAATGGCAACACTTTGGAGGCCCCAGGTCGCAAGGTGGTTAGTTTGGTCTCAACTAGCACCAGGGCCTTTTCAGTACTGGCCCCGACTTGGTTGAACGCTCTGTCACAAGAGACCCTGCGGGACTTGACATCTTTCCGCAGGGCCGGCAAGACAGAACTGTTCCACCTGGCCTTTGGTTTGGACTCAGTCTGACCCTTCTGTTTCCCTCCCCTTATGGTCTTGATTTATCAGCTACTTTAAAATGAGGCTGCATTTTAATTTGCATTTTAACCTGTATTTTAAATTGGTGTTTTTCCCCATATTAAGTTTTTACTGTAATTTTACTGGTGTTAGCCGCCCTGAGCCCAGCTCTGGCTGGGTAGGGCGGGGTATAAATAAAAATTATTATTATTATTATTATTATTCGAAGACAGAGGTCCTCTGGCTGGGGCGGGATGATATGGGATCGAGGGGCAACTCCCATCTCTTGCGGGGGTGCAATTAGTGCCAGCACCGTCCGTTAAGAGTTTGGGTGTAATCTTCGATACCTCCCTCTCTATGGAGGCGCAGATTACAGCTATAACAAAGGCGGCATTTTTTCATCTCCGCCAAGCTAAGCAGTTGGCCCCTTATCTCTCTCGCCCTGACCTAGCCACTGTGATCCATGCGACGGTCACCTCCAGACTGGATTATTGTAACTCGCTCTACGTGGGGCTGCCCCTGAGACTGACCCAGAAACTCCAGCGGGTGCAGAATGCTGCAGCGAGACTCCTTACGGGGTCTTCGCTGCGAGATCACATTCATCCGGTGCTATACCAGCTGCACTGGCTCCCGGTGGAGTACAGGATCAGGTTTAAGGTGCTGGTTTTAACCTTTAAAGCCCTATACGGCCTAGGACCCTCGTACCTACAGGACCGCCTCTCCTGGTATGCCCCACGGAGGAACTTACGGTCTGCAAATAAAAACATCCTGAAGATCCCAGGCCACAGGGAGGTTAGGCTGGCCTCAAGCAGAGCCAGGGCTTTTTCGGCTGTGGCCCCAATCTGGTAGAACACTCTGTCACAAGAGACAAGGGCCCTGTGGGACTTGACATCTTTCCGCAGGGCCTGCAAGACAGAGTTGTTCCACCAGGCCTTTGGTCAGGGCGCAGCCTGACTCCCTCCTCTGGCAACCTGCACAGAATTTTGCTTAACGGTTGCCATCAATTTGATTTAATTAATTTTTATAATGAAATATTTTTAGATTGTGTGACTATTTGACTGTTTGATTATTTGATTGTTGTTAGCCGCCCTGAGCCCGGCTTTGGCTGGGGAGGGCGGGATATAAATAAAATTTATTATTATTATTATTTATTATTATTATTCCTCTGTGCATAAAATGCACATGTGATGATAACACAAAAAACATGTCTGCAGTTCACCTTGATTTCAGGTCTTTGGGATCCCTCCTCCTCACTTTTCTGCACCTGCTCTGAGTAGACTGCTCCTGCCCTCGGTTCACCTTGAGCTCTTCTGAATTCAGGATTTGAGCCATATGTGATGCTGCCTTATACAGTGCTGGGTAGGCAAACTAATGCCCAGGGCACGTATCTGGCCCAGTCGCCTTCTCAACCTGACCTGCGGGTGGTCCGGGAATCAGTGTGTTTTTACATGAGTAGAATGTGTGCTTTTATTTAAAATGCATCTCTGGGTTATTTGTGGTGCATAGGAATCCATTCATTCCCCCCCCCCCAAAATAGTCCGGCCCCCCACAAGGTCTGAGGGACGGTGGACCAGCCCTCTGCTGGAAAACTTTGCTGACCCCTGGTCCAGGGTCTCAGTTAGCAAGTAATGGCCAGTGTCAGACACCCATGTGGGTTTTCTGGAGGGGTTTTCCTGTGCAGATTAGGATCATTGCGTTCAAAATAAAATAAAAATGAGAGTGATCTGATTTAGCTTGCTTGTTTCCTGAATGCAAGGAAGAGAGAGCTAAGAACGGTGAAGCTGCCAAGCCTGAATAAATAAATAAATTTTCCGCTCTGCGTCGCTTGATGTCCAGGGATTGAACCTGAGGCATTCTGCAAGCCAAGCAACTGCTGTGTCTCTGAGTTATAGTCCTCACCGCCTGGAAAAAAATGGATATTTCTTCGATTTCTCCCTCCCATCCTCCCATCTCCATTTCTCAGTCAGGCATCCATCTGTTTGAAGGCCATGGGGGGTGAGCTGCCTGAGTCTTGCCAGTAAAATTACTGAATGGCAGGTAGGGATGGTTTCGGAAAAAAGGGAATGTAGACATGCTGCTGACAGTAGACTGGAGATCCATTCTTTTCTTGATGGGGGGGGGGGAAACAAAACCCAAAACTCTTTCAAGGAACAAAGCAAACAGCGCTTTATTTGGAGCAAGCTCCCTGAGTTCAGTCTTGTGGAGCCCTTCCTTTTAATTTTATGTGGTTGCATTCCTGAAAATGCAATATATCATAGTTAAAATAAAGGAAAGAAAATGTACCCACCACCCACCTATTGTAACAGATGGCATGAGAACAGCCCCGATTTAAAACACTGTAAAAGCCTGTGTGAATTCATGTTTTGTCACTTTTATTATTAGTATTAATATTCTGTTGGGAGCCGCCCAGACTGGCTGGGTTAATAATAATAATAATAATAATAATAATAATAATAATAATAATGCCCTAGAAAGAGAGAGGAGAACTTCCCTTTCTGCATTTTCCCTATCATCATCATCGTTCTGTGAACCTCTTTTCATTCACCCCCCACCAACAGAACCCTTTGTTTGATGTTCCCGTGCCAACCCAACTCCCAAACCTGCTTTTAAGACTTTTTGGGGTGGGTGCGGAATGGCCTTCAGCGCTGGACCTCAGTGTGTGGGCTGAACGATGGGGGTGGAGACACTCCTTCAGGTATACTGAAGAAACTTGCAATCAGTTATTTCTTGGAAGAGGAGGGGATTTTTTCCGCTTGCAAGTTCTTTGTTCCGCGGGACTTTGTGACTCCCAGAAAGGGTTCCTCAGACGTTAGAGTTCATCGGCCCCTTAATAATAATAATAATAATAAATAAATATTTATTGATGAGCTCATAAAGTTGTTGTCGACACCAACCCAAGTTTTTTAGGAACGTAAATGTAATCAAAAGTCAAGAAACATGTTCAGGAGAGGGCAACCAAGTTGACCCAGGGTCTGGAAACCAAGCCTTATGAGGAACCGTTGAGGGAGTTGGGTATGTTTAGCCTGGAAAAGAGGAGGTTAAGAGGAGATTTGAGAGCCAGCTTCAAATATCTGAGGGGCTGCTGCTCCACAATTCTATGATTCTATAATCAACATTTGCTAATCATCATTCATCATTACTAGAAATCGTAGAATTTGAATAAATAAGGAATATTGTTGCATAACGGAATCATCTTCCTAATTCAGAGGGTCCTCATGGTGAGGGACGTGCACTCTGCACATGCCCATGCTCTTTACTTCTGAGGCTCATAATTCCTAGTGAAATCTTTCACGTCCGTAGCGTTAGAAGGGACCCCAAGTGTCATCTTGTGCAGCCCACCCTGAAGTGCAAGAATTGCAGCTAAATAATCCCTGAGAGACGGCACTCCAGCCTCTATTTGAAAACCAGACACGGCTCTCACTGCCAGGAAGTTCTTCCTAACGTTTAGACGGAATCTCCTTTCATTGCAAATAAATTGGCTATTTTTAAAGAAAAGGTGCTGCAACGTGATTCTTTGTTTGCTGCTAGAGACCGACACAGGGGCCCATCTGGAAGTTGCTTCCCAATTCAGCTCCGAAGGACTTTTTGGCCTGACGTGCTTTAAAAGGACATGTCCTCCTCTGGAGGATGAGCAAAACCAGATGCTCCCAGGCTGGGGAAAAAGTTGGCCCAGCGCCTGGTGGTTCTGCCAAATCGCTGGAGGGGACGATGGGATCCGGATTGGAGTGTGCTCAGGGCTCCCTCCCCAGGTGCCCCTGGACTGGGAATGGGCTCAGGGTAGACTGGGACCTGCTGGTGGATCTCTGGGTGATTTGTAGCAGATCTGCATACGATTCTTGTTCACAGCAAGGAGTCATTCTGGACTCACAGCTGTCCATGGAGGGGCAGGTCAATTCTGTGTCCAGGGCAGCTGTCTCCCAGCTCCATCTGGTACACAGGATGAGACCCTCGCTGCCCGCAGACTGTTTCGCCAGAGTGGTGCATGCTCTGGTTATCTCCTGCTTGGACTACTGCAACACGCTCTACGTGGGGCTACCTTTGAAGGTGACCCAGAAACTGCAACTAATCCAGAATGCGGCAGCTAGACTGGTGACTGGGAGTGGCCCCTGAGACCACATAACACCGGTCCTGCAAGACCTATACTGGCTCCCAGGATGTTTCCGAGCACAATTCAAAGTGTTGGTGCTGACCTTTGAAGCCCTAAACGGCCTCGGTCCAGTAGACCTGAAGGAGTGTCTCCACCCCCATCGTTCAGCCCAGACACTGAGGTCCAGCACCAAGGGCCTTCTGGCGGTTCCCTCACTGCAAGAAGTGAGGTTACAGGGAACCAGGCAGAGGGTCTTCTCGGTGGTGGCGCCTGCCCTGTGGAACGTCCTCCCATCAGATGTCAAGGCAATAAACAACCATTTTACTTTTAAAAGACACCTGAAGGTGGCCCTGTTTAAGGAAGTTTTTTATGTCTGAAACTGTATTGTTTTTAATATTCATTTGGAAGCCACCCAGAGTGGCTGGGGGAACCCAGCCAGATGGGTGGGGTATAAATAATAAATTATTAGTATTATATAACTTGATTTAAAACAACAAACATGCAGGTGCAGTCATCTTTTCCCCAACACGGAATTTGAACCCACGACCTTGAGATTAAGTGTCTCATGTTCTACCAACTGAGCTACCCCATCTAGTAGCCCTCAAAGGCAACGTCTGAAATTCCCATTGTTCTCGGCGCATTTTGCGACAGGAAATGTCATTAGTGCAAGTGGTTTCTGAGCTCTGGGCGCAGGACTGGGCCTAAGATTTGAGATTAAAACTGCAGAGTGGAAGGAAAGGACGACCTTTTTTTGCCTCCGTGCTTCCAGCTGCTCTCTGAAGACTAGAGAAGAGAGAGCAGGAGAAGGTCTAGGCCAGGGCTGTCCAACAGGCTGATCACAATCTACTGGTCAATCGCGGGGTGTGCCCCTGGTCGATCCTGGCCAATCTTGGGACCCCCAACCACTTTTTCAAAAATAAAAAATTGCTCAACAACTTTGGTACTTCCTCCTCTCAACAACTCTGATCAGCGCTACCCTCAAAAAGCTCAACAACTTTGGTCAATACAACGGGCAGATAACTGCCAGTTTTGTTTTTTTTAGTTGGAATATATCGCAGTCTCTTGGAAGCTGGGCACCCCTGGACTAGACCATGTGAAAAACGAGCATAATATTCTAGCTGCAGTTCATTCATTTTCAGCTTTGCATTTTTGTTCTTAAAAAAGAATGTGCCCATTTTGTTGTTGCACCCATAACCTCGGCTTAAGGTGCCATTAAGCTCCTAGCTTTCATATCTCAGTTTCTAACACGGCTCAGTAGCCCTTGCCCTCCATGACTTTGCTTGATTTTTAAACCCATCTAGGTTGGTGGCTGTCCCATCCATAGTTTAATGGCGCACTGCAGGAAGAAGTGCTTTCATGAAGAAGTCATAGCCCAAAACATCTGGAAGGCACTGGGTTGGCAATGGCTGCAGGGTGCATTGCATTCTTGGTCTTGCTCTGTCGTTTTGCTTCATGGTTTTCTTTCTTTTGCTGAGCTCTCGAGACTCTGCCGCTCCCGTGTTTCTGTTCCTGCCCCTTCACATTTCTTTTAAAAATGGGTCTGGAACTGGGATGCTGTTGATGCAAAGGCTCTGTAAGATAATACGTTCAGAAGCCAAGGAGGAGGTGAGAACTTCAAAGCGGGCTCTATTTTTATATCTGGCACATCTCTCTCCACAATTGACACCAAGGTCCCAGGCGTGCCGGCATCTTGCACAACTTGTTCAGGGCTCAAGAGGCTCTGGAGAAAACGGGGAACGAAAGCGCACTAATGAGATTTATGTTTATGAGCTCAGGGGCTGGTGATGGGCCGGCATTCCTGAGCGTTCGAATCGGCGGCAGTGCGCATGCCCTTTATTCGATTATTCTTGTTTACTGTACAGTGGTACCTCTGGTTGCGAACGGGATCCGTTCCGGAGCCCCGTTTGCAACCTGCGCCTGTGCAAGCGCGGGTCACAATTTGCCGCTTCTGTGCGTGCGCGTGACATCATTTTGCGCATCTGCACATGCGCGAGCTGCGAAACCTGGAAGTAACCCTTTCTGGTACTTCTGGGTTGCCACGGGACGCAAGCTGAAAAGACGTAACCTGAACCGAACGTAACAAGAGGTATGAATGTATTTATAGCCTGACTTTCCCCCATGTTGGCATTCGGCTCATAGAATTGTAGAGCTGGGGGAGGGTTCCCCAGGGGTCATCTAGCCCAACCCGCTGCCACGTGGGGACCACCGCTCCAGAATCCCTGACAGGTGGCCACCCAACCTCTCTTTCAAAAACCACAAGGAAGGAGATTCTGCCAGCTTCCAGACGACTCATGCAAGGCAGCTAACAGCACTTAGAGGCATTATAAAATACAAAGCAGTAAGAACAAACCAGCTGAAAAGCAATAATTAAAATACATGAAAATGCATTTGTGTGGGGTTTCTCTCACGCTTCACCCGGAAGCTTCGGTGGGTGCAGAATGCTGCAGCACAATTGCTGACAGGCGGGAGGTGTTGCCAGCATATAACTCCCGTGTTCACAGATCTGTACTGGCTGCCCATCTGCTACCAAGCCAAGTTCGAAGTGCTGTTATTCGCATATAAAGCCCCTAACAACTGGGGACCAGTTTACCTGTGAGATCACCTTACCTCACAGACGACCACTCGGCCACTTCGGTCGGAGGAATTGGCCCTGCTACAGGTGCCCCATAATACTCATTCCGCATTTGTAAGAAATCCATCTTTTAATATGGCACTTTGGAACTCCCTGCCTATTGATATCAAGGGGGCAGCACCACTGTATTATTTTCGGTGCCATGATGAAGACATTCTTGTTTGGGCAAGTCCACCCAGAGACTTAGAAAGTTGAGGTAATGTGAATCCGTTTTAGTATTTTAACTTTTAGTCGGTCACGACTGGACCTAATGGTCAGGGGTCCCTTTACCTTTACCTTTTACATTCCAAAATAGGAGTCCTACCCCTTTCGTAAACCGCTTCGAGAGTTGTTGTTGTTTTACAATCAAGCAGTGTATACATTTTATGAGATTAATAAATTTAGAACCAGCTATTAAAATCCACTTTGTCCTGATAGTAGTCCAGCGATCAGCTTGGTCTAGACCAAAGTTTCCCAGCTGTTTTGGGGTACAGTTCCCATCATCCCTTACCACCGGACCTGCTAGCTTGGGGTGATGAGTTTTGTAGTCCAGAAACTTGGAGACCCAAGTTTGGGAGCCCTGGTCTACATGTCAGTTCCCAAAGGCTTGTCTGAGCAGGAAGGTGGGAAAAAAGTGAGGAGATGGTCAAGCCTGACCTCTCTTGAGAAGAGGGAATTTCGTGTCTCGTGGCACCACCAGCCTTGCTTCTGATGCTGATGGGACCGAGAGGAGGTGCCTACGAGTCGCTTCCCACGAAAACATATGTTTGTTATTAAGAAGAATAATTTAAAAAACCAACAGTAAAGCTTTGCAAAACAAACAAACAAACAAACAATTTCAGTCCCAGTAGAGAAAGACTGGATGGGATTAGAAACTTCCAAGCCTTTAAAAGGCTTGCAAAAAGAAAAAGGGAGGAAGAGTTTGCAAAGGAAATGGTAGAGTTGGTACCTACCTCAATATGCAGTGGCAGGGAGTTCCAAAGGTTGGTGCTGCTATAGTAAGGTTCCCCGATTTTTTTCAAGGAATCCGGGGACACTTTTCAACTCTGATGGATTTTGTACGGGGACTGATTTGTAAATCCGGGGACTGTCCCCCGGGAAACGGGGACGTATGGTAACCTTAGGCTCTAGTCAAGGTCTAATTCCTGCAAATGGGCCTTCTGGATATTTGCTTGTGGAAAACTCTCTGCAATTTGGGGGGGGGGCACTATAGGGGTGTATTAGCTTTTGTCCTGAGCTCATTTTGTCTTTTCACATGTGGGTCACGGAATCTGCGATTGGGGTTGACGGTTCACTTCCCTAAGGACGCTTAGCCTGCTTGCCCACTCCTCCTCCTCTTCCCCCATGAAGAAAATTGTTGGTATGGGCTTGGACATGTCAGCCCTTAGGACCCAGAGGGAACGCTTCGGAGAACTGTTTGGGCAAGGCGGTTCCCTACCCTGTGCAAGATCTTTTGTCGGGAGAGAGAAGTCTTTTAACTGTGGCTCAACCTGCCTGTCTTCTTCCCCTCTCCTGCTCCCCTTTGTGCACCCCCTCTTTGTCTTCAGAGGCAGCCCGCTGCACCCCCTCGGAGCATGGCCCCTCGCTGACAGGGCTGGCCGAAGTTCGACGCAGAGCGAGCCGGAGGAACTTCTCCCTGGGTCAAATGGCGACTGCAAACAAGGGTGAGTGGCCGGTGTGGTACCCGAGTGGGGCTGGATGCCTGTTGCCACGGCGACCTGAGCATCCTGGGTGGTCTTGGGCTGCTTTGGCCCTTCCGTCAGGCATGTTCCTCGAGTGCAGGGTTCCTTGCTCTTAGTTTGAATTCCAGAGCTTCCCTGCTGGATCAGGCCGAGTCCAGGCAGCTGCAGTCTCTCAGCCTGCAACCTGGAGGGTTGTTAGCACAGCGTTCGCCAACCTGGTGCCCTCTAACTTTTTTGGATCCCAGCTCCCATCAGCCAGCGCAGGGCTACCTTGCAGGGTTGCACAGGACGCAGAGACGATGCAGAGCAGTCTGAGCACAAACAATCAGGATTGCGCTTGAAACATTATGTGTTCCCTTTTGCAAGTTTGGGGATGCTGCGGTGGTCCTGTGCTGGACAAAATTCCTGCCCACACTAACCCAGTGCCCTCCAGAGGTTTTGGACTACGACTGCTGTGCTGGCTGGGGCTTCTGGGAGTTGTACAGTGGTACCTCAGGTTAAGTACTTAATTCGTTCCGGAGGTCCGTTCTTAACCTGAAACTGTTCTTAACCTGAAGCACCACTTTAGCTAATGGGGCCTCCCACTGCTGCCCCACCGCTACTGCACGATTTCTGTTCTCATCCTGAAGCAAAGTTCTTAACCCGAGGTAATATTTCTGGGTTAGTGGAGTCTGTAACCTGAAGCGTCTGTAACCTGAGGTACCACTGTAGTCCAAAACCATGGCATTGCTCCAGGTTGTGCTATGCAAAGGCTGTGCTATGCCGACGTCTCACGAATTCTGTCTTGAGCCTTTTTGGTTGTGATATGTCCAAACGAACATCCATCACTGCACCCGGAGGTAGGAAAGGTGAGGGAATAACATTCTTTGTAAATAAGCCTCGTGCCCATCAAAGGGCAGTAGAGCTGTTCTTGGGCAGGGGGGCTGTTGTGTCCCAAACATACAGAACGGAGCTGGCTGAAATACCTGGCCGAGTGGCTCGAATCTTTTGCTCCATGTCTGCCTGCCTTTCTGTGTTTTGTATTCAGTCCTTGCCTCCCTTTAATAATCCGTTTCAGAAAGCGGATGCAAATCGGTTCAGAACGTCTCCGGCGAGGAAAATCCGCATGCCGCAGCAAAAACCTGAATGGAAGGGGTTTGAGCCAGTGTGGTGCAGAGGGCAGCGCCGTGACTGCCTGAACTGGGAACGGGTTCAAATCGCTACTGTCTCTGGCTTGGTGGGCAGAGGGCTGCGTCTCAGGCTTACCTTCCTCGCAGGGTTGTTGGAGGGTCTAAGACTGGATAGCCCCATAGCTCCTTGGAAGAAGGGAATGCTTTTGCATTCAACACATGGTTTAACTGTGCAGCTCACTGCCCCACAGGTGGTGGTGCCCCCAACTTGGATGCCCTTAAAAGGGGAGTAGAGAGATTCCTAGAGGAGGAGACGGCTATTGATGGCTACTAGCCATGATAGATATAAAATAGCTCCACAGTCAGAGGCTTCAATGCTTCTGAATCCCAGATGCTGGAAGCCCCAGGAGCGGAGAACAGCTCCTGTGCACCAATCCTGCTTACTGGTTTCCTGGCTGGCCATTGTGAGAACAGCATCCTGGACTAGATGGGCCATCGGCCTCATCCAGCAGACCCTTCTCACATTCTTCTGCGCTTATAAACTCAGTGAACAGATGCCTCAACAGACCAGCTCTGCAGCTTTGCAAGGCACGCCTGCCTTTTTTTGCAAAAAAAATATTAGCAGACGTCTGGAGTCTCCTAAGAATCGGTGCTTCTAATTCTCCTGCCTTCCACTGCCGAAACCTCTCTGCGTTAACCACCCTTTTCTCCCCCAGCTCCCAATGGCCTCAACCCCCATTATTTGGCCTTATTGACAACACAGTCATGTACAGCGGTACCTTGGTTCTCGAACTTAATCCGTTCAGGAAGACTCCTGAAACCATTCAAAAACCAAGATGCGGCTTCCGATTGGCTGCAGGAGTTTCCTGCCGTGTTGGACGTTCGGCTTCCGAAAAACATTTGGAAACCGGAACACACACTTCTGGGTTTTCGGTGTTTGGGAGCAGGTTTGTTCAACAGCTAAGCTGTTCAGGAACCAAGGTACCACTGTATCCCCTTGTCTCTTCAGAGGTAAGGGGCTTCTTGAGTTCAGTGGGGCAGAGGGAGGTTCATGTAGGATTGCATTGCAGGGGGGTTGGGATGGATGACCGCTGGGGTTCCCTTCCAACTCTACAGTCCCATGATTGCAGCCTCAGTGGCTGATCCATGGCTAATGGGCAGAATTCGGAATGTGCTACCTACTCCTTCTCTTTCCTCCTTCTCCTTTGCTGGACAGGAGTTTCTGGAAAGGCAAGTCCGTGTACTTTGACCTGGGAGGGGGACGCGGAAAACCTTGCTGGACAGGAGGAGGGAAGCCTCCCAGAAGTTAGTTGTCCTGCCTGGGGCATAATTGTAAACTCATCAGCGCTGGAGGGGACTTCAGCCATTGCAAGATATGCTTTTTTATTGCACTGTATTTTATTGGGACCCTGAATTCCACCAACTGGCGTCTGGTATAGAAAGACGTATGCTTAGGGTTCAATAATTTTCAGCACAGGAGTGATTTTGAGGACCAGAACTGAATGGAGCCCAGCCCTCACCCCCCCCAAATAAACGTGGTCTGTGCTTCCCCCCCAACTTTCTTCATTCCAGCTATGATATACTGTCAGTGGGTGAGTCATTTGTGTTGCAATTGCTGAACAACCGGGGAGTCAGGAATCCTTTTCTTACTCAGACATTAATACGAGGTTGGGAGAGAAAGGTGTAGTAGTGAACAGTCAGCTGGGAGATCCAGGTTCACATATTTGCTTGCTGTCGTGAGTAGGTTGGAGTAGTGGTTAAGAGTGTCAGACTAGGACCTGGGAGACCAGGGTTCAGATCCGGGCTCAGCCATGACTCTCACTGGCTGTGACCTTGGGCTGCCAGTCCACTGCTTTGCAGCTTAACCTACTTTGCAGTGTTGTTGGGATTAAACCAGGCACAGGGCCTTCTCAGTGGTGGCACCCACCTCGAACACCCTCCCTTCAGATGTCAAGGAGTTGAGTAGCTATATACCTTTTAGAAGACCTCTGAAGGCAGCCCTGTATAGGGAAGCTTTTTAAGGTTTGATGTTGTTTGATGATGTTCATATATATGTTGGAAGCTGCCCAGAGTCGCTGGGGCAAGCTGCTCAGATAGTCCGAGTACAATTAATAGAAATTATTATTATTCAATTATGGGGGAGAACCTTGGATGAGCTTCTTGCAGAAAAAGGATGGGATTATAAGTGCAGTCAATAAATAGTGAATTGCTTTGCTTCTAAACTGTCTGCATTGCTGATTACAGTGAGCAAGGTAGAGGAAGCATTTGGCTGCTGAAATAAACGACTGCTGTGTCTTGTATCTGCTGAACCCGCAGCCTCATATTCTTCCTCTGTCACTGGTGCCCCCAGATGCCCCACAAAGGGATGGAGTGGCTCCTCTAGGGCCTTTTTAGTTTAGAGCAAGGTTTCCCCAACGTGGGTCTCCAGCTGTTTCAGAACTACAATTCCCATCATCCCTGACCACTGGTACTGTATCCAGGGATGATGGGAGTTGTAGTCCAAAAAATAGCTGGAGACCTGAGTTTGGGAAACACTCGTTTAGAGAAAAGGTAAGAGGCCACATGATATTGTTGAGAGACAAAAGAGGAGGGCTCCTTTGGGGGTGAGGTCAATCAGTTGGAGAGTTGCAGCGCCTGCTGTGGCTGCAGAGACCAACAGGGGAGAGACATGTTTTGTTGCAGCCGGGGCAGGTGAAGGCATCTGGTTCTGCTGCTGCAGATGCACAAAGGCTAGGGTTACCAGATGTCCCTGGTTCCCGGGGACAGTCCCCGGATTTGCAAATCTGTCCCTGGACAAATTCCATCTCTGGAATGTCCCCAGATTTGCAAATCTGTCCCCTGTGGCAGCGGCAGTCAGCAGCCCAGAGCCAGCCTGGTTAGCGCAGTTGGCTCTGGCTGGCTCCAGGAGCTGCCTGCTGCCATGGCGCCCGCCATTTTTCCTTGCCGAAACTTCTGGCAAGAAAAAATGGTGGGCGCCACGGCAGCGAGCAGCTCCTGAAGCCAGCCAGGGCCAACTGCGCTACCAGGCTGGCTCTGGGCTGCTGACTGCCGCTGCCAAAGGGGAACTGGGGATGTCCGGCGGTACAGATCTCCTGCCTCCTTCCCCCTTTGTTTTGACTGATCAGGGGAGGCTCGGGGGTTGCGGCTGGCCGGCCGTTGCCCAGTTTTTAAAAAACTCTACGCATTTATGTTTCACAAGGTGCGAAAGAAGGGCTTTGCACCTTGCCTGGCAGAGAAACCGCGCGCCTTGTACCGCTCCTGGGCAATGGCTGCTCGCCCGTGAGGGGGAAGGAGATTGGGGAAGGCTCAGGAGTCACGGGTGTGCGGCGTGCCATTGCCCAGTTTTTTAAAAACTCTGTGCATTTTATGTGTCACAGGGTGCAAAAGAAGGGCTTTGCACCTCATCATCCCCACTACTGACTCCCTGTTGCTACGCAGCTTAAAAAAAAAAAAGCGTCCCCAGATTCATTGAAAAAAATCTGGTAACCATAACCAAGGCGTTTCTTCTCTCTGTGCTCCTTCAGTGGTCATTTCTCCTCTGGTCACTGCTACAGATGCATGACCTGACGGTCTGTCTTCAGGCACGGCAGTTGTCTGCAAAGGGATTCCCCCACGGTGTTGCCATCCTCCGTGCCACTTTTGCAGACATTTTTGTGTCACAGAGTTGGGCCTGGTGCCAGAAGCCAGGAGCGCATCCTTGGGGATATGACAGGAGTTTATGATATGGTTTGTGGCATGGAGAAAACTGAAAGGGGATTTCAAGCTTGGTGAAAAACAGGCCTGCCCCTATTCCTACAGTTTTAACAGACGCAGCATAAAAGGAAAAGGCAACAAGGAGGGAGGAGAATGGGGGAAAGAGCAAATTTAGGGTAGCTGTGCTTCAGGTTACAGAGCTCTTGCAGTGAGCAGCTAGGCTGGAAACAGTTCAGGGCAGCCTGATGGCTCTTGCTTGGGATCAGATGAGGAGAGCCAAGGGCAGCTGGCCTCTGCCTCTGGTCCAGCCTGGTGGAAAGGTTGCTTCCAGGTGGCTGGGCTCTATGCTCTGCTAATGCTGAACCCCACCCTGGAGGTGGAGAAGACTCGGCCACAGCTGTGCAGCCCTCACCCTCCAGCTATCGGCACCGCCTTCATGTCTGAGCTTGCTGGGGCTCGTGTCCCTGACCGTTTGTTTTTTAAGCACCTGCCCAATATCATGTTTTCCGTCGATCAGATACGCAGTGACCCATCACTCTGAACTTTTCCACATTTTTAAAAGAAAACAACTGGGTGATGGGCTGATACGGGTTGTGAGTGCTGCTTGCTGGGTTGGTTTGGGGGATGGGGGAATCTTAACAGGCTTGGCTGTAGAGGCGATCAGGCTGGGTAAGGCAGTTTAGGACCTAGGCTAACGGTTTATTGTCGGTGCTCAGGTGTGGAAACGCCAGGCAGGCTTTTTAAAATGTGCATTTTCAAAATAAACATATTTTAAAAATATAATTTGTTCCATTAGAAAATGTCTTTGTCTTCTTCCTTTGTCTCTTTGTCTTCTTCTCTGTCTTTGTCCTCTTCTTTGTCTTTGTCTTTGTCTTCTTCATAGTGGAGGCGCTTATCCAAAGCGGGATCCCTGGAAACATTTATAAATAAGTTTCCGTGGCAGAAACCCTCTGCAAAAGGAAGAGCTGGATCGTTTCCACTTGACACGCCTCTGCTCATCAGTCAAACTGTGCACCCTTTTCACCGTCTCCTGAGCACCAAACTTATCTCTGCCATTTGGTGCATTGTTGTCACTGAGAGCTGCAGCTGTTGCCTGTTGATAGCAAGCCCAATAAACACGCGAGACGAAACCGGCTGTGTTCTTAGATAAATAAGGTATACTATTCATAGTATCAAATTATAAATTTCAACGGAAGTAACTCATAAAGTTCAACAAACGGACAAAGCAGAAGACCCAGTGGATCAGATCATTCTTTAGTCAGTTCATGCATGTTTATATTATTTTTGTTGTAAAATGTGTGAGATCATGATATTGTATTTATTTGCATTACTTAGAGCTTTAAGTACTGATGAAGCCCAGGACGGCGAAACAAGGCCAATATTATGGAAATCCTTGTCTAGACTCTGTTTAAGGATTTTGTGGAACTGTAACAACCTTTCATGTGGACTTTTTGGACTTTACGAACAGACAGATGGAATAGGCCCCCCATATACAGATGGACCTTATGCATGAACTGACTAAGGAATGATCTGATCCACTGGGTCTTCTGGTTGTTCCTTTGTTGAACGAACTTCCATTGAAATTTATAATTTGATACTATGAATAGTATACCTTCTTGAGGAGTGGAGATGTGAACCCGGTTCACTGGATTACGAGTCTACCACTCTTAACCACTACAACATACTGGCTCTCACATTGCAGTAGTCCAAGCGGGAGATAACCAGAGCATGCACCACTCTGGAGAGACAGTTCGCAGGCAGGAAGGGTCTCATCCTGCATACCAGATGGAGCTGATAAACAGCTGCCCTGGACACAGAATTAACCTGCGCGTCCATGGACAACTATAGTTCTTAATGACTCCCAGGCTGCGCACCTGGTCCTTCAGGGGCACAGTTGCCTGATTCAGGACCAGGGAGTCCTCCACACCTGCCCGCCCCCTGTCCCCCAAAAACAGTACTTCTGTCTTGTCAGGATTCAACCTCCTTCTGTTAGCTGCCATCCATAGTGCGGCTGCATTTGGAATACCTTGTGCAGTTCTGGTTGCCAAAGGGATATCGTAGAGTTGGAAAAGGTTCAAAAAAGGGTGCCCAAAATGATAATAATAATAATAATATCTTTATTGTCATTGCCCCCATGATCAGAGGGATGGAGCAACCCCCTACGAGGAAAGGCTGGGCTTTTTAATTTTGAGAGAAGGCGAGTAAGAGGCAGCATGGCAGACATTTTTTTAATCATGCAAGCTGTTGAGAAGGCGGGTGGACTTTTCTCCCCCTCTTGTAACGCTAGAACTCATGGACACCTAATATTGGAAGGTTCAGGACAGATAAAAGAAAGCCTTTCTTTACTCAGCACATAGTTGAACTGTGGAACTCACTGCCACTTGATGGCTACCAGCCATTATGCCTGTGCTATGTCTTCGCAGTTGGAGGCAGCCATGCTGCTGAACGCCAGTTGTCGGAAACCACGGGAGAAGAGGGGCTCCTGCGCTCAAATCCTGCTTACAGTCCTATTGGTAATATCCAAGGCAACATGATGACCAAGTCCAACAATGCAATATCAATATACAGTGGTACCTGGGGTTAACTACTTAATTCGCTCTGGAGGTCCGTACTTAACCTGAAACTGTTCTTAACCTGAAGCACCACTTTAGCTAATGGGGCCTCCTGCTGCCGCCGTGCCACCGCTGCACGATTTCTGTTCTCATCCTGAAGCAAAGTTCTTAACCTGAAGCACTATTTCTGGGCTAGCGGAGTCTGTAACCTGAAGCGTATGTAACCTGAAGCGTATGTAACCCAAGGTACCACTGTAAACTCTTTATATAATCTATACGGAACATTGAACAATATGAAATATATGAAATATGCACTCTCCACAAAACCAAATAAACAGAAGTGTTACAAATCTCTGAAAGTCACAAAATGTGTACTCTTGGTGGTTTCTCTTGAAAACGCAGAACCAAATAAACAGAAGTATAGATTATATAAAGAGTTTATATTGATATTGCATTGTTGTACTTGGTCATCGTGTCGTCTTGGATATTACTGATACAGTGGTGCCCCGCAAGACGAAATTAATTCGTTCCGCAATTTTTGTCGTCTAGCGAATTTTTCGTCTTGCGAAGCACGAAATCCCATAGGAATGCATTGAAAATCAATTAATGCGTTCCTATGGTCAAAAAAAGTCGAAACAAAGCCAAATTTGGTACAACAACAGTTTATTAACTGCTCTTTAAAGTCACACATACTGTAAAGCAGTGTTTCCCAACCGGTGTTCCGCGGCACACTACTGTGCCGTGAAACATCGGCTGGTGTGCCGTGGGAGGGAGGCGGGCGAGAGGCGGCGGCGGCGAGGATCCGGCGGGGGTGGGGGGAGCGGGGGCCGTCGCGCGCAACCGAACTCACTTGGCGCGCTGCCGGCTTGTCCTCCTTCAACCCGGGTCGGGCCAGGCCTGCTCACGTCCCCGGATCCCCTAGCAGCAGCCGCACGCTCTCCAAAAGCGCAACGCTGCGCGCAACCGCTCGGCCAGCTGGTGCTCTGCGACTCCGCCCTTTCCCCTCCCAGCGCCGGAGGGTTCGCGCGACCGCAGCTGTTCCCTTTCGCAGCGCGCGGGAAACAATTCCAGGCCGATTGCCTTGTGCCGAAAAGCACCGCCTCTCCTTCCAGCTCAGGCCCGGGCCGCCGGCTCCCCGAATGACGTCACGGGGGCGGGGCTTTAATGGTGGTGTGCCGCGAGATTTTTTTCCGGTAAACAGGTGTGCCGTTGCCCAAAAACGTTTGGGAAACACTGCTGTAAAGAGCAGTTCAAAAATTGAAGGGAAAATAAATTAACTTTATAAACAAAACATGTCTTTGTTTTTAGACAAAGGAAACAAAGCCGCAAGACGTTTTCGTCTTGCGAAACAAGCCCATAGGGAAATTTCGTCTTGCGAGGCAAATCGAAAACGGAAAAACCTTTCGTCTAGCGAGTTTTTTGTCTTGCGAGGCATTCGTCTTGCGAGGTACCACTGTATTTGTTTGCAACACGGGTTTAATTCTTTGGTTACTTATTGTTGTACAATCCTATTGGGCCATCTGGTTATTCACTGTGAGAACAGGATGCTGGTTAGGTGGGCCTGATCCTGCAAGCTCTCCCCGTGTCTCCGTGTTCACCAGACCAAGCCAGCTGCGAATCAGCAGCTCCAACTTCTGTCTAACGTTGCTAGTGGATTCCTCATCCTGAAATTGGCACCTGATCCCTGTTTGGCTTTGATGTGTCTCCTCTAGGCACCAAGTCCAAAGTGGGAGGTGTCCGCTTCGTCCCGCCTCAACCAGCAGAGGGGACTTCTAGCCATGTCCACTTTGACGAAAAGCTCCACGACTCCGTGGTCATGGTCACCCAGGAGAAAGACGGCAGTTTCTTGGTGAAGGTAAGAGCGCACTGTTGACTTACGTCATGCTTATGGTCCACTGAGACCCCTAGATCCATTTCACATGTACTACTAGTTGGGATGCAGTTGGCGCTGTGGGTTAAACCACAGAGCCTAGGGCTTGCCGATCAGAAGGTCGGTGGTTCGAATCCCCACAATGGGGTGAGCTCCCGTTGCTCGGTCCCTGCTCCTGCCAACCTGGCAGTTCGAAAGCACGTCAAAGTGCAAGTAAATCAATAGGTACCACTCCGGCGGGAAGGTAAACGGCGTTTCCGTGCGCTGCTCTGGTTCGCCAGAAGTGGCTTAGTCATGCTGGCCACATGACCCGGAAGCTGTACGCCGGCTCCCTCGGCCAATGAAGTGAGATGAGCGCCGCAATCCCAGAGTCGGCCACAACTGGACCTAATGGTCAGGGGTCCCTTTACCTTTACCTTACTAGTAGGCCAGGCGTCTGTTTGTGCATCTGGAGTCTAGAGATCAGGACTGCATGTTGGTGCCCCCATCATGTTGTTGTTTAGTCGTGTCCGACTCCTGTCTTCCACTGCCTCCCGTAGTTTGTCAAACTCATGCTGGCAGCTTCAAGAACACAGTCCAACCATCTCGTCCTCTGGCATCCCCTTCTCCTTGTGCCCTCCATCTTTCCCAACATCAGGGTCTTTTCCAGGGAGTCTTCTCTTCTCATGAGGTGGCCAAAGTCTTGGAGCCTCAGCTTCAGGATCTGTCCTTCCAGTGAGCACTCAGGGCTGATTTCCTTCAGAATGGAGAGGTTTGATCTTCTTGTAGTCCATGGGAGTCTCAAGAGTCTCCTCCAGCACCAGAATTCAAAAGCATCAATTCTTCTTTATGGTCCAGCTCTCACTTCCATACATAGTCCCCCGCCTACCAGAAACCCTGTCTGTATGCTGGTGTCCCTATCTGTGCAGTATGTATGTATGTATGTATTTGTTTATTTATTTCCCTTCTCTTTTCTTCCCTCCCCTTTTGTGAAGATTACCCGCTCTGAGACCCCACAGCTAATTCTCCCCTGGCCTCCTCACTGGCCCAAGTAGGACCAATTGAGCCAGCTAGCCCTGGTGACTATCTAATGCTTATTAGATGGGTTTACCCCAAATTGATTTCTGAACTTTGAATTTAATTGTTATTCTTTTTTTATACTGTATTTTATTCTGCTTCTACAATTAAGGGTTTTAAATTTGTTGTTAGCCTCCCTGAGCCCGGTTTTCTGAACCGGGAAGGGCGGGGTGTAAATAAAAATTTATTAGTAGTAGTATTAGTGAGGACTAGGAACACGCTTAAAAAAATTATTGTGTTTTACATAAGATATTTCAGTTTACACATATTGTTCACCATCACATTTAGGAAGCCCTAGACTTCCCACCCCCCTCTGGTTTCCAATGTCAATCCCTTTTTCTTTCAGCCTATCCATTTTTTATCTCATTTGTTAACAATATTACAGTGGTACCTCAGGTTAAGTACTTAATTCGTTCCAGAAGTCCGTACTTAACCTGAAACTGTTCTTAACCTGAAGCGCCACTTTAGCTAATGGGGCCTCCTGCTGCGCCGCTGGAGCACAATTTCTGTTCTCATCCTGAAGCATAGTTCTTATCCTGAAGCACTATTTCTGGGTTAGCGGAGTCTGTAATCTGAAGCGTATGTAACCTGAAGCGTATTTAACCCAAGGTACCACTGTACTAACTTTTCCTATTGTTACGCTTTTTAAACCCCACAAACCTAGCAGCAGCATAACGCTGAGCTCTTCTGAATGCAAAACTCTTCTGTGTTGAGCATCGCACCCTGTGTTTCTAATGAACTTTCTGCAAGAGGTCTTTTTCTCTCTCAACTTTATTCTTTGGCCCCTATAACTGAGATCCTTCCAGGTTCCCAGAGGGGACCCTCGCTCCCAGCAAAGCTCTTTCCAGGAAGGGCGAGCTATATAGAATCATAGAGTTGGAAGAGACCACAAGGGCCATCGAGTCCAGCCCCCTGCCAAGCAGGAAACACCATCAGAGCACTCCTGACATATGGTTGTCAAGCCTCTGCTTAAAGACCTCCAAAGTAGGAGACTCCACCACACTCCTTGGCAGCAAATTCCACTGTCGAACAGCTCTTACTGTCAGGAAGTTCTTCCTAATGTTTAGGTGGAATCTTCTTTCTTGTAGTTTGGATCCATTGCTCCGTGTCCGCTTCTCTGGAGCAGCAGAAAACAACCTTTCTCCCTCCTCTATGTGACATCCTTTTATATATTTGAACATGGCTATCATATCACCCCTTAACCTCCTCTTCTCCAGGCTAAACATGCCCAGCTCCCTTAGCCGTTCCTCATAAGGCATCGTTTCCAGGCCTTTGACCATTTTGGTTGCCCTCCTCTGGACACGTTCCAGTTTGTCAGTGTCCTTCTTGAATTGTGGTGCCCAGAACCCTATATATAAACCCTATGTGTCTAGATCCTGCCTCGATGATAGCATATTGAAATTAGCAAGTCCTTTTCGTAGCTCGGGGAATTACTGGTTTAATTCGCTTTTGCCCTTGGCGCTTGGAAGCCGTCCAAGCAAAGGGGATCAGGCAAGATTTTCAGCCTGGTAGCGTTGGTGGCTTAGTTGCTGTTGACTCAGAGCTTACCCAAATTAGCACCAATTTACCAGGACTTCCCCTGCTTCCTTCTTCTGCTTTGGCTAGCAAATTGTCAGGAGACGGAGAGCATCTAGTTCTTTGTAACTCTTGAAGCAGGGGCAATAAAGAACTATTTTACTTATAAAAGACAACTGAAGGCGGCCCTGTTTAGGGAGGTTTTTAATGTCTGACGCTGTATTGTTTTTAATATTCGGTTGGAAGCCACCCAGAGTGGCTGGGGAAACCCAGCCAGATGGGCGGGGTAGAAATAATAAATTATTATTATTATATTATTATTATTTTCACTGCGGGTGTAGGAGGACGCAGAGACATGGCAGATCAGGAGGTTTGTGTCGTGCAGAAAGCTTCAAAATGGAGATGCTGGGAGCCTTGCTCCAGGGCGGGGCTCAAGGCCTGCTCAATGCGCTGGCTCTGGGATGCTCTGTGAGATTTCACGACGGCGCATGAATCCCCACGAGAATCCCTGGCTTCTCCCGCTAGCTAAGGGGTCGGCTGTGCACAGTTTTCCTGTATACACGGAACTCCTGGTGCCAAACCCCCTGGCTAAGATGCTGTCACACTGGGATCGATAAAATAAACACCCTAAGGGCACCACTTTGGCCACCCCTGTTTTGGGGTTCCCTCTGTGAGACTTAATCCATGCGCAGACGCCTGCTTCCCCCATTCTTTTCACACACACCACTGTCTCCCAGCTGCTCCAGATGCCTGCAATGGCTGTTTCCTTCCTGCAAAAGGGAATCAGCCTGTGGCTTTTGTTTTTTTTAAATTAACAGTAATTAAGTCCTCAGTGTAGACTTCAAGGAGTCCCCCCGCTCCCCATCCCACTGCCAAGAACTTTAAATCCCATTCTGGAAGCAGCTGTCTCTCTTGTTTTCATTCTCTTGCCAACGTTTTGTCCCCCTGGAGCAAAATGACTTCTGGGGAAGAGACGGGAGGGAGAGTCCTTGCATGTCGGGCTGGGGGAAAGCCAGATGTGCGGAGAGATCTGTCGCCTGGCATGTGGCGTTGCTTCGTCAGGTGTGGGGGTCCCTTCCTTCCACAGCACCTGGTTTTGTGAGCAAACCCAGTGGGAGTGAGTGAGGATAGGTGGTTTTTGCAGTGTAAAGGTAAAGGGACCCCTGACCATTAGGTCCAGTTGTGGCTGACTCTGGGGTTGTGGCACTCATCTTGCTCTATAGGCCTCGGGAGCTGGCGTACAGCTTCCGGGTCATGTGGCCAGCAGGACTAAGCCGCTTCTGGTGAACCAGAGCAGTGCACGGAAGCGCCCTTTACCTTCCCGCCGGAGTGGTACCTATTTATCTACTTGCACTTTGACGTGCTTTCGAACTGCTAGGTAGGCAGGAGCAGGGACCGAGCAACAGGAGCTCACCCCGTCGCGGGGATTCGAACCGCCAACCTTCTGATCAGCAAGTCCTAGGCTCTGTGGTTTAACCCACAGCGCCACCCGCGTCCCTTTTGCAGTGTGGGGCCCTTCTAATTCCTATTACGTTTCCCGCTCTCAGAGCAGCCATAGATGGAGTCTTTGGCCTGGTTCAGACTTAGCAGCAAGCCGTGGTTTCCCTGGTAAAATCACACAACCAAGTTTTGGGGTGCCAAGGCCCAGTGTGCTCACCCTCTCCTCACTTTTCACGACTGAGAAGAATAAGCTTTCGCATACAGTGGGCAACCCACAACATCTGTTGCATCACAGGTAGCTCACCTCTGGCCTTCCAGATGTTCACAGAATCATAGAATTGTAGAGTTGGATGGTCATCTAGCCCAAGGGTCATCCAGCCCAACCCCCTGCAGTGCAGGAATCTCAGCTAAAGCACCCATGACAGATGGACACCCAACCTCTGCTCATAAAGATAGGAGGGTCTACAACTTCCTGTGGGAGCCTGCTCCACTGTCTAATGGCCCTTACTGTCAGAAGGTTCTTCCTGATGTAACCCTGAAGCCATGGGTTCGAGTCCTACCCTCCAGAGCAGGGGGAAACAAACTTGCTCCCCCTTCCATGCAACAGCCCTTCAGATATTTGAAGATGGCTATCAGCTGGACCATAAAGAAGGCTGATCGCCGAAGAATGGATGCTTTTGAATTCTGGTGCTGGAGGAGACTCTTGAGAGTCCCATGGACTGCAAGAAGATCGAACCTCTCCATTCTGAAGGAAATCAGCCCTGAGTGCTCACTGGAAGGACAGATCCTGAAGCTGAGGCTCCAAGACTTTGGCCACCTCATGAGAAGAGAAGACTCCCTGGAAAGGACCCTGATGTTGGGAAAGATGGAGGGCCCAAGGAGAAGGGGACGACGGAGGACGAGATGGTGGGACAGTGTTCTCGAAGCTGCCAGCATGAGTTTGACCAAACTGCGGGAGGCAGTGGAAGACAGGAGTGCCTGGCGTGCTTTGGTCCAGGGGGTCACGAAGAGGCGGACACGACTAAACGACAACAATCATCTCTCCTCCCAGTTTCCTCTTTTTCCGGCTAAACGCACCCAGCTCCTTCAACCGTTCCTCATAAGGTCTGGTTTCTAGACCCTGGATCATCTTGGTCTCCCTCCTCTGCAGACCTTCCAGCTTGTCAACATCCTTCTTAAATTGTGGTGCCCAGAATTGGACATGATATTCCAGGTGTGGTCTGGATCAAGACAGAATAGAGTATTGTTAGAGTACATCTCCTCTCAGCCCTGGCCAAATCTGGCAGTGCTACTCGTTGGATACCCTCCTTGTTGCATCCTCTTAGCTGCGTAAGGATATTTGTATTGTGTGTTAGATCTGCTGCGGCCTTCAGAGGCAGCTGGGAGTTTGTATGGCACACACACACACAAACGTGCATGCCTAGCTAAAGGAACTCAAATCTCAGAACTGTTTTCTGTCTTTGAGCCTCCACGTGTCTCTGAGCATAGGCAGAGCGTCTCCTCAAAGTCCCACGCCCGCTGACACCAGGGTTTTGGGGAGTCGTGGCCCTGCCTGCAATTATGGGAGGACTGCAATTATGAGATGGCATCAAGCTCCCTTTTCCCCTTTCTCTGCCAGGCCTTCCCATTTTTATCTGTGCGGCACTCCAGCCAAGCCTAATTACTTCTGGCATTTCGGACATAAAAACCAATTATCCAAGTTTCATTCCAGGAACAGCCTGATTACAGCAGCCTCTTCCGCCTCTGCGTTCTTATTCTTCCCTTGCTAGGCGTGAAACCAACAGGGTGGAAAAAGCGAAATTGGAGCTAGTTGCTGGGTATTATCTCATTCCTTGCTCTCTAGTTCTCCAGTAACGTACGGAGGATGGGCTTTTTCACTTGGTTGTTGGGTGTGTGTTTTAAAGTTACAATCCCTCTCAGCCCCCCAGTCCCAGAGCTTTCGATCTTAATTTCCTTCTGCTCAGAGAAAGCCATTTCAGATACTATTCTGTCTCAGGCAGGATTAAATGCCGTTTCAAGGGCACTGAAATATTTATCGGTATAGATCTTGCCTGCTGGCACAACTACGAAGCTGCCTTTATTGGAGGACTTTTTGGCGGTGGGTTGGGGGAGCGGGACCTGTGGCCCTCCAGATATTTTTGAATTCCTTGGCTCCCATCAACCCCACCTAAATTGGCCAGTGGTCAAAGAAGACAGGTGGCCTGTGTGGCCTGTTTGGGTAGCCAGCTGCTCTCCAAGTCCATAGAACCAGTAGTTGTTTCAAGCACCACTCTCCAAATTCCCTTTTTTGCTGAAGGAGCGTCTCCACCCCCATCGTTCTGCCCGGACACTGAGGTCCAGCGCCGAGGGCCTTCTGGCAGTTCCCTCACTGTGAGAAACCAAGTTACAGGGAACCAGGCAGAGGGCCTTCTCAGTGGTGGCGCCCGCCCTGTGGAACACTCTCCCACCAGATGTCAAGGAAATAAGCAGCTACCCTATTTTTAAAAGACATCTGAAGGCAGCCCTGTTTAGGGAAGCTTTTAATGTTTGATGCATTACTGTATTTTAATATTTTGTTGGAAACTGCCCAGAGTGGCTGGGGAAGCCCAGCCAGATGGGTGGGGTATAAATATTAAATTATTATTATTATTGTTATTATTAGCCAGAGGTTCTGTGTGTTCAGCCTGAGGCCTCCTGTGTTCAAAGCACTTGAGTTATCTCTCCGCACAATGCCACTGAATTCTTTTTATGATGGACATAGGAAGCCCCAGATTAGGCTAGGCTGCCTTGGAGCACCACCCTAAACCATGGCAGAGAGAAGTGAATCAGCCTAGTCCCCTCCTCCTGAGTTAACTGTGATTCGTCATGTGGCCCAGATTGACAGACAGTCTGTCCTTAATTGTGGTTAGCTTAAAGCCGGCCAGTGCCATTTCACAGTTTCTGAAGCCTGTTAACTAACCACAGTTAGATGGCCATTGTTCTGGGTTTCGATAGCACAGGAAACTGTGGTTTGCCGAAAGCGAAACGAAAGATTCTAAACTCCCCCCACAGCTTGCTAAACTATGGTTTAGCATGTTGCCTGTTCATGCCTACTTTATCTGCTCTGAGTGTTTGTGGCTCTCCTCAGTCTTAAGCGAAGTGAGGTTTTAAACTGGAGATGCTAGGACTGAACCCGGGGCCACCAGCATGCCAGACACCTGCTCTGCCCACTGAGCTAGAGTCCCTTGCCGTATGGAGTATGTGATCTACGTCGGTTGCAAAATGACACTTGACTAGGCCAGGATCTGGGCTGCTTGAGTGCAGCGCTCCCTTCATCAAGGCTATTATTAAGCAGACCTAAGTATTATCGCAGCAAAGCATTTATTGGGAAGGCCTGTGAAGTACATCTTATTATTATTATTATTATTATTATTATTATTAAACTGCTTTTAGTCTTCAGCCACTTTCTCAACCTGGATGGAGGCGTTTCTGCAGAAGCAGATCTGCTTTCCAATGAGTCGCCCAGATTACTCTCCCCCCCCCCGCCACCCCCCCTTCTGGGCTCTTTTCAGGCACCGAATCTCATTTACTGATGTGCACCATTGCTAACACATTAAGGCCTCGCCGCAATCAAAGAAACTGCGAAAGCAGCCAGGCTGGTGCAGCTTAACGGCTGCCGACGTGCAGCTGGAAATGTTTTGGGACATTTGCAGAGCGGTTTTCGCCCGCCTCATCTTTGCTTGTTCATACTTGGAGCAGGAAACTGTGTGAATCTGGTATCATGAGAGAGAGAGAGAGATTTTTGCTCCTGGTCTGGCTCTTGCCACATCCGGCTCAGAGCAGAGAGGTGCTTTTGTGTCTTGAGGGCAGCAACCTTTGGGCTTGGGAGACATGACGCTGTTGGGTGGGGTGGAGGCATCTTACATGAGGATGTGGCTCTTGGACTGGAAAGGGTTTCGCCAATCCTGATTAGGACCCACGTACCTACGGGACCGCCTCTCCTGCTATGCCCTGCGGAGGACCCTAAGGTCCGCAAATGACAACATTCTGTAGGTCCCAAGTCACAAGGTGGTTAGATTGGTCTCAACGGGGCCAGGGCCTTTTCAGTATTGGCCCCGACTTGGTGGAACGCTCTGTCACAAGAGACCGGGGCCCTGCGGGGCTTGACATCTTTCCGCAGGGCCTGCAAGGCAGAGCTGTTCCGCCTGGCCTTTGGTTTGGACTCGGTCTGACCCTTCTGTTTCCCTCCCCTTATGGTCTTGATCTATGGGCTACTTTTAAAATGAGGCTGAATTTTAAATTGCATTTTAACCTGTATTTTAAATTGGGTCTTCCCCCCCCCCCATTATGTTTTTACTGGGCGGGAGGGTGGGGTATAAACAAAATTTATTATTATTATTAATTATTTATTATTTGTACATGCTTTGAGTGTCTCGTTAGGAAATAGAGGACCCAACCGCCCTGGTCCCAGCCATAGAACCATAAAATAGTTGGAAGGGACTGCCAGTGGACATCTAGTCCAACCCCTTGCAAAAGAACCCGCAGCCAAAGAATCCTGGACAGATGCCCAGCCAACCTCTCCAGTGAAGGAGAGCCTGCCATCTTCCACCCACCCACAGGCAGTCAGTCTTATTTACTGTCAGTCTTCTCTTGCCGTCAGAAAGTTCTTCCTATCATTTGTTGGGAAACTGCCAGGGAGATATAGTCCATCATGGCCCCAAGACGGTTGCCGGACGTCCATCGATCTCCCGTAGACAGGCAGATCCAGCAGTTAGCGACACGAAGCCTCAGAAACGGATTGCCACATTCCAGGCTTGTGTACACTGTTTATCAGCAGAAACACAGCAGAAAGCTTGCACCGCAGAAAGAGCATAATTTACAGACTTTATTTAGCGTAGAACAGAACAAAAGAAGACATGACCGTTCTGTGTCAGCATCTCTGGCCAACTGGCAAAACCGAAAGGAATATCAGAACATAAACATCCTGTGAACAGGACCTGCGCAGACTCTGTGACTCTCAAAGCATGCTCCCTTTTCAGGTGGAACGGAAATATCCTAACATCATTTAGTCTGAATCTCCTTTTGTCTACCTTGGTTCTCAAACTTAATCCGTCCCGGCAGTCCATTCCAAAACCAAAGCGTTCCAAAACCAAGGTGCGCTTTCCCATAGAAAGTAATGCAAAACAGATGAATCCATTCCAGACTTTTAAAAACAACCCCTAAAACAGCAATTTAACATGGATTTTACTATCTAACAAGACCATTGATCCATAAAATGAAAGCAATAATCAAATGTTCTGTGCTATAAAATAAATATGACATTATTGTAGATAATTAAACTTAATTTTTTTCTTACCTGCGCTGATTATAGTCATTGTTTGGATGGGGGGCTTTTATCCATTTCCGCAGTGTCACACAATCAATCAGTCGATCATAAAACGAAAAACAAGCCATAGACACAAAAATGAAAAAGCCACACAAACAAAAACGCAAGAAATAGCAAAAACAAACGCACTGAATATCACCTCAGAACATTGCAATAAGAAGTGGAAGGCTTTAATTATGATTGGGGGGACGGATGGACTAAAATTTGCTGCTTAAGGGTAAAACGGGAGCAAATAAGCCTTAATTAGGGTTGGGGGAGGGATGACTTAAATTTGCCGCTTAAGGGTAGAAACAGGAGCAAATAAGCCTTAATTACTATGCGGGGGACTCAAATTTCCTGCGCAACAGGAAAAATGGAAGCTCAGGAGCATGTTCAGCTTCTGGGACAAAGTTTGAAAACCAGGACACCTACTTCTGGGTTTGCAGTGTTTGGGTTCTGAGTTATTAGGGAACTAAGCTGTTCGAAATCTTAGGCACCACTGTAATTAGAATCCATTGATTTGGGTCCTCTGGAGCAGCAGAAAGCCAGCTTGCTCCATCTTCCATGGGTCCAGCCCTTCAGATATTTGAAGATGCCTGTCCTATTTCCTCTCCGTCTCCACTTTTCCAAGCTAAACACTCCCAACTCCTTCAGCCCTTCCTCAAAAGCCTTGGTTTCCGGACTTTTTATGCAGGAACCAGCTTTCAGCGGCCTTAACCAGGCCTGCGTCTGATTCACATCCTATGTCTGGATAGCTCAGTTGGTTAGAGCATGGCACTGATAACGCCAAGGTTGCAGGTTCGATCCCTGTAAGGGACAGTTGCATAATTCTGCAGAGGAGGGGGTTGGATTAGATGATCCCCAGGGCCCCCTGTTGGGGGTTCCTGGCTAAAGATGCCCGTTCTTTGCCAGTTTGGTGCCCTCCACATATTTAGGGCTACAGCTCCCACTGGCACTACAGTGGACTCTCTAGTTACGTACTGCTCTGCAATACGTAACTTTCGGTTTATGAACGCGGCAAAGCGCATGCACATGTGCAGAAGTGCTCTGTGCACCGTGCGCGTACACAGAAGCGCTCAGTCGCAATGCACGTATATGCAGAAGCGGTGCCTCTGCCTACGGACTTTTCGGGTTGTGGACGGACCCCCGGAACGAATTTAATTCGTATCCGGAGGCTCCACTGTACTTTGTGTTCTCATCGCCTGCCGTTCCATTTTTTTTTTATAAAAAAGGACCGTGTGAGTCTTTCCGCAGCCCAAGACGTCTTCATCCCCTTTCTCACTGCCTCAAATCATTTGCCCTGGGAAGCCAAGCTCTGCGCTCGAAGCAATTATATAAATTATGCCTAATTTCTGCCTTTCGGATGTAATTGCGCGACTACGCCTAATGTGCCGTGCATCCAGCTCTCTCCACCTGCCATAACCGGGTGATTTGTTTCCGCTCAGAGGCAAGCAGGGAGTGCTGCTGGCCTTACACCCTCCCAGGCTAGCTCTCACACTGACCCTGTTTCCAGTCCGCCTGTTTCACCAGGGGCCTCAAATCTGGGCGTAAACGTCTTGCCAATGGCCTTCAGCAAAAGGCCGTCCCGTATAACGCAACCCGCACACCCCGGTTTAATCCCGGTTCACCGTTTCCCCTGAAAATCCAATCAGGAAGAAAAGCCAGTGGGAAGGGTAAAATCCAGATTTGTACGAGACGACAGTGTTTTGCTGACGGTGGTGTTTTGCGGGGGTGCCGCAGAAAACATTGGTGTGCATGAGTCGCAGAGGGTAGACAGCCAACTGCTGTGTGGGTGTCCCTGAAAACATTGTGCGTCAGGATAAATTGTTGCTGAGTTCTTCAGGGCCGTTAAAACAAAAAGAGATTGTGGAGAGTTCTAGAAGGGCCTCTCCAAACGGAACGAATGGGTAGAAAAGCAGGAAATGCAGTTTCATGTCAATGAGGGCACAGCGATGCAGGGTAATTAATCTTAATTTTGCATATTCGCCCATGGGGTCTGAACTGGCGGTGATGGACCAGGAATGAGACCTTGGGGGCCCCATTGGATAGCTCGATGAAGATGTAGACCCACTGTGTGTGGGGGGGGGGGCTGTGAAAAAGGCAGACTCCACTCTAGGGATTACAGTGGTACCTCAGGTTACAGATGCTTCAGGTTACAGGCTCTGCTAACCCAGAAATATTACCTCGGGTTAAGAACTTTGCTTCAGGATGAGAACAGAAATCGTATGGTGGTGGCATGGCAGCGGCGGGAGGCCCCATTAGCTAAGGTGGTACCTCAGGTTAAGAACAGTTTCAGGTTAAGAACGGACCTCCAGAACTAATTAAGTACTTAATCCGAGGTACCACAGTATAAGGAAAGGAATTTGAAGTATAACTTGACAATATTAGAATGGCATTAGACACCCCCTGATTTGTGTGGGGGTTGCATTCTGGGTCATCTTGTGGAGCGCCCCCCCCCTTCCTGTCACTTCTGAGTTTGCGGCAATGCACTTGTGCAATTATTATTATTATTATTATTATTATTATTATTATTATTATTACAGTGGTCCCTTGGTTCTCTTGCCCCGTCTCCTTCTCCAGGTTGGGTTCTTGAAGATCCTGCACAAGTATGAGATCACCTTCCACCTGCCCTTTGTGCAGCGGCTGGGGCAGGATGTCTGTGCTGCTCAGCTGGCCAACCTAAATCTCCGCGTGACCAGCATAGCGCCTGCAACGGAAGGTAAGGTCTTTCTGCCTTGCATCACCTTCCTCACTGTGAGATGATGGGTGTCTCTGAAGGGGACCCTTTCCTGTGGTTTTGAGATTCTCTCTCTTTTTTAAAAAAATATTTATTTAAAGTTTTTAAGATATAACAAGAAAAAAGAAAAATAAACATACAAAATAAAAAACAGTTAAAAACACACATTAATTTCCAATAACATAACTTCCATACACTTATTTCCTCGGACCTCCTCATACCTCCCTTCTTTGTATCCCAGTTCGATTTGTTAGTTCAGCAAATCCTTACCATAAAACTTTTACCCATTTGTGAAACCTCTTTTTTTTCCATATCTCTTAAAGCATTACAGCTGGAAACCGCTTAGTTTCTATCCAACATCCTTCTAACATTCATTAATTTTACAATGTTTCTGTAAGTAGTCTTTGAATTTCTTCCAGTCTTCTTTCACCGACTCTTCTCCCTGGTCTCGGATTCTGCCAGTCATTTCTGCCAATTCCATGTAGTCCATCACCTTCATCTGCCATTCTTCCAGGGTGGGTAGATCTTGTGTCTGGTTTTGAGATTCTCCGTTTCTTAAAATGCTCTTCCTTATGTCCTGAAAACCCTGTTTTGTTTTATTTTTTTTTTTAAAAAAATCATTTTATAACACCAATAAACAACACAAACAGAAAAACAAACAACACAAACAGATTCTTGTATTATCCTTATTTTTTTCTAAACTTTGTTAGGTGGGCTTCCCCAAATCCCCCCCATCTGATTTTCATTTCACCTCATCTCTAGCAGTTTACATATCATAATTTCTAACCATTTTTTTTATCGCACTTACTTTAACCATAAAAATCTTCACATTTTATCACTTACAAATAATACTATTTTAAAATACACTGTCTTCTACTTCTAACCCTACAGCCTAAATCCACTTCCAAAGCTATTCTAAGATTTAAATATTAACATATTTTTTCAAATATTCCTTAAACTTCTTCCAGTCTTCTTCCACCTGTTTTATTGATCCTCTTAAAAAAACCACACACACACACACCCAGTGTTTCCACTCTTGGTTCTGACTTTGCCTCTGTACGAATCTGTGCTGCAATTGCGTTTGGAATATACAAACGTCTCTCATGTCTTGTTACACTGCTGTTTCTACAGGGATATACGCTCGGTATTTATCACTCCTGTTATACAAAAATCTCCAAATGGGTCTGAACTTCAGTGTCTAAAACTGGAGATTACGCTAATTTTAGGTTATATTTTAGTGATACACACACACACACACACACACACACACAGTGGTACCTCGGGTTACATACGCTTCAGGTTACATACGCTTCAGGTTACAGACTCCGCTAACCCAGAAATAGTACCTCAGGTTAAGAACTTTGCTTCAGGATGAGAACAGAAATTGCACGGCAGCCACGGGAGGCCCCATTAGCTAAAGTGGTGCTTCAGGTTAAGAACAGTTTCAGGTTAAGAACAGACCTCTAGAACGAATTAAGTACGTAACCAGAGGTACCAGTGTATGTGTGTGTGTGTGTGTGTGTGTGTGTGTGTGTGTGTATAACTACCTCTATATCTGAATTGTCTGTCTTGTACCCAATTGCAAGTCAATGTATCCCTGTTGTGTTTTATGATTTTCTTGATATTGTAAGTGACCCGGAACTGGTCTGTGACCGTAATAATAAAATTCATTCAGGTTAAGAGTGGACCTCCAGAACAAATTAAGTTCTTAACCTGACGTACCACTGTAACTTGAATTCACTGGTTCGAATCTTACACCACCACCCCCGAGCAGGAGAAAACAAGCTCGCTCCATCTTCCCTTGAGATACTTGCAGATGGCTCTCTTCTCAGCCTCCTCTTTTCCAGGCAAAACATACCAGCTCCTCATAAGGCTGGGTTTCCAGACCAAGGCAACCAGGTTATAAGGCAACTTCCTAAGAGGCCTGACTCTGCTCACAACAGGTTTGGGGGCCTTTCGGATGGTTTGCAACCTCCCACATTGCAAACTGTTATCCCCAGGACATTATGTCCTACGGGTTGCTCTCGCACGCCTCTTTCCTGGGGAGGAACAACACAAGATTTGCTTTCTTTGGCATTTTGCAAGGAGGCACAGCTGGGTTTCTTACTTCTCCTCAATGAGAAGTTGTGTTTCTCTGTTGAAGCCTATGATTTTGGGCATGCTGTGCCCCCAGGAGACCAGATGCAGGAAACATGCAGCCTCTACAAAAGCTGTGAGGGGACACGATGATGGATGTGAGCGATCAGGTGCCCGCTTGTTTTCTCCAGTCAGTGGAATACGAGGGAGGTTTGATCTGGGAAGTGCAGGCTGGCCTGCAGAATCCGGCTGGGAAGGAAGAACCTTGTCTTCCTGTTTGGGATTATCTCTTTCTTGAAGCAGGGTGTAGGTCGGGGTTTGTGGGGGTAGCAGGTGTGCGTCTCTACCCCCATCGTTCAGCCCGGACATTGAGGTCCAGCTCCGAGGGCCTTCTGTAATTCGCTCTACGTGGGGCTGCCCTTGAAGCTGTCCCAGAAACTCCAGCGGGTGCAGAATGCTGCAGTGAGGCTCCTCACAGTGTCCTCATGGGGTTTTTCCAGCTGCACTGGCTCCCAGTGGAGAACAGCATCAGATTTAAGGTGCTGTTTTTGACTTTTAAAGCCCTATGTGTCCTTGGACCCTTGGACCTACGGGTCAGCCTCTCCCGGTATGCCCTATGGAGGACCTTAAATTTCCATAAATAGCAACACCCTAGTGTTCCCGGGCCCTAAGGAAGTTAGATTAGCCTCAACCAGAGCCAGGGCCTTTTCAACACTGGCCCCGGCCTGGTGGAACGCTCTGCCTCATGAGACCAGGGCCCTACGGGATCTGATTTCTTTCCGCAGGGCCTGCAAGACAGAGTTGTTCCGCCTGGCCTTTGGCTTGGAATCCACTTGATCCCCTTCCCCTCTTTTTCCTTTCTCCTTCTGTGATGGAACCCCTATTTGGGGACTTCCCTGGCTTTTCTGTCTTACAGGCCCTGCGGAAAGAAATCAGATCCTGCAGGGCCCTGGTCTCATGAGACAGCGCCCCAGAGGTGCACTCCATTGTTTCTCGCTCGAGAGATGGATGCCATCAATGAGACACAACCCAGCAAGGCCACATCCGGTGCCATTTGAACCCATTTCGTTGGGCTTCGCTGGAGACTGGATGGCCACCTGTCAGAGATTCCTTCACTGTGATTCCTGCATTTCAGGGGGTTGGTCTAGATGACCCTTAGGGTCCCTTCCCTCCCTTAGGGTCCCTTCCCTCCCTTCTTCAGGACAGGACAGGCTGTGCATTTAACTAAGTAAGCAACATAAGGAACCCAGGATGTCCCTTGAACCAGATTTGGCTGATGAAGGCACACCTCTCTCGCCCTGACCTCGCCACTGTGATCCACGCGACGGTCACCTCCAGGCTTGATTATTGTAACTTGCTCTACGCGGGGCTGCCCTTGAGACTGACCCAGAAACTCCAGCGGGTGCAGAATGCCGCGGCGAGACTCCTTACGGGGTCCTCGCTGCGGGATCACATTCACCCGGTGCTATACCAGCTGCACTGGCTCCCGGTGGAGTACAGGATCAGGTTCAAGGTGCTGGTTTTGACCTTTAAAGCTCTATGCGGCCTAGGACCCTCGTAGCTACGGGACCATCTCTCCTGGTATGCCCCACGGAGGACCTTATGGTCTTCAAACTAAAACATCTTGGAGGTCCTGGGCCACATAGCCTGGCCTCAACCAGAGCTAGGGCTTTTTCGGCCGTGGCCCTGATCTGGTGGAATGCTCTGTCACAAGAGACTAGTGCCCTGCTGGATTTGACAAGATGGAGCTGTTCCACCAGGCATTTGGCCAAGGCACAGTCTGACCTCCTCCTTTGGTGATCCTCACAGAACTCTAGCCCAATGGTTGCCATTAATTTGATTTTAGAATGAATTGATTTTAGAATGCTGTATTATTTTACTGTTGTTAGCCGCTCTGAGCCCGGCTTCAGCTGGGGAGGGTGGGATATAAATAAAATTGTATTATTATTATTATTATTATTATTATTATTATTATTATTATTAAAGTTCCTTTGTAGCATCCTGCTGCCTTCCAGATGTTTGGGGCTATAGCTCCCATCGCCCCCAGCCAGCACAGCTTGGAGCAGCAGCTGAAAACATCTGGTTGGGGAAGGCTACTCCGTTGGGTCTAAGAACATAAGAAGAGGTTGCTGGATGAGGCCATCGGCATCCCATTCTCAGAGTGGCCAACTGTAGGAAACCCACAAGAGCCCAATAGCAACTCTCCTTTCTTCCCACTGGAATGGGAAAAAGAAGAAATCTCCAGCAACTGGGATTCAGAATCAATGCTGCCTCGAACCGTGGAGGCAGCGCAGAGCCATCTAGCGATTTGCGCTCTGCGAAACTGTGTCTTTCCAACCCCAATTTCCTTGAGATGCTTCTAATTATCAAGGGATCCTGCCGTGCGCCGCGAAAGGAAGGCCACTTTGGTGCGCACGTTTTAATGTGACAAGATGAGTCATCGGTTTGCATGTTTACTCTCTGCAGCTGCTGGCAAAGCGGCTCGTCTCGCATCTCTCCCTGCTGTTGCAGCGGCAGAAACAGGGCGCAGGTCCGCTCTCTGCACAGAATTGGATAATTAGGTCATTTCTGCAATCTTTGCTGTGGCTTCGGCTGCGTCATCCGTGGCAGGTTGGATGTGTTGTGATCCCAGAAGTGCACAAGACGTGCTCTTCCAGCCCCTCTGGAATTGCCAGATCTCTGTGGAGTAATCAGTCACTCGGCTGATTTTCTCTCGCTCGCTCTCCCCTTCCATTTTCTCTTGCCAAAATATATGGGGCCGGCTTTGCCGTTATGCAAATTGCACATTTTGCTCAGGGAGGGGCACCTGATGCTGTGTGCAAGGGGGTTGTGTTGCTTGCTATCTTTTTATTGTAAAGCTTTCTGCTTTGTTTTATAAAGGGCATAAAACAGAGAGAACGATTAGAGCAACAGACAAAAAGCAAAAGGTTAAAAGCAAATCCACCAAAGAGGAGTGCAGGATGAGTGCACACGGGTTAAAAGAAAGAGACTATCAGCGCTGTCAGATTATCAGGTCTTGTTCTGGATCTGCCAGGCCTTGTGACGAGCGCTGCCTCAAAAATGACGGTTCCGCTGTGTGAGTCACAAAAGATGGCCAAATCAGATAAAAGGCGCCTGGGGGTTCTAGTCCTTGTCGAAGCCTCAAATTACGTTTTTATGCTTTATCGTGCATTCTGCTCAGCTAGGGATACCTGGTGCTTTGCACCAGACAAGGCCAAGGGGATTGTGTTGTTGAGTAGTTCTTTGTATTCCTGTCTGCACCTGGAAGAGCCATCAAGAGATGCTCAGGTGGCCTTTTCTGGAGGGTGGAAGGGATTTGTTTTCGAGGCTAGTGGCTGACTGTTTGGATCTAGGCAGGAGGGGCACAGTCAGATATGGGAAAGCAATACCATACATCAGGGGTAGCCAACTCCCAAGAGACTTGTGATCTACTCACAGAGTTAAAAACTGGTAGTGATCTACCTCCTTTTTGGGGGTTCAGGTCAAAGTTGTTGAGCTTTTGTTAGGAAGGAAAGCCCCATTTTTTAGGGGTGCAGTTTAAAGTTGTGGAGCTTTTTTTTAGGGGAGTCAAAGTAGATCACGACCTACCTGTTGGACATGCCTGCCACACATCGTCCTTTAAGGGTGTAAAGGGGGATGCGAGTGGCGCTGTGGGTTAAACCACAGAGCCTAGGACTTGCCGATCAGGTTGGCGGTTCGAATCCCCGTGATGGGGTGAGCTCCCGTTGTTCAGTCCCTGCTCCTGCCAACCTAGCAGTTCGAAAGCACGTCCAAGTGCAAGTAGATAAATAGGTACCGCTCCGGCGGAAAGCTAAACGGCGTTTCCGTGCGCTGCTCTGGTTCGCCAGAAGCGGCTTAGTCATGCTGGCCACATGACCCGGAAGCTGTACGCCGGCTCCCTCGGCCAGTAAAGCGAGATGAGCGCCGCAACCCCAGAGTCGTCCACAACTGGACCTAATGGTCAGGGGCCCCTTTACCTTTACCTAAGGGTGTAAAGCTGCCCTTGCCATCCCGGTGTCCTCCTGATGTTGTTGAACTACAACTCCCATCAGCCCCAGCCAGTATAGACTCAATGTTTTCTTCTGAACGTATTTCTTCCAGCCTCTGGTTGTGATCACCTCTATTTTCTGTCCTTTGTGCCTTCGTTTTTTCAGTCTTTGCCTCCACCTTTAAACAAACCGAATGAATGATTCAGCTGTTGGGGCCTTGCCTTGTTTTCACGCGCAAAAACACACACACAGTCCCAGTGTGGCAAAGCAGAACCCATCTGCCTTCTGATTCAGTGCATCTTTTAAAATATGTACTGGAAGCCGCCCAGAGTGGCTGGGGAAACCCAGCCAGATGGGCAAGGGTATAGGTAATAAAGTTACTATTATTCTGTGTAACTCACGAAGGGGTGAGGAATTCGATTCGATTTGCGTGGAAAGGTGGGCCTTATATAATCGGCTCTTCACAAAACAAGATGCAAGGTGCGTCCCTCCTTCAAAACTTTTGCATCTCTCAACGTTGCAATACACTTCTCCAGCCAAGCCATGTTGAGTATATGAGTGGAAAGGGCAGATATCGGATGCCGGTTCCCTTCTGGGGTCTTCTTTTTAGAAAGAATAATAATAATTTTATCATTTATAACCCGCCCATCTAACTGGGTTGCCCCATCCACTCTGGGCGGTTTCCAAAACATATAAAAACATTATAAAGCATTAAACATTTTCTTTTTAAAAATCCCTTCCCTATACAGGAAGCAAGCAGCAATGTCTGCAAGGGACCCCATGAAAGTGTAACATGATAAAAGATTACCGTATTTTGCGCCCCATAAGACGCTCCGGCCCATAAGACGCACCTAGTTTTTTTGGGGGGAAATAAAGAAAAAAAAATTATTTCCCCCCCCCCCGGTGCGGGGCTGGAAGAACCAGGTCGGGGAACAGTGGGAAGGCACACTCTGCCTCCCCGCTGTCCCCCGAGCTTGTGGGGCTGGCGATGGGGAGAAGTGCACCAGTCCCGGGACAGCAGGCAGCTCTGTGCCGCCATCCCGAGCGGGGCGGGACTTAGCGCCCCGCTCCGGATGGCGGCGCAGACTTGCCTGCAGTCCCGGGACGGCAGGCAGCTCTGTGCCGCCATCCCGAGCGGGGCGGGACTTAGCGCCCCGCTCGGGATGGCGGCGTAGACCTGCCTGCAGTCCCGGGACGGCAGGCAGCTCTGTGCCACCATCCAGAGCGGGGCGGGACTTAGCGCCCCGCTCGGGATGGCGGCGCAGAGCTGCGCTGGTCCCAGGACCGCAGGCAGCTCTGCACGGCCACCGGGAGCGGGGCGGAGCTTCTCCCCCGGCTCCCGGTGGCCGCGCAGAGCTGTGCTGGTCCCGGGACTGCAGGCAGCTCTGCGCAACCCTCGGAGCCGGTCTCCCGAGGGTTGCGCAGAGCTTCCTGAAGCCTGGAGAGCAAGAGGGGTCGGTGCGCACCGACCCGCCTCGCTCTCCAGGCTTCAGCGAAAGCCTGCATTCGCCCCATAAGATGCAGGCACATTTCCCCTTCATTTTTGGAGGGGAAAAAGTGCGTCTTATGGGGCGAAAAATACGGTAGATCAATGTATATTAGTGTTGCCATATTTCAAGAAGCGAAAATCCGGACACAAAAGTTACTGGGTTTTGGGGTGTTTTTTTTGCAAAATCTTCATGTTTTTTAGCTACTTTTCAGAAATTCACCCCCAAAATCAACACTTTCGATATGAGCTGCCACACTCCCAGTACCCTCCGAGATATTTTAATCAACTTCCGAAAATTCCGCCCGGATGCCAGCTATGTCCCGAAAATCCTGATTGGATTGCAGGCCTAACCTATATGCCGATTCCCGCTTTGCTTATTTCCCAATTACCCCCTAGAAAAACGAGTGGACGTCTTGCGCTGGGAGAATGCATTCGTTGAGAAAACAGGAGACGCTTCCATTTGTGGAGGTTTCTCTTCAGTCGTGACTCAAACGGGGTAGAAGGATTCAAGATCGTGAAGCCTTCTGGCTTCTATGCAATGAGTTTGTTTTTATATTTAGCCTCGGAGGGTGACTAATGATACGCTACATGGAAGAGGATTGTGATGACAGGAAATTTGGTGGCATGTTGAGATGCACCCAGCAGCTCACAGCCGCTAAACACAGCCTCCCCTCCCAGGCTTCTCATTCCCTGAAAGAGTTGCTGCCAGAGGTGTGCTCAGAGAAGCCTTCCCCAACCTGGTGCCCTCCAGGCCTTTGAAGAACATAAGAGGGGTCTCCTGGATCAGGCCGGTGGGCCGTGTACTCCAGCCACCTGTTCTCAACGTTGGCTGAACGTTTGCCCCGGTGGGAAACCCGCAAGCAGGACTCAAACCCAGAGCGCTGTCTCCTCCTTTGGTTTCAGAAGCATTGCCGCCTCGGACTGTGGAGGGCAAAGCATGGCTAGGAGCCGTGAGTAGCCATCCCTTCCAAGAATGTGTCTGAGCCACTTTTAAAACCATCCAAGTCGGACACTCTTGAGAGTCCCATGGGCTGCAAGAAGATCAAACTTCTCCATTCTGAAGGAAATCAGCCCTGAGTGCTCACTGGAAGGACAGATCCTGAAGCTGAGACTCCAAGACTTTGGCCACCTCAGGAGAAGAGAAGACTCCCTGGAAAAGACCCTGATGTTGGGAAAGATGGAGGGCACAAGGAGAAGGGGACGACAGAGGACGAGATGGTTGGACAGTGTTCTCGAAGCTACCAGCATGAGTTTGACCAAACTGCGGGAGGCAGTGGAAGACAGGAGTGCCTGGCGTGCTCTGATCCAGGGGGTCACAAAGAGTCGGACACGACTAAACAACTAAACAACAACAAAGTCAGTGCCCATCAATGCCTCCTGTGGCAGCAAGTTCCATGGTTTAGCTGTATGCAGCGTAAAGAAGCTGGCATCTGTCTGCCTCGAGAGACAATGGAGTGTGCCTCCGGGGGTGAAGACACAGAGGCAACCTCCGGGGGGGGGGGCAAATCTGGGCAGTGTGCCTCTTTTTTCTGAAAGGGGGAGCAAGGAAGAGCCCCCTCCGACTCCTAAACTCAAACTGCTGGGGGTGGGATTAGAATAGATGCCCCCTCTGGCCCCTTCCACCTCTACCATGCAATGATTCAAACATTGCTGCTCCTTTTATCTCTTTGCAGTTTTCCTTGGCTGCCTCCCCCCGCCCTGTGGCTTCTTGCAGCAAGAAAACAAAACGCATGCATTTCCACCCCTTCTGAGATGGATTAAGGGTGCACCGCACATTTCACCTGCCGCACAGGGCTGCATCTGATTGGCACAGAGAGGCAGCCCTGTGGCATTTGAGTCAAGGCATTGATCTTCTGCAGAGTGCTCTGGACGTGCCAGGAATACTTTCCTCGGTGATGCGCTGCCCTTTTCAGAAGGCTGGCTTGCAGCAGGCGGCAACGCCTTTCTCCATCCACCCCCCCCCCATTTTGGAGATGGCGCAAGGCTGTAGTTGGGCACCCCTCCTGGTGGCAACAGCTCCAGGCTGGCAGCCAGCTCCTCCGAGGCTGGGGAGGGTCCTTCTGGCCTGCCAAGCAAGGGATCGAGATGCGCCGATGGGGCACCCCGTAAATGTCCTTTGCGATACGTACATTCTCCTCCGCAGGCACCCCATCCGTCCTGACGATGGGCATGTTCCTGTAATTACGGCTTGCAACAGTCATAGAATCATAGAATCATAGAATCATAGAGTTGGAAGAGACCACAAGGGCCATCGAGTCCAACCCCCTGCCAAGCAGGAAACACCATCAGAGCACTCCTGACATATGGTTGTCAAGCCTCTGCTTAAAGACCTCCAAAGAAGGAGACTCCACCACACTCCTTGGCAGCAAATTCCACTGTCGAACAGCTCTTACTGTCAGGAAGTTCTTCCTAATGTTTAGGTGGAATCTTCTTTCTTGTAGTTTGGATCCATTGCTCCATGTCCGCTTCTCTGGAGCAGCAGAAAACAACCTTTCTCCCTCCTCTATGTGACATCCTTTTATATATTTGAACATGGCTATCATATCACCCCTTAACCTCCTCTTCTCCAGGCTAAACATGCCCAGCTTCCTTAGCCGTTCCTCATAAGGCATTGTTTCCAGGCCTTTGACCATTTTGGTTGCCCTCCTCTGGACACGTTCCAGTTTGTCAGTGTCCTTCTTGAACTGTGGTGCCCAGAACTGGACACAGTACTCCAGGTGAGGTCTGACCAGAGCAGAATACAGTGGCACTATTACTTCCCTTGATCTAGATGCTATACTCCTATTGATGAGGCCCAGAATTGCATTGGCTTTTTTAGCTGCCGCGTCACACTGTTGGCTCATGTCAAGTTTGTGGTCAACCAAGACTCCTAGATCCTTTTCACATGTACTGCTCTCAAGCCAGGTGTCACCCTCTTGTATTTGTGCCTCTCATTTTTTTTGCCCAAGTGCAATACTTTACATTTCTCCCTGTTAAAATTCATCTTGTTTGTTTTTGCCCAGTTCTCTAATCTGTCAAGGTCATTTTGAAGTGTGATCCTGTCCTCTGGGGTGTTAGCCACCCCTCCCAGTTTGGTGTCATCTGCAAATTTGATCAGGATGCCCTTGAGTCCATCATCCAAGTCGTTGATAAAGATGTTGAATAAGACCGGGCCCAAGACAGAACCCTGTGGCAATAGTGTGATGCAGCAGAAAAAGTCTACTGCGAATAAAGGCTGCGTCCGCAGAAGTCTCGCAGAAGTCTAGTGTCCAGATTAAAGGAAGCAATAGTTCCTCTCTGTATTCTGACTCTATTCTGGGGTACCGTGTCCAGTTCTGAGTGCCACCGTTTAAGGAGGATATTGACTGTTAAGTCAATACAGTGGATGCTTGGGTTGCGAGTATGATCAGTGCAGGAAGCATGTTCATAACCTGCGGCATTCGCAACCCGCAGCACCAAGTCTTCAAGTGCGGGTTGTGATTTGGTGCTTCTGCACATGCACAAAGTACAACTTTTTTTCAATGCGTGAGCATCAAAACCTGGAAGTAACCTGTTCCGGTACTTCCGGGTTTCCGCGCGTCCGTAACACGAAAACGCGCAACCTGAAGCATCTGTAACCCGAGGTATGTCTGTATTAGCCAAAATGCTGTGCTACTGAATTTGTTACGCAAACTGTGAAGACTCTGCAGGATCCCTAAGCGTGCTAATGCCTTTTGGCATCAGTTGCTGTGATGTTCAGGCAGAAGAAAGATTTGATGCTCCCGAACGTTCGACCAGGAGGGAGAGAACATGCCAGCTGGGCATGCGTCTCTGCCAGGGTCCTACACGAGAGTAGGACGCTCCTAACATTGACAAGCTGTGCAGAGGAGGGCAACCGAGATGATAAAGGGCAGACTTCTGGGCTGGGGTGTTTTGTTTCATAGAATCATCGAGTTGGAAGGGGCCACCAGAGTCATCTAGTCCAACCCCCCCCCCCCACAATGAAGGAATCTCAGCTAAAGCGTCCGTGACACATGGCCCCCCAACCTCTGCTTAAAAACCTCCAAGCAAGGAGAGTTCGTGCGCTGTCTTTATTTCAGATCTTGCTGTGATGGATGTGGAAGGTGTTGAGGTTGGTTGTGTGCTTTTATTTTTTATTTCCTTACATTGCAGTTGTGTATTTTCTTTCCATTTTGCGACTCAACAGCAGGAAGAACTTTCTGACGGTAAGAGATGTTTGACAGTGGAATGGACTCCCTTGGAAGGTGGTGGACTCTCCATCCTTGGAGGTTTTGAAGCAGAGCTTGGATGGCCCTTTTTCATGGATGCTCAAGCTGAGATTCCTGCATTGCATGATGATGATGATGATGATGATAATAATAATAATAATAATTTTTATTTATACCCCACCCTCCCCAGCCAGAGCCGGGCTGAGGGCGGCTAACACCAGTAAAATTACTATAAAAACATAATAGAGAAAAAACACCCAATTTAAAATACAGGTTAAAATGCAGCCTCATTTTAAAAGTAGCCCACAGATCAAAACCATAAGGGGAGGGAAACAGAAGGGTCAGATTGAGTCCAAACCAAAGGCCAGGCTGAACAGCTCTGTCTTGCAGGCCCTGCGGAAAGATGTCAAGTCCCGCAGGGCCCTGGTCTCTTGTGACAGAGCGTTCCACCATGTCGGGGCCAGTACTGAAAAGGCCCTGGTGCTAGTTGAGACCAATCTAACCACCTTGCTACCTGGGACCTCCAAAGTGTTGCCATTTGTGGACCATAAGGTCCCCCGCGGGGCATACCAGGAGAGGCGGTCCCGTAGGTACAAGGGTTCTAGGCTGCATAGGGTTTTAAAGGTCAAAACCAGCACCTTAAACCTGACCCTGTACTCCACCAGGAGCCAGTGCAGTTGGTAAAGCGCTGGGTGAATGTGACCCCTTCCAACTGCATTCCCATCACCCAGGATCCCTGGCCTGGAAGATGGGGACTGGTGTGAGTTGGCGGCTGCAGGACCCCCATTACCATTTAAATTCCCCTGGCAAGGGGGTCTTATACCCTATGAGTGCAAGGTTTAGCACACAGGAGGAGAGTAGAAGGCTTGAAGGAGACGAAGGAACTGCTCTCTTTGAGAGTAGGGGTAAATTGAATTGCTGGTAGCTCCCCAAAGGCAATTCATCCCAATATAAAAAATTCCCTGGACTTTTTAACATGCCAGTAGGAAAAGCTAGGTTTGGTTTATTAAAAAACCCACATCGTATAAGGTGCAATAACCAATTATGGTGAGATCCTTCCCTCTACCAAAGACCTCTATATTCCAAACCTCAGGTACCTATTGAAAGCCTGCCTCTATCTTTAGGCATACCGCTTGCCCCGCTCCCCAAATTAATGTGTTCTTTAATGGCTTATAGTTTTAAGTACACCCCTCCAGCTTTGCCGATTTAACACGTAGGAGGCGAGTCATTTGTGAAAAATTTCAAAGCGCTGTTCCCACGCCCAGCGAGTCCCGTCATTGTTCAGGTGCGGAAATTAGGCATTTTTCCTGATCGTTGGAAACCTTCCCCCTCCACCCCTTGAATGCACCAAATAATTACGCCCCTCCCCAGATGAATGGCTGTGTTTATCTTCCTCTGAGTCAAGCGAAATTATTACCGGTGACAAAAAAATAAAAAAGGTTTTGCTTTGCAGAAAAGCTTGAGGGTGTGTGTGTGTCATTTTTTTTGTATTTCTGGAGGTTCTTTTGGGGGGGCTTAATTCCCAATCATGCCCCCCTCCCCGCCTATGTGGAGCGAGTGCTTGAATTAGCAAGCATATTTTATAAAAAATGAAGGCTTTTTAGGAAAGGCACCTGGCTTTGCACCTGTATCAGCTAGAAGAGGCGCCCCCCCCTTTCTCTCTCTGTAGAAACAGGGTCTGTAATTTGGGTAAAGGGGGGGTCGGCCTGGGTCTGCCGCTTTGACCAGAGCGCTGTAGCATCAGTTAAGGGTGCCGGGCGAGGACCTGGGAAGAGACTCGGGTTCGAATCCTGGCGTGACGCTTGCTGGGTGTGAGCTCTGGCCGGTCCCTGCCTCTCTGAGCCTAACCTACCTCCCAGGGTTGTTGTGTGGATTAAATGGGGGGGGGAGCCCCGTGTTTAAACCATTGTTTAATGTTTCACTGTGTTTTCATATATGTTTAGGTAAGCTTTTAATGTTTGATGCATTACTGTATTTTAATATTTTGTTGGAAGCCGCCCGGAGTGGCTGGGGAAGCCCAGCCAGATGGGTGGGGTATAAATAAATAAATTATTATTGTTATTATTATTATTATTATTATTATTATTATTATTATTATTATTATTATTATTTTGGAAGCTGCCCAGAGTGGGGTACAAATACAGACGTACCTTAGTTTTCGAGCAGCTTAGTTCTCAAACGTTTTGGCTCTCGAACGTTGCAACCTGGAAGTGACATTTCAAGTTTGTGAACTATTTTTGGAAGCCGAACATCCGACGGGGCTTCTGATTGGCTGCAGGAGGTTCCTGCAGCCAATCATAAACCGTGCTTTGGTTTCCAAACATTTTGGAAGTTGAACGGACCTCCGGAACGGATTCCGTTTGACTTCCGAGGTACGACGGTAATAAAATTATTGGTGTTATCGTCACCAGTATCATTATTATAATTATGCGTGACAACATGAGCTCCTTGGAGGAAAGGGGTACAATATAAATCCGTGGTTCGCAAGGTGGGGCACATGCCCTACAGGGGGGCAATTATTTTTAAGGGGGGGGGGCAATTCGAGAATGAATTATTAACAGAGAATGGCTCTTTCCTTTCTGTTTTACTATTCCCCAGTATTCCTGAGCTAAGCATTTCTCAATTGACTTCTACCTTAACCTGAAATACATCAGAAATAACCTTTATAATCTTTTTCCAATATTCCTTTACACACATACACTCCCACCACATATGTGCATATACCCCTAACTCTTGACCACAATGCCAATACTTAGGACTCAATCCTTTAACTATATCTGCCAGTTGTGCCTGGGTTCTATACTTGCGTGCTTCCTTTCTGACATTGCGGTACCACTGCAGTTTTTTGCCTGAAGCAAAATCAAAGCCTAGTCGTCTAGTCCCAGGGCATGTGCAGAGTTGCAGCTGAGCTGAGCTTCTGCGTAACTGTGGCAGAGAGTTCCCCGGGTTAATGACCTGCCGTGTCAAGGAAATGCTTCCCTCTGCCTCTTTGTCTGCCGTTTCTGTGATCCTTGCGGGGGTGTTGTATGATGACGCCTGCCACTCTTGTCTCCCCCCTGCCGCTCAGGTTACAACATCAAATGCGAGTACACCGCCCACAAAGAAGGGGTCCTCCGGGAGGAGATGGTGCTGCACAGCCAGACCAATGACAAAGTCTCCATCAAGGTGGTCGTACAAGCCAGGGTGATGGGTAAGTGTCCCCGTTCCTCAAGCCTACATTTTTTGGGGGAAGCCGTTGGAGGACTTGAAGACTCCCACCACTTTTCCACAAGAGAGAAAGTCCCCCACTGGCTCCCAGGACGTTTCTGAGCACAATTCAAAGTGTTGGTGCTGACCTTGAAAGCCCTAAACGGCCTCAGTCCTGTACAGTGGTGCCCCGCAAGACGAATGCCTCGCAAGACGGAAAACTTGCTAGACGAACTTGCTTTTCCGTTTTGTAGGTGCTTCGCAAAATGAATTTCCTATGGGCTTGCTTCGCAAGACGACAATGTCTTGCGAGTTCCTGCTGGTTTTTTTTCCTCCCCCCCCCTTTTCTAAGCCGCTAAGCTGCTTATCAGCTGATCCGATCAGCAGATAAGCCGTTAATAGCGCTAATCCGCTAATCCGTCAATGGGCTTGCTTCGCAAGACGAAAAAACCGCTAGACGAAGAGAATCACAGAACGGATTCTTTTCGTCTTGCGAGGCACCACTGTATACCCGAAGGAGCGTCTCCACCCCCAGCGTTCTGCCCGGACACTGAGGTCCAGCTCCGAGGGCCTTCTGGTGGTTCCCTTGCTGCGAGAAGTGAGGTTACAGGGAACCAGGCAGAGGGCCTTCTCGGTGGTGGTGCCCGCACTGTGGAACGCCCTCCCACCAGATGTCAAAGAGATATAAACAACTACCGTATTTTTTGCACCATAACACTCACTTTTTTCCTCCTAGAAAGTAAGGGGAAATGTCTGTGCGTGTTATGGAGGGAATGCCTACGGGTGGCATGCTTACGGATTTTCCTCCTCTAAAAACTACGTGCGTGTTATAGAGCGAAAAATACGGTATATGACATTTAGAAGACATCTGAAGGCAGCCCTGTTCAGGGAAGTTTTTAATGTGTGACATTTTAATGTATTTTTAATCTTCGTTGGAAGCCACCCAGAGTGGCTGGGGAAACCCAGTCAGATGGGCGGGGTACAAATAATAAATTACTATTACTTACTATTACTCCTTCACGCAGCACATAGTTAAACTGTGGAACTCCCTGCCTCAGGAAACAACGGTGGCCGCCACCTTTGAAAGGAGGCAGGGCAAATTCATGGAGGAGAGAGGCTGTCCGTTGCTGGCGGTCAGAATGGCTGTGCTCTAGAGGCAGTAATGTGTCATGGACTGGTTGAACAACAGGAGTGGGGGGGGGGACACCAGCTAGGGAACCCCCAAGGGAACTCCCAGGGGAAGAAGGCTCAGAGCCAGAGGAGTGGTGATGGGACGATGACAAGTGGCCAGAAGGAGAAGACTGGGAAGAGGGGATTGTTGGAAGATGAAGAGGTAACAGGGCTCGGTGAGCGGGGAGAGTCGGTGGCAGAGAGCAGTCCAGACTCAGTGGCAGAAGATGAAGCAGGAGAGGAGGGAGACCAAGAGGCAGTCTGGCTGAGGAAGACTCATGGGTATCTCACCCTCCTGCTGAGATAAGCTCCCAGGACCAGAAGAGGCATGAAAAGGGCGGAGGAGAGGTTTAGCTACAGGTAGGCACAGTCTCCGATTGCCTGGGGGAAACCCTGGAGAGGAGGGGACTTAGGCAGCTGTGGGGAATCGGGGACCTTCAGTCTCAGCAACTGCTTCATGGGGGCAGACCTGCCAGAGATGAGTTGCTGTGCTCATTAGGCCTGACTCTCCTGTGCAGATCCTTCTTTCGCTAATAAAGAATCGGCTCCCAATGGCCTGGTGTGATTGAGCTCACTCCTTTCACAGTGCTTCTGAGTCCCACTTGCTGGAAACCGCGGGAGGGGAGAGTTGCTCTTCTGTTCGAATCCTGCTTGCGGGTTTCCCATCTGGTTGGCCATTATGAGAAGAGGTTCCTGGACTAGGTGGGCCATTGGCCTGATCCAGCAACCAGCTCTTCTTATGTTCCTGGTTAAGTGTCCCCTTTCCCACAATCCATCCTGAGCTTTGCACATCCCTGGATGGCCAACTTTTCTGGGACCCTTCAGCTGTGAATCCCGCATTGCAGGGGGTTGGACTGGATGACCCTTGAGGTCCCTTGCAGCTCTGCAGTTCTGTGATTTTGTGACTTTTTTGTGGTACAAAATCGTAGCAATTTTGTGGTGCGAAAATTCAGCTCTTTGGCTGTGCACAGACAGTCCTGCTATCTGCTTGGACTACTGCAATGCGCTCTACGTGGGGCTACCTTTGAAGGTGACCCGGAAACTACAACTAATCCAGAACGCGGCAGCTAGACTGGTGACTGGGAGTGGCTGCCAAGACCACATAACACCGGTCTTGAAAGACCTACACTGGCTCCCAGTACGTTTCCGAGCACAATTCAAAGTGTTGGTGCTGACCTTTAAAGCCCTAAATGGCCTCGGTCCAGTATACCTGAAGGAGCGTCTCCACCCCCATCATTCTGATCGGACACTGAGGTCCAGCACCGAGGGCCTTCTGGCGGTTCCCTCACTGCGAGAAGCAAAGCTACAGGGAACCAGGCAGAGGACCTTCTTGGTGGTGGCGCCCGCCCTGTGGAACGCCCTCCCACCAGATGTCAAAGAGAACAACAACTACCAGACTTTTAGAAGACATCTGAAGGCAGCCCTGTTTAGGGAAGCTTTTAATGTTTAACAGACCACTGAATTTTAATACTTTGTTGGAAGCTGCCCAGAGTGGCTGGGGAAACCCAGCCAGATGGGCAGGGTATAAATAATAAATTCTATTCTATTCTATTCTATTCTATTCTATTCTATTCTATTCTATTCTGCTGTGATGTTGCACAGGATCCTTAGGCCTCCTCTCGCAGCAAGTGTAAGTGGGTCAGCCCTGGCTCCCCCCCCCCCATTTCAGCGCATAAATCTCCTGTTTAACTGCACCACACACCGGCTGGGTGCCCCTGGGACATGCCACCTTTCGGCATCTGAGCCCATATATCCCCCCGAATTAATATCCTCCTCTGGCGCAGAGCCTCCACTGCTCAGGAAATTAAACTCGCTTGCTGTGTGTTGGGATATTTATCTCTCGGGTTAATGAGTGTTTGCTGGAGGCGGGGGTGTCAGCGATAAGGACCCTGAACGCTGCTCTCCATCCCTTGACTGCAGGAGATCAAAGCAAAGATTGCAGAGGGCGAAATGACTGGCACCGTTTTTAATAAGCGCAGGAAAGGAGATGAAATAACAAAAGGGAATTGGGTTTCATGATGGCTATAACTGCCCCCTCGAGGTGGGGGCATGAAGTTATTTCCCAGCTACCCATAATAACATTTCTTTTACAAAAGGCATGAAAGTTAGTTCTGCCTACCGACGATTTTTGGAGACCCTTTATAATAATGATAATAATAATAATAATAATTTATTATTTATACCCTGCCCATCTGGCTGGGCTTCCCCAGCCACTCTGGGCAGCTTCCAACAAAATATTAAAATACCGTAATACATCAAACATTAAAAGCTTCCCTAAACCCTTCCCTGTGCAGCTTGGCTCGCTTGCGCGAGTCGCCTCAACAGTTTCCTCTCTGCTTTCTGGCTGCCGCTGCCTTGCATAACGAGACAGAATTAGGAGGTGGGTCCTGTCTCCCCTTAGCCCCCCCCCAGTCTGTCTTTCTTTCTCCAACGCCGCCTGTAGCAATGTTGCGGCCTACCCACCTTCCTCTTCTGTCCTACAATCCAGCGGGACCCGGCTAAGAGAGGGAAGATGGTGCCACAGCATTTACTTTTCAGGACAAAACACAACAGAAGGGGTAGTTGTCTGCCACCACTCCCTTGTCCGGGGATAGCCCAGAAGATTAGCCCAAGGGAGAAGGTTACTCTTCCTTATTGCCAGCTTCCCCACCCTGCATTGCTTTACCACAAATTGCAGGCAGAAATTCAACAGGTTCCATAAATAAAGGCAGAAATTCAACGGGTTCAGTAGGAGGCTAAGTGGTCAGACTTTGGATTCAGACTTTCCCCAGAAAGGCACACAGAACAAAATAGGAAAATCCGCCGTTTAAAATTTATTTAAAAAACAAGATTAAACATACTTAAAAGTAGGCACATCTCTTATATGGTTCAGAAAGGAAAAGAACAACATTGTAAAGCATCGCTAGCTAAATGTACTTACAAAAACGAGAACACAAGAAAAGTTAAGACAGTTCGCTGAATCCGCATCTCAAGAAGACAATAGGACAATAGGAAAAGAACACGCACATGAATGAGGACTGCCAGCATGGTGGTAAATCTGGCAGAAGGGCGGATGGATGCAGGCTCCTTTCCTAAGCTTTTTATCCTTAAGACCCCACGTGTAACCAAGGACCAATCAGAATTTCTGATTACCGTATTTTTCGCCCTATAGGACGCACTTTCCCCCCTCCAAAAATGAAGGGGAAATGTGTGCGCGTCCTATGGGGCGAATGCAGGCTTTCGCTGAAGCCTGGAGAGCGAGAGGAGTTGGTGCGCACTGACCCCTCTCGCTCTCCAGGCTTCAGGAAGCTATCTGCAAGCCTTGGGAGCCCGCGGGAGTTCCCTCCGGGCTCCCAAGGCTTGCGGATAGCAGCCTGCAGCCCAAAACCCGGGGAGCGCAGCGGAGCACGCCCCGGGCTTCGGGCAGATATCCGCAACCGGGGGAGACCGACGGGAGTTCCCGCCGGGCTCCCAAGGCTTGCGGATAGCAGCCTGTTCTGGGGTCAGGGGAAGCTCGGGCTTTCCCCCCCTTTATCCCCCCCCAAAAAAAAAACTAGGTGCGCTCTATGGGCCGGTGCGCCCTATAGGGCGAAAAATACGGTAATTCAAAATTTACCAATGGTCACCTAGTTGGATAATATTTTTTTTTTTTTTAAATATTTTTATTGGGTTTTCACATTTTATATAAACACAAACAACACACATAACACCAAAACAAACATAAAAAACAACAAACATGAATAGTTCCCGAAAATCTTATTTTCTAACCCTAGTCCTTGACTTCCCCCCACCCCCTCCCCTGCATCCCTGTTCCCAGATTTGTGTCAGCAAGTTGGCATTTCTTCCGTCTTAGTATTATTCCTTTTATAAAAAACAAAAGTAAATTTTCCCTAAGTTGGACCCCAATTCTCTTCCCTCGATTTCTCATTTTTTCTTACATAATTTTCTTATTACTAAACCCCCTGGTCTTGAGTGTTGTTTAAATTTAAATACTTCCCTCCCTCCCATCCCCGCTTTGCGTCCTTTCCCAAGACATGTCCAAAATAACAGTTTTTAGCCTGGATTCCGCACATCCGAGGCTCTCAAATCTCTTTCAGTCCCTCTCCGCCAATTTTGTTGGTAGTCCTTTTTGTCTATCATCAAGTCTCGAAAGATTTCCTTAACCATCAATCCAATCAGTCCATAGTCTCTTCCCATATTTAAAGGCAACTGCTGAGGAATTTCCACAAGGCCTAAGTCTTGGTGATAGTCAAAATCAAAGTCTATGTGGAGGCCCCAATTGTACTTCTTTATTTCGAGTTCCTGAATTCCATAAAGTCCCAGGGCCTCCACTTTCGTCTTCTGTATCTTTCGTAGGCTTAAAGTAGATTTAATCCAATAGTCTCCTTGCTTGTGTTCTCCAGATGCCAGCTTCTGGTTAGTATTTTCCCAGATAACTTGTTCTCTTTCTTGTTTAGTCTTCTCCTCTTCTTTGTTTATAGTTTCGAATTCAGCTGTGGGTTCTTTCTCACTCAGGCCCTCATTACATTCAGCAGAACTACTTGTTTCCAAATCCAAGGTCGTCAATTGTTTACTCATAGCTGTAGTCTGCTCCTGTAAGGTTCCCACCAGTGAAAACATCCTTTCGATTTCTCTCAGTATCTTTCCACCCACAGCCATTGTAATTCCACAGAATTCCCCCTAGAGGGAATCTGGTTACTGAGTAATCTTTTCTCCAACAATCCTCTGTCCTATTATTGTTTCTTTGTTTCCCAAAATTTTAGTTCAATTGTAACTCCTTTTAATCCGGAGAGGTCTTAAACAGCGATTTTTTTCACTATTAATAGTCCATTTGACAGCTTTTGACAGCTGTCAAATTCTGCTCCTCTATACAGGCTCCAAAGCAGGTCGCTCCCGGGCCCGGGAGGGAGGGTTGTTCGCCACAAAACAAAGACTCTTCCAACACTCCACTCTCCTGTTCAATTTTACCTTTCTAAATCTTGGAAGTTACTGTCTTTTTAAAACTCACCCTTTACAGGGTAGGCACTCCAGCTTAGCTCTTATTTCGTTGCTCTGGATCGTCTGCAAGGGGGGGTGTGGGGACTTCCTTTTGGCACACCCCCCGGTCGTCTCAAATTCAGAAGGTAAAAATTTTAAAGTTCAGTTCCAAATTACTCACGGGTTCTTTTTTCAGTCCGAATTTCAAGGAAGGAAGTCAGCGCTCTCCGGTTATGGCTCGCGGCTTCGCTCAGCGGCGGTAGCGGTCGACTCTCAGTGCCACGCCGTCCCCTGTATCCCCTCCGTAGCCTTTAAAAAGGCTCATTGCGAATCAGGGGGGGCGCTTAAGGCACCCGCCGAGTCTTCAGTCCGCAGGCTTCTGCGCCTGCGGTTTTTAAGGGTCCCCGTGTCGCCGGCACGGCAAAGACCCATCCACCGCTGAGCCGATTCCCTCCGGAGCTCGGAGGGAATCCGCCATTTCCCGATCGCGCCAACCCGGAAGTCCACCTAGTTGGATAATAACTCAGCCTGTGACAGCTGAAGCTTGTTTATTTCTAAGACCTTGGGATCAAAGGGTTCCTCCCAAATTTCTCAGAGACACAGCAGATTCTCCTTTCTCCTGTAATGAGGCTTGATAGCCCTGATTCACACAGGGGGCAGCACTTAGTAACCAGGTGTTAAATCACCACTAATCAACTGGAAGTTTTCCTTCCTGCAGATGCATGAGATAAGTATTCACACTCCCAGAGTCAGTTAGTTAAAGCAACAGATATACATTTCCCATAAATCCTTTGGCCTTTGGTTTTCCCATAGTGCTTTTCTTCAACTTGACCAAAATTTGTCTACTGAAATTTCCTAACTTCACTACCTCTCTGCTTTGCCTTGCAGACCGCCACCACGGCACCCCCATGCTGCTGGAAGGGGTGAAGTGTATCGGGGCCGAGGTGGAGTACGACTCGGAGCAGAGTGAGTGGCACGGCTTTGACTAGGCCTGCCCCCCAACCCACCGCCTCCTCTTCCTCCTCCTCCTCCTCCTCTTCTTCGAACCCCGCTCGTTCTTCAAAGGGTTTTCTATGTATAAATATTTTCCGGTTATAAAGAGCTTGAAACGAGAATGCCCACCCCAACCGTTCGCTGGCTGCCTGACGCAGATCGTGCTTGTTTCGTGCCCGCCCCCATGGCGCTTGTCTTGTGGGTTTTTGGGGGTGCTGCGCTTAACCCCACCCCCCCACCCTCCCGCCGGCTTCGAAAAGGCGGTTCTGTGGCTTAAGGTGAGAGACATCTCTCCGGCCTTCAAACTGCGTCTGTGGATGTGTGGCTTTTTGTCCGAAAGACCGTGCGCACCCCGATTTTTGCAAGCGGGTGCACATGCGCGGGGGACCCCCAGAGACCAGTTGTGTGTGTGTGTTGATTTTCCTCCAGGTTTTAGCATCGTCTCGCTGCCTGCAAAAGCGTTTCCCACGGCCGCCCTTTTGCGAGGCTCCGTTTCCCAAGTTGCACAGTGGCCGATCGCACCAGCTGTTTGGCTGGGACCAGCAGCCATCTCAAAACAGCCAGCAAGTGGCTGCTCCCGAACAGCTGTTTCGGCTGGCTGCTCGGAGGAAGAGAAATCTGTGTTCCTCCAGGCATTCAGATAACTTAAGGTTTCCCTGCGTTGCTATAGATAGGTCAGGGTTAGTTAGAGAGCCTTTGCCAAGCCAGTGCCCTCTGGATGTTTTAGGACCGCAACTCCTGGCTGATGGGAGTTCTAGTCCAAAGCATCTGCAGAGCGCCTGCTCTGTGAGACTGACTTAGGGCTGCATCAGTTGCTGGGGACCAATTTTACACAGCCGCCCTGCCTTTGGCTTGGGTGCTCTTATTTTTTTTCCCCTCCCACTTCCCCATCCTCAGGGCAAACAAGCCTTCAAGGCGGTACTTTCCTGGGAAGGTTCCTCCAGGCAGAGCCAAACAAGGCAGCCCATTATTACGGTAAAGATGGGGCAGCCCTCAAAGGAGGAAAAAGTTGCCCGGTTGCCCTGCAAGAGTGTGTCTCTCCCCCCACAAAAAAAACCTCCTGTTTCTGCTTTGCTGTAGCCTGGGAAGGTTTGTTCCTTCCCAAGGCTTGAACCCTCCGTTGCCTTTCCAGAGATGCCCCGAGCGAATCTCTTCTTCTTGCAAGCCATACGGTGTCTTGAAACCCCCGCATCACAGAAAACATGTGTTCTGTTCTCTCTTCCTTCCTGCTGTGGTTTGTTTGCTTTTTAACGCCTTTTTCATATTCAAGATTCGGACCCTTCGCTCCCGACACGAAAGGAATGAGTTGCATTTCCTAGTGAAATCTACCCACGGCGTGGCTTAAGAGGGCAGGTTGAAGAGCTTTGACTTTTGGATTTCGCCCCCCAACCCCAAAGCGGTCCCCTGCAACTGGAAAAGTAGCTCTTCAGGGAGCGAGGCTGCCACAGACCGATGTGCTAGATTTTTTACTTTCTTCTCCCTTCTCTTTTAAATGTTAAGTTTTCCACTACCTGCAGCAGAACCTCCTGTTTTTGAAATAAAAAAATCTGCTCCAGCGGTAGGAGGGAGGCAGTCTGATGTGCTCCTGCCTCGGCAGCCCCATAACTAGACCACTGCCCTCTCAGGAGCAGCCCTTCTGGAGCAGCAGGGAGGTGAGGGCGCAGGATGAGACCCAAGGCTCATGGCTGACCCCTGTTTCATCTGTCTGAGGTGGGCACCCCTCCAGTGTTGCTGAACTCCCATTGTCCCTAACCATTGGGCGACGCTGTCTCAGGCTGCTGGGAGCTGAAGCCCATCAACATCTGGAGAACTGCAGATGTTCTGTTCACTTGTTGGAGCCTTGTCTTTAAACATGGCGCTTCCTCTCCCAGATGTGTTTTCTTAACCATTCTCTTTTCTCTCTCACTTTTTTTTTCTTTTTTCAAAAAAGATTCATAGTACAAAGACCAGGAATGTGATATAGTTAAGAAAGAAACCAATGGGTTTTTTATGTGCCTATATACATATATACATAAATATATATATATATATATATATTCAAATAAACTTGTGTGTTTTTGGGGTTTTTTAAAAGCAAAAAAATCTCTAAAGGAAAACAATAAACTTCAGTTGGAACAAAAAAACCTCCTCTGCTGTCCTGTGTGGAATGACTGGGGATGTGGTTGGGGTTTTAAGTTTTCCCTTTTGCAATGAGGTCTTTTGTCCTCTGCACCCGGCTATCCCCAGCCTGTGCCCTTCCAGGAGGACTACAACTCCCACCAGGCTGTGCTCCCATCAGTACCGCAAAGCGCCTGAAGGGGGCGCCCCATTGGCAAAGTCTGAATCTTGTGGGTGGGAGGCCAGGAGATGCTCTGCTGCCACCTACAGGCTGGAGCGCAGTCCAGGTCCCCAAACTGGGTGGCACTGCCCCCTGCAGGTAGGAGGGTGTGTGGTTTCCCCCTTGTTTTAATCATGCATTTTGCGTTTTATATTTTATTTTTATGTTGTGAGTCATCCTGAGATTTACAGATGAAGGGCAGCGTACACATTAAATAAATAAGGCGAGGGGGCATGATTAGCAGACCTTGAAAAGCCGGTATCGCTGGGTCATCTATTACTCTTGGATATTTATTTATACCTTGCCTTCTTCCCTGACGGGGCTCAAGACGGCTTACAGATAAAAACCAAGAATTGCTAAAACATAGAAGCATACAAACATTGCAAAACAGCTTATCCTTAGCAGAATAATTAAAACTATACGCACATCTAGTTTGCTGAAATAAGCAAACTGGCTTCAATTGGTCTTGGAATAAATGTTGCAATTAATGGTTGTGGTTTCAGAATTTTACTGTGCGCGATTATCTTCCTCGATGGGTTCTGCAAACTCCTATTCCGGATCATGCTTTTTGTAGTGGAGGCCTTGGGGACGCAGAACCAAGACGGCCGTGGCCTCCAAAACTTGGGGGACCCCTGGTCTGGTTTGTTCAGGGTCAGGCAGCAAGAAAGCAAGTCGTTTTACCTGTTGTTATTCCCCATCCATCCAGCAGAATTCAGTTGACTGGTGTCGTTTCACTGCCCCAGAATCCCTCCTGTATGTGTGAAATTGCTTTTCTGCAAATTGCTGGCCCGCCAATCCAAACTCCCTCTGGATGATGGATGATCCCCAGCAATGGAAAGTCTTCCCCAGCCATCCTCTCCCCGCATCCTTTTAGCTCATCTGCTGGGGATCGTTTAACTGCAGTTCCTTTTTTAATTTAATAATAATAATAATAATAATAATAATAATAATAATAATAATAATAATAATAATAATAATAATAATAATAATAATAATAATAATTGTTGTTTATCTATTTATATGCCACTCATCTGACAAGGTTGCCCCTGCCACTCTGGGCAGCTTCTAACAAATTAAGACATCCAACATCAAACATTACTGCTGTTCCATGGCAGGTAAGCACAGGTACAGATTGAGCAGAGGAGTGCTGGGGCCAGAACCACTTTAAAAATAATTGCTTTAGTGCATTCCAGGTTCTCTCCTAGGACTGCAGGAGTAAGTGGGAGGGTGGCAGCAATTCCTGGAGAGTTAGACCCATGGGAAGCAGGGCTGTTGTGATGCAGTTGGGCAACAAAGGGCGTGTGAGAAGCTCTCTGGGGCGGCTAGCGATCAGCAGGAAATGCATCTTTCAAAATGTGACGGAACCTTTTAATATGAAAGGTAAAGGGACCCCTGACCATTAGGTCCAGTCGTGACCGACTCTGGGGTTGCAGCGCTCATCTCGCTTTATTGGCCAAGGGAGCCGGCGTACAGCTTCCAGCTCATGTGGCCAGCAGGACTAAGCCGCTTCTGGCAAACCAGCGCAGCGCACGGAAACGCCATTTCCCTTCTCGCCGGAGCGGTACCTATTTATCTACCTTCACTTTGACGTGCTTTTGAACTGCTAGGTTGGCAGGAGCAGGGACTGAGCAACGGGAGCTCACCCTGTCGCGGGGACTCGAACCGTCGACCTTCTGATTGGCAAGCCCTAGGCTCTGTGGTTTAACCCACAGCGCCATCCGTGTCCCTTACCTTTTAATATATGTTCAAATAAAATTGGAAGCGGTCCAAGAGATTATACATCTTCTCATCGCTGAGATTAGAATTTTTGTCATATTGATGCAAAACTTAAGGCTTCTACTAGGAGATATGAATCCTTTCACAATGTGCTGCAGCACTGGAAACCAGAGGGGTAGCTAACTATGCAGCCATTTGTCTAAATTTTACATTACAAAACCCACGGTAAGGTTTCTTTCGTACACCTTGAATCTTTTCAAGGCGATGGCAGTGTCTGAAGAATGATCCCAGGCAGCGATGTGGGTTTTCCAGGAAATTTGAACGGGCTCACTTAGAGAAATCAGAAATGCCTTATAGTGATCTAAAGGGGGGGAAATGAAATTGCCAGCTTGTCTAACATTTGTAATTGACATTTACCGTTACTAATTAATCTGTGAAGCAGAACATTTTCCAGAGCAAAAAGGGGATCCTTTAACTGCAGTTCCTGCATTTCAGGGGGTTGGATTAGATGACCCTTGGGTACCTTCCAGTCTTCGAGTTCTGTGATTCAGGAAGCCAAGAGCAGATCTGCCTGCCAAGCATTCCTCCTGCCTGACCAATGAAACGTAGAATTGGAAGGAAAACTCCCCCCCAAAGGAGAATCACAGCTGAAGCCTCCATGCCCCACTCGCACCTGGGCCCCAAACGCTCATCTCACATAAGAAGAAAGCAAAAATCACTTCCGTTTATTTTTCTCTAATAAAGCCATACTGGCCGCAACAAGCTCATGAATGTCCACCCGTTCTCCCGAGGGAGAGAAAGAGAGTGTGCGGGTTTATACACCATATAGAAAAATAAAATTTTGGGTGGGTTCCTACAAAGCGACATATTACAAGCATTAAGGAGGCAGGACAGAAAAGCTTTTTATCGCGGTTTGGAAGGGGCAGGGTGGCAATGTTTATTCAGCCAGAGAACGGGGCAATCCTGCCTGGCTAGTTGGAGAGCAACAGAGGGTTGGTGGAGCAGTGAGCAGGCCGGCTAAAGGGACTCCGAGCTGTTGAGGGTGGGGTGTCACTGGAGGCAGTCAATTTATTCTGATTTCCTCCCCATCCTTTGCAAAGATGCAGTGGACACTAGCAGTTCCCAAGACTTGAGCATCAGTTGTTTAAAAGCCAAGACTCTGAAGAGACAAGCTGGACACTTGGAAAAAAACTCCCATTTCCAGGAGGCAACATCCAAACCTAGATCAGGGGTCAGCAAACTATTTCAACAGGGGGCCGGTCCACTGTCAGACCTTGTGGGGGGCCGGACTATATTTTGAAAAAGAATATGAACAAATTCGTATGCCCCACAAATAACCCAGAGATACCTTTTAAATAAAAGGACACATTCTACTCATGTAAAAACACACTGATTCCTGGGCCGTCCGTGGGCCAGATTTAGACAGCGATTGGGCTGGATCCAGCCCCCGGGCCTTCGTTTGCCCACCCATGACCTAGATATACCTGTGATTTCCGCCCCTCCTCTCCAGTTCTGCTTACATCAAGAGAACTAGACTGAAAGGACCTACAATGAGCTGCTCACTGATAAGACTTCTAAAAAGTAAATATAGCTCTGAGGGGCTCAAGATGGCTGGGCTACAGCTTTGGGTTTGGGGGAGCAGGCAAAACATTGCCCTAGTGACCAGCCTCTCTCCTTGCCCCCAGCTGAATGAATCTGGCCCTTCTGCTCTGGGCAGGTTGGTGGAAGCTGATCTGGGCTTTTATTTGGATTAAGGCACGATAAGTAGAGAAACTGCTCCACCTGCTGTTCACACTGGTACCCACTGGCCGCCGCCAATGGGATTGGCAGTCCAAGACAGAGGTTGGGGAGACCCAGATAAAGCCATGCCAGTCTTCCTCTAAAATGGAAGGTAGGTCCAAATAGACATACAGTGGTACCTCAGGTTACATACGCTTCAGGTTACGTATGCTTCAGGTTACAGATTCCGCTAACCCAGAAATAGTGCTTCAGGTTAAGAACTTTGCTTCAGGATGAGAACAGAAATCGTGCTCCGGCGGCGCGGCGGCAGTGGGAGGCCCCATTAGCTAAAGTGGTTAAGAACAGTTTCAGGTTAAGAACAGTTTCAGGTTAAGAACGGACCTCCGGAACGAATTAAGTACTTAACCCGAGGTACCACTGTACTTCAGACATGCATTGTTATTCACCGTTGGCTTAAATGCCCGTCCTGTTCCCCATGCAAAAGCACAGAACCTTTCTATTTTTTGCTCGTGCAGTTGTCTTAATTATCCAACACCTTGTGCACTGAGATGCTTCGTGTGTGTGTGTGTGTGTGTGTGTGTGTGTGTGTGAACCCAACAATATTTAAGGATATTATTATGTAAACACTTCATGTTTCCAGAAGGCGTTGCTTTGTCCTAGATCTTAGGCCAGACAATTGAAAAATTGCTGTGTTTTTTGGTGTTTTTGTAAAGAAGAAGAAGAAGAAGAAGAAGAAGAAGAAGAAGAAGAGGAAGCAGCAGCAGCAGCAGCAGCAGCTTAACAACTTTGGGGTTTTCCGGAATGTCCTAGTTTTTACTTTTTGAAATATGGCAATTCTAGGAGTGGGGGAGTTGCATGGAATGGAATGTGGATGCAGTGGTACCTCGGGTTACATATGCTTCAGGTTACATATGCTTTAGGTTACAGACTCCGCTAACCCAGAAGGTAGTGCTTCAGGTTAAGAACTTTGCTTCAGGGTGAGAACAGAAATCAGGCTTTGGCGGCGCGGCGGCAGCAGGAGGCCCCATTAGCTAAAGTGGTGCTTCAGGTTAAGAACAGTTTCAGGTTAAGAACGGACCTCCAGAACGAATCAAGTACTTAACCCGAGGTACCACTGTATTGTATTTCATCTTCCCATGGTGACACTGTTAGGTGAAATTTCCAACTCCCCAGCTAGTTAAATTATGGTCTTGAATGAAAGGCTGCTGCTGCATCCTGGACCATTCCATCTGCAAGGCCCATCATTGCACGCAAATTTGTCTCTCCAAAACCTGAAGGAAAATGGAAGGGAAGGTTATGGGACGAATCTCTTCTGTGGAATTTCTCTCCTTGGAGTTTTTTACTGCTGGCCTGCAAAGCTGCCCACCCCTCTGCTCTCTTCTAGAGTCCTGAGAAGATAATCTATGACTGTGGTCCAGTTGCCACCACCAAAGACCAAGACTAATGATGGGAAAGATGAAAGGGTCCACCTGGTATTCCAGCTTGCCTTTCTTTGGCGAGTTGAAGCAAAGAGGACGTGTTTCTGGAACCTGACCTGTGCTGGATTTCTTCCCAAGTCTGACATGACTCAACCAGAAAAATCCACAGAGGAGAGGAGGAGAAGGACCTTAGCCAAACCCCTTCTTCTTCCTCCTCCAAGGCCTCAAATGTCCAGGGCATCAGTTGGAAAGGAAATCGATAGAAGCTCTCACGGTCTTTGATGTCTGGACGTCCATGGCTGCCACCTTGATCTCTGTGTCTCCAAACTGCATGCTGGCTCGGATCTCCCTCCTACTCTTCTTCGGAGAGCTGGGCTCCTCCAACTCATCCAGGTCCAGGCTGATGGTACCGCATTTCCTGACCCCGGGGTCGGTGATGTAGACCACGTCGTCGGTGCCACAGCAGTAGATGTTGATGATGATCTTCCGCTGCCCGACCCGCGCAGGGCAGTAGCTCCTCTGCACCACCTCGCCCAGCGCCACGGACTGGTCCACGGAGACAAACTTCTCAAAGATGTCGGTGCACCAGTTCTTCCCTTCCTTGACCAGCAGCTTCTCCCTGGGGTGCTTGCCCTCCACGAACTTGTTGAGCACCCCCACGCCGTAGGTCAGAGGGGAGCGCCTCACGCGGACGATGGTGGGGTCCAGGCCGAAGAGCACCGCGCCTTTCAGGATGGTCAGGCCCACATCCTGCGGGATGATGACCCGGCAGACGGCGCTGAAGGCCGACTGGACCGCGTGCTGCAGCATCGAGGACTCAGCAAAACCTCCCACCAGGAAGAGGAACTTGATACCTTTGACTTCCGGCTTCTTCATGAGGTCACCTGAAGGGAGAGAGGGGACAGTGGAGGGAGGTGGAGAGGCCACAGGGGTCAAAAGGATGCTGGAAAAACTTGGCAAGGTTCCATTTTGGAGCCAGTAACTGTCAATAATAATAATAATAATAATAATAATAATAATAATAATAATAATACCATGCCCATCTGGCTGGGTTTCCCCAGCCACTCTGGGTGGCTTCCAACAGAACACTAAAATACAATAATCTATTAAACATTAAAAGGTTCCCTAAACAGGGCTGCCTTCAGATGTCTTCTAAAAGTCTGGTAGTTGTTCTTCTCTTTGACATCTGGTGGGAGGATGCCACCACCGAGAAGGCCCTCTGCCTGGTTCCCTGTAACTTGGCTTCTCACAGGGAGGAAACCGCCAGAAGGCCCTCGGAGCTGGACCTCAGAGTCCAGGCAGAACGATGGGGGTGGAGACGCTCCTTCAGATATACTGGACCGAGGCTGTTTAGGGCTTTGAAGGTCAGCACCAACACTTTGAATTGTGCTCGTAAACGTACTGGGAGGCAGTGTAGGTCTTTGAAGACTGGTGTTATGGGGTCCCAGCAGCCACTCCCAGTCACCAGTCTAGCTGCCGCATTCTGGATTAGTTGTAGTTTCCGGGTCACCTTCAAAGGTAGCCCCACGTAGAGTGCATTGCAGTAGTCCAAGCAGGATTTAACCAGAGCATGCACCACTCTGGCCAGACAGTCGGTGGGCAGGGAGGGTCTCATCCTGCGTACCAGATGGAGCTGGGAGACAGCCACCCTGGACACAGAATTGACCTGTGCCTCCATGGACAGCTGTGAGTCCAAAATGACTCCCAGGCTGCACACCTGGTCCTTCAGGGGCACAGTTACCCCATTCAGGACCAGGGAGTCCCCCACACCAACCTACCTCCTGTCCCCCCAAAACAGTACAAGGCTTCGGGGAAGAGCTGAGGCTTTTCTGACCCTCCACACCTGTCAGGTAGACTCACTGTCAGCAGAAAGAACCTAAGAGGCCAGCCAGATGTCTGTGGGAAACCAGCAAGCAGGATTTGAACACAAGACCTCTCTCCGCTCCTGCAGTTTCCAGCAACTGGGATTCAGAAACATTGCTGCCCCCAATTGCATACCCTCCAATGTTTCTCTGGTGAAAATTGGAATGTCCTGTTCCATGAAAATAATAATTTTATTACTTGTATGAAACCATCCGACTGGGCATTGGTACCTTGCTTCTCAAATGGCTGAGTTGCTGAACAAATCGACTCCTGAACGCCGCAAACTCAGAAGTAAGTGTTCCTGTTTGTGGACATTTTTCGGAAGCTGAATGTCCAACGCGGTTTCCGCTTGAGTGCAGGGAGCTCCTGCAGCCAATCGGAAGCCACATCTTGGTTTTCGAACGGTTTTGGGAGCCAAACGGACTCCCGGAACGGATTAAGTTCGAGACTACCACTGGATATAAAAATATAAAGGTAAAGGGACCCCTGACCATTAGGTCCAGTTGTGGCCAACTCTCTGGTTGCGGTGCTCGTCTCGCTTTATTGGCCGAGGGAGCTGGCGGGTCATGTGGCCAGCATGACTAAGCCACTTCTGGCGAACCAGAGCAGCGCACGGAAACACTGTTTACCTTCCCGCCAGAGTGGTACCTATTTATCTACTTGCACTTGATGTGCTTTTGAACGGCTAGGTTGGCAGGAGCAGGGACCGAGCAACGGGAGCTCACCCCGTTGCGGGGATTCGAACCACCGACCTTCTGATCGGCAAGTCCTAGGCCCTGTGGTTTAACCCACAGCGCCACCTGCGTCCCTTATATAAAAATATAATAAAGCATTAAACATTAAAAAACCGCCTTCCCTATACAAGACTGCCTTCTAAAAGTGTCTTCTAAAGGTTGTATAGTTATTATTTGCCTTGGCTTGAGGGTCGCATAACTCCATACCCACCAACAGATCTCTGATGAAAATAGGGAGGTCTAAGTGGGATATTATGGGATCAAATCAGGAACCGGGGTGGCTTCTGTAAGTCTGAGACTGTCCCTGAAAAAGAAGGACACTTGGAGGGCAGCAAGACCACAGGCCAGGGGGATCTTGGGAGTCCCACACTTGGACCTTGTGGCCGTCCTCAGGATCAGGCTGCAAGTTGGTGGAACTGACCAGCAAAATAATACAAATATAGAATTAGACGGGACCCTGAGGATAATCTGGTCCATCCCCTGCAACGCAGGAAACTTTTGCCCAGTGTAGGACTCGAACTCGCAACACTAAGTTTAAGCGGTTCATTCTCTACCAACAAAGCTATCCACACTCACAAACTGACACACTTTTTTTTCCCTTTTGCCCATTTCAGGGCATTGCCCACAGGAGGAAGAAGGTTGGCACCCAGCTTGAGTTTCTGCACACAGCCGAGCTCTCCAACTGGGGGACTCACCGATATGTGTGATAATCTGGCTGATGGTTGGCTGGAATAGCTCATTCATGGCTTCAGAGGACATGCGCAGCATCCCTTGCGAGGACCACTTCACCAGGTTCACGCTGGAGATGCCAGAAAAGAGATTACTTATACATTTTTATTTATTTTATTTTTCGTGGTTTTTTTGCTATTTATTTATTTATTGGTCTTCACATATTACATTACAATACAGATGTACCAAAACCAACACCATTTCCTCCCCATTACATTTCTATTTCCTCAATCTATCATATTATTCTTTTCTCCCTCCTCCCACTTCCCTCTACCCCCCCACTCGATTTCCTCCACATTATACAATTTACAATAATCTTTCCATTCTACAGTCGTCTCAAATCATCTATATAATCTTGTTATCTTTCCTTACTAATTTTTCTTCCATCTAGTACTTCACATTTTAATCTAGGCATATTAGCGTATCTTTTCCCCCCAGCAATATTTTGCCATATATTCATCAAAACATTTCCACTCCTTTTTAATTTTTTGATTCGACTGATTTCTTATTATAGCAGTTAATTTTGCCACAATTAAATATTCATTAAGTTTACAAATCCATTCCTCCTTTGTGGGTATAGTTTGTGACTTCCACCTAGCAGCAATCACTATTCTAGCAGCTGTACTTGCATATAGATAAATTCTTCCTTCCCCCTGTGGTATCTCTTCATCTATCAATCTAAGAAGATATGTCTCTGGTTCCTTTGTTATTGATATTTTCAACATCTTCTTTAGTTCTTCATGTACTACTATCCAAAATTTCCTCACACCTCCACCACATATGTATTGTTGTTCCTATTTCTCCACCACATCTCCAACAGAGGTTGGGTTTCAATTTATATATCTTTGCCAACTTAACTGGCGTTAAGTACCACCTATAGAACATCTTTACAAAATTTTATTAAATCGTATATCCTCTCGCCAGAGTTTCTCCCATTGCTCTAGATGGGTAGTGTTAAGTTGTGCGTGAACATATCAGACGACACAGCGATTCTTCAGACAGCTCTTGTTTATTCACAGGTCAGAACAGAACTGAACTGAACTGAAGGGTTCAGCCAGCCTGCTTATATGGAGCTCCACTAGAACGCAGCAGTAACCATTTTCTGTAACTATCCAATCACTGAACGTCACTTTTGATCCCTCATTTGCATATGTGGATCTGAGTGAAAACTATCTACAGTATCCCCTTGCTGGCCCAGGGTGAGAACTTCAGTACATAACAGATAGTATGTCCGAGATCCTGAGACCATTCAATCTTTCTGCTTCATTTTATGCTGTTTTAGTCTAATTGCAGTTTCCAATCTACACTGCCCTGATGGAGTTCTACTGAAAGAAAGCCTCAAATTTTTAACAAAAGGGTGTTGTATGAAAGGAGAGAAGGTTAGCACTCCCCTTGATAAGGATGGAAGAGGTCCTTGTGGCCTGTACAACACGCATATGGTTAAGGCATTGCCACCTACTTCGTGGCATCTAACCAAGTTTTTAAGACACAAGATTTACCCACACTGGAAGAATGGCAGATGAAGGTGATGGACTACATGGAATTGGCAGAAATGACTGGCAGAATCCGAGATCAAGGAGAAGAGGCGGTGGAAGAAGATTGGAAGAAATTTAAAGACTACTTGCAGAAATACTGTAAAATTAATGAATGTTGAAGGGATGTTGGATTGAAAATAAGCGGTATTGGTAAAAAGATGAATAAGAATATGTAAATGCGGATTGACAATGGTTGGAAATATATAGTTAGAATAGGTTAAGATAATAAGTAAAGATAAAGAGTAGAGGGTAAGGATTTGCTGAACTAACTATGTGAACTGGAATACAGAAGAGGGGGGTGTGAGGAGGTCAGGAAGTAAGTAAATGAAATATAAGACATGAAAATATTGATTATTTTTCTTTTTTTAACTTTCTTTTTTACTTTTTATGTATTTTGTCTTTGTATCTTTTTTGTATTGTTTTTGTCTTTTATTATTGTTATGCTTTTTTATTTTTTATCTATAATTTTGTAACTTTCTATTGTCTGAAAAAGTCTAATAAATATCTTTTTTAAAAACAACAACAACAAATTTTTAACAAAAGGGGAAAGAATTTGGGGTGGGGCAGTGGAATTGTGATCCTTTTATCCCTGCCAGGGCCAAGGTCGTCTGAGAGTGGGGAGGGACCCAAGGGTCATCTAGTCCAACCCCCATTTTCATCCAACCCTCTGGGACCCTCACCTGCTGCGCTTCAGAGCCGTCTCCACGTTCTGTCCCCGGTGCTTCCGGTAAAAGTCAATGAAGGAGAAGGGCAGCGAGATGTTGAGGGAGTTGGCACGGTGCGGGGCAGCTGTCCGCTTGCGGGCCTCGAACGCGATGGTCAGGTCGACCCAGGCCGCCGGGCGCTTGGCCTTGAAGGTGGCAATGAAGTCCTCGCCAAAGATCTGGCAGAGAAGTTTCTCGAAGGCCAAGTCCACCCCCACGGCCCCATAAGGACCTCCTGGAAGGAAGCGACGGGAGAGGCAAGGTCAAAGGAGCAAGGGAGAGGGGCAGCATGGCACAGTGGCTAGCGTGTCAAACTAAGGCTTCAGAGGCCAGGGTTCGAATTCCCGCTTGGCAGTGCAGTTTGCTGGTTGGGACCTTGGGCTGCCTCTCAGCCTAGCCTACTTTGCAGGGTTGTTGTGGGACAGAATGAGGAGATGGGAAACCACGTGTGCCTTCTTGAGCTCCTTGGAGGAAAAAGGTGGGCTAATAATAATAATAAAAATAATAATAATGGCATGAAGGATATGGGGCTTTCAGGGCCTAAGAGAAGCTTCTCTCTCTCTGTGTTTTCTGCCCTCCCAAATGTCAGGGTACATCAACAATACAGAACAACAAACCCCTGTGGTGCAAACTTAACACAACAAACAATACAAGCAACATGCAGACCAGTATACTAGATAGCACTGTAATTCTTATTGCATAATATACATGATTTAGTAACAAAAACAAAATGTGTGCACTTGTAAATTCTCTAATATATTTGAAATCAAATGAACACACGTCTGTCAATCTTTGAAAGTAAGTAAGTGAATAACATATTACATATCCGCATGACCACTGTTCCTTGTGCCTTTTTCTAATCTATGGTTTGTGCTGAAGAAGATTCCAGCGAAACAGTCAAATTATCCGGGATCTCTGTCCGTTGTTATTCACCTACTACTTCGGCACCATGAACGCCTAAAAAAAGTTTTCCCGCTTAGCCCACAGGATAGCATCTATTACTTTGTTTCAACTATAGACTTATTATACTTTTGCGGACTTTCAAAGATTGACAGACATGTGTTCTATTGATTTCAAATATATTGGAGAATTTACAAGTGCACACATTTTGTTTTTGCTACTAAATCATGTATATTATGCAATAAGAATTACAGTGCTATCTAGTATACTGGTCTGCGTGTTGCTTGTATTGTTTGTTGTTCTCCCAAAGGTCAGGGCACTGTCTGGGGTGGCCCCCTGAGCTGAGGAATGCACTTCCTTAAGCTGTTGTTGCAAATATGAGCAACCTATCCGAAGAATGCAGTGAGTCCCAGACATTTGCATTTCCACCTTCAAATAAAGGCTTTGATTTTCCTTATTATTTCGCTTCTTGCTTGCTATTTCAGTTTCAGCCACTAGGTGGAACTCTAACATCAGAACACCAACAGGGGAGGCCAGCTTCAAACAACCCTGGAAACCCTGGAATGGCCGTTCTAGCCAAATAGCTGGGTGGGAAACAAACCTGGGCACAAACCCAGCCGCCTTTCAAAGCTGCAAAATTGCACGGCTTACATGAAAGTTCAGGGCTGTAGTCATGTTTGTGTGGAATTTTGCCAAATACAGTTGTACCTTGGGTCCCGAACGCCTTGGAACTCGGACGTTTTGGCTCCTGAACACCGCAAACAGTGACTGTTCCGGTTTGCAAACATTCTTTTGGAACCCAAACGTCCAACGGGGCTTCTGCGGCTTTTGATTGGCTGCAGGAGCTTCTTGCAGCCAATCAGAAGCTGTGATTTGGTTTTCAAACATTTTGGAAGTCAAACAGACTTCCGTTCGACTTCCAAGGTACAACTGTTTGCACATTTCTGCAAAGCAATTCCCCCCCCCAGTATGAAGAACTTCTTAATGTCATTTTCACTAGCAGATTTCTTTCCCATGCTCTCCTTACCATAGTTATATGCAGTTTTAGCCACGCTTTACCACAGTCAAGTGCATTCTTGCATGCATTGTTTTGTCGGGGAACAGCATTGCAAAATTCGGAGAAGTATGAATTCTGTGTTTCAGATTCCACAGGGTTTCGGAAAGTGTGAATGAGATAAGTTTGCCTTTCTCCTCCACCTGCAGCCCTGGACTTCCTTGCAGGTGGCCTTGCTCTGTGGACTCTCCCCAGCACCCCCCTCACCTGACGCTTTGTAGAGCTCCTTGAGGGTCCCCTGTGGCTGTTCAATCTGGTGCACAGTCAGATCAACGGTCCCTCCGCCACAGTCGGCCACGATGTAGCGGTCCCCTGCGGGATGAAGGAAAGAAGGTGGTGATGCCAGGTTCGAGAAAGGAATCACAGAATCATAGAGTTGGGAGGGACCCCTGAGGGACATCTAGTCCAACCCCCGTGCAAGGCAGAAATCTCAGCTGAAGCATCCATGACAGATGGCCCTCCGACCTCTGCTGAGAAACCCCTAAGAAAGTGTGGGATGTGAAACGCAAGAGCAGTCAAGTACAACATTCCTGGAGTGAACATGTTTACACATGGGGAGGAATGTTTGTCCAGCCAGCAGGAAAACTTCCTGTTCCCTTCTGGGCTGGGACAGACTTCCTCTGCATGTGACTAGAGGTGGGCGTGGCACCACCTGTGCAGGTAACGACAAAAGCACAGGGCAGGGCAACCATCTCTCTCTCTTTGTCTACATGCATTGAAGAAGCAACATCTGCTTAGCCCAGGGGTCTGCAACCTTTAAGACAAAAAGAGCCAATTGGACCTGTTTCCGAAGAAAAAAGCCCCTGGGAGCCGCAAAACCATTGCGACATTTAAAGCATGCGCGCCACTGCCCTCCGATCTGACAGTGGGTGGGAAGGTGACGTCCGGACGGTGCATGACTAATGCACACACTGCCCCCATGCGACGTCACAGCCAGTACAGCACCCGCCACAGTGGGGAGTGTCGGGGCGCACAATGTGCCTCCTCCCCTCGCTAGTATCCGCCCCGGAGCCGCGGCAAAGGTGTAAAAGAGCCACATGCGGCTCCGGAGCCGCGGGTTGCAGACCCCTGTCTTAGCCAAAGATCAAGAGAGGACAAAGGGACTGTTTCTTTATGGGATAGTTTCCAGGTGTATGTTACTTTTCTAAGCTAAGTCTGCCTTCTGGGATCTGATTGTGAACAGAAAAATGGGGGGGGGGAATAAGGATGATATGTTTCTGGATAATATGTTTTGTTTTAATTTTGAATAAAAAAAGTTTAAAAAAGAAGAAGAAAAATAGGGAGATTACCTCTCCAACTGGCCTCCTTGAACCCTACCTCCATTTTTGGTTTCCCGTCCCCCTTGACACACACACTCTCTACTGTCCTGAGAAAACTCCTTAATCCTGGTTATTACTACTAATGGCTTTTGCCAACTTTGACCTGTTGCAGGACCTTAGCAGAGCAGACGCAGAGTTGTTCTGTAGAAAGCAATCAGTTGCAGGCAGGATGGACGAAGCAGGAACAAGACGCTGCTAAAGGTAACTTGGTTACTTAGAGGTGTTTATTGTTTACAGCGGACTCTTCAAGATACTATATACAGGAACAGAAATGGATCTTAACTAGCTCTCTCTTAACAAACTCCAGACGACTCTCAGAACACCACACTGACGGGGGACCTGACCTGTGACGCACCAAGATAGCGGTGTCCAGGAACTAAGCCGGGAGAGGGTGTCGCTGGTGTTGCTCAGGGGAGTCTCGCGGCGGGGGCTGCCGTGCCGTGTGGATGGAGCCACCTCGGCTCGAACGTGGCAGCGGTGGCAGGGGGTCGGGATCACTGCATAAGAGCCTCCTCCTTCAAACAGCCAGGGATTATGCCAGGGCTGTCCAAAGAAAAAAGCAAGAAATTCCCAGCCATTTGGATGATCTGCCTCCCACAATACTGAAGAAACCTTATGCCAACATCCCAGGTATAGACAAGGTAGACGATGTTGTGAGCAGGTTGCTGTCTCTGGAAATGGCAAGCCAGAAGGAGAAAGCGAAAATCAAGAAACAGCAGCTAGCAGACCAAGTCTGGAAGTCCCCAACTGACACTGCCTCCTTGTTGTTTAGTCGTTTAGTCGTCTCCGACTCTTTGTGACCCCATGGACCAGAGCACGCCAGGCACTCCTGTCTTCCACTGCTCCCGCAGTTTGGTCAAACTCATGCTGGTAGCTTCGAGAACACTGTCCCACCATCTCGTCCTCTGTCGTCCCCTTCTCCTTGTGTCCTCCATCTTTCCCAACATCAGGGTCTTTTCCAGGCAGTCTTCTCTTCTCGTGAGGTGGCCAAAGTATTGGAGCCTCAGCTTCAGGATCTGTCCTTCCAGCGAGCACTCAGGGCTGATTTCCTTCAGAATGGAGAGGTTTGATCTTCTTGCAGTCCATGGGACTCTCAAGAGTCTCCTCCAGCACCAGAATTCAAAAGCATCAATTCTTCGGCGATCAGCCTTCTTTATGGTCCAGCTCTCACTTCCATACATCACTGCTGGGAAAACCATAGCTTTAACTATACGGACCTTGGTCGGCAAGGTGATGTCTCTGCTTTTTAAGATGAGGTCCAAGTTGCATTCTTGACAGCCAAGATCCGCACGCTCCAGGAACATCTGCATATGCACACTAAGGACACAGTCAACCATCGCCAGATGCTGATAGCCATAGACCGGCAGAAGATGGGCAACACCAAGTACGACGTCTTTGAGAAGATGTGTAAAGTGCTGGACGTTAAGTATGAGTTTCCCCCATTGTACTGCCAGAGAGCCACCCGGCGCTGGAACGCTAAGAAAGCCTTGTGCAACAAGGTCTACTAAGAGGTGCAAAAGCTGAAAGCCCCACAGAGACAGAAGCAGTGGCAAGAATGGCTAGAGAGAACCAGGGCCAGAGAAGCAGAGAAGCAGGCATCACTCATATTGAGCAATATCTTCTGAAGCTGGTAGACAATAAATGTTTTAACCACCAAAAAAAAAAAAAAAAGAAAGAAAAGAAAAAGGAAAAGGAAAAAAAGAACACTACACTGACCAACAAACTATCCAGTCAGTAAGGTCATAAGTCGTCATGCCTGTGTGAGGCCTCAATCAATGGTTGAGCTGTATCCAAGGTCCCATATCTCCAGGCAGAACAACTCCTCTCTGCTCAGTCTTCTTGGCTTTCAGCTGCCCAGAATGGCACGTAGTCAAAAATCCCAGCAACTACTGCGGCCTGTGTTTCGTTAGCCCAAAAATGTAAAACGAGCGAGGTCCCAACCACAGAAGAATGGCAACTCAAAACTGATGGAATACGCACAGCTTTCAGATTTAACATATAGAATAAGAGAACAAGAAGAACATACGTTTAAAGAAGATTGGACAATGTTTATTAAATATACTGGGGTGGGGAATTGCGTACACCTGAAAGACTGGAAGAGGTTTAAAGAATATTTGAAAAAATATGTTAATATTTAAATCTCAGAATAGCTTTGGAAGTGGATATAGGCTGCAGGGTTAGAAGTAGAAGATAGTGTATTTTAAAACAGTATTATTTGTAAGTGATAAAATGTGAAGATTTTTATAGTAAAAGTAAGTGTGATTTAAAAAATGGTTAAAAATTATGATATATGTAAACTGCGAAAGATGAGGTAAAATGAAAATCACATAGGGGGGACTTGGGGAAGCCCACCTAACAATGTTTAGAAAAAATAAGGATAAGACAAGAATTTGTTCGCATCGTTTGTTTTTTCTGTTTGTGTTGTTTAGTTGTGTTATAAAATGAATACAAAAATTTTTCGGGGGGGGGGAATGAATTGCCCCCCCCTGGATCTTCCTACCTGTCTGCATTTCGGACCAGAGCTCTCCCATCCCGGACTCGACCAGGAAGGTGCGGCTGTGTCTGGAACGGCGGAGTTGTTCTCGGGCTGCAGGGAGACGGATAGGAAAGTAAGGCAGCAGCAAGATGGGGAAAACACACACACACACACACACACACACACACACACACACACAGGAAATGGAATAATCCCTTCGTTGTTTTGTTTTATAATCATAGAATGGACCCTGAGGATCTTCAATGCAGGAATATGCGCATGTCCCACACAAGGCTTGAATCTGCAATCTTGGCATTATCAGTAGTAGAAGAAGAAGAGTTTGGATTTGATATCCCGCTTTATCACTACCCGAAGGAGTCTCAAAGCGGCTAACATTCTCCTTTCCCTTCCTCCCCCACAACAAACCCTCTGTGAGGTGAGTGGGGCTGAGAGACTTCAGAGAAGTGTGACTGGCCCAAGGTCACCCAGCAGCTGCATGTGGAGAAGCGGGGAAGCGAACCTGGTTCACCAGATTACGAGACTACCGCTCTTAACCACTACACCACACTGGCTCCCATACACTGGCTCAGTACCGCGCTCATAACCAACTGAGCTATCCAGCTCCTATTCTTTTCTTTTCTTTATTATTTATTTATATTCTGCCATTCCTCCAAGCAGCACAAAGTGGTGTACGGCTTTCCACCTCCCCATGTTGTCTTCAAAACAACCCTGCAAGGTAGGATGGGCTGTAAATGGACAAAAGTACAAAGATACACAAAATGTGTAGGGGTGTGCATACCCCTGCATCCCCCCTGGAAAAAGCACTGCATGGAACTGTAGAAATGGAAGGGGGCCCCCAAGAGTCTCGGTAGTGGCACCCGCCCTGTGGAACTCCCTCCCACCAGATGTCAAAGAGAACAACAACTACCAGACTTTTAGAAGACATCTGAAGGCAGCCTTGTTCAAGGAAGCTTTTAATGTTTAATAGGTTATTGTATTTTAATATTCTGTTGGAAGCTGCCCAGCGTGGCGGGGTATAAATAAATCATCATCATCATCATCATCTAGTCCAACACCCTGCAATGCAGAAATCACAGCTAACACCCCTAATAAATGAGGTAGAGACTCAAGATCTGACTGACTCCTCCATCTCACCAATGGTTGCAAAAATCGTTTGGGCAAGGAAATGGGGAGATTGGGAACGCTCCTGAGAAGTCCAGGAGCAATGCTCAGCAATCTGAAGTTGTTCTGGAGTCGCCACGAGCAAGATCTGGAGCGCCTTGGGTAAAAGCAGCACTGCAGTACAGGCCGGATGGTCCGTGGTGGGGCTGAGGACAGTTAGCCTTCTCTCCCACCCACCCCCCCCAAGGCTAAACAGATGTAGGGAAGCTCCCTGACCTGGCCAAGGTTTCAGGAAACAGGCCATTTCCCCACAATTCCCCTCTTGAGAGTCTCCTGGCTTCCGGCTTCCCTCCCTTGGCTTCAAGACAGAAGCCTTTATTTAGAATTATGGACCTTGCCTCTCACACAAGCATGCACAGATCCTTCAGATTAGCACGTCAGAGTCACTTTTGCAGAAGACAGCATTCGGAAACTAAAATCCCCCTGAATTTGGAAGGTGTGTCACCTACCACTCAGTCTGAGCCACAAAGAGAAATGTTTTGCCTCAGCTCACACCTAGGGAAGGCTTAGATTTGGCTTTCAACAGCTCTGGGCCTTTGGGCCCAGTGCCTCTGAACATGCACAAAGTATAGTGTAGCGGTTAGACCAGTGTTCTGGGTCACAACCCTGCTTGGTTCCATAAACTCAGCCCCAGTGCATCTTTGCTCAGAACAGCGGTTTGCACGAACCATGGAGAAAGATGATGATGATGATGATGATGATGATGATGATGATGATGATGATGATTTGTACCCTGCCCATCTAGCTGGCTTTCCTCAGCCACTCTGGGCGGCTTCCAACAGAACACTAAAATACAGTAGTCCTTCAAACATTAAAAGTTTCCCTAAACAGGGCTGCCTTCAGATGCCTTCTACAAGTCAGACAGTTGTTTATCTCCTTGATATTTGATGGGAGGGCGTTCCACAGGGTGGGTGCCACCCTCTGCCTGGTTCCCTGTAACTTGGCTTCTCGCAATGAGGGAACCGCCAGAAGGCCCTCGGTGCTGGACCTCAGTGTCCGGGGAGAACGATGGGTGTGGAGATGCTCCTTCAGGTATACTGGACTGAGGCCGTTTAGGGCTTTAAAGGTCAATACCATCTTCTAAAAGTCAGATAGTTGTTTATTTCCTTGATATCTGATAGGATGTAAAAATACATCAAAATGTCACACATTAAAAACTTCCCTAAACAGGGCTTCCTTCAGATGTCTTCTAAATGTCAGGTAGTTGTTTATTTCCTTGACATCTGATGGGAGGGCATTCCACAGGGAGGGAGCCACTACCGAGAAGGCCCTCTGCCTGCTTCCCAGTAGCTTTGCTTCTCACAGGGAGGGAACCGCCAGAAGGCCCTTAGCTCTGGACCTCAGCGTCCGGGCAAAACGATGGGGTAGAGACGCTCCTTCAGGTATACATGAAAACTCATAACACATGAAAATTCAAAGCAGTGGCAATTAATTGCACATTTGTTCAAAGTCCAGTTAGAATGATTTATCTGAATTGATTCAACAAAACTGATGAACTTCATACTGAGAGACCAGCTTTTCAAAGTCTGGTAGCTATTTGCACCTCCAGTGCTGTCCCCTTGGCTTGTTGAGCCCCCTAGTGGCCCCCAGCCTGGTGGCACTAATTTGGGAAGCACTGGGTTCAAGTCCAGGCTAGGGGTGACCTGTGTTCAAATCCCCACCTGGTGATCTTGGGCCAGTTGCAATCTCTCACCCCAGTCTACTCTGCAGGGTTGTTGTTCGGCTATAGCATAGGGCAGGGGACCCCGAAGGCCTTTAGGGAGGTATTCTTATATGCAACGGCCGCAGCTCGGACTTTGGTGGCAAAGGGGTGGAAGGAACAAGAAGCCCCAACAATAACTGACTGGCATTACAAGCTACAAGAATTTGCTGAAATGGTGCAGTCAACAAACACCCTAAGAGGCAATTCAAAACAAAAATTCACCCTAAGAGGCAATTCAAAACAAAAAAGTGGGATAGATATAAAACATACGTTCAAAAATACTGTGAAGATTCGCTATCTATGCTAGCATTCAATTGAGGTTGGAGAGAGACTGAGTTGAGAAATAAGACTAAGAGCACATATTGATATAGGAATGTATTAGATAAAATGTAATGAAATATACAATAATAAGAGTACATTCATTTGTGAAAAAGGAATATACAACGGGATAGAGAGGAAGTCTAGTGTGTTGGTATGTATATGATTTTTGTTTTTTCTCTTTGTTCTTCCTTTTTTGTTTCATTTTCTTTCTAGGTATATAAAATTTATATATACCGTATTTTTCGCCCTATAGGACGCACCGTCCCATAAGACGCACCAAGTTTTTTTGGGGGGAAATAAAGGGAAAAAAATTATTTCCCCCCCCAGGCGCGGGGCTGGGGCAGCCCGAGCTTCCCCTGACCCCAGCCCCCAAACAGGCAGCTCTCTGCAAGCCGTGGGAGCCCAGCGGTGGCTCCCGCTGCTTGAGGAGAGATCCGGGAAGCCTGGACGCGCTGAGATCAGCGTGCGCAGGCTTCGGGATGCCGGCAACTCTCCCCAAGCAGCGGGAGCGTTCCCGCTGCTTGGGGAGAGATCTGCGAAGCCTGGACGCGCTGAGATCAGCGCGCGCAGGCTTCGGGATGCCGGCAACTCTCCCCAAGCAGCGGGAGCGTGCCCGCTGCTTGGGGAGAGGTCCGCGAAGCCTGGACGCGCTGAGATCAGCGCCGCAGGCTTCGGGATGCCGGCAACTCTCCCCAAGCAGCGGGAGCGTTCCCGCTGCTTGGGGAGAGATCCGCGAAGCCTGGACGCGCTGAGATCAGCGCGCGCAGGCTTGGGGATGCCGGCAACTCTCCCCAAGCAGCGGGAACGTTCCCGCTGCTTGGAGAGAGATCCGCGAAGCCTGGACGCGCTGAGATCAGCGCGCGCAGGCTTCGGGATGCCGGCAACTCTCCCCAAGCAGCGGGAGCGTTCCCGCTGCTTGGGGAGAGGTCCGTGAAGCCTGGAGAGCGAGAGGGGTCGGTGCGCACCGACCGCTCTCGCTCTCCAGGCTTCAGCGAAAGCCTGCATTCGCCCCATAGGACGCACCCACATTTCCCCTTCATTTTTGGAGGGGGAAAAGTGCGTCTTATAGGGCGAAAAATACGGTAATTTATGTATACATGTTGGAAATTATAGTAAGTCCTGTAATGTAATATGACAGCGTTTACCAATGTAATATAAGAATGTTAACAAATAAATAAAATGCAAATTAAAAAAAAAGCATAGGGCAGGGGAAAGTACATATACCACCTTTAGCTCCTTGGAAGAAAGGCAGGATATAAATGTCAGGATAAATGAATCCCAGAATCAGAGAGTTGGAAGGGAACCCCAAGGGTCATCTAGTCCAACCCCCTGCAATTCAGGAATCTCAGCTACAGCATCCATGACAGATGACCATTTAACCTCTGCTCAAAAACCTCCCTCTTCCTTGTAAGACGGTGGTCACAGGGGGCATCAAAAGCCTTGCTGAAGTCAAGATACAGTAAGTCCGCAGCATTCCCCTGATCCACCAAGCTTGTAACTCCGGCAAAAACAAAGAAATGAGATTCGTGTGGCATGACTTGTTTTTGAGAAGCCCATGCTGGGTTTTAGTAATCATATGTACAGCCATTCCTTGGTTGAAATAGCTTCGGGATAAGTATTTTCAGCTTGCACGCTGCGGCAACCCGGAAGTAAAGGAGTGCGTTATTTTCGCTGCTCGCGCATGTGCAGATGCTCAAAATGATGCCACGCGCATGCGCAGTCACGAGTTACCCTCTACTCAGGATGCGAACAGGGCTCCGGAACGGATCCCGTTTGCATCCAGAAGTACCATAATAATAATAATAATAATAATAATAATAATTTATTATTTGTACCCCGCCCATCTGGCTGGGTTTCCCCAGCCACCCTGGGCGGCATCCACAAAACTTCCCTGAACAGGGCTGCCTTAAGATGTCTTCTGAATGTCAGGTAGTTGTTTATCTCTTTGACAGCTGATGGGAGGGCGTTCCACAGGGCGGGCGCCACCACCGAGAAGGCCCTCTGCCTGGTTCCCTGTAACTTGGCTTCTCACAGTGAGGGAACCGCCAGAAGGCCCTCGGAGCTGGACCTCAGCGTCCGGGCAGAATACTCCCTTCCTGAGCATGTGCAGAATGCCTTTGCTTTGTGAGGCAGATCAGGTTTTATGTTCAGAAAGGGTCCCAAGACTGTTGATATGAGAGACGGGTTTAATAACTTCTGCTTAGAAGGAGAGGGGCGCCGTGGTTCAGATCCTGGAAACTTCAGGCGTGGCACTCACTGGTGGACTCAATAAAGGCTCCCTCAGCTCTCCTTCCTACAGGCAGAGCTGCAGAAGAGTCCGCAAAGCTGTTTGCAGTGAGACGGGCTCTTTATTAACTGTGGTTTGTTCTGCTAATAAAATCAAACGAATACCAGATGTGTGGAAACCTTAATTTAAACCACTGTCTTCTGATGCTTTCCCCCTTTTCTTACTGTTTTTAAAACCACTCCGTCAGAGAACAGGAGAACAATCTAACCTTATTTTTTCCCCTTTAGGCCATTAACAGTCTATTTTTACTTAATTCTTTATAACATTTCTGCTAAAGCCATATAACCTCATTCCAGCATCCTTCTAACATTCATTAATTTTACAGTGTTTCTGTAAATAGTCTTTAATTTTTTTCCAATCTTCTTCCACCGACTCTTCTCCCTGGTCTCGGATTCTGCCAGTCATTTCCGCCAATTCCATGTAGTCCATCAGCTTCATCTGCCATTCTTCCAGAGTGGGTAGACCTTGTGTCTTCCAATACTTTGCGATAAGTATTCTTGCTGCTGTTGTAGCATACATAAAGAAAGTTCTATCCTTCTTTGTCACCAATTGGCCAACCATGCCCAGGAGAAAGGCCTCTGGTTTCTTCAGGAAGGTATATTTAAATACCTTTTTCATTTCATTATAGATCATCTCCCAGAATGTCTTAATCCTTGGGCATGTCCACCAAGGGTGAAAGAATGTACCTTCAGTCTCATTACATTTCCAACATTTATTATCGGGCAGATGGTAAATTTTTGCAAGCTTGACTGGTGGACAAAAACTGAGAAAGATGGAAAGGATTTGCTGAAATAGCTAACTGAACTAGAATACAAAAAAGGGAGGTGTGAGGAGGTCGTTGAAACAAGTAAATGAAAGACAAGATATGGAAATATTGGATGTGTTTTTAATTGTTTCTGTTTCTGTTCTTGTTTTTGTTTTGTTAAGATAAGCAGTGTTTTTTGTTTTTTATGTATAGTATTGTATTGTTTTGCTTTGTTTAACTCTTTTTCTTCTTTTTGTAACTTTTAAACTTTTAATAAACATTACTTAAAAAAAAAGAGAGAATAGGCGGCCCAAGAGGGAAACCTGGGTGGAGCTGGGTAGAAGATGCACACACCACCTGCGGAACTCACTGTCACAAGATATTCTCCCATCTCTTGCGGGGGGCGCAATTAGTGCCAGCACTGTCTGTTAAGAGTTTGGGTGTAATCTTAGATACCTCCCTTTCCATGGAGGTGCAGATTGCAGCTATAACAAAGGCGGTATTTTTTCATCTCCGCCAAGCTAAGCAGTTGGCTCCTTACCTCTCTCGCCCTGACCTAGCCACTGTGATCCACGCGACGGTCACCTCCAGACTGGATTATTGTAACTCGCTCTACGTGGGGCTGCCCTTGAGACTGACCCAGAAACTCCAGCGGGTGCAGAATGCCGCGGCGAGACTCCTTACGGGGTCCTCTCCGCGGGATCATATTCACCCAGTGCTATACCAGCTGCACTGACTTGCTCCAGAGCGCAGGATCCCTGCGTCTTACCCTGCCTGAAGCTGGAATCGATGGGCAGATCCGACATGAGTCCGTTGGCCTGGGGCTTGTAGCTCAAGTCGATCAGCTGGTTGAGGCGGAGTTTGCGGCAGTAGATGGAGGCTGCTTCTGGCTCCAGCGCGATCAGGAGCTGCTCAGGGTTTTCCGAAGGAACCAGCCCAGCCTGGAGGAAGGAAGAGAAAGGAGGTCACTGGGAGGAAGGAGTCGTTGCAGAAGACAGCCCCAAAATCTCTCTGGAGAGTCCCTGGCAACAGCCGCTCCTGGAGGAGTGATTAACATCATCCATAGAAATATGCAGTGCAGAATTCATTGGGCAAGGCAGTTTTCATGCCCTCCAACATCCCCCCCCCCTACATATATGTATGGAAGTGAGAGCTGGACCATAAAGAATGCTGATTGCCGAAGAATGGATGCTTTTGAATTATGGTGCTGGAGGAGACTCTTGAGAGTCCCATGGCCTGCAAGAAGATCCAACCTATCCATTCCTAAGGAAATCAGCCCTGAGTGCTCACTGGAAGGACAGATCCTGAAGCTGAGGCTCAAAGACTTTGGCCACCTCATGAGAAGAGAAGACTCCCTGGACAAGACCCTGATGTTGGGAAAGGTGGAGGGCACAAGGAGAAGGGGACCGACAGAGGACGAGATGGTTGGACAATGTTCTCAAAGCTGCCAGCATGAGTTTGACCAAACTGCGGGAAGACAGGAGGGCCTGGCGTGCTCTGGTTCAGGGGGTCATGAAGAGTCGGACACGACTAAATGACTAAACAACAAAGGAAAAGGGGGACATTCCAAGATAAAATCAGAACCTGGGACAGCTTATGTGAATCAGGGATGTCCATGGAAAATAGGGACACTTTGAGGGTCTGAGTTGGAGCATATTACAGCAGTAAGAATGTTATTTGCCCAAAAATGGAAAGAAGAAGAAGTCCTAAGGAAAGAAGAATGGATGCAAAAACTTATGGAATATGCAGAAATGGCGAAACTTACCGGAAAAATAAGGAATCAAGATAACAAACTTTTTTTTATGAAAGAATGGAAATGGTTCATTGAATATCTACAAACAAATTGTAAACAGATAAGGAGATTGGCAGGATTATTGTTACAACCTGCAGTTATACAAGAGTATATAATTAAAGTAGTTTAAAAAAAGAATAACTTAAGTTAATTTAGAATATGCAGGAAAAGATAAAAATAAATTTAAGGAACCGCAGAAAGAGGAAGGAAGTTGAGTTTTGAAATGTTAAAATGACTGCAAGACTATTGAAATGTACCGTATATAACTGAAAACCATTTTTTTAAAAAAAGAAAGAAAAAACAGCTCAATGGCAGCCAAAACCACAGAGGGGGACGTGAGTCTTACAGGCATTTGACATCCTGAATTTATTGTGTGAACGCCAGACTCCTGACCTGAAACACTTGGTCTTGCTGCAAGACAGACCCAAAAGAGAAAATAACAGAGCACCACTAGTAATCACATACAGTGGTACCTCGGGTTACATACGCTTCAGGTTACATATGCTTCAGGTTACAGACTCCTCTAACCCAGAAATAGTGCTTCAGGTTAAGAACTTTGCTTCAGGATGAGAACAGAAATCGTGCTCCGGCGGCGTGGCGGCAGCAGGAGGCCCAATTAGCTAAAGTGGTGCTTCAGGTTAAGAACAGTTTCAGGTTAAGAAGGGACCTCCGGAACGAATTAAGTACTTAACCCGAGGTATCACTGTACAGCTCCCAAGTTAAAACAGTTCAATGCAACATCAGAGATTTACAACATCTCCTAGACAATGACAGCTCTCTTTCTCAAGCTATGGGAGGAAGACCTTTCATTGCCTACCGACAGCCACCCAGTCTTAAACAGCTCCTCGCCCACAATAATACAGCAACCAGAGTTAACATGGACACTGGTACCAGAGCCTGCAATAAACCCAGATGCTAACTTTGCTGCCACATACACCCAGACAACACCATCATTGGACCCCACAACATCTATAACAATACCATCCCAGGCCTATTTAGTTGCTCATCTTCTAATGTTTAGTCATAATCCCCTTTCTTGTAACTTGAAGCCATTGGTTCATGTCCTACAAGAAAACAAGCTTGCCCCATCTTCCATGTGACGGCCCTTTAGATATGTGAAGATGGCTATCATATCTCCTCGCAGTCTCCTTTATTCCAGCCTAAACGTACCCAGCTCCTTCAACCATTCCTCATAAGGCTTGGCTTCCAGACCCTCATCCTCCTTGCCCTCCTCTGCACACTTTCCAGCTCGTCAACATCCTTCTCAAATTGTGGTGCCCAGAACTGGACACAGGAGGACTCCAGGTGTGGTCTGGCCAAGGCAGAAGAGAGCAGTACTATGACTTCCCTTGATCTGGACACTAGACTTCTGTTGATGCAGCCAAGAAGAGCAATGGCTTTTTCACTCACCAGGTAGGCAGCTTCCCTCATAAACTGCTTGGCAGGCTGTTTCCAGATGGCTGGCACGGTGATCACCCACCGGATGGCATCTTTCTCTGGCAAGGCTGGGCACTGGTCCTTGAGTTCCTGCAAGGCACAAGGAACAAAGCAGGAGGCATTGACTCTCCACTGGTGCCAAGAAACGGAGGGGGAAGGGAGCAACCATAGGAAGGAGAGGCAAACTTATTCACTATCACAGCTAAAAATTGGCCACCGTTTCTTTAATGCTAAAAGAACTAAGTCAGCATGAGTCAGTGGCCTACAATAACTCATGCAACCTTTCACCAAATTGTACCTGTATACAGTGGTGCCTCGCAAGACGGAAAACCCGCTAGACGAAAGGGTTTTCCGTTTTTGAGCTGCTTCGCAAGACGATTTTCCCTATGGGCTTGCTTTGCAAGACGAAAACGTCTTGCAAGTGTTCCGATTTTTTTCCGCTTCCCCCCCTTTTTTCTAAGCCGCTAAGCTGCTAATAGCCTTTTAGCCGCTAATCCGCTAAGCCTTTAATAGCCGCTAAGCCTTTAATAGCCGCTAAACCACTAATAGCGCTAATCCGCTAATCCGCTAATAGGGTTGCTTCGCAAGACAAAAAAACCGCTAGACGAAGAGGCTCACGGAACGGATTAATTTCGTCTTGCGAGGCACCACTGTATATAGAGTGGTCAATGTTAGTGTTGGGTGTTGGGTTGATTGGATGGTAGAAAGCTGGTTGCGTTTGGTGTGTGTAAAAGCTGTGGGTCATGGTTGGAGAAGAAGACTTTTTAAGAATAAAAGCAGCAATACTCTGCAAGAATACTCTTTCTCAAAGACTCTTTTGTGCCAACTAAGGTCTGAGGACTAGGCAAAGGAGTAAAAAGGAGGTCAGAACCTTCTTCTTTTTCAAACACTGATATTCACTGCTACTTCTAACTGGAAGGAATACAGATTGTTGCAAGGTAACACACAGATAGCTGCCTGGCAGCCATGTCCCAGGCCATCCCATGATATTTTGCCGCCTGAAGTGGAGCCCAAATGCTGCCTTTTCCACACAATTTGGACCACCACCTTCAAGGTCCTCCTGCAACATCCAAACACCAATTCTTCTCTCTTCTCCGTCCACCTCTCCCTGGCGCTGCCTGAATCCAGTCACTCTTCAGTGCTGCACCAGCCCTGGAAATTGCCATATTGTGGGTTCCCCCCAAATCTCTTTGGAGAGGGAGATATTGGAGATGTGGGGCCACCACTGAAAAGGCTGCTTTTCCGGTTGGCACCTACCTCAGCTTGGAGAAGGGCCTGTGTAGCTGATTTGAGCTTCGTGATCAGGCAAGCTTACAGGGGAGAAGGTGGCTACTCTGGTCCCAAGCCGTGTGTGTGTGTGTGTGTGTGTGTGTGTGTGTGTGTACTTGCACAGGGGGCCTGCAAACCCATCCCACAGTGTCTCTCCCTCACCTTGCTGTTCCCTGCTTGCATTAGAATGGAAAAGAACCTTTCTGTTGCAACAAAGGGATTTTTCCAAGCCTAACTGCAGCGCACAAGTAATTGGGGGGGAGGGTGTGTGAGCTGCAATATAGGGCATGGATGCCCCTCCAGAGGCCAACAAGTGCAATAACATTGGAGGAAGCACTGCAGAAGAACTAATGAAGCAGAATGATGTCCTGTGTATAAACCCACCTCGAATGCACTATTATTGCATCAGTAACATGTTTCAGAAAACCCCTGCAAAGGAACTGCCATCTACAGGGGCCCCAAGTCTGTGAAGAAGAAATGTTAGGAAAAGGAGGGTCTCTGAGTGGGGAAGAAACTGTGGGAGAGGCTAAAAAGGAGACTGTAACAAATTATTACAGTGGAGGAGAAACACCAGCCGGTCAAATGCCTTCTCCAGACAACTGCAGAAAGTTATTTCATGCCCAGCCAAATTTTGCCTCTGTGTGACTTCTCTGCATGACGGACATACGCCTCTGCGTGTCTCTCTCCCCCCCCCTTCCCTTACCTGCAGTGCTTGTCGCTTAAAGAAGTGGAGAGCATGCGCAAAGACCTGCAGAGCTTGCACCTTCTTCCCATTCACTGCTTCCAGTTCGGTTTTCATGGTTAAGTCCTAGCAAAAGAGGAGGGAAACAGAGATGGATTGCTCTCAGTTCATTCAATAGCCCCCGTCTTTGGACATCCAGTGGAGTAAGCTTGTCCTTTGCTTTTTCCCTTGTAGGCTTTCTCCACGGGGAACTGACCAGGGTCCTGATCTTCTCCCACTGACACGCCCTGCCCCCTTGTTACCATACATCTCACCTGGACTCCAGCCGGCTTCTAGCCTCAAGGGGACATACACAGGACCCTTGAGCCTCTCATAAATATTCCCTTCTCCATCTGCATGCTTCCACCTAGACCACCACCCCATGACAGACTGCCAGGTTTCCCAAGGTCATTGCAACTCCATTTTTAAGCTAGTTTTAAGCATGTCTTTGTAACCGAATTGTCCTTTTCAGCCTGCCTGAGCAAAGCTGCTCTGTTACTCTTCAAGAAGTATTCTGAGTGAGTAAATGTAATTTTACCTTGTTTTTGATTGTTATTTTAAGAGGGGGAGATCATCCTGAATTCCCAATGTCTCAACAAATGAAACTGATTTGTAAAAATGTTACATGGAAAAAAAAATACGAGAGAGACATTGCAAACAGTTTTGTAAAACAAGAAAATCTTTAACAAAACAAACAAGCAAACAAAAATTAAACGCTAAAACTATCTATCTAAGCTTCCCTTCTAAGATGGAAAGGGATACCATTCCGCTGAACTCACAAACATGAGGAAGGAAGGACAGTATCTAATAAATATATCTTCTCTTAGCATCTATCCATATTCCAACATGGCCATCAGCTGCAAATTGCACATGGGAGTTTGAAGATCACCTGGGAGATCATCTGCCCAATGGAACAGCCAGAATCTCCCTGAAGGCAAACGGGTTTCCTCTTAAGTAGCTTAATTCAAAGTGTTCACATGGCATTCTTAACATAACAGATGTGCACAAACAGGTTAGAATCACCAACTCCTGCCTTTGGGTTATCAGAACCTGCCTAACTTGTTCCTGGTCGCCTCTGAGAGCTCAGAGATATCAACACCAATCATCACACCTCTCTTTGGAAAGGAAAAAAAAACCAAACAACTGAGAGAGGCTGCTTTCATTTTGGATAAAGAGCATCCAGCGTCCAGGAGAGGCTTCTGGGTGACTGAAAACTGAAGGTCACTTTTGCTGCGTTGTTCTCAACGAAGAATGCAACAAACATCTTGCAAAATAAATACAGCAGAATAGATTGAAGCCTTGTGGATACAAATTGCACAAATTGCTTCCCTTCACTGGAGGTTTTTAAGCAGAGATTGGATGGGCATCTGTTCGGGATTCTTTAGCTGGGTTCCCTGCATTGCAGGGGTCATCTAGTCCAACCCCCTGCAATGCAGAAATCTCAGCTAAAACATCCCTGACAGATGGCCACCCAACCTCTGCTTAAAAACCTCCAAGGAAGAAGGTTCTGATGGCCTGGGACTCGGGATCGGACTCAGAGCCAGAGGAGTCTCAGTCCGCACTGGATCCTTTGCCTCAGGTGGCATCTGAACCGAGTCTGGGGCCTGATTCTGAAGAGTCCCAGTCTGCACAGGTTCCCCTGCAACAAGCACCAGCTGGGCCGAATCAGGGGCCTGAGCCTGCCCTGGCTCCAGATGCCTTACAGCTGCTCCACTACCGGTTGGGTCAGGAGAGGTTGAGGCGGCCTCTGGATCTAGTAAGCCACCAACATCTCCCGATCTGCAGAGACTGAGGTCTGAGAGAAGGAGAGACCTGAGTACTCACAGGATGAGTGCTCGCCTTCGGGCGAGACAGGGAGGTGAGTCGCCGGGGGATCAGGACCGGCCGCTACCCCGACAAAGATAAAAGGCTGTCGGACCCTGCCCCAGGTTGCGGGAGCAATATTGCTGCTTGCTGGAAGCTGCCTGATACCCTGTGCCTGACCTAGCCTGGTTTCCTGCCTTGGCCCTGTCAGAGTGACTCCTCATGGAACCCTTGGATTCAGGACTGGACCGTGTGGCTCGGGTTAACCCCCCCCCCCCGGCCCAGCACAGAGAGTCCAGAACCTCCTGGGGCTCGACCATTCCACCTTCAAACAGTCCTTGTGAGCTCAAATTTTGATCCTTAAGTCTGAGAGGAACTTGTTGGCTGCCTTGAAAGTGCTTCCATATCCCATCAGTCGGGGATACTGTGCCTTCCATGGCCCCCAAAGGAGGCTTCAGCCGCTGAACTCACGCTAGTGCTGTGGATCTTCATTTTGAACTTCTCAAAGTACAGCCAGTCGCGAGCTTCGTCGGGATCCAGGTCGTGGTAGTAGTCTCTGGCGGTGTAGCCAAAGCTGTGGAAACTGCCGTCTGGAGTCAGGAGGAGGCTGGTGGGGGTCTTCTGGTGGGCTACTCCTGGGTCTCCGCCTTCCCATTTCCTGGAAGGAGGGATCAGAAAGTGGGCTGACTTGTCTGTGTCCTAAACGGATGTGGGGAACCACAGATGCAATGGCTGGGTGATGTCCAGCCAGGCCCCTCTATTCAGCCCACAGACTCACTGAAAGAGGTCACCCCCCCTTCCCAGTCCACTTATCTCACTGGTCCACAATCTGCTGCAAAACTAGGGTGTCCACAGGCAGGGGAGCTGTAAGGGCAGTTGGCCCTCCACCAATAAACCCAGGTAATAATAATAATAATAATAATAATAATAATAATAATAATAATAATAATTTTTTATTTATACCCCACCATTCCCGGTTCAAAAACTGGGCTCAGGGAAGCCAACAACAAATTTAAAACACTTAATCATAAAAGCAGCATAAAATACAGTATAAAAACATGAATAACAATAAAATTCAAAGTTCAGAAATCAATTTAGGGAAAACCCATCTAATAAGCATTAGATAATCCCCAGGGCTAGCTGGCTCAATTGGTCCTATTTGGGCCAGTGAGGAGACCAGGGGAGAATTAGCTGTGGGGTCTCAGAGCAGGTAATCTTCATAAAAAGGGAAGGGGAGGGAAGAGAAGGGAAATAAAAGATCAGGCTGAATTCAAATTAAAGGCCAGGTGGAATAGCTCTGTCTTACAGGCCCAAAGGAAGAAGGTTAAATCCTGCAGGGCCCTGGTCTCATGGGACAGAGCATTCCACCAGGTCAGAGCCATCACTGAAAAGGCCCTGGCCCTGGTGAAGGATAGTCTGACTTCCTTAGGGCCTGGGACCTCTAAACTATGGTTATTCATGGACCTGAAGGTCCTCTGCAGGGCAGACCAGGAGAGGCGGTCCCGTAAATACGAGGACCGTAAGCTACAAAGGGCTTTAAAGGTCAAGACCAGCACCTTGAACCTGACCCTATACTCCACCGGGAGCCAGTGCAGCTGGAAAAGCACTGGGTGAATATGCTCCCATGGCAGAGACCCCATGAGGAGCCTTACTGCAGCATTCTGCACCCGCTGGAGTTTCTGGGACAGTTTCAAGGGCAGCCCCGCGTAGAGCGAATTACAGTAGTCAAGCCTGGAGATGACCGTCACATGGATCACTGTGGCCAGGTCAGGGCGGGAAAGGTAAGGGACCAACTGCTTGATGCGGCGAAGGTGGAAAAATGTTGCCTTAGCTGTTGCTGTAACCTGTGCCTCCATGGAAAGGGAGGCGTCAAGGATTACACCCAAACTCTTAACGGAAGGCAATGACACTAATTGGGCCCCGCAAGAGAAGGTACAGGTACAGGTAAAATTCATGTCAGGGACTGGGCATGGTGGAGACCGCCTTCCCAGCCTGACCCTTCCAGAGAAGAAGACGACAGTTCAGAATTTGAGGGAGGTCACAGCTCAGAGGCAGATGAGGGGGAAAGCTGGGAGATAATGGGAGGGGACGAGGAAGAAGCACAGCTGACGGACGCAGAGTCTTTGGAAAGCATTCCAGACCCTTCCTCTCCCAGAACCCGGCGGGCCTTGAAAGTAGGAGAGCAAAGAGCTCATAGCTGTCAACATTTCCCTTTTCTTGAGAGGAATCCTATTCGGAATAAGGGAATGCACTTTTCAGCACCCGTAGCGATGGCGCATGAGAGAGAGAGCGGGTGGAGACTCACTCGGGGCAACGCCACTCTTCCAAGAGGCGGCATTCCCAAGCCTCTCTCTGTGAATATTGAATAAAAAGCAGTGGGTAAGAACTTTTCCTTGTCTTATCCATTTCTGGGGACCAGCCATGGGGCTTGGATCCTGTGCCGCCTGACAGTTCACCCTTCAACCTCACAGAGGGGGATTTTAAGAAGGTGAATGTTTAACACAGGGGGAGGCTGGCAGGGAATTCATTTTGACCCTCTTGTATTCGTAGAATCGTAGAGGACCCCAAAGGCCATCTAGTCCAACCCCACCTGCGACGCAGGACTCTTCCTCCCAGCAATGCCACGTACCTCATCATGTGGATGGCCTCTGGGTCACTGGCAAAACTGAAGGCGTAGCCACTGGACGTGGTCCCAAAGTCAATGGCTACCACCACAGAGAAGGGAGTGGTTTGGCGCATCCGGATTTCATTCCTCTGGAAACAGAAGGCAGAGGATTCAGTTCCTGGAGGGCAATTTCACCACACCCGACTAAGAATCTGTGGGCTTAGCAATGCCTTTGCCCCCCCCCATTGATTTGGACGACAACTTCCATCAGTCCCAGACCAGGGCTGATAGGATTTGTAGTCCAAACTCTCTGGAGGACATCCAAACGGTCAAGACTGGCTTAACCCATTGCTCAGAGTGAGATGGTGGAATCCCACACTGTTCCATCACAGGCTAGATGGTGGAGGATTGCTTTAGCATTGTAGACTTGGAAGGGACCCCTAGGGTCATCTAGATCAACCCCCTGCGATGTAGGAATCTGAACATTTCACTTTTTAAAAATGCTTCCCACCTAAGTAAATAAAACTGGGAGACGGGGAAAGAGACAGAGAACTGTTGTAGGCAGCAGGCTTCAGACAAGCGAAAAGGGCGTGTTTCGCACACTGCAGGTGGCCTCTGGGACTCACTGCCACAAGATGCTGTGACAACAGCTTTTTAAACAAGGCCAGATGAATACTCAAAGAGACATGGCAGGCAATAGACTGAACTTAGGCTATTTTGGATGGGGGCGGCAGGGATTATCACCCTCACACCCTGCCTGTGAACCTCCCCGGGGCACTGCTCTGAATTCGGTAGGTTTTTGGTTCGCATGCCATTCTCCCTGCTTACCGGCGACTGGGATGGTGTCAGAGGGGCGATGTTGCAGCTTTCGTTGTGGAGTCGGGGAGAGTTTTGGGGAGATGGGGTGCGGGATCGCTCTCCGTTTGCACCTGGCGGATAAGAAGAGATAGGTAGGTTTGCGAAAGCCCCTGTCCTGGTCACCAAGAATGAGTGGGAATCTCCCTCGAGGTGACTAGGAAGGGAAGCATTTATTTTTAATCGTATCAGCTCTTTGCTTTCTTTCAGGCTCCTCATTTGCAGGGCTGAAAGGGAAGTGTGAAAGGAATAAAGGAAGCTGCCTTAGATACAGAGTCAGCCCCACTGGTCGATCTAGGAAGAACCACACCGTTTAAAGCACATTTGATGCCAATTTAAAGCACGTGAACTTCTTCCAAAGAAACCAGGGAATTTAACCCTTATTAAAAACTACCCTTAATCTGGGTAGTTTAACCCCGGCAGAGTTACAGTTCCTACCACCCTTGGCAAACTACAGCTTCCAGGATTGTTTGGAAGGAAGATGTGCGTTTTAGTATTGCCTGCTCACTGACGCCAAGGTCTCCAGCAGGGGCTTTTTAGCCCTAACTGTAGATGCCACCAGGGATGATGATGATGTTAATAATAATAGTAGTAGTAGTAGTAGTAGTAATAATAATAATAATAATAATAATAATAATAATAATAATAATAATGTATTTATTTATACCCCACCCATCTAGCTGGGTTTCCCCAGCCACTCTGGGCGGCTCCCAACAGAATATTAAAAACACAATAAAACATCACACATAAAAACTTCCCTGAACAGGGTTGCCTTCAGATGTCTTCTAAAAGTCAGATGGTTGCTTATCTCCTTGACATCTGATGGGAGGGCATTCCATGATACGATATGATACGATAATCTTTATTGTCATTGTCCCATACAGAACAAGGAAATTGAAAAAATCTACATCAGACATTCAAAACCCAACAAGCCTGCTATCCCAGCTATCCCAGCCTGGTTGTTGTTATTGTTGTTTAGTGGTTTAGTCGTGTCTGCCTCTTCGTGACCCCCTGGACCAGAGCACGCCAGACACTCCTGTCTTCCACTGCCTCCCGCAGTTTGGTCAGACTCATGTTTGTGGCTTTGAGAACACTGTCCAACCATCTCGTCCTCTGTTGTCCCCTTCTCCTTGTGCCCTCAATCTTTCCCAACATGAGGGTCTTTTCCAGGGAGTCTTCTCTTCTCTTGGTTAACCCCCTAAAAAGCCTGGTTAACCCCCTAAAATGTCTGATATCCCATAATTAAATACAATATACTCCCACAGAGACTACCTTACACTGCGTTTAAAACCAAAATCTCATTTGGATAAAACTGTTTCTCAGGTGGCTAGTCCTAGTCTTTATAACCCTGGACCTTCTTCCAGAAGGCAGAAGCTGAAAGAGATAATTTCTGGGTGCGCACTATCCTGCGCTACCTCTGCAGCTTTCTCGTGGCTGCTGTCATCATCTGCAGTGATCTTGGAGATCCTGGGCCACAGGGAGGTTAGGCTGGCCTCGACCAGAGCCAGGGCTTTTTTCGGCCATGGCCCCGATCTGGTGGAACGCTCTGTCACAAGAGACTATGGCCCTGCGGGACTTGACATCTTTCCGCAGGGCCTGCAAGACGGAGCTGTTCCACCAGGCCTTTGGCCAAGGCACAGCGTGACTCCCTCCTTTGGCAATCCTCACAGAACTCTAGCCCAATGGTTGCCATTAATTTGATTTTGAATTGATTTTAGAATGCATATCAATTAATTGATTGTGATTTTATGTAAACTGTGTTACTTTTATTGTTGTTAGCTGCTCTGAGCCCAGCTTCGGCTGGGGAGGGTGGGATATAAATATTTTTTTTTAACATTATTATTATTATTAAAAACCCTCAAGCTGGGGATGTCTTTGCCACTTGGTTGTCCCAAATGTGCAAACTGGTTCTTTTGCTCTGTTGAAATCAATAGGACTCAAACTGCCAGTAAGAAACCTCAAGCAAGCCTGGGAAAAAAGGAGGTGTGTGTGTTTGTGTGTTGCAGACTGCAATTTTCCAAGAAGGAGACTCTCCTCCAACCCAAGAGAGGCGGGTGTCATTCTCTACGCTATCTGAAGCAAACACGCCTCTGGCTTTGCTGTCAACTTTTCTCTTTTCTTGTGAGGAATCCTATTCGGAATAAGGGAATTCCCTTAAAAAAAGGGGGGGAACGTTGACAGCTATGCATGGTGTTCGTGCGGATTGGAGCCCTGAGTGTGCTGGACGCCTCGTCTCGCCCACGCAATGCGCTCTTAATGAGGCAGACATGTCTCCGTCCCGTCGGCGCATAGACCGCACTCCCCTGTGCCGCAGATGGTTCCAATTAGGGGATGGAGTTAATTGCTCCCCCCCCCATCACTGCTGCCCCGTTCCAGGCCAGAAGTATGGCTTCTTGGCTGACAGGATCCAGCTGTTGGTTCAGGGGAGAGGAGGAGGAGGAGGTGGTGGTGGAGGAGAGTCACTTTATCTGCAAGGCATCTGAGACCCCTAGCAGCGAGGGCCTCTCTCAGAGCTGGAAGGGGGCCGGGGGGGGGCGCTGGTTCGAATCTCAAGGCCTGCTTTGAGCAAGGCTGGTCTGTCCAGGCACTTGCCAAACCTCACTCTAAGAGGAGCGCGGCTGGATCAGGCCAAGTGCCCATCTCGCCTGGCATCCTGTCCTGGCAGTGCCCACGGGGTCTGTAGCCTAAAACTGCGGGAGAAGAGCCTGCAAGATTAAGCCAATGGCCTATCTAATTCCGCATGCCTCCAACATTTCTCCGATGACGTCTGAAGGAAAAGTGGGACATTCAGAAACCGCTTCTGTAAATCCAGGACTGTCCCTGGGAAATAGGGAGACCCAACCACGTGCCTCAAAGGGAAACCCGCAACCAGGATTCGAACCCAAGAGCCCTCTAACCTCCCATGGCTTCCAGCAACTGGAGTTAAGGAGCATTGCTGTCTCTGTAGAGGCAGAACGGAGCCATCATGGCTAGGAACCATCAATAGCCCTCTCCTCCTCCATGGATTTCTCTAATCCTCTTCTAAAGCCATCCAAGTTGGTGGCCATCACTCCCTCCTGTGGCAGGGAGTTCCACAGTCTGTCTGCTCTGAGTGAGCACATATTTCATTTGGTCTGCCCTGAATCTCCCAACATTCAGCTCCATCTGATGCTCATGAGTTCCTGTGTTATGAGAGAGGGAGAAAACTCCTTTGCTGTCCAACTTCCTCCAGACACGTATATGCGGCAGCTAGACTGGTGACTGGGAGCAGCCGCCGAGACCACATAACACCGGTCCTGAAAGACCTACATTAGCTCCCAGTACGTTTCCAAGCACAAGTCAAAGTGTTGGTGCTGACCTTGAAAGCCCTAAACGGCCTCGGCCCAGTATACCTGAAGGAGCATCTCCACCCCCATCGATCTGCCTGGACACTGAGGTCCAGCTCTGAGGGCCTTCTGGCGGTTCCCTCACTGCGAGAAGCCAAGTTACAGGGAACCAGGCAGAGGGCCTTCTCAGTGGTGGCGCCCGCCCTGAGGAACGCCCTCCCGTCAGATGTCAAGGAAATAAACAACTACCAGACTATTAGAAGACATCTGAAAGCAGCCCTGTTTAGGGAAGCTTTCAATGTTTGATGCATTACTGTATTTTAATATTTTGTTGGAAGCTGCCCAGAGTGGCTGGGAAGCCCAGCCAGATGGGTGGGGTATAAATAATAAATTATTATGATGATGATGATGTCGCCTCTCACTCGCTTTTTCTCCAAAAAGTCCCCAAACTTCAACCTTTTCCCCTACAGGAGTAGCTCCATTTCCTTGATTGCCCCAGGTTTGCAAAGACAGAGACAGACAGTATTTTCTTTATATATTGTCAGAGCTGCTTCAAGATCCTAGCTCACAGAGGATCACGCTAGCCAGCGGTCATTAAGTAAAAGTCTTTATTGAATTACAGTTTCCATTCTCACGCTGCTGTCTGCAACTCTACGTCTACTAGCTAGATCGGCGAGGCTCCGTCTGAGTCTCCGCCCCGTGCGCACCAACTTAATATCCTAGCCTTGCTCCACCTTTTCCTCCTGACTGTCCTCCTCTGGGTCCCTCTACCCCCCGGGGCTTCTTCCTTCCGGGATTCTTCTGACGCTGACCCGGACCCTTCTGCCTCCTTGCGCCGGGCTTTAGGACCCGGTTCCCTTTCGGGGCTGCTCACTGCGCCGCCTTCCTCTGCATTTGAACTTGGCGCGCGCGCCCAACCTTCCACTTTCCTCTTAACCGTTTCCTCGCTCCCCGATGGAGGTGTGGCCACTCCTGACTCCTGCCCTCCCTCCTGTGGTGAGCTGCCAGCGCTTCCCTCCTGGCTCCTTTCCTCTTCCCTGCTTCCTGGCGGTGACGCTGGTCCCGATCTCCAGCTGCTCCCCCCTGAGTCTCCTCTGGCTCTATCTTCCTGGGGTGCCTCCCTAGACTCCCCCCTTGCCCTGGCCACTGGTGCTCCTTTCTGTGAATCCTCTGATTCACTGGAAAGACTGGGAGATCTCGGGTCGTCGTCATCACTCATCCTTTCCTCTGTCTCCTCCCCTTCGCTCTCTGTTTCCTCCCTTGCCCGTGCCTCTGCACCTAAACCCCTGACATCCATCCCCCCCTCGAAGCCCCCCATTCCCCCCTCCCCTCCTTCCGGTGCTGGAGCTGGGGGCTGCTGTTGCAAAGGGACGAACGTCGGATATCGGTCGCTTCCCGTGGCAGGCCTCCAGCGGAACTCTTCCAGTTCTTCCTCTCTGCTCTCGTTGACGACAGTCACCTCCTCTTCCATCTCTGTGCCGCCGTGCTCGAAACCAGGGTCGTCCCCGAAAATGTCCATGTCCGTCTCTCCCGCACTTCCTCCAGGCGGCGTTGCTCTGCCGGAACAGTCCAGCCACTTCCTGCGGAACTGCTCCTCCGGCCTATCGTCCCACCAATACGAGGGTTCTGAGACCGATCCCGAGGGTGACCCCTCCGGGGAACGGACGTCTCGTGTTGGCTCCTCGTCCGAGTCGAACCCCCTGAACGTGCTGTCCGAAAGCGTGGGCGTGAAAAGCCAGTCGTCGAAAAAGTCTGCTGGCATAGGTCTATGTGGGAAGAGGGCATGAAACTCGTCTTTGAGCAGAGGTTCGTCTAAAGCGTAGCCCGGCACCCAGCTGTTCGCACTGGCCGGGGTGCCCTCCCTGGCGAGAAAGTATTCTACTCCCTCTTCCCCCCATCTGGAGTCCAAAATCTCCGTGACTTCGTTGATGCGCTCCTCCTGTGCCACTCCCGCGTGCCCCGTTCCTTCTCTGAGCGGACTCGGCGCCGTTCCGGGTTCCTGGAACCTGTGCGGTGCCTTGTAGGGAGTGAGCACCGATCTGTGGAACACCGGATGCATTCTGGAACCCTCCGGAAGCGCCAGCTTGAAAGCCACCGGGTTGACCTGCTCTTCGACTTGGTAGGGCCCCAGTTGTTTATGCCCTAGTTTCTTCTTGGCCAACGACCTGGCCGGCACTGCGTGGGCTGCTAACCAGACCCAGTCTCCCACGTGGAGCTCTTCACCAACCCTTCTGTGTTTGTCCGCTTGTACCTTGTATGCGTGTTTAGCCAGCTCCAGGTGGCGCCGCAGCTGATCGTGGACTTCCTGCAGCTCCGACGCGAACGCATCTGCTGACTGCGGCTCCCCTTCTCCCCTGCATTCCAGTCCCGGAAAGGTTCTAGGGTGCCGCCCGTTGTTGGCGAAGAACGGCGTGACGCCCGTGGATACGTGCTTCGTGTTGTTGTAGGCAAACTCTGCAAGCGGCAGGTAATCTACCCACGTCGCAGGCTGTTTGTTTGCATAACATCTCAGGTACTGCTGCATGATGGCATTGGCTCGCTCCGCTTGCCCGTTGGTCTGCGGGTGTCTCGCCGACGCCAGATTGATCTTGACGTTTAGGAAGCCCATCAGTTTCTGCCAGAAGTTCGAGATGAACTGCCGCCCGCGGTCGGACAGAATAGACCGTGGTAGACCGTGAACCTTGAACACGTGGTCTATGAACAGTTTGGCGGTTTGCTCCGCCGTGGCCACCTTAGCACACGGAATGAAATGCGCCATCTTGGAGAACAGGTCCACCACCACCAACACTGCCGTCTTGCCCCTTGAGCTGGGCAGATCCGTGACAAAGTCCAGAGCCACCCTTTCCCAAGGTTCGACCGGAGTTTGCAGCGGCTCCAACAGTCCAGCCGGCGGTTTGTGCACCGGCTTTGCCCTCTGGCAGGTGTCACACCTCGCTACGTAGTCTGCGACCTCCCCTCTCATTCCAGGCCACCAGAAATCCCTGGCTACTAATTCCACCGTCTTCTCCTTGCCAAAGTGCCCGGCCGTGGGTGCGTCGTGCAGCTGCTGTAGCACCTTGGCTCGAAGTTCGTCTCCCGGCACGTAGATGGCCCCTTTACGGATGAGCAAGCCATCTCGTAGCTGGAAACCGTCGGCCGCTGCCTTGCCCCTTTGCACCTCTGCCATCTTTGCTCGTGCGAAGGAGTCCCCCTGCAACGCTCGCCGCACCGCCTCTAGGTCCACGGTCGCCGCGGCGCACGCCCACACTGTCGGTGCAAAGATGTGCATGGCGGCCGCTGGTGTTGCGTCCTCCAGATACTGTGGCTTGCGGGAGAGAGCGTCTGCCATGATGTTGGTGTCCCCCGGGACATACTCTATTCGGAAGTCGAAGTCCGCAAAGAACTCAGCCCAACGTATCTGCCTCTGGTTCAGGAACTGTGCCGTGCGCCAGTGTTCCAGATTCTTGTGGTCCGTGCAAACCTGCACCGTGTGCTTGGCGCCGATCAGAAAGTGCCTCCACGCCTTGAACGCTGCATGAATGGCCAGCAACTCCCTGTCCCATATGGTGTAGTTCTGCTCGGACTTGCTGAGCTTCCTGGAGTAAAACGCTCCCGGCCGCCACACGCCCTGCGGGTCCTTCTGCAGCAGGACCGCCCCCACTGCTCTGTCCGAAGCGTCTGTCTCCACCCTCATCGGCATGCTGGGGTTGACATGAAGCAGCTGCTCTTCCGACGCGAAGAGACGCTTGAGGGCCTGAAAGGACTGCTCCGCCTGCTCTGTCCAGATGAACTTCTTCTTCTTGGAGCTAAGGGTGTCAGTGATGGCCGCCGTCTGCATCGCGAAGCCCTTGATAAACTTGCGATAGAAGTTCGCAAAGCCGACAAACCGTTGGACCTCCTTCCGGTTGCGTGGGCTCTTCCAATCCAACACCGCTCGAACCTTGGCGCTGTCCATGGCGAGCCCCTTGGCAGACAGCTTGTAGCCCAGAAAATCCACCTCCGGCACGTCAAATTGGCACTTCTCCAGCTTGGCGTAGAGCCTGTGTTGCTTTAGCCTGCCCAGCACTTCCTTGACGTGCTTGTCATGTTCTTGCTGCGACTCCGAAAAGATCAGGATGTCATCCAAGAAACAGACGCACGTCTTGTAGAGAAGTCCCGCCAACACGTGATGCATAAATGCTTGAAAAACGTGAGCGCCATTTTGCAGTCCAAAAGGCATAACTCTGTATTCGTAGGTGCCCAGTGGCGTGAACATGGCTGTCTTCCACTCATCACCTTCCCGCATGCGAATGAGGTTGTACGCCCCCCGCAGGTCCAACTTGGTGAACACCTTTCCCTTCCGTACCTTCGCCAGGAGGTCGTCGATGCGGGGCATGGGGAAGTCCGACGGCTTGGTCACACTGTTCAAAATCCTGTAATCCACTACGAGTCTTTTTTGGGGCGTGTCTCGCTTCTTAACAAAGAATACAGGACTGCCCCCCACTGCCTTAGACTCCCGGATGAAACCGCGCTCCAAATTATGATCGATGAAGTCTTTGAGTTCCTGCAGTTCGTCCTCAGACATGGAATACAGCTTCCCTTTAGGCAGCGCCGCCCCCGGCAGCAGGTCAATTTTGCAGTCATATGGTCTGTGAGGGGGTAGCCTGTCCGCCTCCTTCTCGCAGAAAACTTCCAGAAATTCTGCGTACTTGTGGGGAATCGCTTGCAGTGTGCCTAGCAGCAGCTGTGACTCCTCTTCCTCTCCTTCCTGCCTGGGTACGATGCAGTGTTCAGCACAAAAGGAAGAGCCGAAGACCAGCTGCCTCTGGAACCAAGCCATCGTTGGGCTGTGCTTGTCCAGCCAACTCATACCCAATACAATGGGCGTGTCAGACAGTTGAGTGACGTTGAAGCTGATGACTTCCCTGTGATTCCCAAGTCGCATCACCATTGGTGGCGTCTGCTTCACCACTTGCCCCCCTAGCAGCTCCCTGCCATCCACCGTGACAACCTGCAGGGGCAGTGTGGCCGGCAGCAACTGCACAGCGTGCCTGTCGACAAATTCCTGCCCTATAAAGTCCGCGTTGCTGCCGGAGTCGATGGTGATTGGCACGTCCATGGTGATTCCATTGGGCAGCTGGAGAGATGCTGTGAGCCTCACTACTGGTTTGGGCGGGAGGGGGTTCACTGGCTGTAAAATTTCTGGGGACTGCGTCACTAACACGTCTGGCTGGGCCCCAGTGCCTCTTCCTCCAGCCAGACATTGTCGTTTCCCTGCTGTGGTCCTCCCTGCTGCGTTGCTGCAGTCACCATTGCTGAGGCTGCAGTAAGCTTGTGGGGCCTCTGGGGACACTCTTTCGCCATATGCCCTGGCTGCTCACAGACGTAACACTTCCTGGTCCCTCTAGGAGGCTTCGCCTTCACTGCTGCCGGTGCTAGGGCTCTGGTTGCTGACTGAGCCCTTGCACCTCCAACCTCCATAGGTTCGGCTCCTCCTCCTGGCGGAGGCGTGGATTGCGTTCGCGCTGCTTCTCTGGGAAAGAAGGAGGGGCCCCCGGCTGGTTCGCGCCCTCCACGTCCTTCGTCCTTGCTCCACGGACGTCCTTCCAGCCTCACCCCCACGGCCAGTGCCCTCTGAACGACCTCCTGGGTGGTTCGGGGTCTCTCCCCCCTCGCTATCTCATCTTTAATCGAGTTGTGCAGTCCCTCCCAAAAGAGGTCTCTTACAGGAGCCGAATCTCTGTCCCATTCCAGGGCGCTGACCAAGGCGAAAAAGCGTGCATGATACTGTCTGACGCTGGCCCTCCCTTGTCTCAGCCCATGCACCTCCTTCCGTGCAAGATCAATGTCAATACTTGATAAGAAACACCCATCCATCGCTTTAATAAAGGCATCCGCATTCTGGAGCGCCGGATCGTTATCTCTCCATAAATTGCGCAACCATGCTTTCGCCTCCCCATGCAGATGGGACATGATGAACCCCACTCTCTCCTGTTCATCTCTAAAGTCTTTATGCAACAGTTGCAGTGCGCACAGTACGTCGGCTCTAAAGTTGGGATACTGTTGCAGGTTCCCATCGAAGTGAGAGAGCAGCCCGCCTGTCCGTCTCGCCAACCCAATTCCCTCCTGCCGGGGTGGTTGCTTTGCCAGTACGTCTAACCTGACCTGGAGATCCCTGCAGGCGGCAGCTGCCTCGTCCTCTCTCTTCCTGGATGCGAGAACCTCGGCGTTCAGTTGTGCCACTGCTTTTCTGAGGTCCTCTATCTGCTGCTCAGCCGTCATGTCTCCTGCCGTTCGTGAGCTCGCTAGTGGGCGCCTGTTTCTCTCCTCTCCTCGAGGCTGCAGATGCCCACAATGCGGAGACGGAGCCTACTGTCAGAGCTGCTTCAAGATCCTAGCTCACAGAGGATCACGCTAGCCAGCGGTCATTAAGTAAAAGTCTTTATTGAATTACAGTTTCCATTCTCACGCTGCTGTCTGCAACTCTACGTCTACTAGCTAGATCGGCGAGGCTCCGTCTGAGTCTCCGCCCCGTGCGCACCAACTTAATATCCTAGCCTTGCTCCACCTTTTCCTCCTGACTGTCCTCCTCTGGGTCCCTCTACCCCCCGGGGCTTCTTCCTTCCGGGATTCTTCTGACGCTGACCCGGACCCTTCTGCCTCCTTGCGCCGGGCTTTAGGACCCGGTTCCCTTTCGGGGCTGCTCACTGCGCCGCCTTCCTCTGCATTTGAACTTGGCGCGCGCGCCCAACCTTCCACTTTCCTCTTAACCGTTTCCTCGCTCCCCGATGGAGGTGTGGCCACTCCTGACTCCTGCCCTCCCTCCTGTGGTGAGCTGCCAGCGCTTCCCTCCTGGCTCCTTTCCTCTTCCCTGCTTCCTGGCGGTGACGCTGGTCCCGATCTCCAGCTGCTCCCCCCTGAGTCTCCTCTGGCTCTATCTTCCTGGGGTGCCTCCCTAGACTCCCCCCTTGCCCTGGCCACTGGTGCTCCTTTCTGTGAATCCTCTGATTCACTGGAAAGACTGGGAGATCTCGGGTCGTCGTCATCACTCATCCTTTCCTCTGTCTCCTCCCCTTCGCTCTCTGTTTCCTCCCTTGCCCGTGCCTCTGCACCTAAACCCCTGACATATATGGTATAACCAAACATTACCATCCCTTTAAAGTAGGCCCCTCTTATCCTTCCCAGACCACCAACGTCCCGAGAAGGACAACTTTTGAGAGAGTTACTCCATCGCAGCTCCTGGCTGAAGGCCTGGAGAAGCGAGTTGTTTTAAAAGGCTTGGGTTTTATGAGCCTGTCAAAGATGTTTTTTTTTTTTTTTGTCCCTTTCCAAATACAGCTCCAGAGATTAGTCTCAGCAACTCTCGCTGTGAAGAATCAGCGACTGGAGAGACACGACACCAGACCCTTCTCTCCGATTCCCTAAGTGGCTTTTTCTGTCTCGGGTGCCTGTCATGTTAATATTTCATCTGGTACAAAAAATAGACAGAAACCAGCCAGGATTTTGAAATGAAACCAACATGTTCTCAGAGAAGGCTCTTTACCCAGATCTTCTTACTTGCATGTTTTTTTTTGGGGGGGGGTGGAAGGGAAGAAATGAAAGAGGCACTCTGCCGAAATGAAAACAAATAGCTGCTCTGGGATCAAAGCCGCTGGAACTGAGCTCACGCAGCAAACAGGATGCCTCGCAAAACGGTACACAAATTCTTAGGAAACAATAACACCACGGGTGTAAATTATAAATCATGCCACAGATAAGTTGAAACACTCAGGAGCGTGCCCTCAGCCTCCTCTGTGCGAAAGGAATTGCCATTACGTGAGCAGGCAATCCAAATCCCCAAGAAAAGTGGAATGACCACTGGCATAAAAAGAGCCTGAAGGATCAGGCCAATGACTCTTCTAGTCCAGCATCCTGACCTCACAGGTGCCTGTGGGAAACCTGCAAGCAGGATTCGAATGCAAGAGCCACTCTCCCCTCTGGTGGTTTCTAGCCCTGCTACCTCCAGCTGTGGCGGCACAGCAGAACCATCATGGCACATCCATCGCCCTCTCCTCCTCCATGAATATGTCTAATCCTCTCCAAAAGCCATCCCAGTTGGCGGCCATCCCTGCATCCTGTGGCAGGGAGTTCCACAGTTTAATGATGTGCTGCATGAAGAACGGTGGCTACATTCTGCGTCTCGTGTCAGAGGATCTGGGCTTCCCATTGGGGCAGCTGGTTGGCCACAGTGAGAAGGTAGAAAAGGAGAAAGGTAAAGGACCCCTGGGTGGTTAAGTCCCGTCAAGGGCAACTATGGGGTTGTAGTCGAAACAAAATAAAAAAAATTCCTTCCAGTAGCACCTTAAAGGTAAAGGGACCCCTGACCATTCGGTCCAGCCATGACCAACTCTGGGGTTGCTGCACTCATCTCGCTTTATTGGCCGAGGGAGCCGGCGTACAGCTTCTGGGTCATGTGGCCAGGATGACTAAGCATGACCAGCCACTTCTGGCGAACCAGAGCAGCACACGGAAACGCCGTTTACCTTCCCGCCGGAGCAGTACCTATTTATCTACTTGCACTTTGGTGTGCTTTCAAACTGCTAGGTTGGCAGGAGCAGGGACTGAGCAACGGGAGCTCACCCCGTCATGCGGATTCGAACTGCCAACCTTTTGATTGGCAAGTCCTAGGCTCTGTAGTTTAACCCACAGCGCCACCCGCATCCCTTAGAGTAGTACCTTAGTAGCACCTTAGGGATCAACTAAGCTTGAGTTGTGGCACTCATCTCGCTTTCAGGCCAAGGGAACCAGCTCTTGTCCACAGACAGCTTTCCGGGTCATGTAGCCAGCAGGACTAAACCGCTTCTGGTGCAATGGATCACGATGGCGAGTGCCAGAGGGCACGGAGATTTACCTTCCCGTTTACCTTCCCGCCAAAGCAGTACCCATTTATCTACTTGCACTTGACGTGCTTTCGAACTGCTAGGTTGGCAGGAGCTGGGACAGAACAACAGGAGCTCAACCTGTCGTGGGGATTCGAACCACCAACCTTCTGATTGGCAAACCCAAGAGGCTCCGTGGTTTAGACCACAGCGCCACCTGCGTCCCTTTTCCCACAGTGGAACAGGAGGCTGGGCTAGATGCCATGATCCAGAAGCACTCTGCTTCCACAGGAATTCCACAAGGTGCCTAAAATATGCAAATAAGTGTCACTTCTTTACTTTTGGATTTTTTTTCTGCTTTTGCGGATCATGGGGAGGGGGCAAGGTCAGAGCGCTTATTGCCTTATACTCTCTGACCCATGGAAATCCATTTTTGACGCCTCTTTGACTTCTGAGATATCAGCATGGGCTTCCTGCACACTTTCTGAGCAAATTTGAGATTCTATACGGGCTAGAATATAAAATGAGGGTTTTTAAAAAACATATGAATTCTAACAAAGGTCTGTATGGTTAAAGCTATGGTTTTCCTAGTAGTGATGGATGGAAGTGAGAGCTGGACCATAAAGAAGGCTGATCACTGAAGAATGGATGCTTTTGAATTCTGGTGCTGGAGGAGACTCTTGAGAGTCCCATGGACTGCAAGAAGATCCAACCTCTCCATTCTGAAGGAAATCCGCCCTGAGTGCTCACTGGAAGGACAGATCCTGAAGCTGAGGCTCCAAGACTTTGGCCACCTCATGAGAAGAGAAGACTCCCTGGAAAAGACCCTGATGTTGGGAAAGATGGAGGGCACAAGGAGAAGGGGACAACAGAGGACGAGATGGTTGGACAGTGTTCTCGAAGCTACAAACATGAGTCTGACCAAGCTGTGGGAGGCAATGGAAGACAGGAGTGCCTGGCGTGCTCTGGTCCATGGGGTCATGAAGAGTCGGACATGACTAAACGACTAAACAACAACAACAACAACAACATGAATTCTGATTTTGATTGTGTAGTTCTGCAAGAGTGCAGGTTCCCTCTCTCTCTGTCTCACTCTCTCACACACTGCCAACACAAAGACAGACAAACTTTATTCGCATTAGCCAACAGCCATAGCAACATAAAACAAACAATATATACAATTAAAAAGACAACAATGGGTAAAAAGGACAATCAAAGGACCAAGATTATCGTTCAGGTAGTGGCCCTCAATCTCATTGCACCCTCGATCAACCTAGCAACCTTTGCTGTTGTCTGATCATTTTGATCTGATAAAAGAAAGACCAATATGGCCGCAGATGGGCGGCCTGGGATGGTAAGTAAGAGTGGGGTAATGATCTCATTCCTCAGATCTTTGTAAAGGGGGCAGGACAGGAGAACATGAGCCACGGTTTCCAGACTGCCATCTCCACAGGGACAGAGTCGTTTCTCAGTTGGAATCTTTTGGTACCTGCCCTGAAGTATGGCAGAGGGCATCACGTCCAATCTGGCCAGTGTGAAGAAGGCACACCTGTATTTTGGGATAGTTAATTTATACAAATATGGTGCCAGGAAATCAAACTGAGAAGGGCGGGGGGAGGAATACCAAGGGCAGAATTTCTTTGTAACGGCCAGATTGTTCTGTTGCAACACAAAGTCCAACACAAAGACCACAATCTGGATCAAGACCCTAAGTGTAGATAGAAAGGCTTTGAACCTTTGTCCATCTTTGCTCCCCCAGCAAAAAGGTCCAATTGAAATGCCTGGAGTTGTGTTTTTTTTAAGGAAAGGAGCCTGATAGGTAAGTGGGAAGGTAGGTTAATAGTCTCTCAACACATTCTGAAAGCCACCTCCTAAGCAACGTCTCTGTTTTGCCTCTGGCTATTCTGCAGAAATCCCCAAGCCCAGCATCGTTGTAGAAGTGACACTTATCAATTCCTCAGAAAGTTCAGGAATGCAACACAGCTAAGGCTGCCAATTCAAAACATGTTTGAAACAGCAACGTGTTATTTTTCCTTTTCCCTTGGTCTTGGACAGAACTCCCCCCTGGTGCATTGGTAAGTAACAGCGAGGTAATGTAAGATTACCAGGTCTAGTGTCTACTGCCCTCTGAGGCAGTAGAGAAATTGTCTTCACCCTCTTCAGAGATTTGGAAAGTGGTACCCAGGTCATCCGCCCACCAACCACCTTCTTTTATTTTTCCAGGCTGAATATGCCCAGTTTTTCCATATCACTGATTCTCTTCCTGTATTTCTTACCGATTTGGAGAGTGTGCATTGCTGGTTCCACAAGCGTTGACATGTTCACATCACTTTTCTGGCTGAAAGACAGACAGAACATCCCAATCAAATTGCCCTCTGATTTTTATTTTATTTTAAAAAAGATTTTATTGAAGTAAATAAAGCAAACCAATTTAATAAAAACAATAGAAGTACAAAAAAGCAACACAGCATATACAAAAATGATTTAATATTAGGTGGGTGAAGTACTTGGAACCATCAAGGAAGCCAAATTTCATGTTGTGCTATGGAGAAGTTGTCCTGTGTTTACTTCTTGTAGATGAGATAAAATCCCAACAAGCAGCAATGAATTTTTCAGGGTTCTCCAAGCCTTTATTTTCCCAGCTAATGCTAAACTCCACATATTTTTACACCATGCATCAGTTGCCCAGACTGAAAGTCCCCATCTCCCCACAGCTGTCTAAGTCCCCTCCTTTCCAGGGCTTTTTCTAAGCCTGTGTGCAGCCAACCTCTCCTCCACCCTCTTCACGCCTCTCCTGGTTCTGGGAGACCAAGAGGGAGGGGAGCTGGTCACAAGAGAGGGGGAGACACCTTGACTTCTTCAGCAGCCTGACTCCTCTCTGCCTCTTGGCCTCCCTCCTCTCCGGCTTCAGCTTCTGCCTCTGGTTCTGTACTTCTCTGTGTGTGATGGCCTGGGATTTGGACTTGGATGCTGAACCTGAGGGATCCCAGCCTGCACAGGATTCCCTGCCTCCAGGACCGGCTGAGCCAGGGCTGGGGCTTGAGCCTGAAGGGTCCTCACCTGTGCTGGATCCTCAGGTGCAGGCATCAGCAGAGTCTGCTCTGGCTCCTGAGGTGATGGAGGACCCATTGCCTGCAGGTGCTCCACTCTCAGCCCCGTCAGGGGAAGCTGGGGTTGCCTCTGGGTCCAGTAACCCTCCAGCCTCTCCTGAGCTCCAGAGGCTCAGGGCAGAGAGGCGGAGGGAACTAAGTTCCCGCAGGAGGAGTGCTTGCCTTCAGGCCAGGAAAGGTGAGTCACCAGAGGATCGGGGCCGCCCTATGCCTCGGGGCAGATAAACGGCAGCCAGCCCCAGTCCTAAGTTGTGGGAGCAACATTGTTGATTGCTAGTTCCTGCCTGAACCCGGTCCTGCTTTTCTGCCGGAGCTCCTGACCTGCCCTGGCTCCCTGCTTGCAAGCCTGTTCCTGACTTCACCTGGCTCCCTGCCCTGCACCCAGCTCCAGCTACTACGGACTGCCTCCATGTTGCACCTTTGACCACGGACCGGACTTGGACCTCGCCTCCTGGGTAACCCATGGGACCAGCACACTCTGCCACAGAGTCTCCCTGCTCACAGAGCCCTGTTATCCCTTCAGCTTCTGATACCTCCTCTTCCCAGTCTTCTCTCTCATCTCCACCTGACTACTCATCATCGTCCCACCACCAATCCCCAGGCTCTGAGCCTTGTTCCCTTGGTGGTTCCTCAGCTGGTTCCTTCCTACCACCATTTGTCTGTGTCCAGCCAGTCCATGGCATCTGATGATGATGATATTTATTTATTTATATGTACCCCGCCCATCTGGCTGGGTTTCCCCAGCCCCTCTATGTGGCTCCCAACAGAATATTAAAAACACGATAAAACACCAAACATTAGAAACGTCTCTAAACACGGCTGCCTTCAGATGTCTTCTAAAAGTCAGATAGTGTGATGGCCTGGGAATCCGATTCAGAGGCTGAACCGGAGGAATCCCAGCCTGCACAGGAGTCCCCGCCTCCAGGGCTGGCTGAACTGGGGCAGGGCCTTGATTCTGAAGCGCCTGCACCTGTGCCGGATCCTCAGGAGCAGGCACCAGGTGAATCCACTCTAGCTCCGGAGGTGGTTGAGGACACAGTGCTTAGAGGTGCGCCTCTCCCAGCCCTGTCAGGGGAAGGTGAGTCTCCCCCTGGGTCCAGTAACCCTCCAGCCTCTCCTGAGCTGCAGAGGCTCAGGGCAGAGAGGCGGAGGGAACTAAGTTCTCTCAGGAGGAGTGCTCGCCTTAAGGCCAGGAGAGGCGGGTCACCTGGGGGCTGGGACCGCCCCTGGCCTCAGAGAAGATAAAGGCCAGTCAGCCCAGTCCCAGGTTGCGGAAGCAACATCGTTGAAGAGCTGTTTCGGCCAGCACCCAGTCCTGTTCCCCCAGAGTTCCTGTCCTTGCCCGGCTCCTCGCTGTGGACCCCGCTTCGCTCGTGGAGGACTGTCTGCCGACCCTCGACTCAGGTCCTGCACCTCGCCCCACGGTAACCTCCCCCGTGGACCAGCACAGATAGTTGTTTATTTCCTTGACACCTGACAGGAGGGCGTTCCACAGGGCAGGTGCCACTACTGAGAAGACCCTCTGCCTGGTTCCCTGTAGCTTCACTTCTCACATGGAGGGAACCACCAGAAAGCCCTCAGAGCTGAACCTCAGTGTCTGGGCTGAACGATGGGGGTGGAGACGCTCCTTCAAGGATGGTAATGTTGCTGAGATGCCATTATACTGGCAGACCTCTCTGAACACCCCACTGCCCGCCCTCAGAAGGCAACATCACACCAAGCCCATCAATATGTGTTGTTTGCTGGCAAATGCATATTATTTTTTGTCACAGCCCATTCACTCCATACACTGCATATTTCAGAACGCTCTATTCATGCTGCAGTGGTCTGAAGACTCCTTGTGTTGGTAACCTCAAGGCGGTCTATGTGGGGCTATCCTTGGGTTTGGTTTGGAAGCTCCAGCTGGTCCAGCATGCTGCAGCCAAATTGCTGGCGGGGTCATCTGCCTGACAACATGTGTTGCCATTGTGAAAACAGCTGCCCACTTCCAGTCATGCCAGGTTCAAGGTCCTTCTCTTAATTTACTAAGCCCTGAACAACTTGGGTCCAGGGATTTCCTGAGCCTTTTCATCCCAGCTCGATTCCTGAGATTTTCTGCAGGAGCTTCTCTGCCCATCCCTCAAGCGAGGCTCGTTTGACAGCAAGAAGAAACCAAGGCTTTAGTGCCATCACCTCCGAGTTGTGGAATACTCTGCAAATAGAGATTTGGAAGGCACCTTCTGTTTTAAATTCTAAATGCCTGCTGACAATTTTTCTATTCTGCCAGGCCTATGCAGCCAATTAAGGAAACATATTTCCACAAAGGCTAACTGACGTCTGTTTTTAACTTCTAAAATATGTTTTTATCGCGTGGTTTTAATTTGGAATATTGTTTATGAAAGATATATTTTTAACAACATATAAAATGTAACAAACTGAAGTCCAACGGAATATGACACACACCGGAAAGGGCTTTGGTGATTAGCAGCCATTGCGAAAGGCGGGTGAGATGTGATATTGAACATCTGTCTCAGGTGGGGATGTGCATTGACCGCAAAATTTGGTCCTTCTCCTTCTTTGGCAATCACTCGTAGCTGAGTAAGATTGTCTTCCATGAACATGGTCTTAACCATGGGTAGGCAAACTCAGGCCCGGGGGCCGGATCCGGCCCAATCGCCTTCTAAATCCGGCCCTTGGATGGTCTGGGAATAGCGTGTTTTTACATGAGTGAAATGTGTCCTTTTATTTAAAATGCGCCTCTGGGTTATTTGTGGAGCATAGGAATTTGTTCTCCCCCCCCCTTCAAAATATAGTCTGGCCCCCCACAAGGTCTGAGGGACAGTGGACCGGCCCCCTGCTGAAAAAGTTTGCTGACCCCTGGTCTTAACAGTGAGTCTGTAAGTGACTGTGGAGGCCAGTTCTGGTTCCACACTGGGGACACTGGTTTCAGGCAGGAAACCAATTGAACATTGGGTGGGAGCTGACCACGGTGCGGATTTGCCAAGCGTGCCTTCCTCATAGCACGTTTCTCCCTTTTGTCCCGAGTTTGAGCATACAATGCATACCCTTCGGGGAAATTGCTTGCCAAAGTAGGAACAAGAATGTGTGTGAACGTTCAAGTCCACTTGAACTTGGGGCAAGCCAAACTGAAGAGTAGAAAAACAAGGCTGCAGAGTCACACATTTAAAGCACATCCAATACACACTTGAAGCACATTATTCCCCCCTGTAGTTTGCCAAGGGTGCTGGGGACTGCAGTTCTGTGTGACTGAAACTACAGTTTCCAGGATTCTTTGGGGGAAAGTTGTGTGCTTTAAATGTGCATCAGTTTTTAATGTGTGACATTTTAATGTATTTTTAATCTTTGTTGGAAACCACCCAGAGTGGCTGGGGAAACCCAGCCAGATGGGCAGAGTACAAATAAATAATAATAATAATAATAATAATAATAATAATAATAATAATAATAATCAGATGTGCCTTAAATTCATGGTGTAGGTCAGCTGTGAGAGAAACTGAAATCAGCACAGTCATCCATTCCTCCCTGCCTAGGAGCTGATCTACCACCAAACACGCCTCTATGATCAGAATCAATATGCCAACGATTGCCAGATACTGGGCACAAACAACAGGAGCAGACTATCTGAGGAGGGGCCACATCCCGTGTTCCAAACGGGCCGCTCCAAACCCCGGAAGTCCCGAGAGGAAAGATCTCATTCTGAAACTGCAGCTGCCAAGCTCTTCCTGACCAGGAACACATTTCCGTAACTGCGCCGCCTATAAATAGAGACGCAGGAATGGGTGGGAAGGGGATGGAGAATGACTCCAGTGATATCAGCTGTGGAGATCTCTAAAGCTGGTTTAAAGAGCACACCCTCTGCATTAGAGACCAGGGGCGCCAATCAAACTGATGCCAGCGCCTTGTCTGCCTGGCCCTTGTGAGAACACGATGTCGGGCACAGTGGCGTAGCGTGGGGGGTGCAGGGGGGGCCGGGCGCACCGGGCGCAACATCTGGGGGGAGCGCTCGCACTCGCAGCTCTCTGCCCCTACCTGGCTCACTCACTCTCTCTCACTGCAGTGCTGGCTGTGCGAATCCGATCCGAGCCGCTGGGTCGCTGCCCACTGTGGAGGGGGGGTGCCAGGCGTGTGGTGCGGAGAGAGAGCGAGGGACTATCTGGGGGAGGGACAGTGCAGCGGTCGCCCAGCGCAGCGCTGAGCGTGGGAGAGAACCACACCAGACCAGACCAGGCAGCAGCAAGAAGAAGCTGGCAGTGGCGGGAGGTTAGGGGTTAGGGGGCGCAAATTACATGCCTTGCCCTGGGTGCTGACAACCCATGCTACGCTGCTGGTCGGGCAAGACGGGATGCTGGCCCGATCCAACAGCCTCTGATTATGTTCTTATGCAGAGACGTTAAAGGTGGTCCATAATTTGGCAGTCTGTCAACCCGCCAACTTTGGGCTTTGGGGCGATCCCCGTTCACATCTGAACACATCCTGTCTGCCTCCACTATTTGAGGCATCATCTTAAAAGTGCTTCCAGTGCATTTATAGTTTTAATCCTAACAACAGCCCTATAAAGTAAACCGGGATTATTATTCCCATATTGCAGATGGAAGGATCAAGGCTGAGAGTGGGTTTGACTAACAGTACCTAGTGAGTTCATGGCAGGTGCAAGATTTGAACCAAAGGCCTCCTGATTCACAGCGCAGTCTCTACACTAGCTCTCGAATCAGAGTAGAATAAAGGGAACCAAACCGATTTGTAAAATATTTGGTTCATAGTGCCCTGGTTCACCTTTTTACTAGTTTTTTTCACTATTCTGTTCTAAATTTGCTATTCTCCATTTAAAGTATCATTATGGGACATGGGTGGTGCTGTGGGTTAAACCACAGAGCCTAGGACTTGCCGATCAGAAGGTCGGCGGTTCAAATTCCTGCAACGGGCTGAGCTCCCGTTGCTCGATCCCAGCTCCTGCCAACCTAGCAGTTCGAAAGCACGTCAAAGTGCAAGTAGATAAATAGGTACCGCTCCGGCGGGAAGGTAAACGGCGTTTCCGTGCGCTGCTCTGGTTCGTCAGAAGCGGCTTAGTCCTGCTGGCCACATGACCCAGAAGCTGTATGCCGGCTCCCTCGGCCAATAAAGCGAGATGAGCACCGCAACCCCAGAGTCGGCCACGACTGGACCTAACGGTCAGGGGTTCCTTTACCTTTACCTTCACTACTGAACAATCATGGAGAACCCTGGGAATTGTAGTTTGCTGGTGGGTGCCAGAAACTGCAGCTCCATGAGATCAGTCAGCAGCCTTAACAAACAGCAGTTCCCAGGATTCTCCATGACTGCTAAAGTGGTTATAGAAATAGATTGAAACGGATGGTTTGGATTTGACCAAGGTAGTCATCTCCCGAAAGGCTTGCTGGCCATTTTGCTTACAAAACCTTAGATCTAAGTTTTCAGCCCGTTTCTAGCAGTTCAGGAGCAAAGCAATTGCAGATGTGCCATTGGAGCTAAGCTGCTGTAATTCAGATTCTGCAAGGCTTGTCTCAGCTTGCGGCTGAGCAGTTTTAAGATTATCATCATCACCAAGGGCAATTTATTTACAGAGCTGCCGGTGTTTCATACAGGGCGGTGTGTGGCTTTTAATTTGCAAGCTGCTTTGGGGGTTTTCTTTTGAATGGAAGGACCGGGCAATTGTTTGGGTTTTCTTGATAAATTGTTTATCTGAATTCAGTCATAAAGATTACTGAACTCAGGGACATGGAAGTTTGGAGTATTCTGCAATGCTACTTTTAGACTCTGGATTTAACCATCTTATTTCCACCCCACCCCACTTTGTAGATGGGAATGTGTGTTGCTACGTATCAGGTGGCAAAGTTGGGGGAGAAGAAACTTTGGGACCCTGGTTTTCCTTTTACAAAGCATTCTCAGGTGCTCGTCTTTTTAACTTCTGCAGAACTAGTCATCCAATAAGAGATCACTAAAAAAAGGAGGGCCGTCAGGATGACAGACAGAGATATTATTACAAAAGGTATAGGCAGGTGTGGCCCTCAAACCACTTATGAGGGTCAGAGCATGGGTCATAAGAAGAAAAGGGCCCCTGAGCATATACAGAGTGCCTTTTCTTCAACAAGAATTACCCTGACTCAGTTGGATTCATAGGCACGGAAGGAGCTTTGAGTCTCAAGTAGAACTGGCACCTTTCATTTTAGGAATTGCTGGAGATCCTTCTCTGGGCTTACAGAATCATAGAATTGTAGTGTTAGAATGGGGACCCCGAGGATCATCAAGTCCAACCCCCTGTGATGGAGGAATAATTTAAGGTATGCGATCTACGCACCAGTCCCAACACAGTATTTGGGTTTAAGTATTTCTAAAACATGGAGAGAACATCCGATCCAGCGATTGCACCAAGAATTCTCCCTCTTTCCTGCCTTGCATATGTTTGCTTCTCTGCCCTGACTTCCGGTAGTGAAAGTATTTTGTTTCCTATGATGTAAAAGGCAAAGCATACATAAGATTATAATTTCCATCTGTGGGATCAAAGGGCACTGCTACAGAAAGAACCACAAGCGTTTGATTGGCTGCAGTGGCGTTGTCCCCGCACGCACCTCCTCTTGCAAAGAGAGAGAGAGAGAGAGAGAGAGAGAGAGAGAGAGAGAGAGAGAGAGAGAAAATACAACTTTGAGCAGAAGCCAAGCGAGAGCAACCACCAAGATGCGATCATAATTTGCTTCCGAAGCAGTTTTCAGCGTGCAAAAAGGGCTCTGCAAAGCATTGTGCCTTTTCTCACAATCAGCCTTGAGAAACTGTTGGCTCACTCGGCCTGCTTTCTGGATAAAGGAGCACTGAAAGCATTTGTTGTCTACAGCAGACTAGTCAAGAGAGAGGGTCTGGTGGCACATTTTTTGGCAACAAATCAAGAGCCACTAAGTTCAGGAAACCTTCTGGATTTTTGCCCATTGAGACATGGTCACCAAAGTGGACAGCCAGTTGGTTCCTTCTGAGGGACTGAGGGGAGGCAGGTGGAGAGAAACACAGCGAATTCTTAGAACAGGGGACCCTCCCTCTGTTAGATTCCGGAATAAACACTTCTGCAGGGCAGGAATTCAAGAGCATTTCTTTCCAACTTTACTAATGGTTAAAGCCTGCGAGCCCATTGTGAAAACGAACAAAAAACGAACCCAGGGCAGTTTGCAGGATCAGCCCAAGCCTCTCCCAACTTGATGTCTTCGACTACAATTTTCATTAGACCCAGCCAACGCAGCCTCATGGGAGTTGTAGTCCTAAATATCTGGCGAGTGCTAGGTTGGAGAAGCCTAGTTTAAGCTGAAATTGAGGGCTTATCCATACTGTTGTCTAAGGCGGGTCAGAACGTAAGAAGCGCTGGCTACTGGATCAGGCCAATGGCCCATCTAGTCCAGCATCCTCTTTTCACAGCGGACAGCCAGATGACCGTGGGAAACCTGCAAACAGGATCTCTCTTCCACTGTTTGTCACCACAATCTTAAGTGCTAATAGAAGCTGTGTCCAGTTCTGGGCACCACAATTCAAGAAGGACACTGACAAACTGGAACGTGTCCAGGGGAGGGCAACCAAAATGGTCAAAGGCCTGGAAACGATGCCTTATGAGGAACGGCTAAGGGAGCTGGGCATGTTTAACCTGGAGAAGAGGAGGTTAAGGGGTGATATGATAGCCATGTTCAAATATATAAAAGGATGTCACATAGAGGAGGGAGAAAGGTTGTTTTCTGTTGCTCCAGAGAAGCGGACACGGAGCAATGGATCCAAACTACAAGAAAGAAGATTCCACCTAAACATTAGGAAGAACTTCCTGACAGTAAGAGCTGTTCGACAGTGGAATTTGCTGCCAAGGAGTGTGGTGGAGTCTCCTACTTTGGAGGTCTTTAAGCAGAGGCTTGACAACCATATGTCAGGAGTGCTCTGATGGTGTTTCCTGCTTGGCAGGGGGTTGGACTCGATGGCCCTTGTGGTCTCTTCCAACTCTATGATTCTATGATTCTAAGCTTAGAGATTTGCAGTTCATGGTCTTGTTCCATCTTTTGGCTGTTCTGTTTACAGGAGGTAAGAGGAAGAAAAGAAAGGTCTGCACATCCAGATATCCTCCTCATCAGGCTCTCCTTCCATCTTCCTTTTCTTGCACAGTTCATGGGAAATTAATTTCGAAGAACTACCACCATGTTCCACACTCAAAGTCCCTGAATGGTTAAAATGAGTTTGGCTTCTTATTTTCTCAACTTGGGACAAGTTTAAGTATGGAGATCAAGAGCCCAGAAAGAAGTTTTTCTTTGAGACTTTTGAGTCTAAACCAAGAAATTTTAGCAGCCCACGGGGACATGGACATTTGTCAGGGAGCACTGCACCATGGGATACGGAGTGTTTACAATGCACTTTCCAGACTGTGATCGTCAGTTACTCGTTTTACAACTATCTTCCCTGTTAAACACAAGTGTGTCTTCTTGAAAAGGTGAGTGGGGAGAAACATACCCTTCCCAAACCCTGATTCTGAATATCATGGGATGGTTAAAGAAGGTGGGGAATTATACATCAGTCCCTGTTGTCTCAGGCCAATATTCTTCCCTGTATACACTTATTTGCTTCCTAGAGCTGTTCCCACCCTTTTTACCTACTGGACTTCTCTTATATTATTTTCCAAATGCAGGGATGAGACTCAGAAATTTTGGGAATCACAATCAGCAAAAAAGCCCCACCCTGACCCCTCTCACATGCTCATAAGTTCATCTGTTCCGAGAGGACCTGTAGACCTCAGCCAATACCCAGGGCAACCCTTAACTATTCCCCAGATGGGAACTTAAACTTTTCTTGGCCCATGTTTATGCAAGGGTCCTCTGCCTATTATTATTATTATTATTATTATTATTATTATTATTATTAATTATTATTCCCCATCCATCTGACTGGGCTGCCTTCAGACATCTTCTAAAAGCTGTATAGTTACTCATCTCCTTGAAGTGGTGGGAGCCACCACTGAGAAGGCCTTCTGCCTGGTTCCCTTTCCAGTTGCTGACCAGGAAAAGCTTTTACCCAGTACTGAGAAGTCATGATTTTGAAGAAACTTTCATGTCACTGTTATAGAGCAGGTGCAGAACATTTTGACCCCCAGGTAAGAGGAGTTACGATCCCACTGCAAGCCCAAAGTTTTCTCCAATATTTTGTAGCTATGCAAACCTGGAAACTCCAGATGTTTCCGGTGTCTACTCCTGGAATTGAGACTGAGGGCTCAGACCTCACGAGAGCCAGTGTGGTGTATTTATTCTTTATTCCTTATTTAATGTATTTTTTTAAAAAAATCTCAAGTGTTTTACGTAAAACAAATAAGCAGATAACAATAAAATGTGCTGGCTAGAGGGCTGGACTCGGGACTTGAGAGGGTCCGAGTTCAAATTCCTCTTCTGCTGTGAAACTCACAGGATGACCCTGGCCTTATTACCTCACATTGTTGCTAAGGGTATAAAATGCAGAGCTGGGGAGCTGCGTTCAGCATCTTGAACCCCTTGGAGGAAAGAAGGAGAGATAGAGCATTGAATTAGGGGATTGGGAAGCCTGGGTTCAAATCCTGAATAATTATGGAATTGCTTTCCCCCAAATATGCCCACTCAATACAGCCTGGGTAGCTCAGTTGGATAGAGAGTGATGCTGATAACACCAAGATTGCAGGCTTGAGCCCCATATGAGACAGATGCACAGTCCTGCGATGCTGAATATTTCTGCACTGGGCAGGCTGGACTAGATGATCCTCAGAGTCCCTTCCAACTTGACAATTCTATTATTCTGTGACATCTCTGAACTGTGGAACTGGCCCTCCTACAGAGGCCACGTCACACTCGTCCACACTTGTAAGAAATCAATATGTTAGCGAGGCAGCACCTACGTACACTTTGGAACTCACGGCCTGTTGACGCCAGGCAGGTGCCTTTACTGTACTCTTTAATAATAATAATAATAATAATAATAATAATAATAATAATAATAATAATAATAATATATTTATACCCCGCCCATCTAGCTGGGTTTCCCCAGCCACTCTAGGCATCTGCTTAAAACATTTTTGTTTAGGCAAGCCTCCCCAGACATGAACAACTTAAAGGCCTCGGCCCAGTATACCTGAAGGAGCGTCTCCACCCCCATTGTTCTGCCCGGACACTGAGGTCCAGCGCCGAGGGCCTTCTGGCGGTTCCCTCACTGTGAGAAGACAAGTTACAGGGAACCAGGCAGAGGGCCTTCTCGGTAGTGGCGCCCTCCCTGTGGAACGCCCTCCCACCAGATGTCAAAGAGAACAACGACCAGACTTTTAGAAGACATCTGAAGGCAGCCCTGTTCAGGGAAGCTTTTAATGTTTAATAGACTATTGTACAGTATTTTAATATTTTGTTGGAAGCCACCCAGAGTGGCTGGGGAAACCCAGCCAGATGGGTGGGGCATAAATAATAAAATAATTATAACAACAACAACAACATGCATTTTATCCTGTTTTAGCTACTGTTTAAACATCTTTTAGATGTTTCCAAATCCTGTTTTCACTGTTTTTATTGACAATTTCAAATATTTTACTTAAAAAAAACCAAAATAGGTTTGGCGGGTGGTGGTTGTTCTTACAATCAAGTAGGGTATAAACTTTGTTAAACAGATTTATTTATTTTTAATGCACCTGATAATCCATACCTAAGTAAAAGAAGACCTGCAGTCTTATCCCAAGCTAGTCCCCCGGCCCTCCCACATTGCTTGGGGTGGTTTTTGCAGTCTTGGGTAACCTACAACCTACCCGTATCTCCGTTTATCTTCACAACAACCTTACGAGGTGGTCTCTCGCCCAGAAAGTCTGGCTCAGAGGCCAGGAGCCAGCCAGCAAGCCAGCAAGCTTCTGGGCTGCGTGAGCAGGGCTAAGACCCAACTCCTTTTCCTCCCCGACTCCAAGGCCACGCCACCCACCACCCCACCCTCTCCTCCCCTGGCATGAAGGGCTAGGAGAGATGCCACCTAATCTCCAACCTCCTTCCACCCTGCATCCTTCGTTCGCCACAAGCCGCCACCCCCGACCCCAACCTTGGCATTGCCCATGGCTTTCTAGAACTGCCTGTCTCCTTCTCCCAAAACTCTTCTCGCCCGAAAGGATTTGCCGAGAAGAGAGGCTCACCTCTTCTTCACGGGCGGTGCCAGCGAACCGCAGATGGCGCGGCCGGGACAAAGCCCCTCAAGTCCAGCTGACCTTCCTGCTTCCCCTGAGGCCACCTCTTCTTCTGGACCTCGCAAGCTGAAGACCATGCCCAGAGAGAGTCCTTTGGTCTGCTTGGTCCTCAAGTCTCTCTCCTCCCGATTTCCTCCAGGCCTCCCTCTCCTCCCCACCCCCTTATCCTGGCCCAGCCCAGACCTGGCTCTCGTTCAAATTGCAAGCCCAGCTGCAGATGTGCTGCATGGGACGGTGGGGTGGGAGGAAGAAGGGGGAGCCAGGCTCAGCCTACCCCACCCCTGCGGGACAGAGACCCCCAACACCTCCCTCCTTTGCCTGGGCAGCCCTTGCCGAAACATACCACCCCCTTCTAAACATAGGGAGGCTCCCCCCCCTGGATTCCTTTGCAGGAATGTGCAAGATGTGGAGGGCAGACACAACATGTGGGGAGGGCGGGGGAGGAAAGACCCTCCCCTTCCCCAGCGCAGATTCTTCGAGAGAGAGAGAGGCCTGGGGTGGAGAATTGCAGGAGGCCAAGGAAAATAGAGAGAGGAAAGAGGGGAAAGGTTAACTGCGTCTCATATATAGCCCGCCTTTCAAGATCTGTTTTCTTTTCCTTTTTTTTTTTGAGGGGGGGGGTTTGCAAACGTGCATAGGAAGCAACAGATGAGAGCATCTTCTGTATCACCTAGACAGAGACTTATCACCTAGCCCATGGGCTATGGAGGGTTACTAAGCACAATGGCTAGTCGGAGGCAGGAACGCTTTTGAATCCCAGTTGCTGGAAATTGCAGGAGCGGAGAGGGTAATAATAATAATAATAATAATAATAATAATAATAATAATAATAATAATTTATTATTTATACCCCACCCATCTGGCTGGGTTTCCCCAGCCACTCTGGGCAGCACCCAATAGAATATTAAAGGTAAAGGTAAAGGGACCCCTGACCATTAGGTCCAGTCGTGACCGACTCTGGGGTTGCGGCGCTCATCTCGTTTACTGGCCAAGGGAGCCAGCACCAGCTTTTGGGTCATGTGGCCAGCATGACTAAGCCACTTCTGGCGAACCAGAGCAGCATTTACCTTCCCACTGGAGCGGGACCTATTCATCTACTTGCACTTTGACGTGCTTTTGAACTGCTAGGTTGGCAGGAGCAGGGACTGAGAAACAGGAGCTCACCCCGTCGCAGGGATTCGAACCGCCGACCTTCTGATCGGCAAGCCCTAGGCTCTGTGGTTTAATCCACAGCGCTACCCGCGTCCCAATAGAATATTAAAAACACGATAAAACATCAAACATTAAAAAAACTTCCCTAAACAGGGCTGCCTTCAGATGTCTTCTGAAAATCAGATTGTTTATTTCCTTGACATCTGATGGGAGGGTGTTCCACAGGGCAGGCGCCACCACCAAGAAGGCCCTCTGCCTGGTTCCCTGTAACCTCACTTCTTGCAGTGAGGGAACTGCCAGAAGCTGGACCTCAGTGTCCGGGCTGGACAATGGAGATGGAGACGCTCTTTCAGGTATACTGGACCGATGGCTTTAGCAGAGGATTGGATAAATCAGTGGAGGCTTTTGATGGCTACTAGCCAGGATGCCACTGTCAGAAGCAGTTTGCTGGAACCCACAGAAGGGGAGAGTTGCTGCTGAACTCAGGGTCTGCTTACAGGCTGTCCGTTGGGGCATCTGATTGGCACCTGTGAGACCAGGATGCCGGACCAGATGGGGAGCCCCCTTTGGCCTGATCCTGCAAGCTTCTTTTGTTCTTACAGGGCTGAAACAAAATAGTTGAAGAGAAGCATTGCTTGCCCCATGGTGTGTATATGAACTCCTATGTTTTGTTCCATTGTCACATCTGGCCAAACAGATTCGGCAGACTTTCAGAACAAGGCTGGAACTTATATTACCTGTTTACCGGAGGTGAAAGTGAGACCACTGTGTTAAGGATGGGCAAACCTGTCAAGTTTTTTCTCTCTCAGTTCATAGTTTTCTCAGTTCTCCACATGTGCATTTTTTTTTAAAGTCTGTGTGAAAATTCTGAATTTTTGGATGCTGTTTTAACTAATATACATGCCTTTTACAAGCACTGCCCCACAATGGAATGCATTTCTGTCTGTTATTTTCACTCATATTGGCTTTATCTATGCACACCTCTTAATACATCTGTGTTTTTGTGCATTAAAGAACTGCATTAAAAAATTCAGAGATGTGCGATTTTTGCAGGATAATTGTGTTTCCGTTCACGTCTCAATCTAAGATGTAAGAAGGAGGTAGTTTTTCATAAAAAATACAAACAAAGATCGGTTTGCTGCAAGGCACTCTATGTGGGCCTGGTTTGGTGCAGAATGCTGCAGTCAGATTGCTGACGGGAGCATCCGAACCGAGATCATGTGATAGCATTATGATAACAGTTGTGTTGGCTGCCCACTTACGACCAATCCAGGTTGAAGCTCCTGTTTGACAGTGGAATGAATGAGCTTTGAACGTCCCCTCTCCCATTCACTGGAAGTCCTCTGGTTCTAAGATTCTAGGACAGATTCCAGTGGCATGCTTCCAAGAGAGCAAAACGTTGAGGTCATCATGTCACGAAAGACTCAACAGATTGGGAGAGCGTTTCATCAGGGCTTCCAAGAAAGCCACTTCTGCCCTGCAGAGGAGGTGGGATTGCGGGTGTCACGGTCCCACCACAGAATCCAGCCCCCGCATGATTGGGGGAATCCCTGACCACGTCACACCCTGGCCAGCCAATCATCTGGCTTTGGGGGCATGGCCTGCCCGATTTAAACGCAGGTGTGGCCAGGGATCTCCCTCTTTGCCACCTACCAGCTATTCCTGTTTCCCACCCTCCCGCCCTTTAAGGCTTTCATTCCTGGACCTCGGTTGGTTGCCGTTGAGGGGCTGGTAGGAATTTTTCCACTCGGCAAATTGGCACCAGCCACTTGGTTTTCGCCTACCTCATAGCAAATCGTCACAACTTTCTGGGTATTGGCTATTAGGCATTGGTATTGGTATTGTTTTGTAGATGGAAGAGGGGAGGAAGCACCATCACCTGCCCCACATATTTAGGGGTATTCCTATAAAGGATTCTGGGGGGGGCGTGGCCCTGTCTGAAGCCTGGGGAGGTGGGGGCCTAAGACACCCCCCCATCAGTGTCCCCGGGGGATTTCCTAGTTGATGTGCATCAGCAGGACTCCCCCTACTGGTGGTTAACCCTTCCCAGACTTCAAGCACACGGGCTGGAGTCTGATATTGTCGGTTAGGACCAATGCCTAAGCCAATACCGCTCATCACCTGTAACCAACAAAGTTGTGGCCTTATTTAGCCCATTAACCTTAATAATTGTGTCATGTGTCTTTATTTCCATGGGGGGGGGGCAGGAACTCGCCACGCAAGCACCACCCAATGGAGACGGCCGGCCTCACACCCTCGAGGTCCTTCCTGACTCGTTCCGAGTTACGTTCTAGATCCTGACCTTCCCGCAGGGTCAGGCCTCCACCGGCAAGCCTGAATTCCCAGGGTGGTGGCTGCCCTCCGGGACACTGCTTATCACTCACCTCACTGCCCCGCCTCGTCCAGGGGCATGTTTTTGTCTGAAAATGTCCGTGGCTATTTGTTGTTAAAAAGAGAGAGAGCGAGAGCCAAATCGTGGACTGCAGACCGAACACACCCTGCTTGGGAAGGGCTGGTTTGCTTCCTGCTGCACAATAGATGCCGTGTTACTAAATCCCCTCCGAAAGGTCTTTTGCCAGGTCCTAGAATAAATAACCCAAGTGGGACAAGGTCATTGTAAAGACCGACTTGTGGGTGTGGCCTTTGGGCAGTCTCCCCTAGGCGTCCCGTGACTCAGGAATGCTCCCTTGGAGGAGAACATGCGCTCAGACAGAACCCTTTGCAGTGCGATGGCCTGGGACTCGGGCTCAGACTCGGAACCAGAGGAGTCTCAATCCGCACCGGATCCTTTGCCTCAGGCGGCATCTGAACCTAGTCTGGGTCCTGATCCCGAAGAGCCCCAGTCTGCACAGGTTCCCCTGCAACAAACACCAGCTGGGTCGAGTCAGGGGCCTGAGCCTGCCCTGGCTCCAGATGCGGGGATGACCTCGTTGCCTCCAGCTGGGCCACCGCTTCCAGCTGCTCCACTACCGGTTGGGTCAGGGAAGCTGAGGTGGCCCCAGGGTCTGGTAACCCACCGACATCTCCCGAGCTGCAGAGACTAAGGTCTGAGAGAAGGAGAGACCTGAGTACTCGCAGGAGGAGTGCTCACCTTCAGGCGAAACAGGGAGGTGAGTTGCCGGGGGATGAGGACCAGCCGCCACCCTGACAAAGATAAAAGGCTGTCAGACCCTGTCCCAGGTTGCAGGAGCAACATTGCTGTAGGCTAGACCCTGTGCCTGACCTAGCCTGGTTTCCTGCCTCAGGTCCTTCCTTGGCCCTGTCGGACTGACTCCTAGCAGAACCTCCAGATTCTGGACTGGTCCTGGACCGCATTTCACAAGTTATCCCCGGGCCCAGCACATGCAGAAGCTCAGGGAGGAATAGAAGCGTTAATTTGGTATCATTCACCCTCTTCAAGAAACTGTGGGGCAGAGCTGGATTACCCCACAGGCAGACTAAGCCTGTGGCTTTATTCTACGAAAGGCTACATGGGGAGACACAAAGCCTCAAACTCTGGGGTGGGACAGGGGTCCTACCAGGCAAATGGCAGCCCAGATATGCAAGGGGTTGGACTAGATGACCCTTGTGGTGCCTTCCAACCCTAAAATCCTGTACTCTGCCAGAGAAAAGCATGCCCACTCTAGAGATTTCCAGGTGATGCAGACTGCCGTGTCCTGAACCAGGCTGCCAACTCCTCTGCAGCGCTTATCGGCTGCTGAGTACGAATCAGGCTAATCAGTAAATGCTTATTAGTGTTGATTTGTGCTTTAATTGCACATAAAATACCCAGGCACTCCCTGCTCCTCCGTCTCTCCCTCTCAGTCTCTCTCTTGCCTGTTACGTCTTTGTCTTCTCCTTGTCTCCTTTCTGAGCACAGTAACAGGCCTGGGATTACTGCAATCTACGCGACGCCAAAAAGCTTTTAGCCGGGCCTGTCTCCTTGCCATCTTGGTGTTATGCTTTAATAGCTCCTTAATGTTTTGACTGAGCGGTTTAATTCCAAGGCTCCCTGTTCCAGCCGCGCCGAGAGGGAGCTCAACATGTCTTCCCATTTGCCTGATGTGATTTCCCTTGGCAGCAAGAGGTGTGACCCCGTGTACCGCTGAGGAGGCAGGTTTCGGGTACATCCTAGCAATTGGCTTGAACAGCAGATTGGTGCTGGGGTGCAGGGAGATTTCTCAATGCTTTTCAATAAACTGAGAATATTGTCCCTTGGTGGAGGATAGAGAAGGGTAGAAATGGTTCATGCGACCGCCTTTGGAACTGTGTCCAGTTCTGGTTGCCTCACCTCAAAAAGGATATTGTAGAGTTGGAAAAGTTTCTAAAAAGTGCAACTCAAATGATCAAAGTGATGAAGGGATACCCCTACAGGGGGGGGGGAGGGTGCAGCGTTTGGGACTTTTTAGCTTAGAGAAAAGGCAACATGATAGAAATTTATAAAATTATGTGTGGCTTGGAGAAACTGGATAGAGAAACTTATTTTTTCGCTCTCTCGTAGGACCAGAACTTGTGGACATCCGAAGCTGAATGTTGGAAGGTTCAGGACAGGAAAAAGAAAGCCCTCCTTCACACAGCGTGGTGTTAACCTATGGAACCCACTTCCACTGGATCTTCAGGAAGGGACTGTGGCCACCTGTAGTTCTGTGGTTTACCACATGGGGCAGCTGCGCCCCAATCAAGCAATCCTTGACAGATGCGTACAGCCAGGCCAGCAGAAATGGAAAGCAAAGGACCAGCTGGCCTGTAAGCCTTTATCCCATCAGGGCCCAATCAAAAGAAGCCTGGGCGGGGCTGAGAAAGCAATCCTGCTAACAAACAGAGCCCTCTAGTGGTAATGGCCGGAAACCCTCTCTGACACCCATTAGATAAGCACCTGGCTCTTAGAGACAAATTGGGGGATATCAGTGCTCAGTTCTATGACCCAAGACCTCAAGTCCCCAAGATGGCTGACACCTGGAAACCTGTGTCCAGTTCTGGGCCCCACAATTTAAGAAGGGTGTTGACAAGCTAGAAAGTGTGCATAGGGCAACCAAGAGGATCAAGGGTCCGGAAACCAAGCCTTATGAGGAACGGTTGAAGGAGCTGAGTGTGTTTAGTCTGGAAAAGAGGAGACTGAGAGGAGATATGATTTGTTGATGTTGTTTAGTCGTTTAGTTGTGTCCGACTCTTCGTGACCCCCTGGACCAGAGCACGCCAGGCACTCCTGTTTTCCACTGCCTCCTGCAGTTTCGTCAAACTCATGCTGGTAGCTTCGAGAACACTGTCCCACCATCTTGTCCTCTGTCATCCCCTTCTCCTTGTGCCCTCCATCTTTCCCAACATCAGGGTCTTTTCCAGGGAGTCTTCTCTTCTCATGAGGTGGCCAAAGTCTTGGAGCCTCAGCTTCAGGATCTGTCCTTCCAGTGAGCACTCAGGGCTGATTTCCTTCAGAATGGAGAGGTTTGATCTTCTTGCAGTCCATGGGACTCTCCAGAGTCTCCTCCAGCACCAGAATTCAAAAGCATCAATTCTTTGGCGATCAGCCTTCTTTATGGTCCAGCTCTCACTTCCATACATCACTACTGGGAAAACCACAGCTTTAACTATATGGACCTCTGTTGGAGATATGATAGCCCTCTTCAAATATATTAAGGGCTGTCACATGGAAGAGGGAAAAGCTTATTTTCTGCTGGTCTGGAGGGTAGGACTCGAACCAATGGCTTCAAGTGACAAGGAAGGAGATTCTGACTAAATACAGCCATACCTTGGTTTTCGAACAGCTTAGTTCTCGAACGTTTTGGCTCCCGAACGCCGCAAACCCGGAAGTGACTGTTCCGGTTTACAAACTATTTTTGGAAACCGAACATCCGACGGGGCTTCTGCAGCTTCTGATTGGTTGCAGGAAGTTCCTGCAGCCAATCAGAAGCCGCACTTTGGTTTCCGAATGTTTTGGAAGTCCAACGGACTCCGTTCAACTTCCAAGGTACAACTGTATCAGGAAGAACTTACTGACAGTAAGAGCTGTTTCACAGTGGAACAGTCTCCCTCAGGAGGTTTTTAAGCACCGGTTGGATGGCCACCTGTCATGGATGCTTTAGTTTAGATTTCTGCCCGGCAGGGGGTTGGACAAGATGACCTCTGGGTTCCCTTCCAACTTTACAATTCTGTGATTCGGTACCTAGAGCAGGAAGGCCCAGTGGCAAGACCTCTTCCGCTCGCTATCCCGGCAACCATTGCCCAGAGCCCTGTGTGACCCTCATGGAAACACAGGACCTGGCCAAGAGTGGGGTGGGGTCTTTGCAGGAGAACCTCCTGCTGGGTTGCACCCTGTGGGTCAGATCTGCACCTGCCACTGCCAGAGGCACTGAAACCCGCCATCTGAAGTTGCCGCTTCACCTTAGCTTACAGCGGGGGAGCTGCCCGCATCTGCTGGCACTCGTCGTAGGAGATCGTTCCTGACGTGGCTGCCCTAATCTTGCTCTTAAACACTGTGTTCACATTAGACAGGGACATTATATCCCTCCCACCTTCCCTCTTGGCGTGTCCCTCCACGGCCCGGAGAAACGGAGACGGCAAAATGCCAGGGAGTCGGGGGCTTGAGCAGCGATGGCACCTTGTGTCTTTGTCACAAATATTTAGGCTCCTGAGCCTTGAAGGACAAGGAGATGCCATGCTCCCTTTGCTGGATAAATGGATACAGTGTCTTGCTATTAAGGCATGTCTTGTTCTATCAAGGCTCCCTTACCGTATCGCTCACTTTCGCTGCTCTTTTGTTTCCAGATCTCTCTCCTTTCACTCTCGCCCCGAGCCATTAGCAACTGATGGAAAAGTGCGAGAAGAGGGCAGACTTTGCTGGAAACTTTGGTGCTGACCTGCTAATAAACTGGGTTCAGTCACAGAATCACGCGGCTAGATCAGGCCCCAAGGGGATCTGTCTCTGTTTATTTATCTAAGGGACTGTTAGCATTTGGCAAAAAAGTGAGGAAGAAGAAATACCGTACATACAATACAATAATCTTTATTGTCATTGTCCCATACAGAACAACGAAATTGAAAAAAATCTACACCAGACATTCAGAAACCAACAAGCCTGCTATCCCAGCCTGGTTAACCCCCCCCCCAAAAAAAAACTCTGATACCCCATAATTAAATGCAATATATTCCCACAGAGACTACCTTACACTGCGTTTAAAACCCAAATCACATTTGGATAGAAACTGTTTCTCAGGCGGATATTCCTAGTCTTTGTAACCCTGGACCTTCTTCCAGAAGGCAGAAGCTGAAAGAGATCATTTCTGGGGTGCGCACTATCTCTGCGCTATCTCTGCAGCTTTCTTATGGCATCTGGAAGCATAGATTTGATCCAAGGTGGGAAGAGTGCACCCAATTATTCTCTCTGCGGTCTTTACAACCCTGGACAGCATTGTTTTTTCCCTGAGCATGCAGCTCCCAAACCTCACACACAGACCATAAGTTAATACACTCTCCACAGTACAATGGTAAAATGCCATCAACAGGTCCTTTGAGAGATTATTTTTCTGGAGGATTCTCAGAAAGTATAACCTCCGCTGTGCTCTCTTCATCAGGTCTTTGCTGTTTTCTCCCCAGGTTAGGTCATCTCTCAACTCCATTCCCAGAAATCGAAACACCGAGACCTGTTCCACTCACTTCCCCTCAATAATGAGTGCTGAATATTCAATTTACATTTCCTAAAGTCCACAATAATCTCTTTTGTTTTCTTTAAATTAAGGAGTAAGTTGTTTTTCCTGCACATGGTATGGAGGAAGGAGTTAAGCTATGGAACTGCCAGTGACCGCCACAAATCTGGGTGGCTTTAAAAGAGGATTAGACAAATTCATGGAGAAGGAGAGAGCTGTCAATGGTTACTAGCCAGGATGGAGGCAGTGATGCTTCTGAATCCCAGTTTCTGGAAACTACAGGAGGCGAGAGGGCTGCTTTTGTGCTCAAATCCTGCTTACAGGTTTCCCACTGGAGGATCTGCTTGGCCACTGTGAAAACGGGATGCTGTACTAGACAGGAGGGGACGCTGGTGGCGCTGTGGTCTAAACCACTGAGCCTCTTGGGCTTGCCAATCAGAAGGTCAGCGGTTCGGATCCATTCTATGGTGGTGAGCTCCCGTTGCTCTGTTCCAGCTCCTACCAACCTAGCAGTTCAAAAGCACACTAGTGCAAGTAGATAATTTTTTTTTTGGGGGGGAGGGATGCTGATGAAGACCCTTAAGTGGTCAATGAAGGAAATCATCTTACGAAGAATCGTGTGTGTGTGTGTGTGTGTGTGTGAGTGAGAGAGAGAGAGAGAGAGAGAGAGAGAGAGAGAGAGAGAGATCTTTATTGTTTTAAAATAGATACATTCATGCCAGGAAAGCAAACCAACCAACCAACATACAATCAAATAAACCATAAATTGACAAACAGAAAATAGTAATATATGAAACAACACAATTCTTATAACTAACATCATTTATACTCCTAGTGATGTGAACAATTGTAAAACTTATAAAACAAGAAATTAAAAGTGACTTCCAATTAGTCTTGCTGTACTTTATCTGTTGATTATCTTATACCGCACTATTTCTTATATAGTTTCTGTTAACTTCCCTACAAACTTATATTTATACAATGCAAGGTTCAGTCTAATTCTGCCAAGAAGTTTCCTTTTATACTGTAATTTTTAAAGTATTTTTTTTAAAATTCTCCAATCCTTATAGACTATTTGTCATCTTAGGAAGAATATTGTCTGGCCAGTTCAGCAACAGAACCTTCTATTAGGTAAAGGACCCCTGGGTGGCTAAGTCCCATCAAAGGCAACTATGGGGTTGTAGTCACAGGTAGGTAGCTGTGTTGGTCTGCTGTAGTCGAAGCATAATAAAAAAAATTCCTTCCAGTAGCACCTTAGAGACCAACTAAGTTTGGGGTTGTGGCATTCATCTTGCTTTCAGACCATGCTGGTGTTTGTCCACAGACAGCTTTCCGGGTCATGTAGCCAGCAGGACTAAACCGCTTCTGGTGCAATGGGTCACCATGACAAGTACCAAAGTGCACAGAAATGCCGTTTACCTTCCTGCCGCAGTGGTACCTATTTATCTACCTGCACTGGCGTGCTTTTGAACTGCTAGGTTGGCAGGAGCAGGGACCGAGCAACGGGAGCTCACCCCGTCACGCGGATTTGAACCGCTGACCATCTGATCGGCAAGCCCAAGAGGCTCAGTGGTTTAGACCGCAGCGCCACCAGCGTCCAACCCTCCCTGGGGGGCAGGACCCCCAACACTGGAAGGAACTCAGGGCATCAGAGGACTGGAACCCAGAGAAAAGGTGGGATTAAAAAGCAATGCACAAAACAAACAAATCTTAAATCCGCCTCATGTTATTCTGGGGCCTCATGGTGGCAGCGGGGTGTTGGTGACAACTACTAGGGAAAGGAATACGACAAGGCTGCATATTGTCTCCCTGCTTATTTAACTTATGTGCAGAATTCATCATGCGAAAGGCTGGGCTGGATGAATCCCAAGCCGGAATTAAGATTGCCGGAAGAAATATCAACAACCTCAGATATGCAGATGACACAACCTTGATGGCAGAAAGTGAGGAGGAATTAAAGAACCTTTTAATGAGGGTGAAAGAGGAGAGCGCAAAATATGGTCTGAAGCTCAACATCAAAAAACCGAAGATCATGGCCACTGGGCCCATCACCTCCTGGCAAACAGAAGGGGAAGAAATGGAGGCAGTGAGAGATTTGACTTTCTTGGGCTCCATGATTACTGCAGATGGTGACAGCAGCCACGAAATTAAAAGATGCCTGCTTCTTGGGAGAAAAGCAATGACAAACCTAGACAGCATCTTAAAAAGCAGAGACATCACCTTGCTAACAAAGGTCTGTATTGTTAAAGCCATGGTTTTCCCAGTAGTGATGTATGGAATTGAGAGCTGGACCATAAAGAAAGCTGATCGCTGAAGAATGGATGCTTTTGAATTCTGGTGCTGGAGGAGACTCTTGAGAGTCCCATGGACTGCAAGAAGATCAAACCTATCCATTCTGAAGGAAATCAGCCCTGAGTGCTCACTGGAAGGACAGATCATGAAGCTGATGCTCCAAGACTTTCGCCACCTCATGAGAAGAGAAGACTCCCTGGAAAAGACCCTGATGCTGGGAAAGATGGAGGGCACAAGGAGAAGGGAACGACAGAGGACGAGATGGTGGGACAGTGTTCTTGAAGCTACCAACATGAGTTTTACCAAACTTTGGGAGGCAGTGGAGGACAGGAGTGCCTGGCGTGCTCTGGTCCAGGGGGTCACAAAGAGTCAGACACGGCTAAATGACTAAACAACAACAACTAGGGAAAGGGTGGCATTTTTGCAAGATAGCCTTCGTTTTCCTAGGGAGTCAAGAAAAAGAAAGCCACCTCAGAAATTTTCTCAGAAAGCCCTGCTTCCAAAACTTAAATCTTTTTAAGGGACAAGACCAGGGGTTGAATTTGGGGGGGGGGGGCTTTGGAACTCAAGGCTGCCCATGGCTGGTGAGCTCTGTCTCACTCCATCTGCACAGACAGCACGGAGGATGCTGGAAGTCTTAGCTAGAAATGCTATCTTTCCCTCTGATTTTCTGAAAGCTGAGCATTACACCTTGTTCCCATTTCCTAATGCATCTCATATTGTTAACTGTCATCTGTTCTGCCTCTAGATTTGAACCAACGAAGCCTGTGCACATTGCGATGTAAGGAACTGATATTACAGATAGGGATCTCAAATAAGAAGCTAAATGAATTGCCGGGGGGGGGGGTGAGCCTTAACTTTCCAGGAGGACAGAAAAAGATCTGAAAGTAAAATCAAGATACTATGTCCCGAGGAAGGGAAGGGGGGGGTCCTTTCTCAGGGCGAAGCATTTTGGGAGAAGGGTCCTGAGCCCTCCATGGCTTTTCCAGGATGACTGGACATCCTCTTTCTGAATGATTCAAGCGTCTGGAATGACTCAAAAAACCCAGGATTCTGTCCTCCTTTGCAAAGGCCCAACCCACATACTAATCTTGCCCCTGACTAAAATTTGTTTATTGGTGTGTGCTTTTCTTTTTGTAAATTTACCAAAGAATAATAATAGTTTTTTAAAAGTCAGGATTACAGTGGGACCTCTGGTTACGAACTTAATTCGTTCCAGAGATCTGTTCTCAAGTCGAAACCATTCTTATCCTGAGGCGCGCTTTCGCTAATGGCGCCTCCTGCTGTGCGTGCGCCTCTGGCGTGCGACGTCTGCTCAAATCCTGGGGCAAAGTTCGCAACCAGGAGCAACTACTTCCGGGTTAGCGGAGCTCGTAACCCAAAGCATGCGTAACCAGAAGCGTTGGTAACCAGAGATACCACTGTAAGGGGTTTTCTCAGGGCAGTGGAGGGTTATGTGTGCGGTGAGCCATTGGTGGGACTCAGCTCGCCCTTCATCTGATAGGAAATAATAATAATAATAATAATAATAATAATAATAATAATAATAATAATTTATACCTCGCCTATCTGGCTGGGTTTCCCCAGCCACTCTGGGTGGCTCCCAACAGAATATCAATAATAAAAAGTGACAACCTCAGTCATAAAAAAACTTCCCTGAACAGGGCTGCCTTCAGATGTCTTCTGAAAGTCAGAGAGTTGTTATTTCCTTGACATCTGATGGGAGGGCGTTCCACAGGGCGGGCGCCACCACTGAGAAGGCCCTCTGCTCTGCAACTGGAGGGGAATGGGGGGTGTTGAAGGGGATCAGTTGTAGGGAGGGAGAAAGGTCCCTATGGTCATACCTCATGCTGAATCCTTTTCAGGTCCCGTCTTTTCAAGTTGTGCCCCGCGGGAACCTGGAAGTACCGGAATGGTGAGTTCCGGGTTTTCCCACTCATGCATGTGCAGAAGTGTTAAATCATGCCGCACGCACAGACGCGGTGCTTCTGGATGCGAACGCTTCGAGTTGCGGACGTGCCTTCGGGATGGATTGCATCCCCAACTCGAGGTTCCACTGTACAGTGGTACCTCTGGTTGTGAACGGGATCCGTTCCGGAGGCCCGTTCGCAACATGAAAAGAAACGCAACCCGCAGTGGCGCGTCTGCGCATGCGCAGGTTGTGATTCGCCACTTCTGTGCATGTGCGCGATGTCATTTTGTGTGTCTGCGCATGCGCGAGCGGCACAACCCAGAAGTAACCCTTTCCAGTACTTCCAGGTCACGGCGGGACGTAACCTGAAAGAACATAATATGAAGCGGACGTAACATGAGGTATGACTGTATTTTTATCTGAGGAATGTTGGAGGGTATGCCAGGGAATAAGAACAAGAACATGAGAAGGGTCTTGCTGGATCAACATCCTGTTCTCACAGTGTCCAACCAGATGCCCATTATGGGAAACCTGAAGGCAGGATCCGAGCACCAGTGCTCTCCAGTGTGGCCAGTGTGGTGTAGTGGTTAAGAGCAGTGGACTTGTAATCTGGGGAACCGGGTTCGCTTCCCTGCTCCTCCACCTGCAGCTGCTGGGTGACCTTGGGCCAGTCACACTTCTATGAAGTCTCTCAGCCCCACTCACCTCACAGAGTGTTTGTTGTGGGGGAGGAAGGGAAAGGAGAATGTGAGCCGCTTTGAGACTCCTGAAGGGGAGTGAAAGGCGGGATATCAAATCCAAACTCTTCTTCTTCTTCTCCGCCCCCGTGGCTTAAAGCAACTGGGATTCAGAAGCAGTGCTGCTTTTTGGATTTGTTTTGTTTTTCAAAAATTCCCTAAGTGTAAAACCTGTTTTGCAAAAGCACCTTGAACTGTAAACCAAGGTAGTACGAACATTAAGCTTGTCCAAGAAGTATTGCTCCTCAAGAACAAATTTGTCTTGAACATAAATAATAATAATAATAATAATAATAATAATAATAATAATAATAATAATAATAATAATTTATTATTTATACCCCGCCCATCTGGCTGGCCCCCCCCCCAGCCACTCTGGGCGGCTTCCAAAAGAACATTAAAATACTATGATACATCAAACATTAAAAGCTTCCCTAAACAGGGCTGCCTTCAGATGTCTTCTAAAAGTTTGGTAGTTGTTGTTCTCTTTGACATCTGGTGGGAGGGCGTTCCACAGGGCGGGCGCCACCACCAAGAAGGCTCTCTGCCTGGTTCCCTGTAACCTCACTTCTCGCAGGGAGGGAACCGCCAGAAGGCCCTCAGAGCTGGACCTCAGTGTCTGGGCTGAACGATGGGGGTGGAGACGCTCCTTCAGGTATACTGGACCGAGGCTGTTTAGGGCTTTAAAGGTCAGCACCAACACTTTGAATTGTGCTCGGAAACGTACTGGGAGCCAATGTAGGTCTTTCAAGACCAGTGTTATATGGTCTCGGCGGCCGTTCCCAGTCACCAGTCTGGCTGCTGCATTCTGCATTCTGCATTACATAAATAGGTATGTAACCATCGAAAAACCATCATTTGAATTTTGGCAGAGAACCCCTTTTCTGTTCCTTTTCATATCTTAAGTCTAGGTTCCAGCTAAAGCAAATTTGTTTCAGGTTTTTTTTTATGTATCTGAGGTTTCCGTCAAAACCACTGCCTTTGTATATGCTAAAAGGCTGCATTTTTACTCAAGCTCAAATGTAAACCTGTAAGTTGTATGTTGGTTTGATTAAATTAGTTATCCAACTATGTAAAACTTAAAAAAAAAGAAGAAGCAGTGCTGCTGCCAGCTGTGGAGGGAGAGCCATCGAGACCCCTCTCCCCTTCCATGAATTTGTCTAATCCTCTTTTAAAGCCATCCAAGTTGGGTGGCCATCCCTGATTCTTGTGGGATGGAGAGCAGGAACACAGACCAGTTTAGCATTCCCAGCTCACGGGCGGCTGGCATCCTAACAGCCATGGTCTGCTCTGAAGAAGAACCCCAGCAACGAGTCCCCATTCCCACCCATCCGTAACTCCTTTAGAAAAATTCAGCTTTGGAATGACACATTCCCAGACCCGGGCCCCATCCGAGGAAGAGTGGAGGCCGAGGGTGGCGGCAGAACCCGGAGGGGAAAGTGGACTGTTTTGGAAAGCTTACAAGAAAAACCCTCCAGCTGTTCCAAGGTTTACGTCCATTTGATCTCGGAAAAGTCCTTTCTACCGACCAAACGGGGTGGGAGGAAGGGAGCCCCACGCATTGTTAGAAAGGAAGTCCTGCTACATGCCAAAGTCATTAAGGGGGCTTTGGGGGGGGGTCCCTGCCAGAAGCGGAAGAAGAGGGAAACACTCTCCAGAAGAATCTCTGGGAACTTTCAAGAGTCAGGCAGCAGCAAGCAGCTTCTCTTTCTCTCTTTCACGTTCTCTTCTCTTCTCTTCTCTTCTCTTCTCTTCTCTTCTCTTCTCTTCCCTTCCCTTCTCTTCTCTTCTCTCATGGATTAAATTGGACTCCAACTATGTCTCATCCTTTTCTACCTACAGGTTGTTAGAGTGCTGGATGAGGAGACCAGGGTCCCAATCCCCCAATCAGTCATGAAGCCTGCTTTGGGGCTCTCACAGTTTCTCAGCTTCATATACATTGCAGGGTTATTGCGAGGACAAAGATGGAGAGGAGGAAAACCACTTAGAGCTCCCTGGGGGGGGGGGCAGGATATACATGTATCAATAAATGACAGTAAAATCCTCCACTTCCAGTTTTTGATTAGGTTCCTCATCCGTGGCCCTTGGGTGATTCTTGGGACCCCCTTATATGGATTGCACCAACATGTTGGGTCCCGCCCCCGCGATCATCTTCAATCTCCCCCTCCCCCATTTAGAAAAACCAACTCACATTATATTTGTGGAAAATATTGCAAGAAGAAACACCATAGAAATAATAATTTAATAATAATAATCATTTATTATTTATACACCACTCATCTGGTTGGATTTTCCCAGCCACTCTGGGTGCCTCCCAACAGAAGAAGAAGAAGAAGAAGAAGAAGAAGAAGAAGAAGAAGAAGAAGAAGAAGAAGAAGAAGAAGAAATCAAACATTGAAAACTTCCCTAAACAGGGCTGCCTTCAGATGTCTTCTGAAAGTCAGGTGGTTGTTTATTTCCTTAACATCTGGTGGGAGGGCATTCCACAGGGCAGGTGCCACCACTGAGAAGGCCCTCTGCCTGGTTCCCTATAACTTGACTTCTCGCAGCAAGGGAACCACCAGAAGGCCCTTGGAACTGGACCTCAGTGTGTGGGCTGAATGATGGGGGTGGAGACGCTCCTTCAGGTATACTGGGCCAAGGCTGTTTAGGGCTTTAAAGGTCAGCACCAACACTTTGAATTGTGCTCGGAAACGTACTGGGAGCCAATATAGCTCTTTAATATGGTCTCAGCGGCCACTCCCAGTCACCAGTCTAGCTGCCGCATTCTGGATTAGTTGTAGTTTCCGGGTCACCTTCAAAGGTAGCCCCATGTAGAGTGTATTGCAGTAGTCGAAGCTGGAGATAACTAGAGCATGCACCACTCTGGCAAGACAGTCTGCGGGCAGGGAGGGTCTCATCCTGCGTACCAGATGGAGTTGATAAACAGCTGCTCTGGACACAAAATTTACCTGCGCCTCCATGGAGAGCTGTGAGTCCAGAATGACTCCCAGGCTGCGCACCTGGTCCTTCAGGGGGCACAGTTACCCCAGTCAGGAACAGGGAGTCCTCCACACCCACCCACCTCCTGCCCCCCGAAAACAGTACTTCTGTCTTGTCAGGATTCAGCCTCAATCTGTTAGCCGCCATCCATCCTCCAACCGCCTCCAGACACTCACACAGGACCTTCACCGCCTTCACTGGTTCTGATCTGAAAGAGAGGTAGAGCTGGGTATCAGCCGCATATTGATGGACACCCAGTCCAAACCCCCTGATGATCTCTCCCAGCGGCTTCATATCATGGAAACAAAATCTCTTTCTGCACTTTGCAGAATGCCCTAATCTGCCTTCCCCCAGGGCCCTTCCACAGGGCGCTGACCCCCCCCACACACATTAAGGGGCCCGCAAGCTGTCTCTCTCTGAGTTGCAGGTGTCCCACCCCAGGTGGGAAATGGGGAGCCCCAGCTCTGCGCTCGACCTCCTTCTCGCCCTGGCATGCGCCCTCGCTCGTCCCAGCCCCCTTCCGGCTCCCGGGCAGGGGCTGGGGTGTGCAGAGGGCTCTCAGTGGTGGCAGGGGATGTCGGCCCCCTCAATATTGGGGGAGCTTGGCCCCCTGCCTCAAAATATAGAGGGGGCTGAAGCGCCTTGCGCCCCTATTCCCGGCGCCCCTTGCCTTCCTTTCGCCTCTGTCTTTCCACGTCCTTAAAGCTGTTTCTATATTGTGAGGAGGGGGGACCGAGGAGTGTGTCCCCGTCCCCCCCCCCTGGTTCCTGCAGTAACAAGGTGCAGGTGGGCTTTGCCGCGAAAGCTTTCAGCCTGGAAAATCTCAGCTGCAGACACATTAGCGGGCTTGACGCTGCTCAAGGGGGGGCGGATCAAGTTTCCACATGTTTGGGCTGGGAGGAAGAGGCACGTTACAGGCGTGTTTTGTGTTATACGGAAAGGGCTTTTAAAATATACGCTGGGCTTTTCTTCTGCGAAGCAGGAAAGGGGAGGAGGGGAGAGAAAGCGTGGAAGCTGCAAGATGCAGGGATGGCCTCCCTGAAACAAACCGGTAGCTCTGAATTCTCTGGCTGGCTTTAAGACCCGAAACCCAGGCAGCAGATATTTCAGAGCGCTGTGCCAAAATCACCCCCTGCTAGATACTTGGATGCCTGAAGCAAAGGACACTAGACAACAGAAGTTCACAAAATCAGGCACTGCATGGATATATGTGTTGGTGCTGACCTTGAAAGCCCTAAACGGCCTTGGTCCAGTATATCTGAAGGAGCGTCTCCACCCCCATCGTTCTGCCCGGACACTGAGGTCCGTATCTGTCAGGGGTTTAGGAGCAGAGGCACGGGCAAGGGAGGAAACAGAGAGCGAAGGGGAGGAAGCAGAAGAAAAGATGAGTGATGACGACGACCCGAGATCTCCTAGTCTTTCCAGTGAATCAGAGGATTCACAGAAAGGGGCACCAGTGGCCAGGGCAAGGGGGGAGTCAAGGGGGGCACCCCAGGAAGATAGAGCCAGAAGGGACTCAGGGGGGAGCAGCTGGAAATCGGGACCAGCGTCACCGCCAGGAAGCAGGGAAGAGGAAGGGAGCCAGGGGGGAAGCGCTGGCAGCTCGCCACAGGAGGGAGGGCATGAGTCAGGAGTGACCACACCTCCATCGGGGAGCGAAGAAACGGTTAAGAGGAAGGTGGAAGGTTGGGCGCGCGCGCCAAGTTCAAATGCAGAGGAAGGCGGCGCAGTAAGCAGCCCCGAAAGGGAACCAGGTCCTAAAGCCCGGCGCAAGGAGGCAGGAGGGTCCGGGTCAGCGTCAGAAGAATCCCGGAAGGAAGAAGCCCCGGGGGGTAGAGGGACCCAGAGGAGGACAGTCAGGCGGAAAAGGTGGAGCAAGGCTAGGATATTAAGTTGGTGCACAAGGGGCGGAGAGTCAGACGGAGCTTCGCCGATCTAGCTACTAGACGTAGAGTTTGCGCGCAGCAGCGTGAGAATGGAAACTGTAATTCAATAAAGACTTTTACTTAATGATCGCTGGCTAGCGTGATCCTCTGTGAGCTAGGATCTTCAAGCAGCTCTGACAGTAAGCTCCGTCTCTTCATTGTGGGCATCTACAGCCTCGAGGAGGGGAGAGAAACAGGTGCCTACTAGCGAGCTCACGAACGGCAGACGACATGACGGCTGAGCAGCAGATAGAGGACCTCAGAAAAGCAGTGGCACAACTGAACGCCGAGGTTCTCGCATCCAGGAAGAGAGAGGAGGAAGCAGCTGCCGCCTGCAGGGATCTCCAGGTCAGGTTAGACATGCTGACAAAGCAGACACCCCGGCAGGAGGGAATTGGGTTGGCGAGACGGACAGGCGGGCTGGTCTCTCACTTCGATGGGAACCTGCAACAGTATCCCAACTTTAGAGCCGACGTACTGTGCGCACTGCAACTGCTGCATAAAGACTTTAGAGATGAACAAGAGAGAGTGGGGTTCATCATGTCCCATCTGCATGGGGATGCGAAAGCATGGCTACGTAATTTATGGAGAGATAAGGATCCGGCGCTCCAGAATGCGGATGCCTTTATTAAAGCGATGGATGGGTGCTTTTTATCAAGTATTGACGTGGATCTGGCACGGAAGGAGGTGCATGGGCTGAGACAAGGGAGGGCCAGCGTCAGGCAGTATCATGCCCGCTTTTTCGCCTTGGTCAGTGCCCTGGAATGGGACAGAGATTCGGCTCCTGTAAGAGACCTCTTTTGGGAGGGGCTGCACAACTCGATTAAAGATGAGATCGCGAGGGGGGAGAGACCCCGAACCACCCAGGAGGTCGTTCAGAGGGCACTGGCAGTGGGGGTGAGGCTGGAAGGACGTCCGTGGAGCAAGGACGAAGGGCGTGGAGGGCGCGAACCAGCCGGGGGCCCCTCCTTCCTTCCCAGAGAAGCAGCGCGGGCGCAATCCACGCCTCCGCCAGGAGGAGGAGCCGAACCTATGGAGGTTGGAGGTGCAAGGGCTCAGTCAGCAACCAGAGCCCTAGCACCGGCAGCAGTGAAAGCGAAGCCTCCTAGAGGGAACAGGAAGTGTTACGTCTGTGAGGAACCAGGGCATATGGCAAAAGAGTGTCCCCAGAGGCCCCACAAGCTCACTGCAGCCTCAGCAATGGTGACTGCAGCAACGCAGCAAGGAGGACCACAGCAGGGAAACGACGCAGTCTGGCTGGAGGAAGAGGCACTGGGGCCCAGCCAGACGTGTTAGTGACGCAGTCCCCAGAGATTTTACAGCCCGTGAACCCCCTCCCGCCCAAACCAGTAGTGAGGCTCACAGCATCTCTCCAGCTGCCCAATGGAATCACCATAGACGTGCCAATCACCATTGACTCAGGCAGCAATGCGGACTTTATAGGGCAGGACTTTGTCGACAGGCACGCTGTGCAGTTGCTGCCGGCCACACTGCCCCTGCAGGTTGTCACGGTGGATGGCAGGGAGCTGCTCGGGGGGCAAGTGGTGAAGCAGACGCCACCAATGGTGATGCGACTTGGGAATCACAGAGAAATCATCAGCTTCAACGTCACTCAACTATCTGACACGCCCGTTGTATTGGGCATGAGTTGGCTGGACAAGCACAGCCCAACGATGGCTTGGTACCAGAGGCAGCTGACCTTCGGCTCTTCCTTTTGTGCTGAACACTGCATTGTGCCCAGGCAGGAAGGAGAGGAAGAGGAGTCACAGCTGCTGCTAGGCACGCTGCAAGCGATTCCCCACAAGTACGCTGAATTTTTGGAAGTTTTCTGCGAGAAGGAGGCAGACAGGCTACCCCCTCACAGACCATATGACTGCAAAATTGACCTGCTGCCGGGGGCGGCGCTGCCTAAAGGGAGACTGTATTCCATGTCAGAGGACGAACTGCAAGAACTCAAGGAGTTCATTGATCATAATTTGCAGCGCGGCTTCATCCGGGAGTCCAAGGCAGTGGGGGGCAGTCCCGTATTCTTTGTTAAGAAGCGGGACACGCCCCAAAAGAGACTCGTAGTGGATTACAGGATTTTGAACAGTGTGACTAGGCCATCGGACTTCCCCATGCCCCGAATTGACGACCTCCTCGCAAAGGTACGGAAGGGCAGAGTGTTCACCAAGTTGGACCTGCGGGGGGCGTACAACCTCATTCGCATGCGGGAGGGTGATGAGTGGAAGACAGCCATGTTCACGCCACTGGGGACCTACGAGTATAGAGTTATGCCTTTTGGATTGCAAAATGGCGCCCACGTTTTTCAAGCATTTATGCATCACGTGTTGGCGGGACTTCTCTACAAGACGTGCGTCTGTTTCTTAGATGACATCCTGATCTTTTCGGAGTCGCAGCAGGAGCATGACAAACACGTCAAGGAAGTGCTGAGCAGGCTAAAGCAACATAGGCTCTACGCCAAGCTGGAGAAGTGCCAATTCGACGTGACGGAGGTGGATTTTCTGGGCTACAAGCTGTCTGACAAGGGGCTCGCCATGGACAGCGCCAAGGTTCGAGCGGTGTTGGATTGGAAGAGCCCGCGCAACCGGAAGGAGGTCCAACGGTTTGTCGGCTTTGCGAACTTCTATCGCAAGTTTATCAAGGGCTTCGCGATGCAGACGGCGGCCATCACTGACACGCTTAGCTCCAAGAAAAAGAAGTTCATTTGGACAGAGCAGGCGGAGCAGTCCTTCCAGGCACTCAAGCGTCTCTTCGCGTCGGAAGAGCAGCTGCTTCATGTCAACCCCAGCAAGCCGATGAGGGTGGAGACAGACGCTTCGGACAGAGCCGTGGGGGCGGTCCTGCTGCAGAAAGACCCGCACGGGGTGTGGCGACCGGGAGCGTTTTACTCCAGGAAGCTCAGCAAGTCCGAGCAGAACTACACCATATGGGACAGGGAGTTGCTGGCCATTCACGCAGCGTTCAAGGCGTGGAGGCACTTTCTAATCGGCGCCAAGCACACGGTGCAGGTTTGCACGGACCACAAGAATCTAGAGCACTGGCGCACGGCACAGTTCCTGAACCAGAGGCAGATACGTTGGGCTGAGTTCTTTGCAAACTTCGACTTCCGAATAGAGTATGTCCCGGGGGACACCAACATCATGGCAGACGCTCTCTCCCGTAAGCCACAGTATCTGGAGGACGCAACACCAGCGGCCGCCATGCACATCTTCGCACCGACAGTGTGGGCGTGCGCCGCGGCGACCGTGGACCTAGAGGCGGTGCGACGAGCGTTGCAGGGGGACTCCTTCGCACAAGCAAAGATGGCAGAGGTGCAAAGGGGCAAGGCAGCGGCCGACGGTTTCCAGCTAAGAGATGGATTGCTCATCCGTAAAGGGGCCATCTACGTGCCGGGAGACGAACTTCGAGCCAAGGTGCTGCAGCAGCTGCACGACGCGCCCACGGCCGGGCACTTTGGCAAGGAGAAGACGGTGGAATTAGTAGCCAGGGATTTCTGGTGGCCTGGAATGAGAGGGGAGGTCGCAGACTACGTGGCGAGGTGTGACACCTGCCAGAGGGCCAAGCCAGTGCACAAACCGCCGGCCGGACTGTTGGAACCGCTGCAAACTCCGGTCGAACCTTGGGAAAGGGTGGCCCTGGACTTTGTCACGGATCTGCCCAGCTCAAGGGGCAAGACGGCAGTGCTGGTGGTGGTGGACCTGTTTTCCAAGATGGCCCATTTCATTCCGTGTGCTAAGGTGGCCACGGCGGAGCAAACCGCCAAACTGTTCATAGACCACGTGTTCAAGGTTCACGGTCTGCCACGGTCTATTCTGTCCGACCGGGGGCGGCAGTTCATCTCGAATTTCTGGCAGAAGCTGATGGGCTTCCTGAACGTCAAGATCAACCTGGCGTCGGCGAGACACCCGCAGACCAACGGGCAAGCGGAGCGGGTCAATGCCATCATGCAGCAGTACCTGAGATGTTATGCAAATCAACAGCCTGCGACGTGGGTGGATTACCTGCCGCTTGCCGAGTTCGCCTACAACAACACGAAGCACGTGTCCACGGGGGTCACGCCGTTCTTCGCCAACAACGGGAGGCACCCCAGAACCTTCCCGGGACTGGAAAGAATGGGGGAGGGGGAGCCGCAGACAGCAGATGCGTTCGCGTCGGAGCTGCAGGAAGTCCACGATCAGCTGAGGCGCCACCTGGAGCTGGCCAAGCATGCATACAAGGTACAAGCAGACAAGCACAGAAGGGTTGGAGAAGAGCTCCACGTGGGAGACTGGGTTTGGTTAGCAGCCCACGCAGTGCCGGCCAGGTCGTTGGCCAAGAAGAAACTAGGGCATAAGCAACTGGGGCCCTACCAAGTCGAAGAGCAGGTCAACCCGGTAGCTTTCAGACTGGCACTTCCGGAGGGTTCCAGAATGCATCCGGTATTCCACAGATCGGTGCTCACTCCCTACAAGGCACCGCACAGGTTCCAGGAACCCGGAACGGCGCCGAGTCCGGCCAGAGACAGAACAGGGCACGCGGGAGTGGCACAGAAGGAGCGCATCAACGAAGTCACGGAGATTTTGGACTCCAGATGGGGGGAAGAGGGGGTAGAATACTTTCTCGCCAAGGAGGGCACCCCGGCCAGTGCGAACAGCTGGGTGCCGGGCTACGCCTTAGACGAACCTCTGCTCAAAGACGAGTTTCATGCCCTCTTCCCACATAGACCTATGCCAGCAGACTTTTTCGACGACTGGCTTTTCACGCCCACGCTTTCGGCCAGCACGTTCCGGGGGTTCGACTCGGACGAGGAACCGACACGAGACGTCCGTTCCCCGGAGGGGTCACCCTCGGGATCTGCCTCAGAACCCTCGTATTGGTGGGACGATAGACCAGAGGAGCAGTGGCGCAGGAAGTGGCTGGAGGGTCCAGGACGAGCAACGCCGCCAGGAGGAAGTGAGGGAGAGACGGACATGGACATTTTCGGGGACGACCCTGGTTTCGAGCACGGCGGCACAGAGATGGAAGCGGAGGTGACTGTCGTCGACGAGAGCAGGGAGGAAGAACCGGAAGACTTCAGATGGAGGCCCGCCACGGGAAGCGACCGATATCCGACGTTCGTCCCTTTGCAACAGCAGCCCCCAGCTCCAGCACCGGAAGGAGGGGAGGGGGGAATGGGGGGCTTCGAGGGGGGGATGGATGTCAGGGGTTTAGGAGCAGAGGCACGGGCAAGGGAGGAAACAGAGAGCGAAGGGGAGGAAGCAGAAGAAAAGATGAGTGATGACGACGACCCGAGATCTCCTAGTCTTTCCAGTGAATCAGAGGATTCACAGAAAGGGGCACCAGTGGCCAGGGCAAGGGGGGAGTCAAGGGGGGCACCCCAGGAAGATAGAGCCAGAGGGGACTCAGGGGGGAGCAGCTGGAAATCGGGACCAGCGTCACCGCCAGGAAGCAGGGAAGAGGAAGGGAGCCAGGGGGGAAGCGCTGGCAGCTCGCCACAGGAGGGAGGGCATGAGTCAGGAGTGACCACACCTCCATCGGGGAGCGAAGAAACGGTTAAGAGGAAGGTGGAAGGTTGGGCGCGCGCGCCAAGTTCAAATGCAGAGGAAGGCGGCGCAGTAAGCAGCCCCGAAAGGGAACCAGGTCCTAAAGCCCGGCGCAAGGAGGCAGGAGGGTCCGGGTCAGCGTCAGAAGAATCCCGGAAGGAAGAAGCCCCGGGGGGTAGAGGGACCCAGAGGAGGACAGTCAGGCGGAAAAGGTGGAGCAAGGCTAGGATATTAAGTTGGTGCACAAGGGGCGGAGAGTCAGACGGAGCTTCGCCGATCTAGCTACTAGACGTAGAGTTTGCGCGCAGCAGCGTGAGAATGGAAACTGTAATTCAATAAAGACTTTTACTTAATGATCGCTGGCTAGCGTGATCCTCTGTGAGCTAGGATCTTCAAGCAGCTCTGACAGTATCATTTAGTTCTTTTATGCTTCTTTTTCAACATGCGTCTTAGATAATTGCATCCAAGTTTTCTTGCGTTTCTCTGTGCTTGGATGCAATTATCTAAGACGCATGTCGAAAAAGAAACATAACAGAACTAAATGATACAGACTTCCAACAGATTTATAGTCGTCAAAAAACCGAGCTGAAGAAGGCGTGTACTCCGAAACAGGGCCCTGTCCTGGTCACCACTACTGAGTCGTACATCTGATTCACACTCCGGATACTCCTTTTTGGCCCCATTTGATCCTTTATTCTTTATTCTGATTTTATATAATGTGGACTCTTTTTGACTGCTATTGAGACTTGTATAAAACAATTGTTGTGCACTAGTATTTCATGTACCTTTGTACTATATCACTGTATATTTGAAACTACATTATTTCTGTACTTAAACGCTGTATCCAAACTTACCATTACTTTAAAACTATCGTACTTACACGTTGTGTTTAAATTTACTACTAGCTTCAAACTGTTATTCTTAGCAGAATACACACGTTTTTCATTTCAACTCTTGAGTAGGAATTATTCCTTATATTGAAACTTTTGGCCAGAGTTCTTGATATATCCTTTTCAGTGCAGTTTCAACAAGAACTCCAATTTCTTTAACAGACGCTGAGGTCCAGCGCCGAGGGCCTTCTGGCAGTTCCCTCCCTGCAACAAGCCAAGTTACAGGGAAGCAGGCAGAGGGCCTTCTCGGTAGTGGCGCCCTCCCTGTGGAACGCCCTCCCACCAGATGTCAAAGAGAACAACAACTACCAGACTTTTAGAAGGCATCTGAAGGCAGCCCTGTTTAGGGAAGCTTTTAATCTTTGATGTATTATAGTATTTTAATATTTTTTGGAAGCCGCCCAGAGTGGCTGGGAAAGCCCAGCCAGATAGGGGGGGTATAAATAAATTATTATTATTATTATTATTATTATTATTATTATTATTATTATTATTATTATTAAGTCATAGAATCCTAGAAATGTAGAGCTGGAAGGGACCCTGAGGGTCATCCATTCCAACCCCCTGCAATGTAGGAATCACAGCTAATGCACCTCTGACTGATGGCCATCCAAACTCTGCTTAAAAACCTCCAATAGATCAAGGATAGAAAAAAAGCTATTCTTCCTCGCTCACCATGCCAGAACTCGCAGACATCCAGTGAAGCTGAAGACTGAAAGTTTCAGGACAGATAAAGAAATGACCTCTTCATGCAGTGCATAGTAGAACTATGGAACTCGCTCCCACTGGAGGCAGTCATGGCCACAGCCTTGAATGGCCTGGCCCATTTAGTCCAGCATCCTGTCTGCAGATGGTGAACAATCATAAACAGAAAAAGCTGTCCCCTGCCAAGTCAGATCTCTGGCCCATCCAGACTAGTGCTGCATGCCTTGACTGGCAGCATCTTTCGAAGATCACAGATGGAGCCAGTTCTCAGCGCTGGCACCAGTGTTCTTCTTTAGTGGCAGACACCAAGACCTGAACCCGGGACTTTCTGCTTTCAGAGAATTTTCTCTTCCCCTTCTTCCCCATGTGGTTTTAATAAATACTTGACATTTGCACAAATTTATTAGTTGCTAGCACTCCCTTTAATAGCGAGCACGGGTGGTGAGTTCCGATAGACACAGAGCCAAAACAGGGCCATTGATAAATGAGAGCGAGGGATTGGTGTGATTGGGGGATTCTACAGGTTTGCATTGGGGGGGGGGACTTTCATAAGAAGCTAAGAGTGGGGGACAAGACAGAATAAGAAACATCCCAAGGTGGACCGAGCAAAATGTTGCATGATGGAATAGGAGGGAATTTGAAAACCAAGGCGTAAGAAAGGAATGCTCACTGGGAAGCAACGGTTGGCATCATCATCATCATTTATTATTTGTATCCTGCCCATCTGGCTGGGTTTCCCCAGCCACTCTGGGTGGCTTCCAACAAAGATTAAAAATACATCAAAATGTCACACATTACAAACTTCCCTGAACAGGGCTGCCTTAAACTCATTACCAAACTTAAAACCATGGAGAGACCTGGTCTGAACAGAGACATTGGATTCTTATCTCATTATACATGACTAAGCCATTTCTCACCATCTTACCCCTTGCCTTTTCCTGTAAGACCTATTACAGTCGTTAAGAGTCGTCAACAGGCTCATCTCAGCCATCCGCCAATCTCCCATTCCCACCACCCTTCTGAGTAATACCCCTCCCCACCTTCTCACTATATAGAAGGGTCTGGCAACTTCTGTTTCAGTGTATCTGAAGAAGTGTGCATGCACACGAAAGCTCATACCAAGAACTAACTTAGTTGGTCTTTAAGGTGCTACTGGAAGGAATTTTTTTATTTTAAAAGTCAGGTAGTTGTTTATCTCGTTGACAGCTGATGGGAGGGCGTTCCACAGGGTGGGTGCCACTACCGAGAAGGCCCTCTGCCTGGTTCCCTGTAACATGGCTTCTCGCAGCGAGGGAACCGCCAGAAGGCCCTCGGAGCTGGACCTCAGTGTCCGGGCAGAACAATGGAGGTGGAGATGCTCCTTCAGGTATACTGGGCCAAGGCCATTTAGGGCTTTAAAGGTCAGCACCAACACTTTGAATTGTGCTCAGAAATGTACTGGGAGCCAGTGTAGGTCTTTCAAGACCGATGTTGCCGCATTCTGGATTAGTTGTGGTTTCCGGGTCACCTTCAAAGGTAGCCCCACACAGAGTGCATGGCAGTAGTCCAAGCAGGAGATAATACACCACTCTAGCAAGACAGTCTACGAGCAGGTAGGGTCTCATCCTGCATACCAGATGGAGCTGGGAGACAGCTGCCCTGGACACAGAATTGACCTGCACCTCCATGGACACCTGTGAGTCCAAAATGACTCCCAGGCTGCACACCTGGTCCTTCAGGGGCAAGTTACCCTATTCAGGACCAAGGAGCCCCCCCACCTGCCCCCCCGTCCCCCCAAAACACTTCTTCTGTTTTGTCAGGATTCAAGCTCAATCTGTTAGCCATCATCCATCCTCCAACCCTCTCCAGGCACCCACACAGGACCTTCACCGCCTTCACTGGTTCTGATTTGAAAGAGAGGTAGAGCTGGGTGTTAATGTTGCGAGCCCCTCCAACTTGTGCTCAGGTTTTATATGTATGTAAATAAAACCATAAATCATAAAGACACTGCAGACTCCGCTGAGCTCCATTGCAAGGAAACCAAACCTTGGGTAAGTGTTGGGAACCCCTGGAGTCTCTCGCTGCCCAGAGATTGAGGTAGCATAAAGCTCTGAACACACTCCTGGAATCATATGTATGAGCAATATCCCATTGCCTTCCTAGGGGTGTGCCTTGAGCCTTTTAACGGAGAAGCAGGAGGAGGAATTCAGCTCTGCTGACCCACCTCTGGGCTGGAAGGGTCTCGCTGACCTCACAGATTCCTGGCTGCTGAGTTATGTCCTCTCACTGACAGTGGGTAAATATTTTCCCTGGCAGCCAAGCCTCCCTTGCAAGCCTGGCTTGGGAATGTTCCCTCCCCCCTCAGACATTTCTGGAGGAGCCTTGGTTGCCTCTAAGGAGATGGCAGCTGATAAAGGGGTGCCAAAGAGCACCACCCTCCTCCTGCAGGAGCCGCCCCCCCAAAAATTCCAAATATTGTAATTAGGATTACAAATTGTTAAACAAATTTCTGTCACTGCAGATGGTGACAGCAGTCACAGAATTAAAAGACGCCTGCTTCTTGGGAGAAAAGCAATGACAAACCTAGACAGCATCTTAAAAAGCAGAGACATCACTTGGCCGACAAAGGTCCGTATAGTTAAAGCTCTGGTTTTCCCAGTAGTGATGTATGGAAGTGAGAGCTGGACCATAAAGAAGGTTGATCGCCAAAGAATGGATGCTTTTGAATTCTGGTGCTGGAGGAGACTCTTGAGAGTCCCATGGACTGCAAGAAGGTCAAACCGATCCATTCTGAAGGAAATTAGCCCTGAGTGCTCACTGGAAGGACAGGTCCTGAAGCTGAGGCTCCAATACTTTGGCCACCTCATGAGAAGAGAAGACTCCCTGGAAAAGACCCTGATGTTGGGAAAGATGGAGGGCACAAGGAAAAGGGGACGACAGAGGACAAGATGGTTGGACAGTGTTCTCGAAGCTACCAGCATGAGTTTGACCAAACTGCGGGAGGCAGTGGAAGACAGGAGGGCCTGGCGTGCTCTGGTCCAGGGGGTCATGAAGAGTTGGACACGACTAAATGACTAAACAACAACAACAATATATATATGATGCTTTCAGTTCCAAAGTTCAGAATGCTCTCCTGGAAGAGAGAGTGCCTTAGATTCTGGAGATGCCTGTACAGAAAACACACCTTGCCCCTTATCAGAGAGGAATGCAAAGAGTTTCCAAGTGATGGTGGGGGAGAGAGTGAGTTTCATTCCTTCATTCTCCCTGCCAGCCTCCTGCAGTTTATAAATCATGGAGCTGCAGAACTGGAAGGTACCCAGAAAAGTAATCTAGTCCAACCCCCTGGTTTGCAGGGGGCAGCAGCCTTCCCTGATCTAGTGCCCTCCAGGTGCGTTGGACTACAACTCCCGTGGGCACCCGGAGAGCACCGGCTTTCAGCAGGTTAATGCTTCCACCGGCACTTCCTCTCCTCTCCTGCCACTTGTGACTTCCTGCTCTGGTTCCTTCATATCACATGCCGCTGGTGGGGGACTTGTAGGGGGGAGGCTGACTCATCTGGCTTCATGTGCTGAGCTTGCTGAAACCAGCAGCGGGTCGAAAGAGCTCCCAGTTCCTGCACGTGGGAAGCGTGAAGATCTGATAATCTGCTCAGTTTCTTTTCCTGATAATGCAACATCTACTTCCTCTGGAGGAAAGTGAAAGAATCTGCTGAGTCCAGCAAAGCACAGAGACCAAAGACCTGAATGGCAGAAAAAATGGGCGGAAGCTTGAGATCAGTTTTGGTTCTTTGACTATGGTTGCCAGACTTCCCCGTTTCCCGGGGACTGTCCCCGGATTTACAAACCTGTCCCCGGACAAAATCCGTCTCCGGAATGTCCCCGGATTTCATTTAATGTCCCCGGATTTATATTTTAAGTGTTGTAGATTTATTAGTAGGGAATGAATGTTGCGTGATTGGTTCAATGGCACAAGACACATCATATGGTGTCAGAGCTGCTTCAAGATCCTAGCTCACAGAGGATCACGCTCGCCAGCGGTCATTAAGTAAAAGTCTTTATTGAGTTACAGTTTCCATTCCCAAGCTGCTGCGTGCAACTCTACGTCTAATGGCTAGATCGGCGAAGCTCCGTCTGAGTCTCCGCCCCTTGTGCACCAACTTAATATCCTAGCCCTGCTCCACCTTTTCCGCCTGACTGCTCTCCTCTGGGTCCCTCTGCCCCCCGGGGTCTCTTCCTTCCGGGATTCTTCTGACGCCGACCCCCCGGAACTCCCTGTCTCCTTGCGCCGGGCTTTAGGACCTGGCTCCCTTTCCTGGCTGCCTACTGCGTCACTTTCCTGTGCATTTGAACTTGGCGCGCGCGCCCAACCTTCCACTTTCCGTCTGACCGTTTCTTCGCTCCCCGATGGAGGTGTGGCCACTCCTGACTCGTGCCCTCCCCCCTGTTGCGAGCTGCCAGCGCTTGATCTCTGGCGCTCCTCCTCTTCCCTGCTCTCTGGCTGTGACGCTGGTCCCGATCTCCAACTGCTCTCCTCTGAGTCCCCTCTGGCTCTATCTTCCTGGGGTGTCCCCCTAGGCTCCCCCCTTGCCCTGACCACTGGTGCTCCTTTCTGTGAATCTTCTGATTCACTGGAAAGACTCGGAGATCTCGGGTCGTCGTCATCACTCATCTTTTCTTCTGCCTCCTCCCCCTCGCTCTCTGTTTCCTCCCTTGCCCTTGCCTCTGCTCCTGAACCCCTGACATCCATCCCCCCCTCGAAGCCCCCCGTTCCCCCCTCCCCTCCTTCCGGTGCGGGAACTGGGTGCTGCTGTGTCAGAGGGACGAACGTCGGATACAGTTCGCTTCCCGTGGCGGGCCTCCATCTGAAGTCTCCCGGTTCTTCCTCCCTGCTCTCGTCGACGACGGTCACCTCCGCTTCCATCTCTGTGCCGCCGTGCTCGAAACCAGGGTCGTCCCCGAAAACGTCCATGTCCGTCTCTCCCTCACTTCCTCCTGGCGGCGTTGCTCCTCCTGGACCTTCCTGCCACTTCCTGCGCCACTGCTCCTCTGGTCTATCGTCCCACCAATACGAGGGTTCTGAGGCAGATCCCGAGGGTGACCCCTCCGGGGAACGGGCGTCTCGTATCGGGTCCTCGTCCGAGTCGAACCCCCGGAACGTGCTGGCAGAAAGCGTTGGCGTGAAAAGCCAGTCGTCGAAAAATTCTGCTGGCATTGGTCTATGTGGGAAGAGGGCATGAAACTCGTCTTTGAGCAGAGGTTCGTCCAAGGCGTAGCCCGGCACCCAGCTGTTCGCACTGGCCGGGGTGCCCTCCTTGGCGAGAAGGTATTCTACCCCTTCTTCCCCCCATCTGGAGTCCAAAATCTCCGTGACTTCGTTGATGCGTTCCTTCTGTGCCACTCCCGCGTGCCCGGTTCCTTCTCTGAGCGGACTCGGTGCCGTTCCGGGTTCCTGAAACCTGTGCGGTGCCTTGTAGGGAGTGAGCACCGATCTGTGGAACACCGGATGCATTCTGGAACCCTCCGGAAGCGCCAGCCTGAAAGCCACCGGGTTGACCTGCTCTTCGACTTGGTAGGGCCCCAGTTGCTTATGCCCCAGCTTCTTCTTGGCCAACGACCTGGCCGGCACTGCGTGGGCTGCTAACCAGACCCAGTCTCCCACATGGATCTCTTCGCCAACCCTTCTGTGTTTGTCCGCTTGACCTTGTATGCATGTTTGGCCAGCTCCAGGTGTCGCCGCAGCTGATCGTGGACCTTCTGCAACTCCGACGCGAACGCATCTGCTGTCTGCGGCTCCCCCTCCCCCATCCTTTCCAGTCCCGGGAAGGTTCTGGGGTGCCTCCCGTTGTTAGCGAAGAACGGCGTGACCCCCGTGGACACGTGCTTCGTGTTGTTGTAGGCAAACTCGGCGAGCGGCAGGTAATCCACCCACGTCGCAGGCTGTTGATTCGCATAACATCTTAGGTACTGCTGCATGATGGCATTGACCCGCTCCGCCTGCCCGTTGGTCTGCGGGTGTCTCGCCGACGCCAGGTTGATCTTGACGTTCAGGAAGCCCATCAGCTTCTGCCAGAAATTCGAGATGAACTGCCGCCCCCGGTCGGACAGAATAGACCGTGGCAGACCGTGAACCTTGAACACGTGGTCTATGAACAGTTTGGCGGTTTGCTCCGCCGTGGCCACCTTGGCACACGGAATGAAATGTGCCATCTTGGAGAACAAGTCCACCACCACCAGCACGGCCGTCTTGCCCCTCGAGCTGGGCAGATCCGTGACAAAGTCCAGGGCCACCCTCTCCCATGGTTCGACCGGAGTTTGCAGCGGTTCCAACAGTCCGGCCGGTGGTTTGTGCACCGGTTTGGCCCTCTGGCAGGTGTCACACCTCGCCACGTAGTCCGCGACCTCCCCTCTCATTCCGGGCCACCAGAAGTCCCTGGCGACTAATTCCACCGTCTTCTCCTTGCCAAAGTGCCCGGCAGTGGGCGCGTCGTGCAGCTGCTGCAGTACCTTGGCGCGAAGTTCGTCTCCCGGCACGTAGATGGCTCCTTTACGGATGAGCAATCCATCTCGCAGCTGGAACTCGTCGGTCGCTGCCGTACCCCTGTGCACCTCTGCCATCTTTGCTTGCGCGAAGGAGTCATCCTGCAACGCTCGCCGCACCGCCTCCAGGTCCACTGTTGCCGCAGCGCACGCCCACACTGTTGGTGCGAAGATGTGCATGGCGGCCGCTGGCTTGGCGTCCTCCAGATATTGTGGCTTACGAGAGAGAGCGTCCGCCATGATGTTGGTGTCCCCCGGGACATACTCTATTCGGAAGTTAAAGTTCGCAAAGAACTCAGCCCAACGTATCTGCCTTTGGTTCAGGAACTGTGCCGTGCGCCAGTGCTCCAGATTCTTGTGGTCCGTGCAGACCTGCACCGTGTGCTTGGCGCCGATCAGGAAGTGCCTCCATGCTTTGAATGCTGCATGAATGGCCAGCAACTCCCTGTCCCAGATGGTGTAGTTCTGTTCGGACTTGCTGAGCTTCCTGGAGTAAAACGCTCCCGGCCGCCAAACCCCCTGCGGGTCTTTCTGCAGCAGGACTGCTCCCACGGCTCTGTCCGAGGCGTCTGTCTCCACCCTCATCGGCCTGCTGGGGTCGACATGCAGCAGCTGCTCTTCCGACGCGAAGAGACGCTTGAGTGCCTGAAAGGACTGCTCCGCCTGCTCTGTCCAGATGAACTTCTTTTTTTGGGAGCTAAGCGTGTCCGTGATGGCCGCTGTCTGCATAGCGAAGCCTTTGATAAACTTGCGATAGAAGTTCGCGAAGCCGACAAACCGTTGGACCTCCTTCCGGTTGCGTGGGCTCTTCCAGTCCAACACCGCTCGAACCTTGGCGCTGTCCATGGCGAGCCCCTTGTCAGACAACTTGTAGCCCAGAAAATCCACCTCCGTCACGTCGAATTGGCACTTCTCCAGCTTGGCGTAGAGCCTATGCTGCTGTAGCCTGCTTAGCACTTCTTTGACGTGTCTGTCATGCTCCTGCTGCGATTCCGAAAAGATCAGGATGTCATCTAAGAAACAGACGCACGTCTTGTAGAGGAGCCCCGCCAACACGTGATGCATGAACGCTTGAAAAACGTGGGAGCCATTTTGCAATCCAAAAGGCATAACTCTATATTCGTAGGTGCCCAGCGGCGTGAACATGGCTGTCTTCCACTCATCCCCTTCCCGCATGCGAATGAGGTTGTACGCCCCTCGCAGGTCTAACTTGGTGAACACGCTGCCCTTCCGTACCTTTGCGAGGAGGTCGTCGATTCGGGGCATGGGGAAGTCCGATGGCTTGGTCACACTGTTTAAGATGCGATAGTCCACCACAAGTCTTTTTTGGGGCGTGTCCCGCTTCTTAACAAAGAATACAGGACTGCCCCCCGCTGCCTTGGACTCTCGGATGAAACCGCGCTCCAAATTATGATCTATGAACTCTTTGAGTTCCTGCAGTTCGTCCTCAGACATGGAATACAGCTTCCCTTTAGGCAGCGCCGCCCCCGGCAGCAGGTCAATTTTGCAGTCATATGGTCTGTGGGGGGGTAGCTTGTCTGCCTCCTTCTCGCAGAAAACCTCCAAAAATTCTGCGTACTTGTGGGGAATCGCTTGCAGCGTGCCTAGCAGCAGCTGTGTCTCCTCTTCCTCTCCTTCCTGCCGGGGGACGATGCAGTGTTCAGCACAAAAGGAAGAGCCGAAGGTCAGCTGCCTCTGGTACCAAGCCAGCGTTGGGCTGTGCTTGTCCAGCCAACTCATGCCCAATACAATGGGCGTGTCCGATAGTTGAGTGACGTTGAAGCTGATGATTTCCTTGTGATTCCCAAGGCGCATCACCATTGGTGGCGTCTGCTTCACCACTTGCCCCCCTAGCAGCTCCCTGCCATCCACCGTGACCACCTGCAGGGGCAGCGTGGCCGGCAGCAACTGTATAGCGTGCCGGTCTACAAAGTCTTGCCCTATAAAGTCCGCATTGCTTCCCGAGTCAATGGTGAGCGGCACGTCCATGGTGATTCCATTGGGCAGCTGGAGCGATGCGGTGAGCCTCACTACTGGTTTGGGCGGGAGGGGGTCCATGGGCTGTGAAATCTCCGGGGACTTCTTCACTGACACGTCTGGCTGGGCCCCATTGCCTCTTCCTCCAGCCAGACATCGTCGTTTCCCTGCTGTGGTCCTCCTTGTTGCGTTGCTGCAGTTACCATTGCTGAGGCTGCAGTGTGCTTGTGGAGCCTCCGGGGACACTCTTTCGCCATATGCCCTGGATCCTCGCAGATGTAACACTTCCTGTTCCCTCTAGGAGGCTTCGCTTTCACTGTTGTCGGTGCTAGGGCTCTGGCTGCTGATTGAGCCCTTGCACTTCCAACCTCCATAGGTTCCACTCCTCCACCTGGCGGAGGCGTGGATTGCGCACGCGCTGCTTCTCTGGGAAGGAAGGAGGAGCCCCTGGCTGGTTCGCGCCCTCCACGCCCCTCGTCCCTGCTCCACGGACGTTCTTCCAGCCGCACCCCCACAGCTAGCGCCCTCTGAACGATCTCCTGCGTGGTCCGGGGTCTCTCCCCCCTCGCAATTTCATCTTTAACAGAGCCGTGCAATCCCTCCCAAAACAGGTCTCTTACAGGAGCCGAATCCCTGTCCCATTCCAGAGCACTGACCAAAGCGAAAAAGCGGGCATGATACTGCCTTACGCTGGCCCTCCCTTGTTTCAGTCCATGTATCTGCTGCCGAGCAAGATCCACGTCAATGCTTGATAAGAAACACCCATCCATCGCTTTAATAAAGGCATCCGCATTTTGGAGCGCCGGATCCTTATCCCTCCACAAATTGCGCAGCCATGCTTTAGCTTCCCCATGCAAATGGGACATGATGAACCCCACTTTCTCTTGCTCATCTCTAAAGTCTTTTTTCAGCAGTTCCAGTGCGCACATTACATCTGCTCTAAAGTTGGGGTACTGCTGCAGGTTCCCATCGAAGTGAGAGACCAGACCGCCTGTTCGTCTCGCCAACCCAATTCCCTCCTGTCTGGGTGTCAGTTGCCCGTGCTTCGTAAGCATGTCCAACCTGACCTGGAGATCCCTGCAGGCGGCAGCTGCCTCCTCCTCTCTCTTCCTGGATGCGAGAGCCTCGGCATTCAGTTGTGACACTGCTTTTCTGAGTTCCTCTATCTGCTGCTCAGCCGTCATGTTGTCTGCCGTTCGTGAGCTAGCTAGTAGGCACCTGCTTCTCTCCTCTCCTCGAGGCTGTAGATGCCCACAATTTTTGAGACGGAGCTTACTGTCAGAGCTGCTTCAAGATCCTAGCTCACAGAGGATCACGCTAGCCAGCGGTCATTAAGTAAAAGTCTTTATTGAGTTACAGTTTCCATTCCCAAGCTGCTGCGTGCAACTCTACGTCTAATGGCTAGATCGGCGAAGCTCCGTCTGAGTCTCCGCCCCTTGTGCACCAACTTAATATCCTAGCCCTGCTCCACCTTTTCCGCCTGACTGCTCTCCTCTGGGTCCCTCTGCCCCCCGGGGTCTCTTCCTTCCGGGATTCTTCTGACGCCGACCCCCCGGAACTCCCTGTCTCCTTGCGCCGGGCTTTAGGACCTGGCTCCCTTTCCTGGCTGCCTACTGCGTCACTTTCCTGTGCATTTGAACTTGGCGCGCGCGCCCAACCTTCCACTTTCCGTCTGACCGTTTCTTCGCTCCCCGATGGAGGTGTGGCCACTCCTGACTCGTGCCCTCCCCCCTGTTGCGAGCTGCCAGCGCTTGATCTCTGGCGCTCCTCCTCTTCCCTGCTCTCTGGCTGTGACGCTGGTCCCGATCTCCAACTGCTCTCCTCTGAGTCCCCTCTGGCTCTATCTTCCTGGGGTGTCCCCCTAGGCTCCCCCCTTGCCCTGACCACTGGTGCTCCTTTCTGTGAATCTTCTGATTCACTGGAAAGACTCGGAGATCTCGGGTCGTCGTCATCACTCATCTTTTCTTCTGCCTCCTCCCCCTCGCTCTCTGTTTCCTCCCTTGCCCTTGCCTCTGCTCCTGAACCCCTGACATATGGTATCCAGTATACCTGAAGGAGCGTCTCCACCTCCATCGTTCTGCCTGGACACTGAGGTCCAGCGCTGAGGGCCTTCTGGCGGTTCCCTCCCTGCGAGAAGCCAAGTTACAGGGAACCAGGCAGAGGGTCTTCTCGGTGGTGGCGCCCACCCTGTGGAATGCCCTCCCACCAGATGTAAAAGAGAAGAATAACTACCAGAGTTTTATAAGACATCTGAAGGCAGCCCTGTTTAGGGAAGCTTTTAACGTTTGATGCATTATGGTATTTTAATATTTTGTTGAAAGCCGCCCAGAGTGGCTGGGGAAGCCCAGCCAGATGGGCTGGGTATAAATAATAAATAATAATAATAATAATAATAATTATATTATCTTGTGGTTTCCAGCAACTAGCATTCTGAAACACTACTGCCTCCAACTGTTGTGGCACGGCTGAGCCATCATGCCTAGTAGCAGGGGTTTTTCCCAGGAGGAACTTGCCGGAACTCAGTTCTGGCACCTCTCAGGTGGTTCTGGAGCCTCTCGAGTGGGTGCCATTGCCATTCTAAGAGAAAGAGGGAGGCGTTCATGGTGAGATCTGGCACCTCTTTTTCTTTTTTTAAAAAAATTGCACTGACTAGCCGCTAACCCCTCTACTCCTCCGTGAACTTAGACAATCCTCTTCCAAAGCTATCCAGGGAATTCCTTTTTTTTAAAAAAAGAGAAGAATAATACTTTATTTAGAATTCAACAATAACAAAGGGAAAAAACCACAGTAATTGTGACATCAATTCATTACAATTCACTGATTTTAACAATATATAAATAGTAGTAGAAAAATTACACAACATCACTTTAGACTTACTGGAAGTTTTCATATTACACTTTTATCTCTTTATTCCTTCGTAACAAATCAAAAAGAGAAAGACCAAGAAAAAAAAAAAGAAAAGAGAAAAGGAAGAAGAAAAAGGGGAGGGAAACGGGGGGGGGGAGAGAAAGAAGGGGAAAAGAAAAAAAGAAAACAAAATAAACACATTTGACTTCCAATTAGACTCATTGTATTATTATTTCTACTAGTTTTTCACACACAGCTCCAAATTATTGTATTGCCCTGTGGGAGGGAATTCCGTGGATTATGCGCCGCGTGGAGAAGCAGTGGTCTTCTGGGCTTTTGTAGGGGGGGGGGCTCTCCCGATCCTATTTGAAGATCCCATCAGAGACTGAAAACCTGGGACATTCTGCATGCGGCAAAGATGCCCTGCCCTGGATAAAATCTTGATATGGAATTATGAAAACACTGATGAGAGATGAGAGGCAGGACTGTGATTTGGAAAATGCTTCGGAATTCAGACTGTAGGAAGTCGTAAAATTAAGATATAATTTGGAAGACAATTGGACTCTTTTTTATTTTAGTTTTTCATTTTTATTGGATTTGACATGTTAATTGGATGCTCTTATTGGAAAATTAATAAACGCTCTAACAAAAACAAAAAAAATGTTCTGCCACTGCAGCACTTGAGAAACTGAGGCAATGGGTTTTATTTCTGCATTACACTGTTAAAGGAAGTTCAAAGTAGGACAAGTAAAAGAACCCAAGGAATATATCAACAACAAAAACCAGCAACAGAAATTGATTTCAATACACCGTAAGCCTAGGGACACAGGCCCAAGCTTGGGAATACTAGCTGAGTGGGCCAGCGGTGTGACTTGGTATAAGCATCATATCTCTCAGCAGAATCTTCTGCAAAGCCATCAAGAGGATGGTGCTCTTGCCTTCATCTTTGCATGCTTCCCATTTGGTGGGTCCGCCGTGGGAAACAGGATGACCCTTTGGCCTGATGCAGCTGCAGGGTCCTTCTTATCTGGTCAACGAAGCCCCCTGTAGAAGGGAGGATTATGTTTAATCTGTAACTTAAGTACATCCCTAACTCTCTCTGTGTGACAGCAGCCAGCTGAGACCAGCTTCTGTGGAATTGCAAAACCCCCAAAACTCCTAGTTTCCTTGCAGTTCCTTCTGTTGTTCCTCCCAGGGTTTGACTTGAGAAAGTGTTTATCATTCTTGCTGCTCTCTGGATCCTTTCCAACTTGTCACCCACATCCATCTTGAACTGCAGTGCCCAGCACTGAACCCAGAAGGCTGTTCCCTTCTTCTTCTTCTTCCTCCTCCTCCTCCTCCTCCCTCCCTCCCAAGATGTCTCATCAGCGCTGAACGATGAGCGTTTTAAGTGATTGGGCCCAGAATGAAAACAGCTGACACAATGGGGGACTTCCCAAAAAGGGGAGGCAGATAAAGCTGTCCCAGACCAGAAGTTCTGCATTCTCCTGGACCGCTTTGTCCTTGAGGTCCAGCATCCCGTTGAGAAGCCCAGAAGCAGCATCGCTCCATTGTGTGTGGCAGAGAGTTCCAAAGGACCGTGGAGATCTGTTGCAGGAGGAGCTGCTCTCTGGGAAAAGGCAAGGCAGACTCGTTTCAATCATGTTACTGGTTGTTGTTGTTGTTGTTGTTGTTGTTGTTGTGCTTATTTTGTACTTGGTAGCCTCCTTGAGCATTACTGATTATTTGAGAGTATGCAGAGTTGGAAAAGGCTTGGAAAAGGCTATGAAGCAGCTCCGCTACGAAGGAAGATTGCAGCGTTTGGGACATTTTAGTTTAGAGGGAAACAGAGTAAGAGGTTACACGATGGAAGTTTAGAGAATTCTGCATGGCGTAGAGAAAGTGGATTGGGAAAAGCTTTTCTCCGTCTCATAACACTTGCAGACATCCAGTGAAACTGAGGAGTGGAAGATTTGGGACAGATAACACAAGAACAGGGCCTTTTCTACAGTGGCTCCCCGTCTGTGGAATGCTCTCCCCAGGAAAGTTCGCCTGGCACCTTCTTTATACACCTTTAGGTGCCAGGCAAAAGCGTTCCTCAGGAACCAGGCCTTGGGCTGACTGACATCCAATGCCCTTTTAAAATGTGCTGGGGAACGGGGAATTCTTGGGTTGTCTTTGTTTTTATTATGTTTTTTGTGTTTCTATATTGTGATTTTGTGTTGTAAGCACCCTCTCTGAGAGCTGTGGGTAAAGGGCAGCATACAAATCATCATCACAACAACTTATTCATGCAGCAGAGAGTTGAATTATGGCACTTGCTCCCATAAAGGCACGTCAACCCCATGGGGCTGAGGCCTCTACAACCCACCCCCAATATCTGCTGGGACAGGGCTAAGCCCCCCACCAATCTTTTTTATATATAGAGAAAATCTTTATTAATTTTCACATAGACAAATGTACGTAACATATAATACAAAAGACGATACAAATGGAAAAAGAGTAAGAAAAGACAGAAAAACAAACATAAACAAATGCAATATATTACACTTACATAACAAATTAAAATAGTAACTTCCAGTAATTCTCATTATACTACTTATATTATCTGTATTCCTTGCAGAGATTCATATTATTTTATTTTGTATATAGATATATAAAATCCACTATTATATTTTAGATAATTCTTGGTTATCAGTATCACTCTATTTCTGCAAGCATCTTATCGTTTGTACTGTACATTTTCAAGTATTCTTTAAATATTTTCCATTCCCTAAATACCTTTTGGTTTGACATTCCTCTAATTTTTCCAGTCGATTTTGCTAGTTGCAGGTATTCTGTCGTAATAATTTGCCACTCTGTAATCGTTGATAAGATTTCATTTTTTCCAATTTCTTGCCACTATTATTCTGGCACCAACTTTGGAGAGGCCTGGCGGAATGTCGCCCTGGGCTGCACTACATTGGGAGACGTGACCTCACCCCCCGGCTCCATGTTGGACTCAACTCAGCGCATGTGCTCCCATAGGGGGCAGGGGCAGCCCCCAACTTGGATGGCTTTAAAAGAGGATTAGACAATTTAATGAGGAGAGGGCTATCCATGGTTACTAGCCAGGATGCCTATGTGCTGCCTCTATGGTTGGTGGTAGTGAATGCCAGTGGCTGGAAACACCGGGATGAGAGTTGCTCTTGTGTTCGAATCCTGCTTGCAGGCTTCCCCCAGAATAGAATAGAATTTGTTATTTATACCCCGCCCATCTGGCTGGGATTCCCCAGCCACTCTGGGCGGCTTCCAACAGAGTATTAAAATGCAGTAACCTGTTAAACATTAAAAGCTTCCCTAAAGAGGGCTGCCTTCAGATGTCTTCTAAAAGTCTGGTAGTTGTTGTTCTCTTTGACATCTGGTGGGAGGGCATTCCACAGGGCGGGTGCCACCACCGAGAAGGCCCTCTGCCTGGTTCCCTGTAACTTGGCTTCTCACAGGGAGGGAACCACCAGAAGGCCCTCAGCACTGGGCCTCAGTGTCCAGGCTGAACGATGGGGGTGGAGACGCTCCTTCAGGTCTGCTGGGCCTTTGAGGCCATTTAGGGCTTTCAAGGTCAGCACCAACACTTTGAATTGTGCTTGGAAACATACTGAGAGCCAATGTAGGTATTTCAGGACCGGTGTGATGTGGTCTCGGTGGCCGTTCCCAGTCACCAGTCTGGCTGCCGCTTCTGGATTAGTTGCAGTTTCCGGGTCACCTTCAAAGGTAGCCCCACGTAGAGCGCATGGCAGTAGTCCAAGCAGGAGATAACCAGAGCATGCACCACTCTGGAGAGAAAGTCTGTGAGCAGGGAGGGTCTCATCCTGCGTACCGGATGGAGCTGGTAAACAGAATTGACCTGCCCCTCCATGGACAGAGAGAGAGAGAGAGAGAGAGAGAGAGAGAGAGAGAGAGAGAGAGAGAGAGAGCCATGTCAATCTATTTGGCTCAATCAAAGGTTGGTATGTTCCATCAGACGCTATAAAATTCCCAAGTGGAAATGGAAAAACATTTAAAAGCTTGAATGATGGATAGGCAAGAAGGACTTGATCCCATATCACCCACATCCCATTTTCCTCCCACGAGATCACAAAGCAGCCTTTTAGACTCACTGAAGTAGGTTGGGCTGAGAGAGAGTGCAACAAGGCCACTTGGTGCTTCAAAACAAAGCAGGGAGACTCATGGAGGTCTCCCTCTGGTCCACATCCAACACTTTCCACTTCTATCCTTCTGAAGGGGTGAGGAAATCCAGGCACACAGAGAGAAACCAATTTTCAGTGTTCTGGATTAGGGTAGCTGGGGGAGAAGTTATTGTTACACACCGCCCCTGGCAGCAAGCACTATTTTTCATTTTAAAATACAGCATTAAAGGTAAAGGGACCCCTGACCATTAGGTCCAGTTGTGGCCGACTCTGGGTTTGCGGCGCTCATCTCGCTTTACTGGCCGAGGGAGCTGGCGTACAGCTTCTGGGTCATGTGGCCAACCTGACTAAGCCGCTTCTGGCGAACCAGAGCAGCACATGGAAACACCGTTTACCTTCCTGCCGGACTGGTACCTATTTATCTACTTGCACTTTGACGTGCTTTTGAACTGCTAGGTTGGCAGGAGCAGGGACTGAGCAACGGGAGCTCACCCTGTCGCAGGGATTCGAACCGCCGACCTTCTGATCGGCAAGTCCTAGACTCTGTGGTTTAACCCACAGCGCCACCCGCGTTCCTAAAATACAGTATTAGAGAGCTTGTATTCTTTAGTGGTTAGAGCGTCAGGCTAGGACCTGGGAGATCAGGGTTCAAATCTCCACTCAACCACAAAGCTCACTGGATGCCCAGGGATCAGACAGAGTTTCTTAGCCTAACTCACCTCACAGGGTTGTTGTGATGATAAAATGGGATGGGAGAGGGAGAGAACCACGAATGTGACCTTGAACTCCTTGTAGGAAAAGTGTGATATATTCTGCCAACAGAGATTTAGCAGGCACCTTCTGTTTTAAAACTGAAACGCCTGCTGATTTTTTTTTCTATTCCGACAGCCAATTAAGAATACATCTTTCCATAATGGTTAACCGAGGTGCATTTTTAACTTTAACTTTAACTATATATATATATATATATATATATATATATATATATATATATAGAATGGTTTTATGCATTTCTGTTGTAAGTCACCTTGATTTTAAAAAATGAAATAACTGCTTTTAAATAAATAAGTAATAAACACATGTCAGAATAAATAAATCCATTTGAACAACATCAAAAACTCTCCTGAAATGTGAACCCTGATTTCCCAGTGTAGGGCTTCAGCAATAAAGATTATCTTATCGTATCTAGGCAGTGGTTTCAACTAGATGACTCTAGTCCAACACTACACTTCTAGGATTCCAACTGTTGCCACATAGCTCTGTTGGCTCCCACAGTGGCATATTAAAAAATAATGAATAACTGTTGACCTGGGCCTGACTAGCAGAAGTGCAAAACTTTTCCTCCTCCTGTTACGGTTTCAGTGACGCACTATGGGCTGGGAAGGTCTATCAAAACCCAGTGATATCTGGGCATTTGCCTGAGCAGAGCACTCAGACCTCCAAATAGCAAGTGGGCCAGGGTGTTTTTTCAGCCAGAACTTGCTGGACCTCTCAGGTGGGTGCCATTGCAATTATAAGAGAACAAGGGAGGCGTTCGTGGTGAGTTCCAGCACTTCTTTTTCTAGAAAAATAGCACTGGGGACATCTATCAGGGAGAAGAGGAAGGGGAGCGTTGCTCTCCATCTCCCTTTCGAAACGTCCCGTCTGTTTCCTGAACTCAGCCCTTGGCAGCAGCTTCCAAATGAGTTTCGTTTCTTCCGATCAGCCTCACCCATCTGACCCCAGAGCCCAAGTTCCTCTGCTCGCAGCAACAGGGCCTGACCCAGGCATGCAGAGTGGGGCTGTCTCTGATGGGCTCTGAAATCCAAAATCTGGATTAATGGTTTCAGTTTCCTTTGAGCAACCAACAGCCAATGGCCATTAACATCTGCGCGCGCGCGCGCGCACACACACACACACACACACACATACATGTGCCTTTTCCTTGCAGAAGTCTATCTCTGGTCCTAAAAGGATTGACGCTGGAAGGCAATTGTCATTGTCCCATACAGAACAACGAAATTGAGAAATCTGCATAAGACATTCAAAAACCAACAAGCCTGCTATCCCAACCATCCCAACCTGGTTAGCCCCCTAAAAACTCTGATACCCCATCATTAAATACAATATACTCCCATAGAGACTCCTTACACTGCATTTAAAACCAAAATCACATTTGGATAGAAACTGTTTCTCAGGCGGCTAGTCCTAGTCTTTATAACCCTGGACCTTCTTCCAGAAGGCAGAAGCTGAAAGAGATCATTTCCGGGGTGCACACTGTTGTTGTTGTTTAGTCATTTAGTCGTGTCCGCCTCTTCGTGACCCCCTGGACCAGAGCACGCCAGGCCCTCCTGTCTTCCACTGCCTCCCGCAGTTAGCTGCTAGGTAGGTGGGTGAGCTGAGCTGGAAGAAGGCAGGAAGCTATAGACCCAGAGACCTGCTTGCTCCGTGCAGGATCCAAAGCTGTGACTAATGAAGAGGCAAGATATTTTCAGGTGTTGTTGCAAGCCCCTCTGTCCTATGCTCAGGTTGCATATATAGAAAGCCCCCAAGTGTCTCTATTTTCCAAGGACAGTTCCGGATTTACATAAGCCATCCTCATTTCTGATTTGATCCTGGATTGATGACCTGCTTAGGACAATCCTGTTTTCATTGGAGAAATGTTGGAGGGTATGTAAGACCGGATATCCTAAAGACAGCCTCCACTAGGCAAGTGCCTGGAACCCCTGGTGTCTTTAACTGCTCAGAGACTGGGGTGGCATGTGACGTTATTATTCCTGCTGTCGTTGTTGTTGACAGATTTTACAAACAAGGCAGTCCCTGTCTGCAGGCTTGCAGTCTCCTGGGCACGACTCAAAAGGGCAGTGCTGACATCGCCTTCATCATTGCAACAAAAACAACAATTCAGCTCCATTTGGTACGCAGGATGAGACCCTACCTGCCTGCGGACTGTCTCGCCAGAGTGGTGAATGCTCTAGTTATCTCCCACTTGGACTACTGCCATGCGCTCTCCGTGGGGCTACCTTTGAAGGTGACCCGGAAACTACAATTAATCCAGAATGCGACAGCTAGACTGGTGACTGGGAACGGCCACGGAGACCACATAACACCGGTCTTGAAAGACCTACACTGGCTCCCAGTACGTTTCCAAGCCCAATTCAAAGTGTTGGTGCTGACCTTGAAAGCCCTAAACAGCCTCGGTCCAGTATACCTGAAGGAGCGTCTCCACCCCCATCGTTCTGCCCAGACACTGAGGTCCAGTGCTGAGGTCCTTCTGGCGGTTCCCTCGCTGCGAGAAGCCAAGTTACAGGGAACCAGGCAGAGGGCCTTTTGGTAGTGGCACCCGCCCTGTGGAATGCCCTCCCACCAGATGTCAAAGAGAAAAAACAACTACCAGACTTTTAGAAGACATCTGAAGGCAGCCCTGTTCAGGGAAGCTTTTAATGTTTAATAGACTAATGTATTTTAATATTTTGTTGGAAGCCGCCCAGAGTGGCCAGGAAAAGCCAGCCAGATGGGTGGGGTATAAATAATAAATAATAAATTATTATTATTATTATTCAGCACATTGAGAGAGCGCATAGCTCAGAGACTGAGCACATGCATTGCACAAAGACGGTCCCAGGTTCAACGTTTGGCGTTTCCCCCTGAAACAGGGACAGGGAACCTGAAGGCTTCGAGATGCTCATAGACCCCAGCTCCCACCAGCCCCAATTGCAGGGAATGATGGGAGTTGTAGTCCAACAGCATCTGGTGGGCATTCCACATTCCGTGGCCCATTTGGTCAAAGGTGTGCTCATCTTTTGGGGAGGTCTTGAATCTAACTGTGAACTTTGCTTTGCTTCCCCCTCCAGGAATTTGCCCTTGAATCAGCCGCTCCCACCGGCTATGCCTCTGCCCTTCTTCCTTTTTGCATTCTCCAGTTATGTCGCCCAAGGTATGTTTGCTAAATACTAAACCTGATTGCTGAAATGTAGCCTTATTAGACTTTAGCGATTGGTAGGGTGAGCGTTGCTCCCAGAACAGGGAGGAAGGAGTCAAATGACACCGAGGTTGATTCAGAGAAAGAGTTTATTCTGCTCTCCGGATAGCAGAAGGCACTTGTTCACAGCAAGTCCAAAGAAACGAGAGATTTCATGCAGTATATATATCCTCCAGGCACCCTCTCCCCCCTTCCCCAGGAATCCAAACACGTAAGCTTATACATGTAAGTTGACATCACAGATGTTCCTGCTCGTGTACTCTTAACCATAAAAGGATGTTCCTGTTCCTGTGCTTTTGACCATAAAAGGGTGTTCCAGTTCCTGTATTCCTTATCTTGGGGTAAGAAGGTCACCAATTCTAAGAGTCCTCCTGGCGCCGTTCCCGGGGGGCTGACAAGGTCTGTGCGTCACTGTGGTCAGGAAGTAAGATAAGACCCAGACGTGCCATCCCTGCTCCACTGGAACTGGCAAGGCCATCCATTGCCGTCACGGACTGATAAAGGAGAGGGCTTTGAGCACTTGTTTATACAGCTGGCTTTCTGTTTATACATTGACTCAAGAGCTCAAGTTAATGCATTTTAGAAATGCTCCCTTGGAGGAGGAAAAATGAGGATTTTGGGTCCCGTTTCAGACTGACTGCACAGAACCCGTTCCTTCCCCCTTCAGTAACAAGTCCTTTCAGGGGAAAAGGTGGGATATAAATAAATAATAATAATTCCTATTGCAGCCTTTGGTTCCTGGGCTGTCACGACCCCCGAACATTTGCGGAGCGTCAAAGACTCCTGCGTCGTCATCCCGTGCACCTTCAGCTACCCCAGCGACGTCGATATCCCAAATGGCATCACGGCCATTTGGTACAAAGAAAACACAGGGCAGAAGGCTTTGGTTTACCACTCAGCAACTCCTGGTAGCGTTGAGGGTGGGTTTCAAGGACGCACAGAGCTGCTGGGAGACCCCCTCCAGCGCAACTGCACCTTGCTTCTGAGGGGTGTGACAACCGCAGATGCCGGCAAGTACACCTTCCGGTTCGAAATCAGCGAGCGGAACCGCTGGTCCGATCAAAAGGGGGTTGATCTAACCGTCACCGGTAAGTACCCAGACACTCCCTGCTCACAAAAGTCTGCTTTGTGATGCATCCCGATCTCTCGACTGTTTTTGCTAAGCCTACCCGTCCTCAGGGCTTAAGCCAGCCTTCTTCATCCTGCTGCCTTCCAGATGTTTTGGACTACAACTCCCATCAGCCAGGGAGCTGGAGTGCAAAACATCTGGAGGGCAAAGCCTGGCTTAAAACAACTGAATGGAAGCTACTAAATTAGGAAAGGCTGTGCACCACTGTATCAAGCTGGAAAAACCCCTCTGCTGTTTAACCAAGCCGTTTATAGAATCATAGAGACATCTAGTCCAACAAACTGCAATGCAGGAATATGTGGTTTGCCCTTACGGGGATCAAACCCATGACCTTGGCTTTATCAGCACCACGCTCTAACCAACTGAGCCACCTGCAGGCCTTTATCATCAGGGATTTGTGATGGAGTGAAGGCTGTTCACTGATTGTGGTTGGCTGAGCTGCTCTGAGGTCACAGAGAGGCAGGGCAGGCTGAAGGACCTGGCTGTGATTGGCTGGACTGCTTTGACCTAAAGCACGGTTGGCCAAATTCTTTTCCAACATGAGGGCCGTATTGATAGTCAGGGCCAAAGGCCAAGGATGGGCACAGCCAATATATCTGTTTGTGCATGAGTGTGTACACCCACACTGCATGCAGCACACATGTGAGACGCACACAGATACACTCGCCACTAGGGATGGCAACAAAAGTGAACAAAAGTGAACAAAAGGGCAAGCCTGGCTCATTGCAGGGGTTGCATTAGATGACCTCAGGGTTCCTTCCAACTCTACAATTCTATAAGCACAGTCTGATCACAAGCGGGGAGAGATCTGTTGTGCTCAGATTCTGCTGCCAGGCTTCCCATGGAAATCTGGGTGGCCTCTGTGATGAGGTGGGCCGTTGGCCTGACCCTGCTGCAGGTCTCTTCCTGTGGGATATATTGATTAATATTATCCTTCCTAACTTGTGTTAGCAAGTTTCTTCACTTTGTTGTTGATGTTGTTTAGTCGTTTAGTTGTGTCCAACTCTTCGTAACCCCCTGGACCAGAGCACGCCAGGCACTCCTGTCTTCCACTGCCTCCCGCAGTTTGGTCAGACTCATGTTTGTAGCTTCGAGAACACTGTCCAACCATCTCGTCCTCTGTTGTCCCCTTCTCCTTGTGACCTCCATCTTTCCCAACATCAGGGTCTTTTCCAGGGAGTCTTCTCTTCTCATGAGGTGGCCAAAGTATTGGAGCCTCAGCTTCAGGATCTGTCCTTCCAGTGAGCACTCAGGGCTGATTTCCTTCAGAATGGATCGGTTTGATCTTCTTGCAGTCCATGGGACTCTCAAGAGTCTCCTCCAGCACCAGAATTCAAAAGCATCAATTCTTCGGCGATCAGCCCTCTTGATGGTCCAGCTTTCACTTCCATACATTTCCCTATTACTCAGCAGCGAGCTGGTTGCAGACTCGTTAGAGAGACAATAAGCAATTCAAACTGGCTTGCCCAGATTGAAATACAGTGGTACCTCTAGTTACGAATTTAATTCGTTCCAGAAGTCCGTTCTTAAGCCAAAGCGTTCTTAAACCAAGGCGTGCTTTCCCATAGCAGCGGGGGACTCAGTTTACAAATGGAACACACTCAAGAGGAAGTGAAACATGTTCTCATTCCAAGGCAAAGTTCACAAACCAAAACACCTACGTCTGGGTTTACAGCGTTCTTAATCCAAGTTGTTCATAAACCAAGCTGTTCTTAAACCAAGGTACCACTGTACTGGGGACGATACGATACAATATCTTTATTGTCATTGTCCCGTACAGAACAATGAAACTGAAAAATCTACATAAGACATTCAAAAACCCCTAAAAACTCTGAAATACAATTATCACTCTATCTTACATCTCCCAGTACCAAATACAACTCTGAACGGCATGATGCAAAGCCAAAAACCACTAGCAGATCCCCAAGCAGCTTCCTGACTAAAGATGTAAGATTTAACAGAAATACAGTGGTACCTCTGGTTACGAACTTAATTCGTTCCGGATGTCCGTTCTTATGCTGAAACCGTTCTTATCCTGAGGCGCGCTTTCGCTAATGGGGCCTCCGGCACGCGATTTCCATTTGCATCCTGGGGCAAAGTTCGCAAACAGGAGCAGCTACTTCCGAGTTAGAGGAGCTCATAACCTGAAGTGTTCGTAATCAGAGATACCACTGTATGTTCTATTATTCCTGGTAAGACCCCTTTGATCCCTCCTAAAAGAATAAAGACACAACAGTCTTATTCAAAAGTAACAAAAAGAAGTTTTACTCGCGATCAGGTGATCCCTGAAGGCAGGCTTTAGGCTTAAATTTACAAATACTGTATGTACAAACAGGTGTACCCCATATAGGTGATAACCAGGTGAAGCAGGAAGCATGCAGGACGAAAAAGAAGGAAGAGAGAGGGAGGTGGCTACGTGACTTGGCTTTCTACCAGGTTTGGAAAGGTCATGCCCACCTACTAGTCACATGCAAAAGGAAGGATGCTCCAGGCCAGGTGGAACAGGAAGTTCAACTGGCTGGACCAACATTCCCCTGCATGGTGTTTCCTGCTTGGCAGGGGGTTGGACTCGATGGCCCTTGTGGTCTCTTCCAACTCTATGATTCTATGATTGATTCTATGTTCACTCTAGGCAAGCAGGAGATGTTGTACTTGACTGCTCCAGAGGATTACATCCCACACTTCCAGCACGTTTATGTTCAATTGTCTGTTTAGAATGGAAGGGAGGTTGGGTGTCCAGACCCGGCAGTTAAAGAAACGTGGACATTGTTGAGGAGGTTCGTAGGAGAGGCTGAGCCAGCACAAACCAGGAACTGAGCAGGAAAATGAAACAGTCCATTCCACGTTGTGGATTTTTGATGGCAGTGTGATGCCTTTCATGGGCACCAGAGGAAGTGCAGGCAGGCGCCCTGGCGCCCGTGGGCACTGCGTTGGCGACCCCTG